>NW_027507787.1:39291273-40543773 GCF_037356315.1 Lithobates pipiens | reverse complement strand
TGTTTTTGAGATCTCCCCAGAGTGGCTCGATGATATGAAGGTCAGGAGACAGTGATGGCCACTCCAGAAGCTTCAACTTTTTCTGCTGTAACCACTGGGGGTCAACTTGGCCTTGTGATTAGGGTCATCGTCGTGCTGGAAAGTCCAAGAGCATCCCATGCACCACTTTCGTGCAGAAGAATGCAAATTGTCTGACAATATTTTTTTTGATAACATGCTGCATTCATCTTGCCATAAGCTTTCACGAGATTCCCTGTGCCTTTAGCGCTCTCACAACTTCTCCGTATCTCTTGTTTAGATGGCTAGGGTATCAAATATATGTACTTCTATGCTGCTACCTTAAACAGTTTGTAAACAGAAAAAAAGAGCTTTCAGACCCCCACATCAGTGAGCCACCACCATGCTTCACAGTGGGGATGAAAGTCTTGTCATTATAGGTCTTGTTGACCCCTCTCCAAACCTAGCGCTTATGGTTGTGACCATAAAGCTCTATTTTGTTCTTGTCACTCCAGATTACAGTGTGCTAGAAGCTGTGAGGCATGTAAAGGTGTTGTCATGCATATTGTAACCAGGTTTTTTCGTGGCATTGTAAAGTCTTCTTTCTGGCAACTTGACCATGTAGCTAATTTTTGTTCAAGTATTGTCGTATTGTGCTATTTGAAATAACCACACCATCTTTTTCATTAAATGTATTTAAAAATACATTTAATGATTTTTAGTTTAAAATTGTATTTGTTATTTATTTTTTTTGTTTTTTAGTCTGCCTGAAGTTCAGCTTCAAAGAAGTGCTAACAACATCTGCTTCACTGCACAAATTGATCCTTTGTTATACAGTATACAGCATCACCACTCAGGTTGACATTATGGGCAGTTATAATGAGGGCAATCTAGGCTGGGACAGGTAATTTCAAAGAATGGCAATGCAAGAGTGGCTGCTCAAATGACTTTACAATTTTTTTTTTTTGCCATCTTATTATATTTTTGCCTCAATAATAGCAGGTAAATTCATTAGTATAAATTAAGCTGGAGGTTTTCCAAGACTTGCTGCAGCTCCATCACCCAGAAGTCAATGGTGCTTTTATGTCAGGCTGTTTACTGATGCATTTTAAAGCAGATTTTAAATCCGACTTCATTCTGCCTTGGAGCCTTCTAGTTTTAGATTTGCCAAAGTAATCATGTAAGGTGGTTGGCAACAAAGTGAAAGCTGTCATACTGAATGAGTGAAAAAAAAAAAAAAAAAAAAAAAAGGCGCAGTGCAGAAGTAATACTTTATATTTTTCAAAAATGTAAAATACACTTACAAAAGGGTGGATGGGTAGAAGCACATCATTCCAGCATTCTGATTTCCGGTTTGCTGTCCACTCAGATTGTTGGTCCCTTCCCATTGACATAACTTCATGGATTTGGCTTCCATGCTGTCTCAGACAGCCTAGCTGTCTTCTCAGTATCCAGGAGATTTGTAGCTTCCATCTGACGACCACTTCAGAATATGCTACCATAGAATTACACCTCAGGATATACCTGAGACTCCTTGGGACTAATAGCTTTAGTATGATAATACTTTGTATAGTACAGCAGTTCTTTATTAGGGTAACAGGACTTGAAATATACCCTGTGACTATTGAATTAGTAACATATAAACTTAATTTGGTCAGGCTTGTTATGTTTAAAAATTTGGGTAGTATAATTTAGTGGGGGTGGGGGAGTGATTAGAAATGGCCAAATGGGGACACAGCTTGCAGTTAAGAGTTGGAAAAAATTTAAAAAGAAATTAAAAAAATTCCATTGCTATACATTTCCGTATTATGATGGGCTTCCTCCCTAGCCAATAGTAAGTGCCTAATCAGAACAGCACAGAGGATTTTTTTCACTTCTGATTTATGTTCAAAACTAAACACAATCATTAACCACTTGCTTGCTGGGCACTTAAACCCCCCTCCTGCCCAAACCAATTTTCAGCTTTCAGTGCTGATGCACTTTGAATGACAATTGCGCGGGCATACAACACTGTACCCAAATGAAATTTTTATCATTTTTTTCCCACAAATAGAGCTTTCTTTTGGTGGCATTTAATTACAGCTGGGAGTTTTATTTTTTGCTAAACAAACAAAAAAACAATGCAAAATAAAAAATCATGTTTAATAGTTTGTTATAAAATTTTGCAAACAGGTAATTTTTCTCCTTCATTGAAATGCGCTGATGAGGCGGCACTGGTGGGCACTGATAGGCGGCACTGGTGGGCACTGATAGGCGGCACTGGTGGGCACTGATAGGCGGCACTGGTGGGCACTGATAGGCACAGTTAAGGCGACACTAAAAGGCACAGATAAGGTGGCACCGATAGGCACAGATCAGACAGTACTGATGGGCACAGATAAGGCGGCACTGATGGGCAAAGATGGGCACTGATAGGTGGCACGGATGGGTGGCACTAAGGGGCACTGATGGGTACCACTGATAGATGGGACTGATGGGCACTGATAGGTGGCACTGCTGGGCATTGATGGACGGCACTGATGGGCACTGGTAGATGACACTGATGGGCACGGATATGTGGCACTGAGGTGCAGCAATGTTTTTGAGGCAGATTGTGGGCACTGATAGGTGGCACTGTGGGCACTGATAGGTGGCACTGTGGGTACTGATGTATGGCACTGTGGGCAATAATGTATGGCACTGCTGGGTGGCACTATGGGCACTGAGGGGTGGCACTGCTGTGTGGCACTTTATTAATCATCTGGGGGTTACTGGCAGGAGGCAGGTGGGCACTACTCTGGCCATGATTGGCACTGATGTCCCGATCACGGCCGCCGGTGATCGGCTTTTTTTTCTCTCTCCTCGCGCTGTCAAAATAGCCGATTACCGGCTCCGTTGTATCACATGATCAGCTGTCATTGGCTGACAGCTGATCACGTGGTAAGGGGTCGGGATCGACCCCTTGCTCGGATCCGTGATCAGGTGAGTCTCATAGACTCGCCGATCACAGAGCGCGCCACGCGCGCCCCTCAGGGGGCGCGCAGGCCGCTCGTGCACGGGACGACGTCAATAGACGTAGTCCCGGCAAAGCAGGTCCGCGCTGTAGCCGTCATTCGGCTATAGCGCGGATCTCAAGAGGTTAAAAGAGAAGTATGGGAATTCGTTTTTTTTTTTTTTTTGTTTTTAAGAATTATACTTGCCTAGGTGGATGCAGCATGGTCTGATGCTGCATCTGTCCCCCACCGGCTCGAACACTGAGAACCAAGCGATCAAACACTGCCAGTCACCATCTCTCGGCTCTGCCCCCTCCTCGCTCACTGGAGCACTGGCCTGTGGAGGATGCGGGAGTGGCTGGCTCAGGCTCGCAGTTCCCAGCTGAGAGGCTGAGCCAGGTGACAGTCCAGGCATATGGGCAGATCTGAACATGTGGTCGTGATCTTTCCCAAGCCTAGACCAGCTCTGTGACATCAGTCAACTTTAGCTTTAGCCCACTGTCAACTGAAAACGGGTCACAGGAGTGCAAAATGAACTGCATTTCTGTGATCCACAGGAGAAATACAGTCAAACGAGCTTTGCCTGTACTTCTCCTTTTTAATGGCGATAACAGTGAAGATAAAAAAATAAGTCATATTTTTAAATGGCTATATGAGCGCTTATGTCTGGACAGGTAGTAATTTGTATAGCGAGTTGTGTGGCAGCTGGTGCTTGTAAGGTTCAGGGGGTCTTCATTTTCCTTTATCACTAAACTGTCTGCTTAGAGATTCCAGGAGCTAGTTTTACTATTGGAGCATCTACAGTATATAGAATCCCATACTACCAAACTACAACTGCGCTAGTGACAGTTGTAATGAAGATATTAGAGCAGAGCATACATCTGAAAATCAGTACTGCTTTCTGTTCAACTGACCCCCTGCTAGGATTCTATGTGACAGGTTCATCACAACCCCTTCCATTTAAACAAAAAAAAAAAAAAGGCTAAACTCCAGTGTACAGGGCGCCAAGGTTGGGTCCTGGACGGGTGCTATATCGCACCGATATTTGGATATGGTCCCTTTAAGGGACGTGTGGTAGTATTCAGGGGGTCATACAGGAGGGGGTGAGGAATTCTCGGGAATAGCTTTAATCAGGAGAGGACTGACTCTCATTTCTCTCTGTGTTAATAAACACCCCTGACTACAGGGATTACAACACACACTGGGTTAAGAGACTCCAGGAAGCTGCTCTTAAAAGCAGGCAGTAGTGCTAGGTGTGATGGTGAGGAGGAGCTGGTGAATACACCTGTCTGGAAGACAGTGACGGCTGTTGCTCAAATTTTTTTTTGGGGGGGGGGGGGCGGGCGCAAGCAAGTTCTGAAAAAAAACCCATCTTATGCAGCCACTGTGCCTTATCAAATGCAGCCACTGTGCCTTATCAAATGCAGCCACTGTGCAATATTAAATGCTCCCACTGTGGCCATCTTATGCAGCCACTGTGGCCATCTTATGCAGCCTCACTGTCCTATCAAATGCATGTAATAGATACTATGGGCACTGGGCGGAAGCTACTTGGTGATTTGGAATGCGCCACAAGGTGGGACAAAAGCCCACAAATGAAGCACCGTGTCTGCAATCTTCTGATTGCATAGACCTGGCGCTTCTCATAAGCGCACTGTTTACATACTCCGAAAACAGTGCACTTTTATAGACCTTTTTATTTTTTTAAAGGGCTAGTTTAAAAAAATATATTTTTTGACTGCCTGGAGGGGGGCGGCGCCTGTGTGCCCCCCTATGGACAGGCTTGAAGAGCTGAGTCTGCTGGAGGCTGCTAAAAAGATTCAACAAGGACAGCTTAACCCTTGGGGCGAAGACCCATCCATGAACTTTATGTGCCTTTTTACTTTCACTTTTACTTTGCGCTAAAGATAAGCAGACTTTATTTTGTATTTTTTCTGCTGGAAGCCTTATTTTGATTTGTTTGCTGAAAATAAAAGCCTTTTTGTCTAAAGTTTAATGGCTTTGCACTCAGTCCTGTAAGCTACAATCCCCCAAACTTTACACCAGGCACAAAAAACTTTTTTTTATATAAATCTAATCCTGAATAGCCACAAAGGATATACAATCAAATTTGAATGCAAATTTGAATGGGGTCACAGCTAAAAGTAGCTGTGACCCCATCACTTTGCTGTTCCTAGACCATACAGAGAGCCAAACTGTAGGAGGGACCATGCAGAACTACTCACTACAGGCTTCCTGCAAAAACTAGGGGGAGCAGATCTAAGCCCTTGTATGCACGGTCGGACTTTTTTCAGACGGATTTTGTCCGAAACCGGTGTTGCATACACACGGTCGGACAAAGTTATCGGAAAATATGATCGTTTGGAACTTGATGACATTTGTTCATTGTGACGGGACTACGTTGCAGCTAGTAGCCAATATCTTTGGTCTCGTAATTTGATCTGAGAATGCGTGGTACTTTGTCTGATTGGAATTCTCTACAAACGATCGGACAAAGTCCGATCGGATCATGTTGTCGGAAAATTTTATATCCAGCTCTCAAACTTTGTTGGTCGGACATTCCGATGGGGAAAAAAGTCAGATTTTCCATCGGAATGTCCAACCGTGTGTACAAGGGCTAAGACCTATCACCTTTCACAAGGACAGAGTGCAGTAGTGGCTTTATTACAGGAAGCTCCTACATGCTTACAGACCACAGCTATGCTGTTCCACATGGGACCAATATTTTAAGAAGAGGTGACTCAAAAATGTTCTTTTTTCAGCAAGACAGCCCATAGTTTTTCACAAAGTCTGCTGCCTCCATTTTTATGATGGCCATTTTTGTGTATACTCCAGAATGTTATGAATAGTGATGAGATAAATTGCAATTAATTGCAACATTCCTCTTTGCCATGAAAATTAACTTGATCCCATAAACATTATCGCTGCATTTGTGATGAAGTCTTCACGGTGCCCAAGAAAGTCAGCAAGAGCCATGACCGTCTCTTACAGTTGATTCGGCTGCGGGATCGTGGCACCACCAGTGTAGAGCTTGCTCAGGAATGGCAGCAGGCAGGTGAGGTGAAGACTTTTGGAGGACGGCCTGGTGTCAAGAAGGGCAGCAAAGAAGCCCGTTCTCTCCAGGAAAAACATCAGGGACAGGCTGATATTCTGCGAAAGGAATAGGGATTGGACGGATTGCTGAGGACTGGGGTAAAGTCCTTTTCGATTGTTTGGGGCATCCGGAAAAAAAACTTGTCTGAAGAAGAAAAGGGGAGCGCTCCTATCAGTCCTGTGTCATGCCAATAGTAAAGCATCCCGAGACCGTTCATGAGTGGAGTTGCTTCTCAGCCAGGGGAGTGGGCCCACTCACAATTTTGCCTAAGAACACAGCCTTGATTAAAGAATGAATACAAAAACATCCTCCGAGAGCAACTTTTCCCAAACCATCCAAGAACAGTTTGGGAGGAAAAATACCTTTTCCAGCATGATGGAGCACCTTGCCATAAAGCAAAAGTGATAACTAAGTGAATGGGGGAACAAAACATGGAAATTTTAGGTCCATGGCCAGGAAACTCTTCAAACCATAATCCCATTGAGAACTGGTGGTCAGTCCTCAAGAGGCAGGTGAACAAACCCCCCCCCCCCCCCAAAAAAAAAAAAAAATCCGGCAAACTCCAAGCATTGATTATGCTAGAATGGGCTGCCATCAGTTAGGATATGGCCCAGAAGATTGACAGCATGCCAGTGCGAATTGCAGAGGTCTTGAAAAAAGGGTCAACACTGCAAAGTTTGACTCTTTGCATGAACTTCAAGTCATTGTCAATAAAAGCCTTTGACTCTTAAATACTTGTAATTATACTTCAGTATACTATAGTAATATCTGACAAAAATATCTAAAACCACTGAAGCGGCAGACTTTGTGAAAATTCATATTTGTGTCATTCTCAAAGCTTTTAGCCACGGTTGTAGTGTGTACTTGTCTCAATCCAGAGCACAAAGTGTCAGTTCTCTCTGCCGCCTCCTTTCACTGCATGAGTCACTTCTGAAAAGTTTTCCTGACACCAAGAGGTAAAACAGCAACAGGAGTGGGAGTATATAGTATAGTCCAGTATATAGCCTGTGATTTGAAACTGGGATAGAGGTTTCCTTCCCTCCAGTTAGTTCTCACTGTGTTCTGCAGAGTGCAACTTCAGCTCCTCACCCCCTAATTTCTGAAGCTGAGAAATACTAGGTAAATTCTAGACTTTGGGTTGCTGCAGATAAACAAGTACAACTGCGTTGACGAATTTGTTTCATTTGTGTATATCACCTCAGGCTAATCGCTTCACTGGGTATATATGGTATAGGTAAGTGTTTACCACCACTTTAAAGAAGGAATAAAAACACGTATTCAAAATATTCTTAAAGTGTAAGTTCACCTTTACAGAAAATAAGTAGGTGTACTTACACTGCACCCCGTTCCCTTTGCACCTGATTCCACTAACCTGGAGTCCGACGATCCCCCTGCACTGACAGATCGTATAGCTGGTGTACCAGTCCAGGGATTTTAAATCTCCACGGCTTTATCTCATCTTCGCCTGTGGTGGCAGGACAGGCTACCCTGGTTCTGATTGGTCGGCGCCGTCACATGCATACCTCCTTACGAGGTACATTTTTGGAGATTGAACTGTGAGGGATTTCTAAGCCCTGGATTGGTGAGGCAGTGACCCGATGTCTCCTAGTGAGTGATCGCTGTGCTTCATGTCAGCGGGACTGGGAAGGAGGGGATGAGAGGGGGGGTCCTGTGTAAGTTCACCTTTTTACAGATTTTTCTGTAAAGGGGAACTTACCCTTTAAATAAATCGGAGTCATTCCTTAATGCAGGGGTGCCCAACCAGTGGCCGGGGGGCCACATGTGGCCTGTGGAGCCCTCTGATGCGGCCCGCGACCTCCTTCTGTGGGATGGCAGATTGGCAAACCCAGATCATGGGTTGCAGACCCGCCATCCCAGAGCATCTGTGTTGTTAATGAAGCTGGCAAAGCAAGCAGCAGTGAAGCAGAGCTGTATAAGCTGATGCTTCCTGTGTAGCGCCGCCTCTTGCCACAGGCTGAGTGATACCAAATGCACTCTGCCTGGGACAGCAACAGCTGGCGATACCTGAATGGAAGACCGTTATTAAAGGTCAGTTTATTACTAAAATTGTAGTGTATGTATGGGCATATCTGTGCAGTGCACCTTCAGGTTACCTGCACTGAGGCATAGACTTCTGTTATTACCTGCGTGTTTGGTGAGCTTTCAGAAAGTGCACTTCACCTGCAGGATATAATAGAAGTCTATGGCAAAGTGTAGCTAACCCGCAGGAAAGACATAGGTGCACTGAGCTGCATTAGTGTGAAAGGCCCCTCCAACTTAATCGGACCCTCCATTCACCTCTATGAAATGGCAAATGTAAAGATTTGTATCCTTTTACAACTGCCTACCTCCAAAATGATTCACAAAAAAAAAAAAAAAAATACAAAAATAAAATAAAAAAAAGGGATCAATCCCCTTCCATCAGGGCAGATCAGATGGACTGATCCATAGAGTAGAGTGGACTGTGTCCGTGTCCACTCTGCACGGACCTGTCATCCGCCTGCTCTGCTCATTGTGGTCTGCGACTGTTTACCAAGTCGCTTAAGTGGCCCTTGCTCTTCAAAAGGTTGGGCACCCCTGCCTTAATGCAAAAATGTTCATTGCTATGCTGTTACTGTTGTTTACATGGTCAGAATGCCCCTCTGTCCATAATGTATGGAGAGCTGGGGGGCATGTCTGCTTGGGCCAAGGGATTCACTTTCGGAAGTGATGTACCTGCTTCTCTGTAGCCGAGTGGGTGGGAGGAGCTACATCACATTCCAGTCATACTTCTCATGTGACATCATGGATGGAGTGGGAATGAGGATGGAGGCAGGTGTGACAAGGGTGGGACTAGGCAGAATGGGGTGTCTGTGCAAGCAGTACAGCTGACAGAGGTACAAGAAAGTGCCTGTGAGCAGCCACTTTGGGCTGCACAGGCACACTATTGTCAGGGAAGGAGAGGAAGATTGCAGACTTGTTTCTAATCTTGCATTTAGCAAGGGTGTGGTGTTGTTTTTTTGTTTGTTTGTTTTTTTTTTTGTTTTGTTTTTCCCTTAGCCAGCATTCCACTTCTAATAGAGTAACAACATAAAAGTAGCTGCTTGCTTTGTATCCTCCTTTGTCAGACTAAATTCTCAGACTGAGCTGTTGCATTGCTGTGATGTTGTATGCAAATTCTAGCTTGCGCTATTGAGCTTTGTAAACAGGATTTTTTTCAACCGGTAGTAATCAGAATGTAGAAGCCATATGACAAGCAGCTTAATGCTTCAGAGGACTGTATAAAGTAATAGAAAATATTTGGTATTTACCTGATTAGAAATGTATACGTTTTTATTTTTCTTTAATTTAGAAAAAAAAACATACTTATACAAAGTGTGTTCACAACTACTATGCAGTCCCTGTAAATTACGGGTTCTCACATTGCTTATTATGTGTATTGTATCTGGTCAGAAATAAAACAATCTTCCACTGTTAAGAGTATGTTATGGTCATTCCGGCTTGACTTCAAATTTTAACTGACATCTGACAGCTTAAACACGTACTTTGGCTTTAGTTCCACTATCTAATGTCAAAAGCAATTTTAGGAATTTAAATAATATAATATGCTTTCTCTATAGTGCAATCATTACTTTCAACACAAATCAAAAAAAAAAAAAAGGGTCAATTTCTCATATTAGTATAGTAGGCTGAACCAAGTAACTTGCCATTTTATGTCCCTGTGACTAACTTTACACCCAGATTCATCCGAAATATACAGATCTAAATATTTCAATTAATATTAAAATTTACATATATGTATTGCAGGCTATCTGGCCTTTATTACTGCAATGTATGGGATAAGTGACAGGTGCTTAGATGGGAGAAACCAACTAAGAGAGTTAATATGAGAATAGTGAGCAGGAACATTCAAATCATTTTTTAAAGATTCATTCCAGGTATAGATATTTTACATTGGGGTCGATTGACTAAAACTGGAGAGTGCAAAATCTGGTGCAGCTCTACATAGAAACCAATCTTCTCCCGGCTTTTTTTTTTTAAGCTTAATTGAACAAGCTGAAGTTAGAAGCTGATTGGCTACCATGCACAGCTGAACCAGATTCTGCACTCTCTGGTTTTAGTAAATTGGCCCCATTGATCCAGCTTGGACCAATGTAACTATACATATACCATACCTGGCTGATCCATCTAGAAGCTAAAAATCATTGAGGTAAACACACACCGCTACTCCAGTGATCTCCACTTGCTTCAGGGTCCCATGCTGTGCGGCTGGCCTGTTGCATTCTGAACACAGGAGGTCAGCCGCTCAAGTCTGCCACCATTCAGAGAATGCTTTGCATTTTATGAATTAACGCAAAGTGTTCTTGTTGAGATGGAGAGCCTGAAATCACTGTCCCTCCTCTCCACCGTATCCAATCGGAGCGCTCTTTGAAAAGATTTTTTATCAAAAACCTAGACACATGAAAAGGGTTTTATGTTCCTACATGGAGTTCTTGATAAAACACAGTAGTACTGGCCATTGTGACTACAGGGAGTTTCCCAGTGGGCCGATGTACTGGCCATTGTGACTACAGGGAGTTTCCCAGTGGGCCGATGTACTGGCCATTGTGACTACAGGGAGTTTCCCGGTGGGCCGATGTACTGGCCATTGTGACTACAGGGAGTTTCCCGGTGGGCCGATGTACTAGCCATTGTGACTACAGGAAGTTTCCCGGTGGGCCGATGGCTCAGTGGGCCGGTTTCAGTGACAAAGTAATGGCTGCGTGGCTCGCCCTCAACTTCACGCAGTGATGTGAGAAAGATGAGAAAAATACAGAGGAGAATAAGTGAAATAATAAGAGGCTAGTGAGGACTCCTTATGTTATGCTACTTATGTTTTTTTGCACAATTGCGCATAGTTTATATACTGTTTTTGTGCTTGTTTTGCAAAATTAAAGTGGGCTGGTCTGGATGAAGTCCAGGGCCAAATTTTTGTCCCAGTTCAGCCCTGGTCAGGCCCCTAAGTAGCAATTACTAATGTTGTTGATTCCTTTTGAAACTTATTTTACTAGAATGCAGGGTGGCTAAAAATCATTTTTTATTTATTTTATTTTTTAATCCTGATATTTTTTTTTTTTTTTTTAAATGCATTTTAATAAAATTCTTTTGGAGTAACAATCTATCTAAAAAGAGTTTTCTATTTAAGATGCATTAATAATTTTGTTTATTCAGCATGAAATGGATGTTAGTTATGGAGCATATTCTTCAATATTTACATTTTTGGTAAACCCATTCAATGAATCCAAGATCTGCAAACTGAGATAACATGCACTAGCATTATTATTGTTTTAAATAAAATAATTTGAGTAGTTCTCAACTGTGTGTGATTTAATCTATTAACCTACAATATGTTCTCATATTGCTGTTTTACTAACCTGACAGCGTATTCTAAATAGGAAACCTTAATTTTGTTTGCAAATATTAAAGATTCTAACTACCAGCAAGAATGAGTCCTTACATTTAAAGAGCACCTGTCATTTCATCATGGCAGCGCCTGTTAGCGGGCATCCACTCACCTGCTGCCGCCACGTCCCTCACCTTGTTGTCACTGCCACATCGCCAGCCGTCCCATTAAAGTGAATGGGACTGTTGGTGAGTCAACGTTGGGTCAGAGGGTAAGCCGCTGCAGGACAGATGACAGTTGCTCTTTAAAAATGATTTAAATCAAGCCGTTTTACTAGTGATTTAAATCGATTTGATTTAAATCAAATCCACCCTGCTAGAATACTTCTATTAGAGGGTTAGTCAATGATTTTTATCCTGTGACATTCTTCTAATGACATAACTGTATGGAGAGTGGTTATGGCTCCCACCATCTACAGTAGATAAAAAAAAGTCTACACAGCCCTGTTAAAATGTCAGGTTTCTGTTATGTAAAAAAAATTAGACAAAGATAAATAATTTCAGAATCTTTTTCACCTTTTTAATATGACCTATAAACTGTACAACTCAGTTGAACAACAAACTGAAACCTTTTAGGTGGAGGGAAGTAAAAATAAACTAAAATAATATGGTTGCATAAGTGTGCACACCCTTAAACTAATACTTTGTTGAAGAACCTTTTGATTTTATTACAGCACTCAGCATTTTTGGGTGTGAGTCTATCAGCATGGCACATCTTGACTTGGCAATATTTGCCTACTCTTCTTTGCAAAAACACACCAAATCTGTCAGGTTGCGAGGGCATCTCCTGTGCACAGCCCTCTTCAGATCACCCCACAGATTTTTAATTAGATTTAGGTCTAGGCTTTGGCTGGGCCATTCCAAAACTTTAATCATCTTCTGGTGAAGCCAATTCCTTTGTTGATTTGGGTGTATGCTTTGGGTCGTTGTCATGCTGAAAAACGAAGTTCCTCTTCATGTTCAGCTTTCTGGCAGAAGCCTGAAGTTTTTGTGCCAGTATTGACTGGTATTTGGAACTGTTCATAATTCTCTCCTACCTTGACTAAGGCCCCTGTTCCAGCTTCCATCACATTTTCCCACATGCTTTTGGGAGACTTTTGCAACATTTATCCAGGCTTGGAATTTTTTTTTTCTTTGTGAGAAAAGGCTTCTGTCTTACCACTCTACCCCATAGCCCAGACATATGAAGAATACGGGAGATTGTTGTCTCATGTACCACAAAGCCAGTGCATTATTCCTGCAGCTCCTTTAGTGTTGCTGTAGGCCAGTGATGGCGAACCTTGGCACCCCAGATGTTTTGGAACTACATTTCCCATGATGCTCAGCTACACTGCAGAGTGCATGAGCATCATGGGAAATGTAGTTCTAAAACATCTGGGGTGCCAAGGTTCGCCATCACTGCTGTAGGCCTTTTGGCGGCCTCCCTGATCAGTTTTCTTCTGGTCTTTTCGTTAATTTCGGAGCAACGTGCAGTTCACAGTTGTGACATATTTTCTTCATTTGATGATGACGGTCTTCACTGAGTGCCTTGCAAAAGTATTCACCCCCCCTTAGCATTTTTCGTGTTTTGTTGACTCACAACCTGCAATTAACATGGATTGTTTGAGGATTTGCATCATTTAATTAACAGAACATATCAACATACCCACCCACAACTTTGAAGATGTTTTTTATTTGTTTATTGTGAAGCAAACAACAAATAGGACAAAATAACAGAAAAAGTCAATGTGCATAACTATTCACCCCACTAAAGTCAATACTTTGTAGAGCCACCTTTTGTGGATATCATAACTCCAAGTCGCTTTGGATAAGTCTCTAAGAGCTTGCCACATCTTACCACTGGGATTTTTGCCCATTCCTCCTTGCAAAACTGCTCCAGCTTCTTCAAGTTGGATGATTTGTGCTTGTGAACAGCAACCTTTTAAGTCTGACCACAGATTTTCTATTGGATTAAGGTCTTGGCTTTCACTGTGCCATTCCAACACAATTACATGTTTCCCCTTAAACCACTCAAGTGTTGCTTTAACAGTGCGTTTGGGGTTATTGTCCTGCTGGAAGGTGAACCTCTGTCCTAGCCACAAATCACACACTGAGTGGTACAGGTTTTGCTCAAGAATATCCCTGTATTTAGTACCATCCATCTTTCCGTCAGCTCTGACCAGTTTCCCAGTTCCAACTGCTGAAAAACATCCCCCCAGCATGATGCTGCCACCACCATGTTTCACTGTGGGGATGGTGTTCTTTGGGTGATATGATGTGTTGGGTTTGTGCCAGACATAGCATTTTCTTTGATGGCCAAAATGTAAAATTTTGGTCTCATCAGACCAGAGCACCTTCCTCTATACATTTTGGGAGTCTCCCACATGCCTTATTTTCAAACTCAAAACGTGCCAATTTGTTTTTTTTCTGAAAGTAATGGCTTTCTTCTGGCCACTCTGCCATAAAGCCCAACTGTATGGAGCATACAGCTTATTATCGTCCTATGTACAGATATTCCAGTCTCTGCTGTGGAACTCTGCAGCTCCTCCAGGGTTAATGCCCTCCTTGCCCGGTCCGTGAGTTTTGGTGTGCGGCCATCTCTTGGCAGGTTTGCTGTTGTATGTTCTTTCCATTTGGTTGTGATGGATTTTTATGGTGCTCCTAGGGATCACCAAAGATTTGGATTTTTTTAATAACCTAACCCTGACTTGTACTTCTCAACAACATTGTCCCTTGCTTGTTTGGAGAGTTCTTGGTCCTCATGGCAGTGTTTGGTTAGTGGTGCCTCTTGTTTAGGTGTTGCAGCCTCTGGGGCCTTTCAAAAAGGTGTGTATATGTAATGACAGATCATGTGACACTTAAATTGCACACAGATGGACATCATTTCACTACTTATGTGACTTCTGAAGGTAATTAGTTGCACCAGAGCTTATTATGGGCTTCATAACAAAGGGGGTGAATACATACGCTCATGCCAATTATAATTTTTTTATTTCTGAAAACTAGTTTTATGTATATATTCTAATTTTACTTCACCAACATAGACCATTGTGTTCTGATTCATCACATATAATTCAGTTTACATTTTTTTTTTTTTTTTTATAAAATGGGTAAAAAGCCAAGGGTTGAATACTTTTGCAAGGCACTGTATCTAATGCCTGAACATTTTTTGTACCCTTCTCCTGACTGATACCTTTTTAACAATGAGATCCGCCGATGCTTTTGGAAGCTCGCTGCAGACCATGGCTTTTGCTGTAGGATGCGACAAAAAAAAGGGAAATACCTTCTAGAACAGCTGAACTTTATTTGGGGTTAATCTGAGGCACTTTAAGGCCTCATACACACTGGACGTTAAAATAAAGTTATAAAAACACCAGTGGCTTTGCAGTGAGTTTTTCAATGTTTTAGCAATACCTTTTTTAGCTTTTTCATGGTGGTTTATAGCATTTTTCCGCATTAGCATTTTTTTTCAATGGATCAAAAATGTCAAAATGCTGGTGAGCTGCGTTTTTTTTTTTTAACAATTATCGGCGTTTATCAGCGTGTTTTTTTTTTTTTTTACGTTGGAGCGTTTTTACAGCTGAAAAACTAGCTTATCAATGCATTTATCTGTGTCTCCTTCTTCTTCTTTTTTTTTTTTTTTTTTTTTTACATCACAGAACACAGAAACCTGACATTTTAACAAGGGTGTGTAGACTTTTTATATCCACTGTATATTGTGTATTCTGTGGTGAGTTAACAGTTTAATAGCTCTTTTCAATACTTTCTGCACTTTGTACTTGTAAGAACAAGGTGAAAATCAGCAGCTCTGTGTAACCAAAATGTACTATCGTTAAGATTACATAATTCAACAATAACTGTGTAAAATATATATTTATATCCTGATGAGAGTGTGACTGTAGTAGAACCAAATAATGTAATAACACTGTCCTTTGCTCTCAATTGATATAATCCTGCTGGTTACGTGGGCTGCATGCATCATTTGCATTGTCTTTTTCTCCATTCAAACAAATAGCAATTATCAAACACAACCTTCACAAATACAACATATTTTAGACAGCGTCTGTGGTGTGAACAAATATTGACTATTGGACTAGGACTCGGTGACATAAAGTAGCTATACAAACAAACTTCTGCCTAATTTCCTGTGATGGAACATATGATATCTCTATTTTTTTATTTTTTTTTTGAAAATTCTTTTTATTATATCTCTACTTTTAGTGATCTGATTTTACTGCTTTTAGACCCGCAAACAAAATAATTTCCTCCAGTAGCTAAGTGGATTATTTGGCCTTTAGCATTAGATGTTGTTGTTGCCTGTAGCAGTCAGTTGGGATTCTTGATACATTTTTATACTTTCCATTGCAGAAATAATACTTAAAAGGCTGATTTGCAGCCATAAGCAACTAAAAACGCTCCAGTTTGCATATACACCGATCAACCATAACATTATGATCCCTGACAAGTAAAGTGAATAATATTGATTATCTCATTACAATGGCATCTGAAAGTGGGTGGGTAATATTAGGCAGCAAGTGAACATTTTGTCCCTGAAGTTGATGCGTTGAAAGCAGAAAAAATGGGCAAGCATAAGGATTTGATCAACTTTGACAAGGGCCAAATTGTAATGAGTCAGAGCAACTCCAAAACTGCAGCTCTTGTGGAATGTTCCTGGTCTTTAGTGGTCAGGACTTATGACACTAGTCCAAGGAAAGAAAACCGGTGAACAGACTTGTGGGCAAATAAAGGCTTAATGAAGTATGTGGAAAGTGAAGACTGGCCCGTGTCAGTGGACTATAGCTCAAATTGCTGAAAAAGTTAATGCTGGTTCTGATAGAAAAGCGTCGGAACACAAAGTTCATCCGTTTGTTGAATATGCGGCTGTGTATCTGCAGACTGGTCAGTGTGCCTGTGCTGACTCGTGTCCACAGCCAAAAGGGCCTACAATGGGCATGTGAGCATCAGAACTGGATCATGGAGCAATGTAAGAAAGTGGCCTGGCCTGATGAATCGCATTTTCTTTTACATTATGTGGATGGGTGGGTGTGTGTGCATGGCTTGGAGAAGAGATGGCATTGGCATGCACTATATGGCAAGCCGGCAGAGGCAGTGTTATGCTTTTGGGCAATGTTCTGCTGGGGGCTTTAGGTCCTGCCTTTTATGTGCATGTTACTTTTAACAAGTAAGGTGGCTATGTTCATGCATACAGTGGGACCATGAAGAATGACTGTAGCCATCCTCTAACAGCAAGTCAGATCATAGAACGATTGTGTAGTGACGTCACTACACGCCTTCCTCCAGACGCATTTCGTCATACATGATGTTGTCAATGGGGAACGTTCCCCATTGCCAATGTCGCGCATGATGAAACGCATCTGGAGGAAGGCACGTAGTGCCTTCGCCACGTGACCATTCTAGGAGGACAAACTCCGTGTGTTTGTGCGGGCCAGCATTGATTTTTATGCTTTAAATATTTTCCTAAAATTTAAATGCAATATCTTGTTTTAAATTTATCTAGGCAATATTACCCTATGATCAGTCTTCTCTCTTTTGGGGTATCTACCTGAGTAAAAGACAGACATCATAGTTGGAGGGAGTGAGCGATGTGCAAGATTCAGTCTGCCGTTTTTGGTGTTGACATCTACAAGCTAAAGGCCGCGGCTGGGTTATAGCCATCTGCCCCTTATGCTTGCTATCTGGTAAGCAGGTCCATATTACGGTAGCGGGCACCCTCCTGTTTGCTTTTATACACTGTGGTGACATCAACAAGTTGAAGTGATCAATTATGGACTTTCTGCATGTTCATATGTTTTGATTTGATCAATGACTTATGCTTCTTTTTAGCGCAGCTTTTCTATTCCTAGTTATTCACACTATTGCTTTAACACGCACACTGTAACATGCAAGCTTAGGCTTACAACCTTTCCACTGTATATACGTTTTTTGGGGTGCTTTTTAGAATGACGTGCAATGTGTTATTGTATGTGAGCTTTAATGCACCCAGGCTGTACAGTGGCTGAAGCCCCATAACGTGGGTGAATGCATCAGTTTACCTTACATAATTTAGGTACTGTATGTACATTTTTAGGCTTTGGATAGTGTTGAAGGGTTTGAATTCCGGTCAGGTTTTTATTGCTGTTTTTGTCCCCATTGTATCTACTTAGTGGAGAAAACAGAAGTTAAAAAACCTGACAGAGTTTTAAAACCCTAAGAGGTTTATTTGTATAGTTATCTTTGTCACAAGACAGAAAATTAGGAGAAATTAGGAGAAATTCATTGTATTTTCGTTCAAAAATTATTTTTCAAACTACAAGAACTGCAATTGTTTGCATTGGAAGACTTGTGCCTTTGGGATTTGGTCAGTGAACCTTCCAGTTTTTGCGCAGAGAGCTCGGTATTTCCACTAACCATATAGAGAGATGCAGCAAGTGCCAAGACTAAAGATGCTTTGAGTGTTCAGAACAGGAAATGTGTCTGGTAGTGCAGCTATATTGATCTGCTTTCTTTAAACAGTGTAAATAATATTATATATTTATAAAGTCTCTTTGTGTGTTTTCAATGGACCTAAACGAGAGGGAAAACAAGAGAACAGTTAAAAATGCTTTACTGGCTTTGGTCTTATTGTGGCCAGTATTTAGGTCTGGTTCACAGATATGAGGTTTTTTTTGGTCTTTTTTGCAGAAACTCACTACAATCCATTTATTGGATAAGTTCACTTTCTACAAAAAAAATTATAAATTATTTTTGTTTTGCAGGTAAATGTGCATTTATTATTATTTTTTTTTGAGCCTGTAAAGCATTGCACCAGCGATGGTGCCCATGCAGATCTGCCAGTGTATCTGCTTACTGGTACATCCCATATGGGTAAGCAGATACAGTCTGACAGGAATCGTGAATGAACTACCACAGCGTTGTGGTAGTTCATTGAAAACTTCAAGCTGACATCTGCAAAGGCTGCCGGACCTTGTCGTTTTCCATGGCCAGAGCCCTGTCAATCAGTGAAGCCACTGGGCGGGCACTGCATCTTTGGAAAGGGTCAGGATATTTTTAAATGCAAAACTGTTTTTGTTTCTTGAAAGCCTGGTTGAATGGGTATGGCAAGGTTGGAGGGATTGGTGAAAGTGTTTGGTTTTCCTGGAGATGAGCTGTAAAATACCTTTTGGCCCCTTTAACCCTTGTGATATTTGTGGGCTCTTCATTTAAGTGTAAAACGTCTCAGTAAGTTCAGACCAATGTGTGGCTCACTTACTTTTGAACTTTTCCTTTAACTGTAACTTGCATGACTTCAAAACACAAAAGCAAATGGTATTTAGGCCTTCTGACTTCTTTCAGTATTGCTGCTCTTGCCTCAAGCTTAGGCCTTTTAGCTGTTTCATCCAACCATCTTACAGCACCACTGTGCTAATATGTATAATCCGCATAGCTCACAGCTCCTTGATGCACTGGCCCACATCCTGACCTCCTGGATAGGGCCTCCTGTCTCCCGGGTGGATCCCTCTATCCCAGCCAGTCCTTTTGTTATAGAGGCTCTGCGCCTATATCCTTAGACTGTTAGGCTCCTGTAAGACATGAGCATGTGGGTAGAGGCTTCATCTCTCCCAAGCCTCCTTTGAAGCCTCTGGACCAGTACTGGGACAGGCTCTTCCAGTGCCCATGCAAAATTGCTCCCCTGCCCCTCCTCTGCTCCTAATTCATGATGTAGAATGGGCCTGTTGCCCTGCACCCATTCACTGACCACTTAATCCGGGTGCTCTTGTTTGGCACTGCACATGGGTAGCCAATCATTTTGCTTTCTAGGCAGTTAGAAGGTAGTTGTGCATGCATGGTGTGTTTTGTGTCATCTGTGGGCATATAGGGAAGGAATGGGCATTTTGGAGCACATTGTGACGAGCATGAATCCACAGCCCACTGGTTGCTAGCCACTAATCTGGAGCATATGGTGAGGGGCACTCACCCACCTACCATTTCAACCAGGGCAGCTGTCTCTCCTGCCCCCTTGTCCCAGCCCTATTCTAGATTCCAGAAGTCAACTGCTATAACAGGTAGGGGGGCCTAAAAACTGCCATGCAGGTTGCTAGTATAGTGTGTACATATTCTTGAGACTTCAGCTGAGTTGAGGGTTCCATTTGCACTTTGCAGTTTTGAATTCCAAATCGCGTGGCAATCGCTGCAAAACATTGTGTGTTTGGGTGCCATTCATGCAACCCAAATATGGTGCGATTTTTTTTTTTTCCATAATTGTCGCACGACAGAATCACACTGCAGTCATGGCAAAACATCCCTTCAAAAATAGAGTGAAGCTTGACGCCCAAAAAGAACAGGAACTTCTTTTGGGTGACAAATGCGCATAGGACATTGAAGTGAATGGGCTTGCCAATGCATGACACATGGAATCGTGTGAAAACTCCCACACAGTCTAGCTCCCACTATGTTAAGTGTAAATCTGGTCTAAATTTTAACATGCATAGAATTATTTATTGAATTAGGCCCTGCCATGCAAGTGGTTATGAGTGAAACACCTACACAAAAATGTTTGTGGTACCTTGAGTGTCAATATATCTTTTTGGCAAACTTGTTGACATAGTTCTTTTTCTACATTGCACATATTTGTTTGGGACTGAACCCTTCAGCTATGCCATTTGGTAGAGTGCTCCTCCTCGCCTATAGCTATGGATGTCCCATACCATTGGCTAATCCGTTAGCAAACCTGCCTTGCAGCTCAGGCTCCAGGGCTTTAATCCCTCCAGGGACACAATCTGCACATAGAGAGTGACGCATTCCAGAGAACATACTGGTAAAATCTGGTTTAAAAATACATTATATTCAAGCCTGAATATTTAACTCAAAAAGTATCTTCTATTGCTTTCCGCCTCCTCCAAAAATGTTTTTTTCATTTTGCTGCTGTGATCTGACTTCCTATGACCGACTATATATGTAGGTGTGTAGCTGCCCTCCCTTGCTCCCTTCTGGACTAGGATCTACGAGGTTTGTAATGTGCATTGAGCAGAGCACATGACAACTAATATGAACTGTTTGTTCCAAACAATTAGAAGTGAGGGGGAAAAGGAGAGGTTTGGCAGAAAACAGAGGGCATTCTAGGGAAGCAGAATAACACTGTAAGAAACCATTTCATGAAAAATAGATTACTGGGCCATTAAGTAGTGGATGTGTATGGCTTATTTTTGGAGTATAAGGATATTGTTTAGTGTCACATTGACTGACTGACTGACTGACTGACTTTCTCCAAGATTGGGATGTCTGGTAGAGCCAGAAGGTTGTAGGCTTCTTTGAGGGTCTGTGATGTGATACTTTTACATACCATATAAAATGTGTTTGTAAGTGTATATACGGTAAATAAGAGAGGAGTACATATCTAATAAGGGCATCCCCCAGAGGTAAGTCTTTCTCAGAGGAATTATTCCCAATACAGCAGAAGGATTTTATTTTCCAACTCTGTTTCTCTCTCGCTCTCTCTGATGTGCTTTATTTAGGGCTCTGTTTTACTCTGTTGCATTCTCATTCTTTGTTACGTTTTTAAGCACAACTAAATTTGTCTTTATCCCTGCTGCATGTAGGAAAGCTAACTAAAAATATAAGTAGTTGTGGAATAAATATAGCTACATTTCATGAGATAACTGGATCTAGCAACACGAAGACAAGAAATATTTGTCTTTTGAGGGTGTTGGGCTTAAATAGCAGTAAAATAGGTTAGATATGTTTTCTTTTACTAGACAGGTTTTATATCAATTATCAGCATTTTTTGTGAAAAAAACCTTCTTTGTGTAATATGTGCTTTAAACACTGGTGCAGACTTGGTTTCTCTTTCGTTCATCGACTGACATGGCGCCTCCTTAATCTTGACCATTGGGTTATATCGCCTCTGCAGGAGTAGGACTAGGCAGAACAAAAAACACCTAGCTACGCCCTTGGGCTGTCCTCACTCAGTTTATAACCCCCTCCCTCCTCTAGGTATTCAGTTTATTTCTATCTAGTCAGGAGTAAGGACTTAGCCCCTTGCTGGGATCTTTTGGTCTTAGAAAATGTTACTTTTTGTCTTTCTTCCATGCATTTTCTCCTGGAAGATCTGCAATCAACTGCCGGAGTGGGCGATTGGCTGGATAATCTAGATGCAGTGGTCTCTCCAGTCCAGCCAGCAAGCGCGTGCAGACTGCAGCTACGCACTTTGTCGGCCGCAACATAGCCTCAACGAAGTCGACTTCTAGCAAGATATACCATTGTACGTGGAAAGCATACATTTCTTGGTTTGAGTCGATTGGCGTTTATCCTTGAGTCCCTTTCTGTGGCTTGGATCTTAGCTTTTCTTCAACAGGGCTTTGAGCAGAAGTTGGCTTTGAGCACCATTAAGGGCCAGGTATCTGCCTTAACAGTCTTCTTTCAGCAACCCCCAGCCATTCACTCTTTAATTTGTACCTTCAGTCAAGGAGTCCGGCAGGTGGTTCGCCTGTGAGGTCTCTTTTGCCGCCATGGGATTTAAACTTACTGCTATTGGTTCTCCAGAAACCTCCATTCGAGAATATTCGAGGGATCCCCTTACCTACGTTGTCCCAGAAGGTGGCATTGCTGGTGGCTATTACCTCGGCCCATAGGGTTTAAGAGTTGACAGAATTATCCTGTAGTAGTCCCTATTTAGTACTCCATAGGGATAAAGTAGTTCTTCGTCCCTGTCCATCTGTTCTGCTTAAGGTTGTCTCTGACTTCCATTTGAATGAGGACATTCTGTTGCTGTTGTTGTATCCCAAGGAATTTGCTTTGCATATCTTGGATGTGGTTCGTGCGATTTGGGTGTATCTTTCAGCCACGGAGTCCTTCCGGAGGTCAGAACTGGCCGCTTCTTTAGCTACCATCTCCAGATAGATTAGACAGACTGTGACTCAGGCCTATTCTATTAAGGGTCGGGTTCCTTCTTTCCCTGTCATGGCGCATTCTACTTGGGCGCTTAGTACTTCTTGGGCTTTCTGTCATCAAGCGTCAGTATCACAGGTTTGCAAGGTGGCCACTTGGTCATCAGAGCATACCTTCACTAAATTCTATAAAGTAGATATTTTTGCATCTGTGAATGCTTCCTTTGGCCGCAAGGTTTTGCAGGCTGCTGTTTAAGAGGGGTGTTCCCTCTTGAGGGGTGTTTTTTTTTTTTTTCTTTAAACATTTTTTATTTCACATGGGAGTCTTGTGACTCGGTTAAGGCTCCTGTGTCCTGGTTAGGGCTCTTGTTGTTAGCCTTAAGTTATTTTGCCCACCCCTCATTTTTCTTTGGCACTGCTTTTGGAAGTCCCAATGGTCAGGGTTAAGGCTGTGTCCATAGATGAACGAAAGAGAAAATGGGATTTTTGTACTTGCCATAAAATCAATTTCTCTGAGTTCATTGATGGACACAGCACTCACCCCTATATGGAGTTTTTTGATACATCTATTACTACTTGCCACTAACTGAATAACTGAATACCTAGAGCAGGGAGGGGATTATATACTGACTGAGAACAGCCCATTGGTGTGGCCAGGTGTTTTTTCTGCCTAGTCCTGCTCCTGCAGGGGCGATATATCCTAATGGTCAAGATTAAGGAGGTGCTGTATCCGGCGATGAACTGAGAAATGGATTTTAAGGTGAGTACAAAAATACAATTTTTTGTAAAGGATATCTTTTTTAATTTAAAATTAAAAAACTGTACTGCTTACCTGCTCTGGTCCTCGGTATCTGTTACCTCCTCTTCTGGAATCCCCAGAGAGTACTTTCCTCTCCTTTCTAAAAGTGCCCCATCAGCAAGCTGTGTGCGGCTGCTCTCCCAAGCCAAGCTGTGTGCATCCATAGACACGCACAGCTTGGCCACACACCCCTCTCTTTCCTAACACAATTGAGAACAGGAAGAGAGGAGTGTGGGACTGCAGATGGAACAGGGCTGGATCGGTGGAGAATTCGGGTAATTGTTTGGGGACTGGGGGAGGGGGTGATAGAATGCATTAAGTTAAAAATGCTTAGACTTTAGAACCACTTTAAAAACTCTGCACTGGAAAAAGAAAACATTTACTTCTTACTGCTTGACATGTATATCAGTGCAGGCTGTTTATGGTGGTAAGAGCGCCAAGGACCCTGCCATGTTGTGTAATGGCCCATTCACATCAGTAGGTGCATATTCTGCTCCTATAATGTGTGCTTTGTGTAGAGGTGGTGGGATTTGATGTCACCATCTTATTGCCTATTTTTTAACCCCAAAAAACCTGCACCACTTTTTCACGCAGTTGTGAGTTGATAGCGACCCGGTCCGGTATACAACGAAGTGTGACAGCAGATATACTTTTTTCTGCATGATGCAAAGCTTTGCGGCTACAGCGTGTGAACACCCCAATCCCTGCTCCCCAAATGTAAGTGTAAATGAGGCGTATGTGCCCTTGTATTGATTCTTCATTGATCAATGCAGCGCAATGCACCTGGTGTGAATGAGCCCTCCGTGCAGTTTTAGCTCAGTACCTAGGCTGGCTTTGCTTCCTGCTGATACTGAAATATCACTAAAATTGTCTGGCTGGTTGAAAATAATCGAGAAAATGACAGTGTCTAATGATGTAAAACTCCCACGCTATATAGAGACTAGTTCATCTTTGCCTATGATATAAGTTACATGATAGAATTTGTATTCTAGACATGAAAAAATAAAAAATAATGGGCTCCATTTACAAAAGCAACTCACATGCGGTATGTAGGTGTCCAGACACATTTTGCCTAAATATCACATGCGATCCTGAAACTGTCAGTGCCCTCTACTAGCAAAACATTCAGTAAATACCGCATGAAAAGGCATTAAACTCAATCCATAGAAGGAAATAAATATTTAAATGCATGCAGTAATTAGGCAGTGGTCCAGGCATGTGGTTTTTAAGAAATGTAAAAATTATAATAGGCAATTTTGAGTAGTTTCTACCTTTTTTTTTTTTTTTTTTTTTTTTTTGTCTTTTTTTTTTTTATTATTATTTATTTATTTAATTTTTTTTGGATCAGTTCTCTCAACAGTATTGCATAGAAACCAAAATGTGGAAATATGGAAATCATTGGGGTTTTTTACTTTAAAGGGGTTGTAAACCTACTTGTTTTTTCACCTTAATGCATCATATGCATTAAGGTGAAAAAACTTTTCGCAGTGACCGGCCACCCGGCCCCCCCAGTTTTACTTGCCTGAGACCTAGAACTTAACCCACTGGGACACGCTGTCTTTCTGCCCATGGTCCTCGGCTCATGATTACATAGATTAGATTGATAGCAGCACAGCAATTGGCTCCCACTGTTAATCAAATCCAATGATGCGGGTGCTGAGGCAGAGTCCTGCATTCGACCTTTATGGATGCTGAATGCTGGACTCGGGAGCACGCCCGCAAGGTAACCCCCCAGGAAAGTGTATTTCCTAGGGGCTTATCTGATGTGGTGAGGAGCCGGGAGAGCCTCCAAGGGCTTTAATGCCCGGTATACATGATCATAAAGTGAAATGAAAAAAGAAAATCCCAAATTTGTGATTGTCCCCAGAAAAGTAATAGAGGGGGCATCTTCCAGTGGGGACACAGATGGCAAAAAAAAAAAAACAGACATGGGTTATAACCCTCCCCTACTCTATCCAAAAAAAAAAGTAAGTGTTGCCTATAGTTCTTCTTTAAGGCAAATAGACAGTGCAATTTGCAAGTTGCTCCCAGAGCTTAATACACGAGGTAAAGTTTCTCTTTACGAAGAATACCCAATCACGTGCAATGAAAAAAAAAATATTTTAGCTTGCACATGTCAGGTACCATGAAACAAACTGAGACCGAAAATAAATAAGTAAAATAGTAAAAATAGTACAACTGGTAAATGTAGTCAAAACATAGCCAGGGTTCGGTAGCCAAATCGGGTAGTCAGAGCAAGCCAGGAAATCTGGGAGCCAGAGATCAGCATAGTCAGAGGCAGCAGATAGGATTAGTAACCAGAAGGGACGTCAGCCAGCCAAGTCTTCAACAGGAACACAGCAGAGAGTCTCTAGATAGGTTTGACCAAGGCAAAGGCATTTGATGAAATGAACCAGCCAGTTTAAATAGCCAGGTGGGGCTGGCTGTGGACTTGACTGACGAGCAGGAGATAATCAACAGGTGAGCCACTGTGGAACAATGAGTTCTGGCAATTAAGCAACAGCTGAGCAACCTGAGCACAGAGAAGGAAGGACTGAGAGCCCAGCCCTGACAGCACATGATTGGATGATGGAAGTTGGCAGAACTCCCCCTCATTTACTAAGCTCTGAAGCAACTTCACTTGAAAGTGCTCAGTCTGTCGTTCGTAAATCCACCCCATTACATGTAGTAAAATTTACTTATTTTTCCTGTAATTTCGTCAGATTTGTTTGTGCATATATAAGCATATACATCATTTTCTGGGAAAAAAAACTCCCAATTACGCCAAACAACTATATTGTACATGTATATCACAATGGTCTAATCAGTTGTTACAACATATGTCATAAGTAGTGGGGATTCTTTACTTTTTCACAATTTATTTTCAGAGATATCTTCCCACTGACAAGTTCCCACTGGCATCATTGATCTTTTTAGCTATCAACAAGTGGTAATTCGCCCTGCTGATTATCACACTAATGTATCATGAGTTGTAAATCTAGTCATTTTTAGCAGCAGTTTCCTGAGAATGGAAAATTATTTTAAGGGTTCCTCTCTGTTAACCACTTGACCACTGGGCACTTAAACACCCTTAATAACCAGACCAATTTTCAGCTTTCGGTGCTCTCACATTTTGAATGACAATTACTCAGTCATGCAACACTGGACCTATATGAAATTTTTGTCCTTTTTTTCACACAAATGGAGCTTTCTTTTGGTGGTATTTAATCACCGCTGGGTTTTTTATTTTTTGTGCTATAAAAGAAAAAATACAGAAAATTCTGTAAAAAAAAAAAGAATTTTTCTTCTTTTCTGTTATAAAATTTAGCAGATTAGTAATTTTTTCTTCATAAATTTTGGCCAAAATTTATACCACTACATATCTTTGGTAAAAATAAGTACAAATTGGTGGATATTATTTGGTCTTTGTTAAAGTTATAGAGTCCACAAGCTGTGGTGCCAATATCTGAAAATTGATCACACCTGAAGTACTGACGGCCTATTTCAATTCTTGAGACCCTAACATGCCAGAAAAGTACAAATACCCCCCAAATGACCCCTTTTTGGAAAGAAGACATTCCAAGGTATTTAGTAAGAGGCATGATGAGTTTTTTGAAGTTGTCATTTTTTCCCACAATTCTTTGCAAAATCAAGATTTTTTTTTTACTTTTTTTTTTTTTTTTCACAAAATTGTAATATTATCAGTTTATTTCTCACACAGCATATGCATACCACAAATTACACCCCAAAACACATTCTGCTATTACTCCCGAGTACGGCGATACCACATGTGTGAGACTTTTACACAGTGTGGCCACATACAGAGGCCCAACATGCAGGGAGCGCCATCAGGCGTTCTGGAGCACCCAGGACAATTCTGACATTTCTCTCCTACATGTAAAAATCATCATTTATTTGCTAGAAAATTACATCGAATCCCAAAACATTATATATGTTTTTTTAGCAAACACCCTGGAGAATACAATGGTGGTTGTTGCAACTTTTTATCTCGCACGGTATTTGCGCAGCAATTTTTCGAATGCTTTTTTTTGGAAAAAAAACTGTTTTGTGCTTAAAAAAAAAAAAAAAAACAGTAAAGTTAGCCCAATTTTTGCATAATGTGAAAGATGAAGTTACACCGAGTAAATCGATACCCAACATGTCACTCTTCCAAATTGCACAGGCTCGTGGAATGGCGCCAAACGTCGCTACTTAAAAATCCCCATAGGCGACGATTTAATTTTTTTTTACTGGTTATATGTTTTGAGTTACAGAGGAGGTCTAGGGCTAGAATTATTGCTCTCGCTCTAACGTTCGCAGCGATACCTCACATGTGTGGTTTGAACACCGTTTTCATATGTGGGCGGGACTTACGTATGCGTTCGCTTCTGCATGCGAGCACATGGGGACAGGGGCGCTTTAAAATAAAATAATACATTTTATTGTTCATTTTACTTTATTTATTTTAGTTTGACATTTTTTTTCCCCAAAAATAAATTTTTTGATCACTTTTATTCCTATTACAAGGAATGTAAACATCCCTTGTAATAGGAATATGGCATGACAGGTCCTCTTTACAGTGAGATATGGGGTCAATAAGACCCACATCTCACTTCTAAGCTGGGAAGCCTGAAAAAAAAAGATTCTGGATTTGATCGTATTGGCGAGTCGGTAGAAGCACCGGAGGGCGGCGGGAGGGGGGGGGGTGTCTATGGCTGGGTATTGCAGGGTATCACCGACTATGGCTGGGTATATCAGAGTATGGCTGGGTATCTCAGAGTATGGCGTTGCAGAGTATTGCGTTGGAGAGCATTGCAGGATATTGGCGGGTGTTGCAGAGCATTGCAGAGCGTTGCAGAGCGTTGCAGAGCATTGCAGAGTGTTGCAGAGCATTGCAGAGTGTTGCAGAGCGTTGCATAGTGTTGCAGAGCGTTGCAGGGTATTGCAGAGTGTTGCAGGGTATTGCAGAGTGTTGCAGGGTATTGCAGAGTGTTGCAGGGTATTGCAGAGTGTTGCAGGGTATTGCAGAGTAATGCAGAGTAATGCAGGGTAATGCAGGGTAATGCAGAGTATTGCAGAGTATTGCAGAGTATTGCAGAGTATTGCAGAGTATTGCAGAGTATTGCAGAGTATTGCAGGGTTATTGCAGGGTTATTGCAGGGTTAATTTTCGGTGAGCAGCGATGTGGGCACTGCAGATGCAGCCACAGGACCCGGCGGTCACGGATGCTCTCGAGTGCGCGCCCCAGGGGGCGCGCGAGAGCGGAATTCTGGGAGGACGTCATATGACGGCCTCCCAGAGTTAAGAAACCGCCCTGAAGCCGTCATTCGGCTATAGGGCGGTTATTAAGTGGTTAAAAAGGCTGCTTGAAAGTTTAATTATAGGCAACGCTTTTTTTTTCATTTTGGATAGAGTAAGGCAGAACCCCCGTGTGTTTATTTTTTATTTTTTTCTTGGTCTCCTCTGTTACTTTTCTGGAGACAACCCCAAATATGGACATTTCTTTTCTTTTCATTTCACTTTCAATGATAATGGTAAATAGGACTAATAGAGAGGGCGAATCTCCCTAATGAGGGCATAGACAGAAATAAAAACCCAATAGGTGTTCTAATACCTTTCTATCTTATCCGAAACAAAAAGTTTTTCCTTTTATACCTGAAGTAAATATAAAATACTTTTCCAAATGTCAAATATTGAAAGAAAATAGTATCAAAAATCACACATATTTATAAATATACTTCTTCCACCAATAAAAAAGACAACATTGTAGAACAGGCATGTCCAAAGTCCGGCCCGCGGGCCAATCGCGGCCCGCAGTCCGGTTTTGAACGGCCCGCCTGGTGTGCTGCGGGATCAGGGCTGTCAAATGAGCCGATCCCCGGCACTGTGTGAAGCTCCGTCGGCTTCAAAAGTGAAAGTAAAGTGCAGAGGAGTGTGCTGTGCTCTCTGCTTCCCCCTACAGTGCAGTACCCGGCTGAATGAGGAAATGGAATGGAAAGGTACTGTACTACAAGCTAGATTCGTTTTAAAAAGGCTTCATTTATGTGTATGTGTGTACATGTGTGTCTGTATGTATGTGTGTACATGTGTGTCTGTATGTGTGCATGTGTGTCTGTATGTATATGTGTGCATGTCTGTCTGTATGTATGTGCATGTGTGTCTGTATGTATGTGCATGTGTGTCTGTATGTGTGTGTGCATGTCTGTCTGTATGTGTGTGTGTGCATGTCTGTCTGTATGTGTGTGTGTGTGCATGTCTGTCTGTATGTGTGTGTGTGCATGTCTGTATGTATGTATGTGTGTGCATGTTTGTATGCATGTGTGTGCATGTGTGTCTGTATGTATGTATGTATGTGTGTGTGTGCGCATGTGTATCTGTATGTATGTGTGTCTGTATGTATGTGTGTCTGTGCATGTGTGTGCATGTCTGTATGTATGTGTGTGCATGTGTGTCTATATGTGTGTGTGTGTGCATGTCTGTCTGTATGTATGTGTGTGTGTGTATGTGTGTCTGTATGTGCATGTGTGTCTGTGTGTGTGTGTGTGTGTGTGTGTGTGCATGTGTGTGTGTGTCTGTGCATGTATGATTGCATGTGTGTGTGTGTCCATGTATGTCTGTATGTATGCGTATGTGCATGTGTGTCTGTATGTATGTGCGTGTATGTCTGTCTGTATGTGTGTGCATGTATGTGTGTCTGTATGTATGTATGTGTGTACATGTGTGTCTGTATGTGTGCATGTGTGTCTGTATGTATATGTGTGCATGTCTGTCTGTATGTATGTGCATGTGTGTCTGTATGTATGTGCATGTGTGTCTGTATGTGTGCATGTGTGTCTGTATGTGTGTGTGCATGTCTGTCTGTATGTGTGTGTGTGCATGTCTGTCTGTATGTGTGTGTGTGCATGTCTGTCTGTATGTGTGTGTGTGCATGTCTGTATGTATGTATGTGTGTGCATGTTTGTATGCATGTGTGTGCATGTGTGTCTGTATGTATGTATGTATGTATGTGTGTGTGTGCATGTGTATCTGTATGTATGTGTGTCTGTATGTATGTGTGTCTGTGCATGTGTGTGCATGTCTGTATGTATGTGTGTGCATGTGTGTCTATATGTGTGTGTGTGTGCATGTCTGTCTGTATGTATGTGTGTGTGTGTGTATGTGTGTCTGTATGTGCATGTGTGTCTGTGTGTGTGTGTGTATGTGTGTCTGTATGTGCATGTGTGTCTGTATGTATGTGCATGTGTGTCTGTATGTATGTGCATGTGTGTCTGTATGTGTGCATGTGTGTCTGTATGTGTGTGTGCATGTCTGTCTGTATGTGTGTGTGTGCATGTCTGTCTGTATGTGTGTGTGTGCATGTCTGTCTGTATGTGTGTGTGTGCATGTCTGTATGTATGTATGTGTGTGCATGTTTGTATGCATGTGTGTCTGTATGTATGTATGTATGTGTGTGTGTGCATGTGTATCTGTATGTATGTGTGTCTGTATGTATGTGTGTCTGTGCATGTGTGTGCATGTCTGTATGTATGTGTGTGCATGTGTGTCTATATGTGTGTGTGTGTGCATGTCTGTCTGTATGTATGTGTGTGTGTGTGTATGTGTGTCTGTATGTGCATGTGTGTCTGTGTGTGTGTGTGTGTGTGTGCATGTGTGTGTGTGTGTCTGTGCATGTATGATTGCATGTGTGTGTGTGTCCATGTATGTCTGTATGTATGCGTATGTGCATGTGTGTCTGTATGTATGTGCGTGTATGTCTGTCTGTATGTGTGTGCATGTATGTGTGTCTGTATGTGTGTCTGTATGTATCTGTGTGCATGTATGTGTGTCTGTATGTGTGTCTGTATGTATCTGTGTGCATGTATGTGTGTGTGTGTGTGTGTGTGTGTGTGTGTGTGTATGTATGTCTGTATGTATGTATGTGCGTGTATGTCTGTATGTATGTATGTGCCTGTATGTATGTATGTATGTATGTACGTGTGTGCATGTGTCTGTATGTGTGTGTGTGCATGTGTCTGTATGTATGTAAGTATATGCATGTGTCTGTATGTGTGTATGTCTGTGTATGCATGTGTGTTACTTTTAATCCAGACCCCCCCCCCATTCTTGTACCATCAGAACTGCTTTTGTGGTGCTTGTGTGTGTGATAGCAGCCAGGATTGCTGCTCCTCTGAAAAGCAATCCATATACAGATCGCTTTTTAGAGGCATTTGAAAGGTGGTAAAGAGGCATTATGTTGCCTCCTCACCACCTGTTTTAAGCCCGTAAATGTAGCATCACTATACCGCAACTGTGCAGTCCACACATTTGCGGGGTAGTTGCAGTGCAGGCCCATTCACCCTGAGCATACCTCCAGCTGCAGCCACAGCATGTGTACACCCCCAGCTGCTCCCTCTGCAGCTAAAGGGGGAGAAGTTGGGGGTGGTAAAAACAGCTCAACCATGTAGTTTTACTGCCCCTCCAATAAGCCCTTGGCTCACATCTGCATGGCTGCATGCTGTGTGTAGGGCAGCTTATGCATTTCAATGGGCTTCCATACCCACAAAAATGCAGGGAAAGAAGTCCCAGAGCTTTTTTTTTTTTTTTTATTGCGCTGCACCAAAAGCACCCCATGTTTCCAATGTGTGGGGTACCATTAAGACTTAACGGTACCCCTAAAGAACAGAGCATGCGTCTGTGTGTCGGGCAAACGAGCGCGACAAAGGCACAAGAATTTTTGTTGGGCCAGGTATGAGTGCTCGAATGACCGAATTTTAATGGTTCAAAGAATGTCAGGCAAAATGGTCGGCCCTCACACATGTTCACTTCATCGAATCTGGCCCTCTTTGAAAAAAGTTTGGACACCCCTGTTGTAGAAGAAGGGTATTTATATATTTGTGTGATATTTTTTTTTTTATTGATTTTTTTTTAAATACTTTATTTCAATATTTGACATTTAGAAAGATATTTTGTATTTTCATTAAATAAACTTAGTAGTTTTTGGTACACCACGTGTGTCCTGTGAAAGCAGCTTCCCTTTGATTGGCATTCTAGTCACCTCTTGTATTAATATGTATGCTGCAGGGACAGCATTGACTTAGTGACTTGTATCTTTCTACAGTTTTTAAACCATTTTACCTCTTTATTAGCAATAACAACTGACAGGGGTTCTGATCCTTGTTCACTGTAACCATTCCACTGGATATGGCATGAGATAAATACCACATGCTTTATTTTAGTAGTGTTTTTTGTGAATGCCAAAAAACGTTTTGAAAAACGCTGAGGTCAATTTTAAAGTGGAAAATACTGCTTTGGTAATGAAAGCCCAATATTTTTTACTTAAAATATGATTTGATAATTATGATATGTTTTGCACTATTAACTTTTTATGGTGAGTGTTTCAGGCCTTGATATGTAAAGGCTAAATGTAAAAAAAAGGTTACTTCATAAAAGCCAACACTCAAAGGGTTAAAATGTAAGCTGAAATATTTAGCAGACTTTACAGGAACAAATGTATTGTACATATGGCTCTACTCATGGCTCTTGAAACTGCATTGAAATTGTATAATGTGTTAAGCATGGCTATATTGGAAGCTCTGATCTCCTTATAACGAAGTGTAACATTTGTCTGGATCTCTGCCTAGGTTTGGCAGAAATTTGCTGGGCGCAGGACTGCTCATGCATAGGCTATCATGCACCGATTTATTCATAGAAATTAGCCACTTGCTCTGTATGTCAGTCGGAATGAGATTTTAATATTGTAAAGTAAATTGACTTTTATGTTATGTTCTCAAGGGCAGGAACTCTTTGTTACGTCAACTAACCTTGCGTAACATCTTTATGTCTGAAGGAGAGGCAGTGTTTATAGCGCTCCAGCATGCATGGAAAATAATAGGGTGATGTTTGTAAAGAAGCAAAACACACATTTATAAAACAGTCGGGGCAATTCAAAAAGTGTCTAAGACCATCTTTAGAATTCAGATGTGCCTCCACACGACAACTGTTGATGTAAATGGTCACAATAATTTGTGGCCTGCATCAAGTGGAGGCAAACTGAAGTCAGAGTATCCATACGGAAACTGTGTCCTCAAATGGCGCTTCCTCCTGCCACTGCAATGGTCATGCAGACAGTGCAGCGGCAGGGATTTTTGAATTTGTGTGGGTGGAGCCTGATGGGGGCTTTTATAGATGCTAATACCCCAACAATGTGATTAACAGCAGGCTGTCTATTCGCTATGGATGAGCCCACTGTCTGCTGTCAAATATAAAATACATGCACTGCCTGCTGTCAATCACAAGGAGAGAGTAGACCTGATGTTGGAACTAATGTCTCAGCTTTCTCATCAGGCTCCATCCACTGTAGTGCCACTGGTTGTTAGGAGGCTGTCAGTTGTGAAGCCAACCATGTCCTCAACAACCAGTGACAGGAGGGGGTAGTAGTGGCAAATATTCTTCTTGCTACACAGCCTACGGAGATGGGCACTCTGTACGCCAACTTATAGTTGGCCTTCGTTATATGGAAAATTGAGGCACTTATTTTTTAATTTGGTGCATTAATAGCATTAAGAACTAACTGAATTTGCCATACGTGTTGCTAAAACTGCCAAGGCAACTGGTATTTTCGAAGGTCCATTGCACTAGAAAAGTGTTAGGGATTTATTGAATTCCCCCAAATGTGCTTTACAGATGTGCTTAGTGCTATTCTTATGAATAAAAGAGCATTAGAAAAAAATAAAGCTGCAAGTCATCAGGAGCTTCATTAGGAGGCCACTTAAAAGGCACACAACCAGCTTTCGATGTCAAAAAGAAAAAAAAAGATGGTGGCATGAAACTGTGCAACAGAGAAGTGGATCACTTCAGACCACCATTGGATTCGCTAGGCATGTATGTTGTGATTATGTGTCTATGCACCCCGTGCAACAGTGATTTATATCCTCTGTGTAAATATAGTGAGAAATCAAAAGTGGGGTAGCTGCTGCTTTAATAGTGTTGATCTAATCACTATAAATTGATGTTAGGAATAAAAAGCTGTGCTTACCCTGAAAATACAGGTACTCAATTAATGCATTTCCCGTGTTAAAATTCAACACACCAATTCATATATCGAACAATACACCAAAACAATTTTAGAAGCGCAATCCTCTATATTAAAGTGCAATAGTGCAAATGACTGTGCAATATACTTGTACTACAATTCCATTAATGTAAATAAAGTGACTTTGTGCTCTGTGTGTGCTCCACTCCAACCGATTCCACTTCCACCCATATACCCTCAAGGGACCGAACTCACCGACGGTTGTTGACTCCCTGAACATTTGCGTTTGAAGCTCAATACAGGCATTTCCACAGACCGACTGTATCAATTATGCCATCAACCAAGAAACTCCATATATACAGCCCATGTATCAATGGGAAAGAAGCCATGAAACAATACTTGTAACATTAAACCTTTTCTTAAAAATCCCCCAATAAATCCTAAAATGACACTCACAAATAAGGTGCCTCTCCTGACACATGGAACTAGTTTCCAAATGCTTCCACAGAAACGCCGCCGCTCCGATCCACATAGGAGCTGGGGTGCTTTCCAGAGAGCGGAAATGCCATTTTCAGAAGATCCTGCCTCTATGCCTTTCATCATAGGACGTCATCGGAAAGGGCGAATGTGCTGGAAAAGCGTTTAGGGATTTATTGAATTCCCCCAAATTTTCTTTTACAAATGTGCTTAGTGTTAGTCTTATAGAAGAAGAAAAAGCTGCAAGTCATTAAGAGCTTCACCGGCTTTTAATGAGGGACTGATGTGAATGTATAATATACATTATATGTATAGTGCTGCGCTAAGTGTTGCAACATGAGTGACTGGCAAGACACTTTAAATGACCACTGTCATGATACTAGGTAATTCTCCTCTATGCAGTTCAGGCCTATAGCATTGGTTATGTGCATCTTCTGCAAAAAATGTATGTGGAAGCCAAAGGGCTGTTGGTCATCATCAGGCTGCTGTTGTGGTGGAGAACCCACCATAAATGGGTCATGGGACAGACAGGAGGTTGGGCTAGCCTTTAGGAATGCTTAGTACAAATTTGGGTGTGAATCTTGAGTACTCTGACTTATTGAAAAAGCCAGGGAAACAATAGGGATATCCTTTCTAGAAACTCCTGTGGCAGTGGATACACTTTGGTTAGGCAGTGGATGCTTCTGTCTGCCTTTATACCATTTTTCACTGACAGGGGCTCATGTAGAAACAAAACTTGCCTTGTGCGATCGCTGCAGACAGTGGAGCGTTTGTGAGGCTATGATATGCCAACTAGAGGATTTGGCTCAGAAACAGATCAATGAGTGGACCCTGAATGTGGTACAAATGACCCCTGAGAAGGACTCAGATGAAACCTATTAGGACTCCTGCTCATAATTTAAGTGCTATCTTATAGTGAGGGGATATTAAATCATGAGTTTATGCATATTGATTAAGACTGGATGGAACCTTGAATGTGTATACTTAATGTGCAAGGTGGCTACTTGTATGAATAATGTACTGGAAGAAAGGCTCTAGTCACTTCCATAGACTAAACAAAGCTTTGACAATGCCTCTCTTTTCTTTTCTTGAACAGCATCACTAGGAGCAAGTGCTAGACTCTAGTGGGACCATAAAGCATATGTTCCTAGTGATGCTGTTCAAGAAAAGAAAAGACAGAGGCTTTGTCAAAGCTTTGTTTAGTCTATGGAAGTTCCCTTTCAACTTATTTTAACATTTATAAAATAGATGTTTTTACTTTATAAAATAGATATTTTACTTATATAAGCTTAATGAATAATGCAATATTATTTTGAAAAAATATATTTGGTTAGCGATTCTCTAATTGAAGTAGCACCAGCTACGTTTTATTTCTGTATGGTAAAATAATAGAAAAAAGTAACTTATTCTGGCCATACCTGGGTCAGTTTTTTGTTTTTTTTCATTCATCAAGCAGGTGTGTCTTAAGTGTCTGCATTTTAGGGACATTTATCCTTCCACGGAATGGTGGTTATTCTAAGACCCCTTTCACACTGGAGCGGTGGGTGCGCTTTTACACCCCCCCCCACTAGCAGCCAAGAAAGGGTTAAAACCACCGTAAAGCACTGCTGTAGCAGCGCTATGCCAGTGGTATAGCCGTGCTGCCCCATTGATTTCAATGGGCAGGAGCAGTGTATACACCGTTCCTTCACCACTCCAAAGATGCTTCAACAATACTTTTTTTAGCGTTCTGCCTGCGCACTGCTCCAGTGTGAGAAAGAGACAGCAGCGGCTTTCATGGCGCTTTGCAAGCGCTATTTTTAGCGTTATAGCGCCTGCAAAGCACCCCAGTGTGAAAGGGGTCTAAAGGGTTTTTGGTACAATTTTAAATGATTACTTGCTCACTGTCCTATATTTTCATGCTTTTATTTCGTTTTGCTCAGCGCTTTACAACATAAGGACAGACAGTACAGTTACAATACAATTTAATACAGGAGGAATCAAAGGGCCTGGTCTACTCTTTAAGTCATCATAATCTATGGTCTTCACTTATTCTGAACTGATTTACAGATTAGTATTGCATGAAAGCAACAACAAAGCCAGAATATGGACATGCTACGAAACAGAAAAAATAATAGGATTTTTATAACAACTTACCTGTAAAATTATTTTCTTGGAGTACATCATGGGACACAGAGGCTCATAGTAATTACTAAGTGGGGTTATATCTCACCTTCAGGTGCTGGACACTGGTGTAATCAATTAGACAGGAAGTTTCCTTCCTATATAACCCCTCCCTTACAGGGAATACCTCAGTTTTTGTAGCAAAGCTCTGTGTCCCGTGATGTACTCCTAGAAAAGGATTTTACAGGTAAGTTGTTATAAAAATCCTATTTTCTTTATCGTACATCATGGGACACAGAGGCTCATAGTAATTACTAAGTGGGATGTCCTAAAGCAATGCCTACTGAGGGGAGGGAGACGCAAATAAACGCAGATCGCCATCAGACTTGAGGACCTATACTGCTGCCTGCAGTACACTGTGCCAAAACTGGCATCCTCTTGTCGTCTTACATTCACCTGATCGAAATTAGTGAACGTATGTATAGACGATCAAGTAGCGACCTTGTATATCTGAGTCATAAAGGCTTGGTAACACACTGCCTATGAGGCACTTACTGCCCTGGTAAACTACACTCTAAAGGAGAAAACATTTTCTTCAAACTGCAAGCCTGAATAATAGCTTGACGAATCAACATTAAAACAGTTGATTTAGAAGCTATCTGCCCTTTCCTGAGGCCTCCTGGTAGCACCAAAAACATTAGTTTTCCGTATCTGAGCAATCGCTTCAAATAGGCCTTGACTGCTCTCACTAAAACAAGAGAGTACAACCATTTTAATAGCTGATTTGAATGCTGCCTGCCCATTTTTTTAGGGCCCTCTAGCAGTACAAACGTCAGTTTCCCGTACCTGAAATATTCAAATATACCTTTACCGCTCTCACTATATTGAGAGGAAGTAATAACTTTCCTTCCGCAGAACAAGGTTCTGGTAAAAAAGAAGGTAAGAAACGTCTTGATTCAAATGACAGCTAGATCATTTTAGGAAAAAAAAAAAGCTAGGTGAAAATTTAACATCACCCTAACCCTAAGGCCGCGTACACACGGGCGGACTGTCTGACGGACTTGGTCCGCTGAAACGTGTTTCAGCGGACAATCCGCTCGTGTGTGGGCTTCAGCTGACTTTTTCAGCGGACAGTCTGGCGGACTAAGTCTTTCGGAATTTCCGTAATATTGTCCGTCCAAACTTGGTTTCAGCGGACAGTCCGCTCGTGAGTAGGCAAGTTGGACGGACTAAGTATGGCGCATGCTCAGAAAGGATTTACACGGCCGAAGGTTGCATTGCAGTGTATTGGACGTCGTATTTCTAGTCCCGTCGTACGTGCTGTACACGTCATCGCGCAAGCTTTCGGCGGACTGTCTGTTCATCGTGTGTGGTCAAGTCCGTTCATTCGAAAGTAGGACGGACTGTCTGTCGGATTGTCTGACGGACTTAGTTGGACGGATAGTCCGCCCGTGTGTACGCGGCCTAAGAATAATTAAGTATGGCACTATAAAAACGAAAGCTGCCAACACTGAAACTCTCTTGCGGAGGCTACCGCAACCAAGAACACCAATTCCCCCGTTAGAAGGATCAACAGAATATAGTGCATCGGGCCCAAGGTGCTGTCCTTGCAAGCCAACAAAACTAAACTCATCCCTAAGTGCACAAGTGTGACTCAACAGGTGGATTTTTACGCACTGTCCCTTGTATAAAAGGCCCAGATTAAAGAAATGTGAAGCAAGCGGCCTTTCAAAACCAATGATAAAGGCAGAGATCTGACCCTTGATGGTATTCTGGCTGGCTTTATTTTTGCCCCCAACTGTAGGAAGGCAAGAATTCTACCCATGACATCCCTCCAAGAATGCCATCTTTTGGTTTCATACCAGGAAACATAGGCCCTCTAGACCCTATAATAAATGGTCCTAGAGGCCCGCTTTCTTGCATTAATAAGGATTGTTACCACTGAACCTGAAAGCCCCCTGATTCTTTAAAATGTGGGCTTCAATAGACAAACCATTAAATTTAGCGATTATTTGGCTGGATGGAATACCGGCCCTTTGTGAAAGCAAGTCTGGACTAGATGGAAGAATCCATGGTTTCCCTACTGCCAACCTCACGATCTCCGCATACCAGGGTCTTTTGGGCCATGCCGGGCTAGTAGAATTACCGGCTTCCTTTCCACTTTGAACCTGCGTAGAAGCTGTGGGAGCAGCTGAACTGGAACAAACATTTAAATCCGTTAAAAATTGATCTCACTCGGTCACTAATGCATCTGTCCCATACATGAGTGAATCCCTAGCCCTTGACACAAAGCTGTCCAACTTCTTGTTGAACCTGGATGCCTAAAAATATTATCTGGTCAGCAAAAGTCAGGGGGGAAGATGCCATTCTCCCAGGAACAAGTGTTGACGGCTCCAGAGAGCTGCCTGTTAATTCTCCATTTCACGAAATGAAGATTGGCAATAGGCAAGGAACAAGCTCCTCTGCCCAATCCAGAACATGGCCCACTTCGCTCTGGCTGCGTGACTTCTTGTGCCTCCTTGGTAAATGAAGAAAACCACTGATGTGGCATTGTCAGATTATACCCTGAGAGAACAACCCTGCAATCTAAACGCCCAGGTCATTAAGCCAGATGTACCATCAGAAGTTCTAGAATGTTGACAGTCAAGGCTCTCTGAGCTTTACCACTTCCCCTGGGCAGTGGTCTCCTTCAGGACTGGTCTCCATCCCTATAGGCCAGCCTTCGTAGCCACAACCTCCTAGGTTAGCATAAAGGATCTTCCTTTCTGCCATCTTTTGCTGAGGTTCTAGCGTATCCCTGGGACCAGACCCTTTGGATAATGCCTAGGTTAGAATCTACTTGTTCCAGGGACCCCAGAATAATGTTTATAGCAGCCTTAAATGAAACTGAGCATAGGGAACCACTTTGAATGAAGCCATCTTCCCTAGCACTTTAGAAAAGGAAAAAGTAAGAAACTCTTCCTTGTCTTGACCCCTTTTAGGCAGCATATAATCATGATTTGTCTGTACCTGTTCCCAAGCTGGCACTCACACACTCACGGCCCACTGTTCTGTCTCCAAGGCTTTCCGACCTGCCTCTAGAGGCTGGGGAAAAAACAGCAGCCTGCCTGAGCCAGAGTACAAGCATGATAGAACAGCACACTGCTCCACTGGGAAACTGACAGTCAGAACGCTCTCTTAATAGAGACACTGCAAACAAATGCAGACTCACCATTCCCCGCTGCAGGGTACTGCTGGAATATCACAGCAACCCAATCTTCACCCATCACGGCGGGTTGGTGTCATGCCAGACCTTCAAGGATGGGGTCCCCTCTGTATGTAGGGTCCACTGCCTTGGGCCATGTATAGCGCTCTGCCAGAGCAAACCTGTGGTATAGCAATGTGACTAAGGTGCTGGATCTCAGGGCCCAGCTCTCCTAAGTAAACAAGACAGATCACCGTTCTGCTAGCAAGGAAGACAGAGATCTTGTGTTTCTGTTAAGCAGGAACACAGATCTGTGTTCCTACAGTTAAACCCCCCCCCCCACATAGTAAGAAAGCACTCCCAGGAAACACGTTTAACCCTTTGATCACCCCTGATGTTAACCCCTTCCCTGCCAATATCATTAGTACAGTGACAGTGCATTTTTTTTAGCACTGATCACTGTATTGGTATCACTGGTCCCCAAAAAGTGTCACTTGGTGTCAGATTTGTCCACTGCAATGTCGCAGTCCTGCTAAAAATCGCTGATCGCCAACCTTTTCTAGTAAAAAAAATAAAAATTCCATAAATATATCCCATAATTTGGTAGATGCTATAACTTTTGCGCAAATGAATCAATATTTGCTTATTGGGATTTTTTTGGGCAAAAACATGCAGCAGAATACATATTGGTCTAAATTGATAAAGACCTTAGATTTTTTTTAAATCCTTTTTGTTTATAGCAGAAAGTAAAAAAAAAGTGTTTTTTAAAAAAAAAACACAGGAGGTGATCAAATATTACCAAAAGAAAGCTCTATTTTGTGGGGAAAAAAGAACATAAATTTTATTTGGGTGCAGAGTCGCATGACCGTGCAATTGTCAGTTAAAGTAATGCAGCGCCGTTTCACAAAAAAATGGCCTGGTCCAAAAGTGAGTGAACCTTCCAGAGCTGAAGTGGTTAAAAAAAATTCAAACACAGTTGTGACTAGTCTAAAGCACAGGTATTGATTTTGCCACCATTTCAAGTGAGATCAGAATACGAAGAGGTGGGTGAGCGCTTCTGTACCCAAAGCTTTTGTCCCTAAAGCCAACTCCTTCTAGCACGTCAGCATAGATATTTCTCAGAAGGCAGCTGGAAGTGTTCTCACTCTCATGTGAAACTTGACTTGTGTCACTACATAATTTCCTTGATTAAAGAGCAGAAACTATGGTTTATCCTCTTTGAAACAAGACTTTACATTCGTTCTGTGCTGATATATAGAACATTTCCAGATACCTGACCTCCCTTTTATTATTTAGAAGTGCTTGTTATGCCTGCGGTCTAGAAGAGACTCCTATTATGTGTGTGGGCCACTGAAATGTTTGAAGGAAAGTGTGTGGGCCAGAGATGTTTTTCCCTTAATCCACGATGACTCATTTTTATTATATTTGCCTTGAGAACCATACAGCTTAAAGCACTTCAGTGTCCTACATCAGTGCAAAGTGTTTTTTGTGACATGAAAAAATGTCTTTGATCAAACCTATGAATTGATGAATTGGCATTAAAATCCTTCTAAGATTCATGTATTTCACATCTATGCCTATGAAATGAACTTTCAAGTCCATGGTAACAACCCCTGGTATTGTAAAACTAAAGGCTTATGCACACACTTACAAAATGGGTTCGTTCACACACCTGCAATTTGCTCACTATTCAACATTGAGCTGCATAAAATAAAGTAAAAAATATAGTGCTAATTGTCCAATTTTGACTGAATTCTACATGATGCACATGTAAACGGGTCATGTCCATAAGTCTGCTGCCTCACTAATCCTGCATTCAGGGCCAAAAGGTAAAGTGTGTCCTATAGTGGTGTCATGGTTGGGAGGAGGAACCATAACACCCAGTGGTGTAAACTAACCAACACTATGGTCTGGTAACAGCGAAGCTCTCGGCATTTCAAGAGCGCAAACCAGTTTACCTTCTGGCCCTGAATGCCGCATTCACGAGGCAGAAGTGGTTATGCATATTGACATGCACAGTCAAAATTGGACAATTAACACAATATTTTCAATTTTTTTTTAATCTTATGCAAAGATTTAAAGTGGTTGTAAACTACCCCCCCCCCCCCCCAACTTTGTCCCATTTAAATTAGCAGAAAAAAACCCTAATGAACACTGCTTGTAGATATCTCCTTACTTGCATAGTATTGTTGTACTTTTTGTTCTTTAGAATGACGTCACTGAGCATGCCCATATCTCCCATGATTTACGGCACACTGTGTGCTTGTCTATCTATTATCAGGACTTCCTATGGCACAACACTGAAATCCCACAAGACTGCATAATCACTCAGAGCTTCCTATTACTCCCCATGTGATCATGCGACATCACATGGAGTGGAAAAGAAGGCATCGGACAGCATTACTGCAGTCTTATCAGCTGAAGCTGATAAGACTGATGTAGGCAAACACTAGATAATCTGCACAAGTAAATACTATGAAATGAAACAAGTCAGCTATGAGCAGGGAAGCAGGGTTGCCATAGAAACGTTGGATTGAGAAGGAGGATTGGTTAATAGTACAGGAAGTGCTTAATGTAAGGGCGGAAATACACTCTACTGTGGACTCAGAAAACAATACTTAAGATGGTGCTGCCTTACCCCTGAAAACAAGTTTTTTTTTTTTTTTTTTAATACTTGGTGTTGTTGCCTTATGATCCAGCCCCACTACTACCCCATCACCCTCCCTCTGTTTCTTAAAAACTGTCATTGGAAAAAATACAGGAGATTGCTAGTTGCCTAGGTGTTATAACCCTTTTGGTTGCAAGTTACCAGTCTGGAAAATTATAGCTGCATATATAGAAAGGCAGATAGATGTTCTTATGTGATACAAATTAATGAAGCAAGATGATCCGACTGGCATCCAGGGCACTAACATTTTCAGAAGGAAAAGTAGGCAATAGCAGCCTCCTTGTATCTGATAGGTTTCCTTTAACAGTGACAATTTATTTTTGAAAAAAACTTGCTGCCTTTCTTTAGATATTATGAAAGCTTTTGACACAGTATCATAGTCATATATGAACTATACCCTTTCCAAATGGGGATTCGGCCCTAATTTTTTACGATGGATCTCTAATTTGTATCAAGATCCCAAAGCTTATATCAGATATGCAGGGTACAAATCAGACGAGTTTAATATACTGAGGGGGACTCGTCAAGGATGTCCACTTTTGCCATTATTATTTGCTTTACTCATTGAACCTTTAGCACAAAGAATTAGGATGGAACCCACTATAACAGGTATTGAAATGGGTGGCTTTCATCATAAGCTCTGTTTATTCGCAGACGATATTCTCCTTTTTTCTATCTTCTCCACATGTTTCGGCCCCAAATCTTATGGTTGTACTACAAGAATTCTCATTTATTTCGGGCCTTAAGGTCAATATTCAAAAATCTTCAGCATTAAACATTTCACTTGTCGAGAAAGATACAATGTTTACAAAATTCACTACCCTTTAAGTGGGTAGATCATAGCCTCCCATATCTGGGTGTGCAGTTTACTCCTAACCCCTCCGATTTATTTGCAGCTAACTACCCAGCTCTATTAAAAAATATTACAAGGTCATTATCTAATTGGTCATCAATGCCGATATCATGGTTTGGGAAAATCAATATCATAAAAATGTCTGTTCTTCCGAAATTTTTATATTTATTCAGAACTCTCCCGATTCATATTCCTGCATATTTTCTTAGGCTGATTCAACAAAAAGTAACGAAATTTACTTGGGGGGAAAATAAAACCCAGACTTCACAAAAAAACACTTGTTCTCCCCAAAGCTTTGGGTGGTTTGGGATTTCCAGACTTTAACATATATTATAAGGCAGCTCAATTATCTCAATTAACAAAATATCACTCTTCTACAGAGATTCCTTTATGGGTCCTCATTGAAGCTGTAGACTGTGATCCTCTTCCTATAAACAATATATTATGGTTACAACCAGCACTCTCTATCTATATGGGATAGGTATAGAAATTCACATGGTCTGCAATCTCCACAAAATCCGCTATTATCTTTTCACAACAATCCGACTTTTTACCCAGCCTGGAAATATCCCAAAACCTTTAAAGCTTGGTCTAAGGCTGGTATCACCTGTCTATATAATTTAACTTCAACTACATCAATAAAATCTTTCACAGATCTATGGGAATGATATAAGCTTCCACAATCAGAAATATTCAGATATCTCCAAATCAAAAATTTTTTATACTCCTCTTCTCAATTTAAATGTAAACTTACATAATATTTCTCAATTTGAAAGATTTTGTCTCAAGGAACCACACGCTAAGGGTCGTATTACATCATTGTATACAAAATTGATATCTAATTCTAATACTGTTATACCTAAATATGTGGCCAAGTGGGAAAAAGATTTGGATTGTACGATCGATTCTAGGTCTTGGTCCAACATATGGTCTTTCACAAAATCTTCCTCTATAAATATATTGGCGTCTGAATCATCATATAGTTCTCACACACTGGTATTTGGTTCCTGTGAGAATCGCCAAATTCTCAGGAGACAACACTGGCCTCTGCTTTTGTGGCTTTTGTGGCTGTCCAGAAAAAGGTACCTATATACATACCTGGTGGCATTGCCCAATTGTACAATCATTTTGGAAAAAGATCTTTCTGATAATAAAAAGCAGACTATAGCCAATGCGTGGAAAACAGACGTGGTGAATATTGCAGAAACCAAACGTGGAATGAATCAATCTTTCATCCATGCTAAAATAGACGCTATCGATAAAAACCAGATGACAAAGTTTGATATCATATGGAAACCCTGGATTAAATATTATATGTCAGATAATATTGATAACCGAGTTTTATTGTTATGGTGATTACAATTTTTTAATAGAATTACAACATTAGCTGATATATAAAACCTCCTCCAGAGAATTATTCCCTCCCCTTCCCCTCCTATATACCTTTTTATGTTCCTCCCTTAAGCCCCTTTCACACTGGGGCGGTTTTCAGGCGTTACAGTGCTAAAAATAGCGCCTGTGTAGCGCCTGAAAAAACCGGCCCCTTGCACTCCAGTGTGAAAGCCGGAGGGCTTTCACACTGGAGCAGTGCGCTGGCAGGACGGTGAAAAAAGTCCTGCTAGCCGCATCTTTGGAGCGGTGAAGGAGCGGTGTATTCACCGCTCCTAAACCGCTCCTACCCATTGAAATCAATGGAACAGCGCGGCAATACCGCCGGCAAAGCGCCGCTGCAGCGGCGCTTTGCGGGCGGTTTTAACCCTTTTTCGGCCGCTAGCGGGGGTTAAAACCAACCCGCTAGCGCCCGCAGACCGTCGCTAAAACGATGGTAAAGCGCCGCTAAAAATAGCGGCACTTTACCGCCGACGGCCGCACCGCCCCAGTGTGAAAGGGGCCTTACTATATAATACTTACTATAAACATACTTTAGAAGTTATGGTCAAAACTTTAAAATCATATATTTTCTTTTAGACATATTTATATTTTCTTGGGATTAAAATGTTTAAAACTCCGCTATAAGAATGTTTTCAAATTCTAAAATATAGAAGGCCATTTATTGTCATTCCCACGAGAATATCTTGAAATTCTTCTTTGCTTCATATCATCCGTACTTCAATATGTCTTTTTATTTCTGATATCAAATAATTTGTCTTATATTCTGTACATGTAGTTTATTTTAACATAAAATAAAAACTTTTGAACAAGAAAAAAACTTGCTGCAAAATGTGTGGTGCATAAATCAGAATCCGTGTTTCATTCTAATGGCAGAAGGTAAAATAAAATTAATAGTAAATGAGTGCACTTATTTTTTATTTTTTTCACCTGGTTGCCTAGACTATTAAATGTTTTCTTCTACCTCGCTAAACCTGTTTAATGTGTTATTTTGAATCATTTTATAATATGCTATTGTGCATTATGATTACAGTAGTAAAATGTGTTTGGTGTTTTTCATGCAGCCCCTTTTTATCACATAGTTAATTTTGTCTCATGTTTTTTAGTGTTTCATTTTTTCATCTATGCTTCTTCTAGGACATATTGCTGATGTTTGTTAATGGACATCATCAACATTACATCACATCACTTGCCTGCTCCAGCTATCTAACATAAGGTAAAAACTATAATTAGTAATTAGAATATAGAATGAGTAACATAATTTAAGTGTAATGAAGTAAAAGTGAAGCAACTAAAATGGTTTGAATCTGACAGCTTTCTGTCAGAAAAAAATCAAATGTATGTGCATTAGTTTGCTTATTAAACTGTAACAAAAAGCTGAAATGTAACAAAATGTTTAAGCATGTGCACTAGCTGCATGTACACTAGCGTTTTTGTAAGTTCCTAGAAGCTGTTAGCATTTTTCTGCTCCTAGAAGATAAATAGTGTTATCCTATGGGTCCATGTACACTACTTTAGGCTATTAGTGTTTTTTGAGCTTCAGCGTCTGGGTGCATAAAAAAATAGTTTTGGAGTGTTTTTCCAGTAGAAAAAAACGCTGAACACCCTCTAACACCGTTTACTACTGCTAAGCACTGGTTGCATTGTGTGTGTGTGTGTGTGTGTGTGTATATGTGTGTATATGTGTGTGTGTATATATATATATATATATATATATATATATATATATATATATATATATATATATATATATATATATATATATATATATTATTTTTTTTTCTTGGCCAGCGGCCTTAACAACTAGCTGATTAGTTCCCTGCTGTCAGGTGAATTTAAGCAAAATAATTGCTGGCAATAAAAATTTAGTAAAAAAAGTTTGCGACCCTCTCCCCCAATCCATACCAGGCCATTTCAGGTCTGGTACAGATTTTAAGGGGAACCCCATGCCAACAAAAATTGTGCAGGGTCAAACCCAAAATCCACACCAACCAGACCCTTATCTGAGCATGCAGCCAAGCAGGCGAGCACCCCCCTTCTGAATCATACCAGGCCACATGCCCTCAACATGGGTTGAGGGCATGTGCTCCCCCCAAAGCACCTTGTCCACCTGATAAAGACAAGGGCCTCTTCCCCACAACCCTGGCTTAGTGGTTGTGGGGGTTATGGGGTGACTTATCGAATCTGGAAGCCCCTTTAACAAGCACCATTGCTCCCCCCAAAGCACCTTGTCCACCTGATGAAGACAAGGGCCACTAAGCCAGGGTTGTGGGGGTTATGGGGTGACTTATTGAATCTGGAAGCCCCTTTAACAAGGGGTCCCCCAGATCCCAGCCCCCTATCTGAATGAGTTTGGGACATCATCGGGTGGCCCCACCCCTTGGTTATTTAAGAACTGTCAGGGTTGGCGGCCAGCATTTCTCGTTATTGATGTTGGATCTACTTTGGGGGAAATGTAATTTTTTTGGGAGGGTTTTTTTTTATTAAAGGACTTGTCAAATACTGCCTCTTGTATTTATTTACACTATGCTTTTTTTCTTGGTGAATGAGTATGAGTACTATGTGCCCCATACTCATTCACACGGGGGGGTGGGGGGCAGATTCCGATAAGTTACTCCTTTGCACCCCCACAACCACCGGTTTGTGGAAAAGATGCCCTTGTCCTCATCAAAATGGGGATAAGATGCTTTGGGGGGTGCCCACCGACCCCCAAAACACCCCTCCCATTTTGAGGGCATGTGGCCCATTATGGTCCCTTTTCTGGTCTGCCAGGCTGCATGCTCAGCTAAGGGTCTGGTACCCCCATGCAGTTTTTTTTTTTTAACCGGCAATTGTTGCCCCGCTGACAGCTGATGAGTCATCCAATGTTAAGGACATGGTGGCCGCTTCTTAACAAAAACCCTACCGCCCTTAAACACTTGAAAATGCTCCTAAACACTGGCAAAAACAAAAAAAAGCGTTTTTTGGGCATCTAGTCTGCATGAAACCTGAGCAGGATTTTTACTACAAATTCACTGGTAATTCATGCACTGCATTAAAACACATTTTAAACTTCTCCAGGTGCTAAAGTAAACAAAGGGGCGGGGTCACACAGTGACATGTCCATACAGTATATGGTCAATGACATCATAAGGGGGCTGGGTCATCCATGATGTTACTGGATGACCCTGGCCAATTGTTTACATTGGCGGCAGGGAGAACCAACAATGTCTCTTGGTGCCGGCAAGTAATGGAAGGGGGCTGGTTTAGCGGGTGCCATTTTTTTTTTTTAGTGCATGTCTGTGACTGTCATTCATCATGATCGATGTGGACCTACATCTCTGGCGACGTGACTGACAATGGATCTACATCAGGGGCTTTTTTTTTTTTTTTAAGGACTTCAAAAACTGTGTAATGTCCTTGCACTGTTTGTTTGTTTTTATATTTTATTTTTTTATTTTTTTTGTGAATGATTAGGGTTACTATGTACCCTATACTCATTCAATGGGGGGGGGGATCTGGTGCCAGGGTTTCCTCATCAACGTGGGTACAGTGTGCTTTGCCAGGCGGGGTTCCCTCCGGATAAGGGTGTGGTGCGTGGTATGGATTTTGGGGGGACCTTATGATTATTTTTATATATATTATACACATATATTTTACACACATTAATAATAATGTATATATGTTTTTACTTTTTGGTATGAGGCCCCCTCCCCAATCCATACCCGTCCTTATGCCATTGTTTTCTATTAGATTTTTTGCATGAGGTCCCTCCCAAAATCCATACCAGACTCTGGGGGAGGTGACCTGCACAGTTTTTTTTTGGGGATTTAATTAAATATAAGCTCTTACTTTTACATTCTGCTGTCCGTGGGGAACCCCCATTACCAGCAGGGATAAGTCGTTGGTGTTAAGGATGCCAGGGGGCAGATGTAAAAATGGATGAAAAACTCTTAAACTGAACTGAAAATTGATGTAAACCGCATCCATTTTTTTTGTGACTGAACAGATGATGCTTGTGTGAAAGGGACCAAAACATTTTTAGTTTACCAGCTTGGGTCCTTTTTCTTTTTCTTTGATTTTAAAGCTCGGCCCTGTTCATTTCAAGCCTTTACCCTATAAAACCTCATTAAAAAAAATGTGTCATCTGTAAGCAGCCAATGATTTGAGAATTTTGTGACCTTATAAAAGATATACGTTGAAGGCTTTCATGTAGTGAATCTGCACTCATCCAACTTTCTTTTATGAATCACAGATGCAAGATCATTAGGCCAGCTGGTGCATTAATGTTGTTACAGTAAAACTGATTCTAGCCACGTGGTCCAGCTAATCAGTAAAAACCATTACATCATATATGTTGTGTGCACAGCATCTGCTATCATTGTGTCTACAGTATATTGGAGTTCATTGCAGTAATTGGCTGTGCACATGGGGGGTAGAATTATCAGACTGCAATTCTTTGATTCACTTTCAGCGATGTCCTGCTGCTTTTCAATAAAAATTAAGATTTGTAGGCAAACCATGGAGGACATGTAGGCAAACCATATCAACTGTATATTGCTAATGGTGGATAATATTTCCTTTTTTTTTTATTTGTATTATTTCTTTCAACACTTGCTATGTGATCATATCACAGGTTAAATCATGCATTCAACATGCCATACTATTTTTAAATCGAAATACTGAAGTGACTATTTGCTAAAAGAGAACATAATGTGTAATCATCTGGAGGTTCTTATTTTGAGGCTGTTGACACCAATAACATTGCACTACAGTTCACATGTGTTTTTTGTTTTTTATTTTTTTAAATAATTGCAAGGAAGGGAGATGCCTATAAGTGGCAGCACTAAGAGACAGAGAATCTTGTTTGGCTTTTGGATGGACATTTTAAATTAATGACATACTGTGTGCTATCTACAGATGAGGATGTACAGTCAAGCTTGTCAGCTGCCAAATCTATGAGCCTTTGTACTTTTGTTATTTGATCATCTAACCCTTTTGAAATTTCTTTTACTAAAGCAAGCAGGCACTTGTTGAGGAAGCATCCTCTTTCACAGAATGTGTCTCGGTCCTCAGGGGAAGAAACCAGGCTCTGCTGACCTATAAAGGGAGGCATTGGGTGTTGGCAGCCTTGTAAGTGCAAAGTATAGGTTTTCTGAAGCTGGAAACAACATTCAACATCTTCACAGAGGGACTTGAATACCTAGTGCAGGACAGAGTAGGATTTGTGTTTTAGTTTTTTTATGTAACGATGCTACCTAAAAATACAAAAAAGTAAAAAAATGTATAAATAAAAAGTAAAAAAAAGTCTACCTAAGGCTGCCATACATTTTACAATGTTCTTGTTAAATTTCCTTTTGATTAATGTTCAACTATGTTGTGCAAGAGCCTGCATACAAATTAACAGTGTTTAGGTTTGACCTCATATTAATGGTTTTGGTAAATCTAAATGAAAATTGTATAATGTATGGCCAGCTTAAGTTGTTGCTTTCTCTACCCTACACTCTGGCGGTCGCCCATAGGCCTGCATTGGATGTGATGACGGTGAGGAAAAGTCAACTGCTTAGGGGGAAAAAAAGTGCCCACAGCCAGAAGAGTAGAGGATCAATGAAGTTAAAAGATTTGTTTTTCAAGCTGGTTCTTATCAAACTTTTAACCTTTTACTTTTAACCTTTTAACTTTTTCTTTCCCTGGAGGTGGGCTTTTTGATTTCCGATAATTTATTCTTGAATGGTTTGCTAGATCAAAAAAATGATATAGTTGGTCAACCTTTACAGAACCACATCAGAGGAGGAAATTTAGTGGTATTTACTGCTTGAAATAAATAAATAAATAAAAGCAGACATGTTACAGTTTTTAAATAGAGTATCTACCAACTGTTTAAATACTGGTTAGATGAACAGGAAGAGAATTCTAAAGCAATTAGACTACTTCCAGAAATGTAAACTCATGCCATCTGTGATGTGTAGGCATTTATGCATGTAGAAATCAATGATTTCCTTCAGATGATGTAGTGTATTTACAGGGGAATGTAGTGTCAGTGTGCTTTTCTCGTTAGGTGGCTGTTAATTGGCATGTTCCCCAAGCTGGGGAGAACTGAATTTAGATACCAGGGTTGTGGTAAAACAGAGGACACTATTATATGAAACTGGATATCGAATAGATTTTCAGGAAAGAGCTGAAAATGTTCACCTTGTATAACGGGATTGCTAAAGTTTTATGTTAACAAGATAATTTGGATCACCTTGCTGCTCACATGTGTCTGGTCCCTATGCTCTGGGGATTTTCTGACTTCTCAGAAAGCTGCAAAGACTTAATTTATTGGCATTTCTGCAGAACAGGATGCAAGTATGGAAAGTGCAGGGAGAGCCCATTTGTATCTTGAAACACATTTTAAATATTTTCTTTCTCCAAGGGGGCTTTCCAGCTGAATGTGGCTTGCTCTTGGGAAGAGTATCTCTGTTCAGATTTTTTTTTTTTTTTTACCATCTGTGCCCTTTTTAAAGAAGTTGGAACCTATGAGATTGTATTGCTATCTGTGCCCCCTATGAAGGGATTTCCATCACGCTTTCTCTTGGTAAGAATGAGGAAAAGTGAGAATCTCTGAGAAATTATTACTATTCTTTGCCCCTATGAAGGGAATCCTCCCATTACTTCCTGCCTTAGTCAGCACATAGGAAGGGATTCATGATATCATCATGTTAATTTCATGTCCATCTTACTTTTTTCACGTTTATATGCCAACAAATCTATTCAATCTCTATTTACAGTGGTCACACTTTTCTTTACATAAAATGTGGCGCAATTACTCAGGAACCCCTGACAATATTATAGTTTGCCCCAACCCCTGCCACTACTCCTTTTTCTGATCGGCAAGATCCGCATGGAAATGTGGAGAAAAATATAAATGAAGCCAAGTGGGGAAAAAAAAAAATCATAGGTATCCATAGGCTAAACACTATTTTACTAAGGGTGTGTGGGGGGAGAATCAGAGTTTCTCTTATATTCACCGACCGGCACAGCTCCTCTCTTAGCCATTGGGTTGTTTGCCCTATTACTAGGAGATACTAGGCATAAGTTGTAATACAACACTCAGAACTCTTCGTTTCGCCCAGGGGACGGTCCCTTGGGCAAGAACCCTCCACCCTGCCATGCAGCCATCAGTTTTATTTTGCCTAGTGAAGGAGAAGGACCTAGGAACCCTGCGGGCCCATCGGTCCGTGCTTTTTTTATGCAGAAGTGTGACTTTTTTGCACAAGATGATTGATCCTGTGATCTACTATCAACAGCCGGCTGGGTGACAGGCTGGATACCCTTAACCTCTCCCCAGTCCGGGGCATACATATGACTGGGCTACTGATGTCTGCGTCACAGTATGATGGGCCAGCAGCCACCCTGTACTGATCAGTGAGTGGGTCTGTGATGGATTGTCTCCCAGCTCTTCAGGACTGGTAAGTACAGCTCTCCCTGCCTCGGCGGGGCTGAGCAGCTGGGCATTCCCTGGGAGGTTGTCTCGGGGGTCCTTCACCTCCCTCTATTCTCTCCCCTGTCCATATCTTCCCTCCCCCCTCTCTGGGGAGATGCATGTGGCTGCTGAGCGGTGTGTGTATGTGTGCCTATACAGGGGCTCTCTGGGGGGCTCTCACCTGGGTTGGGGGGCTGCGCTGGCTGGTGGGGTCCTGTTCTTTATGCCCCTGGAAGGTGTCTGTGAGGTTTTGCTGTTGTTTGGTACAGACCTGTGTTCACTGTCATTATTTTCTCCCTGTACCTCATGGAGCTGCTTTGGCGGGCATTTTAGGTTTGGGCAAGGGCAGCATGCTTTCCTGGGCTTTAGTGGCCATTTTCCTTGTGATCTCCTATTAAAGACACTGGCTGACATTTTCTGGAAGCCTGAACACTTTTTTTCAGTGTTCTCTAGCACAGGGCTTGACAAACCCCAGGCGCCAGGTCGCCGATGCGACCAGAAATCGCAACCTGGCGCCTAAGCTGCCACCAGCCCACTCACTATTGATGCCCCAGACATGCAGAGCATAACACTGACTGCCGTCCTCCTCCCTCCTCCACACTCAGCGACGTCGCGCTAAGTGTGTGAAACTGACAAGCAATGGAGAGAGGAGGATCTGTCAGATTTCAGCCTGATGTCGGGGTGGGCGGGACCCGGCCGGGGTGGGGGCGGGACCCAGCAGCTATCAAACACCAGCCAATGGGATCTGGGTGGCGGGCCGCTACGTGTACGTGGCTCGCCCCTTTTCTTAAGCAGCCCAATCGTTGGCTGGTGTTTGATAGCTGCTGAGTCCCGCCCACCCGGCCGGGTCCCGCCCATTCCGACATTAAGCTCAATTCTGACAGCTCCTCTGTTACTTTTCAGTAACAGAGTGCTCCGTGTGAAACCTGCCAGTGCCACCTGCCAGCGCCAACCAGTGCCATCTGCCAGTGCCACCGCCAATTAGTGCCATCTGCCAGTGACAACTAGTGCCACCACCAACCAGGGCCACCTGCCAGTTCCAAACCAGTGCCACCTGCCAATCAGTGCCACTGCCAGTGCCAATAGTGCCCCCTGTCAGTTCCAAACCAGTGTCACCTGCCAATGCCAACCAGTGTCACCTGCCAATGCCATCTGGCAGTTCCACGTGCCAACCAGTGGCACCTGCCAGTGCCACCTGCCACCACTAATCAGTGCCACCTGCCAGTGCCAACCAGTGCCACTGCCACTACCAATCAGTGCAACGTGCCATCTGCCAGTGCCACCGCTGACCAGTGCCACCTGCCAACACCAACCAGTGCCACCGCCAATCAGTGCCATCTGCCAGTGAAAACTAGTGCCACCGCCAACCAGGGCCGCATGCCATTACCAACCAGGGCCAGCTGCCACTTCCAAACCAGCGTCACCTGCCAGTGCCATCTGGCAGTTCCATGTTCCTGCCAGTGCCAGCCAGTTCCATCTGTTGCCAGCCTTACTCTGAAACAGCGTTTCATTGGAATTATTGACTGGGTGGTCCATTGTGAGTTAGGGATAGGGGGTGAAAATGTGGGGCCTTACCCCGGGAGCTGACAATCCATACCACTCTAAAAAAAAAAAAAAAAAAAAAAAAAAAACTGGCTCCTAACTTTTTTAACCACTTGGGTACCGCGCTATTGCAAAATGACGGCAACAGCGCGGACCTGAGGGGCGCGCGCGGCGCACTCTGTGATCGGCGTGAGACTCGCCTGATCACCGATCCGTGTAAGGGGTCGATCCCGACCCCTTATCACGTGATCAGCTGTCAGCCAATGACAGCTGATCATGTGATAAAACGGAGCCGGTAATCGGCTAGTATTCCTCCTCGCGCTGACAGCGCGAGGAGAAAAAAAAAAAGCCGATCGCCGGCGGCCGTGTTCGGGACATCAGTCCCGATCACGGCCAGCAATTTAAGCGGACACCTGCCCCCTGCCAGTGCCCACCTGCCACCCGCAGTGCCATCCTGAAATAAAGTAAGTGCCCCCCTGTCAGTGCCACCCAGCAGTGCCCATAGTGCCCACAGTGCCACCCAGCAGTGCCCACAGTGCCACCCAGCAGTGCCCACAGTGCCACCCACAGTGCCACCCAGCAGTGCCACCCACAGTGCCACCCAAAATCTGCCTCAAAGGTGCTGCACCCCAGTGCCGCCCATCAGTGCCCAGCAGTGCCACCTATCAGAGCCACCTATCAGTGCCACCTATCAGTGCCCATCAGTCCCATCTATCTGTGGTACCTATCAGTGCCCATCCGTGCCACCCATCCGTGCCACTTATCCGTGCCACCCATCCGTGCCATCTTATCTGTGCCCATCTTTGCCCATCAGTGCCGCCTTATCTGTGCCCATCGGTGCCGCCTTATCTGTGCCTATTAGTGCCGCCTTAACTATGCCTATCAGTGCCCACCAGTGCAGCCTATCAGTGCCCACCAATGCAGCCCATCAGTGCCCACCAATGCAGCCCATCAGTGCCCACCAATGCAGCCTATCAGTGCCGCCTAATCAGCGCACTTCAATGAAGGAGAAAAATGACCCGTTTGCAAAATTTTATAACAAACTATTAAAACATGATTTTTTTTTTTTTTTTTTTTGCATCTTTTTTTGTTTGTTTAGCAAAAAATAAAACTCCGAGCTGTAACTAAATACCACCAAAAGAAAGCTCTATTTGTGGGAAAAAAATGATAAAAATTTCATTTGGGTACAGTGTTGTATGACCGCGCAATTGTCATTCAAAGTGCATCAGCGCTGAAAGCTGAAAATTGGTCTGGGACTGAGGGGGGTTTAAGTGCCCAGTAAGCAAGTGGTTAACCGGCTCCTAAGTTCAAAGAAAATGTGTCAACCCCTGCTCTAGCAGCAGCATGTGCTCATGTGCTCTCAGTCATTTTTCCTGTGTTTTATGTCTTTGTACTGGACGCTGGGCGGCCATTTTATTGAAGCCTGGGCACACTTCAGAGCGGTTTGGCACTATTTGCAGAGGCTGCCACCAACACAGTTTTTGTTTCCTCTGCACCTGGGAACCCACAGGAACTACAGGCACTGCTTGGTGGATAGCGCAGAACTCCTCAGGGTGGTGAGTCCAGCGGGAAAGAGCCCCTCAGCCAGCGGCAGCTAGGAGGGTGGGAGACAGGGTAGGGTCAGCATGGCTTCAGAAACTGGTGTTTCTTCCCTCAAAATCCAGGTAATTGCAACCGGGTCACCTGCAGACTGCACAGTGCCCATGGACACCTTGACCGCGGGCCTCAATTCGTTCGTTGCCAAGATGGAGGTGGTGAGTGGGAAGAAAGGTGCACTAAAGTGCCCCCCCCCCCCCCGTCCTCTGGGGAGAGCTCTGCTGAGACTGGTGACCCCTGCTCTGTCTTGTCAGATGACTTTGACCCGGACCGTACGGACAGTGAGGATGAGTCCCCGTGCGGGTCCGTGCGTGACAAAGTGCTTGCTGATGCACTAATCACAGCTGTACATGATACCCTGAAGATTCGGGAGTCTGGAGTACCTAGGCTTGCTGCTGGACTCCACGGAAGCGAGAGTTTTCCTCCCTTCAGACAAACTGCAGACTCTCAGATAAACGGTAAAACTACTTACGCTTTTGCATGCGAGTCCTGGGTCTCATGGTAGCCTCCTTCGAGACAGTACCTTATGCCCAGTTCCACACCAGCAGAAGGAGATTTTGACAAAAGTGGACAAATCTCAGTTGTCCCTGGACTGTCAGATCCAGGTGAGCCAGTCAGTCAGAGACTCACTGATCTGGTGGTTGAGGTCCCCGGTGATTCAGTCCTGGAAAACGTTCCTGCCTCTGAAGTGGACAGTGATCACAACGGATGCCAGCCTATCCTGCTGGGGTGGAGTGTAGGGGGTCCAGTCGGCTCAGGGCCTCTGGTTGACGGAAGAATCCAAGTTGCCAATGAATCTGCTCGAGTTGAGAGCAATCAGGCTATGCCTCTCCTCTTGGTCAATGAGAATTCAGGGTGTCAGATCAGGATCCAGTCAGACAACGCCACGGCCGTGACGTACATCAATCACCAAGGGGGAACAAGAAGCTAACCCGCTGCATGGGAGGTCGCTCAGATACTTTGGTGGGCAGAGTGATACGTACCAGCCCTGTCGGCCATTTACATCCCAGGAGTGGAGAACTGGCAGGCGGACTATCTGAGTCGACAGATGCTGGACCCAGGAGAATGGGCATTGCATCCGGAGATATTCAGGCTACTGTGCCTGAAGTGAGGCACACCAGACGTGGATCTTCTGGCCCCCTGTCTCAATCGGAAGGTGCCAAGATTCATGTCCAGGACAAGAGATCCGTGGGCAGATGTGTCAGACGCGTTGTGGCTCCGTGGGCTCAGTACCAGCTGATCTACGCCTTTCCTCCGCTGAAACTGTTACCACCCCTGCTTCGCAGAGTGGAAGCCGAGGGGATCCCAGTAATACTGGTTGCCCCAGATTGGACTCAGTGTCCTTGGTACGCAGACCTGGTGCGTCTGGTGGCAGACGCTCCCTGGCGACTGCCGTTGTGAGAGGACCTTCTGTCTCAAGGTCCGATTCTCCATCCTGCTATACCATCGCTGGCTTTAACGGCACGGCTATTGAGGGCCAGGTGTTCAGGAACCGGGGTCTGTCGGACTCGGTGATCCCAACTATGTTGAGAGCATGAAAATCTTCTTCCCGGAAGATATACCGTCGTACCTGAAAGGCCTACATCTCCATGTGTGAGAAGAAAGGATGGCATCCGCGCTCCTTTTCTATATCCAGGATCCTGCTGTTTGTTCAGCAAGGAGTAGACCAGAAATTGGCATTAAGCACCATTAAAGTGGTGTTGCCACCAAAAAAAAAAAAAGTTGCTTAAAATTCTTAAAAAAAAATAATAAATAAATAAAAATTGGCAAAAAAAAAATGTTTTACTCACCTCTAAATACCTGTTGCTAGGGGGTCCCTCGTAGTCTGCCTTCTTCCTTGCCCGGGCTGGTGACATCACTTCCCCTCGCGCCGCACATTCACCTGGGACCTGTTACATGTCCCAGGTGACTGTACGGCGTATCACGGCATCCTGCGCCACTCGCGCATGCACAGTGGGTGCACGGCTGTGAAACTACAGCCGGGTGCCCACAGTACGCATGACAGCGCCGCGAGCGGAGCGGGGAACGAAGGGGGGCTTCGTTCCCCCGCATCGCTGGACCCTGGGACAGGTAAGTGTCCAATTATTAAAAGTCAGCAGCTGCAGTATTTGTAGCTGCTGACTTTAATTTTTTTTTTTTTTTTTTTAGGGGGTACCCCACTTTAAGGAGCAAATTTCAGCCTTAGCTGTCATTTTTTAGCGACCCCTGGCATCTCACTCATTAGTGAATACCTTCGTTCAGGGGGTACGACATGTAGTCCCTCCGGTGCGTCCACCGTTACCCCCATGGGATTTGAACCTGGTGTGATCGGCGCTGCAAAAACCACCATTTGAAAATATCAGGGCGCTTCCCCTGCTGACTAGTGGCCATCACATCGGCCAGGAGGGTTTTGGAACTGGCGGCCTTGTCTTGCAAGTCGCCCTATCTGGTTATCCACAAGGATAAGGTTGTGTTGCGTCCGCAAACGTCTTTTTTACCGAAAGTGGTCTCGGCTTTTCATATCAATGAGGACATTGTAATACCATCTCTGTGTCCTAAGCCGAAGCACCCTAAGGAGGTGACTCTTCATGCTCTGGACGTGGTTCAGGCTCTGAAGGTGTATTTGTCTGCCACTGCTCCCTTTCGGAAGTAGGTCTCACACTTTTTTTTTTTTTTTTTTTTTTCGGTGGCTGGTCCCAAAAAAGGCATGGCGGTCTTGTCGGCCACCATTTCCAGGTGGATCAGACAGATTGTAGTACAAGCCTACGCCTTGAAGGGTGCCCCCCTTTTCCGGTCACGGCCCACTCCACAAGGGCAATCGGAACGTCTTGGGCCTTCTGACACCAGCCGTCTGCCTCTCAGGTGTGTAGGGCGGCGGCCTGGTCGTCTGTCCACAGGTTTACCAAGTTCTACAAGGTAGACGTCAGTGCATCGGCTGATGCCAGTTTTGGCCGCAAAGTTTTGCAGGCGGCCGTATAGTTGCAATTGAATATGCAATATATATTTCCTTTTTTTTCCTGTTTTTTCATTAACCACTTGAGATCCGCGCTATAGTCAATTGACGGCTACAGCGCGGATCTCCTTTTCCGGGACTACGTCTATTGACGTAGTCCCGTGTACGAGCGGCCTGCGCGCCCCCTGAGCGGCGCGCTCTGTGATCGGCGAGTCCATGAGACTCGCCTGATCACCGATCCGTGCAAGGGGTCGATCCCGACCCCTTATCACGTGATCAGCTGTCAGCCAATGACAGCTTATCATGTGATATAACGGAGCCGGTGATCGGGACATCAGTCCCGATCACGGCCAGCCCTGCTAGCGACCACCTGCCCCCTGCCAGTGCCCACCTGCCCCCTGCAGTGCCCCACTTATTAAAAGTAAGTGCCCCCCGTCAGTGCCACCTATCAGTGCCCATCAGTCCCATCTATCAGTGGTACCTATCAGTGCCCACCCGTGCCACCCATCCGTGCCACCCATTCGTGCCATCTTATCTGTGCCCATCTTTGCCCATCAGTGCCGCCTTATCTGTGCCCATCGGTGCCACCTTATCTGTGCCTATTAGTGCCGCCTTAACTATGCCTATCAGTGCCCACCAGTGCAGCCTATCAGTGCCCACCAGTGCAGAATATCAGTGCCGCCTAATCAGCGCTCTTCAATGAAAGAGAAAAATTACCCGTTTGCAAAATTTTATAACAAACTACGGTATTAAAACATGATTTTTTTTTTTTTTTGCATCTTTTTTTGTTTGTTTAGCAAAAAATAAAACTCCGAGCTGTAATTAAATACCACCAAAAGAAAGCTCTATTTGCAGGAAAAAAATGATAAAAATTTCATTTGGGTACAGTGTTGTATGCCCGCGCAATTGTCATTCAAAGTGCATCAGCGCTGAAAGCTGAAAATTGGTCTGGGACTGAGGGGGGTTTAAGTGCCCAGTAAGCAAGTGGTTAAAAACACAGTACCGTTGAGTTAATGTACTGTTGCATTACATTCCGCAGTTTGTTGGTGCGGTTATGGGTAGTCACTCCTGTTGAGGGTACCCTGGTTTTTGTGGTGTTTTTACCACACACTGTTGTTTTTTGTGGGTAAAGTTTTTCTAGTTCCCACTTGCCATGGTGGATGAAGTTACAATGCTGTTTTCCCAGCCCTCGTTTGGCACTGCTTGGGGACGTCCCAAAGAGAGGAGCTGTGTCGGTCGGTGAATATAAGAGAAAATAGAATTTTTTTGTGCTCACCGTAAAATCCTTTTCTCTGTAATTCACAGACCGGCACAGCACCCTCCCCTCCTTTTTATCGTTGCATTATACTGCTTGTTGAGGTACTGATGCATGGCAGGGTGGAGGGTTGTTGGCCAAGGGACCGCCCCCTGGGCACAACTATGAGTTCTGAGTGTTTTATTACAACTAATGCCTAGTATCTCCTAGTAATAGGGCAAACAACCCAATGGCTAAGAGAGGAGCTGTGTCGGTCGGTGCGTTACAGAGAAAAGGATTTTACGGGGAGTACAAAAAATCCTATTTTTCATAGGCGTAGGCACTCTGCCACACCACTTTCATGACAGTTCTGAGGCCTGGTGGTTGGACAGATAAGCATTGCAGTGTGGGATGGGGCATTGCAAAATGCATGGCTGTACTTTCTTTCTCCTTACCTTTTTATATGTTTTCAGTTCTGATTGGGTGAGTATCCTTTTATGCTGTGTACACAGGGATTTTCCGTCTGAAAAATCTTGGATGGTTTTTCCGACGGAATTCCGCTCCAAGCTTGGCATGCATACACACGGTCACACAAAAGTTCGCTGAACTTTCGACCGTCAAGAACACAGTGAGGTACAACACTACGACTAGCCAAGAAAATGAAGTTCAATGCTTCCGAGCATGCGTCAAATTGTTTCCGAGCATGTGTAGGAATTTTGCACATCGGAATTGCTACAGACTTTCCAATCCATACTTTTTCCGACCGAAAAATTGAGAACCTGCTCTCAATCTTTTGCTGGCGGGAATTCGGCCAGCAAAAGTCCAATGAAGCATACACTCAGTCTCATTTTCTGACCAAAAGCTCTCATTTGTCTTTTGCTGGCCGAATTTCTGATCGTGTATACGCTGCATTAAGCCACGTACACACGTAGCGGTATGTCCGACGTACTTAGTCTGGCGGACTTCCCGCCAGACTGTCCGCCAGACTGTCCGTCGGACTTTCCGAACGGGCTACTTGCCCACACACGGCACTTTTTACTAAGTCCGCCGTACTATCCGCCCTACTTTTGAAATGAACGGACTCGCCCACACGCACAGAGGAAAGTCCGCTCATTTCGAGTGCGTCTCCAGGTACGCGGGGCCCGCGAAGGAGACGTCGCCGGCCCCGCCGCCTGATATGGACTTAAAGAGGAACCCCAACGCCGAAAAAAATCGGCGTGGGGGTCCCCCCCAAGTCCACAACAGACCCTTGTCCGAGCACGCTACCCGGCCGGCCAGGAAAGGGGGGCGAGCGAGCACCCCCCCTCCTGAGCCGTACCAGGCCACGTGCCCTCAACATGGGGGGTGCCTTGGGGAAGGGGGGGCCGCGCGGCCCCCCCACCCCAAAGCACCTTGTCCCCATGTTGATGAGGACAAGGGCCTCTTCCCGACAACCCTGGCCGTTGGTTGTCGGGGTCTGTGGGCGGGGGGCTTATCGGAATCCGGGAGCCCCCTTTAATAAGGGGGCCCCCGGATACCGGCCCCCCACCCTATGTGAATGAGTATGGGGTACGATGTACCCCTACCCATTCACCTGTAAAATAAAAGTACAAAAAAAAACACAACACGCAAGATAAATACTTTATTGCACAGCTTCGGGGGTCTTCTCGCCGGACTCCTCCGCTATCTTCTTGTAGCTCTTTTGCTAGCGGAGGAGTCCGGCTTTCTTCCTCGCCGCCGGCCTCTTCTTTCCGACTTTGGGGCCTCCTCCTCCTCCTCCCTCCTCCCTCCTCCCTCCTCCCTCCTCGTCCCTGGCATTGCGGCCGGAGAGATCGTCGAGTCAACATCTGGAGAAGAAGAAGAACGGGAGGCGCGGGCGGCGACAGAAGACTGGGCCACCGCCTGTAAAAAAGAGCTATAAGAAGGCGCGGTGGCCCGGCAGAAGAACCGAAGAGGGGGACAAGACCCCCAAAGTCGGAAGAAGAGGCCGGCGGCGAGGAAGAAAGCTCCTCCGCTAGCAAAAGAGCTACAAGAAGATAGCGGAGGAGTCCGGCGAGAAGACCCCCGAAGACGGAAGACCCCCGGAGCTGTGCAATAAAGTATTTTATCTCGTGTGTTGTGTTTTTTTTGTACTTTTATTTTACAGGTGAATGGGTAAGGGTACATTGTACCCCATACTCATTCACATAGGGTGGGGGGCCGGTATCCGGGGGCCCCCTTATTAAAGGCGGCTCCCGGATTCCGATAAGCCCCCCGCCCACAGACCCCGACAACCAACGGCCAGGGTTGTCGGGAAGAGGCCCTTGTCCTCATCAACATGGGGACAAGGTGCTTTGGGGTGGGGGGGCCGCGCGGCCCCCCCTTCCCCAAGGCACCCCCCATGTTGAGGGCACGCGGCCTGGTACGGCTCGGGGGGGGGGGGCGCTCGCTCGCCCCCCCTTTCCTGGCCGGCCGGGTAGCGTGCTCGGACAAGGGTCTTTTGTGGACTTGGGGGGGACCCCACGCCGATTTTTTTCGGCGTTGGGGTTCCCCTTTAAGTCCATACCAGGCGGCGGGGCCAGCGACATCTCCTTCGCGGGCCCCGCCTACCTGGAGACCCGCTCAAAATGAGCGGACTTTTCTCCGGGCGGGAAAAGTCCGCTCATTTCAAAAGTACGGCGGACTGGCATACACACGGCCGGATTGTCCGCCCAAATGCGAGTCCGGCGGGAAGATTGGAGTGCAACACGGCATTCTAAGTCCGCCGTACTTTCGGGTCAAAAAAGTATGCCGGAGGCTACACACGGGGGGATTGTTTGGCGGACTTGAGTTTGCCGGACTTTTCCACCGGATTGTTTGATCGTGTGTACGTGGCATTAGTGTTTGCTATCCAGTGCTGATCTAAATTTGTTGCAGGTTTTTCCACTACAAAGATAGTCAAACTGATTATTCTACATGTAAATGAAGCATATAAAGAGATCCTGCTACCAGACCATTTATTTCAACAACAAACTTATATATATGTGGTTTTAACATATTTTGGGTACTGTTTTCCAGTAAAAACCTCCCTTGTAAATGCAGTCAAAAGCTCTGTGACTACTGCAGGACTCTGCCATCTTGGATGCAATGTCTGCAGACTCAGGCCGCGTACACACGCGCGGACTGTTCGCCCAACTTTGTCCGTCCAACAGTTTCGGCAAACAGTCCGCTCAAACTTAGCATGGACGGACATGGCCACACACGACGGACGAACAGTTTGCTGAAACCGTGCGCGATGACGTGAACGGCACGTACGACGGGACGAAAAATACGACGTCCTATACACTGCATTATAGCTTTTGGCGTGAAAATCCTTTCTGAGCATGCGCGCAACTTTGTTTGACGAACAAGCCTACACACGGGCGGGCTGTTCGCTCAAACAAGGTTTCAGCGGACAGTTTTTCGGAAATTCCGAAAAACCTTGTCCGTCCAACTGTCCGCTGAAACTGTCCGCTGAAAGCCCACACACGAGCGGACTGTCCGCCCAAACACTGTTCAGCGGACAAAGTTGGGCGAACAGTCCGCCCGTGTGTACGCGGCCTCAGAGTATATTCTATAGTATCTCTCTTCACTCCCCCCTAGCAGCTACATAACCGGTTATGTAAGGAAGGAAGGAAGAGGGGGAATAGTTTGGTTATCTTAGAGTTATTTGACACTACTAAAAGAGTAGAGGGCAATGACATGCAAGGAGAGAAGGGGTTGTGCTAGGGAACTGACTCTTTCTGAAGTGGCCTATTTTGCCAGCAAGTCAGAGCCACATTGCATATCAATACAACATTATTTATAGAAAGGAAAAATGCTAAAAGCAAGCATTTTTTAAATGCATTTCTGTCGTTTTTTCCAGCATTTTTTTTTTTTGTCGCTGAGTGTCTTTAACCCTTTTATTTGCCAGAGCTGGTTTTGCACAAATGCACATTTTAGGCCTGAAGTTTAGGTAAAACCTTGTAAAATAGAACGCTGATAATTAAAAATTTTGAATGTCACATAATAGTTTACCAAACAAATATTTTCAGTATAAAAATCTACATGTCATTTTAGGGCACACAAATGAATAGGTAACCCAATACAATAAGCCTTAAAAGTATGCGCACCCGTGAAACAGCAACAAACTTTTGTGCACAATATTGTCAATGGGTGATGCTTTTAAAAGCCCTTACAGGTCATCAGTGTAGAGTAAATCGTAGCCCTAGAATTATTGCTTCCAGTGTAGCGTGTGCAGGGATACATAACATGTGTAACGCAATCACAGTTTTCGTATGCAAGTTCTCCCGATGTATGCATTTACATTCGTATTTAATGAAAAGTACAGGTTTCAGAGAAAAATAAAAATTATATAATTACCTAGGTGTGTGTGTGTGTGTGTGTGTGTGTGTGTGTGTGTGTGGGGGGGGTGTTTCTTTTACTTAATTTATTTTAAATACTCTTATTAGACATTTATTTTTCCATAGGTTTTTTTTTTTTTACAACACACTTGCACGTAAAACACTTTACAACCACCGACCAATACAGTTACGGTTTTAGTTGCCTCCAGCTATCATAATAATTACAATACACTCTTAGTGCATTATAAACAATATACATATATTCAAAACAAATAATAACTGACTATACTTAAATCAGAAAGGTTCGCAACTCGGATGCTCTGGAATAAAAGTACTTTATTAGTTACATGGGTAACCGTGTAACTAATAAATTACTTTTTTTCAAGAGCATCTGAATTACAAGCCTTTATGATTTAAGTATCGTATCTGTGGGGCCTGAACATCCTGGCTAGAGCACCGGATCAGTTTGTGGACTTTTTTATATTGGCAGTGGAGCTGGGGTAACAATTTGTTTCTCTTATAATAACTGACTCTGTATGAATGTTCTTTTCACTTAACGTTATTGGCATCACATAGAAGGCTTGTAAGATCGCTTTCATCTGAAAGTCAACAGTTCCCAGCACACTTGCCAGCCAGCCTGCAAAACAACTGAATTGACTCCATCTAACATTTTACATTAAAAACTGAGTTTTTTTTGCACACAATTGAAAATATATAGTATGCATATACATGCACACGCCCACTAGAAGGGACATCTGTATATACTGCGGTCCTAACTCTAAAATGTTCAGAGTCTGCATAGTGGAAGCACATATAAGAATGGATAGGTTAAGGGCAGGTGTCCCTGGAGGGAGCCCACCCCTCCTTAAAGGCACAGGGACGCACATGATGCCCAGCAAAAGCACAATGACTGCAAAGGCACCCAGTGCATCCCTGCACTCAATTCAACCAACTGCACACAAAGAACTGGCAACAGTCCACTATTGGTGTCTCCCTCTAGATATGCTAATTTGCTGTTTGTCCTACTGACCCTCTGGCTTCAATATGTTCAGTCGCTGAATCAGAATGTGTTTTAGAACTGCTGCTCTGTGACATGCATATCCTTTTGATTCTCTATAACCTAGAGGTACCTGCACATTCCTACAGCAGCTTTCAGGCTAAGGCTGGCTTCACACTGGTGCGATCCCAGACATCGCATGTGCTTTGCACCACATTGCTGTGCACATCACATGCGATGTCTGTGCGATGCAAATTCAGCCATACAGTTTTATCTGAAAATGCATCGCATTCATACCAAAGTGGTGCAGAACCCTTTTTTTTGGTCCACACTGGAATCGGATCGCATGGATGTTCACTCCCACTCGTTATGACTCCACTGTCCACACTACGTTCTGGGAACCAATTTGAGGGTGTCATTAACTTTCTATTGACAACTGCAGCAGGGAGCAGTGTGAACTGCCTGCTAGTCAGATGCAGTACAGGAATTGCATCGCACCAGTGTGAACTGAGACTATATATCTTTAAGAGTTATTATTTTAGTGCGAAACCTAAATACAGTCAGGTCCATAAATATTGGGACATCGACACAATTCTAATATTTTTGGCTCTATACACCACCACAATGGATTTGAAATGAAACATTGCTTTAACTGCAGACTTTCAGCTTTAATTTGAGGGTATGTACATCCAAATCAGGTGAACAGTGTAGAAATTACAACAGTTTGTATATGTGCCTCCCACTTTTTAAGGGACCAAAAGTAATGGGACAATTGGCTGCTCAGCTGTTCCATGGCCAGGTGTGTGTTATCCCTCATTATCCCATTTAATTTAGTTAATTTCAAGTGTGCTATTTGCATTTGGAATCTGTTTCTGTTAACTCTCAATATGAGATTTAAAGAGCTGTCACTATCAGTGAAGCAAGCCATCATTAGGCTGAAAAAACAAAACCAACCCAACAGAGAAATAGAAAAAACATTAGGTGTGGCCAAATCAACTGTTCGGAACATCCTTAAAAAGAAAGAATGCATCGGTGAGCTCAGCAACACCAAAAGACCCGGAAGACCACGGAAAACAACTGTGGTAGATGACCGAAGAATTCTTTCCCTGGTGAAGAAAACACCCTTCACAACAATTGGCCAGATCAAGAACACTCTTCAGGAGGTAGGTGTATGTGTGTCAAAGTCAACAATTTAAGAGAAGACTTCAGAGTGAATACAGAAGGTTCACCACAAAATGTAAACCTCAAAAAACAGGAAGGCCAGATTAGAGTTTGCCAAACAACATCTAAAAAAGCCTTCACAGTTCTGGAACAACATCCTATGGACAGATGAGTCCAAGGTCAACTTATACTAGAGTGATGGGAAGAGAAGAGTATGGAGAAGGAAAAGAACTGCTCGTGATCCAAAGCATACCACCTCATCAGTGAAGCATGGTGGTGGTAGTGTCATGGTGTGGGCATGTATGGCTGCCAATGGAACTGGTTCTCTTGTATTTATTGATGATGCGACTGCTGACAAAAGCAACAGGATGAATTCTGAAGTGTCTTGGGCATTATTATCTGCTCATATTTAGCAAAATGCTTCAGAACTCATTGGACAGCGGTTCACAGTGCAGATGGACAATGACCCAAAGCATTCTGCGAAACCAACCAAAGAGTTTTTTAAGGGAAAGAAGTGGAATGTTATGCAATGGCCAAGTCGATGACCTGACCTGAATCCGATTGAGCATGCATTTCACTTGCTGAAGACAAAACTGAAGGGAAAATGCACCAAGAAAAAGCAAGAACTGAAGACAGTTGCAATATAGGCCTGTCAGAGCATCCCCATGGATGAAACCCAGCGTCTGGTGATGTCTTTGCGTTCCAGACTTCAGGCTGTAATTGACTGCAAAGGATTTGCAACCAAGTATTAAAAAGTGAAAGTTTTAAGGATGATTGTTAATCTGTCCCATTACTTTTGGTCCCTTAAAAAGTGGGAGGCACATATACAAACTGTTGTAATTCCTACACCGTTCACTGACAGTCTGCAGTTAAAGCACATCTTGTTCGTTTCATTTCTAATCCATTGTGGAGGTGTATAGAGCCAAAAAGATTAGAATTGTGTCAATGTCCCCATATTTATAGACCTGACTGTGTATGCAAAAACAGCATCCATGCCCTTAATGTTTGCCATTTTTTTGGTTTGTATATGTACTCCACAGTACAGGAATATTAGAATAACACATTGTTAAATTTTCCACCACAGCTATAAAAGTTGTAGTTTATCTAGTTTATCGTCTTTAGGCTTTGATTTTGAATGTCTGCCTGCCCCGGAATATCATTGATCAATGTTGTATGTGCTTTATTTCTCGCTCAGCTCTTCATGTAATGGAGAAAATTTGTTCTTGATTGCTGCTGGATGTGACCCAAACTAAGAAAACATTCAGCTCTTACTGCTTGTTAATAATGTATATTACACATCACAGACTTGATAATTGCTTTTGTTTGCTAGATCTATATATGTAAATATGCATTTTACAAAGTGCTTTGAAGGACAAAACGTGATTGTGATATAGTTTGTGTGTGTGTGTGTATATATATACCACATATCCTCAGTTGGTGGTTTAATTTTGCTTCTATAGCATTGGGATACAGTTTTTTTTTATAGATGATTCAGCAATTTTTGTAGATCTTTACTGAGCAGTTGTTGACGTGCAAAAGTAATGAGTCCAATTTTAGGTCCAGCTAAATGTTATTTAAAGTGATTGTAAAGTCTCTAGTTTAAAAAAAAAAAACAAACAAACATGTTATACTTCTGTCCTCTGTGCTGTTGGCTTTGCACAGAGCAGCCCGAATCCTCCTATCGAGTGCCCCCACAGTCAGTAGCTTTCTATGGGGGAACTGGTGCCGAGTCATAGCTCTGTGTGTCCATTCTGACATGGAGCCCTGCCCCCTCTCCCCTTATTGTCTGACTGACAGCCACGGGAGCCAATAGCGCTGCTGCTGTGTCTCAGCCAATCAGGAAGAGTGTCCTGCATGGCTTAGGCATTCGTGAACATCTCTGAAGAGAGATGGGGCTCCGTTAGGTAATTAGGGGGTGCGGGGGGGGCTGATACACACAAGGTTTTTATCTTTAGGCATAGAATGCCTAAAGATAAAAACCATCTGCATTTACAACTCCTTTTAATTTTGTGGATAAATTCCTGGACTTTCACCCAAAAAAAAGTTTAAGAATTGTGCATTCCCAAAAGGTATGCAGAAGGGTGCCTCTCGTTGCATCTCTAACATGTACTAGAGGAGGTTGAGAACATTTAACCAAGATGGTAGGAAATCTGTAGCACCAGTTCATGTTATCCAACCACTTGTATTTTATTTAAGATAGAAGATTGTGACTGAAGTGCAAGATAATTTTGCAGCTATAAAAGCTTCAACTGTTCTGGGAAAGAGAGGGAGCAGAGCGGTGCCACTCTGAGTGCAGTATGTCAGTTAAAATTAAATGTTTAATAAAAGTAGGATCTCACATTTTGGTGAGATAAATAATGTGCATGGCATGGTCAGCAGTTTCTGGTGGTTCCCGAGGCTGAAGACGGTCACACAATAAGCGCGTCAGCAGTGATGGACGGGAGGTGTGGTCGAGCTCGTGTTCGGACCATGTGTGCTCCTTCATCAAGCATATAGCTCGCCGCCCAAGCTACTTATGCCATGCACAATATATCTCTCCAAGATGTGAGTTGATCTTATATTTATTAAACATTGAATTTTAACTGACATACTGCACTCAGAGTGGCGCCGCTCCTATCTCTCTCTCTCTCACTCACTCACTCACTCACTCACTCACTCATATCCACAAAGTCACTTCTGCCCTCTACAGCTGTCCAAAATGATACAGACCAGAACCCCTAAACCCTGGTCTGGTCTCAGCAGTAAATTAACTTTGCCTACTGGCACACCTGGACCTTGAAACTATTTTCATATCGCACTAGCTGCATTTCTAACGCTCTATCTTTTTTCATTTTAACTCTTCTGGGAAGGCTTTGGAGTGTGTCTATGGGAGTATTTGACTATTCTTCCAGAAGCACATTTGTGAGGTCAGTCACTGATGTTGGACGAAAAGGCCTAGCTCGCAGTCTCCGCTTTAATTCATCCCAAACGTGGTCAGGACTCTGTGTAGGCCAGTCAAGTTCCTCCACCCCAAACTCGCTCATCCATGTCTTCATGGACCTTGCTTTGTGCACTGATGTGTAGTCATGTTGGAACAGGAAGGGACCATCCCAAAACTGATTCCACAAAGTTGAGAGCATGAAATTTTCCAAAATGCCTTAAGAGTTCCCATCACTGAAACAAAGGGGCCAAGTCCAACCCCCAAAAAATAACCCCACACCATAATCCCCCCCTGCACCAAATGATTTGGTGGGGTGGCCCAATAATTTTGACAATATAGCGTGGAAGAGCAAGTTTGGGGTCTAGGAACTTGACTGGCCTGCACCTCAACCTGATAGAACACCTCCTGGGATGAATTAGATTGGAAACTGCGAGACCTCACAAATGCGCTTCTGGAAGAATGGTCAACCATTCCCATAGACACACTCCTAAACCTTATGGACAGCCTTCCCAGGAGAGTTGAAGCGGTCATAGCTGCATATGGTGGGCCAACTCCTTATTGAACCTACGAACTAAGACTGGGATGCCATTAAAGTTCATGTGCGTGTAAAGGAAAGCAATATAGTGTGTGTTTCCTTGGTTATCTTTTCTTTTTCCTGGATTGTAAATTATGCCAACATGTGCTTTTCCCACTTGTAAGCATATTAAGAGTATGGCACAACTGCAAACCTACCAAGCCTTGACTGTCCACCTAAACTGGCAGGCTGGGCAAGGAGAGCATTAATCAGAGAAGCAGCCAAGGGGCCCATTGTAACTCTGGGGGAGCTGCAGAGATCCACAGCTCAGGTGGGAGAATCTGTCCACAGGACAACTATTAGTCGTGCACTCCACAAATCTGGCTTTTATGGAAGAGTGGCAAAAAGAAAGCCATTATTGAAAGAAATCCATTAAAAGTCTGGTTTTCAGTTTTTGAGAAGCCATATGGGGGACGTGGCAAATATGTGGAAGAAGGTGCTCTGGTCAGATGGGGCTAAAGTTGAACTTTTTGGCCTAAAAGCAAAACACTAATATGTGGCAGAAAACTAACACTGCACATCACCCTGGACACTCCATCCCCACCGTGAAACGTGGTGGTGGCATCATTGTGTTGTGGGGATGCTTTTTTTCAGCAGGGACAGGGAAGCTGTTCAGAGTTGATGGGAAGATGGATGGAGCCAAACACAGGACAAACTTAGAAGAAAACCGATTAGTCTGCAGACGCCTTGAGACTGGAGCAGAGGTTCACCTTCCAGCAGGACAATGACCCTAAACATACAGGCAGAGCAACAATGGAATGGTTTAGATTAAAGCATATTCATGTGTTAGAATGGCCTAGTCAAAGTCCAGACCAAAATCCAGTTGAGAATCTGTGGCAAGTTCTGAAGAAAATTGCTGTTCAGATGCTCTCCATTCAAACTGACAGAGCTTCAGCTACTTTGCAAAGAAGAATGGGCAAAAATTCCACTCTGTAGATGTGCAAAGCTGGTAGAGACATACCCAAAAACACTTGCAAAAGAAATTTGAAAGCCATTTATCATTTTCCTTCCACTTCACAATTATGTGCCACTTTGTGTTGGTCTATCACATAAAATCCCAATAAAATACATTTACATTTTTGGTTGTAACATGACAAAATGTGGAAAATTTCAAGGGGCATGAATACTTTTTCAAGGCACTGTATACCATAGTTTGTAGATGCTCGAACGTTCACACAAACCAATTAATATACACTTATTGAGATTATTATTATTTTTTTTTTTTTAACCATATAGCAGATTACAGTTTGACCTAAATTTTATGAAGATTTTTTTCATTCATATGATATGTTTTATAACAGAAATGTAAAAAATGTAATATATATATTATTAGAGTATGTACACCCCTAAGTGAAAATGTCCAAATTGGGCCCAAAGTCTCAATATTTTGTGTGGCCACCGTTATTTTTCAGCACTGCCTGAACCCTCTTGGGTATGGAGTTCATTAAAACTTCAAAGGTTGCCACTGGAGTCCTCTTCTACTCCTCCATGACAACATCATGAAGCTGTTGGATGCTAGAGACCTTGCACTCCTCCACCTTTGGTTTGAGGAAGCCCCACGGATGCTCAATAGGATTTCAGTCTGGAGACATGCTTGGCCAGTCCATCACCTATACCCTCAGCTTCTTTAGCAAGGCAGTGGTCATCTTGGAGGTGTGTTTGGAGTCGTTATCAGTGGCAGAATTATAGGGGTCGCTGAGATCGCCAAGGCCTTAAGGGCCCCCCTGTATATGTCAAGGAGGGCGGCTGAGACCGAGCTCCCCGATCTTCAGCCGAAGTGTATTCGGCACTGAGCTCAGAATCATCACACTGCTTATAACTAAAGTGAAAGTAGTGTGTGCTCTTTGTCTCCCCCTACAGTGCAGTACCCGGCAGGAAGAGGTAAGATAGAGAAATCAGCACTGCCGTTTTTGAAAAGACTTTGTGTGTGTGTGTGCATTTGTGTGTGTGTGTGTGTGTATGTATGTGTGTGTGTGTGTGTGTGTGTGTGTGTGCGTAGATGGCGAGCAGGCGGGGGGCACACTGGGGGCATTCAAGGGCACACTAGCAGCATTTGATGGCACACTGGCAGTGTGTAATGGCATACTGGCAGCGTTTAATGGCACAATGGCTGCAATTGATGGCACAGTGGCAGTGTTTGGCACAGTGGCTGCGTTTGATGGCACGGTGGCTGCAATTGATGGCACAGTTGTAGAACTTGTAGCATTTGAGGGCACAGTGGCAGCGTTAAATGGGAACAGTGGCAGCGTTTGATGGTACAGTGGCAGCGCTTGATGGCACAGTGGCAGTGTTTTAATGGCACAGTTGAAGCATTTAAGGGCACAGTGGCACAGTGACTGCAATTGATGGCACAGTGGCAGCGTTTGATGGCACAATGACAGCGTTTAATGGCACAGTGGCAGCGATTAATGGCACAGTGGCAGTGTTTGTTGGGCACAGTAGCAGCGTTTGGGTACAGTGGGAGCGTTTGACGGCACAGTGGCTGCATTTGATGATTTTTTTTTCAAAATTTTTTTTGAGCCCCCCCCAAAAATTTTGAGCACCAGCCGCCGCTGTTTAGATGTATGTATGCACATTTTATGTATGCGCGTTTAATCCTGCCCCCCCTCCCCATATTACAGCTGGGCGATTTTCTAAAAAAAAAAAAAAATCTGTAATTAAAAAAAAAAAAAACTCAATTCACAATTCGAATCAAGTTTTTTTTTTTTTGATGAACACCGCGCCAGTCCTGAGGAGCTGCGGGCAGAAGTTTTTAGGTGAGGCCGCGGCTTCGTCCTAGTCCACGGGTCTGGCCTCGCAGACTAGGCTGAAGCCCACGGCCTCACCTAAAAACCCCTGCCCGCAGCTCTTCAGGACCGGTTTGCTGAAAATTTGAATCGATTTGACCTCTCAATTTGATTCAAGATTCAAATAGATTTTTCCCCCAGCCCTACCCCATATGTGTACAATCAGAAAAAAAAAAATGTCTTGCTTGTTCAAAGTACCAGCAAAAAAATGCTGTTACTCTGAAAAGCGATCTGTGCTCAGATCGCTTTTCAGAGGCATTTGACAGCTGGTAAAGAGGCAATATGTTGCCTCCTGACCACCTGTTTTAACCCCTTAATGTGGTTGTAAAGGTTTGCTTTTTTTTTTTTTTTTATAAAAATCATGTTATACTTACCTTCACTGTGCAGCTCGTTTTGCACAGAGTGGCCCTGAGCTTCGTCGTCTGGGGTCCCTCAGCAGCTCTCGTGGCTCCTCCTCTTATCAGATAACCCCCCCAGAGCACTCTCCCAGGGGGGTTACCTTGCAGGCGCCCCCGACGCCCACGTCATTGGATTGGATTAATAGCAGCAGGAGCCAATGGCTGAGCTGCTATCAATCTATCCAATCAGGAGCCGAGAACCCCGGGCAAAGGAAGAACGCATCTCCACCTGGTGAAGTTCCAGGGCTCAGGTAGGTAAAATGGGGGGGGGGGGGGGGGCTGGGGTTCCGGTGACTGCCAGGTGTTTTTTCACCTTAATGCATAGGATGCATTAAGCTGAAAAAACACGAGGGTTTACAACCCCTTTAAATGCATCATCACTATGCTGCAACTGCATGCAATGCACACAGTTGCAGGGTGGTTGCTGTGCTGCTCCATTCACCTAGGGATGTACTTAAAGGGTGCCCTGACTGGAAAAAGATTGAGAAACACCCACATAGAGGAACCCGTCTCTCCATTTTCCTCCTGCAGCCGCTGAACGCCTGTGGGAGGGAGAGGTGGAGAAGTGGCGGGAAATTGAGAAATTGGTTCCTTTACACGCAGCCACCCACTTGCAAGCGGGCCCTGTTGTTCCACCACCAAGCTCGGAGTAAAGGGCCCTGTCAGGGGGGCCCTTCATGGTTTCTTGCATTGGGGCCCTGAAGGTTCTAGTTACGCCACTGGTCGTTATCATGTTGGAATGCAGCCTTGCTGTCCAGTCTCCAAAGGGAGGGGGATCATGCTTTGCTTCAGTATGTCACAGTACATGTTGGAGGTGAAGTGGTTAAGTTATGTGTCCAGTTTTATACATAATATTGTTTGGAACCGTGGAACAGGATGCAATGTATTTATTATTGTGACATAGTATTATTTAATCACTTCAATACCAGGCACTTTCCCCCCTACCTGCCCAAGCCAATTTTTCGCTTTCGGTGCTGTCGCACTTTGAATGACAATCGCGCAGTCTTGCTACACTGTACCCAAACAATGATTCCTTATTTGATTTGTAGCATCAGTTGTTGAGAAGTTGTCTGTAAAATGCCATTACCAAAGCATAACAGATTTTAAACAAATTACTTTCTTTACTGCAGTATGTTTCCCTTACCTGCCACCATCCCGATACATGATACATGCATGCCTGTGACAGGGTGGTGTAAACAGGTATAAGTGGCCAAGGATCATTTATTATCCAAGCTTTCCCAGATGGTCTCTTTCCTATAGAGGTGAATACAAGGCCTGTCTCTATGCCTTACAACAAGATTAAATTACCCTATTCGCCAAATGCTTCCTGCATTTTCAGATAGCAGTACAAAAGTATTTTTCTTTATCCTGATCTATAGCCTGAAATCCCTTGGAAGATAAATGAATGTGGAGCTCAGGTATTTCAAGCGATAAGGTAGATTTTTAAACGATCCATCTGTAATTTTTAAACTCCCTGTATTAAAGACCAATCATATTTATTGCATTATGGTATCTATGGACTTATAATAAAGACTTTTGGTATTCGGGCACTTGGTCACTGCTCGAGGGCCGGGGTCAGGGTGGACCCCATGAGCGGCTCAGTCTGCCTCTGGGTGTGCTCACAGCTTATCATACAGTAATGAAGCTGAAGTTAGCTGCTTATTCAAAAGCGGATGTTGGCTCCTTATTCAGCCAGCTTCTTATTTAGGTTGGATCTTTATTCACAAAAGTGTTTATTTAGTAAACAATTCTATCTCCCTAACTGCCATGTATTTAAAGTGGTAATTCTGAATAAATAACTTTTTCGATATGAAAACCATCTTGGCTCACCCAAATTCCACTTGTTTTATAGTCATTGGGCATCCTACTATATAGGAAAGTTCAATTTGGCACAAGCCAAGTGATGTGAATCGTAAAAATTGTCACCCTGACAGCCATACATTTCAATGGGAAATTCTGAATAAGAAGCCAAGCTATTCCTTTATGAAAATCATTTTGGCTCACCCAAATTCCACTTGTTTTATACTCACTAGGCATCCAACTATATAGAAAAACTGAAAAGTAAATACAAATACATACCATAATTTTCCTTTCCTGATGGACTCCATGGCAGCCTACGTGTGGGTTTACCCTGCCTCCTTTCCAATGCTATAGGACCCCATTCCCATAAATGTGAGCTTTCAGCCAGAGACTGCACTCCGTAAATAGCCAACTCTTGATCCATGAGTGGGAACTTCATCTTCCATGGAGTCCATCAGGAAAGGAAAATTTTGGTAAGTATTTGATAGGAAATTTTCAGTTTTCCTGACAGACTCCATGGCAGCCTAAGTGTGGGAAAAAACTAGCCAAACCACAAGGGCGGGTATGCTGATAAAAAAAAAAAAAAACTTTAATTTACCCCGTCAACCGACAGGATAATTAAGCCAAAATTTACAGAAGATTAGGATGCAGGTTCCACACAATAGTGCATCATAAAGGTGTTTATGGAGACAAGGGGTGGACTGACCATTCGGCCACTTGGGTACTGCCCAAGGGCCCCGTGCCACTAGGGGGCCCCATCAGGGTTGCCAGCCTCAGTAAAACCAGGGACAGTATGTAAAAATCCGTTTTTTTTTTACATCTGTCTCTGAAATGTCCCTTACCGACATCCTTTTGGTCTAAAAATCCCGAGATTATAGCTGCCCCACCTCTCCAGTACCTTCTCAGCCAATAGAAACATGTTTGTGTATAATGTGTGGCCCCATAATCTCTGATTGCCTGGGGGCCCCATAATCTCCTATTGCCCAGGGGCCCCGTGAGTCAGTCCGCCCCTGATGGAGAGCCATGAGCCCGTCCGGCAGATGACATCTGAAACCACATGTCAGGCTGCTGCCCAGAAAGTTGCAATGCCCCTGGTTGAATGTGCCATCACCGCCTTCGGAGGAACAAAGCTCTTAGCCCTGTAGGTCTGCTGGATAGTCCGGATGATCCAGGATGCAATAGTTCTGGAATAAGCACGTTTCCCCTTATTTTTTCCAGAGAATAAGACGAACAAGTGGTCCAAACGCCTAAAAGATCACTTGTTTATCTTATTCTTAGGGTAATCTTTTAGTGTTTCCCTCGCTTCTAGTGGATGAGCCTCTGAGGCCCCTGGAGTTTTGAACTTGGGTAGGAAAATCTCTTGATTCTCACGGAAGACCGACGTGACTTTAGACTTTGAAACTGAGTATGGGTATGAGCACCACCCGGTTTTGAAAAAAAGGTGAGAAATGGTTCATTGTGGCCAACCAAGGGCCCTAATCCTTGAAACTCTTATGCCGCGTACACACGACCAGATTTCGGTCCGACAGACTTTCGACGGAGTTCTGACAGAGTTCTGACAGAGTTCTGACGGACTTTCCGAATGAACAGACTTGGCCACACACAATCACACCAAAGTCCGACGGATTCGAACGTGATGACGTATGATTGGACTAGAATAAGGAAGTTCATAGCCAGTAGCCAATAGCTGCCCTAGCGTCGGTTTTAGTCCGTCAGACTAGCACACACACGAGCGGATTTCTCGGTAGGAACTGGGTCCGGCAGAGTTCTGTCGGAAAAATTTGAAACATGTTCCATTTCTAAAGTCTGTCAGACTTTTGAAAATCAAAAGTCCGCTGCAGCCCACACACGATCGAATAGTCTGCCGGAATTGTTCCGTCGGACCTTTGATGTTGAAAAGTCCGCTTGTGTGTACGCGGCATTAGTTGAAGTGATGGCCACAGGGAAAGTGGCCTTCGCCAAGAGATCCTTAATGGAAGACAGTAGAGGTCGACCGATATATCGGCCGGCCGATATATCGGCCGATATTTGCCGTTTTTTAAATAATCGGCATCGGCCGATTTGAGCTGATAAAAAGCCGTTTTAGAACTACAGCGGGACTTTTCTATTACAGAAGTCATTTCAGTCAGTGTAAGTTGCCTGAGTCGTCATAGCAACCCTTTCCTCCTCTCTGGGCAGGCTGCCAAGAAAATAACTAAATGATACAATGTTTACACTTGAATGAATGAAGTCATCTCTGTGTGTAGAAGTTCTCAGTTTAACCATTTAAAGACTAAAGCCTCATGCACACGAGACGCAGTTAAACGCGCGTTCAGATGCAGTTGGACAGTTTTTTCAACTGCACCTGAACTCATTCAATGTTATCCTATGTGTCCATGCACACAGTCTCGTTTTTTTCCGTTTATATGCAGTTGCGTTTAATCTCGTTTTTCCAGAAGCAAAAAAATGCGTTCAGAAACAAAAATTTCTGCGTTTCAGACGCAAAACGCGGCAAAACGCGGTAAAACGCGGCAAAACGCCGCTACCGCGTTTAGCCGCGTTTGCGTTTATATGCGTTTTTAAAGGTGACCTTTTTTTTTACATTAAAAATCTCAAAAATGATTGCAAATGATGAAAAACCATTAGAAAAATATTTTAAACAATTGCAATTGCAAGTGGACAATCCACAACTTGTGGCAAGTGACGTGGCAAGTGGACAATCCACAACTTGTGGCAAGTGACATGGCAGGTGGCAAGTGATGTGGCAAGTGGACAATCCACAACTTGTGGCAAGTGACGTGGCAGGTGAAGTGGCAAGTGACGTGGAAAGTGGACACTAGACAACTTGTGGCAGGTGACGTGGCAAGTGACCTGGCAGGTGACGCGGCAAGTGACTTGGCAGGTGACGTGGCAAGTGGAAAATCAACAACTTGTGGCAGGTGACTGGCATGTGACGTGGCAAGTGGACAATAGACAACTTGTGGCAGGTGACGTGGCAAGTGACCTGGCAGGTGACGCGGCAAGTGACTTGGCAGGTGACGTGGCAAGTGGAAAATCAACAACTTGTGGCAGGTGACTGGCATGTGACGTGGCAAGTGGACAATCCATAACTTGTGGCAGGTGACGTGGCAAGTGACGTGGCAAGTGGACAATCCACTTGTGGCAGGGGACGTGGCAAGTGACGTGGCAAGTGGACAATCCACTTGTGGAAGGTGATGTGGCAAGTGACGTGGCGAGTGGACAATCCACAACTTGTGTCAGGTGACGTGGCAAGTGGACAATCCACAACTTGTGGCAGGTGATGGGGCAAGTGATGTGGCAAGTGGACAATCCACTTGTGGCAGGGGATGTGGCAAGTGACGTGGCGAGTGGACAATCCACAACTTGTGTCAGGTGACGTGGCAAGTGGACAATCCACAACTTGTGGCAGGTGATGTGGCAAGTGATGTGGCAAGTGGACAATCCACTTGTGGCAGGTGACGTGGCAGGGGACGTGGCAAGGGACGTGGCAAGTGGACAATCCACAACTTGTGGCAGGTGATGTGGCTGGTGACGTGGCAAGTGGACAATCCACATCTTGTGGCAGGTGACGTGGCAGGTGACGTGGAAAGTGGTGTGGCAAGTGGACAATCCACAACTTGTGGCAGGTGATGTGGCTGGTGACGTGGTAAGTGGACAATCCACAACTTGTGGCAGATGGCATGGCAGGTGATGTGGAAAGTGGACAATCCACATCTTGTGGCAAGTGACGTGGCAGGTGATGTGGCAAGTGACGTGGCAAGTGGACAATCCACAACTTGTGGCAGGTGATGTGGCAAGTGATGTGGCAGGTGATGTGACAAGTGGACAATCCACATCTTGTGGCAAGTGACGTGGCAGCTGACGTGGCAAGTGACGTGGCAGGTGACGTGGCAAGTGACATGGCAAGTGGACAATCCACATCTCGTGGCAAGTGACGTGGCAGGTGATGTGGCAAGTGACGTGGCAAGTGGACAATCCACAACTTGTGGCAGGTGATGTGGCAAGTGATGTGGCAGGTGATGTGACAAGTGGACAATCCACATCTTGTGGCAAGTGACGTGGCAGCTGACGTGGCAAGTGACGTGGCAAGTGACGTGGCGGCTGACGTGGCAAGTGGACAATCCAAAACTTGTGGCAGGTGACGTGGCAAGTGACGTGGCAAGTGATGTGGCAAGTGGACAATCCACAGCATGTGGCAAGTGACGTGGCAAGTGGACAATCCACAACTTGTGGCAGGTGACGTGGCAGGTGACGTGGCAAGTGAACAATCCACAACTTGTGGCAGGTGACGTGGCAAGTGACGTGGCAGGTGAAGTGGCAAGTGACGCGGCAAGTAGACAATCCACAACTTGTGGCAGGTGATGTGGCAAGTGACGTGGCAGGTGATGTGGCAAGTCACGTGGCAAGTGGACAATCCACAACTTGTGGCAGGTGATGTGGCTGGTGACGTGTCAAGTGGACAATCCACAGCTTGTGGCAGGTGACGTGGCAGGTGATGTGGCAAGTGACGTGGCGGCTGACGTGGAAAGTGGACAATCCACATCTCGTGGCAAGTGACGTGGCAGCTGACGTGGCAAGTGACGTGGCAAGTGGACAATCCGAAACTTGTGGCAGGTGACGTGGCAAGTGATGTGGCAGGTGACGTGGCAAGTGATGTGGCAAGTGGACAATCCACAGCTTGTGGCAAGTGACGTGGCAAGTGGACAATCCACAACTTGTGGCAGGTGACGTGGCAGGTGACGTGGCAAGTGAACAATCCACAACTTGTGGCAGGTGACGTGGCAAGTGACGTGGCAGGTGATGTGGCAAGTGACGCGGCAAGTAGACAATCCACAACTTGTGGCAGGTGATGTGGCTGGTGACGTGGAAAGTGGACAATCCACAGCTTGTGGCAGGTGGCATGGCAGATGACGTGGAAAGTGGACAATCCACATCTCGTGGCAAGTGACGTGGCAGGTGATGTGGCAAGTGACGTGGCAAGTGGACAATCCACAATTTGTGGCAGGTGACGTGGCAGGTGATGTGGCAAGTGGACAATCCCCAACTTGTGGCAAGTGACGTGGCAAGTGGACAATCCACAACTTGTGGCAGGTGCCGTGGCAAGTGACACGGCAAATGCAAGTGTACAACTGCTCTCTATGCTGCTGCTGCTCACTCTGATCAAAATAGCAGAAATAGTTAAAAAAAATGCTTTGAGAGCTTGGGGAGGGTCTACATGATGTTATCTTTATAAACGCGTCTAAACGCAAACGCGTCTAAACGCGTCTAAACGCGTCTAAACGCGTCTAAACGCGACATGCAAACGCGGCAAAACGCGCGTTTCTAAACGCGCGTTTCAGCTTTTTTTTAACAGAGGTTTCATCTGCGTCTCGTGTGCATGAGGCCTAAATCTTTTCTGACACTTGTTGCTTACAAGTAAAAATCTTGTATTTTCACCCCCAAAAATGATATATATTTTTTTAGCAGAGATCCTAGGGAATAAAATAGCGGTTGTTGCAATATTTTATGTCACACGGCATTTGCACAGAGGTCTTTCAAATGCATTTTTTTAGGAAAAAAATACACTATTTAAAAAATAAAAATAAAATAAAAACAGTAAAGTTAGCCCATTTTTTTTTTCGTCCAAAAGTTTTGACTACCTGTTTTTATTTAATATATAGGTTTTTTTTTTTTTTTTTTATCTAAATCATACATACAAGTAAACTGATTGGGGGTTTTGTTTTGTTTAATAAATGTTTAAATGTAAGAAATTTTCTGCATCACTTATGAAGGCTGCTTTCACACTGGAGCGGGCAGGCGTTGACGGTAAAACGCAAGTTTTAGCGCTCTTTACCATCATTTTAGCGGTGCTATTTGGCTAGTGGGGCACATATAACCCAGCTAGCGGCCAAGGAAGAGGTTAAATGCGCCCATTAAGCACTGCTGCCAAATCGCATTGCATGCGCTTCAGCAGTGGTGCCCATTCATATCAATGGGCAGGAGTGGTGGAGGAGCGGTATACACCACTCCAAATGTGCTGCTTGCAGGACTTTTTTTTTAAGATCCTGCCAGCGCATTGCCTCAGTGTGAAAGCACTCTGTCTTTCACACAGACTGCAGGGGAGCCATTTTACAGGCGCTATTTTTAGCCCAAAAGCGCCTGAAAAACGCCCCAGTGGGAAAGGTGTGTTAGATCAAGGGGGATTAAAAAATAAAATAAAAAATAAAAAAGGAAAAAAATAAATAAATAAAATTAAAATCGGCCTAACATATCGGCCCAAAAAAATCGGCATCATATATCGGCTATCGGCCGCCATGATTTCTAAATATCGGCATCGGCATCGGCCAGAGAAAAACCCATATCGGTCGACCTCTAGAAGACAGGTCAGATCCCTTGGAACTAGATTCTATAAGTGAGTCCAGGACAAGGGGACAATCCCATTTGGGGACTCTCGGTTTTCTTTCGGGCTTAAGTCTTGCCGCCCTTCTAAAGAACTGCTGGACCAGCAGGTGAATGGCCCAAGAAACACCCGAGAAGGCCGACAGGGCTAAGACCTGGACCCTCAGGGAGCTGACCCACAGAGCTAGATCTAGTCCCGACTGTAAAAATTCTAGGATGTCCTATACTACCGGATCTCTGTATGATTTTCCAATGGAGGAGGAGAATTCCACAAACTTGGCCCATATTCTTCCATAGACTTTATTCGTGCTTGCCCCGCTGGAACTCATGAGGGCGGAAACAACCCCTGAGGCACAGCCAAGGACCTCCAGCCTTTCTCCTTCAAGAACCAGCCCATCAGCTTCAGTGGCGCTGGGCATGGGTGCAGGACTGAGGGGGAGAGGTACCGGATAACAAAAGCTGGGTCAGGAGGGGAAACCACGGCCTGTTCGGCCATTAAGGAGCAACTACCACTATGTCAATGGCCTCTGTACAGGTTGTATGCAGAAATTTGAGACTGACCATGAACGGGGGAAAGGAATACCCCAAGTTGAAGTACCACTGATCTGTTAAGGCACCCCCCCCCCCTCGAAAGCCTGGCTGCAGCGGCTCCTGGTGTAATACGAAGTTGCAGGGGAATACAAATAGGTCTACTTTGGGATCGGCTCCCACGGACAGGATCCAGTTGAACGCCTGAGTGGAGTGACCACTCGTCTAGTTGCACACGGGACAAAAAGTCCGCCTGGACATTCTGGGCTCCGGAGAGATAAACTGATGAAATGTTGGCCAAATTCTTCTTGGCCCACGCCATGATTGGCTCAACCTCTTGGCATAAGGTAGAGCTTCATGCCCCCCCTTGTCTTTTCATGTAGGAGACTGCTGTGGTTGTCCATTCTTAGTAATACTGCTTCCCCTTTCAGGAGATGACCGAAAGCTCGCAGGGTGCAAGAGGCTGCTCGTAGTTCTAGGATGTTCGAGCCTGGATTGTGTAAGCAAAGATCCCATCTGCCTTGCGCCAGTTCTGTTTTAGCGGGCCCCCCACCCAGCACTGCTGGCATTGGTCATGACAATGACCCATGAGATGGGGGCGATGAAGTGGCATGCGAGCAGGTTCTTGTGCTGTAGACACCAAAAGTTCCTCATGCCCAAGGTTATGCAGGAGAGCTGGTTGCTGTCGCCTGAGTCCCATTGTCGGAGAAACCCTGTTTAGAAGGGACATAATCTCCAGAGAGTCCATTTGACCACAGGAGCCGTAAAGACCATTGTGCCGATAATTTTGAGGCATTGTGGGGCCCTCAGACTTGAGGAGGTTGTGGCCAAGCTCATCCTCTCCCATATGACCGGAATCTTCTCCGCCAGCAGAGAGATGTTCTTGATTGTGTCGAACTAGGCTCCTAGGTATACCAGGCATTGTACCAGTTCTAAATGTCTTTTTTTCAAGGTTTAGAATACACCCAAACTCGAGCAGTGTCATGATGACTTGAGCTCTGTGGATCAGCAGCTGCGCCTTGTCTTGGGATAGTACCAGGAGGTCATCGAGATAATTGTATAGCTGTATTCATTTGTTCTGATGAGGGCCACGATGGCCAAAAGAACTTTTGAGAATACCCAAGATGAGGTTGTCAGCATGAAAGACGCAGGTGATTTGTAGATGTTCTTGCCCGACTGCAAACCTGAGGTATTTGCTAAATCCTTCTGCTACGGGCACATGAAAATAGGCTTCTTTTAAGTCGATTGAAATTAACCAGTCGCCTGACTGCACGGTTTGCTGGATGGTAGACAGGGTCTCCATTTTGAATCTTTCATACTTTCTAGCACAAGAAAAAGGGGGGTGTACACCCCTTGAAACTTTGTCTTTTGAGACTGGGATATCACAGCTCCTTGCGCAACTAGTGAGTCCACATAGGACAGCAGCACCTGCTTCTGATCTGTTGAAGGACCACGTGTGACCCTAGAAGACTGTCTTGATGGTGCAGTAGTCCGAGATCGAGGCCGCCCAATCTCAAAATGACTTGGAAGGTTTGCCGGATGCCTGGATTTTAGAGGATTTTTGGAAGGATGTCTGTCCCCTCCTCCAGTTCCTTCTGAATTCTCAGCTCTGCATTTAGGAGCACTCTTCCCTGTAGTGCTCTGCTGCATCTCCTCTGCTGGGGCTTTTTCTGGCCAAATAAGCGCTTGTTCTGGGGCAAGAAACCCTACTTCCCACCCGTGGCCTGGGCTATGGCGCTATCCAGCTTATTGCTGAATGAGGGCCCCTAAAAGGGGATCCTACACCAGGCCTGTTTTGATGCCGGGTCGGCGAGCCAAGGGTGCAAACACAGGGCCCACTTAGTCATGACTGAGGAAAGCAAAGCCCGGGCCAACAGACAGGTAATGTCAGTGGAGGCTTCCCCCAGAAAGGCTGATGCCAGCTTCAGCTCTTGCACAGCCGAGCACCCCTTGGCATTTCTTTTGAGACACCCCTAAACACCAAATTCACATTTTGCGTCCAAACTTCCATAGCCTTGGGCACAGCCGCTAGGGCCAGGGCAGGTTTACAGGCTGTAGCGGCCAATCCATAGATTCTGTTGAGGTCTTTGTCAATTCTTCTCTCTAGCCCATCCTTAAAGGACACAGCGTGTCAAGGGGAAGCGTGACATGATTTGCTAGACGCATTAGAGCTGCGTCCACTAGGGGAGCATTTTCCAGATGTTTCACATTCTCTGAGGGGTAGAGCCTTGAGGTCTTGCCTGACAGAGGTTTTCCTATCTACTTTGCCCCATTCCGCCACAATGACGTCTTTCAATTCCATCAGAAGTGGAAGGTTGAAATGTTCCTTCCCCAGGTTACTGAAAAATTTTCTCTGTTAGGTTGGGGGTGTGGTAGGTTCCCCCCCATTTCAGGGCTTCCTTGACTGCTTTAATTAGTGGTGAGACCAGGGAGAAGTCAAAACCACAGAGGAATTCATCTCCTTCCACCTCGCTATCTGAAGACCTGGGAGATGTATCATATGGCTGGGATGGGCCCGGAGCCTTTTGTGTCTCGTCAGCTAAAGAGCTTGAGACAGTGGTGGTCTGGCTCTGCATGTGGGTTGTACCCTATTCCTTAAGGGACTGCTGCACCACACGTTTCCCTAAAGACTCCATCTGCTGATTTCCAGTCTCTTTCCCCCGACCGCCCAGGCATACCAGTCACACAATGACTTGTGTCCCACATCCCCAGCAGACTCTGCGATCAGAGTGGCTGTCAGGGCGGTGGGTGCAGTGTCTGGAGAAGGAATGAGAACATCTCCCCTGATGGGTCCTAGACGGGCACTCATGGTGTCAGGAACTAGATGAAGAGTGCCAACGTTGCGGGCGGCCTGGCAGGGTCTCTTTCATCCCAGAGACGACTGACCTGGAAGGGCTGATGGACAGGGAAAGAAAGAAAAGTCATATTGTTAACCCGCCGGCTCATAGCAAGCCTACAATGGTTCTCTGGCCCCTCGCCTTCGCCCTCACATACCTTGGGCATGAGGGCTGGCCGCTTGGGGGTGGTGACCTGTCCAGGGCACTTGGAGGGAAGACTAAGCACAAGTCCACACTTGCAGGAGGCTACAGTCCTTGGACAGGGAGCAGAATGCAAGGTTGCCAAAAAAAGAAAGTGGGTCACTTTCCCTTTAAGTACCCCCCCCAGAAGTCACGGGTCTGAGGCAGTTCTAACCTTGTACAGGACGTCCAGGACCTGGGGAAGCTGCCGCACACTGGTCGTGGGGGCTGAGTGCCTTTTAAATACCACGCCCTGATGATGTCATTGCTGCACCCCTAGAGCTGAGAAACCCGGCCTCCGGGCCCTACATGGAGCTGTGCATGCGCAAAACCAAGCGTCTGTCTCACCCGCTGTTCACGCATGTGCAGAAGACCCTCGCGGCCGAGACCAGGAAGAGATGCGGCGTCTTGGAACGCAGAAGCGTTCCAGACGCCATGAGAGGCCTCAAAACACTAGAGCCAGGGAAGAAAGAGGGAGAGACAGCATAAGAAAACATAAAATACGTAAACTGCTGCCATGGAGAGATGCGTCTTCAGACCCTGTTAATCAGTTGCACCATGCTGGATGTCCCATGCTGTGCATACACAGGCGGACGCCACCACTGGGACATTCTGTGTCCTGTACCTGATAGGAGACTGAGTTGATGAGGTCGGCCTCTTTTATAGCTCCTGTCCTGGCCCCACTAAGGATGAGAAAGGAAGCCAAAGGACAGGAGGGACACGAGTGCCTGATGTGGATGATTCAGAGCCGGCAGCTTGTCAGGGTTCTGGAGACTGCATTATGCAGCAGTGTGTAGAGCTGGAGCAGGAGACAGTCAGGCAGTTAACCCAAGGGTTAACAGAAGCCAGGATCATAGACAGAAGCAGAGTCTCAGGAATAGCCAGGGTCATCAGCAGGCAGGCATCAGGGTACCAAATCCTAAACAGAGTCAGGAACAGAGGTGAGCAGCAGAACAGGATACACAGCCAATGTCAAAGAACAAGCCAGGTCAGCAACTAGAAGAGCACACAGGATCAGATCAGGATACAGGACACAGCTGAAGATCAGTCAGCAAAAGATTTTAAATAGGCTTTCTGGCTCCAAGAGGAATTGCGTACCCGCGATCGCGGACACGCACATGCTCACCCACGAACGTGGAGTTGTGCATGCGCACATGCGATCGCGGACTCGGGCATGCGCGCGCCTGTTAGTCATTCTTTGGAAAACTCTGTGCTTATGCACATCTATATGCCAGATGTCTCACATGGATTCCCTGCCATTCTGCCTGGAGCCATTCACCTGCCCATGGCTGGGCCCAGGGCTCTTGCACTTCTTCACAGTATGCTGACTCCGGCCCACTTGGGGCTTATTCATCCAGACTGGACACCACGCCAAACATAAGTGCAAAGCTGTGTTGGTCCAAGAGGAGGACAAAAAAGGAACACCGTCTCTGGCGAGATCTCACATTTATGGGAATGGGGTCCTATTGCGTTGGAGAGGATACGGGTTAAACCCACACGTAGACTGCCATGGAGTCTGTCAGGAAAGTTCATTTTGGCCCCAGCCAAGTGATATAAATCAGTGTTCATCAACCCTGTCCTTGGGGCTCACTAACAGGCCAGGTTTTATGTATTACCTTGGGGAGATGCAGACTAGAATACTGCAATCACTGAGCAGCAAATTATATCACCCGTGATGTATTTCAGTTATCTTGCAAACCTGGCCTGTTAGTGGGCCCTGAGGACAGGGTTGAAGACCACTGATTTAAATCATAAAAATTGTCACCCTGACAGCCAAACATTTCAAAAGGAAATTCCGAATAAGAAGCCAAGGTCTCATATATTCCTATATGAAAACCATCTTGGCGCACCCAAATTCCACTCGTTTTATATGCATTGGGCATCCTACTATATAGGAAAGTTCAGTTTGGCCTGAGCCAAAATACTGAGGGGTGATACTGCGTATAATATTTTGCAGTCTAAACATTTTTTTTTAACTCCCTCATTATGTGCAAAGTAAATATATGAAAATCCTGATTTTTTTTCTTTCTTTCTTTTTTAGAGGAGAGGGGGGTATAATGGAAAAATGCACTGTTTAGATAAAAAAAAAAAAAAAAAACCTTGCACCAGCCCTGATGCCCAATGACTATAAAACAAGTGGAATTTGGGTGAACCAAGATGGTTTTCATATAGTAATAGCTTGGCTTCTTATTCGGAATTTCCCATTGAAATGTATGGCTGTCAGGGTGACAATTTTTATGGTTTTAGATCACTTGGCTCGGGCCAAATTGAATTTTTCTATATAATAGGATTCCCAGTGAGTATAAAACAAATGGAATTTGGATGAGCCAAGATTATTTTCATATAGGAATGGCCTGGCTTCTTATTTGGAATTTCCCATTGAAATGTTTGGCTGTCATGGTGCCATGTTTGGTGCCATATTTTATGATTTAGATCACTTGGCTCGGGGCGAATTGAAACTTAACTAATAAAGGATGCCCAATGAGTATAAAACAAGTGGAATTTGGGTGAGCCAAGATGGTTTTTCATATAGGAATAACTTGGCTTCTTATTCGGAATTTCCCATTGAAATGCATGGGTGACAGAGGGACAAGTTTGGTGCGATATTTTACGATTTAGATCACTTGGCTCGGGCCAAATTGAACTTCACCAGCCAGGCTGACTGAGAGTTCCTTCTTGCCCTGTGCCCATCTACCAGGTGCTGTTCCCTAGTACACTGATATCTGTACACTGAGTGCCACTCAGTGTACAGATATTTGTATACTGAGTGCTATTCCTCATATACAATACTGATATCAGTGTTAAGGAAAAGCACTCGGTGTATAGATGTCAGTTATATATAGGGAATAGCACTTGGTGATATTCGCTATGCGTTACACTGATATCTATACACTGAGTGCTTTTCCCTAACACTGATATCTGTATAATGAGAGATATTCCTTATATGCAACACTGATATCTGTACACTTCGGTGGAAAGAATGATCAGTGCGAATAATGTTCCTTACATCGGTGGTCAGTGAGAATAATGTTCCTTACATTGGTGATCAGTGAGAATATTGTTCCTTACTTTGGTGGTCAGTGACAAGAATGCCCCCTTACATTGGTGGCCTGTAGAAAGAATGCTCTTTACATTGGTGGTCAATGGGAAGAATTCACCTTACATTGGTGGTCAGTGAAAATTATATAAAGTAAATAAAAATTATTGGGCAGGGACAGGGGGCCCCAGGATCTCCTATTGCCCAGGGGCTCCATAAGTTGTCATTCCGCCCCTGCTTCTCATGGTAGTGCCAGGGCAAGAGAGCTGTAGCAAAATTAGATGTAGCAAGAGCTTGTATCTAATTTTACACCATTACATAACCCCTCTATAATTTCAGCTGCTTTCACAATGCAAGGAAAGTACCGTATATACTCGAGTATAAGCCGAGATTTTCAGCCTCTTTTTTGAGGCTGAAAGTGCCCCCCTCGGCTTATACTCGAGTCATCGCTGTCTGTCTGCCCGATCAGCGTGTCGAGCAGACAGACAGCGGCCATTCTAGGATTCAAAGGCCGCGCCTCCGTCTCCGCCTTCGCCTGTGATAGGCGGAACACTGAATTTCCCAGCAGTCTGTGTTCCGCCTATCACGGACGTCCTCTCATCCTCGTCCGTAGTATGAGGATGAGCGGACGTCCATGATAGGCGGACCACTGACTGCTGGGAAATTGAGTGTTCCGCCTATCACGGACATCCGATAGGCGGAACACTCAATTTCCCAGCAGTCAGTGGGAAATTGAGTGTTCCGCCTATCACCGACGGAGGCGCGGCTTTTGAATCCTAGAATGGCCACCGACGAAGAGCTGCGGGACGGGCCGGGACGCAGGCCGGGACGGGACGCAGGCCGGGACGCAGGCCGGGACGGGACGCAGGCCGGGACGGGACGCAGGCCGGGACGGGACGCAGGCCGGGACGGACACAGGCTGGACGGACACAGGCTGGACGGACACAGGCAGGCTGGACACAGGTAGGCTGCACGGACACACACACACACACACACACACACACACACACACACACACACACACGGATGCATGCACACACAGGGATGGATGGACACACACGGATGCATGGACACACACACACACACACACGGATGCATGCACACACACAGGGATGGATGGACACACACACACACGGATGCATGGACACACACACACACACACGGATGCATGGACACACACACACACACGGATGCATGGACACACACACACACGGATGCATGGACACACACAGGGATGGACGACACACAGGGATGGACAGGCATGTCTCACCCTCGGCTTATACACGAGTCAATAATTTTTTCCAGTTTTTTGGGGGTAAATTGGGGACCTCGGCTTATATTCGGGTCGGCCTATACTCGAGTATATACGGTAGGTGAAAGTCTGGTTAAAATGACTAAACTGTTGTATTAAGCAATTCCAACAGCTCTGCAGTTCAAAAACCTGCTTTATATTTATTCTGTGGTTCTTAAAAATAAATTCAATGAGAATAAGCTTTTGTGTCGTGTGTGTGTGTGTGTGTGTGTGTATACTTTAGTTACATAGTTGGTAAGGTTGAAGAAAGACATGTCCATTCAGTTCAACCTATGTATGTGTTTGTCCCCAAATTGGCCATTAGATGTCACCATAGTTATTGTTGGGAACCTTGTGGTGAAAAGTAGGCAGTGTAAGTACTTTGGTAGCCTATACGCTTTCAAGGGCTATGAGTGGGATGTACCCTAGAAAGCTAGGAAGTGCTAGCCCTGCTCCTGCTTGTGTTGGGCATCTTGAGAAAGAGGGCTCTGTAGAAATCATCTAGTTGGAGTCCACTTGTTGGTTGGTCATGGGTTGTAGTGCAGGGTCAAGGCATACAAAGATGCCATCTTTGAGGCCCTAGCTTCTGGGAACTTCTCCATAGGGATGGCCAAAGAATGAGATGTGCAGGACTAATGGGACTACTCTCATCCCTTTGACAAACCCCTAAGGCTGGGTTCAGACTGGAGAATGCATCGACTCACAGCAGGGGCCTGGTGCATCTCCATTCACATTTTAGGTCCAATTCCAGCCCAAATTTTGGGCTGAATTCGGACCTAAACTGAACAAAAGATGCACAGAACTTCTGTACAATTCGCACTGGAGCCGCTGCGGAGATGCATGAACCAGCACCATAGATAGCCGGTCACAATCATCTGCTATGCAAATTGGATGTGGCCAAATATTATTGGGGTCCATTGCCATAAGTCCTGAGGAAGCTACTGTTGGTGCAGGTTAGTGCAGGTTAGACCAAGTTGGGGGTTTTCAGGTAAGGTAAGGATACTGTTCCCAATGGTACCTCGGTGAATCATAGGGGCCAAACCTCTGTGGAGCAAGAATGGGATAAAGGGTACAGATACTCCCCCACCACATGACTGTGCGCATGGAGGATTTATTCCCTAGCATGCGACTCAACATTTAAAGATAATATAATGTATAAACCCAAGAAGATACCACTGCTTAAGTTTTTGGTGTGTTTGTGGTCTTTTTCCTTCTTCTTTCTTCTTTCTTGTTCTTCTCCTCTCGCTTAAAAACTTTCAGAAGCAGACACACTCAAGTGATACACTTGCCTGTGTGGTCCACCCTTTCTGATTGATTACATTGTTATTAATAAGTGCGATGAAGTTGATATTGACTTCTGACAACTTAATGGCTAGTGTTTCTCCAAAGTAATCTGTCTTCTGTTTGGATTATGACAGCAGCATGGTCATAATTTCTGTGAATAAACCCATCTTTTGAATTTCTGGTTGTCCTTTTTCTTCTTTTCCCTTTTAACTTTTTCCAAGCAAAACTGTATTTTCCAGTGAGTCTGTTCTCATACAGTATGTCCAGAACAAGGCAGGTTCAGCCTAGTCATCTAGGCTTCTTTGAAGTGTTGGGCTTGATTTTGTTGATGGATTTGTTTTCTTTGCTGTCCAAGGTATTCATAGCCTTCTTCACAACACTAAATTTCAAAGTCATCAGTACTTTTTGGTGTCTTGGATCTTCATTGTCCATATTTCATGTAGCACCCTTGTTCTAAACAGGGCTGCTAGTAAATTTTAGTTGTGCTAGGTGGTAACTAGCATGGCTAATTTGTAGTCTTTGATTAAATGAGTTTATCCCAATCTTGGGTTTAACTGTGATTTTGCTCTTTTGTCAATAGGTGGCACTATTACCTTTTGGCATTAGAATGATAGATTACATTGAATTCAGGTTATGAGTGAATATGCTTTTCTTGGCCAATTAGCAGGAGTTTCTTTGGCTGCTGAAGCTGCTGGGATAGTCTATTTGGAGTACGTCAGGTGATCGGGTTCCTTCCACCCAGGCTGTGGCCTTGGTGGGTGTGTGTGGAGCAGCAGCTGAGGTGTAGGCCTGGGCTCAACCTGAGGGGAGCCTGATCGCTGACAGGAGGCAAAGGAAAAGAAGTTGCCAGAGGGTCAACCACTCTTGTTGCCGAAGGCAGGTATAAAAGGGTTGGCGTTCTAAAGGCGTACCAGAGGAGATTCTTAATCAACCGGGAACTGTGAAGTAGCTGGGATAGCTTTAGGAGAGAACTCATCCACTATGTACAGTGGGTAGCTGTGAGTAAAGCTTGAAGGAGTACAGTGGGTAGCTGTTAGTAAAGCTTGAGGGATACAGCAGGTAGCTGCGAGACTGAGAAACCCAGTGGGTGAAGCTTGAAGAATACAGTGGGTAGCTGTGAGTGAAGCTTTAGGATCTACAGTGGGATACTTTGAGTAAAGTTGTTGCTACAGGGGATAGCTGTTGCTACGAAATGCAGATTGCTGCATTCAGCTTAAAGGTCTGCTTAGTTCTATTTTTGGCTACAGAGTCTGCCTATTGCATTTGCCTAAGGGTGTCCTGTGCCCTACCCCTCTCTCCCCCGGTTCCTGTTAATTATTATTATTTTTTTAACTCTTTGTTCATTTTTAAAAGTGACTGGCGCTCATCTTTCCACCTTGCACTAGACCCACCATGCCTAGTAACCTACACACCGAGGAAGAATGTCAGCCCTTCCTGACACTGGGGATAACCACCAGGCCTTTGGAGGTCAGGGAGAGCGCTACATTCACATTAATGGAGAGTGACAAAAAATACCATAGCATGGATGACTCTTTGTTCTTATAAACACATCAGCACTTTTAAAGATTTTTCTAAGATCATTTATTAATGATTGATCCAAGGAGGCAGAAGCTGTCTTCTATTTCTGTGTCGTCACCATCAGCTTTGACATTAGCTGTCCTTCCCGTTGTAAAAAAAAGTTATAGGTCAAGAAAAAAAAATTATGACATTTGCAAATTTTCCCTATTTTGCTTGCAAAGTGCATGAGTTGTGTCCCTCTATGCACTCCCCTTAGCGGCTTATACTTTGTAAACCTGTGCCATCTACCCGAGGACTTGTTCCTCTTCAATGTTGTCATCCCATGATGCCTTCTGCTTCTTGTGGATGCCATGTTGTTTGTGCTTGTGTGTTGGGCATCAGCATGCTAGCCTAAAGTCTGCAGATAGTGTGAAATGGTATGCGCAGACTATTGCATTAGGGTGTGCACCAGAAATCTCACACACATGCGTGTGTGTGTATATGTATGTATGTGTGCAATGTGGTTCCTGGGCAGGCGGTTTCCATACCCCAGAGGATAGAGCTGCATGATTAATCGTTACGAATCGTTATTGTGGTTCCCCCCCCCCCCCCCCCCCATTGTGATCTTGAAAAAAGTATTTCCTGATTCTTTCTATGCAGATAATTCTCTCTGCTCTGCTAAAGCCAACAGCTGTCAGAAGAAAGGGAAAAAAAGGACAGTCTGCCAAGAATAACAACATTCCATTCTTTAGCAGGGAAACTTAAGTATAAACATTGTAACAATTTGTCCTTTAGATCAAAGGAATACACTTTGGTGTGAAAATGAGGGAAGTTTAACCACCTAAAAAAAAAAAAAAAAAAAAAACATTAAAAGAAAAAAATATTTTTTTATTGTTTATTTTTTTTTATTTATTATTTTATTTATTTATTTTTTTAGTAGAGACCCTAGACAATAAAATGGTGGTTGTTGCAATTCTTTGTCACACTGTATTTGCGCAGCAGTCGTTCAAATGCAATTTTTTGGGAAAAAAATTTACACTTTAATGAATAAAAAAAATGAAAGATTTTACGCTGCGAGAATCGTGATCCTTTTTATTCTAAGCAAAAAAATAGTGATTCTCATTTTGGCCAGAATCGTGCAGCTCTACCAGAGGATCTCCACTGCAAAATGTAAGTTGAAGCACCACGCGACTTCTAATGCCGCGTACACACGGGCGGATTGTATGGCGTACTTAGTCCGTCGAAACACATTTCAGCGGACAATCCGCTCGTGTGTGGGCTTCAGCGGACTTTTTCAGCGTGCAGTCCGGAGTACTAAGTATTTAGGTTTTTTCGAAATTCTGTCCGTCGTACTTTGGTTTCAGCGGACAATACGGTCGTCAGTATGCTAGTTCGACGGACTAAGAATGGCGCATGCCCAGAAAGGATTTACACGGCGGAAGGGTGCTTTGCTGTGTCTTGGACTTCCTATTTCTAGTCCCGTCGTACGTGCTGTACACGTCATCGCGCAAGCTTTCGACGGACTGTTTGTGTATCCGTGTGTGGTCAAGTCCGTTCAGTGGAAAGTACGACGGACTGTCCGTCAGATTGTATGACGGACTAAGTACGCCATACAATCCGCTCGCGTGTACGTGGCATAAGAGTCCAGATATGACTTTATTGCAATAAAAGTCATGGGAACAATCCAGAAAGTATCCAACATGTTTTGGGGTTCCAAAAACACCCCCTTCTTCAGGGCTTGAAATTGAAAACAATATGAATGGATCAGAAGTGAACTGGACATTTTTAATGGTATTTCTTCCAGTTTGATTAAAAGCACAGGTTTTATCAGGAACTGGTTTGTCATTTCTAGACCCCCAGAACAAAATCATATCTGGACTTTTTAGCAGTGATGTGGAGATTCAGTTCACATTTTTGTTACACAGGTAGCTTTGTCACCCTGGAACTGTAAGTTGAGGAACCAGCCAGATCATCAGGTAAAAAAAGTAAATGGAAGAAAAGGGCACAGCAACAAAGCTGCTGGAATGAGGGTAAAGGAGAGAGAGTAAAATCTACTTGTTTAGAATTTTCTAGGTATCTTCTAGTGCAAGGGTGTCAAACTCCATTTCATTGTGGACCTCATTAGCACAGGACCAGAGAAGGACCAGAGAAGGGTTGGAGTCAGCTTTTGGAGTCTGCTGAATGCTGAGACCAGGGGAGGTGAAAATGAGGGGGTGCTGTGGCTGCACAGAGGCGCATGATCTGTGGGATGAGTTCTATCCTCCTCTCTGCTGCTGACTACTGAGATGGGGGAGGCAGAGACGAGCCATTCCGCAGCTGCATGGAGAAGGGCAGAATCTGGTGGAGGAGTTCTGTCGTCCTCTCTGCTGCTGACTGCTGGGACAAGGTGAGGGGTGGAGACGAGGGGAGTTCTGCAGCTGCAGGAAAGGTGCAAAGGCTACATGAAATGGCCTGGAGTGCTAAATTCGGCCTGCAGGCCTTTTTTTGTGTTTGGCATATGTGCTCTAGTGCAAAGCATTGCACCCGTTATCAGAGGATAATGGGTGTCATGTCAGACTCCTGCAGACAAGACCTACAGCTTTCAGCCTGTACCTCTGCACAGGCTGTCAGTTTGAAAGCTTCAGAGCTTGTAAATTACGAAGGCTACTCGTATGCGCCAGGGGGGTCAAGGGGTGAGGAAAACATGTGCTAGAGCATGTTACGCATTACACTCAATATACACTAAATATAGGTGTAAAGTAACATGCTCCAAAAGGTGAACTTATCCTTTAACCACTTGCCGACCGCTGCACGGCGATATACGTCCGCACAATGGCAGCGGTGTGCAAATTGACATAGTTGTACGTCCCCTTTAACTGGCAGGGCTAGTGGGCGTGCGCCCACCGCATACAGCATGACCGCGTCCGCCGTTGTCACAGAGCTGCAGTTTCCCCGTTCTATTATCAGAAACAGTGCAAAAATAAAAACCGAGAGGTGATCAAATACCATCAAAAGAAAGCTCCATTTGTGGGGAAAAAATAAGATCAATTTTATTTTGGTGTAATGTCGCACGGCAGTGCAATTGTCAGTTAAAGCGACGCAGTGCCGTATCGCAAAAAGTGCTCTGGTCAGGAAAGGGGTAAATCTTCCGGGGCTGAATCGGTTAAAGAATAACAACAATGGTGGAGTTGGTTATATGTGCAAAATAAATAAACCAAAATAAGACGACTATACCATTGCACTGATTCTATATCACAATTGTTGGAAATCTTTTTTGCTTTTAATGGGGACTACCTCAATCTTTGTAGTCGTTAAGAGAACAATATGACTTTCCATCACCACCTCAGACACAGTGCCAGTATTTGAACGCTGCTCTTAGTAACGCATCCAGTAAAATAAGTAAAGGTTTCTTATCTATGTAGTATTATATTGTGTCAGAGGATCATGTGATGAATTCATTAGCTAATTATCTGGTCCCCTTTCCAATCAGATGAAACAGTAATTACACTCCTCTCTCCTTAAATTAAGGAACCCTCAGACAGGAGATAGACATCACCTGATCCTGATGATTTGAGAAACACTGGGCAGTGGAAAAATCTATGGGCACCATCACATGAAAGCAGATAGCCACACCTGGGAAGAAGTAGTTAAACTGGTTAGGCTTTCCTGGTCAGAAAGGGGGAAAAAAAAGTGCCTCTTAGTGCAGTATTGGTAAACCATTTAATAAGTCAAAAGTGAAACTACTCACAAAGGGAGCATAAACACAAGCACGGTGGTAATCCTGCAGCAAAATCCAGGAGTTTTCTCCTAAATGTTTGTCTCTGAAGTGCATTTGACAGCTCATGCGGGTGGATTCCAGCATTCGCAGCCTATGGGAATATCAGGGAACACGGGTGATCGGAGATGGCGCCACTTCCGGGTGCAGAGGAGAGGAGGCTTCACGTTTAGAGCATGCTTGCTCCTTCCTCAGGCCTGCACTGCACTTAGGTCCCTTTCACACTGGTGCGATTTGCAGGCGCTACAGCGCTAAAAATAGCGCCTGCAAAGCGCCCTGAAACAGTGTATACACCGCTCCTTCTCATTGAAATCAATGGGGCAGCGCTACTATACTGCTGGCAAAGCGCTGATACACCAGCACTTTGCGGGCGGGTTTAACCCTTTTTCGCCAGCTAGTGGGGGTTAAAACCGCCCCGATAGCGGCCGAATACCGCCTCTAAAACGACGGTAAAGCTGCACTAAAAATAGCACATATTACTCAAAGATAACCCAAGTAAATACAAAATGTAGGTTTTAGCCCTGGTTCACATTGGAGCTATTTGGCATGCGTTTTGATATGTCAAATCACATGCCAAATCGGTGGCAATTGCCGGCAGTGGCACTTCCGAATCGGTGCGACTGTGCATTTGAGTCGCCGCACGATTCCCAAAGGTAGTTTCTGTACTACCTTTGGCGACTTCAGGGTGCGATTTCCATAGACATCTGTGCAGCAACCCACACACATGTCTTTGAAATTGGCCCTGAAGTCGGGACTGACATGCGGGAATGAAATTGTGCGAGTTTAGCTGAACTCGCATGATTTCATTCCTGCTGTTAGTGTGAACCTGGGCTTAAATGAGTATTTCATTAAGGAAAAAAAGATGGGCAAACCTGCCTGGCCCTATGTGAAAAAAGTAATTGCCCCTTAACCCAATAACTGGTTGTGCCACCCTTTGATGATCCAGATAATGAAACAAATTTTAGCTTTCCAAACCTGCCTGGCCCTATCTGAAAAAGTAATTGCCCACCCCTGCTAAATTATGAATAAACTGTGATTAGCCACATATTTTGTCAAGCTTTAAATTTCACTTGCCACATCCAGGCCTGATTACTGCCAGACCTGTTGAATCAAGAAATCACTTAAAGTGGTATTAAAGTCAAAATTTAAAAACAAAAATAACCCAACATGTTATACTTAGCTACTCTATGCAGTGTTTTTACACAGAACAGCCCTGATTCTCCTCTTCATGGATCCTGAGGAGCGTGTTTATTCACACACAGACCAGCGACTTGGCCCGCCCCCTCTCTCCCCTTATTGGCTTTACTGGCTGTGATTGCAAATATTCTGTGAAACAAAAGTTTCTTTTTTGGAAGGTGTGTGTCCCGTTACATCTGGTGTGAAACTAAACTAACACAGAATTTCATAAAAAGAACATCATACCAAGAAACATTGTGGAGGTAGTGTGATGGTCTGGGGCTGCTCTGCACCTTCAGGATCTGGATGACTTGCCATAATTGATGGAAAAAAGAATTCTGCGCTCTACCAAAAAATACTGAAGGAGAAGGTCCGACCAAAATAAAATACATTAAGGTTTTGGAGTGGCCCAGTCAGTCCATTCTTAAATCTGATTATGATGCTATGCTTATGACCTTAAACAGGCTGTTCATACTCAAAAACCCTCCAATGTGGCAGAATTAAAAAATTCTGCAAAGAGTATGCCAAAATTCCTCCATGTGAGAGACTCATTGCCAGTTATCACAAACGCACCACCAAGGGTGGCACAACTAGTTATTAGGTTTAGGGGGCAATTATTTTTTTCACATAGGGCCTGACAGGTTTGGACATCTTTTCTCAACCACTTGCCTACTGGCCACTTTTATCACTTTCCTGCCCAGGCCAATTTTCAGCTTTCAGTGCTGTCACACTTTGACATTTGCATGGTCATGCAACACTGTACCCATATGAAATGTATCTTTTGTGTATCTTTTGGTGGTATTTAATCACCACTGGGTTTTTTCTTTTTCGCTAAACAAATCCTAAAATGACCAAACATTTTCAAAAAACAAAACAACGTTTTTCTTAGTTTCTGTGATAAAATTTTGCAGACTAATGATAATTTTTCTACGCTGATGTGCACTGATAGTCACTGTTGGGGCTGCACTGATAATCGGGACACTGAAGATCAGTGCAGATAACCCCCTTTCACACTAACCAATACCGGCTCTTCTCTCTTCATCTTGTGACAGCCTGAGGAAAGAAAGGCCGATAACCGGTATCGTGATCAGCTGTGATTGGCTCTTTACCTCGATCCGTGATCAGCTATGTACGAAGGACACAGCGTTCACAGAGCGCCCTGCAGCGGGCACAAGGATGGCTCAGTTCTGGGAGGATATCAATAGACGCCCTCCCATAACTGCACAACCGCAATGTAGCCGGCAAGTGATTAATAAATGAAATCGTCATTTAAAAACTGCATTTTGTGTTAACTTTGTGTAATACTAAAATTTGTTTGATTTGAACTGTATAGATAGATATATGCTGTGTGTATATACACTGTGATTTATATATATATATATATATATATATATATATATATATATATATATAAACAACATTTTGTGCTCCTTAAAAAACAACCAAACAACCACACTATCCATCTTTTTCCAGAGCAGCCTGTATTTCTCCTGAGGTTACCTGTGGGTTTTTCTTTGTATCCCGAACAGTTCCTGTGGCAGTTGTGGCTGCAATCTTTCTTGGTCTACCTGACTTTGGCTTGGTATCAAGAGACCCTCATTTTCCACTTCTTAAGTGATTAAACAGTACTGACTGGCATATTCAAGGCTTTGGATATCTTTTTATATCCTTTTCCAACTTTGTAAAGTTTCATTACCTTGTTATATGGGTCTTTTGACTGTTCTTTTCTACCTCCTCATGGCTCAGTGTCTAGCCTGCTTAATGCAACCATGTGAGAGTTAACAAACTCATTGACTATTTATACACAGACACTAATTGTGATTTAAAAAGCCACAAATGTGGGAAATTAACCTTTTTAATTGCCATTTTAACCTATGTATGCCACCTTCTGTGTCTGTACCAGGGCCAAACATTCCAGGGTATGTAAACTTTTTTTTATCAGGGCCATTTGGGTGATTTATATTTATGATTTAAAAATGATCCAAAAATCTATGATAATATATGGCTTAATGCAATTGCTAGCCTTAAAAGTTTTTTGGCATGATCAGCCATATTTTCAATATTAATGACAAAATTTCACAATTTCTGCCAGGGTATGCAAATTTTTAGCACGACTGTGTATACAGTTAGGTCCATATATATTTGGACACTAGCACAATTTTTTTTTTCAGGTATTTACCAAAACATATTCAAGCTATTGTTTTATATAATGGATATAGGCTGAAAGTACACACACTCAGATTTAATTTGAGGGTATGTATATCCAAATCGGAGGAAGGGTTTAGGAATTACAGCTCTTAAGAATAACCATCCCCCTTTTTTCAAAGGACCAAAAGTAAGTGGACAATTGAATCAAAAGCTGTTTCATGGCTAGATGTGGTCTACTCCTTCATTATTTCTTCATCAATTAAACAGGCAAAAGGTCTGGAGTTAATAATAAGTGTGGTATTTGCATTTGGGCTCAATTGCTAAGAAACCTACATCATGTGAAACAGGCCATTATAAGGCTTCAGACAGGAAACAAAAACCTCAGAGAGATAGCAGCAACATTAGGAGTGCCCAAATCAACAGTTTGGTACATTCTGAGGAAAGGAGAATGCACTGGTGAGCTCAGCAACATAAAAAGGCCTGGACGTCCACAGAAGACAACAGTGGTGAATGATCACAGGATCCTCTCTTTTGGTAAAGAAAACCCCATTCACAACATCTAGACAAGTGAAAGACACTCTCCAGGGGGTGGGCGTATTATTTTCAAAGTAAACAATCAAGAGAAGACTTCCTGAGAGAAAATATAGAGGGTTCACCACAAGGTGCAAACCATTCATGAGTGTGAAGAATAGAAAAGCTAGATTAGACTTTGTCAAAAAACATAAAAAAAAAAAAAAGCCAGACCAGTTCTGGAAAAGCATTCTTTGGACGGATGAAATGAAGATTATTCTGCACCAGAATGACAGGAGGGAAAAAAGTGTGGAGAAGGCTTGGAACAGCTCATGATCCAAAGCACACAACTTAATTTCATCTGTAAAACATGGAGGAGGCGGTTTGATGGCATGGGGCATGCATGGCTTCCAGTGGCACTAGGTCATTGGTGTTTATTGCTAATGTGACAGAAGACAGAAGCAGCCGGATCAATTCTGCAGTGTTTATAAATATACTGTCATTCCAGATTCAGCCAAATGGCGCTTTGCAGTACAGATGGACAATGATCCAAAATGCACTGCAAAAGCAGCCCAGGAGCTTTTGAAGGAAAATACGTGGAATATTCTGCAATGGTCAAGTCAGTCACCTGATCTCAACTCAATTGAGCATGCATTTCACTTGCTGAAGGCAAAACTAAAGGCAGAAAGACCCACAAAGAACAACTGAAGACAGCTGCAGTTAGAGCCAGGCAAAGCATCAGAAAGGAGGAAACCCAGTCTTTGGTAATGCCCATGGGTTCCAGACTTCAGGCAGTCATTGCCAGTAAAGGATTCTCAACAAAGTATAAAAAAATTAAAATTTTATTTATTATTATTCATTTGATTCGTTTTAATTTTATTCTGGTGGCATGCAGAGCCAAAAGTATGAAAATTGTGCCTGCATCCAAATATTTATGGACTTAACTGTGTGTGTTTGTGTGTGTATATGTATTATCTGGTATAAAATAGTTAAAGGGTCAGTGTACCTAAAAATGTCATTTTAGTGGGCTACTTCAGTCTCTTGGTTGTTTCAGATACTGTTCCTGTCCACCGGGAGTTTTAAGCATTTCCAGCACCTCCTGTTGCAGTCTTCATAACATGCAGTAAAATAAATGTAACCAGGCCTCATAATGACCACAGCAAGTATGCAGCCTCAGGAATTGAGATGTGGGCATTTTTAGTAGTATATCCTTTAAAGACAGGGGTAAAGCAACCTTTGAGGTGGAGATCTATTTGAACAACATGGGGGAAATCCCAAGATCACCAGGCACAGTTTTGCTGCCTCACACCTGATTTAAACCTCTAATTGGCAAAATATCCATCGCAATCGCATGCATTGCACTGCAATCATGGGTTTAAAACATATTGCCTCCTAACCACCTTTTAAACAAATCGAATCACTTTTCAGATGAGCAGTAGTGCCTGCTGCAGTTGTGAATGAGCCTTTAGTTGCATTCCGCAGCGGCACCCTTAAAGCTCGTTCACATGTAAAGTTGGGGGTGGTGAAACCTTGTGGTTGCTGGAACAGGAATTAAGCCCCCAGTTGCGTTTGGGCGCTACCAACTGCCAATCATGACCCATTCAAGTAAATGGGCCCACTCTGCAAGGGCTTGCTTCTGCAGGGTTAAAGCAGGTGGTGATAAAGCAACGCAATGCTGCCTGCTTTAACCCTTTATTTGCACAAGGTTGCCGGGCACTTGCAGAGTGGCCTAATTCACTTGAAAGGATCATGCTTGGCAGGTGCTACACGAGACATATAACGCCTTCTGCAGCTGCAAAATGTGTACACCCCTGGCCACTGCAGCTGAAGGGCGTGGGACAGTAAAACATGTGTTAACTATGATGTTTTACCACCCCCCAAACTGCAAATGTAAATGAACCCTTACCATTCTAAGCCCCCTATTAGCCTGTTTCACACTGATGTGCTGCAGTATGCATGCACCGTGGCTGCAGGGCAGCGCAATTGCAACTTTCCTGGGTTAGCTGTGCTTTGCCATAGACTTCTATTGTATCCTGCAGGTGCTGTGCACTTTCTGAAATTGCACAAACTCCTGCATTCAGGAGTTTTAGTGTTTTTTCAGAAGGTGCACCAAAACCAGGATATAATTGAAGTCTACAGCTAAGGGCAGGAAAGCTGCAGGTACACTAACCTGCACCTGCGGTGTGGGTAAACCGCAGCACATCAGTGTGAAAGGAGCCCTATACTTTTATGCCCAGTGCTTCACACTGACATGAAGATCTCTTCTTCCCTGCTGCTGGCACCACTCTGGAGACTGCTAGCCGGCATAAGAAGTGAAGTGCAGTTGGTATCAATCTGCATGGGACAGGAGCCAGCACTACAGAGGAGACATCTGCTTATTTGGCTCTTCCTCTCTAAAACAGCTCCAACTTTACAAGTATTGCCTCTGCATTGCACTCTGTTCGATGCTGTGGGATGGTGCAAGCCCAGACATCGATCTACCAGTCACCTGTCCACAATCTACAGGTTGCTGACTCCCTGCTCAAAGAGATATAAAATGGGTCAACTGATCCATAGATGTTAACTCATAAGACTTAACTTTTTATTTTCAAGTACTATAAATTTGCTTATTTTTATGTAATATGCTCTATATCTTGTTAGTGTTTAATACTCTAACACTGCTGTTAAGGCCCTAGCTCTGATTGACCACAAATTATTTTAAAGGTTACTAGGCTCAGATTGTTTCCGAAGGCAGGGCTTACAAATGATATTTAGACTATAAACAGACCATATTTTAATAGGTTTTCTATGTGTTTTAAAAAGCATTCCCAACCACTGTTTTAATTCTTCTAAATCTATTTCCAAGCAAATCTAAATAGAATATGACAGAGAACTCTATTTTAATCATCCTTATAGAAATTGTGTTTTTTATTACATCCTGTAGTTAATGATGTAATTAAAGTGTGATAGTGACAGTGGAGGCTCTGAGAAACCTGGAATTTGTAAAGCGTGCCACAATTTATATTCCAATATCATATTTTGGTAAAGTTTTTTATTTTTTTAAAAAAAATTTTAAAGTCATTAACGGTAACCAAGCCCCGGAAGATTTGGCTGCTCAATGACTAGAGCATTTTTTGCGATACGGCACTACATCGCTTTAAATGACAATTGCGCGGTCGTGCGCCGCTGTATCCAAACAAAATTGACGTCCTTTTTTCACACAAATAGAGCTTCTTTTGGTGGTATTTGATCATCTCTGCAGTTTTTATTTTTTTGCGCTATAAACAAAAAAAGGGGCGACAATTTAAAAAAAAAAAAAACAAATTTTGTACTTTTGCTATAATGAATATCCCCAAATGTTTAAAAAAATTAATATTTTTTTTTCTCAGTTTAGGCTGGTAATAAAATCGCAATAAATGTATATTGATTTGCGCAAAGGTTATAGCGTCTACAACATAGGGGATAGATTTATGACATTTTTATTATTATTATTTTCTTTTTTTTTAACTAGTAATGGTGGCAATCTGTGAATTTTTATCATGATTGCAACATTATGGCGGACACATCGGACACGTTTGACACATTTTTGGGACAATTGACAATTATACAGCGATCAGTGCTTTAAAAATGCACTGATTACTGTATAAATGTCACTGGCAGGGAAGGAGTTAACACTAGGGGGCGATCAAGGGGTTAACTGTGTTCCCTGGCTGTGTGTTCTAACTGTAGGGGATGACAAATCTTGTTTCCTAGCTTTTAGGAACTCATGATCTGTCTCTCCCCACAGATCAGAACAGGGATTTGTGTGTTTACGCATACACGTTCCTGTTCTGCCTCTTGTGCCCGCAATCGCTCGTGGCCGGGGGTTATCGCAACCGTTGGCCACAAGCATTGGCACCCCCGCATTGCAGCGGACGCACGCATACCTGCTATCCCGCTTAAAGGAGCCTACGTATAGCTATGACAGCTTGCGGAAATGTGCCAACCTTCTGCAGCAGTATAATGCGGCTGGTCGTCAAGCGGGTTAATAAGGCTTGAGTCGCTGACCTGAATATATATTTGTAGAATCTGGTAACCTTTTGTGTGCATGCTTGTCACAGGTATGGGCAGTGCCGATCCTGACCTCCCTGGGGCTCTAAGCAAAATTCTGCTAAGGGGCCCTCTACCTGACCTGTGATGCCAACCATTTGCCATTGCCACACAGTCACACCTGACACTTACATAAGGGTCCCCAGAGAGCCCCCCTTAAATCAGGGTCCCCAGAGAGCCCCCTTAAATCAGTGTCCCCCAGAGAGCTCCCCCTACATTAGTGGTCCCCAGAGAGCCTCCCCCTACATGAGGGACCCCAGAGAGCCTCCCCCTACATGAGGGACCCCAGAGAGCCTCCCCCTACATGAGGGACCCCAGAGAGCCTCCCCCTACATGAGGGACCCCAGAGAGCCTCCCCCTACATGAGGGACCCCAGAGAGCCTCCCCCTACATGAGGGACCCCAGAGAGCCTCCCCCTACACGAGGGACCCCAGAGAGCCTCCCCCTACACGAAGGACCCCAGAGAGCCTCCCCCTACATGAGGGACCCCAGAGAGCCCCTTGCATGAGGAACCCCAGAGAGCCCCTCGCATGAGGGTCCCCAGAGAGCCCCCCTACATTAGGGTCCCCAGAGAGCCCCCCCTACATTAGGGTCCCCAGAGAGTCTCCCCCCTTACACCAGGGTCCCCAGAGAGTCTCCCCCCTTACACCAGGGTCCCCAGAGAGTCCCCCTCCTTACATTAGGGTCCCCAGAGAGTCCCCCTCCTTACATTAGGGTCCCCAGAGAGTCCCCCTCCTTACATTAGGGTCCCCAGTGAGCCCCCTCTTACATTAGTGTCCCCAGTGAGCCCCCTCTTACATTAGTGTCCCCAGTGAGCCCCCCTCTTACATTAGTGTCCCCAGTGAGCCCCCTCTTACATTATTGTCCCCAGTGAGCCCCCTCTTACATTATTGTCCCCAGTGAGCCCCCCTCTTACATTATTGTCCCCAGTGAGCCCCCCTCTTACATTAGTGTCCCCAGTGAGCCCCCCCTCTTACATTAGTGTCCCCAGAGAGCCCCACCCCTTACATTGGTGTCCCCAGTGAGCCCCACCCCTTACATTGGTGTCCCCAGTGAGCCCCACCCCTTACATTGGTGTCCCCAGTGAGCCCCACCCCTTACATTGGTGTCCCCAGTGAGCCCCACCCCTTACATTGGTGTCCCCAGTGAGCCCCACCCCTTACATTGGTGTCCCCAGTGAGCCCCACCCCTTACATTGGTGTCCCCAGTGAGCCCCCCTCTTACATTAGTGTCCCCAGTGAGCCCCCCTCTTACATTAGCGTCCCCAGTGAGCCCCCCTCTTACATTAGTGTCCCCAGAAAGCCTTCCTCTTACATTAGTGTCCCCAAACAGCTAACCCCCCCTTTGCAGAGGTTCCCCTGTACCTGGCTGGTGGAGGTGGGAGGCAGCGATCTGCAGCTCTATGGGGTCCACAGTCAGGGGGATCTCCCTGGGGCTAGTAGTTCTATTTCTGAATGACACGAGGGGGAGGCGGGGGCCTTGAGTAATTTGCGGGGCCCTACACAGCATGCGTAGTGATCGTATAGGGCGGATCGGCTCTTGGTAAGGGTTAGAAAGTATATTAAAACTAAATAAATAGCAGAAGTAGAAATTATTCTCCATTATTTATCAGGAAAGGAAATTTGCTTAGCAGTCCGTTTATCCTTACAGCTTTTTTCAATCCCACTAATGTTATAGACACATATAGCTTGTGCATCATTTAGTCACTATATGAACTTTGGAATGTAGTATTAATGGAACTGCTAAGCAATCAGTATCGCCAATCAATCACTTAGCCTTTTTATTGTCGGCGTGAGAATGGCCAGAGCAGTGGAAGGCTGTCTGCTTTTGAGCTCACCTCAAAGTGGTGGACGAGGACACAGGACTTGCCACCAAGTTGGAAGGTTTTCAGCTACCAACATGACTACACTTTGGTATTTGTCAGTGAACTGTTTTGTGTTTGTAAAAGGGAAGTAAAGATCTGGCGTAAACTGCAGGAACAACTGAAGATCCCTCAGCAATCACTTTAGAGTCCTAAAATGGTGCTGATTGACACTAATGCCAGTTCTGAAGATGGGTGCCCACATTTATGTCGTACAGACCCATGCTGAGCAGTATCCACGTGCTGAGACATGTACCCACGCCAGTGGTTTGATTGGCTCTCAGTGTAGGTAGAAGAAACGCTTGCACTTTTATTCAGGATACAAATCTCAGTTTTCCTTCTGTGTTCTGTTTCCCTAAAATAGTCCATTACATCAAATTGAACTCCATTTTAAAGACATTTTTGAAAGTAGATGTTCTTCTGGACTGAATAATGAAAAGAGAATCTGGAGCAAGGCTCTGCAACATCTGATCCGCCTTTTACTTTGATAAGATGGTCAAGTGCATGGAATTAATGGTTTTGTATAGGAATCGTGAAGCCATTTAAAGAGGGGTTTCTCTGTTTTGAGAGGAGAGTTTGAGATAATTGGGTTTTATTGCTCTTCTTTTGAGGATGAACAACAAAGTACAAAATGGATAATGTATGTTTCCTCTACTGAATCCTGCACAGTAGTAAAAATATAATGGGCTCTCCAACACTGGCCTGCAACTCCCAAACACATAAATTGGATAAGCTGTAGTTTTACTTTCAATTTCTCTAGACAGAAAGACTTAACCTGAATCCTCTGTCATGTGACTCCCATGTTCCCTTTTCCAGAAGCTTTGATTGGCAATAGGAAACTCCTTTCCTTGCTCTTCTCTACACAGATGGCTGGTCTTGTGTCCACCTCCCATTTGTAGCTTCACACTTTAAAACTTTGAGGACTAGAGATGGACCAATGGGCAGTGTCTACATCCCTAGGAAATTATTTGGGCACCGTAGATTAGACCTAAAACTACAGTCTAAATGAAAGAAGACCTTGGACAGAAACTGTCATGTGACCTGAGTCGCATAAGGTAAGGTTAGGTAAGCTATTAGGGCTTTTATTTTTTTTAACAAATAGTCAAGCCTTTTTAGGTAAACAATATATACTAGGTACAGGGCAGTGGAGTGGGAAAGTGGATTTTTTTTTTCCCTGGAGATGTGTTTTAATCATAGCTGGTTAATATTTTAAACAGTTTTATCCAGTGTCTAACGATGTGGTTTACAAAAAGCTGAGTGCTAATTTTGGGAATAATGGTAGGCTGGTGCAAATGACGGGGCTTTTTTTACCATTTACAGACAAAACACTTTTAAGCAGTGTTCAGCAGCTGTTAATGTGATGTATGATTATCACAGGCTTCTGGACTGTGGACTGTATGAATAATTTTACTAGCTTGGTGCTGAGTCACCAAGCTGCAACTGTAACCTAATCATTGACCATATTAGCCATGATAAGTCCACCATTCTTTTAATGTGTGGTTTGTAAACATACAATGATCTCAGCTGCAAATCATGCCACTGCTTGATACCTACATTCCAGTTTTCTTAAAGCAAAAGGTAGATTTGGCAACAGTATTAGATTTGTACATTCTGCCTCTTTTAGGCCCAGTGGGTTGGCACACATACATATCAGCCACATTTTGGAATATCTTGTGATTTCATTTTCTATTTTTAACTCATTTTTATTTTAACCCAAAAGTTGCAGTAGGTTTTAAAGCTGAACTTTAGGTAGCTTTTACAAGACACAGATTCAGCTTGGTATTCTTTTAGAAATGATGAAATGTATTTTTTAACCAATTGTGTCCCCAGGCTTTTTGTGTCCCTAAACCCAGAGTTTTTTTTTATTTTTTTTTTATGAATTTTGTATATGTTTTGCACAATATGCGTTTTTAGCATTTATAGCCTACCCCAACATATATTTTATACAGTTTTTTGGGATAGATAGAGCTTTAATGTGGTAGTAGATTTGTTGAATATATTTTATCTCTTAAGCCGCGTACACACGGGCGGACTGTCTGGCCTACTTAGTCCGCCGAAACACATTTCAGCGGACAGTCCGCTCGTGTGTGGGCTTCAGCGGACTTTTTCAGCGTGCAGTCTGGCGGACTAAGTATTTTCGTAATTTCCGTAATACTGTCCATCGGACTCGCATTTCGACGGACAATCCGCCCGTGTGTGTGCCAGTCCGCCGTACTTTTGAAATGAGCGGACTTTTCCCTGGCCCCGCCGCCTGGTATGGACTTAAAGGGGAACCCCAACGCCGAAAAAAATCGGTGTGGGGGTCCCACCCAAGTCCACAACAGACCCTTGTCCGAGCACGCTACCCGGCTGGCCAGGAAAGGGGGGCGAGCGAGCGCCCCCCCTCCTGAGCTGTACCAGGCCGCGTGCCCTCAACATGGGGGGTGCCTTGGGGAAGGGGGGGCCGCACGGCCCCCCCACCCCAAAGCACCTTGTCCCCATGTTGATGAGGACAAGGGCATCTTCCCGACAACCCTGGCCGTTGGTTGTCGGGGTCTGCGGGCGGGGGGCTTATCAGAATCCGGGAGCCCCCTTTAATAAGGGGGCCCCCGGATACCGGCCCCCCACCCTATGTGAATGAGTATGGGGTACAATGTACCCCTACCCATTCACCTGTAAAATAAAAGTACCAAAAAAAACACAACACACATAAAATACTTTATTGCACAGCTCTGGGGGTCTTCCGTCTTCGGGGGTCTTCTCGCCGGACTCCTCCGCTATCTTCTTGTAGCTCTTTTGCTAGCGGAGGAGTCCGGCTTTCTTCCTCGCCGCCGGCCTCTTCTCCCGACTTCGGGGGTCTTGTCCCCCGGTCTTCTGTCGCCGCCACCGCTGCCTTCCGTTCTTCTTCTTCTCCAGGAGATGTTGCCTCGACGATCTCTCCGGCCGGAATGCCAGGGACGCACTGCGCGGCCACTTATATAGGGACAAGGGGCGGTGTCACATGGCTTTGTCACATGGGTTGGTGTCACATGGTGACCCCGCCCCCTTATGATGTCATAGTCCCCATGTGACATCAACCCACGTGACCAACCCATGTGACATAAAGCCATGTGACACCGCCCCTTGTCCCTATATAAGTGGCCGCGCAGTGCGTCCCTGGCATTCCGGCCGGAGAGATCGTCGAGGAAGAAGAAGAAGAAGAAGAAGAAGAAGACCGGGCCACCGCCTGTAAAAGAGCTATAAGAAGGCGTGGTGGCCCGGCAGAAGAACCGAAGAGGGGGACAAGACCCCCGAAGTCGGGAGAAGAGGCCGGCGGCGAGGAAGAAAGCCGGACTCCTCCGCTAGCAAAAGAGCTACAAGAAGATAGCGGAGGAGTCCGGCGAGAAGACCCCCGAAGACGGAAGACCCCCGGAGCTGTGCAATAAAGTATTTTATATCGTCTGTTGTGTTTTTTTTGGTACTTTTTTTTTACAGGTGAATGGGTAGGGGTACATTGTACCCCATACTCATTCACATAGGGTGGGGGGCCGGTATCCGGGGGCCCCCTTATTAAAGGGGGCTCCCGGATTCCGATAAGCCCCCCGCCCGCAGACCCCGACAACCAACGGCCAGGGTTGTTGGGAAGAGGCCCTTGTCCTCATCAACATGGGGACAAGGTGCTTTGGGGTGGGGGGGCCGCGCGGCCCCCCCTTCCCCAAGGCACCCCCCATGTTGAGGGCACGCGGCCTGGTACGGCTCAGGAGGGGGGGCGCTCGCTCGCCCCCCTTTCCTGGCCGGCCGGGTAGCGTGCTCGGACAAGGGTCTGTTGTGGACTTGGGGGGGACCCCCACGCCGATTTTTTTTTCGGCGTTGGGGTTCCCCTTTAAGTCCATTCCAGGCGGCGGGGCCAGCGACGTATCCTTCGCGGGCCCCGCCTACCTGGAGACGCGCTCGAAATGAGCAGACTTTCCTCCGCGTGTGTGGGCGAGTCCGTTCATTTCAAAAGTAGGGCGGATAGTATGGCGGACTTAGTACGCCGTATTAGTCCGCTCAAAAAGTGGTGTGTGTGGTCAAGTCCGTTCATTCGAAAGTATGACGGACTGTCCGTCGGATTGTCTGACGGACTAAGTTGGTCAGACAGTCCGCCCAATGTGTACGCAGCTTTAGGGTTTTTTGGAATTGCGTATTGAAAAATTTTAAAATAAATGCATTTTCCTGTAATTTTTGGGGGGAATTTTTTCCCAAAGCATCAGATATTTATCTTCAGAAAAAATCATCACAATCAATAGATTCAAATGATATCAGTGTGATTTCCATGTAATGTAGTGGAATAGTAAAACTCAACGTTAAAGTTTGCCTTTTACTTTAGGTGAGCTTTATTTGCTAAAACTGGAAATAATATTGTGTTCATTGCAGTGAGCATTTAAGGTTTGCACAGTAAACGTATGGCATCCGAAAAATTCAATGTCATTGTTGGGGACCTGGAGAGGCAAACTATTTTTTTCAATAGTTTAAAATTGTAAAAAGTCATTGAAAAATAATTATTTTAGACCCAGTAAAATCATTGCTGTTTCTTTACTTCTCTATGCAATGCAGGTAGATCATGTCTGGTGGGAGAGGCCATTGGGTACTGTACATAGCTTTCTGAAAAGCCTCACAGCACCCTACTTTAGTGAAAAAGACAACCCTAAGCAAGCAGTGGGGCTGGCTCTTGGGAGTAGTTATGTAGATATCAAAATGCATTAAAGGGTGGATGTCAGTTTGGAATAATGGCCATTTCTAGCCGGCTACCCTGGGTAATGCCCACATGTGACGCTAAACCTCCATGGTTGAAAGAACTGAAATCCAATAACTGAAAGGGGGTAGGGGTGGGGAAAGTAAGGCTAAGGAGGAAAGGATTAGACAGTGAAATCAGAGTAATTTAATTCTAGTACATCAGAGAAGCTTGTACAACTTTGCAAGTTGTTGGAAAATCTGATCTTTCAGAATGTGATGACGTAATTTCATTAAGATGGGACTACGTTCAGGCTAGTAGCCAATAGCTTTGATGTAGGAATTTGATCTGAGCATGCGTGGCACTTTGTCCGATCGGAATTCTCTACACATGATCGGAGTATGTCCAATTGGAGCAGTTTGTCGGAAAATATTTCCGGCAGGTTGGAAAATTTGGTCCGACGGATATTCCGACAGAAACAGTCCGATGCATACCACACACAGTCGGAATATCCGACAAAACGCTCCGATCGGACACATTCTGATGGAATTTCCGACCATGTGTACAAGGGCTTACAGGCAGGGCCGCTGATAGACCAGTACAACTGGCCTTGCTGTACCGGGCCTGACCAGCAGGGGGCCCAGGCAACCTGAACTGCAAAATTTTATGTATAAAAAAAAAAAAAGTTCATCCTCCACCGATCAGTGCCCTACAACCTTTCCCCCCCCCCCCCAGCGCCCCCCTCCGCAACTGAAGAGGAGACAGCGCAGTGCCTCGGATTCGCAGCCCACACAGAGAGAGCCAGAGGCACTGGCAGTGGGCGGCATTGCAGGGGGGTGGTGTGAGCAGCACCCGAGTGGAGTGATGCCTGTCGGCTCAGTGATCCGGGACCCGGCGCAATAATCCCCTTCTCTCTGTGGTCGCGTCGCGCGGCCGTTCTGATCAGTCTCGGCAGCGGCTGTCACTCACAGCCGAGCAGAGTGAAGCTGCACTGTGTAGACATAAAGGAGGAGGGGGAGGCGGCTTCACTCTGCTCGGCTGTGAGTGACAGCCGCTGCCGAGACTGATCAGAACGGCGCGACGTGAGTCATGCGACCACAGAGAGAAGGGGATTATTGCGCCGGGTCCCGGATCACTGAGCCGACAGATGTCACTCCACTCGGGTGCTGCTCGCACATCCCCCCTGCAATGCCGCTGCCTTGGGATCGAGGTACATTATGGGTCCTTAGGGGAGTCTGTGCACTGTAGGGGGGATCCTGCACTGTAGGGGGGATCCTGCACTGTAGGGGGGTCCTGCACTGTAGGGGGTCCTGCACTGTAGGGGGGTCTTGCACTGTAGAAGGGGTCCTGCACTGTAGGGGGATCTGCACTGTAGGGGGAGGGGTCTGTACTGTAGAGGAAGATTCGGCATTGTAGGGTGGTATGTACTGTAGGTGAGGATTCTGCGCTGTAGGGGGGTCTGCGCTGTAGGGTGGAGGGGCCTGTACTGTAGGAGGGTCTGCACTGTAGGGGAGGATTCTGTACTGTAGGGGGGTCTACACTGTAGATGGGGGTCTGTATGGTAGGGAGGGGGTCTGCACTGTAGGGGGTCTGTGTAACATGCAGGAGGTCCAGAGCTATGAGGGGCTGTGTAATGTAAAGGGGTCCAGAGCTATGAGGGGCTGTGTAATGTAAAGGGGTCCAGAGGTACAAGGGCTGTGTAATGTAAAGGTGTCCAGAGGTTCAGGGTGCTGTGTAATGTAAAGGGGTCCAGAGGTACAAGGGCTGTGTAATGTAAAGGGGTCAGGAGGTTCAGGGGGCTGTGTAATGTAAAGGGGTCCAGAGGTGCAGGCTGCTGTGTAATGTAAAGAGGTCCTTAGGCGCAAGGTCCTGTGTAATGTAAAGGGGTCCAGAGGTGCAGGGCGCTGTGTAATGTAAAGGGGTCCAGAGGTGCAGGGTGCTGTGTAATGTAAAGGGGTCCAGAGGTGCAGGGTGCTGTGTAATTTAAAGGGGTCCAGAGGTGCAGTTGTGGAGAGGGGGGTACACAGTAGTGACAAAAAGATATTGAAGGATGCAGAGGTATGCAGGGGACACAGTGGGTGTTTTTACATTTTATGGTGGGGGGTGCCAAATATAGTATCCGCCCCGGGTGCCAAATGCTCTAGGTTTTTTTTTTTTTTTTAAATATGCTATGCGCTCATTGCGCTGTATTCATTCCAGTATGCGGCTGCAGGGGAGGGACTCTCTCCTGTATTTCGGGCGCGGAAGAATACGTCTTCTGCACCCGCTCCGCACACCGCACAAATCCCGGCCAACATATAATGTTATGGTGTTGCGGAGTGATATTCCCAATCCTCTCTCTCTCTCTCTCTCCGCGTGACAAGAACTTAGTAGCAGAGTAAGAGGCGACTCAGGCGAGCAGAGAGAGCAGGGGCCGGGCGAATCGATCGAGTCGAGATCTTGTGGACAATTACAGGTGACAAGGTGAGGTGTATGCTTGCTTGGGGGGGGGGGGGGGCTTGAAGTTCAACATCTGCAAATGCAATACATACCCTGCCAATACCCAATACTCTGCAATACATACCCTGCCAATACTCTGCAATACATACCCTGCCAATACTCTGCAATACTTACCCTGCCAATACTCTGCAATACTTACCCTGCCAATACTCTGCAGTACATACCCCGCCAATACTCTGCAGTACATAACCCGCCAATTGTTTCAAGGCGGGGTCTGGGGAGGGACCAGGGGCGGGGCCAGGGTGGAGCTGAAGGGGGCCCCATTAGGTAGGCTGTACGGGGCCCCATGATTTCTATCAGCGGCCCTGCTTACAGGCGATGGGAGGGGACATCCCTCCTCCTCCTATTGTCCTCCGGTGGTTCTCTGGGCTCTCCCGTGCCATTGGGGACCTGGAGAAAGAATCCGCCGCCGGATGACGATCATAGAGATTTCCGGTGACCAGATTGTCAGCAGTCATCTCTATGACTGTTGTAGGCCTGTGTGTGACGTTATGACATCATGTCTGGGCTGTGGTTGTAAACATAGCCGCAATTGCGTCTGAAAAGCATTGGATGGATCGTAAATAATTTTTTTTCTCATGCTTTCTAGCATGGAGGAGAGATCTGGGACCATAAAGAGGACCTGTCGCGCACCATTCCTATTCCTATTAACAAGCAATTTGTTTACATTCCTTGTAATAGGGATAAAAGTGATTAAAAAATGTAAAAAATTATTAAATAGAAAGTGTAAAAAAATAAAATAAATTTAAGCGCTGCCTATGGAGATTTGGTGCCATTCCGTGAGTGTGCGTAATTCTAAAGTGTGACATGTTGAGTATCTATTTACTCGGCGTAACATCATCATCTTTCACATTATACAAAGAAATTGGGCTAACTTCACTGTTTTTGTTATTTTTTTAATTCATCAAAAATTGTTGTGCAAATATCGTGCGACATAAAAAGGTGCAAAGACCACCGTTTTATTCCCTAGGGTGTCTGCTAAAAAACAAACATATATAGTGTTTGAGGGTTCTGAACAATTTTATAGCAAAAAAATTATGATTTTTACATGTAGGAGAGGAGTGCCAGAATAGGCCTGGGTGGGAAGTGGTTAAATGTAACCATATTGCTACACTTAGAGGCAGGGGCGTACCTAGAGCATTTGGCACCTGGGGCGGATCCTATATCTGGCACCCCCCACCTTAAAATGTAAAAACACCCCACTGTGCCCCCTGCATACCTCTGCATCCGTCAATATCTTTTTGTCACTACTGTGTACCCCCCCTCTCCACAACTGCACCTCTGGACCCCTTTAAATTACACATCACCCTGCACCTCTGGACCCCTTTACATTACACTGCACCTCTGGACCCCTTTACATTACACAGCATCCTGTACCTCTGGACCCCTTTACATTACACAGCCCTTGTACCTCTGGACCCCTTTACATCACACAGCCCTTGTACCTCTGGACCCCTTTACATTACACAGCACCCTGCACCTCTGCACCCCCTGCATGTTACACAGACCCCCTACAGTGCATACCTCCCTACCGTACAGGCCCCCCATCTACAGTGTAGAACCCCCTACAGTACAGACCCCCCCTACAGTACAAAATCCTCACCTACAGTGCAGACCCTCCTACAGTACAGACCCCTCCACCCTACAGCGCAGACCCCCCTACAGTACAGACTTCCCTACAGTACAGACCCCCCCTACAGTACAGACCCCTTCCCCCTACAGTGCATACCCCCCTACAGTGCCAAATCTTCCCCTACTGTACAGAACCCTCCCCCTATAGTGCAGACCCCCTATAGTACAGACCCCCCTATAGTACAGACCCCCCTATAGTACAGGACCCCCCTACAGTGCAGGACACCCCCCCTACAGTGCAGGACACCCCCCCTACAGTTCAGAACCCCCCCTACAGTGCAGGACCCCCCCTACAGTGCAGGACCCCCCCCCACAGTGCAGGACCCCCCCCCCCCCACAGTGCAGACCCCCCCCCCACAGTGCAGACCCCCCCCACAGTGCAGACCCCCCTACAGTGCAGGACTCCCCTACAGTGCAGGACCCCCCTACAGTGCCAAATCTTCCCCTACTGTACAGACCCCTCCCCCTATAGTGCAGACCCCCCTATAGTGCAGACCCCCTATAGTACAGACCCCCCTACAGTGCAGAACCCCCCCCCCCACACAGTGCAGACTCCCCCACAGTGCTCAGACCCCCTAACAATACAGCCCCCCCCCCACAGGCCCATAATGTACCTGAACACACATGAAGAGCCCAAGGCAGTGACATTGCAGGGAGGAGGTGCGAACAGCACCCGAGTGGAGTGACACCTGACGGCTCAGTGATCCGGGATCCGGGACCCAGCACAATAATCCCCGTCTCTCTGTGGTCACATGACTCACGTCGCGCCGTTCTGATCAGTCTCAGCAGTGGCTGTCACCCACAGCCGAGCAGAGTGAAGCCGCCTTTACGTCTACACAGTGCTGTGCATGGAGGAGGAGGGGGGGGAGGCGGCTTCACTCTACTCTTCACTAAGCCGACAGGTGTCACTCCACTCGGGTGCTGTTCGCACCTCCCCCTGCAATGCCGCCTACTGCCAGTGCCTCGGGCTCTCTGTGTGGGCTGCGAACCCACGGCGCTGTCTCCTCTTCACTTGCGGAGGGGGAGGGCACTGGCCTGACACCCCCCCAATGTGTGGCACCCGGGGCGGCCCGCCCCCCCCACCCCCACTTAGTCCGCCTCTGTTTAGAGGCACTTCTCTTCTCTTTTATGCTCTGTAGCTCCTGCTGAATTTTGCTTCTAATCCCCTTGTGGATGGACATGTTATGGTTGCACAACCTATCACGTTGCTAAAATCTTTTTATATGGACTATAAACTGAAAGACCTATGAATAAAATGGTTGTGGAACGAATCATCTGAGTTCCCATTACTACTTACGGGGAAATTCGCTTTGCTATACAAGTGCTTTGGATTACAAGCATGTTTCCAGAATGAATTATGCTTGCAATCCAAGGTTTTACTGTATGTTTAAAAATGTAAGTTCCAAAGCATTTGTAGTTCTATCCATTTAATTTTCTGATTTGCACACCTCTGCAAGACTAGCTGAAACAACATTGTTGTTTCAGCTCTGTGTCTCTACCCTGCTTACTGGTGAATTAATTCACATCATTATTTCTAATATCTAATGAGCACAAGAGTAATCCTGCAAGCAACAAAAAAAAACAGGACCCATAACCCTGGCTGAACAGGTGAAATAGTTCACATATATATATATACTTCCACAGATAGGGTATACAACCCATGAGTCTCAATCCCAAGTGGAGATGTCTAGGAAATTATGCTGTTTGCTGGCCTTTCCCACACAAAAAAAGAAAATATACACACACCTCAGAGGGATTAAGGATGAAAAAAAGAATGCAGGAAATATGGATTTTAGAGAGGAAAAAGTAAACCGATGAGGAACACTGTGAATTTTGAGAAGCATCTTTAACCACTTCAATATATGGCACTTTTCCCCTTCCTGCCCAGGACAAATTTCAGCTTTCAGTGCTGTCACTTTGACAGTTGCGCGCCATGCAACACTGTACCTAGACTCAATTTTTTTTTTTCCCCCCACAAATAGAGCTTTCTTTTGGTGGTAATCACCACTGGGGTTTTATGTTTTTGCTAAACAAACTAAAAACCGAAATGTTAGAACATTTTTTTTCTTCGTTTCTGTTATAAAATTTTGTTTTCTCCTTCACTGACAGGCACTGATGAGTTGGCACTGATGAGGTGGCACAGATGAGGCACTAATAGGTGGCACTGATAGGTGCCACTGATAGGCACTGACGGGAGGCACATAAAGTGAATTTATCCCTATATACATTTTTTATGTGGAGCCATACCTGTAAAAGAACAGTGTACATACCTGCAATTCCTACTACCTTGCACTTCTGAATGTCAATCTGATCTTTAGAAATGGTCCCCCAAAGTTCACTGGGGAACCAACACTTCTGGGGTGTCAATTTCCTCGGTCATCCACAGCTTTCACTTGTTCCTCCTGCTGACCTCCATGTCCTCTACTGCTTCCAGTAATGTTGTGAAGGTTAGCAAGAGGCATCATTGTGGAGGACCCAGGAGATCGACACTCCTAAAATGTTGGTTTCCCAGCAGGCTTTGGGGAACCATTATTCAGGATTGGAGTGGCGGTCAGCTACATGGGCAGCAGAAAAGGTGAGTTTGTACATTTCTTTTGTTCTGTTACAGAATTGGCTTCAATGAGAAAACCTTGCATAGTGACAGTCCATTCCCAAATTCTGTAGGCCAGTTTTTCACACACTGGCTTACTCTTCCATTACATCACACCTGGATTGTCGCATTATTTTGAAGCAGATGTCTATTTAATCCCTGGGATAATTATACTCGTAAATCTAATTTTCATAAAACCCTGCATAGATTATGAACATAGAAACCTGCTTGGCAAATACATTTTGGGCAATGTACCAATACCAAATGATAGAGAACCAGATGTTGTATGTGTATGCCTATAAATAGGTACTTTTGTCAGGACCACATTTGTGTGCGTCTCACTGAAGCTGAATTTGACAGCGAAATGTAGAAATCCATGACAGCCAAGCAGAATTGATCCAACCCCGATCAGGATGTATGATTAAATGATGAAAGTCATTCACCGTTGGTAATTGAGCTACATCATTAAACAAAGGTTTGTTTTTAGTTTGAGATTCCTTGATGGAATACTTTGGCAGTATTCCAACTTGCTTCCTATATACTGCACAAAACACTGTGTAGTGGTAATTTTTGTGCAGTAAAATACCTAGGACTGCTGAAACCTGCGATGCTCAGATATGCAAATAGAGATATGAAGAAAAGTCAATGGCAGACCTACCCCAGCCTTCCCCTCCTGCCTCGCTATTGATTCTTAAACAATATGGGCTAACTCAGTAACTTATCAAGCAAGGGATTGTGGAAACCACCGATCTTCTTTCTCCAAGGCAATATATTTATATCAAACATTTGGAATGTACAGGAAGGCATCAGAGGGTGCCCACTTTACACTTCTATTGGCGCTCTACAGATTCTCTTATATGAAAAGTTGCTCTGACAGTATTGCAGTAAATTACATCATGGCAGATAAAGATTTCCTTTTAGTTTGTACTCACCCAGAGTCACATGCCCACTTAATAAAATTTAGAGAACTGCTTAAGAATAAGCAATAAGCCAGTCATGAAAGGCTTATGGAACCACTTGGCACAGCTGTTTGACCATTTATATATAATTGCGCATTAGATTTCCATATAGTGTTGCCTGAAAGTCTGAAAAATAAAGATCACAACATTTTTTTTTTTCTTGATGTGTTGTAATTATAACAAATGGTTAATTTAAATATATAGCTAGGGAGGAACTCCCCACCCGGCAATGAAGGTTGGAAACTTTTTAGAAACAAGCTTGAAAGATCATTTTTTTTATCGTGGGACTCTCTCTGAAGTGGAAATTCTACACTTGGCTATAAAAGAACACAGTGACTGTCTTCAACTTTGTGCCTAAAACTACGCAGAAAATGTGCAAGTCATTTTCTATTAACTGGTTGCTTAATTAAAGGGTTTGAAATGTGAAACCTTCCTCTTTTCAGAAACGACTGCTGGCACGTAAGCGCCAAAATGTATTTTTGTCTTTATATGTCCACATATTCAGCCATAGAGACAAGCTAAAGAATTGCTTCTCTGTTATATGGAGGGGTCTGACTGGTGTCCATTTTATCTATTTCTGTTAAAAGCATGCATAAATTATATAGCAAATACTTCTTTACACGCAATTAGGAGATGAGCAATAGGCTATTTGTCAGCTGTTTTTTTTTACAGATATTCCCCTTAACCTGAAACAAACATCTATGTGCCCATTTTACTTTTGTTCATTTTCATAATGTATTAAAATACACAATGGCTGTTAGTGCATTTAGTAACAACTATGCTGCTAATGCTTAATACTTTGTTTTTAAGGCCAGGTTCACACTATAACCCGCCGCGGATCGGAACAGGAGCGCTGCGCGTCCCTCTTCCCCGTTTCAGTGACGAATCCGGGCCAATTCTCTGCCTGAATTTGGCCCTGAAACGGAGCCAAAGATGCACAGTGTGCACCACGGCCACATAGGGAGCCAGTCACATTCTCCTGCTATGTGTATTGGATGCGGGGAAACCCACATCTAATTTGCATAGGTGTGAACGGGGCCTTAAGAGCAATTTGGAAATTTACTTCAAGCAATGAGTTACTAATGCTCTTTAGCCTCATTGCAAATGTGACAACATTAGAAAAAAACATAATTTACTTTTTAAGTGATAGTTTTAACCCACTGGAGCAAGAATCGGAGAGTATTTTCTGATGCATTCTCTCTCTCTCTCTCTCTCTCTCTCTCTCTCTCTCTCTCTCTCTCTCTCTCTCTCTCTCTACTGATTGCAGGCAGGAATAGAAATTCATTAGTACAGACACATAGTTCCCAACTGTCCCTAATTTCAAAGGAACTGTCCCTGATTTCGAGGGACTGTCCCTGACTTGGAACAAAGTCCCTTTGCCCTTCTTGCCTCATTTATCCCTCATTTTGGTCTGATCTATAGAGCTGTATAATAAAATGCACTTTTTATCTTTCAAGAAGTGTTTTCCCAGTGCTAAAACTTTCATCCAATTTCTATATTGCTGCATTTGTAAATTTCAAAAGCCAATATAAAGGAGTTGTAGTGGTAAAAAAACACTTGTGGGTTTAAAGAATCATTTTTCTGTGTGATTCTCCTTTAAGCGTGGCGGGTGGGGGGGGGGGGGGGGGTCCTATGCCTACATTCTTTTACTAATATGTATCCCTCTTTCTCATGACAAAAAACTGTGAGGTATGCAGACAGGAACATACAGTGGGTGTGTTTAGGAATACGTACGTATCTTACATTACCAGTCAGGGGTTCCCCAGGCTCCCGTGTCACCGGATTTGATTGACAGCAGCGGGAGTCAATCTCTTCTACTGCTATCAATCTGTCCAATGAGGAGAGACAGCGGTGGGGGCCGTTGCGCTCGTACACATCGCTGGATCGGATGGGCTCAGGTAAGGAAAAGGGGAGTGTTTGGGGGGGGGGGGGGGAATCTGCAGCACAGAACTTTTTTCACCTTAATGCAAAATGTAATATATTGCAGCTTTCCAGGCGTTAGATGTGGTGGTTGCATTAATTTTCATTTTACAGCAAGTAGAACATATGCTGTAATTGGAGACAATTCTTGTTGCTCTTGCCACTTCCTGTGAGCTTTAACCACTTTCTTACTGGGCACTTAAACCTCCCTCCTGTCCAGACCAATTTTCAGCTTTCAGCGATGTCGCACTTTGAATGACAATTGCGCAGTCATACAACACTGTACCCAAATGAAATTTTTATCATTTTTTTTCCTGCAAATAGAGCTTTCTTTTGGTGGTATTTGATCACCTTTACGGTTTTTATTTTTTGTTAAAAAAATTAAAAAAGACCTGAATTTAAAAAATAGATTTTTTTTATATTTTGTTATAATTTTGCAAACAGGTAATGAGCTGATGAGGCTGCAGTGATGGGCACCGATTAGGCGGCAATGGTGTGCATTGAGAGGTGGCACTGATGGGTGGCACTGAAGGGCACTGATGGGTGGCATTGGTGGACACTGAGCAGTGGCACTGATAGGTGGCAGTGATGGGCACTGATGGGTGGCAGTGTTGGGCACTAATTGGTAATGGTAGGTTGAAAGGCAGCACTGCTAAGTGGCACTGATGAGGCATTGATTGGCACCACTGGTGGGCATCGATAGGTGGCACTGGTGTGCACTGTGGGCACTGGCAGGTGGCAATGGCAGATGGCACAGGCAGGCACAGAGAAGGCGGCAGATGTGCCTGCTTCCTCTTCGGGACCGATGTCCCTTGAGCATAATCCAGTGATTGACAGCGTGAGGAGAAAAAAAAACGATTACCGGGCTTTTGTTCCCACGTGATCAGCTGTCATTGGCTAACAGCTGATTATGTGGCAAGGTGCCGGGATCGATCCCTTACTCGGATCGGTGATCGCTCGAGTCTTAGTGACTCGTGATGACAGCATGCGCAGGGAGCGAGCAAAGGGGAGGGCGTCCTATGATGACCTCCCGGAAATTCAGGTCCACGCTGTAGCCGTAATTCGGCTATAGCGCAGACGTCAAGTGGTTAAAGAAATCACAAAGAACCTTATTATTGTGTAAACTATTCCTCCCATCAACCCACCATGCAATGGGTTAAAACAAAGGCAGAAATGTTGGAAGTCCAGCCTGTGTGACAACCATGGCTGCCCCCATAGGTACAGTGGAGAAAAAATGTACACATGCAGGGACAGGAAGTGTGTTGTTCACTGGATTAACAGGTTAAAAAAATCCTGAAAAAGGAAAACTAATGCAGCCAACACATCTAAGGACCAGTAAACTGCAATATATTACATTGTTGTTTTGAGGTTTAGAAATATTTAAAACCACTTAACAAAAATTTACGTTTTTTGAGCGAAAAGATATTAAAAACTTAACACTGTTCTAAATGTAAAATCTTGTCCTGTACTAATTGTGGTGCCATTATGCTTAAAGTGATTTCTTGGACACATTGGTTGTTTTGCCTGACCACTAATTGAAACCGAAAACTGCCTGTGTTGATTGATTTTTTTTTTTTTTGTGTTTAATCATCAGATAAAAGTGTTGCTGATCATTCCAGCTGTAGAGGAAATGTGTTTGACCTGATGAGATGCCAGGGTAGGGCTGCCAGACATAGTATGCCGGCTGTTTTGTTGTGTGTGTGCCATGCCCAGTGGACTGGAAAACTTGAGCGAGGCTTTGGACTCTGGCTTGTACCACCTGCGGGGTAGAAATGTGTCCGTGTTCCAGCTATTGTCTTATGAAAGCCAAAGCACGCATCTAGCTGTGAATATGTCTATTGATTTTCAGTGGCGATAATAAGCTTCTGAAAGAAGGAATAACAATACACTGAAATATTCATATCAGTTTGCGATGAAATAATTACGGTATTTCTAATAAATATTCTAGCAGTTATACTCCATCTGGCATGAGAATTCCAATGCTTATTATTCTTGTAGGCATGCAAATTGATTGTGTCATTTGTATACCATGGCCAAATTAGGAAAGTTTAAAGTAGACCATCACTTTGTTGATTCAGGACAAAGCATTAGGTTACCTAAAATAGAACTATAGGCAAAACTTTTTTTTTTTTTCACCCATTTTGGATAGAGTAAGGGGTCTGTCCGGATTTTTTGTCACATGGCTAAACAGGAAGTGAGATGAAATGCTTCCAAAGTCAGGGAATCCCTGGTTGTCACCAGCAACATCAAGACTAGGGTCTCCATTGGAAATTTTCCCGTATTTCAATACTGATTTAGCTCTGTAAACCATTACAAAAAAATTTGCGTCCTCAGTTTGAGTTGATTCTGACTCTGTATTACGATGTATGCCCGTGTTTGTGAAAATGTGTACATGAGCGCATTGTACATGGACTATATCATTGCTGTTAGAATGTGCATGTCAATAATATGTAAGTGCCGAGTGCATGCCCAAAATTGAGTATGCATCTTACATAATAAGTGTATATATGTCTGTGTGAGTTGAAATACAGTATGGGCCACTTTGTGCACAGGATCTGGCTGGGTGCATGGGGCCTTAAAGTAAAACTCTGTAATCATTATTACATCATCAAATGTGTATTTTAAATGCACACATGTACCTGACTTTGACCTGGTATCCACCTATTTCCTGTACAGCAGAGGTGGAATGTAAGTGGAAAAAGGAGTACAAGGAGCAGGATCAGTTCATGCTCACAAGAAGCATGCTCCAGGAAGAGAAATCAAAGTGACAGAGAGATGAGTTCACCATTATGCTGCTTCTCCTTTCACAGTCCATTCACAGGGTGGGGGTAATCCAGGACAACCTGGACTCAGAGAAAGTGAGTTGAATAATGTCAGCTATTAAACTGAGGACATCTACTGGCGGAGAAAAATACTGCAGGGAAAATCTGTTAAAGGTGAATATTGCAGAAAAGGGCTGGCCTTCTATTGCAAATACTGACCTTTCCAGCTGTACATACTCGCCTACCCCTTGCTTTTCTGATGTTGCACCAAAGAGTAGAAACCATGTGTAATCTAAATCGTGACCTGGAGGGTTACACAGGATTAAGGATTCACTTTCCACTCTGATGTAAAAGTGTTGGGTTCCTGAGATCTGTTGCGGACATATGGGAGGAAGGTTAATGAGTTGCATGCCCCATTGTTTGAATCTTGCAAACTGAGTAGCCCTTTGGCCCCATTCACACCTGAGCATAGCATTTTCGGGCAGAAAATTGCACGATTTTACCACGATTTTGTGGCGTTTTTTGCATTTTTTACTGCGATTTTTCAGCGTTTTACCACGTTTTGTGCAGGGCAAAAGGTCACCAATTTAAAAAGAAGAAAAACTTCCAAATCTGCCCAATTCCAGCGACAAAAAAGAACTTGTTTGAGCTTCAGGCGTTCGGCTTCAGGTGACTTGGAGTGGAGATGTGAACCATCTCCATTGAGAATAATCGATTTTTTTTCCCCTCCAGTGTTTTGTAGCTTCAGGCTTCAAGCTACGAAACACTCAGGTGTGAATGGGGCCTAAGATGTAGCCAGATGTAAAACTCCCGTGTCCCACAGAGACTTAAACTAAAGGGAAATCCTTATTCTGTTTGTGGTGGGATGCTGTGTAGGTTGACCAGAGACAGCAGGAGGCTGTGAATGCCAGAACGGTTGGTTCGGCTGTTCATCTCCTGCTTGGCACAGCAGTGGCACAGGGTTGGTGCTTCAGAATGGGTGGGCGTCCTGGCTATTGCTACATGTAGGCAAAAGAGCTGCTGTCTCTGGAATACAGCATATGACTGCACTCTGCCAGTATCCTCTTCCTCCAGCCCGGTCACCGCAGACTTTCTTATCAGCATATCTGTCACTCCTCCATGCAGTCTATCAATACTTATAAGCGGCTTTCACACTTTTGCTGCTCTCACCTCAACAGGACTCTACCAGAGCAGTAGATATTCAGGGGCCAGAACTATTATTTTTGCTTTCTGTTCAGCACTGACAAGGACTCTGTATCAGTGCTGCCAACGCCCCTGAAGTGAAATTTACTGCAGTACACCAAAATGTACAATTTACACCGATTTTTATTTTATTTTTTTTCTGGCAAATATCATGACATTTACTGACAGAGCCACGCTGCAAAAAAGTACTTAAAATTAGTTTTCAGTGCTAAACAGTGCAAATATCAATATTTAAACACATAGCTAGTGCTCTTAGCAATGTATTTAAAGTGGAGTTCCACCCAAAAATGGAACTTCCACTTTTTGGAATCCTCCCCCCTCTCATGTCACATTTGGCACCTTTTAGGGGGGAGGAGGGAGCAGATACCTGTCTAATACAGGTATTTGCTTTTTTCTTCCTGGCATAGATCACCGCGGCATTCGCGGTGACCTACGCCACTCCCGGCGCATACTCTGTCCTCCCTCACTGTCTTCTGAAAGACAGCAGGGACCAGTGAGGACGCGCAGTGCGACTCGCACATGCGCAGTAAAGAACCAGGAAGTGAAGCCGCACGACTTCACTTCCTGATTCCCTTACCGAGGATGGCAGCAGCAGCCGAGAGCCGACGGACAGATTGGCTTCAGCTGCTGACATTGCGGGTTCCCTGGACAGGTAAGTGTCCATACATTAAAAGTCAGCAGCTGCAGTATTCGTAGCTGCTGGCTTGTAATATCTTTTTTTCGGTGGACCTCCGCTTTTAAGTTAACCAAAAGTAAAAAACGTATTTGTCCATTGACATGAAGGTCATGTTACTATAACCCAGCCAGTACAGAGTTCCCCCTTACATCAGAGTCTGCAGGATTCCCCCTCACAGTGAAAGGGAACTCTTTTATGTAAAGGGGGACGCTGCAGATCATGATCTAAGGGGGAATTCTGATGTAAGGGGGGCAGTCTTCTGCAGAGTAAATACACTAAGGTAAGGGGGGGTTACTAATATAGGGGGGGAACCTTTTTCTATCCGTGCCTCCTTACATTATTGTATTCGTCCCCCCTTACATCAGCAACCCCCCCCCCCAGACTGGCCTGGTGGCGCTGTCACTGACCTTCTCTCAGGTTCACCGTGTAGGGCTCAGTCAGATGGCTCCAGCTTGGTGGCTCTGGTTATATTCTATAGTCTCCTCTCCACAGTCCACACAAGCCTGACTCCTCTTATGACCCCCATCCCAGCGGCGCTCCCACTCTTGCCTCCTCTCCAGACTCCCCCTCAGATTGCAGACATGATAAAAGACAAGAGATGGTGAGAGACTGTGGGCGTGATACAGGAGGTGGACAGAGGTTGTGAACATGATACAGGAGGTGGACAGAGGCTGCGGACATGATACAGGAGGTGGACAGAGGCTGCGGACATGATACAGGGGGTGGACAGAGGCTGCGGACATGATACAGGGGGTGGACAGAGGCTGCGGACATGATACAGGAGGTGGACAGAGGCTGCGGACATGATACAGGAGGTGGACCGAGGCTGCGGACATGATACAGGAGGTGGACCGAGGCTGCGGACATGATACAGGAGGTGGACAGAGGCTGCGCACATGATACAGGAGGTGGACAGAGGCTGTGCACATGATACAGGAGGTGGAAAGAGGCTGCGCAAATGATACAGGAGGTGGACAGAGGCTGCGCACATGATACAGGAGGTGGACAGAGGCTGCGCACATGATACAGGAGGTGGACAGAGGCTGCGCACATGATACAGGAGGTGGACAGAGGCTGCGCACATGATACAGGAGGTGGACAGAGGCTGCAGACATGGTAGTGTCCTCACCTCCTCACAGTAGCTTCCTCCTCTGTTCACCTTCATATTACCTCTCCACATCAGTGTGTCCTCCTCCTATGCCTCTTTCACCTCTCCACAGGGCAGCACATCAGTGTCCTTCTCTGTCCCCTGCATGGCTTCACCCCCTAGTAATGTCCTCCTCTGCCCCCTTTTTGCTACCCCCCCACACACACACACACACACACACACACACTCTCACACACACACACACACACACACACACACACACACAGTCATGCTCCTCCTCCTCTGCTGTGGTGAGTGCACGCAGCACCGCCAAGAACAAGTGGACTGACTCCTACTCAAAAAATGGCACCATTACGTTACTGCGCATGTGCTGCCCAAATGAGCATGGCTTGCGGCCATCTTTACTATCTCACCACTCCTTGTCCCCGCTATGCACTGTTCGGTATTAGTGTGATACACTAATACCGAACAGTGCATAGCGGGGACAAGGAGTGGTGAGAGAGTGCTATTCATGCTCGCACAACCTGGGTCCGCTGTGACCATCTCATACCGAGACACAGACGCATGGAGTGTTGTGATTTTATATTTTGTGGAGTGTTCTTGAGTTTTCACGTGAGTTTAATGCAGTGAGATTTTTTATTAAAACGTTTATTACATTATATATCAGAAGCATTTTTTTCATTTGCATGTGGAATTTGATTACGAGGTACATATCTGCTTATAACTGGAATTTTGAGATCCCTATGTTTAAACCCGATGGAAAGAAGGTCAAAGTGCTTTCAGATAAACACGAAAGTGTAAGGCATATGCAGCTGGTGAGTGCGAGGGCATAAGGGGAGTGGAGTCAAACACTGTGGTGTGGTGGAAGAGTTTCTTTTGGTAGAACATCATTATCATCACTTTTGATTCATTTGCCATCATCCATTTCATTGAATTGTTCACTGATATGAACTGTTTTTTGTTTATATATTAAGAGACTGGCACATTGTCACTTGATTTTTTGTTTTTATTCACTCATTTGAGACATTGACACTTTGTCACTTGAATCACTGGGTGTTCATATTTATATAAATTCTGCTCTTATTGATTATATATATAAAATTGTGGCAGCAGGCAGGTGAAGTCACCTGGTTGTATCCAGGATGGTAAATATGTGTGTCCTAGATTCAGGCTTTATGCAGACTTTTACAATTAGAGGGGAAGAGTTAATGAGCCCAGCTGAAGTAAGTGGGCTCATTAAGGCCTCTACAAAAAACCCCAGCATGCATAGGGAGATGCTCCATCCTGGAACCAGTTTTGTGTTGTATAGACTGGGGAGTGTGTCACCTGTACTGTGCGGTGAGTTAACGCCTGTGTGGCAAAACCTTTACAACAAAGGCAGGGACTGGTACAGCACAAGGCTGTACCCAGTTGTTAGACAGGGAGTCTATGTGTGTAGTTAGAGGTCAAGCTGACCAGGATTTATTTTCTTGTTTTATTTTGTTTGGCTGTTATATGTATCACTGCATGGAGCATAAATAAACCGGATCTTTTGTTTTTTGAACCTACACCGCTGTCTGCTGTGCCTGACTTTGTGTTGTGAACCCATCCAGGGGGTCACACACACCCGCTGCCGAGCTAACCCCTCACAATATATATATATATTTTGATTGTTTATTGTCTACATTATTTATATGTCATAGCACTTTGTAGTCAGCGGTGCGCACACGCACACTGATTGTTTTTTTTTTTTTTTTGTGCCACTTTTTTCCATTTTATTTAAAAGGAATATGGTCAGTTTTCTGGCTGTGGAAATCGATCCCCCACCCACCCATTCACTGGGAAGACCACTGTACTGCTGTTTCTCCTCCACCAACATTCTGAACTCTGTATGGAGCTGAGAGTTTGTGATCATATTTTTAATGTGCTTTTTATTTATTTATTTATTTATTTTTTATATATGTATACACAAATGTTTTGTTTTTAATTTTTATGTTGAGGTGAAAGGGTTGCTTGTTGTCAAGAGATTGTCTGCCTGTGTCTATGACATGAGCTAACCGCCTGTTGCCAACAAAAAGTCCTGCATCTGGTGACTGCTGTCTCACAGCTTTAGAGATAAAGGTAAAGGGCAAAGTACGTAAAGAAAATTTTTTTTCTGCTTTTACGGGTCTGACTAAAGTATAGTAAATCTGTTTACTGTCAAGTGCAGAGAGCAAAAGTGATGCGCAAAAAAGCGGTAATGTACTGTAGCAGCCAATCAGTTTTCACTTGCCTATAATCACATCATTAAGAGATGCATTGTGGTTGGTTGCGTTACTGATTTCTGAACATTGCTCTTCTTCTTGGCATTACTTTATTGAACAAGCCTGCATGATGTTATTACATTTTCCCCACGATAATCTATTTTATTATCAGTATATTTCACTCCAGGGCAATCCCCATTGCCCTGGAAGAGATTAGCGCAGATGACCTATAGTTAAAGACAGTCTTATTGTTTGATTTCTCATCTCGCCGCTGGCAGTGTACGGTCAGTAAGCATCAGCTTCTAAATTAACAACCACAGCTCACTACTTCAGTCTGAAAGAAGAGCATTATGAGCGAAACAACTAAAATACATTCCTGAGTACTTCTATGCTAAATTGCCATGTCCTGCTGCATGTTTCTGCAATCTGCATTAACTTGCCAAATATTTATTATCTTACATTAAGGCACTATAAACATTTTAATAAGAATAAAAAAAGGAAGTCGTTAATTAAATGAAATCAATGACAAGTAAATTGTAATTTCTGTATATGTTCTCTATTTTTATGAAAACACTATAAAGGTAGAAATTTCTCTATGTGCAATCTAGAAATTGAAATACATCTGTCCTTCGCTGTTTGTATTCATGTAATTAAATGTATTTGTATTATGTTACACCCTCATTGCCATTGACTTGACTTTTCTTGCATTTTCTATATGGTGTAGAGCAGTTGTTCTCAACCACTGAGCCATCACCTCCCCCTGACTGGGCTCTGGCTTCCCATCTGCTGGGCCTACAGAACATCTTCTGGAGCCCACATAAAGTTTAGAAATTCAAAGCATACATCTATAATGTGCACAATAGCAAGTGTTTGTCAGTGAGGTGTGTCAAGTAAAACCCATGATCCCCCCCAACTACCAACCACCACCCCACTGACCCCCTCTACTCACATACACTGTGATGTTCCATCTAGAATAGAAAACGGAATGAGCACGGAGTGCATGCTGTGTACTGGGTGACACACCTGTGATCGCTCCAGAAAGTGTAAGGGGCAGACCCAGCCCAATGTCTGAGCAGGTAGGTAAATCGTCTTTTTTTATTTTTTTCCCTAAACTTGGGCATGGTTAACCACACAGCAGCACCAGCTGTATTATCATAGATATTAGTGTCCTGCCTGAATGCCCTAAAGTGCTGTGTGCATTCCTAGGACACAGACTGCCTGTGTTATTCTCTGTTATATTGAGTAGTGCTGGTATGGTTCAACGTGGTTGCATTTCTTTGTGCAGCTCTTTTTAATAAACTGCAGCAGGACAAACTTTTTAACCACTTCAGACCCAGGCCAATTCTGACATTTCTCTCCTACATGTAAAATTCCTAATTTTTTTGCTAGAAAATTACATAGAACCCCCAAACATTATATATGTTTTTTTAGCAAAGACCCTAGAGAATACAATGGCGGTCATTGCAACTTTTTATCTCGCACGGTATTTGCGCAGCAATTTTTTCGAACGCGTTTTAAAAAAAAAAAAAACTGTTTCATGCTTAAAAAAAAAAAAACAGTAAAGTTAGCCCAATTTTTTTGCATAATGTGAAAGAGGGGGATACGCCGAGTAAATAGATACCCAACATGTCACGCTTCAAAATTGCACGCGCTCGTGGAATGGCGCCAAACTTTGGTATTTAAAAATCCCCATAGGCGACGCTTTAAAAATTTTTACTGGTTACATGTTTTGGGTTACAGAGGAGGTCTAGGGCTAGAATTATTGCTCTCGCTCTAACGTTCGCGGCGATACCACACGTGTGGTTTTAACACCGTTTTCATATGTGGGCGGGACTTACGTATGCGTTCGCTTCTGTGTGCGAGCTCACGGGGACAGGGGCGCTTAAAAAATGTTATTGTTAGTTTTACACTTAAAAAAAAAAAAAAAAAAAAAAAAATTGATGACTTTTATTCCTATTACAAGGAATGTAAACATCCCTTATGGCACGATCGGACCTATTTACAGTGAAATATGGGGTCAATAAGACCCCATATCTCACCTCTAGGCTGGGAAGAATAAAAAAAAAAAAAAAAACGATCCTGGCTTCCTAGCCAGATTGGCGCCGTTAATTTGAATACCGAGGCCGGGCGTGACGTCATAACATCGCGCCCGGCCTCCAAACGATCATAGAGACTCAGGGGACAATCTAGTCCGCCGGAAATCTCTATGATCACATGCTGGGGCCGGCGGATCCTGTGACCGACTCACCGATGGAAACGGTGAGTCGGTAGAAGCACCGGAGGGCGGCGGGAGGGGGGGCGTCCCCTCCCGCCGCCCGTAAGAATGATCAAGCGGCGGAACAGCCGCTATGATCGTTCTTATGGTGTAGGGAATCGCCGGCTGAAAACGGCAATATCTGAATGATGTCTGTGGACTCAGGCATCATTTAGATATAACCAGCAGCAGAACAGAGGTGGAGCATGCTCACTGTAACTAACAAAGTGTGTGTAACGCACTAACCTGGAAGTTTGTCAATGACTGGCGCGCAGCAAACTCGTGGCGGACCTCGTGGGCGGGAGGACTCGGAGGCTCAGCTCAGGAGAGGAGAACTTGAACTGGAGAAGTCTGGCAGCTCAGAGTTGGGCTGCACTGCTGGCAATGTGCTACAGCGGCTGTGGGAGTAATCGGCAGCGGCCCCCGGGACTGTCTGGCATTGACTGGGCAGTGGGCACAGGCTGGATCCTTACCAGCAGTAAGTGTGGCTCTGTCTGGTGTGGTGTCTGTGGCTGGCTGCCCTCTCTTGGAGGTGCTGCTCAGCCTAGCAACCAGTTACTCAAGCATATGCAGGATGCGGCTGTTAATGGGAACTGAGTTCCTGTTGTGGAAAAAGTACAGGAACTCATTTCCCATGTGTTCCTGCAGGACTTGAGCCCTGCTCCAGCCTGATGCTCCAGTGAGCGCTGAAGGGGCAGAGCAGAAAGTATTAACAGTCTTCGCTCTGAGAAGAGCAAGAACCGATCACCAAACCTACCAAGACATGGCTATCCACCTAAACTGACAGGCGGAGAGCTTTATTTAGAGAAGCAGCCAAGAGGCTCATGGTAAATCTGCAGCGATCCACAGTTCAGGTGGGAGAATCTGTCCACAGGACAACTATTAGTTGTGCACGCCACAAATTTGACCTTTATAGAAGAGTGGCAAGTAGAAAGCCATTGTTGAAAGAATGCCATAAGAAGTCCCAGTTGCAGTTTCCGAGGAGCCATGTGGGGAACACAGTAAACATGTAGAAGAAAGTGCTCTCGTCATAAGGTAATGAGACCAAAATTTAACTTTTTTGACCTAAAAGCAAACCACTATGTGTGACGGAAAACTAACACTGCACATCACCCTGAACACACCATCCCCACCGTAAAACATGGTGGTAGCATCATGTTGTGGGGATGCTTTTCTTCAGCAGGGACAGGGAAGCTGGTCAGAGTTGATAAAACCAAATACAGGGCAATCTTAGAAGAAAACTTGTTAGTCTGCTAAAGACTTGAGACTGGGGCGGAGGTTCATCTTCCAGCAGGACGACCCTAAACATACAGCCAGAGCTACAATGGAATGGTTTAGATGAAGGCATATTCATGTGTTAGCCCTTGTACACACGGTCGGACATTCCGACAACAAAATCTGTCGGATTTTGTCCGAAACTGTTGTTGCATACACACGTCGGACAAAGTTGTCGGAAAATCCGATCGTTCGGAACATGATGATGTTATTTAGTTACGACGGGACTACGTTCAGGCTAGTAGCCAATAGCTTTGGTCTAGGAATTTGATCTGAGCATGCATGGCACTTTGTCCGATCAGAATTCTCTGTCCGATCGGATCACGTTGTTGGAAATTTTTTATATCCAGCTCTCAAACTTTGTTGGTCGGACATTCCGATGAAAAAAGTCAGGTGAAGCCCACACATGGTCGGATTATCCGACAACACAGTCCGGTCTGACATTTTCCGTCCGTATGTCCGACCGTGTTTACAAGGGCTTAGAATGGCCCAGTCAAAGTGCAGACCTAAATCCAATTGAGAATCTGTGGCAAGACTTGAAAAGTGCTGTTCACATACGCTCTCCATCCAATCTGACAGAGCTTGAGCTGTTTTGCAAAGAAGAATGGGCAAAAAATGTCATTCTAGATGTGCAAAGCTGATGGAGACTTCTCCAAAAAGACTTGCAGCTGTAATTGCAGCGAAAGTTAGTTCTACAAAGTATTGATGTAGGGGAGCTGAACACAAATGCACACCACGCTTTTTAGATATTCTTTTGTAAAAAAAATTGAAAACCATTGATCATTTTCTTTTCACTTCACAATTATGTGCCACTTTGTGTTGGTCTATCACAGTTTTTCTCAACTCCATTCCTCAAGGCACCCCAACAAGTCATGTTTTCAGGCTCTCCATTATTTTGCACAGGTGATTTGATCAGTTTCACTGCCTTAGTAATTACCACAGCCATTTCATCTGAGGGAAATCCTGAAAATATGACCCGTTGCTGCGCCTTGAGAACTGGAGTTGAGAACCACTGGTCTATCACATAAAAACACAATAAATACATTTATGATTTGGCTGTAACATGACAAAATGGGGAAAATTTCAAGGGGTGTGAATACTTTTTTCAAGGCACTGTAACTGTCAGCCTTGCAATGCCTCATGGGATTTGTAGTTCTGCAACAGCTGAAGGACTGCCAGTTTGACATCCATGTTCTAGAACAGTGGTTCTCAACGCCTGTCCTCAGGACCCACCAACAGGCCAGGTTTGCAAGATAACTGAAATACATCACAGGCGTTAATATTTGCTGCACAGAGATTGCAGTATTCTAGTCTGCATCTCCCCAAGGTAATACTTAAAATCTGGCCTGTTAGTGGGTCCTGAGGACAGGAGTTGAGAACCAATGCTTTAGAACAGGGATATGCAATAAGCGGACCTCCAGCTGTTGCAGAACTACAATTCCCATGAGGCATAGCAAGACTCTTAGAGCCACAAGCATGACAGCCAGAGGCAGAGGCATGATGGGACTTTTAGTTTAGCAACAGCTGGAGGTCCGCTAATTGCATATCCCTGCTTTAGAAAAACCCTGGTTGTGAAAGGCCTAGTAGAGAAACCCTGATGGGGCACCAATGGGTTTTAAATGCAAAGGAGGCAAATATCGGCAGTGTATGTACTACATGGACCATTTTTGTGGGTCTGTTCCCTGTACATAATATAAGTGCGGGTTTCGTATACACTTTTACAGCTATCTTTTCATTGTTTTTTCTGTTGTATTTTCTCCTCCACTATAATAAATAACTTTGTTTTGGATGCTTGAAAATGCACAAAAACATGTTTTATGCATTCTCATTCTTCCCTATGAAATTTCCCTGACTCTGAATAAGTAAGCAACCACCAGTCAAAATTGATGACCTTCAAACTTCTTCTGTATGAGTAACTGGTAAATTGGGGAATTCAGAAGATAATGTCTGACCCAAAACCTGCAGCTTCTAAAACAAGTTGGCTATAGAAGTGTATAACTAGCATTGCGCATTCAGTTTAAACCTTCATTCAAGACATTGTTTTTTACCCCTGGATAGACCTGGGAAGAGTTACAATTTCTTGCCTGCACCCTTCGCCCACAGTCCATTTAGAAAAGTGTGCATGTAACCAGGCATGTACTGGCCATTGGGACTACCGGGAGTTTCCCAGTGGGCCGATGGCTCAGTGGGCCACTGATGTAAGGGGGCTGGTAATGGGACACTGCTGATGTAAGGGGGTGCTGATGGGAAACTGATGTAAGGGGGCTGGTAATGGGACACTCTGATGTAAGGGGGCTGGTGATGGGATACTCAAAATGTAAGTGGGCCTGTCTGGATGAAGTCCAGGGCCAAATTTCTGTCCCAGTCCAGCCCTGCACGTAACCATGTCATCCTATGAATCCAAGTTAAAGAAATATCCAGAACTCCATAAGCACCGTACATATAAAAAAATGAGGTCTTCGCTGCATTGATTTGCAAACATGTGGAAGCCTCACTGTCCTTTTAAGGGCCCTCTGTATAGTGTGGTCCTAAACTCTCATCCTGAAACACACAGCAGTAAGTAGATTAAAGACAGGCATGAATAGAGGTAAGTATTTCTTCCTTAAAGCTGCTCATATATTAGTAGACTTTTAAATGGCCATTTGTACCAAAATTCATAACAAAAAATTCTCATTACGTTCGATAATTCAACAAATGTCCGAAAGTACTTAAAAGTTTGATTTGCTTTTACCATTCGATTTTGAAATGAATGGACCTTCCCAAACTAAAAGTACATACTGTACACTGTTAAATTGATTGTTTGAAAAAAAAAGTTCCATGTTGCTCCTTATAATATTCTCATCAAATTAACTTCAATTTGACTCTGCTAACAATTAGATGATTGAATGCATGTGCTTTGGAGGTATACATGGTGCCTTTTAGGATATCCAGATTCATACAAGCCACTTCGGATCGGTGCTTCCAGGAATGTGGTTTAGCTGGTTTTTGGGGGACGCGTGGTGGGATTGTAAAAGCATCAAACGTTTTTGGACGAGAGTATACCAATTAATCTACACAGTCCTGTGAAAAACTATTTCCAAGAATCTTTTTGAAGGTTTGCTGAATTCTAAAACCCCCTCTTGCACATCAAACTAATTTAAACTGATATAGTTTATTGTTACTGCATCCAAGCAAACTCTAACTGAAGGCATGGGGTTTCGGGGGTTCCAAATATTTCACAGGTAAAGCAGAAAATACCCTGGTACTGTACTTAATCATTGTGAAATTATCTGCAATGAGTGATGAATTTAGGAAATTTAAGAATGTCTGGAATCCCTGAATATCGAATTACCTTGGGGGAAAATGTAACAATTTAATCTGGTCACTTTAGTGCATTCATACCTCTGTCTACAGTTGGGGCCAGATGCAGAGGTCCAGCCGGGCTCAACTCTGAACCGCGACCCTAACTCGTCTCTTCACCCCTTTCTTGTTTTCCTACTTTCTTTATGTTAACTTTTGTTTCAGTAGCCGATCCCCCTTATTTTTACAACGAAAAATGTAATGTTCTTAAAATGAAAACATTTGAACAAAATTATACTGGTGTGTGTAACCAGCTTAAATAGTAACTCCACTTTTGTTGAGAAAAAAACCTTCCGTTTGGGTGATCTATGTACATTGCAAGAATTTTAACAAACTTCGTTCCAGATTCCTACATTTTGGTTATTCTGAAGTAATCCCTATTTGTGTCCATGTGTAAACTATATCTAATGGGAGTGGTTTCCTAATTATCAACCAGCTGCTGCACCTGAAGGGCTCTGATGAGGAAAATTGCAGGGTCTGCATCCCTTTTAGATGTGATTTCCTATTGGGAGTATTTAACTAAAAATGATAGGGATGCCTGATATTTGACTTGTATCTTAGTGCAGACTTCTGGCAAAATCAGTGAACCAATCACGCAAGCATGAAATATTTCCAGGGAGGGTCAGTACACATTCTTTGTACAGAACACCTCCAGGTAGAAAAAGTGCATTATACAGAAAATTACGGAGCTGCAGATTGAAAAGGAAAGGTAATTTTTATTAACATTCAATTACAATATGACTTCAGCCGCAATAGTATATGATATATATATATATGTATATATAATATTATATAATTATTATTTTTTTTATTTGCAATTATTTTTTTTTCCACTAAAGTAAAGTTGCCCTTTAGCCCAGGTTCACACTGACAGTAGGATTGAAATCATGCAAGGTTAAGCTGAACTCGTACAATTTCATTCCTGCATGTCAGTCCCGACTTCAGGGAATTTTCAGAGACATCCGTGCGGGTTCATGCACAGATGTCTATACAAATCACACCCCAAAGTTGCCAAAAATAGTACAGAAACTACTTCTGGGAATCTGTGCGGCGCCGCAAAAGTTGACGTCGCACTGATTCGGACGGGGCCATTGCCAGCAATAGCTGACGATTTGCAATGCGATTTAAATTGCATGCCAAATCTCTGCAATGTGAACCTAGGCTTAAGGGGTACTTGTACACAGTACAACCGAACACCGGTATTCCTGGGCAAATTTTCTTGCATTTATTTTTAGCACTGGGCAGGCCGCAGATCACGGCGATATGCTGCGTGTGTTGGCTACCGTGCGCATGCACGGGAGTGACGTCATCGCGGCTCCGGCGAATCACAGCGCCGGAGCCGCGAGACCCGGAGGTCGCTCCGGGATACATGGCAGCGGCAAAGAGGAAGACGGAGGACCGCTTCGGGGCTTCGTTCTCAGGTAAGTTATTCATAATGAGCTAGTATGCTATGCATACTAGCTCATTATGCCTTTGCCTTACAGGGTGTGTTTTTAAAAAAAAAAATTTGCCTTTACTTCCTCTTTAACTTTACCCTCAGCTTCTTTAGCAAAGCAGTGGTCATCTTGGAGGTGTGTTTGGTGTAGTTATCATGTTGGAATACTGCCCTGCGGCCCAGTCTCTGAAGGGATGGGATCATGCTCAGCTTCAGTATGTCACAGTACATGTTGGCATTCATGGTTCCCTCAATGAACTGCAGCTCCCTAGTCAGTAGTCTATTTGGGTTTTGTGCTGCCCTAGGCCTGACTAAACTCGTGCACCCCCTAATTTAAATATGACTTATTTGCCTCTCAGCCCAGTCTGCCCCATAAGACTGGCCCTACACTAACATAGCTAGCAATAACTTTATTGGTTGAGCTAGATGGGCTATGCGTATAAAAAGAAAATAAAAAGAAAAAAAATACCTACATCAAGGTTTGATCTAGATCAGTGCCAGAGTTAGTGTTTGGGTCAAGGTCAGCATATTTTATGCAGGATTTAAAAAATAAAATAAAAAATTTAGTATCAGTGTGTTTCATGTACTGTATACAGAAATAGAAGGAATAATGTAATTTAAACAGCGTGTGTTTAATATTAATTTAAATATACAGTACATATGAAATACATGTTGGAAAGCAGTTTACCCTGTCAAGGTTATCCATTCACTTGTAAGACTTGCATCAGGACTAGAGATCAGCTTTTTCCCTGTGGCAAGTGACTGGAGAGGAAAAAGAGAAGCTGCACACTTATAAATGCCATGTATGTTACACTGCTCTATCCTCCTGTCTGCATTCTCTTTGTTTGCTCATGAACACTGTAGCACGGCTGTAGGCAACCTTAAGAGGTGGAGATCTACCTAAACATGGGAGCAGTCAAAGATCACCAGGCACAGTGTCACCACCTCACACCTGATTTTAAACCTCTGATCTACCCCTAACTGCTTTACTACTGTGTCACCATTGCGTGCATTGCCCTGCAATCATGGGTTTAAATCAGATGGTCAGCAGGCATATATATATATATATATATATATATATATATATCGCCTCCTCGCCACCTTTTTAAACACATCAAATCACTTTTCAGAGGAGCAGAAGTGCCTGCTGCACTTGTGAATGAGCCCTTAGTTGCATTCTGCAGCTGCACCGTTAGGGCTAGTTCACACGTAAATTTTTGGGGTGGTGAAACCTTGAGGTTGCGTTTCCTGCCCCCCAATCCCTACTCTTTTTAGGTGCTGAGACAGCAGCCTAAGGTGTACATATGCCGCAGCAGGAATTAAACCCCCCATTCATGTAAATAGGGCCACTCTGCAAGTGCCCTGCAGCTGCATGCTTCCGCGGGGTCCGAGAGTTAAAGTGGGTGGTGATAAAGCAACACAGCGCTGCCTGCTTTAACCTCTTGTTTGTGCAAGGTTGCAGGGCACAGAGTGGCCTCATTCATTTGAAGGGTCATGCTTGGCTGATGCTACACCCAATCGTGACAGTGTGTATAACTCCTGCTGCAGCTGCGACATGTGTTATTGCAACTAAAGGGTGTGGGGTGGTAAAAACACATCTTAATTATGGCGTTTTACCCCCCCACCCCCCCAAACTGCAAATTTAAATGAACCCTGACTGTTCTGAGTCCCCTATAAGGCTGCTTTCACACTGATGTGCTGCTGTTTATCTGCGCCGTGGCTTTAGCGCAGTGCATTTCCAACTTTCCTGGGTTAGCTGCGCTTTACCATAGACTTCTATTATATCCTGCAGGTATGGTGCACTTTCTAAAAGCGCACCAAAACTCCTGCATTCAGGAGTTTTGGTGTTCTTTCAGAAGGTGCACCAAAGTCTTAGGCTATAATTGAAGTCTATGGCTAAGCGCAGGAAAGCTGCAGGTAGACAGACGTGCTGCAGTTTACCCACACCGCGGGTGCAGATCAGTGGGAAAGCAGCCCTATACTATAATGCCCAGTGTATTGCTTGACACTGACCTGAAGATCTCTTCTTCCCTGCTGCCGGCACCACTCTGGAGACCAAGCTGGAGCGCAGGTGGGATCAATCTGCATGGGACAGAGGAAGTATCAGCTTATGCAGCTCTTGCTCTCTACTACAGCTCCAACTTTACAAGTAGTCCCTCTGCATTGCACTCTGATGCTGTGGGATGGTGGGTCAGCAAACCCAGACCGTGATCTACCAGTCACCGGTCCATGATCTACTGGTTTCTGAAACCTGCTGTAGCACAATGGATTGCCTTCATGTTTTGCTTTGCACTCTGCTTTATAGAGGATTGTAAGAGGCTGATACAGAGCCAATTTCAAGTACTTGGATTACTTGCATGCAAAAAAATTAATTTGATGTATTGTTAAATTTTTCATTCATTTGTGTCTTTCATATTTGCCTAGATTTCACCATAACCAAGTTCTTCACATGCATCACCTGCGCTCTACTACACTGTAAGGAGTTAAACAAAGTCTGGCTCTTCTTACTTATGCTTTAACATTTTATTATAATGAATTTCTGGAATGTACAGAAGTGATGGTGTGATCTGCTCAGTACATACAGATCGTAACCTATAAGCTCCAAAACCTTCTTCTTTAAAGCAACCTTCTGACCGTGCCATTAAAGAACTGGTTTTAATTGATAAAAGCTGTCTTTTATGGACTTGCTTAGAGAGGATCCAGTGTTTCCTCCTACCTTGGCCCGATGACCCCAATCCTGGATAATCCTGAATTTCTTCCCGGAATATCCTCACACAGATTGCTTCAGTGATCCTCCTGTACTGTCTACCCAATCTATACAGCTCTATCCTAAAATGTTGTATGATCATATAAGTTACTTATAGAGAATGAGGAAAAAATCAGGCCAATGGCTTACTTATTTTCAGTCTAAAGATTAGAGCTTTACCGTTGTTTTAGCGGCGCTATTCGGCCACTAGCGGGGCACTTTTAACCCTGCTAGCGGCTAAAAAAGGGTTTGGCATTAATTTCAATGGGCAGGGGCACTTTAAGAGCGATGTATACAAAGCTCCTACAGCGCTGCAAAAATGCTGCAAGCGCATCGTCCTGTCCTGCAAGCGCACCGGTCCAAAGCAAGCGTACTCAGGCTTTCACACTGGAGTGAGAGGAGAGGCTCTTTACAGGTGCTATGCAACTGTTATTTTTAGCACTGTAGTGCCTGTAAAGCGCCTCAGTGTGAAAGCAGTCTTCGAGTCAGGTGTATGATTAACCAATTATATCAAGCAGGTGCTAATCATCATCAATTTCATATGTAGGTTGTAACACAGTAATTAAGGGTCCCCAGAGCCCCTTCCTTACATCAGGGTCCCCAGAGAGCCCCTTCCTTACATCAGGGTCCCCAGAGAGTCCCCTCCTTACATCAGGGTCCCCAGAGAGCCCCCTCCTTACATCAGGGTCCCCAGAGAGGCCCCCTTGCTTCAGGGTCCCAAGACAGCCACCCCCCCTTCCAGAAGTTCCCTGTGTACCTGGCTGGTCTCCACTGTCTGTGCACCTCCAAACGCCGGCACAGGGGGAGGTGGGAGGGGGCAATCGGCAGATCTATGGTGCCTGTAGACCACGCGATCTCCCTGGGGCTTGTAGTTCTCTTCCCGGCTGTATACAGTGGAGAGGGGAGGGCCTCTGACCCGGGCAGCTATCAGCAACAGGGTACAAGCAGAGAGCCGACTCACTTGTACACTGAAGAGTGAAACTGATAACTGCCTGAGTCAGAGGCGCCTCCCCTCTCCACTGTATACACTCGGGAGGAGAACTACTAGCCCCACTGGCACCATAGAGCTGCTGATCGCTGCCTCCCACTCCCCCCACTGCATCCCAAACTGAAAGCCAGAGGTGCAGGGGGAGATGCCGGGTCTTGGGGTCCCACCACATCAGCAGAAGGGCAGGGCCCAGTCACAAGTGTGACTGCTGCGACCCTGAAAGTTCCGCCACTGACCTGCATATTAACAATATTACAGATTACTTTGGTCATAGTGCTGAGATGAATACATGAACAACGCCTGCAACTGATTGGAATAACCAAATCTTGATATAAGGATAGAGTGAACATGTAAAGTCTTCACTCATGTGCCAGCTTTGCTGGTCATTAGTTAATCTGTCCACGCATCTCTGATGAGTAGAGGCTGCAGCATATGGAGCATTGCATTTCTGCACATACCTGCACAATGGTGTTCCAAAAGCACAGCTTTATAAGTTATTGCCCTTGTGTGGACTAGGGAGATACCCACTCCCTCTTCCGGTCGCAGAATCACACTTCCAGTCAAAGACTGGATCTCTCCTTCAATAAATGGATTACACGCTGTTCATACTCACTCAGTCACTATGGGATTCATTTTCTGTATTCTGCAAAAAAGCTGGTTGATCCTGCTGTTCTCAATCTCCACCTTCTGTTCATGTCCCCAGTTCAACTAGGGATTTGGCAGCTGTAGTGGCAATTCTGCACATGCTCAGTTTTCAGCGAGTTTCTATGCTGAGCATTTCCTCCCTATCACATCTGAGCAGCCATGTGACTAGAGAGTCACACATGGGCGTATCCTCCATGTCCACTAACCAGCTAAAACACAATGGGGGTGGGGGGGGGGGGTTAGGATATTTTACATGTGATGTAATGATTTTTTATTAAGGTCAATGGCATGATGCGTACTGGGTGGATGTTTATATGTCACGGGAAAATAATTATAAGAAGAGGAGTATTTGTTTCACAACACGGTGGTGGAAGAATTCTATGGATTTATTTTATTTTCTACAATATATGGATATTTTATTTACAAATGTGTATGAATATCACAATAAGATTTATTTGAATTTGTATTGCAAACATATTTGTGGTTGCAATTGCGCTACATCATACATTGTTTATGTTAATACAAGAATGTGTATTACTTTTACTGTAAATTTCCAGATGTGTAATTTAGTTATGATGATCAGGCAACCTTTTCATGAGTTGGCTTCTGTAAGAGTTTGAATATTTGTATAGTTTAATACCATAAGACTAGTAGTTTTAGATTTTTGCATAAGCACAAACATGACTGGTTCTCTTTAAGTCAACAGGCCTTCATAAGTTCAAGAATTCGAAATTTCATAGTCAATGTTTATTTTGGACCTGAAAGAAAGTAGATTGCATGTGTACTTTTGGAAAGAATCAGCTCTTTCATTAGAGTATTTAAGATGTAGAACATGACCATGTATACATAGCAGCACTGCAACTTGAACTGTTATCAACCTATCTCAAGAGGGCTATTGACTATTGACTTCAGCCTTTATAGATGCAGTATTTTCTCCACTGAAAATGTGCCAAGAATATGTATTATGACTGAAATATGGCTTTATGATGGTAGCACAATTTAAACATTCACACATATATTCATGGGTGTGCCGGAATTTCTAAATCAGATATTTATGTAGCCTTAAAGACTGGCAACTTTATGGTTGGTGAATCTGCGTGAGTTATGTTCTATAAAATGCTAAAATTCACAGAGATACAGTGCCTTGAAAAGGTATTCATACCCCTTGAAATTTTCCCCATTTTGTCAGGTTACAGCCAAAACGTAACTGTATTGTATTGGGATTTTATGTGATAGACCAGGGGTAGGGAACCTATGGCTCTCGAGCCAGATGTGGCTCTTTTGATGGCTGCATATGGCTCTCACCTCTCAATCCGCGAATCGCGTGGTGTGCCGATCCGTGGATTGAACCCATAGGCCTAGCTCCGGAGCTGCGGCCATCTTGGTACACCTGGCGGCGCCCTAGGTGAGCGGCGTGCTGACGTCATCATCACCCGCCTCAACTGCTCGTGGATTTGCCTGCCTGTGTAGTGGTAAGCAAGCAGACAAACGTAGGGGAGATGTGGATATTACAGCGGGGGAGATGACGTGGATATTACAGTTATAATTGAAATTAGTCGATTAATCGATTAAAAAAAAAATTTGTTTTAAACATATTGTATGGCTCTCGCAGAATTACATTTTAAAATATGTGGCGTTCATGGCTCTCTCAGCCAAAAAGGTTCCCTACCCTGTGATAGACCAACACAAAGTGGCACATAATTGAGAAGTGGATTTTTTTTAAAGTGTGACATGCATTTGTATTAAGCCCCCTTTACTTTGATACCCCTAACTAAAACCTAGTGGAACCAATTGCCCTCAGAAGTCATCTAATTACTAAATCTAATTAGTAAATAGTCCACCTGTGAGTAATTTAATCTCAGTATAAACACAGCTGTTCTGTGAAGCCCTCAGAGGTGTGTTAGAGAGCCTTAGTGAACAAACGGCATTGTGAAGGCCAAGGGATAAAGTTGTGGAGAAGTTTAAAGCAGGGTTACATTATAAAAAAAAAAAGCTTTGAACATCTCATGAAGCACTGTTCAATCCATCACCCAAAAATGGAAAGAGTAACTTAAAACCTACCCACATAAACTGACAGGCCTGACTAGGAGAGCATTAATCAGAGAAGCAGGCAAGAGGCCCATTAACTCTGGAGGAACTGCAGAGATCCACAGCTCAGGCTAGAGAATCTGTTCACAGGACAGCTATTAGCCCTTGTACACATGGTCTGAAATTCCGACCACAAAATCCGTCTGATTTTTTCAGACTGATTTTGTCCGAAACTGGTGTTGCATACACACGGTCAGACAAAGTTGTCGGAAAATCGGATCGTTCGGAACGTGATGACGTTCAGCCAAGTAGCCAATAGCTTTGCTCTCATACTTTGATCTGAGCATGCGTGGCACTTTGTCCGATCATTTGTAGAGAATTCTGATCGGACAAAGTCCGATCGGATCATGTTGTCGGAAAATTTTATATCCAGCTCTCAAACTTTGTTGGTCGGACATTATCTGACAACACGGTCCAATCGGACATTTTCCGACAGTGTGTACAAGTAAAAGTCATGTACTCCACAAATCTGGCCTTTTTGCAAGAGTGGCAAGAAGGGAGCCATTTTTTAAAGAAAGCCATAAGAAGTGCAGTTTGCGAAAAGCCATGTGGGGGACACGGCAAACATGTGGAAGAAGGTGCTCTGGTCAGATGAGACCAAAATTTTACTTTTTTGTCATAAAAGCAAAATGCTATTTGCGGTGGGAAACTAACACTTCATATCACCCTGGACATACCATCCCCACCATGAAACATGGTGGCAGCATCATTTTGTGGGGATACTTTCCTTCAGGCGGGACAGAGAAGCTGGTCAGAGTTGATGGGAAGATGGATGGAGCCAAATACAGGGTAATCTTAGAAGAAAACTTGTTAGCCTGCTAAAGATTTGAGACTGGGGCAGAGGTTCACCTTCCAGCAGGACAACGACCCTAAACATGCAGCCAGAGCTACAATGAAATGGTTTAGATCAAAGCATATTAATATGTTAGAATGGCACTGTCAAAGTCCAGACCTAAATCCAATTGAGACTCTGTGGCAAGACTTGAAAATTGCTATTCACGGATGCTCTACATCCAATCTGACAGAGCTTGAGCTATTTTGCAAAGAAGAATGGGCTAAAATTTCACTCTCTAGCTGTGCAAAGCTGGTAGAGACATACCAAAAAGACTTGCAGCTGTAATTACAGCAAAAGGTGGTTCTACAAAGTATTGACTCATGGGGGTGGAATACAACTGCACGCCACATGTTTCAGATATTTATTTGTAAAAAAAATTGAAAACCATTTATCTTCCACTCCACAGTGCCACTTTGTGAAGGTCTATCACATAAAATCCCAATAAAATACATTTACGTTTTTTGGTTGTAACATGACAAAATGTGGAAAATTTTAAGGGATGTGAATACTTTTTCAAGGTACTGTACCAACACATGCATAGCTAATGTAAATCAAATGTATGATTACTCATAGGAATCTCAAACAATATTGATATTAGTACTAGAAGTGAATCTTGCCTAAAATACCAATATATTGGTTGTAATAGTATTACTCCGGTTATCTCCAGATTGCATGTAAACCTAAAATCTATATTTCAGTATATTCATTATCATTGTGTTTATTGCCTCATTGTATACAGTTTCTGTGTACATTGCTTCATTGTATACAGTTTCTGTGTACATTGCTTCATTGTATACAATTTTCTTATGCAAATCATTTTATTTATTTATTTATTTTTGTTAATATGTTGCAATGTTTCACATCTAGAAATATTGCCAGTAACCGCATTTCTGTTGCAGGCTAGCAACACTAAGCCACTGTCAGTGAACTTGCAATGGTGTTGTTGACTTGTTGGTTGGCCACTGGGCTGCATATCAAAGTAGATGGCTCAAAAGTAACTGAAGGAGTACACATGGCAGGCAGTCTTGCATGGCAGTGTCTTGGTGTTAGTTTTCAACATGAAGTTGTGTTACTAGCATGTAATAAATTGCAAACAGATGAACATTATTTGCTTAGTAGCAGTAGTGGAATTTTTTTTTTTTTTTTTTTTGTTGTAACTGGCCACATACATTTTTACAGAAAGGTGAAAGAGGACGTTATAGAATGTAATAAGCTTCATTGAACTAGTAAACTAACTGCCATCTTAACATAATCATGTTAGTAACTGTAAAGTGGGCCTCCACAAGTACATGAACTTCAAGCAGTAAATAACCACCAATAAATTGATGAGCATTTGTATGTTGTGAGACATATCAAATTTCATTGGGTAGTTTTGATTACATTTATTTAGAATATTCTCTACTCACTTATGGGGTCAGGTCATTTTAAGAACTTTGTCCTTGACTTGCTGTAGTTGTAGCAACATTATTTCTTTGTTTTTAATTTCATTGTGAATGAGATGTTTTGTTTGAACTAACAGAAAACATCTTTTATATCAGAAAGCTTATATCTTGATGGTTTTGCATCATTAGCTTTCCTGGACTTGTGTAAGCATGCTGTAGAAAAGGGAGTGACCGTTACCTGTATCAATTACCTATTACTTGTATCAATCTTTAAAATTCTTCCTTTAACTTTCACAAAATTTGAATTTTAGAAGATAAGATGCCCCATTATTAGGAGGACACCAGGATCTTGCAGTTGAAACTACTTCTAGTAGTGCTACTGATTAAAATATACTTTTATACTTCTATACTTTTATTGAAAGTTCATAAAATTGCAAACAATCTGTGTACAGGCAACAATAACCTCTTGATTGGTTACTTTAACAATGCCTTCTGGGGGTGGAGGTGAAGCATTCTGTTGTACTCAATGATATTCACGTACACTTATTTAAATACAACTATTTCATATTGGCTTGTAGCAACCTTTGCACCTTTTCCAGCCTGAATTGAAGCACCTACGGAAGTGTATCTTTTCCCACTTGCAGGTACGTATTTGCATCTTGAGTCTCAGAGTATTAGCTACTATGAATCAAACAAAACACTTGGAGACAAAATATTTTGTAGCAGTTTTCTCATCCAGGCTTTCTCCAGAGGTTGCTAGAGGCTCCTTGAACTATAAAATATTTCCCAATAACCATAGACGCCAATCATCTTTTTAGCTTTGTGTAAGGTGGGCAGTCTTCCCATTCACGAACAATGTAAGTGGGTTCCATTTACTGCTGCACACCAGTCTAAGTGACCACAACATCAATGTGAAGATACATTTCTCAGCACCAATGTAAGGGGGCACAACCATTAATTATTAGTGGGACTGCTTTAGCAGTCCCACTATTGTTCGTTTTTATATTTTTTATTTATTAATCATCATCATCATCATCTTTTTAATTTTATTATTCCGTACGTTATTTGGCTCTGTGTAACTTCTGAATACTTTCAGCTATTAAAGCCATTCAACTTTTAAAATGTTAAGCTCTTTCAGCTGATGATGGCACTTCTTCAACTTTTTTCTACTATTTATACTTTTTAAAATATTAAGCTTTATAACACCTTTTTAACATTGAAGTCAGTGAGAGCATGCCTAAAATCCCTAAAATCTTCTTCCGCTGCCAAAAGTTTCAGCTCCTTCATACTTTCACCTACAGACACCAAACAAACTTTAAAATGTTCACAAAATATTCAGCTATCTGGTTTTCAGTTTGATCTCTTTTACAGTTTTTGTGGAAAAGCTGTTTAAGTTTTGTGATCATTTCAGAAAATGTCATTAAATTTAGGGTATCCAGGCTTTTGTCTGTTTTGTTTCCATGGTTACCAAAGCTTTTTATACACAGTGATGGGCAGTGGGGGAGAGCACAGACACACCATGTACTGATTTATAATAGAGGCATATGATGGGCAGTTTTGATGAGGGCAATATGATTGGGCAGTTTTGATGCTATTCAGCATTCCCACGCATTTTTTGCAGGAAATGCGTTTTCTAGTTATTATTAATGATTATTTTGTCCTATAGATTAGGGAAGTGCCTAATATGCTAGTACTTTATTTGTTATTATATCTACAACTTGCTAATTACTCCAATTTATCATGCGCTGTAGATATAATAAAAATGATTCCCTGGTCCCTGAGAACTAAATAATTTAGAAGGATTATTTGTGTTGAAAAAGAAAGGTTGAGAAGAGCTATTTTATGCCATCTCACAGAGCTCTGCTGAGAGGTAGGCAGAGGGGGCAGCCTTGAGTGCTTCAGCAGGAGGGGAAGCAGTGGTGAGGGCAGAGCCTGCAACCTATGCTGCTAAGGTAGTTCAATAGGAGGTTTGGGTGAAGTGGGGGAGGGGTGCACTTTTTCAGTTTTTCACCATGGATGCTAAATGGTCTTGTTCCAGCATTTCCATCCCATGTAATTTCTATTTTTCACTCATTTTGGCTTGCAGTACAAAGTCCCAGTTGCTGTCTTAGCCTCAGCACCTCAATACATTGCATAGAAACCCATGCCCATTTTCTCTATGAAGTACAGATAGCATTGCTGAATTGTTGACTCTGCTAAAGGTCATAATTTGACCAAACAAATGCTGAATTCTAGGAAGTTTGGGTCCGGATAAGAAGGATGAGCCCTTTCCTTTCTAGATCTTTATTTAATTCACAAAATAGAAATGAATTCTGATGGGGACAGTGTAGTAACCACTAAAGTGAATGTGCTGTTTGTTATTTTATCATGACCTTCTACATTTCTTTTTGTTCTCTATAGAAAATGACGGATAATGGATAAACTTGCAAATAAAACAGAAGCAGCTTTTATTAACAGTACAATCCAATTAAAGATGGTAGATTGGATTTAAATAGTCTGTGCACCCGACAAGTATATTTCTCTTAAAGTTTATCTAAGCCAAAACTTTTTGTAGCTATGGATAGAGTCAGGAGAGGTTGTAATTGCAGTCAGTGTTTTATAGTTGGTTGTGTCCTTTGTATAAAGATTCACAGCTTCTATTAGTCCTGATGACCCTTTTCACCAGGACAGGCAGTTACAGTGTTTTGAAAAAGTATTCATACCCCTTGACATTTTGAACCTTTTTTGTCATGTTACAATTTAAATGTATTTTATACATTTACAGTACTGTATCAGTGTTCCGCCTATCAGGGACAGGGAGGAGGCAGGGCTTTGTTACAATGGACAGCCGCCGAACAGACTGCATGACACAGTGGGAGACACCCGCTGTTTTAATTCAATCTTAATTTTATTCAGGAGAAAGGTTGAGAAAGAGAAATTAAACAGTACAAACAATAACAAGATACACCAACAATATGTATCGTATGTGTCTTAACAAAAACATGTCCATGGTGCAGATAAAAGGATTGAAAGCATGCATATCAAGCCTAACAGGAAACCTTCAATGATAACAATCCTTGTTTGGGGGGAAGAGGGGGCAAAGAGAAGGAAAAAACATGTATATATAGAAATATACATACATACAAACATATAGACTAAAATGGATAAAGCATATAAGCTAAAGAACCCCTCGCCTTCCGCTCAGCCAGGGGGAGCAAGGCTGACCCCCGTGCAGAGCAACAGACGAAATTATATAGCAATCTAAAGAAAACCATTACGTGGGGTTCTTACATTGATGCAGAAACAACAAATAAGCCGAAGCCATGGTACATTAGCTAGATGGATTTCTAGGGATGTATGGAAATATACAGGAAAGAAAAAGAAAGATCAAGGGCATATAAGAGAGGGCATAGAGATAGGGGACAAAGATCACTCCATCATGGTCCCAAGGCGACGCCATCTAGGCCATGTTCAGCCCAGGAGACAAACTCAGAGGAGTATCGGAACATGGACCATGATGTCCAGGTGAGAGTAAACTGTTCATTTTTACCACATTCCTCTGCCAGCAGACGTTCCAGGTCCCTTATGCGGTCCACCTCCATCGCCCAGTCCCCCAGGGAAGGCATGTCCGCCGATCTCCAATGACGGGGAATCACTACCCTGGCCGCCGCCAGGAAGTGTGACACCCGCTGTTTTAATTATTAAAGGTGCGGCTGCAGATGGGCATTGTTTACCCAGTAGCTGCTGCATTTCCCACCCTAGGCTTATACTCGAGTCAATACGTTTTCCCAGTATTTTGTGGTAAAATTAGGTGCCTCGGCTTATATTCGGGTCGGCCTTATAGATAGTATATACGGTAAATAAATAAATGTACATATTTTTAACAGCAAAATCATGTGCATTTATTTATTTATTACCAAAGTTGAACGTGGTGTTTAACACTAATGCCCCGTACACACGAGCGGATTTTCTGTCAGAAAAAACTTGGATGGTTTTCCAATGGAATTCCGCTCAAGCTTGGCTTGCATACACATGGTCACACAAAAGTTCTCCGAACCTTCGACCTCCAAGAACGCGTTAACGTACAACACTACGACAAGCTGATAAAATTAAGTTCAATGCTTCAGAGCATGCGTCAAATTGTTTCCGAGCATGTGTAGGAATTTTTTGCGTCGGAATTTGTACAGAGGATCAGAATTTCTGATCGTAACTTTTTCCGACCAAAAAATTGAGAACATGCTCTCAATCTTTTGCTGGCCGAAATTCTGCCAGCAAAAGTCCGATGAAGCATACACACGTTCGCATTTTCCGACTAAAAGTTCTCATCAGACTTTTGCTGGCAGAATTTCCGATTGTGTGTACACGGCATAAGATATTGTTCCTCTCCCAGCCTGTGATTGGATATTGAAAGGAATAGCAGCAGACTGATGAATGCCTGTCTCTGTAAGTCTGTTTCCTCCAGTCTGCATGTCTATCATTGGCACATGAGCCCTGTAGGACAACTGATGGCTCCTTATGCTTTTTATTCTTGCTCCTAGTCTTGGCTCCGCTATATATGGTATTGTAAGAGGCTCATACCAAATAAATTTCAGGTATGTACATTGCTCACATTTAAAAGAAATACATTCAATTATGTATTATTGAATCCAGAGTTGCTTTAAAATAGTTTAGCCAGTCAGGGACACAATCTATCTGCTAAAAGGATCTGCTTTTTTATCATGGTATTTTTCTTGGATAATCCCCGAATTTCAAAATCCCTCTTGCTGCTGAGATCTTTACTTTGTAAAGGACCCTGAATCTAATTCCCTGTACACACGGTCAGACTTTCCGACGACAAAATCCGTTCGATTTTTTCAGACTGATTTTGGCTCAATCTTGTCTAGCATACACACGGTTGCACAAAGTTGTCTGAAAATATGCGGTGACATAAAACACGTACGACGGGACTATAAACGGGCCAATAGCCAATAGCTTTCATCTTGTAATTTCTTCTGAGCATGCGTGGCGCTTTGTCCATTGTAATTGTCTACACACGATCGGAATTTAAGCGATCAGATTTTGTTGTTGGAAAATTTTGGATCCTGCTCTCAAAATTAGTGTGTTGGAAATTCTGATACGATCGTACATTTTCCATCTGAAAGTCCGACCATGTGTACAGGGCATTCGTCTACAAAAATTTTGCCCAATGTGTAATCTGATTCCTCTCTGTACTACCTTCTGTCATTCGAAATGGAGGTAGCCCAAGGCAGAAGTGTGTAGCAAGAAGCTTAAAGCGGACCTTCAGTCATTTTTTTCATCTTTCCATCTATTAAATCTTCTGCCCTTGTTTTAACTTTGGATAGTATTTTTTTTTTTTCTGCCAGTAAATACCTTATACAGCCCACTTCTTGTTTCTTGTCTGGTAAAAAGCCTAGGCTTATGACATCATGTACAGCTCTTGCTCTCACTCTTGTGAGAGTTTTCCAGGAAGGGAGGGGGGAAGACTCATAAGAGGGCCAATGAGAGCTGGAGGTGTGTGTGTGTCTGTCTGTGTAAATTCAGGAAGTGAACAGGCAGCAGTTTCAGCTGCCCACAGTTAAAATGGTTGCAGACAGACTCGGCGGAGGGAGATTTCTGCAGCATATTTGCATATTTTTATATATACTGTGATTCTGAACGTGCCAAAGTGGTTGGAGGAAAGCTTCAAAATAGCAAAGATGTTTTTATTACAAATTATGTAAGCAGACTGCAGTTCCTCTTTAAAGTCATAAAAATAAAGTCTTGTGAAATTGCTGCAGAATTTACCTTTTGTAGGACTAATGTCTAATACAGACAGTAAGAATACCACATAACCACTAGGGGGCAGTGTAGGGGTTATGTATGACATGATGTTTTTTTTTATTGTAGGGGGGGCGTGGCCTGGCATGTGACATCACTGATCGCCCTTCCCTATAAAAGGGAATAGACGATCAGTGACGGCCACACAAGGAAGCACGGGGAGAGGCTGTTTACACAGACGTCTCCTTGTTCTTCAGCTCTGTGACCCGTTCGCGGGACACCAGCCGCAATCGGGTCTGCTGGTCCTGCGGCCACGGTCACGGAGCTCAGTACTGGGTCAGGGTGGGCACTTAAAGAATCTGGGCACTTAACCACTAACCACCCGGCCAATGTACATATATGGCCGGGTGGAAGCTCTCTACTTCTGAGAGGACGTTCAGGAACGTCCTTCAGAAGGAGGGGATCGCGCGCGTGCCTGCTCAGCGGCGCAATCCCGATGTGCTCGTGTCACCCGGACACGGCGCATCTCGGATCAGCAGGAGGGCTCTGTGATTGGCCCTCCTGATCACATTACGGCCGTGTCCAATCACAGCTGTCATGTGATGTAAACAAACAGCCGGTTGCTAGGCAATCGGCTCTCCTCTCCTCACACGGAAGTCGTCGCCAAGGAGAGCAGATCGCTGCAGCCGGCTGGTGATCAGTGAATATGAGCTGCTTTTACTAACTGATCACCAGTCTAGTATAAACCTACAGTGTAAACACACATGTCACCACAATACACATGTCAACACACATGTCCCCAAAACACACGTCCCCAAATAATAAAGACATGTCCCCAAATAAAAAAACACATGTCCCCCACATATGTCCCACTAAAATCACATGTCCCAATGATTATCTGCACACATATGTACGTGATCACCTGCACACATATGTACATGATCATTTGCGTACATATGTCCGTGATTACACAAACCAATTATTATACACTTAACGGATTTTTTTTTACCAAAAACATGTAGCAGAATACATTTTGGGTTAAATTTATGACACAATTTGATTTTATTGGATTTCTTTTAAAATAGAAAAAAGAAAATATATTTTTTATTCCAAATTTCCCCTTTTTCTGCGCTTATATCGCAAAAAAAAAAATAACTGAGTCGTGAATAAATACCACCAAAATAAAGCTCTATTTGTGCAAACAAAATGCTAAAAATTTCATTTGGGTACAGTGTAGCATGACCGCGCAATTGTCATTGAAAGTGCGAGAGCGATGAAAGCTGAAAATTGGGCTGGGAAGGAAAGGGGCGAAAGTGCCCTGTATTGTAGTGGTTAAAGAATCTCGTACCGGTACGTGATTTGCCCAGCCGTGCCATTCTGCCGATGTATATCGGCGTGAGACGGTCCTTAAGTGGTTAAAGTGGTATTCAATTTAAAACATTTTTACCTTTAATGTATTAAAGTGGTTCTAAAGGCAGAAGGTTTTTTTTATTTTAATGCATTCTATGCATTAAGATAAAATTGTGTGCAGCAGCCCCTCTCAGCTCCCCTATTACTTACCTGAGCTCCATCTCGATCCAACAATGTTGCATGAGAGCCTCGTCTGTCCGGGGACTCTCCCTCCTCATTGGCTTTGACAACAGTCAAAGTCAGTGAGCCAATGAGGAGAGAGAGGGGGTGGGGCCAAGCTGTGGCTCCATGTATGAATGGAGACACAGAGCTGCCCCCATAGTAAGCTGCTTGCTGTGGGGGCACTCTGCAGGAGGGAGGGGCCAGGAGTGCCGGCAAGGGACCCAAGAAGAGGAGGCTCTGGGTGCTCTGTGAATAATCACTGCACAGAGCAGGTAAGTATGACAGGTTTGTTGTTTTTAAATAAATAAAAAAAAAAAAACAAGAATTTCATATCACTTTAAAGCGGGATTCCACCCTAAAGTGGAACCTCCTCTGATCGGATCCCTCCCCCCCTCCGGTGTCACAATTGACACCTTTCAGGGGGGAGGGGGGTGGAGATACCTGTCAAAGACAAGTATTTACACCCACTTCCGGGCATAGACTCCCGTGGGAGTCTACGCCATTTCCTGCCCTGCCGCTCTGTCTGCTGGGACACACACGGGTCCCAGTGACAGCGCGGAGATTTCCTATTGCGCGGCGCAACGCGCGCATGCGCAGTAGGGAACCGGGAAGTGAAGCCGATTCGCTTCACTTCCTGATTCCCTCACCTAGAATGGTGGCGGCAGCAGCCGAGGGCCGAGCGATCGATCGGCCTCGGCTGCCGGCATCGCTGGAACCCGGGACAGGTGAGTGTCCATTTATTAAAAGTCAGCAGCTGTAGTATTTATAGCTGCTGGCTTTTAATATTTTTTTTTTTGGTGGAATCCCTCTTTAAGGTAAAAATGTTTTGCCACTTACTGCACCCCCCCCCCCGCCCCCGCCCCCAATTCCTCCTCCAAACACTTGCCTTAGTCCTGTATCCGGCTGCAGGTCTTCTCCCCTGCCTTTCTCTTCTTACAGAATGTTTTGCAGTAGCATTAGCCGTTGGCTACTGTCAGTCCAATTCTGTGGGCAGGGAGCAAGGGGGCAGAGTCAAGCAGGACTGTGTGTGTCTATGGACACACACAGCCGATCTCCGGCATGAGCCCTTACATCTACCCTTACAGAAAGCAGCTTGCTATGGTGCCAGACACAGAAGTGGAGGAGCCCAGATTGTCAGCCGGGGACCCTAGAAGAGGAAGTTCAGAGCTGCTCTGTGTAAGATCATTGCACAGAGCAGATACTTATCACATGTTTTAATTTTAAAAAATTCCTTTATAAACGCTTTAATTTTAGCCTGTCACAAATGAGGTCAGTTTTACTGGACATATAAGGAAATGATTACAGTGTTCAATGAAGGTATGTTCTGCTTAGGTATTTGTTCACCATATGCCCAGGTTGATGTGGCAAGGCTTGTGAAAGGTATACTTTAAAAGCTATTACTTTTCTTCCTCTTACTGTAAGAAAACATGTAGGCATTGTTAATACAGGCATAAAAATTACCAGGAACTCAGGAGCTGGACGGATGACAGGATAAACAACACCGCTAAAACTGTGTAAACTGTGCTTTATCGTGACCCTGGTAAGGGATGTTTGCACAAATGGCATTTGGCTCAAAATGATTTTACATCTTTGATGCACTTGTTTCATCAGCATTTCTAACTGAGTACTGGGTGAATCTGCATGTTTATGAACATGGCGAAGGACCTGTGTCATTTTAGGAAGGTGTAAGACCGCATAGTACACCACAAATACTGAACCACTCACTTCAAGTCCTTCAGCATCTTACATTCTAGTATTTTTTTCTTTAACCCTAGGAGCTATTTAAAGCCTGTTACACCCCTAAAAATACCCTCATTTTGCCTTTACCATTAATTGGCATTCACTTTGCCAACTTTTAACGAAATGTTGCTTCTCCCTAAGGATCTGACTTCAGAAGTGAATTCTGGTTGCTGTGTGATTGCGCAGTTAATGACTGAGTATGTTTGCACAGCTATTTATCTTTTTTTTTTTTTTTTTTTTTTTTTTTTTTTTAGGGGGTGCTTTTCTATGATAGGGCTAAATGGTCTAATTTGGGGGGGGGGGGGGGGGGGGGGTCTTAAGTCCCCAACCCTGAATCCCATGTTATAATAAAAGCTGATATAACCTGATGAGGAATGCGTATTCAGAATATAAAAGTCACAGTATTCTAAAGTAATCATTCACGCGTAATAAAAACACCGACTGTGGCTCAGTTTAAATACATTGACGTGTATAGACTACAATATTCAAAGTACAGTATTATAACAGTCCCTTACATTGCTGGTCAACAAGTGCAAAAATCGTTTCTATAATTTGTGTTGTTGGTCATAAAAAAAAAACCATAGATGCCAATATTTCAAAAAAATATAAAACTAACACCTTGAAAGGATTGAGAAGAGACATAAGGTGTACTACTTGGGCCACCTGCTACACGCTTTGTAGGGATTAGGAAGAAAAACGTGCATTTGTGGGTGTGTTGAAAAAAGTGAGTGTGATCAAAGTGGGTTTTTCTGTATGGTGTATGGTTTGTAGTATGCTACCTTATGCTTTGCTATGATGTAGAAATATTAGGGCCTTGGTACACTGAAGAGATTGGGGGAATAAAATAGGCAGCATTGTTGGTGTCCTTGGCAGCAATATTAATGTTGGTTAATATTAATATTATTATTATTATTAACATTAACATATTAACAATATTAACATTGGTTATTATTATATTAAATATTGGTGTTGGTGCCATCAGTTTTTAACCTACAGCATGTGTCAGGGCAAGTACTAACCCCCCAACAGTTGTCACAGCCAACAATAATAACCCCCAGCATGTGTCAGGACCAGTACTAACCCCCAACACAGTCACAGCCAACCATAATAAGCCCCAGAAATAACCCCCCAGTGTGTCAGGGCTAGCAATGGTAACGCCCAGCAATAAAACCTAGCAAGTGTCAGGGCAAGCAGTAACCCCCAGGAAGTGTCAGAGAAAGCAAAATAAAACCTCAGCACAAAAAAAAATCATCAATCATAGGTGTCAGTGAGGTGGTAAAGGGTATAGTAACAGCCTGGCTACAGCCAGAGAATAAAAACTGTAGCACGCCTATTGTAACGCCGAACACGATTGTTCTGAAAAACACATAGGCCTCCTGTTGTAACGCTGATTGTTCTGAAAAACACACAGGCTAGCCAGGCCAGGAGTCAAGATGAACTTCATCTAATGCTGCTTCCCCTTCGTGACAGAATCTGAAGAGAAGCAAAAGGTCCTAATAGAGCAAATATCAATCTATCTGTGGCTGACAGACCTGAGGTGCTAGAACTATTGACACTGCTGGAGAGTGTCAGTCAATGAACCACAAAGATAAGACCCTGACTTCCCTTTGTCAATCCCACCACTGCTAGGATTAAAAAACAAAACGAAATGTTGACTCTGACTATGGCAGATGCTGATGCAGGTGCCAGGAGAATTTTTCCAGGGTGCTATAGCACACCCAAGCACCCTCCCTGGCACCGCCACTGTCTGAGATAGTTAGCAGTAGAGATGGCCTTACGGTTCGGCCGGCAGTTGGTTCGCGGCGAATTTTGCTCGTTTGCGATTCGCCAAACCGGCGGACTTCTGCCGCTGTTCGTGCTGCGGACATATGCGTTTACATTGTGAAGAACTTTGACCCATGATGACACGTCCATCATGGGGTACAGTACAGCCAATTGAGACATTTCAGCACATGGACAATTGGACATACTCCCTACCTTATAAATAGACCTGATCTGGCGGCCATTTTACATTGTGTCTTTTGTCAGTGTAGGGACAGGATGCTGTGTGGAGCAGGGACAGTCAGTTTAATCACTAGCTATTACTATTAGGTCCACAAAAGTCCTTTTAAGGACTGGCATAGGTGTACAGTATATAGGGTTGTAATACACTAAGAATATACGTTCTTTCAAATATACAAATTATATTCTGGTGCACTGCTGCTGACTGCTGTGCTGCTGAGTGCACTGCTGACCGATTCTGCAGCTGTCTTTTGTCAGTGTAGGGACAGGGTGCTGTGACATTTTCAGATGAGGAAAATTGGGCTATTAGCATATCTTATGTAACTGTGACTCAAAGGGACACAATAGAGTGACAGCTTTCTTGTTTTCCTATATACCTAATTTAATAATGAACTTATAAGTAATTCCCTGGTGGTTATATTGGTAGATTGTACTAATATTTGTACCTAAATATACCTATATGCATATAGTTCATTAAAGGAGTGCAGGGACTCTGTGGCTCTTGGCTTCCAGGCACAACAGACGCATGGCACACGTCTTAAACTTGGTTGTGCAGCAATTCGTTGTCAAATACCCTGGGGTCCAGGACATCTTGCGGCAGGCAAGGAAAATCTCAGCCCATTTCAGAAGATCTTACACGGCCATGGCTTGCCTTGCTGACATTCAGCAGCGACAGAATCTGCTTATCAGACGTCTTATTTGCGATTGCCCGACGCAATGGAACTCAACCTTCTATATGCTTGATAGGCTGCTCCAGCAGAAACGTGCAGTTAACGACTACCTGTACGAATTCTGGGGAGCTTTGTTTTTTTTCACCACGCCAGTGGCTGCTCATGCGCGACGCATGCAGACTTCTGCGGCCATTTTATGAGGTCACCAAACTGGTCAGTTGCAGCCATGGCGCCATCAGTGACATTGTACCTTATGCCTTCTTTATGGAGCGTGCATTGCGTCATGTCATTGATCAAGCCATGGAGGAGCAGGAGCAGGAAGATGAGGAAGTCGCAATGCTGGATGAATTCCCAGGGGGGGCTACTCTATCTGAGACAAGTCAATCAACAACAGGAGTCTGAAGAGGAGTCAGAGGAGGATGGTGCCGGGGCGGATGAGGAGGAGCAAGAAGAACATGCTTTAAACCTTTCTGGGATCCCTGTTGTGCGTGGATGGGGTGAGGAGAACGAGGAGGACGACATTATACTGGATGATGAGCAAGAGCCAGGCCACCACACCGCTTCCAGTTTAGTGCAAATGGGGGCCTTTATGCTCCAGTGTTTTAACAGGGACGCCCTTATAAAAAGCATAAAGGTCAAGGACCAGTACTGGGTGGCAATGTACTTAGACCCCCGGAACAAACACAAAATGGCGGAAATGTTACCACCGTCACAGAGGGCTGTCAGAATGGAGCACTTACAGGCCTTCCTTCGAGATATGCTGCATTCTGCTTTTGAGTGCGCTGGCAGAGGAGGAATTCCCACTCCCAGAGAAAGAGTTGCGGGTACCAATCCAACAGCGCCTGCAAGAAGAGGGCGGTTTGAAGATGTGTTGGTGACTTCTGATATGAGGTCATTCTTTCAGCCGACACATTGACAGGTGTCATCCGGATTCAGCATCAGGGAACGCCTAGACCGACAGGTGTCTGACTACATCAGGTTAACGGCCGATGTGGATGCTCTGAGAAGTGATGAACCCCTGGACTACTATGTGGGCAGGCTTGACATCTGGCCAGAGCTTGCCCAATTTGCAATGGAACTGTTGGCTTGCCCCTCATCCAATGTCCTGTCCGAAAGGACGTTCAGCGCAGCAGGGGGGATCGTGACCGATAAGCGCACTCGCTCACGACTAGCTTTTCTACCTTTTGGTTCACTTTCTTGTACAAAAAAAGAACACCGTACTATATGCCTGTACCCTCCTGTTTGAAGAGGTTGAGCGGTGTCACATTTTTGGGTCCCACAGCGAGTTGCTGGTATCAGTGCTGGTGTCAGTGCTCTCTATCACGGTGCTGGTGTGGTGTCAGTGCTCTCTATCACGGTGCTGGTGTCAGTGCTCTCTCTCTCGGTGCTGGTGTCAGTGCTCTCTCTCTTGGTGCTGGTGCTGGTGTCAGTGCTCTCTATCTCGGTGCTGGTGTCAGTGCTCAGTCTCTATTGCGGTGCTGGTTTCAGACAGTGAGGGAGATAGTAGTGCCAGCACCATGGCTGAGGATCAGCACTGGACTGGCACCTTCAGACCACCGCAGTGGAGCCCTGCATAGGTGGGGGTAAGGGCAGAGGGAGGGGCTCAAGCACAGGTTGGCACACTGGCACAGGACTGCGCTGCCCTGACTGTGGCACTGATCATCTCCTGCACCCCCTTCATAGCCTGTCCTGACCTTGCCTCTCCTCCGTGGCCTTCATGCGCTCCTGAATTATCAAAATTTCACAGATAAAAAAAGAATGCTTGTCGCTGTCGATCCCAGATTCACTTAATACTTTTGTTATGTCAGTGTCCATGTTGTGGGACTATGTGTGCACAACTAGTAAGTATTTTGTGGCTGAAAATATCACCTGGAGGTTTTTAAGGTTCACCTGCCATTAAAGTCAATCGGGCCCGCCGCAAACTTTGTGGTTCGCGAACTTTTGGCCGCGTTCGTGAAACGTCCCGTCGGAAGTTCGTCCATCTCTAGAAATCAGTATTCCTGACTAATGCAACTCTGAACAAATTATCAATACAACCATGATTTCTTTAGGATGAACCCACTCTAAAATGGATCCCCATAGTATGAGCAAACATTTAAAAAAAAACTAATGTATGAATGTTGCTTCTCAAAAATTGAAATTTTAAATGTTAAACAAAAACAATGTATTTATCTATACCTTAAGACAGGGGTGTCCAAACTACGGCCCTCCAGTTGTTCAGGAACTACAATCCCCATCATGCCTAGTCATGTCTTTGAATGTCAGAGTTTTACAATGCCTCATGGGATGTGTAGTTCTGCAACAGCTGGAGGGCCGTAGTTTGGACACCCCTGCCTTAAGACCTTTGCACTAATTAGGTTTAATAAAGATACCCAATTTTAATAGCGTAGGTGTGATCATATGCATGTCTCCAAAACACCCTAATATTCTTCCATACATAGAAAGAGCTTAAAGTCAATGGGGCCCGCCGCAAACTTTTGGCCGCGTTCACAGTTCGCGAAACGTCCCATCGGAAGTTCGTCCATCACTAGTTAGCAATGCTACCCCTTGTGTTATCCTCTGTTTTCTGTATGACTACAAGTAAAATATGTAGTTCTTTAACTGGACTAAGCAGTACCAAGCCATTGCTCTCTGTCACTACCATAAATAGCAAACATTAGACATGCCAACATCATGTCAGCTTGTTCTTATTCAATTTCCAGGAGACATTAGGACTGTATATATATGGCTTTATTTTGAATTTCTACACTAACAGCACTGGCTATGTTTAACATTTTCTTACTTCACCCCTGTGTGACAATTAACACTATTTGTTTTGTTCCTAGTTATACAACAGAAGTGTAAGGTTCTCCAAAAATTGTTGCCACAACTTACAAAAGTAGGGGGTTATTTATTGGCACAGTGAGGCTGGGTATAATGCAGGATGATGTGATTGTAAGGGTTAACTACTGACATTTAAAGAGGTATTATACCCAAAAGCAATTTTTTTTTTTATATGCCAATCATTAGAGGTGTTAGCTGCATTAGTTTCTGTTTTTGTAGGCTTTTTTCTTCTATTTCCACCTGGTGATCTGGCCAACACACCTTCTGTATTAGTGTGCCCTCTTTCTGAATTAAGAAGCACAGGGGCATATCTGGACAGCAGTCACAGCAACAGTTTTTTTTTTGGGGGGGGGGGGTTAGGATAAAGTTTTTACATGAATAAATGAAAGCAAATCATTGTAAGCACCCATCTCAGTGCTAAATGGTTTGTCTTAGCACTCTAATGCCCCGTACAACATCCAAAGTCCGTCAGACCGAGTCCGTCAGACTATCCGATCGTGTGTGGGCTGCAACGGACTTTAGCTTCGCAAAAGTCTGACGGACTTTAGAAATGAAGCATGCTTCAAATTTTCCCGACGGAACTCCGCCGGACCCGGTCCCCTTCGAAAAATCCGCTTGTGTGTATGCTACTCCGACAGACTAAAACCGACGCTAGGGCAGCTATTGGCTACTGGCTATGAACTTCCTTATTCGAGTCGGGTCGTACGTCATCACGTTCGAATCCGTCGGAGTTTAGTGTGATCGTGTGTGGCCAAGTCCGTTCGGCCGAAAAGTCTGTCAGAACTCCGTCGGAACTCCGGCGGAACTCCTTTGGAAGTCTGTCGGACATAAGTCCTCTCGTGTGTACGGGGCATAACTGCTATTTTTGCGGGAGAGCTTGTTCTGTTGAAAAACAGATTTACTGGGGCTGGATCACCAGATAAAAAAAAAAGCAAATGGAGCCTAAAAAGTAAAAGTAATGTAACAATCACATCTAAGAATTGGTAAACTGCAATATAATTGTTTGGGTTTAATACCACTTTAATAAACAGTTGTAAGTATTGAAAGTTTGCTTTCCCACACAGTCCAGTTGCAAGACTCCTCTCTCAGCTGCCCAAAAAAAAAGCGGTGCTTTCATTACTCACTTTTCATATCTACTGGAGTCAAATTTGGTAAAGCCACTGCTTATTGCTTTTAGTAAGTGATCTGTCTGTATATGACAGCCCTTGGGCTGATATCAGATGGTTGATACTGCGACTAGAAACATATTACCAGAGGAGGATGCATGTCTGTCCCTGATCAGAACACTACTGAATCTTGATCCTTAGCAATGGGAGCGACACCTTGCTGCCTCCGGAGGAATAGGCATCCAAGATATCACCAGTAGCAGGATTGCTAGCAGTAAAGTTGTGCATCTGAGATCAGCCTCAGGGTACCCACAGATATAGAAGGGACAGACCTTCTTTGGATCCCCGTTATAGCTTGTGTCTGAATTAAATAGCCATCGGGACCAAAGATGCAATAAATTCCACCCTTGTCTTTCTATGTTGTCCTATCTACCTTGTCCTTCAAACAGAAACACAAGCATGTATAACATTATGCTTATGATTCCGGTTTCCATGGCATACAGTCCTCCCCAACCACATCCTGTGGGCTGCATAAGCTGGTTCATTTGACTTTTGGTGTCATTTTAAGACTGAATGCTTAGATCATTCAGCGTTCAGTGCAGGTGCAGTAGACCCTCTTTTGACCTGCTTCAGCAGCTTTTGCATTCCCATAAGCTTGTATGGGCAGAAAAGTGTGAAGGAAACAAAAATCTTTGACACTGGCCCTAAATCTGGTGGCTTTGAAAATCTTATGCCGCGTACCGCGACTGGACTTTCTGGCAGACTATGTTCCGACGGTCTTCCCGATGGCCTTTCGGCGGAGTTCATACGGACTTAACGAACGGACTTGGCCACACAAGAATGGACTAAGTCCGTTCATTTTTAACATGATGACGTAAGATGGGACTAAAAAAGGGAGTTCAAATTTTGATTCATATGTGGCCAATGCAGTTGAACAGAAGTCGATCTACTAATAGACTTCTGCTCAACCGTCCTGTTGGATAAAATGGCTGTTGTGCTGGTCTGTGTACTGTATTCTGACAGCGGAGAATTCTCCCTGCTGTCAGAATGCAATTTTGCAGTGGGAAGAATTCCCCTATCTGCCTCAAATGTGTGGAAGGGTGAAATCTGTTCCATTTTTTTCTTTCAACCAATGAGCTAGCCACTGGCTGAACGAAAAAAACGGGAACCATGTACGGCCAGCTTAAGATCAAATTTTGTTTAGTGAATCTGAATACACAAGGTACTTGATGTGAAGTTAGAGCCGGGCAGGCTAGGATTTATTTTTAAGTTTCTTTGCTGTGAGCAGGCTGCTTAGGTTGTTAAATGGTGGAAATACTATTTTGCTTTCCTGATGCTAAAAACACAATAAAGCTGGTTGCAGCCACTTTAAATCTGACAGGCTCTGTGGACTCTCATTACCTGTACAAAAAAAATCTCCCTCTAAGGCTATGCGCCACAAGAGACCGCAAAAGCAGGGCTGCTGTTATTACAATGTGTAAAGATAAAACTTTAATATGAGGCTGGTGTGGAGGGCCCTCTGTAGCTTTTGCCATGGGACACTGTTATATATAGTTACATTTCGGATCATGCAGTTACTCGGTCCATATTTCACCAGACTGCAAGTTATACAATAAAAAAAAAAATCAATGATCCTTGTCCTGCAGGAACTCTGTTTACATTGATGTGAGTTGTAAACAGGATCACCCTGTATCCATTGATAAACAGCTCAGTCTTTCGGCACACAAGTAATTGAACAAGACTGGTACTTTTACTGAAAATAAAGCTTTGATGAGTTTCCCCTAAGAGCAATTTCGGCATACACATAAAACACAGAGGTAGGCCACTATACCTTTGAACTGTTGGTAGGTAGAACGCATCAGCCATATCGTATTAGATTAGATTTTTATATGAATTAAAGGCTGAATTTTCATCATTGCATCTGTAAACATATCAGTCCCTGAATACCTTCCACTCTACTTTAAACCAAAGATTAAATAGTTCTATTGCTGCTCTTCAATACCTTGAAGTATTGTCCTTTATGTTCTTCAATTAAAGCTTTGTTCTTTTGACATTTCACAGTGCAAGTAATTAAACTTTTTTGTGTTGCCAGAGTCCATTTCTTTTTTTCTTTTCTTTTAAAGGCTACAAGTAGTCTGTCAGTGATCTACTAATGCTATCCACCAAGAAAATTAACCAATTTCTGGGAATAAAATTATTTATATTCTTTTTTTGTTTAGTACTTAAAGTTTTTTTTTTCAATTGATTTATTTATTTATTTATTTATTTTAGTCCTGTATTTGAGTTTTGCATTATGCCGTGTATACACGATCGGAATTCTCGTTGGAAAAAGCTCTGATGGTTTTCCCGACGGAATTCCGACGGAATTATGACGAAATTTGGCTCAAGCTGTCTTGCCGACACGCGGTTTATAACACAGTGACGTACAACATGTACAACGTGACTAGAAAAAGGAAGTTCAATAGCCAGTAGCCAATAGCTTTTGTCTCGTAGTTGAATCTGAGCATGCGTGATTTTTGGCGTGTCGGAATTGCATACACACGATCGGAATTACCAATAGAAAGTTTTTCCATCGGGAAAATTGAGAACATGCTATCAATTTTTGGCTGGCGGAAATTCGGACAGCTAAATTCAGATGGAGCATACACACGGTCGCATTGATGAAAAGCTCTCATTGGTCTTTTTCTGGCCGGAATTCTGATCATGTGTACGCGGCATTAGAGTATCTCATATTTACTAAATTCAGCCAGCCGGTAGAGTGCTAGGTCCCTTTTGCCACATTCACCATGCAATCTTAACTGCTTTGCTGAAAAATGCTAAATAGTGGAAGCTTAAATTACTCACACAGATGGCTCCGAGGAGAGGCTTTTCCCCCCAGGCTCCTATATTCAGAAGATGACATATCTACACTCTATTAACAGTTACAAAGGAAAAGATACTACTGAGCTCTTTAGAAAATGCACATGAGCTGCATGGGTGTACCCTTTTACTAAATATGTATTTGTGAAATAAATAAGATACAAATTATATTAAATGGTGAGCACCTGTGAACCGGTATTCCAGCCCAGGACGATTGCACTACATTCCACAGTTCCTCTGCATTTCTTGGTTTTACCTCAGGAAAGGAATTTTTGATGTCACCTCACAAGTTACAAGTTTTCTATTGAATTAAAGTCTGGGGATTGGGCTGGTCATTCTAGAATGTTACTCTTGCTGGTCTGGAACCAAGATGCCGCTCGCTTACTGGTGTGTTTCTGGTCATTGTCTTGTTGAAACACCCATTTCAAGGGCATTTCCTCTTCGGCATGAGGCAACATGATGTCTTAAAGTATTTTGATGTATTCAAACTGATCCCTGATCTCTGGTATGCAATAAATGGACACAACACCATAGTATGAAAATCATCCCCAAATCCGAAAGCTTGCACCTCCATGCTTCAGTCTTTACAGTGTGCTGGTGCTTGAATTCAGTGTTTGGGGGTGTCATCTGACAAACTGCCTGCAGCCCCTAGACCCAAAAGAACAATCTTGCTTTCACCAGTCTACAAAATGTTGCACCAATGTGTTCTTTGGCAAATTGTAACCTTTTCAGCATTTGTCCTTTATTCATCAATGGGACTGGGGGGGGTGATTCTGAAAGATAGCTTGGCTTCACATAGGCGTCTTCTAGAGCTGCACGATTCTGGCCAAAATGAGAATCATTTTTTTTTGCTTTGAATAAAGATCATGATTCTCATAGCGTAACATCATCTTTCACAAGAAACAAGAAAAATTTGGCCAACTTTACTGTTTCGTTTTTTATTAAATCATTAAAATGTATTTTCTTTTTCGTACATCACGGGACACAGAGCCACAGCATTTGCTGAATGGGTTTTAAAGGCACCTCTAGGTGATGGACACTGGCACACCCTAGACAGGAAGTTTAGCTCCTTATATAACTCCTCCCCTTACTGGGAGTACCTCCGTTTTTCTTTCGCCAGTGTCTAAGGTGTTGGTCACAAGTAAAGACGTGCTGAGCTCCGCTGGAGAAATCTTTGCTGGGTCAAGCCATGCTACCGGTTCCATTCAAAGTGTCTTATACAGGTCTAATTGAATGGTACCTGGGCCTCGTGTCGGAAGAAACAAGGTTTGGCCTGTAACGCTTCCCTTTTTAGAGAGCTGGACCCTGGGATCCAGTGTTTGTTTGTTTTTCAGCCATATTTTCCTGGTGGGGTGCTTTACAGGCCCAGGAGTGTGGATCCCCTGATAACAAGGGGCCCTGGTTCCCGAAGGTTTTTTTTTTACGGATCCAACCGTGAGTGGTGAAGATAGGGTCTGTTTGGTTTACCACAGAACCCTGCAGCCGGATAAGGTAAGGGAGATTCCTAAGGAATTTTTAAGTACATGTTGCTAATCCCTAAAGTCGCCACCGGGAGCTGTCAAGAGCACGTACCTGCTCCATGCTTGTCAGTCTTGCTCTGTGTCACAAGCTGCACGCTTCCTCTGAGCCCAAGCTCCGGGTAGGATGTGGAAAGATTTTTCTCTTTTCAGGAATGTCCCCCCACAGCTTCGTTCCAGGCTAGAGGCCATGGGTCAGTCGGCGGTATGTCGCCCCGCTCCTGCTGCCACTGCCATTATGGCGGCTCTCCAGCCACCTGCTCTCCTCCACCCCAGCCCCCCCTCCACGTGTGATCCAGTCAGATCGGAGCCCCCATCTTTTTGATAAAAGATGAGGGGGCAGAAAGGGTGGTCGGAGGAGGGGGCGGAGCATCAGAGTGGCGTCGGCATTGTTCAACACCCACAACACGGGCCATGCTTGGCTATAAAAAAATTTTGCAGGTGCACACAGCTAAAGGAGGGACACAGAGCAGATGGTTGGCATGTGAGTGTAGGTGACACAGGCATTCCCAGGCATGTTTACTTAGCATCAGACTGAGCCTTGATAGCAGCGGCAGTTGCTGAACTATTTTTCTCAGCAGCGGGTGCATTTCTGGTAGTACCTCTGCATTTGTGCTTAGCACTATGGGCAGAAGGGGAGGTAAAAATAGGGGCTCAAAGGGATCTCTGTCCCGTGATCTACGAAAAAGAAAATAGGATTTTTTTAACAGCTTACCTGTAAAATTATTTTCTTTGAGTACATCACAGGACACAGAGGTCCCTCCCCTCTTCTAATGCACATATACTGCTTTGCTACAAAACTTAGGTATTCCCAGCAAGGGGAGGGGTTATATAGGGAGCTAAACTTTCTGTCTAGGGCGTTCCAGTGTCCGTCACCTAGAGGTGCCTATATAACCCATTCAGTAAATACTGTGGCTCTGTGTCCTTTGATGTAATCGAAGAAAATAATTTTATAGGTAAGCTGTTATAAAAAATCGTATTTTCCCCCAAAAAATGCGTTTGGAAGATCGGTGTGCAAGTACAGTGTGACATAAAATATTGCAACAACCGCCATTTTATTCTCTGGGGGCTCTGCTAAAAGAAAATATATGTGTATAATGTTTGGGGGTTCTGAGTAATTTTCTTGCAAAAAATACTGATTTTAACCACTTCCCACCCGGCCAATGCACATATACGGCCGGGTGGGAGCCGCCTACTCCTGATAGGACGTTCAGGAACGTCATTCAGGAGTAGCGGGATCGCGCGCGCGCGCCCGCGCAGCGGCGCGATCCCGATGCGCCCGTGTCACCCGGACACGGCGCATCTCAGATCGGCAGGAGGGCTCTGTGATTGGCCCTCCTGATCACATGACGGCCGTGTCCAATCACGGCCGTCATGTGATGTAAACAAACAGCCGGTTGCTAGGCAATCGGCTCCTCCTCTCCTCACACAGAAGTCATCGCTGTGGAGAGGAGAGAGCAGATCGCTGCAGCCGGCTGCTGATCAGTGAGTATGAGCTGCTTTTTACAGCTTTTTACTCACTGATCACCAGTCTAGTGTACACAGTAAACACACCACACAGTAAACACATCACACAGTATAAACACAATGTCCCCACACATGTCCCCAAAACATACATGTCCCCAAATAATAAAAACACATGTCCCTAATAATAAAAACATGTCCCCCACATATGTCCCACTAAAATCACATGTCCCAATGATTATCTGCACACATATGTACGTGATCACCTGCACACATATGTACATGATCATTTGCGTACATATGTCCGTGATCACACAAACCAATTATTATACACTTAACGGATTTTTTTTTACCAAAAACATGTAGCAGAATACATTTTGGCTTAAATTTATGACAAAATTAGATTTTATTGGATTTTTATTGAAGTAGAAAAAAGAAAATATTGTTTTTTTTTTCCAAATTTCCGCTTTTTTGCGCTTATATCGCAAAAAATAAAAAACGGAGTCGTGAATAAATACCACCAAAATAAAGCTCTATTTGTGCGAACAAAATGATAAAAATTTCATTTGGGTACAGTGTAGCATGACCGCGCAATTGTCACTGAAAGCGCTAGAGCGCTGAAAGCTGAAAATTGGGCTGGGAAGGAAGGGGGCGAAAGTGCCCTGTATTGAAGTGGTTAACTTGTAAGCAACAAGTGTCCGAAAAAGGTTTAGTCTATAAGTGGTTAAACTGACTTCATTTACAGACTGAAGTTCATTCCTTTTGATCTAAAAGAAAGTGTTACAATGTTTTTCTTTATTGCTGCCTACAGGATGTTGTGATAAACTTGGCAGACTGACTGGTTTTTGTTTTATTTTTTGACAGCTGTCAACAGAACTCTCTGCACTGAATCGGGAAAATGCTGTTTTAAGATCGCAAGGGGGGTAGAATTGTAATCTTGGTTATTTAACGATTAACCACGCAGCTCTAAAGTCTTCTAATTATTACAGTAGTTACAAATAACTTTAGACCTTCTTTGATAACCCTGGCATCTTTGCCATTTTGGTTAGTCTTTAATTCCATTCAAATAGTAGTTTTCCCATTTTCTTCCATGTCTTTCTGGTATTGGTTGCCATTTTAAAGCATCTGAGATCATTTAAGCTGAGCAGCCTATCAGTTTCTGCACTCCTTTGTATGTTTCCCCCTCTCCAATCAACTTTTTAATCAAAGTACACTGTTCTGTTGAACAATGTCTGAAACTATCCATTTTACTATCCGTTTACTATCCATTGTACAACATTTGCTGCCTTCATCCTTAAATAAGGGCTACCTGTTTTTTTCACAGACTAAGGCCTGGTTCACACCTATGTAGGTTGCAGTTTGCATATTCCAGGTGCATTTTGCGTTTTTCAATACACTTTTTTGATCCATTGAAGTCTATCAAACCAAAAACCAGAAAAAAATCCCTGGCCCTTTCCATAAAATGCACAGATGTGAACATGACCCATAGGAAAACATGTTCAATGGACTGTAGTGTGTTTCTGCAAAACTGAAAATGCACTAAAAAATGCATAGGTGTGAACCAGGCCCGATTGACCTCAGTAGCTGATCTCCACACTGCTATTTTGAACACGCCCCTTTTTGCACAAAATCAGCAACATGCATGTTATGACTGTTGGGTCTGTTGGTTTTCTATTACTCTACTACACCTACTAGCAAATTATTTGCCATGTAGAAATATAATATATGCGAAAAATAGTGATTGATCTGGTTATTGATGTTGGACTACAATTTTTTTTTTTTAACACATCTGTAAAAGATGTATGTGAAAGGGCAGAACTTGCTGTGCACATGTCAGGCCACACCCCAGAACAAAGCAAATCTTACCTCTGTAGAGCTATTGCAATTTGACATAAGGAAACCTGGCTTTATGTATAGAACTTGTCTCTGATCTCCCGTTTTCTTACATTTCAACCTTAGGATGGCCTGCCATGACTTTTCATCATGATCTGAAATCCCTGACAAAACAGGGATTTGTGTGTTTACACACCCAAATCCCCATGCTGGCTTTTGTGCACGCGGTCGCATGTGGCCAGCGGAGATCAAGACCGCTGGCCATGCGCATCGGGTCCCCCACCGTGCAGCAGGTGGCTCTTAAAGGGAACCCCGTATATGTATGGGATTTCGCACAGTGGTGCCATTGTGCCACAGTAAATGTGCGTGAGCCGGTCGGGAACCAGTTAAATGACTGAGGCCAAAAAGGCACACACAGAGAGGTGTATGTAAATCTGTTAAATCCCCCATATAAGAGGAAGGGCCCATGAACTGATTAAAGCATTATAAAAAGGTACTTGTAGGCATAACCTGCACTTTGACAGCATTATTGTTTTAAGCGCACATATGTGCCTTCAGGCTAAAAGCTAAATTACATGATCAGAGCAGTAACCAGACCATCTTGCAGTCATGGAGTCCTATGTTCATTTCCCACAAGGTACAAGATCTGCATGGAGTCCGTATCTGCTCTGTGTGTTTTTGTGGCTTTTCATTGGGGTACCCTGGTCTTCCCCAGTGCAATAATATACTGGCAGGGTTAGCGACTTCTGAGTGGACTTGCCCCAGTGTATGCGCATGTGACATTTGTACGTTTTTCGGGGGGTGGTACTTTAAACTCTGTAAAGCACTGCCTAATATGTCATCACAATATAAATTCTGTAAATAAATAATGTATAATGCACATAAGGCCAAGAGACACCAGGGAAGGTAAAGCATTTTCTTGTTTGCCCAGGCTACTATAATTGCTTAACCACTTGCCGACCGGGGCATAGCCGAAAGACGGCTACAGCGTGGTCGGCTGATTCTGGGAGGGCGTCCATTCACATCCTCCCAGAATATTGCTTTTGCACGCCCCCTGGGGCACGCTCCCCGGAAGAATCCGTGACCTCCGGGTCCGTAAGACCCGGCGCTTCGCGATAAATGGCCACTGGTCGCAGCCATTTACCACGTGATTGCTCCATCAAATGACGGAGCGATCACTTGTAAACAAACCGGCATCATGTCATGACGCCAGTTCCTCCCTCCTCTCTCTGTACTGCTACTCAATGACAATACTCTGCAATAAATTTTAACGGAAACTAAAATATTTTTTTTCTTTTTACCGAATTTTAAGTCTTTTTTGATTTATAGCGCAACAAAATGAAAAACCCAGCGGTGATTAAATACCACCAAAAGAAAGCTCTGTTTGTGTGAAAAAAAGAGCAAACATTTCATATGGGTACAGTGTTGCATGACTGAGTAATTGTCATTTAAAATGTGAGCGTACCAAAAGCTGAAAATTGGTCTGGTTAGGAAGGGGGTTTAAGTGCCCAGTGCTCAAGTGGTTAAAGATATTTTTTCCTTTTTTGGACCGAAGTGCCTCTTATTTTTGATTTTTTTTTTTGTGCCTCTTAATTTTTTTTCCAGCCAAAAAGGTACCAAGTTTTATTAGCTTAGCAGGTCCTCGCTTTTACCTCTCTCGTTTCCATAGTGATAAGTGTTCTTAGTTTTCCTAATTCTGTGCAATGATGGCTGGCTTCAGAAACACTATACTAGTTGGATTAATAAAGTGGAACTAAAAGCAAAACTTTTTTTAGTCTTGGATAGAGTAGAGCGAGATTCGACTATTTGTTAAGTTATCATTGGTGTTTGTGCCCAATTGGGGAGATTCACCCTCTCTATTTGGCCCGTTCACCGCCATCACTGAAAGAAAATCCCACATGTTGTGCGTTACCAGAACAGGAATAGAGGAAATCCTTCAATAAAGACACTAGTTCTGGTGACAGCCAGGGATTTCCTTGATTTACCGTTACTTCCTGTTTTGGCTGTGGGACAGGAAGTAAAGGGAAAGCTCTCTGATGGGACACAATTAGCAAAAGAAAAAAAAAACACTGGAGTTGTAATCCTTCTCACTCTATTCAAAATTAAAAGAAAGTTTTGCCCTTTTTAGTTCTACTTATCGTAGAGCTCAAGCCAAAAAGTTTTTTTATTTTATTTTACTACTGGACACAGTAGAGACAGTTAGAAACCCTTGTTTGTGTCCCTACTGAGGGCCTTTCCTTATACAAGCCCGGGAAAAAAGTATTGTGAATTCTACGAACTACACAAATTGTGTAGAAAAAAAAACTGATCACAGACATGTCTCACAACTATGTTCAATTAACATTCAAACCTTCTGGCTTTAAGACGCACTTAAAAAAATAAAAAAAGATAAAAACTGTAATCAATTGCAACTGTTTTTGCTGATCAAAGAAGAAAATATGGAATCACTCAGTTCTGAGGAAAATATTATGGAATCACTCACCATGTACCAGTTCTAAAACAAACATCTGCATCAGATTATATCTGCTAATTAGTCTGCAGTTAAAAAAAAAAGAGTGCTTGCACACCTTGGTGAGCTGTTGCCCTAACCTAATTGACAGGAATCATGGCTCCAACACAAGAGATGTCCATGGAAACAAAGAAGAGGATGGTAAAACTTCTTCAAGAAGGTAAATCATCATGGAATGTTGCAAAAGATGTTTGTTCTCAGTCAGCTGTGTCAAAAATCTGGACCAAGCTCAAATCAAATGAGAAGGATGTTAACCACTTGCTTACTGGGCACCTAAACCCCCCTCCTGCCCAGACCAATTTTCAGCTTTTAGCGATGTCACACTTTGAACAACAATTGCGTGGTCATACAACACTGTACCCAAATTACATTTTTATCATTTTTTTTCCCCACAAATAGAGCTTTCTTTTTGTGGTAATTGATCACCTCTGTATTTTTTATTTTTTGTTAAAAATAAAAAAGACCGAAATAAAAAAAATACAAAACCGTTATATGTTTTGTTAATACATTTTTTAAACAGGTAATTTTTCTCCTTAATTGATGCATGCTGATGAGGCTGCACTGATGGGCACCGATAGGTTGCATTGATGGGCACTGATGAGATGGCACTGGGTGGCACTGATAGGTGGCATTTGTGGCATGTCGCACTGATGGTCGATACTGAAGGGCACTAATAGGTGGCAATAATAGGTGGCACTGATAGATGGCACTGTTGGGTGGCAGTGATCAGCACTGATAGGTGACACTGATAGGCAGCACTGCTAGGTGGCACTGATGAGGCACTGATTGGCACCACTGGTGGGCATTGATAGGTGGCGTTGATTGCTGGCACTCTTATGTGCTGGTGGGCACTGTTGCCACTGATGGCACTGGCAGGTGGCACTGGCAAGCAGTACTGGTGGACACAGATGAGGCGACTGTGCCTCTTCCTCTTCGGGACTGATGTCCCTTCAACAGAAGCTGGTGATTGGCTTTTATTTCTCCTCACGCTGTCAGTGTAAGAAGAAAAAAAAAAAGATTAACGAACTTGTTTACATCATGTGATTAGCTGTCATTGGCTGACAGCTGATCACGTGGTAAGGGGCCAGGATTGATCCCTTACTCCAATCTGTGATCACCCGAGTCTCATGGTGATCACAGAGCAGACCGCTCGTGCCCTGCAGGGATCTGAAGGGGTTAAAGGGAAACGTACTGGTAGACCAAGAAAGTCATAAAAGCATCAAGATAGAAAACTTAAAGCAATTTGCCTTGAAAACAAAATGCACAACAAAACAAATGCAGAAATGGTCAGAAACTGGAGTCAATGTCTGTGACCGAACTGTAAGACATCGCCTAAATGAAATGAGATTTACATACAGAAAAGCCAAACGAAAACAATCATTACCACCTAAACTGGAAAAAAACAAGGTTACAGTAGACTAAAATAAAGCAATCATGGACTATGGATGGCTGGATGAAAGTGATATTCAGTGATGAATCACAAATCTGCATTGGGCGGGGTACTGATGCTTGAACTTTTGTTTGGTGCCTTTCCAATGACATGTATGAAGATGACTGCCTGAAGAAAACATGCAAATTTCCACAATCATTGATGATACGTGGTTGGAAGTCAGGTAAATCTTCACTAAATGCACAAGTTTATGTATTGAGATTTTGGACACTTCTTATTCCATCAATTATAGGATGTTTGGTGATGATGATATAATTTTTCAGGATAATTCATCTTGTTCTAGGGCAAAAGCCATCAAAACTTTCCTCCAAGAAAGACCTATAATGTCAATGGCATGGCCTTCAAATAGCCCAGACCCCTCAAGCCAATTAAAAATCTATGGTGGAAAATAAAGAAAATGGTCCATGACAAGGCTCTATCCTGCAAAGCTGATCTGGCAACTTCAATAAGAGAAGGTTGGAGCCGGATTGATGAAGAATACAGTTTGTCGATAGTTAAATTCATGCCTCAGAGAATTCAAGCTGTTATAAAACCCAGAGGCACTGCAACAAAGTATTATTATTTTTTCTCTGCTTGATCTGAAAAAAAAAAAAAAAACAGTAGCAATTGACTACATATTTCTTAAGTGTTTCTTAAAGCTAGAGGTTGGCATGTTGAATGAAATTTGTTTGAGGCATGTCTGTGATTAATTTATTTTCTACACAATTAAACAATTGAATGGAAATTTTCCAAGAGTGGTGATTCCACAATTTTTGCCAGGGGTTGTACCTTCTGTCCAAGTGACATGTAGAAATTAGAGTGGTTGTAAACCATTTTGTTTATCTTTTTTCTATAGGTAAGCCTAGAATACGGCTCACCTATAGATATTGGAAATATCTCCTAAAAATTCGCCATTTAGGAGATATTTCACTTGTAGTGCACCGATGTCGGCACATGCGCTGTGAAGAAATGGACCACCATGCCATTTCTTCCCCCAGCGCGTGCCGTAACTGATGGCTCCCCCGCTCATGTGCGGGAGTGACATCACATGACTCTGGCCAGTCACAGAGCTGGAGTCCGCGGCCCCGTAAGCGAGAGGGGCGAAGATGGACGCGGCCTGCACAGGAGACAGAGCGGGCTTCGTTTGCAGGTCATTTTCCTATAATGGGCTTATATGAGATGCATACTAGCCCATTATGCTTTTAATTTGCAGGCCTTTTGGGGAGCAAAAGAGGAATTATAACCCATGGGGGAAAAAAAAATTCACATACTTACCTCTATGCCACAGCATCGGTCTGCTGCTGTAGCTGTCCCATGTTGGCTCTAAGATCGAAAACTGAGCAATCACATGACCACTGATCAACTCTCGGCCTTCTAAGGGTGGAATGCAGTGACTGTCAGTCGCCACCCTCTGCTCTGCTTCTCTAGTGCTCACTGGAGTGCCAGGCTGAAGAGGGAATGGGCACAACTTGTTTTTGCTCTCAGCTAAGAGTGGGAGCCAGCTGTCAATTAGGCAGCTGGTTGGATCCCAACAAATATGGTTGGGATCCTTCCAGAGCTTGGAGCGGCTCTGTGATGTCAGCTGACAGGGGGCTATAGCCCGCTATAACCTGAATCTGAGTCACAGGAATACAAAAGAATGTGCTTTGGCCATTCTTCTGTTTTAAGGAATTCTTGCCAATGGGGTTTCGGCAGTGGTAAAAACCTTACAAGGAGAGAGTTTCCTAGTGACACAACAGAAAGTGAGATTAAATCTTCCCATCAGTGATATTGACAGCAGAAAAATCTGATATAGATTCTAATACTGGCCCACTATAAAAAAAAAAACCTTTTTCTGTTTTTAACAGTTAGCAGAAATCTTAGTTTCATCAATTTCATCACTTCCACCAGAAGTAAAGAATTCACATAATTGGTACCTGTGTTTATGAGTGTTTTTTGTCTGCGGCCCAGCTGTGTTACAGTATTAATGCATATTATTGTTCCTCTGTGTACCCAACTGCAAGCCCATTCAGGATCTTTTCTTAAGGAACACATGACCATGCCAGGATAAATAGAAAAAAAAAAGAATTCCTTGTGGTATCTGTGGTACATTTTATGTTTTCTGTCTTTCATAAACAGTAGTTTTCTGTTATAGTAAAAGGTCTAGCCATCAGTAGTAAAATCCTAATCCCTCCACACCCAGGCCTGAAACCACTACTGAAAATGTACATATTTTGCTTAGATGTTTATCTTTTATTTGAAGCTACTATTTGTTATAGTTGCAATAGCCAAATATAAACTAGGTTTTACTTAGTACATGTTAGGTTATTCTTGGGGTACATAAACACAAAAATTTCAAGTACGGTATATTTTGTTTGGAGCAGATGTAAGCCCACGTTATTTTTCAATAATGTGATCCTGAGCTGACAGAAAACAGAACAGAACGACACTGTTATGGGAAAGCAGGCACCTTAAGATGGCAGACTATATCCTTAGGTTGCTTTCACACTGAGGCGTTTTGCAATCGCTTTTGCGTTAAAAAAAAAACAAAACAAACAAAAAACCTGTAAAGCTCCAGAAAAATGGGAGGAGGGGTGCATCAGTTAGAGGCAGCGGTGGTGATGGATGAGGGGAGGGGGATCAGTGACACTGGTACTCACCTGCTCTCGGTATCGGTCAATTCCCCTTCCTTGCACAGTGTGAGGGGAGAAGTAAAAAGCCAATAACTGACTAGCGTCAAAGGGACATCGGCACTGATATTCAGAGCACTGTTTATCAGTGTCCTAATTATCAATAAAATCCCATCAGTGCCACCTCTTAGTGCTGCCTATCAGTGCCACCTATCAGTGTCCACCACTGCCACCTATTAGTGCACATCAGTGCTGCCTCATCAGTGCAGCCCATAAGTGCAGCATCATCAGCGTACACCAGTAAAGGAGAAAAATTACCTATTTGCAAAATTTTATACCCAACGATAAAAAATGTGTTTTCTTTTTTTCAAAATGTTCACTCTTTTAAAAAAAAAAATAAACAGTGGTGATTAAATACCACTAAACGAAAGCTCTGCTTGTGTGAAAAATTATAAAAATCTCATATGGGTACAAATTTGCATGACCGCGCAATTTTTATTCAATGTGTGACAGGCAGAAGGTTTATCTTAATGCATTCTATTCTATAAAAGGCCTTCTGTGTGCAACGCCCCCCTAATAATTACCTGAGCCTCATCTTGATCCAGCAATGTTGCATGAGAGACTAGGCTGTCCAGAACTCTCCCCCCTCATTGGCTTCCACTGCTGTCACTCAAAGTCAGTAAGCCAATGAGGGAGGAGAGAGGTGGGGCCGGGTCACTGCTCTATGTCTGAATGGACACAGGGAGCTGCAGCTCAGCTCTGGTGACCCATAGCAAGCTGCTTGCTGTGGGAGCACTCAACAGGAGGGAGGGGCTAGGAGAGCCGAAGAGAGACCAGAGTAGAGGATCTGGTCTGCTCTGTGCAAAACCATTGCACAGGGCAGGCAAGTATGATATGTTTACTTTTATTTATTTTTTTAACTAAAAATATATTATTTTTAACAAAAAATAAAAAATACACTTTAATATCACTTTAAGGTTAAAAACCTTTTGTGTTCAGCTCCCCATCTATCCCAAAAATCTCACAAGGTGCATATCAACAAATTGAATAGGCCTCATAACAAGTTAATAATAATGTGTAAACAGTTCTATATGTACCATCATCTGAATCAATTGAGAAAGAATGTTTGGGAGTCAGAACCCCACCCAAGACTCGCCAAGGGAGAGAGGCAAGCGGACTATCTTGGTACTATCTGTACCGAGATAGTCCACTTGCCTCTCTCCTTTAGTGAGGCTTGGGTGGGGTCCTGACTCCCAAACATTCTTTCTCACTAGGTACAGACAGCAATATAAATCCAACAAGGATCTTATCCTTTCCTACTCTAGTCAAAACTACTGTAGATCAAAGGTTTTGGCTAAAGATGAGAGTTAAGTATGTTTGTAAAATATCTTTTTCCTAGTTAACTCCAGAATAATACACATCATTTTATTATGGCTGAGACCTTTCATAATATGGAATGTATTCTTCACTTTATTGCTGTACAACTTACAACAAGATGCATTGTTTTATACCCAGTCATGACCTTGCAGATGATTATAAAGCTGTGGCATGATAATCAGGTGTTTCATAGAATGTGTTTTTATTATTTTTTGAGAATATGCTCAAAAGTTTGCATACTCAGAGAAAAAACTGCTTCCAGAGCAGTTTAGCGTTTTGCCTTTAGAAGCAGCTAATATTATCCTATGTGTCCATGCACATTAGGACATATTTTAAGGTCAGCGTTTAGAAGCAGAAAAAAAACTTCTGGTTTCCATTTTTGAGAGCAGTTTTCTGGCAGAAAATAATGCTCCTAGGCACCTGTACAAAAAACAATCTATGTGAGCGTTTTTTCTTTCTTCCTTTTGCGGTTGCTACCAGTAGACCTCAAATTGAAGATCACTCAAGTGCAAGGGCAGGTTATTAGTCAGTTGATCATTTATATGCTCAGCAGTCTGCATGTATTCAATCTTTGTTCATTGGTCCAACATACTTTTTTTTTTTTTTTTTTCTAGAGCCACGTTCCTCCCATCGTTTTGGGACTTCTGGCATTTTTAAGTGACAGCAAGTAAAAGGAAAGACAAAGGCCCTTTTCACATGAAATGTCCAATCAGACCCTCCATTCTCCTCTATGAGCAGTTGGATGTAAACTGTTTACACCCAACTACATCTGATCTGGCAAAAACAAACGAAAGAGGATCTGTTCCCCTCCACCTGGTCAGATCGGAGGGAAGTTGAGTGTAAATAGATAGCCGGACCCTTTATATCCGACTGCCCATAAAGCAGAGCGGGCTGTGTCCGTGTCCATTATGTATAAAAGCGGAGTGGACATGGACCTGTAATCCGGCCTGTCTGTTCCGCTCAGCAGTGGATTAGCGGACAGAGCCCCAGCTGAGAAAAACTGGATCCGACCATGTGAAAGGGGCCTTATACTTAAATGTTCCTCTACAAACATTAATGTAAGCTAAGTTCAGTGTTAACTCCCAAAGGCAGAAACAACAGTTTTTATAAATTTATTTTGAAGTATTCAGAGCCTGTCATGTGACTGCAATCTCTCTCATTTCCAAGGCTGTCCATAGACAATGTGAATTTCTTTCCTGCAACCACTGTTCTAACAGGGGAATCCTGTCTGCTCCTGGTGAACCGGCCAAGATTCGTCTATGGCCGGCCTAAGGGCACGTGGTGGACATGTTTAGTGCAGGCTCGTAGCGTCACTTTCAGAAGTGCCCCTGCTCCTCTGTAGCCAGTGGGCGTGTATAGAATGGGAAGAGCTACATGATGGATATCCTTGTCAGTGCTCTCTCATGAATGAGGATGCTTGTGCACCATCATTGATGAGAAAATTAAGAAATAATAAAAATAAATCCATTACACAGGAGGGCTGGCAAAAGACCCAGTCCACATATATAGTTGTACACAGACTTTGAATCAAGACTGATCATAAGGGTTGCCACCCATCTGGGATTCACCCAGATGGTCCAGGTTTTTCAGATCGCCTTAAACCGCTTGTGCCGCAAATTCCCTCTTCTGGCCACTTATTACCAATGTTGCCAGAGCCAGCACAGTTCACCTCACCCTCCCCGACAGACGGAGCGAGAGCTCGATCTGCTCCTCCCCCTCCCCCTCCCTACCCCTCTGCCTGCGTGTCTACACTCCATTCCCCGGCATGCTGTGCCTCAAAATAGGGATGTGTGGGCAGGAAGTTTGAAGCCAAGCAGCCATCAGATACATTGTGAATGAAAGGTGCCGATGCCTAAGCTTCCATTCCTGGGCTCATCATCCTCTGTCTGTGACTGAAATCTCCCCCTCCCTCCCTTCTCTCTCTTGCCTCCAAGTGAGTAAGTGCACTAAGGTAAGAGGGGGACCCAAATGTAAGGGGTGCTCTGTGGACTCTGATGTAAGAGGGGCTTTGGGGACCCTGTTTTATTTGGGAATCCTGGGAACTCTTCCCCCTTTACACTGGAGTCAATACAGTGCTCTGCTAAAGTGTTCGGGTTTGGCTTGAAGAAAAAGTGGCAAACCTACTGGTCATGGGAGAAGGGAGTTGGCTGTAGGGAGAACTGTCAGTGCAGCTGGAAACACTCAAGGTATCGGCACAACTCAGTCCACAATGCCTGCTGTACCTTATGATTACAGGGGTCTAGTCCAGGTGCCGAAAGTAACTAGCTGACTTTTTGTTCAGAGAAAACTCTCCTAAGCAGGCTGGAGGCAGTGGGAGAGGAGAAAGCAGAGCAGCCGATCACATACTACATATTGCTACTTGAATAAACAAAGCCACAGGCTGGGTACCTGCATGCACAAGGGCTCAAAGGTCCGTTTCAGGAGTTGGATGAGAAGGCAGTGGGTCCTTGCTGGCTATGCCCTGGAGTCTGGATGCAGGGGGAGCCAACAGAGGAGAGCTGGAGGTGCTGGGTGAGAAAAGCAAAAAGTCAGGGATGACAACACAGGGTCGAAATTGGGGTATGTAATTAAGGTGTGCATTTCATGAAAACAAGTTTTATTTAAATATATCATTGGCATGTTGATGAAAGGGGAATGATTAACCAAGGATGTATGGCAACTTCTCAGTTTTTTTTTTGTTTAGTCTGCTAGGTTAAACGAAAGAAAAACTTCCCATATGAACCTAACTTAAGAATACCTAAGCTGGAAGGGTATATGTGCATTTGACAGGTTGAATCAGATTAGTTGATGTGCACTGTGGACACATTCAGACACATGCATACTTGAGCCCCAGTTGTAGTAGGTCTATCACACATGCTAGGAAGGGGTCCCCTTTTGTGGATTGAACATAGTTTGTAGCTTAGCTACCGGTACATTTGTGCTATCTTTAAACATCATGGAACCTTCACTATTACAATGGCATTAAAAGACATTGCAGTGGTTTATTCTGAGGTGCTTGACGTGAGCAATTAGTGGGCTCTTCTATTTCTGTTGATAAGTTTGGATGTGTACTTTATATAGATTAGTAAGTAGCTGAATATCTCCGCTTATAGGTCATCTATGTAGACATGTGATTGAGACGTCAAATGCAATCTTGGCTCATGTGTTATACTAAACAGTCATTAGTAAAGGTTGTCTGATCATGGCTGTTAAAAATCATGGCCATGTGAAATAGTGTTAGTGCTTTATTAATAGGCATTATATAGAATTATATCTATAAAATAAGTTTTCTTTACAAAATACAATTATTACCATATGTTGTTTTAAAATCACTATACCAGTTCAAGTCTTGTTCAAGTTTCCAAACAATTTACTGTCTGTGCAGCCTATAGTAATAAATCTATACGCTGCATAAATATGGGAGAATATGATTGGTTGTGTATCTGTACCTGCCCACAGCAACAAAAGGAACAAATGGTCTTGTGCAGCATCTGACTTTTGCATTACTATGTTTAAAGTATACCTGGTATAGGCTAAGCATCATAAACTGTCAGCTAACTAAAAAAACCTTTCTGCATAATCTGTTCTTTGTCTGAACACCCCAGGAGCCTTGAAACTAGGAAGCTTTATTAATATATTAACTTCTGTTTTATTGTATAGTGAAGATGTCATCCTGAACAGCCAATACCAAGTCATGAGAGTTGAGAGCGACAAATATTTGGGCCGAGACTTTTTAAAAAGAATGGATTATACATGCAGACTCCTGTAATGAGATAGTAAAATGCCCAGGTTAAAGTTTATGGTGGAAAATTTTAGGAAAAGTTTGCTTTAACAACTTCCTGCCCCCACTTCTGTTGCACACCATCTTAATGTTTCTGCTATAACAGTGCCTGTTGACCTAATAGGCCTTCCTATATTAAAGTAGAAGTAAAGTCCACTTTTGAGCTTGTATCTACAGGTAAGCCTATAATAAGGTGAATATCTCCTAAACTTGCCGTACCTTTTAGAGCTTTGTGCCAGGGCTCCTGCGTGTCATTATGACCCAGGCCATTCAGACATCACAAACCCGGAAGGAAGGTGGAAACACCAGGGAGTCGTGACAGTGCTGCGCTGGAGAGCTCCGTGTGCAGGTGAGTCTGTCATAGCGTTCTAGTATGTGGTGCATACTAGTACATTATGGCATAATTGGGGGCCCAATTTTTTATTTTTTGGGGGAGCGGATTATCACCAAAGTACAACTAAAGGCTTCAGTATGACCATTTTAAACAAGTCCTAAATCCAGTTACTATAGGATGCAAATCTCATAAAGTAAACCAAAAACTTTCTTTACCTTCCCTGACTGAGTCCAATCCTCCTTTACCTGTGTCTCACACGCCTCTACTTCCAAATGCTGCAGCTCGCAGTCTCAACAGAGTCAGTGCTGTCAATCCAGAAAGTAGTGGGCAGGACTGTAAACCTAGGGCAAGCAGGCACAGTCTACATGAGTGGCAACTCTGCCCTAAAGTCAGGATCGTTGTAGCATTGCTGTCACACATCACAGAAAGCTGCATTAGATGAACTTCAATAGCAAGTTCAACAGGTTTTTGAAGGACTTTGCAGGGGGGATACAGGAAAAAAAACCTGACCGGGGTTATAACCCTCCCTTCCACTATCCAAAAAAGGTTTTAGAAATGTTGTTTTTACTGGCGCTTTAAGAATGATACATTCCATATGGATTTTAGGCTCTTTTTACACTTGAGTCCCACAGAATCGTATGACAATGGAAATCACATTGGTTTCAAAGGTGACCATTCAAATCAATGCAACTCAGCATGGCACAATTTTGTAAAAGCTTCCTGTATTACTTTGGTGTGATTCCAGCACAATTTTGGCCCCATAAAATATGCAAACTACATTCAAGTTACACTACATGATCACGCTGAAAATCTTATTAAAATCAGATTGCAGCAGTGTAATCCTAGCCTTAGGATGGCCATACATTATATAATCTTGTATAATTTTCCTTTAGATTTACCAAAACCATATAAACCTAAACACTTTCAATCCAATCAGGCAGGGCCTTGCACTTCGTTGAAGGTTCTGTAAATCTAAATGAAATTGAACAAGAAAATTGTATAATGTATGGCCAGCCTAAATCTTACAATGTTGTGTCTTATTAAAAAAGTTTGCTTTTATTTTTTTTCAACTTTCTTGCGCTGTGTCCTACAAGTCACATTAATCCGTTTTTCATTTTTTTCAGAAACGTTAGCCACCAAGGCCTGTAGCCACTGTATGAAATAATGCCTGCATTCCTACGGTAAACCATTTATTTATATATATAATAATTATTATTATTATTATTTTTTTTTTTTAAACCTGAACATTTTTCTGTAGCTAGGCAAGCTAGACAAGAGTGGATATGCTCCATTCTCACGAATCATATATATATATATATATATATAATATTGTGTGTGTGTGTATTTGTATGTTCTTTTATATATATATAAATTTTCGTGTACGATTAATCGTTTTTTTTTTTTTTTTAATCCACTAATTTTGATTAATTATAACGCACATACAGATGCAACTACTTTTAGCTGATCTCCTTGCATTGCAACTCTGCATTAGTTAGTGGTAAATTTGTTATACGCTATATACAATCACCCAACACTAGTTAATTTCCACAATCCATGACTTAACTTCTGAGTTCTCACAAATACATTTTTAAATTCAAACTGAAGCACTGACGTAAGTAATTTTTTTTTCCACAGTAGCATGACAATACCTCCATCTCCGGTCTAACTAATCACTCTCACCTTATGGCATGGACCCCTGTGCACAAAGGTGGTCATGCAAGTGGGAATCAAAAGGGTTAACGTGAACCATAAATTTCTCTCACGTCTCCTTAGATCTCAGCAAGGACGCCAGGTTATGGGTAGATAGAAAAGATCTAAGTGCTCATTGCTTAAGTTTAAGATTTAATTTTTGTGTTCAAACACAAACTACTCACATAAAGATGATAAAAACACAGCATGTAAAGCCGACAATCGTGTTAGTTCCGTAGGACAGCAGCGGGTGATGTCATGCGTAGCTCCTCCCCCGTATGCGGTACGTTCAATCAGAACTTCGATGTCACCAGACTCCTCCCCCCTTCCCCAGGTCCCTCCGTCTGCTAATGAAGGGAAGGGGGAAGGGGGGAGGAGTCCGGTGACATTGAAGTTCTGATTGAACGTACCGCGTACCGGGGAGGAGCTACGCATGACATCACGTCTGTCCGTGACGTCACTGGATCGCCGATGGAACTCCCTGAAGACCCAGAAGCCGGCGGAGAGGTGAGTACCTATCAAAATAATTTTGATCGATCAAAAAAATGAATCGAACAATTAATCTTTAATTTCCACAGCCCTTATATATATAATCACCAGTGCTGAATGTGTCTGGGTTTCTCCAATAACTAGAATAGCAAGAATATTATTCTTATTATACAGGATTTCTATAGAACCAACAGTTGGCGCAGCACTTTACAAAATGGATATAATTTAGCATGCCATATATGTCATGTATGATGGTGGTCATAATTAGAAGCATATATTGCCAAAGGTGAAAACTAATGACACATTTTAAGCATCTCCCTGTATCTGTGGCACTTTTCATTGCTCCTCTTGTTTTGATCGGTATACAGTGCATCCGGAAAAAATTCACAGCTCTTGACTTTTTCTAGATTGTGTCATGTTACAGCCTTATTCCAAAATGGATTAAATTCATTATTTTCTTAAAAATTCTACAAACATTTTTTTTATTTTTTAATACATTTGCAAAGATTTCAAACAAACGTCTTTCACTGTGTCATTATGGGAATTTTGAGGAAAATAATGAATTTAATTAATTTAATCCACTTTGGAATAAGGCTGTAACATAAAATGTGGAAAAAGTGAGTCACTGTGAATACCGTACTTTCCGGATGCACTGTAGATAGACAGTAGTATTATAACTGGGCAATTTCACTGCACTAAATGTTAATATTCACATTTTATACATCTTTATCCTTAGTGGAGCTTTTTTTGTAATAATAATTATATACAGCAATGTTGCTCCTCTTTTAGAATTCAGTGCAGGTGCTATTGGGGCAGCATAGAAAGGATGTAACCCAGAGTAAGATTTCTTCCATTTGTCTTCTCTACCTCAGTAAGTGTCTGATCGTTGCCTCCCTTGAGTTTAGCTTGTACACCGATGCAGGGATAGCGACCAGCTTGTCCCTGTGCCTTTGCTATTACCAGAGAAAATATTCCTGGGAACTAAAGTCCTAGTATCGGCATGGGAATAGAGACGTACGCTTGTATGGAGAAGAAATGTCAACCTAGGAACAGACAAAGAACAAATCTGGTCCTTGGGGTGGGCAGGATGACCAGTACGCTTAGCTGTTAACTGCCTACAGTTGCATTGTTTATCCCCTTGACACTTGTGGTAGTGTGGGTGCGATGTGAGTGCAACTTGTAGGGCCTGGGAACGAAGATCCTAAAATTCTAATTATTTTTGGAAAAGATTTATTATTTCCTAAACTTTCAATGTTCTATTAGGAATTTTGTTTAACAAGAAAAAGCACAGCTGGGGGGACACATAGTATAGGGTTGGGATTTCTGCAATAGATTTGCAAACCTTAACCTCCAGACTTTTTTCTCAAAAATTTTGTTCTGAATTGCATCCAGTTTTGTGTGCCCTGCTTGTGAAATAAAAATCTGTAAGCAATTTGTGCAGAATATTCCTATCGGCTGTAATCCCATCCTTTTGTAACCCATCACACCTCATTCTGGTTTACAAGATGTGGCCTTATGATTTCCCAACATGCTGCTCCACCTTTACAGCTAACAGTTGTTTTGTCAGCCAGTAATAGTTGTGTTAACCACTTCAGCCCCGGAAGGTTTTAGCCCCTTAATGACTAGGCCATTTTTTGGCGATAAGACTTTGTGTTACTTTAACTGACAATTGTGCTGTCTTGCGATGCGTTTACCAAAATAAAATTGATGTCCTTTTTTTTTCCCCCACAAATAGAGCTTTCTTTTGGTGGTATTTGATCACCTCTGCAGTTTTAATTTTTTGCGCTATAAACAAAAAAATATATTTTTTACTTTCTGCTATAAAACATATCCAATAAAAAAATGTAAATCAAATTTCCCTCGTCAATTTAGGCCAATATGTATTCTGCTACATATTTTTGGGAAATAAAAAAAAAATCCCAAAAGGCGTACATTGATTGGTTTGTGCAAAAGTTATAGCGTCTACAAACGATGGGATATTTTTATGGAATTTGTATTTTTTATTTTTTTACTAGTAATGGCTGCAATCAACGATTTATAGTACTGCGACATTGCGGTGGACACATCGGACACCTAACAAACTTTTGATGCTTTTTTGGGGACCAGTGAAACTAATGCTATAAATTTTGCACTGTAACTGTACTATTGGGACTGGCAGGGAAGGGTTTAACATCAGGGGCAATCAAAGGGTTAACTATGTCCCTGGGGATGCTTGCCAACTGGGGGGGAGTTGCTCTGACTGGGGGAAGACAGAGATCAATGTTCCTGCTTAAGAGGAACAAAAGAGCTCCATCTTCTCCCCTGTCAGTACGGCGATCTGCCTTGTGGCCAGCGAACATCGGGTCCGCCGAACCCGCTGATTGTCATCCTCATGTGTCCAATCAGTGTGCGATTGCACCTCTGGCAGCGTGTGCATGCCCCAAAGTGGCTATTGCATGAAATCACATACAGGTACATGATTTTGTGCTATGGAGCTGACCTGCCGATGTAAATATGCGGCTTAAAGTGGTTGAAAAGGCTCCAGGTTTTTTACCTTCATTCATACCTTCTTCTAAAAAAACCTTCTGTGTTCTCTCCCCCCCCCCCCCACAGCCCCATAATACTAACCTGAGCTCCCTCTCGATCCAGTGATGTGCACGAGAGCCCCGGCTGTCCCAGGACTCCCTCTCCTGCTGAGTCAATCAATAGCCAGTGAGCCACTGAGGAGAGAGCAAAGGCATGGCCGAGCCACAGCTCTGTGTCTGTATCGCATGCAGCACCTACCAGTGCCCCCATAGCAAGTGGTGTGCTACTGGGGACACTGGGTCGGGGGGGGGGGTGCAGGAGTGCTGTGCGGGGGACCACTGATAAGAAATAGATATTTGTTGACCCAAAAATTGGCAACTGAAGGCATGTGAAACCTGAATGTATCTGAAGTAATAATGAGGTGGTAAATTGAATTTAGAGTTTGAAAAGTGAGCTAGCCAGAGTTTCGTGTAATATGCTCCAGTGTCTTAAAGAGGAAGTAAACCCTGATGAGTTTACTTCCTCTTTCATTCCCTGCAAAGGCAAAGAATAATGGACTACTATGCATCGCATAGTAGCCCATTATGTGTCACTTACCTGACACAGGAGCCAGCGAAGTCGCCGCTGTCCCCTGTAGTCCGCCGCATCCATCTTGTTGGTGGGGTCTCGCAGCTCCTCCGCTGTCATTCGGCAAAGCCGCGATGACGTCACTCCCGCGCATGCGCACGGGAGTTGACACGCGCGACAGCTCCATTCTTGGAAATGCCGCACTCAGTGCGCCTGCGCGCCGCTGTCTACGGCGCATGCGCCGTAGACAGCGGTGCCCGTTTTCGGGCAAATATCTCCTAAACCATATAGGTTTAGGAGATATTGCTTGGACCTACAGGTAAGCCTTAATCTAGGCTTACCTGTAGGTCAAAGTGGTTTGTAAGGGAGATGGGGTCGTGGGGGGGGGGGGGGGTAGATTCCAGGACCATTCCCACTTTCCAAGCCTGTAGTGTGGTACACATGGAAGGGGATAAGACCATGAGGGGGCTTCCAGGGATCTAACAATTGCTATCTACAACACAACACAGGAGTTAGTAAGATCAGGCTGCAGTCACCAGTAGGCTGTTACTAGTTGTGTTGCTAGAACGTACGTAAAGCACTCTAGCATGGCCAGGCCCCTTCTGTCAATCGACTTGGTAAGAGTAGTGTATTTGTACCTGGGTGGTTCGGATTCCCAAGTGAACAACAGAAATAAATGACTTAGCGTGACAAAAAAAAAAGTATGCAGGAGCCATTCTGGGGAGTTCCTAAAGAGGTACGTAAATTATGGGAGGATTTTCATTTTCAAAAGGTTTATACGACCAATCAAAGAAAGAGGCAGGTTGGCCCATGTCTTCAATTTAGGTTTTATGTCTGCCAATACCCAGTCTAGGTTTAGTGCCATATAATCATTACTCTGCCTAGAAATCACTTTACCTAATAAGTAAATTTGTCTACCCATTGGAGTGGGAGAGTGGCAGCAGAGGAGGCCCCCTTGTCTACCTGGAACAGTAGTGATTTGTGACAGTTGACTCACAGGCTCATGAAGGCGGAGTAGGTATTCATGACTTGGAGAGCACCCTGCAGGAAGGGATCGGCATTCATTGAGGAATAGTAAGAGATCATCGGCATAAAGTGCCACGCTCTCCTCCAGCCAATCCACCCGCAGGCCACAAACCTCAGGAGAGATGCTTCTGCTATGGGTTCCTTCACAAGAGCAAAAATGGTTGGGGAGAGGGGGCAGCCCTGCCTGGTACCTCTCTACAGCTGGAAGGAAGACTATTCATCCTAATGGTAGCTAGGGGGCCTGTGTACAGCATGTATGTTGGAAAACCACTCTATACAACTTCAACTTCCCTTTCCCTTGTTTCTGGAAGCTCAGACAAGCTGTATAAATGTGGTATTTTGGCTGTAGAGAAGACTTTGGATAAACAGGTACAATGTATTTTTGTTAATTCCTTGGATACATTAATGTTTACACTACGCGGTTAACAGTGTATACTTGCTTAGTATTTAGCGCTGCTTGTTCCATATTGTTTGTAAGGAATATTGTGCACAATGTATGTAGGAGGATTTGTTTTATCTCATTGTATCATCTGAGTCCAGTCAATTCACTAAGTATATGTAAGGGTTTTCAACCACTTTAAGGCATCCCTCAAACCTGTTATTTGAAAGATTTGTGTATTTTATATGTCCCTCTTGAAGTTGCATGAACCATGACTTCACTGTCATATTTTATTTTGTGGCATTGGTACAGGCTCACTAAGGCAGTGTCCAGTTTCCTCTGCCTCTTCTTCTTCTTTTTTTTTTCTACAATAGCTTGCCTATTAACCTTGAAAAATGGATAGCGGCCTAAAATAAAATTTCACAATCATCAAACCGGAATGAAAATGTACTTAAAAAAGAACTAATACAACCACTACATCTGAGAACTGGTAAATTACAAGATATAATTTTCTTTAGATATACATTACCTGAAATCTCAACAATGGTACACAAATGGCATACCTAATGAAGGGGGGGGGGGGGGGGGGAGTTAACTATTCCCTGCCTCACAGTGGTGGCTGGTTGATTTAGTTTTTTTTTTTTTTGAGGTGGGGGGCAGCAAACAATCCATCTGCTGCCCCCCCCCCTTCATTAGCCGCTGGATCTAACCACGTGGTAAACCCCCTGCCTCCCCCCCCCATTGGAATCCATGGTCCGGTGTCCCTGTATGTAGATCAGGGGGCCGTACGCATGGATGTGGGGGCAGCGCTCGTGCGCCCCTAGTGGATGGCTACCACTGCTTCTTCATCTAAACTAGAAAAAAAATGCCTTTTAGATACAGTTTGATTTTTCTCAATAAAGAAAGTCACATCTTATTGGCTGAATTAAAAAATGTGTCTGGACAGAGTTACAATTACTTTGGCAAATACAGCAGATCATGTGTATTTAAACTGCTTATTTAACTTTATTTAACTTTATTTATGTTTATACAATTTTATTTTATTTTACTTTATTCTTTCTAATTTTCTATTACCGTACTTAAAATGTTTTGGCTGGAGTTGGCCCTTAACTAACACTTACACAAGAAAGCATTTTATTTTTTTTATATAATGAAAAAAGTCTTCAGAAAGTCCAATATTCTTATGTGTTGCTTTTGAATTATAGCTCATTTTTGTGCAAAGAAATGGAAAACAAACTACATCTTTTGCCTGATAATAATTAGCTGTGATCACATTGTAATAAGCTGTGCTTCACGGCCTCAGCAAAAACTATTCAGCTAAAACAAATTCAGCAGGCGTTACCGGCACCAATCTCTATCTTTTTTATTTATCATATTGCTTTGGAGAGGCTAATAATGATTATGGGGGTTAAGTACAGAAAATGGCTGACTTTTTTTTTTTTTTTTGTCTAAATTATTTGCAATCTGTTTCTCCTAGTGAATGCAGCTCCAGTGTAAATGAACAGGAGTGTACAGAGAAGGCCAAATGCTTTTCCTGAATGTATGGAACCAATTTACTGGTTTCCGTACCAAGCACATCATGTCTGTATTGGACGGGAGCCGTAATGTTTGCAGAACAAAACCTTATGTGGAGGCAGAGTGCTTAATGTGTTTCTCTTCGGAGATGGAGATTACAATCCACATCTGAAGGCCTGACTTTCTCACATGTTCATGTCACCTCTGTGGATCATGGACAGAATGTTGCCCCCCACTGGGCGGATGCCTGATTGTACGCACTGCTCCGTGATTACTCCTTCCTTTCTGTCATAATTATATACCTTGGAGTGCTTGACATTTGTGGTGGCTGTTTCACAAATTGTACTTGATACAATTATCAGGGAGCAGTATCGTCATTTCAACTCTTGGCAAATAAAAGTATTTCTATTCAATATAAATGTTAAGTTAAAAGTGAGAAAAATATTAACCATGTTACTGTAACTGTAATATCGGTCTATAAGCAGATATATATTCCAATAAAAAAGACCAATATTTTTTTACACTTATTAAAAAATCCTTTAAAACTGTATTAAACCCAAAACCAAAAATGTGATATATTGCAGCTTTCCAATTATTAGATGTGGTGGCTGCATTAGTTTGCTTATTTTAAGCTTTTTTTTTACCTCTTCTGTTTTCACCTGGTGATCTGGCCAGTAACACACCACCTATATTAGAGGGGCCCCTCTCTGTATGAAGGAGAATGTGACATCTGTTGGGGCGTGCTGGATGGACTAGCAGCTTTAGATATACCAGTGGTCTCCAAACTGCTGCCCCTTTGCTCGCCTTTATCTGGCCCTTTGGGCACTGTTCCTCCCACTGACACCATCGTTTGGGCATTATTCCTCCTATTGACACCAATGATGGGGTACTATTCCTCCCACTGACACCATTGATTCGGCATTATTCCTCCCCTTGACACCAATAATGGGGTACTATTCCTCTGATTGGCCCCAGCGATTGGTGACTATTCTTCCCACTGACCTGAAACCTCTAAAGTCTGAAGGACCCTTTGTGTAGAAAGTGTGGAGACTCCTGAGGTATACTAACAAAATTAAGCGTAACTCCAGCTAACACTTTATACTCACAACAAAGTTTTTTTTTTTTACATTTTTGGGATAAAGGTTTTACATAAATAAAAGATGATCATTGTAAGCACCCCTGCCAGAGTTAATTGGTTTGTCTCAACCCTGTAACTGCTACATCTGCAGGAGAGCTTGTTCTTTTGAGAAATAACAGACTTACTGGCAGGATCACCAGGTAAAAATATAGGAAAGAAAGCTTAAAACAATGAAAAAAAGAAAACGAATGCAGCCAGCACATATAGGAACAGGTAAGCTGCAATATAATAAATATTTGATTTTGGGTTTAATGCTGCTTTATGGAATTTTTTAATTGTTCCAAAATTTGTTTTGTAAAGACTATTGAAATTGACTCTCTGCAGCATTCAGACGAAGAGAGGAAGGGAATATACTGTGTATGTCAGTTAGACTCTTTATTGCACGCGGTGTTGATAACATAGAGGTTGCAGATAGGAGGAAAGAGCAGAGATGACCTCTTCCACTATTAAATCACCGGCTGGAGCAGGTCTATGAACAAGCTATAAACAGGAACCTGTTTGACCTGTCCAGTGGGAGTAACTTGCTCTCCTAAATGGTTGCATAGAATTAAACATCACGTGATAGATGGAACAGTTTATAATAAACCTGCACATTCAGTATAGGTCGAAGTTCTTCATAGTAATTTTTATTTTATACATCCTATCCACCATTTGTTTTGGTACCTTGTTGGCCCCTTTACTTTATTTCTATTGAGAAATTACTATATATTGTCATACTGAGCTGTGAATGGTGTTTGTTTTTGTCTTCCTTGGCTGTGTCTTTGGACTGCAGTGGATTTCCTCTATGACAGCAAACATCTACTGCAGATTAACCTTTCATGTGGTTTACTTTGCTGTTCTCCTTGAAGGCTCCAGCCATAGCCACAACAGGCAATGCAGCTGCTTATGATTTATTGTAACATTATAATTTAGGGCAAATATCTGTTGGTAAAATATACTGTATATACAGTTGAGGAAAGGAATTTAACTCTGGGTAGATATAGAAGAAAATGACAATAATAATCCAGTTATGTGGTCCCTAAAAACCCTTAAAGTAGAACTCCAGATAAAACATTTTATCTTCCATAGGGTGGGAAAGAGTAAAAAAAAATGTTGGCTTAATTTCTGCCTTATAGTCTCAGCTCAATAGTGGTCCCTCACTTCGCCTTTGTCCACCACGGCCATCCACAATACCTGGCCCATCTGGGTATGGAGGAGTATGGGACCTTTTTCTTGTGATGGTGTTCAGGTCTAGCAGCCAATCTTTAGGCCCAAGCTCTGTTGCATGACCAGGGGTGTTATAATACTGCCCCCCTGGGTTGCTAACACCAGTTATTTAAGTGCCAGTTGTGAAAGAGGAAGAAGAAGCGAGGGATCGTTGGTGAGGTGAGTTTTGGGGACCCCCTTTTGCAGAGATGCTTTCGCTTTGCCCCGTGAGGGGGAGGGATACAGCTGTGTCTGGGACTGTCACATAAGTGCAAATTTAAATGTTTGTGCATACATGGACCCTATTGTTTTACCACTGCTCGGGGCTAACATGTAATATCAACAATGTGTAGTCAGCGCCCTTCAATAATTTACATCTTAGGTATTCTTTGCATGTAACACTGCTGCTTGCATGACTCATTCAATGCTGACATTTAACCACTTCAATACCGGGCCTATTCTGGCACTTCTCTCCTACATGTAAAAATCATAATTTTTTACTAGAAAATTACACAGAACCCCAAAACATTATGTTTTTTTTATTTAGCAGACACCCTAGGGAATAAAATGGCGGTCATTGCAACTTTTTATCTTGCATGGTATTTGCACAATAATTATTCAAACGCCTCTGTTCATGAATTTAAAAAATAACAACGTGAGCTACCAGGGACAGGGGCATTTAGAATTATTATTATTTTTTTGACACTTTTTATTTTTATTTTATTTTTTTTTTATCACTTTTATTCCTATTACAAGGAATGTAAACATCCCTTGTAATAGGAATCTATTGTGATAGGATTAGGAATCTATTGTGACAGGTCCTCTATGTAGAGATGCGGGGTCAATAACACCCCACATCTCTCCTCCAGGCTGGAAAGCATGAGATCGAGAAAAAAAAATCACGATCTCATGCTGACAGCCATGATCGTGGCTTTGTTTACTTCCAGGAAGCCTCCGACGGTCATAGAGATGACCAGAAATCTCTATCGTAGTCATCCGGCGCCGCCCAATTCTTTCTCTGGGCCCCCAGTGGCACGGGAGAGCCCAGAGAAGCAGCCTATAAGAACGATCAAGTGGTGGAACTGCTGCTATGATCATTATTATCGTGCACGGAATCGTTAGCTGGAAAGCATGATATCTGAATGATGCCTGTAACTGCAGGCATCATTCAGCTATCCCTGCACAAAGTCAAGGACGTCATTTGACGCCCTAAGGTATTGAAGTGGTTAAATATCAATAGACAACAATTTTTTATGCAGGATCATATTGCCAGCTTCTGCCAGCAAGATTCTGCATAATTTTTATATACCCATCTGAGTGAGCTCTCAAAATGGCATACATGTGAGTAAACTTTATTTATTTTTATTTTTTTATTTGTTGTTAAAAAAAACAAAAAAAACTTGCCTGGAGTTCTGCTTTAACTCGCATAGCTCTGATATTTTTATATAGCTATTTGATTGTGTTTTCAAAGTTTTATTTATAACAGCGACTTTTTAATTCTGTCATGTCTTGGATGGTGCCAGATAAAGAACTTGTTTGGAGAAGGTGCTGGAAGCAGCAATAGATGATCATGGTAGGTAATGCCCCCAGACAGTGAGTAGGAACTAAAATCCCTTTTATCTGCTACCTGTCTTTACTGAAAGGGTCCAGGGAGTGTCCCTGCAATCCTTATCTTATTGTCAGGAAGTTCCTGGGGGGGGGGGGGGGGGGGCTGTTATATTTCACAAACAACCCCAAACAGTCTCAAGACAAGTATTTGATATTTCCAGTAATTGGACTTGTTTCACTTCAACTATTTTTGAAAAAAAGCAGATTGTCTTTGTAAGGATGACCAGACATATGTCATTCACCAAAGATAAAGCACTTCTAAGACCTATGTCCTGAATCCTCAAATGCAGCTTGCAGGTGCTCATTCCTCCCACACACAATTATGAAAAGTTCTGGAGCTGCACACACTCTGCCAAAGGGTAACATTTATTTGATTGTTCGGCACAAGCACACAAGCTCCACCCAGGATGCTCCCTTTAACATGTTTCACTCCCTACTGGGGCTTAATCATGGAGCTCTATGAATAGTTAACTTTACCCTTTGGGAGTGGCTACACATAGCCCTATTAATAAAAGTGACGGGGCCATGTTTAAGCAGCGCATTAGATGATTGGGTGCCCTAATTCCTCCTGTATTGAATTGTATTGTAACAAGGCTGTCTGCCCTCATGTAAAGCTCTGCGCAAACTGTTGGCACTATATAAATCCTGTATAATAATTGGGGTATGCAGGGGTTATTAACAGGATGATGAAACCTTTTTCTATGATCCAAACTGATCATTACAGGTCCAGAGAGTAGAATTTTTGATGCTCTAAACAGTGCAACCAAATTTGATGTATGTGTGACAGCGCTGGGTCAGCAGATGGTCTGGTGGTATTGGAAACACTGCGGGGTAAGTTATCCTTCTGGGGCTTGTACCCAAAGTAGGCTTGATGGGTACTTCTTATTAGGGTTCCAGGGTGAAGCCTCTCTTAAAGAAATGGGAAAGACGCTCCACAAGCAAATTTTTAGATGGATATAGAGGTGCACAACGTTTAATCTTTTCGCTACCGTTTTTGCTCCTTTTACGAGAAGGATTGTTTTTGCATTTTTAGCACTCATGTATAACAAATCATTTTAGGGCTGAAAATTACACAAAACCCCACAAAGAGAATTTTAGCGCACACAAACGCAATAAACTACCCAAATTGTTGGTAAAATATAAAAGACGAGGTTGCACCAAGTAAATAGATACCCAACATGTCAAACCTTAAATGTTTGCACCCTTGAAATGGCGACAAACTTTAGTACCCTATTTTTTCTATAGTCGACGGTTCAAAAGTTGTGGTTGTGCTAAAATTATTGCTCTCCAGCATGCATGGCGATCTAGTATAACGTGTATCGCAATCGTCATTTCCACATCCAACTGTTTGTATGTGCATATATGGTGGGGGGCCTCCAAAAATTTTGGGGGGGTTTTATGTGTTTGGTTGTAACTTTATTTTTTTTTTGCAAAAAATGTTCTTAACCTTTTTTTTCCATCACATTAGGGACCTCTATGTGATGATATTTAGGTGACAGGTTCTCTTTATTGAGATATGCAGGGACTAAAAGACCCTCCATGTCTCCTGGGCTCCACTGAATGTTTTGCAATACATAATGCAATATAATACATTGTTTCCCGGGTATGCTGGCAGTGGAAAGTGACAGGTGACCCGGTAGGGACATACTACACATTGCTTTCTGGGTCACAGCATGAAGGGGAGGAGAGCAGATGTGTGGCTGCTCTTCTCCCTCCTCTCCTCCCGCCATGTATTCTGCGCTCTGCTTGTCCATCTGTGGGGCCGGGACCGATATGGCGGATGCTGGTTTCGGGGGTGGGGGGGTGGGAGCAATTGGGCCCCCCCCCCGCTGTCCGGCTTGTATGATGTATGGACCTGTCAGTGAAAGGGTTAAAGATTGATTACACATTAGGGTAAATTTAAGGAGTTTGTTATCTGTTCACAGGTACCAGGTAGAGCCCACGCGTTTTGCCACTCCACATACGAGCAGCTTCTTATGGACCTCATTCTCAGCTGCATTGTTATTCCAATTCCACTTATTATTCTAGGTCCTTTCCAATCACATACATACACACATACACACACACACACACACACACACACACACACACACACACACACACACACACACACCCCAACACCATTACAGCCCTGATGAAGGGGAAGGCATTTCTCCAAAGATGTGTTGGCATTACCTAATACCTGTCTCCATACCATTGCAAGTCGGAAGCAACGTCAAAACGTCACTTCCGCCCATACCTCTTAAAGGGCCATTTTTTTTATTGCATTTTAGTTTAAATTTGAGATCTGAGGTCTTTTTGACCCCGGATCTCATATTTAAGAGGACCTGTCATGCTTTTTTTCTATTACAAGGGATGTTTACATTCCTTGTAATAGGAATAAAAGTGACACAATTTTTTTTTAAAAGAACATTGTAAAAATAAAAGGTAAAATAAATGAGAAAATTTTATTTTTTCTTTAAACACGCCCCTGTCCCGCCGAGCTCGCGTGCAGAAGCGAACACATACATGAGTAGCGCCCGCATATGAAAATGGTGTTCAAACCACACATATGTACACGATTGGTAGAGTGAGAGCAATAATTCTAGCCCTAGACCTCCTCTGTAACTCAAAACATGCAACCTCTAGAGTTTTTAAAACGTCGCCTATGGAGATCTTTAAGGGTATAAGTTTGTCGCCATTCCATGAGTGGGCACAATTTTTTTGATTATTTATTATTTTTGACATGTTGGGTATCAATTTACTCGGCGTAACATTATCTTTCACAATATAAAAAAAAATTGGGCTAACTTTACTGTTGTCTTATTAATTCAAAAAAAGTGTATTTTTTCCAAAAAAAGTGTGCTTGTAAGACCACTGCGCTAGTTCCACTAGTTCCTCTGTGTTGCCCCACTTTGAACATTGTCTTGCTCTGTACCTCGTCTTTCTCAATAAGCTTAATGTGAAAAACTGACCTATGCTTGTAACAGTATACTTGGAGGGGCCTCGTTATTTCACCCAGCTGGCTGTAAAATGTAACTGTACTGTATATTTATCGTTAATAAATTGCTGCTAGTTTATACAAATGGACTGCTATTGATGCATTTAATTACATGTGGGGAAAAAAAAAAGATTTTACAAAAGTTACTTTGTAACCTAGATCTTACCTTTTCATAAATCATTTGACATTACATATACCAGAGATGTTTTCTGTTCAAGGAAACAAGTGACTTACAGTAAGGAAGACGCAAAAAGAGGGAATACAGAACTGAACGTTGGCCATGAGACAATTGGGTAATTGATCTGTTGGTGTTGAATCTGAGCAGGGCATTATTTAAGTGAATGGATGACAACATGAGCCAGCAACTTCTACAAGAACTGCCTGGTGCACACAGATACGAAACCTGTTTTTGTGAATGTTTGCTGCAGGCAATGACATACAGTTGCTGCTGGAGTATGTGCTGCAGAAGTTACTGCAAAGAGGTTAGAGGAGATCAGCAGCATTGAAAAAAGATTAAAAAATCGAAAGAGTTACACATTGATTTATCAAAGTAAATTTTGTTCGTAGATCTGCTTTAATGATTAAGCACTTACTGACAGATAAAGCAAACAGCGTTTATTCCTTAAACTGCAACTGTACCTATATTATATTTGTCCTTAAACAAATCCTTCCGTCCATTGAGTGAAGACAGCCTGGTAAAATACTTACTTGCTCTAGCGATTTTAACTTTACAGCTCTGTCCTGTATCTCACAGTATTTGCAATAAGAGTTCTGGTTTTGCACCTGTAGGGTGCATTCACATCTGCAAATGCACCCTGCCGGGTGGCGTGACTGGAATCTGAGTGAGATGGAAGTCTGAGCTTCCTGCTCTCCACGGACACAGCTTCACATGGGGACATAGCTACATGCATATGGGCAGAAATCGCACCACCCGCTCGCAGAAACCGTGGAACCTTGGGACAGCCTCACCCACCGGGTCCCACGACCCAGGCCTACTTTACGCTGCCACCTGGGGCCACCATGTGGGAAGCAGAGAACATGGCATCGCTGCACGCCACACAGGTATCTTCTCCCCATCCTCCCGAGATCCTGGGCTTGCTGTGGATGACACCAGAGGATCCCATGGACAACACCCTGAATGGCAGGCCACCCGACGGTGGACTCGCTGCACAGTCCTCACCTCTGTCAGCCCCGCACAGCTGCCTCCATCTCTCCACGTGGAAAAACCACCGCCCTCTTGCTGGGACACTCTCGAAGCGGCTCCATTAACCCCATGGGTGAGTGCCTCTCTAATTCATTCTCTTACAAAGGTCCCATCTCTGGACTACCTCTCCCTGCGGGGCACTCCGCCGGTGTTCTGACACTGGGGACTCTCCCCTCCCCTTCCCATTCAGGCCGCTCACAATCCTTGGCCGAGGTCGCGGCCTACCTCTCCTCCTCTCCAGACCCCATCTTCTGTCCCGGGCTCTCCGAAGCCACAGAGGCCACTCCGCTCCTGGGACCCCAGCATCACAAGCCTCATAGCAGACCATCCACTGCCCTCACGTTTCCACCATCTCACAGGCACCCCACCTGCTTCCCAGGCAGCCTACCCAAGAGCAGAGACAGTAGTTTGAACCATGGGCCTCCCCCTCACAGGCTAAGGCCCATCATCAGCCTCTGCCCCAAATACTATTCATCCCCACCGCTGATGAGCTGGTCTCCTGGTGGGAGCAACTCCACTCTTTACCTACCAAGGAAGACTTCAAGCTCCTTATTTCTGAGGTTAAAGAGGCCTGCCGCAGTGAGATCAAAACACTTCAAAACACAAACAGACTTTCACCATCTGGCTACTCAGGTGGAGGACCGGGAAGAAGACCTCCAAACTACTAAGCTTGCCGTACACCACGTTAAGTCTCAACAGACAGACGATCGCTTTATGCTTGCAGACTTGCATCTTCATCCTCCATCCATCTCCTCAGAGAAATTATAGGGTGGTCCTTAAGAGCATAGACATAGGTAGGGTAGAAAAAGCCCTTCAAAAACTGTGCCAGCTTTATTATAAGGGCAACAAAGTCCATACCCTCCTGGCCCATAAACTCCGGGAGTAAACCCAATACGCCGACCCCTCAGGACCTGTGAGACCCTCCACTACCACCCTGACCATATAGCTCAATTACTCCGCAACTATTTCTTGGACCTTTACAATAACCCCTCCATACCGCAGATCCCAACCCTAGGCAGCTTCTCAGACCGTGTTCGAGTCTACCTGATGAAAAGTGGAGTGACCACCCTCCCTGTGGAAGCTTTACAGTCTCAACTCTCAGAAGAGGAGATTTCTGAGACTTTGAAACACCTGCCAAACAGTAAGGCCCCAGACCCTGATGGTCTCCCTTATAAATATAACAAGAGCTTCCTACCCAGCCTACTCCCACATATGCCCTGCTTGTTGAACGGATTTCTGAGCAGAGACAACATTCTGAGGGACATGTAGGCTTCCCACTTGACGTTAATACCCAAACCTGATAAAGACCACACACTGTGTGGGAACTACAGACCCATAGCTCTGTTGAATTCGGGCTAAAAAATTTCCACAAAATTGCTCTCCCTTCGTTTAAACTTTAGTCCTTCCCTCCTTGGTCCACAAAGATCAGGTGGGCTTTGTCCCAGGACGTCAGGTGGCTGACAACACTAGGAGAGTCATCAACTTAATAGACATCAGCAACAGACAAAATACTGAAGCACTCCTGCTAAGTTTAGATGCAGAGAAAGCCTTTGATAGGCTCAGCTGGCCATTCTTGTTCTCAACCCTTGAATATCTTGGCTTCAGGTGGCCATTCCTTCGGGCGATTAGACATCTCTATATAACCCCATCCGCCTCTATCAAAACACATTTTTTGGCATCTCTTCCCTCTCCGATCTCAAACGGGAATAGACCGGGATGCCCTGTGCATCAAACCCCTGGCAGCCCAGATCACAGGACCCCAACATTAGTGGAATTATGGTTGGGGGACACAAGTTTAAAATTATATTTGCAGATGACACACTCCTGACTGACGCGGCCACGCACGACCCTTCCTAACCTTCATAGGCTCCTGGAGGAATTTGGGTCCCGGTCAAGATGCAAAGTAAACTCTGTCAAATCGGAAGCCATGCCAATCAATATCCCTCCACTGGAAGTGCATCAGCTCTCTGAAATTTTTCTCTATACATGGAAAACTCGCGCCATTAAGTATCTGGGAGTATACTTCACTACAAATGTTTATTATAATGTTTTAGGATCCAGAGAAAAAGTCTCTTTCTGGTCTCTGGATCATCTATTATCCCAGTCGGTGATATCAGAGGTTCCCTTAGTGGAACAGGGCACAGGGTTTGGCTCAAACTTTTTACGGTCCCAGAACCAAATGGAGAGGTAAGACCCATTCTAGATCTCGAAGATCTGAATCAGCACTTAAACATCCGATTCTTTCATAATCCGATCGGTTGTGTCCATCCTGCAAGGAGGGGAGTTTTTTTTTTTTAAATCAAAAATGCATATCTCCATATGCCAAATTTTCCCACTCACCAGAAATTTCTGCGTTTTTGAAATATAAAATTATCATTTCCGTTATGGCCCGGCCGTTTGGTTTAGCCACAGCACCACGGGTGTTCTGAAAGATTCTGGCACCAACTTTAGCCAGATTAAGGGCTCAAGGCATAACTGTCCTAGCCTATTTAGACAGTCTACTTTTAATAGATCATTCAGTCTCAGGTCTAAACCAGAGTCTGATCACAGCTGTAACTACCTAAAATCTCTGGGTTGGATACTCAACCTAGGAAGATCCTCCTTAAAACCATCAAGGAGATTACGGTACTTGGGGCTGGTTATAGACACCATACAGAAGAATCCGTTCCATTGTAGGACTAATTCAACTTATCAAAACAAAGAAAAATCCTGAGATTGTTAGGGGCATGAGAATGCATGAGATTGTTAGGGGAAATGGTGGCCTCCTTTTGAGGCTGTCCCTTGCACGCAGTTTCTTACTCAAAAACTGCTTCAAAACACCATCTTGTTGGTCTGGAATAAAAAGATTCCGGCCTGGTTTGTTTCCAATATGCTTGGCCCCCGACCTAAGTCAGAGCCTAAATTGGTGGTTATCCAGCAAAAGGGAAAAACTTTTCTACCTGTATCCTGGAAGGTGTTAACAAAACATGCCAGCCTTCTAGGCTGGGGAGCAGCCCTGGAAGAAGCTTCTGTCCAGGGGGGATGGTCCAGGTTAGACGACCTTGCCTATCAACTTTTTGGAAGATTCGGGCAGTAGGTATGGCCTTAGAATCTGGGACGGTCAGACTAAGGGACTGTTCTGTCAGGATTTAGTCTGACAAGGCCACCGCGATGGCTTACATCAATCAAGGGGACACGAGAGGTCGTGCAGCCCAAAAAGAGGTGAATAATATTCTAGCTTGGGCAGAACACAACATTCTTTGCCTTGTTCGGCAATTTTTAATTTCAGGAATAGAGAGTTGTCAGGCGGGCTACTTGAGTCACCAACAGTTATTTCCAGGAGAATGAGCCACACCGATTTGCAAAAGTAGTTCCTGCACTACTTTTGCCAATTTCAGGTGCGACCTCAATAGACATCTGTGCATGAAGCCAAGTAGCAGCTGAAATCGCGCTGACCTTGCTACTTTGAAATCGCGCTACTTCAAAGTAGCATCAATGTGAACCCGGGCTTAAAGAGGAAGTAAAGACTCAGCAATAAAAAAAAAATCGCCTGCAAGACAAAGGCATAATGAGCTAGTATGAATTACTTACCCGAGATTGAAGCAGTCCTCGTTCCCCTCCTCCGACACCGCCATCTATCCCAGAGTGACTTCCAGGTATCGTCGCTCTGGCCAGTCGCACTTCACTCCCGCGCATGCATGCTTGTGCCGCAGCTTGTGGCATGATCGCCGTAAGAAACGGCACGCTCAGGGCTCCTGCGCCGTAGACATCGGTGCAGCTAGTTCTGCAAATATCTCCTAAACATTTTAGGCCTGGGAGATATTTCTTGCACCTACATGTAAGCCTTAATCTAGGCTTACCTATAGGTTGAAGTGGTTAAAGTGGTTGTAATCAATATCCACTCCCCCACCAAAAAAAAAAAAAAAAGATACGCTCATATGCATATATATTTCCCTGAAAATATAATGCAACAGTTATTGTAAAGTGACAGTTTACAAAAACAAAACAAGTTAACTTGTCAAACTAACAGAATAATCACCACAAGAACGGAGGGGGACATGGAGGAACGCTGGAGGGGGGCAGCAGCAGAACGGAGGGGGAGTGGGGGACACAGCAGCGGAAACGGAGAGGGAGTGGGGGACAGCAGCAGAACAGAGGGGGAGTGGGGGACACAGCAGCAGAATGGAGGGGGAGCATGCTCACTGTAACTAACAAAGTGTGTGTAACACCTGGAAGTTTGTCAATGACTCTGGCGGGCGGCAAACTTGCAGTGGACCTCATGGGTGGGAGGACTCGGAGGCTCAGCTCAGGAGAGGAGAAGTTGAACTGGAGAAGTCTGGCAGCTCAGAGTTGGGCTGCAATGCTGGCAATGTGCTACAGTGGCTGCGGGAGTAGTCGGTGGCGGCCCCAGGACTGTCTGGCACTGACTGGGCAGTGGGCACAGGCTGGATCCTTATCAGCAGTAAGTGTGGCTCTGTGTGGTGTCTGTGGCTGGCTGCTATCTCTCGGAGGCGCTGCTCAGCCTAGCAACCAGTTACTCAGGCATATGCCGGACGCGGCTGCTAACGGGAACTGAGTTCCTGTTGTGGAGAAAGTACAGGAACTCCGTTCCCATGCGTTCCCACAGGACTTGAGCCCTGGTTGTAATGGGTTTACAACCACTTTAAACCTAGAAGCTGATTGGTTACTGTGTACAGCTGCACCAGATTGTGTGCACCAGTTTAAGTAAATGCCCTCTAGAGTGATGTCAGACTTTGTTTCTGGCCACAGCCATTCACTAGTAGTTGGAATCTCAGTTTTATTAGAAAGTTTTCTACATGTCTTTACTGCTTTATTGCTTGTTGTAAAGATTTGATTTAGAAAGACAATTCAAAAACCATACTCCAGGTATTTGTGAGCAATCTGCACCAAAAATAGAGCAGTGCATACAGTAATTTACAATTTAGATGGGTTATATTCTCTTAGGTTGTTCAATCAGAAAATGTCCTTCAAAGAGTTGCAGATTTTAAGGGACTAGATACTGATAAACATTACAAGGGTTGGAATGTTTAACATAGAGATAGCCGTCCCTGCCAGAGATCACACCGCAGCCTCTTATGGGACACAATCCAGTCCCCAAATGGTGAGAGCAGATAACAGACACAAACACGCCATAAATACTTCTACTGCAGACAAAAGAACTAATTCCAAGTGAAAACCATGAAGGACAATTTCAGGTCTGCCTTTGTCTAATGACCTCATTCATAAAGGTAAATAGCGCATTTTATCATCTTTTTGTTAGTTCTGGATACCCTCTCACTGTGACATTTTCAGATGAGGAAAATGGGGCTATTAGCATATTTTATGTAACTGTGACTCAAAGGGACACAATAGAGTGACAGCTTTTTTGTTTTTCTATATACCTAATTTAATAATGGACTTATAAAGCCCCATACACACTATCAGTTTTTCTGCTGAGTTTTTCCTTCAGACTTACCAAAACCATGTAATAGAAGAGCCTGCCTGATTGCACACACATTGGAACTCCTAAGGTTTGACCTCATATTACATGGTTTTGGTAAATCTGAAGGAAAAACTCAGCAGAAAAACTGATAGTGTGTATGGGGCTTAAGTGTAATTCCCTGGAGGTTATATTGGTAGATTGTACTAATATTTGTACCTAAATAGTAGTTTTTGTTTGCATATCCTTGGCCTCTTGTGTTCACATCGGGATTTACAAACACTGTACATATACCGTACATGCATTTAAATGTTTATTCAATATTGTGTACGGTATTTGATTTTTTTTTTTATTTATTTTTTTCAATGCATTTACACTTTTGCATTGCATGTTTCTGAGAATTTTGTCAATTCTATTTATTTATTTTATTCCGGGCTTAATTATTATTATTTTTTTTTTTGGGGGGGGGGGTTTACTGTATATCTGTTTTTGTACATTTTACTAATAACATCAATAGTGACAATACAAAGACTAACAGACTGCATAACATGGCTAAACCCCCTAATCACAATAGGCACAAGTGGCACAGAAACTCTGCCACTGGTCTTATTATTCGCCCAGCTGCGGTTTGCAAACAAACCGGCAACAGATCTGTCTCCGAATGTGACCGAATTTGGCCATGACCATATTTGGTCAATGATGTCACCCAGCATCCCCGGCAGGTTTGTTAACATAGAGCAAATAGCCAGGGATCTGTCATTTTTTGGGACAGTATTGCGGGGAAAAATATTGGTATGATGGTCATTTGGGGATGGGGCAACAGGGTGGGTAGGCTTTGTTATTGGAGTTGGGGTAACAGAAGAACGCATCCTCATTGAATGCTGAAATATGCTTAATGACCTCAATTAACAATGAATTTACATCATAGTTTTTTTTACATTTGTAATAAAGAACACTATCACAATGTATGTGTCTGTCATTTTTAAATTTTGGGGAATGAGTAATAAGGGGTATCTGGGGGGTGTCATTAGGGGTAGTGCTTCCATATTTCAATAATCTGCCCCATAATCCCGACACCCCCTTGGGGACAAGAGAGGCTTTTCTGCCCCCCTTGCCTGGTATCCTAATGTTGAAAGGCATATGACCTGGTATGGTTCAGGTAGAGGGGCATGCTAGATGCTGTCCCTTTCCTGGCCACCCAGGCTGCATGCCTGGATAAGTGTCTAGTTTGAATTTTAAGGGCAGTTTTTTTTTTCAAATACACTTTTAATGGGTTAACTGGAACTGTTCAGCAACTTCACATGCAGCTTTAAGGCATCCTCCAAACATGTAATTAAAAAGGATTTGTCTATTTTCATTGTTGCCCTTTATGCCCCATTTGCTCATCCTTAATTAATATGACCACTGTTAAAGTAAAACTGTCATTAAAATTTACACTTCACATAGATAAATAGGGCATATGTCAGCGTTACAAAATCACAGTATTTTGGGTAAAAAGTACTTCTTCCTTGATAGGAATAAAAAGTTGCTCAGTGCACAGGATATTTGTTACATATATTATAGTATGAAATAATAATAGTGTGACGCTGCCGATATTTTTGAACAAGAAGACGTTCAAAGAAAAATTCCTACTGATATGAATTTAAAACATTGTGGTAAGGCTTTTTCACACCATGTGTGGTGACCTGCATTTTTTTTAGCACTGGATAAACACAGATCACCAACAGGACACATAGAAAACAATTGCTTGTGTGATGTGCAGTGATGAAAACTGCAGCATGTCTATATTCGTGAACAGCACTCTGGATGGCATATGTAACAGCACAACGCGCCTCACTGCTGTGCAGTGATGTGAATGAAGTGTCAAGTGATGCTTTAAATAAAGTAAAAAATAAAAAATAAAAAAAATAAGCAGTGCAATGCACTAAACCGCACATCACACTGCTCCCTACTGGAGCACACACTGACACTAGCCTGTACGATAAAACATTGAGTTTTCCTGTGTAGGCTAGTGTGAACTTAGCCTCAAGGCCTCTTTAGGGTAGAGCAAAAGGGGCAGCTGCCCTGGGTCCAAAGCAGCTGCCTCATACTACCCCAGTTTAAATTCCATTGAAGTTTTAGTCCCGTGCAGTGTCCCGATATAACAGCGTGACGTTCTATTACTAATGCTGCCCTGCTCTACCCAATTGCTGTGTACAGATGACTCACCTGCAGACCCTGTGTTAACATGTAAATAACCTGCATTGATATGTAAATAGCGGTGGCATTAATATGCAAATAGCCATGGATCGGCAGCATTGATATATAAATAGCAGTGGGATTAATATGTAAATAGTCGCAGACTGGCAGTAACCTCTAGCAACCAATCAGTGAGCAGTAATAATGTGCAGTAACCTCTAGCAACCAATCAGTGAACAGTATTGCTGTACAGTAATCTCTAGCAACCAATCCGCAAGCAGAAGTCATGTGCTATACCCTCTAGCAAAAATCAGTGAGCCATAATGTGTGCTGCAACCTATAGCAGTCAGTCAGTAAGCAGTAATGATACCTCTGGCAACCAATCACAATAACTGCCTGATCTGATTCAGTAAACTGATTTTGAGTCTAGCTGCTATGTATTGTATGTCTCACAGCAGGTGGAGAGTGAAATGTTTGCCCAGGGTCCAATCAATATTAGACAGCCCTGTTTAGCCTAATGGTGTCTGGATGCTGTACTTTAGGTTACATTTCCCAAAGTGGGTTGAGTATATTGCTTAGGGCAACATGCACCTGTTGTACAGGTAATCTGGAGTATGTCATATACATCACAGCATTCAGAGTGCAGTTCACAAGAATATATAATGTACAGCATTTCAGCTTTCAGCAATGTACAGCACAACATACAGTGTGACACAGTCAGGAGTATGTAGTGTACAAGTTGTACAAAGTGCAACAGTCAAGATTGTGTCATGTACAGCACAACACACATTGCAGGGGTCTATAATGCACAACATGTTATACAGAATCCAGTGATCCTGAGTATGTAATGTCTGGCAATGATATGCAGGTACAGAGAATGTAATATACAGCACACTGTATGTTATACTGTCTGCAGCAGTCATTTATTGTATCCCTGTCCTGCATTCTATCAAAACATTTGCTTATTTAAAAAAAAAAAAAAAGAATACACTTGGATTCTGAAATAAAAATACTTGGAATAGATCGCTTTTGCTTCCTACATTGTAACTGGAAGCTAACAGGTCAAAGTGCAATGTGTAGGTATTATTGGTAGAAGTGCCTAGAGTCCAAATCCTGACACTTTTCCTCCATTGCCATCTGCATCTAGTGGGAATCCCAGCTAGCTTTTTTTTTCTCCTGTCTGTATTCTAATGAGGAGGCAGGGCAGGGTGATCTGGGAGGGCTGCCTCTTTGGAATCTCAGTATGGTGTGTGTCAGGCTGTTTGTCGGAGTTTAAATGAACAAATGCCTCGCTGTGCCATAGAAAGGGACTACACTGAGTCGATATCCTGCTAGGGATCTTCTTACAACCTTTTGGATTTGCAAACTCCTTGTAAGAAAGAGCAACAGATGTAAGTTCTTTATCTCCTTGTTGCATGGGCAAAGGGTAGAGTGCTCTAAAATGGTTAGAACTGTGCTGTAGAAAGCTGTATGGTCTTTGCATTAGCAAGTTAGAGACTTTTCACTGTACTGTTCATTTTTCTGACATGTGGTCTTCATTGTGAATGTGTGTGTTTGTGGATAATTCATGGACACAATAAAGTGCATGCAGTTGTATTATGCTGCAATGGAAAAAGTTTGCAATGGCAGATTGGGTTTGCGTTACTAAAATAAAGAAAGTCTTGCATTACTGTACACGTCTGGCTGAATTTTCCATTAGTGTATGACTCAGCCCTCTATTTACTTGCTGCAAATGAGTGTGTTCTGCAGGAATCGGTCGGTTTCTGCAGTCCATCTGTCTGCAGTTGGTCGATTTGACATGTTGTAGGTGGCTGAAGTCATTGAGTAGTTGGCAAAGGCTACAAACCAGCACACGGATTAGTACATCTAATTATGAAACCTTTTGTGTCTGTTTACATGATTATAATAGAAGACGAGAAATATTTCCTATAAGCGGGATCTCCAGAATGCTTCTAACGCTATTTGCTCAGTTTTGCAGCTGGGACTCATGCTTTCAGCCATTTGACATGTCAACCAAGCGGCAATTGCTAAACTCAGCAAATAGTCCAAATCCCCATGGTCCGCTGGAAAGTTGCCTGAAAACCGTAAAAAAAAAGAAAAGTGCATTTGCATCTCTTTGGTCTAACAATGCTGTAATGGCTTCAACCAATTGAAAATAAACACCTCAGATAACATAAGCCCTGCAGCAAAATGTGTACACATCTCAGATGATGGTTAATTATTAGCTGCCTGACAGTAGCGTGGGGTTGAAAAAAAATTCAAAACAAGCACCTTTGTTTAAAAAGCAGCATTTCACGCTTCGCAGGCCAGCAATCAGATATTGTCTTTAGTGCCACCTGGCCACTTCATTTTCCACACTTTTTTATATTTAGCTCTGTGTGTTACATGGGTTCCTCCAAAGATTGCCAGGCTAAAGACAGTTTTCCTAAAAAATAGTTTAGAAGCGTTCCCATAAAAAGCTGTGCCGATCTCAGAACCTTATTAGGCTGAGAGTTAGGAATGCTCCGCTGTAACCCTAGAAGATGTTTAATTGAATGACGTGTTTGTGATTGCCTCTCTACATCCACATCTTGTCTATGAGATGCTTTGCTGCTCATATTAGTGAAAGCGTTTATATATATATATATATATATATATATATATATATATATAATTTATGGTTTTATTTACTCTGAAAGATAAACATCAGTTATGTTGCTGGGTTTTATTTTGCAACAGTTAGATGTGAACCTAGCGGCTAGGTCCTAGCCTAACTGTTGAGTGTGTGCACATTAACATGAACTGCGTTAGCAGCTCATTCAAAATGAATGGGCGGTCAGGCACCTTAACGGCTCAGAAATCGGACCTGTTCCTTTTTTTGACAGCGCATCACATTGCAATCTGTTATTGCATTGTACAGTGCCACATATCCATCGGCAAGGTGCATTGGGATGCCGTTCAGAATCAAAGGTAGCGCAGAGTGCCAACTATTTAGGGGCATTATTAAAAGTGAAGATGGTTGTCAATGTTTGCACTTTGTTTTGCCATTCTTGGTGCTCTTCTGAGTAGAACTAAATGTTTCAGGTATTGGTAAACTGTTTCCTTGCATCATATATACCTTTCAGTTGCGGCTGGATGTTCAAAATTTTTGGGGGGCGCAAACAAACTGAAAAATACTGAAACTCCCCCCTCATCAATTGCAGCGTCACTGTGCCCATCAAATGCAGCCACTTATGCCCAGTATATGCAGCCACTTGTCAGAACCGAGAGGACTTACCGCAGCACTGCAGCAGTTCCTTTCCAATGCAGCAGAACGGCGGCGACCTCCGCTCCTGCGTGTGTCTCCTCCGCTCCTCTTCCTAAGCGTCAGGCATCCAATAGGGTGGCCTGGCGCTTTGGCCAATCGGGGAAACGGGTCTGACGCCCTGCCTCCTGATTGGCGGGGAGGAAGGTTAATGTGAAAATAGTGAAAATGTATTCGCTAGCGTCACAATTGGGTGGGATCCACCCTATTTTAAAGCCTATTAGAACCTCTGGCTCTAATCTGGTGCTTCAAAATATACCACCCCCGCCATAGGAATCCATGCATCCGGCGTCCTGAAAGGGGCCGGGTTCATGGATGGGGGGGCTGCGCCCGTGTGCCCACAGTACACGGGCCACCACTGATACCTTTATTATACTGGACCTCTAAAAAGGCTACAGTTTAGCCAGCACTTTACAAAATGGAGGGAGACTGTATAGTTAGAATGCAATACAAGAGGGATCAGAGGACCTTGCTTATGAGTGCTTAGAATCTAAAAGGGAAGGTCAAATGATACACAAGGGTAATGACTGTTTAGGGTGAACTGATGGAGAAAGTAAAGGTACATTTTATAAGGTTAGGTCATACTTTTTCAACAAGGGTACTTTGGCAAAATGCCTAAAAATTGTATACAAGCCAGTTGGTGGCTCAAGCCTGCTCTTTAGTTGCACAAAACCACAGGCTTGCATTGTGCACCATTACAACCTTCTAGCCGCCGGTGTCCTAACAACCAGGCACATCATTGGTTTGATAAGGACATCAGGTGGCCCTTCCTCTTTGGCACTGTGGTCACATTAGCTAAGTGAGGGAGAAACTGAGGGAGAAGAGAAACGGTGGAATACTAGTGTGCAAAGGCGTTTTTGCTTTGATCGAATAAATCATCTCAAAAGTTGGGAGTCCTTCATGTGTGGATGTTTCAATACATAAGACTATTTGTTTCATTTGTTTACCTTTTGGAATGAGGTTCCTCAAATTGTGCAGAATTTTGAAGGGTGCCTTGACTGAGAAATATTGGGATGCACATCCCTGAGGAGATGGGTTTGCAGAGATCATCTAATGATGGACAGAGTGGATAGTCTTGACAGATTGGGGTATGAGAAAGAGCAAAGCATAGCAGCCAATTAGAAATCATCTTCTCACTCAAACTGATAAAAATGTAATGACAACTGGTGTAGTCTGTGCACCTTGAACGCTATTATCCTCTGGCATCTCCTTATTACATAAGCCCAACTTGTTTTTTACAAGTTGGCAATAATGTGAATTTTCAGTAGGTAAAATTATATTGCATTTTTGCCATTTGACTTGCTTTAAATCCATCCCCGTACCAGTGAGCAACAGGATATTGTGAGGGATTCACAAGTCTCCTAAGGGCTGTACATGTTTCTTCAATGGAAGTGTTGTAATTGTATCCTGTGCAGAAATCGGTCAACATGGTTTGCTCTACTGCTACTCCTATCTGTTGGAGTTAACAGGAGAGATTTAATTTCCCCTAGAATGGAAGGCCTGTCCTTGATTCCCCAGAGAATTATGTTGTAGTGTCACGCCCTGACATCACTAGTTATATAACCGTTCAAAGAAGACTTGGACTTTTCTTCCTTGATATCTAATTAGAAAAACAGACTCTGCCATTCAGTGAGATGGGAGGTCTTTGACCCACCATATTTTATTCAGTATGAGTTTTCTACCCGCAGTGCTTTTCTATATAATATATGTATATGTGTATGTGCTTACACCATGTAAAGTTTGAACTTTGGTTCAATAAAGAAATTTTAAGTGCAGCCATCCTCTGGACTTTTTCTTATATATGTATGTATGTGTGTATAAATATACACTCACCGGCCACTTTATTGGGTACACCTTGCTAGTTCTGGGTTGGACCCCCTTTTGCCTTCAGAACTGCCTTAATTCTTCATAGCCTAGACTTAACAAGGTGTTGGAAACATTCCACACAGATTTTGGTCCATATTGACATGAACATGGATGGCTGCACATCCATGATGCAAATCTTCCATTCCACCACATCCCAAAGGTGCTCTATTGGATTAAGATCTGGTGACTGTGGAGTACAGTGACCTCATTGTCATGTTCAAGAATCCAGTGGTGAGATCATTTGAGCTTTGTGACATGGTGCATTATCCTGCTGGAAGTAGCCATCAGAAGATGGATACACTGAAGGATGGATATGGCCAGCAACAATACTCAAGTAGCATGGAATGCTCAAATTTTGACCGTACCATCTGAATGTCGCAGCTGAAATTGAGACCCTCGTCAGACCAGGCAACATTTTTCCAGTCTTCTAATGACCAATTTTGGTGAGCCTGTGCAAATTGTAGCCTTGGTTTTCTGGTCCTAGCTGACAGGAGTGGCACCCGGTGTGGTCTTCTGCTGCTGCAGCCCATCTGCTTCAAGGTTTGATGTGTTGTGCATTCAGAGATGGTAATTTGCATACCTTAGTTGTAATGAGTGGTTATTTGAGTTTCTGTTGCTTTTCTATCATCTCAAACCAGTCTGCCCATTATCATCCGACAGCAACAAGACATTTTCATTCACACAACTGCCACTTATTGGATATTTTCTCTTTTTTTTTTGGTCCATTTTCTGTAAACCTTAGAGATGGTTGTGTGTGAAAATCCCAGTAGATCAGAAGCAGTTTTTTAAATACTCGTCTGGCACCAACAACCATGCCACATTCAAAGTCACTTAAATCTCCTTTCTTCCCCATTCTGAAACTCAGCTTGAACTTTTGCAAGTCGTCTTCACCACATCTAGATGCCTACATGTATTGAGTTGCTGCTATTGGTGGATTAGCAATTTGTGTTACCAAGCAATTGAATGGGTGTACCCAATAAAGTGGCCAGTGTGTGTGTATGTGTATATATGTGTGTGTATGTGTATATATATATATAATATCATTTTATTCATTTATTGGGGAGAGAGCAAAAAGATTTTCCCAAAGTAGGTACATAAGACGGATGAGTAAAAAAGAGAGTGAAAATATTTCTGGTGTTGTTTTCTCCAAACCACACTTCCACTTTCCTTTCTGGTAGTTTGTATAAATCGGACAGATGGAACCATATGATTGATGAAATGGCCTTCACCCTGGTCTCTCGCCCATGTGACTTCCTCCTTGGCTCACAGCACAATCTGGAGAAAAGCTGAATAAGACATGAACTATATGATGTAGTAAGCGCTCTCTAATTATCCAGTCACAATATACGTTCCCACATTTGTTGCTTATTATAACGTGCGTGTTACATTATATATAGAGTTAAAAATTAGTAATTGGGCTTGTTGCATATTATATATCTTTCTGGGAGATGGGTAAACTGTATTGGGTTGCTTTTAAAGTCACCCATGGATTTGAGATGGTTTCTGTGCAACTCCCAGTTTATCTTGGGTAGCAGTTGCATAATTTAATATAATGTCTATTGTATACACCAAGGTTAAGGCCAACACTAGTGGGAAGGGGGGGTCTGTTTTCCCTCTACTTCCCGTTACCATAGACCTTAACCACTTGCTTACTGGGCACTTAAACCCCCCTCCTGCCCAGACCAATTTTCAGCTTTCGGTGTTGATGCACTTTGAATGACAATTGCGCGGTCATACAACACTGTACCCAAATGAAATCTTTATCATGTTTTTTTCACACAAATCGAGATTTCTTTTGGTTGTATTTAATCACAACTGGGATTTTTTTTTTTTTTATTTAAAATTGTGAATAAAAAAAATCATGTTTCAAAGTTTGTTATAAAATGTTGTAAACAGATAATTTTTCTCCTTCATTTATATGCGCTGATGAGGCGGCACTGGTGGGTACTTATAGGCTGCACTGGTGTGCATTCATAGGCACAGATAAGGCTGCACTGATGGCCACTGATGAGATGGCACTGATAGGTTGCACTGATGGGCGACACTAAAGGGCACTGATAGGTGGCACTGATGTGCAGCATTGTTGATGAGGCACTGACTGTGGGCACTGCTAGGTGGCACTGTGGGCACTGATGGGTGGCTCTAGTGGGCACTGGTAGGCGGCTTTGTTGTCTACTGCTAAGTGGCACTGGCAAGTGGCACAGGTGAGCACTGAGGAACTGATGGCAGCTCTCCATGATCGGAACTGATGTCCCTCTCACAGCCACCGGTGATCGGCTTTTTTTTTCTCCTCACGCTGTCAGGGCTCGTTTACATCACATGATCAGCTGATCATGTGGTAAGGGGTCAGGATTGACCCCTTACTCCAGTCTGTGATCCAGCGAGTCTCATAGACTCGCTGATCACAGAGCATGCCGCACCCTGCAGGAGGCATGCAGGCCACTCGGTCACGGGAGGACGTCAATAGACATACTCCTGGCAAAGCGGGTCCGCGCTGTAGCTGTCGTTCGGCTATAGCGCGCATCTGAACAAGTTAACATGCATGCTCTAGTGACTGGAAACAATCATGTTACAAAGATTTACTTTCTATGGCCATCTTTAGTTCAGGAAAGCCACATTACAGGTCTTGTAAGAACCTGACCTTCTTGAATTTAGAATCCAGTTCTTGAATTAGAAGCAGCCTTTCAGTTTTAGGTATTTATTTCTTATCTTTGTTATAATAGGGTAAGCATATAAATACAAAGAACAATGCTATAACACTAATAAAGTGTACTGACTGATCGGAATACAGGAAGGTGAAATCTGGTTGGCTGCCAATAATAATCCCTGTGTAGATTATCATCATTCTTTCCATAGCCATATTGTACATGTCTGATATAGTGTCAGAGAAGAGGATTGCCAATGTTTCTTAGATGTATACTATTCTTGATTTACAGTTGAACTTTAATAAACCTTTCATATATAAGCAGGCTTCCCACCTGCCGAGCTGCCTTGTGTCATTTTCTGTACGCCTCCCACTCTCCAGCCATGTTTACTTTGCTCATCTTGATGATCTTGTAACATCTGGCATCCATAATAATGGGGAGTTAACGACATTTACATGGTGGAAATGGTGGAGCAACATACAGGACAGGTCTTTAGTGATTCTGTTTCTTACAGTGGAATTTTATTGAATCTGTCATTTCCATGTTTGTGTTTCCTCACCATCACAAGGTTGTCATGTGTCTGGCTTATTTCATACAGGCCACAGTAGCTGAATGAGCATAGCATGCTTAGGAACGCCTTTCAGCTGAACCAGTGTCACTGCTAAACACTGAGAAAACTATTCACATGGGAATCGCCTCATAATCCTGTATCGTGTACCGGGCAGCAGTCATGGGTGTTAACCATTTTTTGTGATTTTACTATGTTTACATTTTAGGTACATGTGCATAGGCTGACCTGATGCCAGGGCATTGGTCCTGTGTTCTGTGCTTTAAGGGGCTGACATGCAGCCAATAAGCAAATCCAAGTGAACAAGATTGGAAAATCTGGCCCCATCACTATTGGTGCCCTTTACGTGAGTGGCAGAGTCAGCATCTGCCTACGCTGCGTCACTGTTAATCATCTTCCCCTTAGCAGCAAATCTAAGCTTGTATGTTTTCGAAGGACTGTTTTTTTCTCTTCTTGTTTCATTGTTTTTGTGGACCTTGCATCAAAATGTAAGGGTTCATTAATCCTTTAGACCTATCACTTCTTCCATGATAAAAGCGCAGAAATAAACATGGCAAAAAAAAAAATCCTCATCAGGAGAAAACTGCAGAGCATCCCAAATCTCACAATAAGACACTCCAGCACTGCCTTGAATATAGTTACCCAGCTAAGGATCCTTAATCTCACAAGCCTGTAGTCCAGCACAGTGCCTTGAATATAGTTACCCAGCTAAGGATCCTTAATCTCACAAGCCTGTAGTCCAGCACAGTGCCTTGAATATAGTTACCCAGCTAAGGATCCTTAATCTCACAAGCCTGTAGTCCAGCACAGTGCCTTGAATAAAGTTACCCAGCTAAGGATCCTAAATCTCACAAGACTGTAGTCCAACACACAGTGCCTTGAATATAGTTACCCAGCTAAGGATCATAAATCTCACAAGACTGTAGTCCAGCACAGTGCCTTGAATATAGTTACCCAGCTAAGAATCCTAAACCTCACAAGACTGTAGTCCAGCACAGTGCCTTGAATATAGGTACCCAGCTAAGGATCCTAAATCATCCAAGACTGTAATACAGCAAAATGTTAAGCTTTGATAAATACGCCCATACACATGTGCAATTACATGCTGGTGCCAGTGCACAGCTTTTTCTGTAAAGCAGTCCTATGGGCTAAAATACAGCTGTAGTTGCTGGACTCTACAGAACTGTACATCCATATGCACCAATTTGCAGCCTCATGCAAGGGGCAAAATTGATATTTAGTTGCTTGTGCCCTCCCACTACCCAACTATTCCTAAATATGTCAGTTTTGTCATGTTTAGCCATCTTTACACACAATTTCTTTCCTAGGAGTCAATCAGAACATCCCTTTTAATCAAAGAGTTGTTTTGGCTAGAGAATGGAATAATTATAACTCTTGTCTGTGTCCTAGAAATTGTGCTTCACCCCCTGTCCCACACACAACAGGAAATGAGACCAAATCTTTCCACACTGAGGAAAATCTGGCCATACAGGGATAGAATTTCAGCCATATTTGCATTCATTCCGTGGGTGACATCGCCACTCGGCTCAACAAAAGTCGATTTTTCAACTGACTTTTGTCGAAGGTGCAGGGTGGAAAATGCTCAGCCGAACAGTGCCTGCATCCAGTCACATAAAGGCAGTGTTCAAATATTCTGACAGCAGTTGGTATCTCCTGTCAGTTTTCAGAATATAATAACCAGCCCTGTAGAATTATCCATCCATGCTGTTCAGTGTGCTTGGAGGAATCCTAAAATGTTTAAGTCTAAAGATTTACCTTAATGCATTCTCTTTTGCTGTAATAAATAGCCCCAATTTTTTGTTAAAAAGCTAATTGCTTCCTCAGTTTAGGCCGATATGTATTCTTCTACATATTTTTGGTAATAAAAGTCACAAAAAGCGTATATTGATTGGTTTGTGCAAAAGATATAGCGTCTACAAAATAGGGGATAGATTTATGGCATTTTTATTAAATATATATTTTTTTTATACTAGTAATGGCGGCGATCTGCAATTTTTTTTTTTAATCGAGACTGCGACATGGCGGACACATAAGACACTTTTTTGGGTCGATTGACAATTATACAGCGATCAGTGCTATAAAAATGCACTGATTACTGTATAAATGTCACTGGCAGGGAAGGGGTTTACACTAGGGGGCGATCAAGGAGTTAACTGTGTTCCCTAGTGTGTGTTATAACTGTGGGGGGGTGGGACTGACTATAAGAGAGGAGAAATCGTGGTTCCCAGCTCATAGGAACTCACAATCTTTCTCCTCTCCTCACAGAACTAGGATACGCCCCTGTTCTGCCTCTCGTGTCTGCGATCGCTTGTGACCAGTGGTCATCATGTCTGCCCCCATAGCAAGTGGCTTGTTAAGATGGCAAACACAGAGGAGGAGTAACAAAGATTGCCAACGGGGGGTACCCCTTAAAAGGAGTTTGGGGGCAGCTCTGTGCAATACTATTGCACAGAGCAGGTTAGTATAAACCTGTTCATTATTTTAATAAAAAAATAAAATATACTTTACAATCACTTTATTATGCCTCGGCATGACCAGCTTTAGTTGTCACCAATACAAGTTTCCCCTTTGGAAGACTTCTCTATTTGTCTGGTGTCAACTCGGTTGTGGATTTTTCCACACTTTCAGTCCCGATGACAATCAGGGTAAACAGAGGTGGTGAATCTTCATAACTGGGATATAGGCAGAAACTCAAATATAGGGGTTTATTTACTAAAGGCAAATCCACCTTGCACTGCAAGTGCACGTAGAAGTGTAATTGGAAGTGCAGTCGCTGTAAATCTGAGGGGGACATGCAAGGAAAATAAAAAAGCAGCATTGTTGCTTGCACATGATTGGATGGTAAAATCAGCAGAGCTTCCCCTCATTTCAGATCGTCCCCTCAGATGTACAGCAACTGCACTTCCAAGTGCACTTGCAGTCCACTTGTAGTGCAAAGTGGATTTGCCTTAGTAGTCTAGTAAATGAGCCCCATAATGTGGTTCCCAACCCTTTATCACTTCATTCAAAAACAAGAAAAAACAGTTTTGATTTTAGAGAAAGGAGCATTTTATATTCCTGATATGTGCCTGCTGTACCCATGTACTTGTATAAAAAAAAAAAGTATCCCATTCTCTTTGTATTGCTTCCTCTGTGATCCTGCCAGTCCCTCTTCTCTCCTAATAAAAACAGACTACATTAGGCATGAGAGCACAGCGTGGTCAGTGAACCCGGCCTAAAGCCTCGTACACGCGATCGGATTTTCAACAGGGAATCGTGTGGTGACACTGTTTTGCCTAAAATGCAACCGTTGGTACGCTTCATCAGACAATTGTTGTCCAACTTTCCGCCAACAAATGTTGGCTGGCAGGCTAGTCCGGTCTGTTGTCAGATTTTTGTATCGTGTGTACACAAGTCCATAGTACAAACATGCATGCTAGGAATCAAAGCTCACCAAACAGGAAGGTGCCCAAAGGGTGGCACTAAAGAACTGAAAGTCCACATAGTACATCACTATGTTTGTGTTTGTTGGCAGACAATTGCGTACCGTTTGTATGCAAGACAAGTTCCTGGCACACGCCCTTCAGACAAAAGTTTGATGCTCTGGTGGCCAACAATCCGATCATGTGGCTTAAGGCTACAGACTCTCTGCAAAAAAGTAAGAAAATTAGTGACTGCACAAACGTATGAAAGATCTAGACCACAGAGCTCTGTATACACTGCTTATTATTTTTGTTTCATTTATGGATTTTCCATTAATTATGTAATTGTGTGTACAATTAACTCTAATCTGAGTCAATTTTAAAGATGTTTATTCAATAATATAATCTTGTTAAATCTATAAATGGGACCTGCAGGGATGGGAAGCGCTGGCTCTCGGTGACAGCCTTGTGAGTAAGGACAAATGTTGATTTTTGAACGCTGCACAAAGACACTTTTGGAAATGTTTCCCCCCCTGTAAAACACAATGAAAGCTGTTCAATTTCATCCAGCATGTCATTGCCATTAATTCACCTAGGTCCAAATGACAGGGAGCCAGCCTAGTATAAAAGGAGTATGAGGCAATCAACAATTGCTTTTTCTCAATGACCCGCAGATGAACTAGAGGGAGTTTGTATTCAACTAATCTATTGGGGGGTTTTTTTTTTGTTGTTTTTTGTTTTTTCATTTGTAACGGCAGTTTGGCCAGTTTGCAGCTTTATATCCTGTATGTTTAGTTCTGTGCCCATGCCTGTGTACAGTGTTTTATTCTTTTTTACAAGAATCTGTGACAAAGCAAAACTACTGTGTCAGTCACTGGTCTGGAACTGATATGCAGCTTTTAACTTGAAAAGTGTAGTTTCCATCAGCGGCTTTTTATTTATTTAATACAGGTACTTTTATAGCACTGCCCATTTATGCAGTGCTTTACATATATATTATACAGTCACATCAGTCCCTGCATACATATACCAGGGGCAATTATGGCAAGAGCTACTTTAAAGTGGATGTAAACTCTCCCCCACAACTTTGTCCCATGTAAATCAGCATAAAAAAACCCTAATGAAAACTGCTTGTAGATATCTCCTTACTTGCTTAGTATTGTTGTAATCCTTTTTGTTCTTTAGAATGACGTCACTGAGCATGCCCAGATCTCCCCTGATTGATAGCACACTCTGTGTACTTGTCTATCTGTTATCAGGACTTCCTACAGCACACCACTGAAATCCCAGGAGACTGCAGAATCATTCCGAGCTTCCTCCTACACACCATGTGACCATGTGACATCACATGCAGTGTAAACCTGGCCATTACTGCAGTCTTATCAGCTGAAGCTGATAAGACTGACAAAGGCAAACATTAGACAATGGGCACAAGTAAATACTATGAAATAAAACAAGTCGGCTAAGAACAGGGAAGCAGGGTTGCCATAGAAATGTTGGATTGAGAAGGATGCTTGGTTAACAGTACAGGAAGTGCTCAATATAAGGGCAGAAATACACTCCACTGTGGACTCAGAAAACTGCCTAACCCCGGGAAACTAAGTTTTTAAAGTTTCTTTAAACAGTAAGTAATATGCGATTTGGGCTGGATTACAGTGGCTATAGTTTGATAATTACTTATTATAATGGACTAAATGAAGCATCAGAGTGGGAGAGTTTACTTCCTCTTTAACCTACCAGCATGTATTTGGAGTGTGGGAGGAAACCGGATTAAACCCGCATAGGAAGAACATGCAAACTCCAGGCAGGTATTTTTTTCACAGGTATTTTTTTGTGCCAAATTCCCTTTAATGCATTTCGCCATAGTATTACCTTGAATTACAAGTATTGGTTTTAAAGAATGGCCAATAAATATATTCCATTGTAGACAGGCGCTAACTAAATTAAAATTCTGGGAAAAATGTACTGTGCTCTGATTTGTCTTTTAACCTTTTTAGGAAGGCACTTAAATCCTATTGCCTCGTACACGATCAGACTTTCCACCAACAAAACCCTGGAATTTTGTCCGAAGTGTGTTGGCTCAAACTTGTCTTGCATACACACGGTCACACAAATGTTGGCCAAAAATTATGAATGTAGTGACGTACTGCATGTTTTTTTTCGTCTCTTTAGCGCCACCCTTTGGGCTCCTTCTGCTAATTTCGTGTTAGTAGAAGTTTGGTGAGTGTTGATTCGCGCTTTTCTTTTTGTGTTTTTCATTTCATGCTTTTTCAGTTTGTTTCTGAACGGCCGTTTGTCAACCAGGCATGTTGCGGAATCGCAGGAGATAACATGTTGTTTATTATTGGTCTTGGAGTTATTGCTTTGACATAATTTTTTTTGGTTGAATAATGATTTGATTTGATATATTTTCTATATTTTTGGGATGCATAGAATGCACTTTTTGGTTAAGTTCTTTTGGCAGATAGCATGTCTAAATTATTATTTTTTTTAACCGCTTTCGGACCACCCGCCGCTGTTTTACTGTGGCAGGTTGCCTCCCCTGCGCGAAACCACGTTACTGTACATGGGCTCGCGGGGTCCAGATAGCAGGCACGCGCCTGCTGCACAGAGGGGGTACTGATGCTTGTGGCAGACAGATGTGATGACCGCTGGCCACAAGTGATCATGACCAGGAGCCCAGAACAGGGACGAGTGTGTGTAAACATTTCCCGTTGGAAAATCTGATCGTGCGTACGAGGCTTAAGTGTAAATTTAAGTGTTTCACAACTTCCTGCCTCCTTAGTGAAAGTATCGCTGCTTTTGATTTTTTTTTTTTGAAAATGTAGTTATTTTTTCCAGGTACCAAATGTTAAAATCAAATGGTTTTTGAGTTGCATTGGAAGGACATTAGTCTTGTCATCAAATGTACTGATGGGAAATTTTGTACAAATGTACATACGAATGTTGGTTTGAAAATCTACTAGTGTATGGCCAGCTTAGAGCCGGTATTTATGGGGGTCAGTTAGGGAGCAATCAAATTTCAAATACTTACTAAGCACTATCCAAATATTAGTATTTTAATACATAGATTAGCGAAGTGTTCACTTCAGTGAGCTCTTGAACTAACTATAAATGTAGCATGCAAGCCTTTATGCTAGATCACCCATTCCTGTCCATGAATTCACCAAGCCAGACTGCTGATACTTCTAGATGCAGTGTTACAGCTTTACAGGATAAGTTCACTTTTTATAACATTACACCCTTATTTGGGGGGTAACATGTGAGATGTTACTTTGGAGCAGTCCTCCTGACCCCCCCCCATGACATTGGGTGGGGGGATCCTCTCTCCGCAACCGCTGTCACATTTTCAAAACAGCACTGCTGGGCAGGGCTCCACCCACACAGCCACACCATCCATTCACAGAGTTTTCTGAATGAATGAACTAGAAGTCCCATTTTCTAGCTTTTAGTTCTTAATAAACTACGAGTACACTGATGAGCGCCCTTGTAGTTCATTGACTCCTCCTGCACTTCATTAATTGTCTGCCCGTATGGGAGTACAGGCAAATATTTTTTAATGAGTGTCTGCTGAAGCTGTGCATTGCACCCACAATCTACTTATTGTAGATGCAATTCTTTGCAGGCTGCAGTGTAAATTATAAATGAAATGAAGTAGCAGTTAGTCAGTCCTCCCCAGTGTCAGTTAGTGTCAGATTGTTTGCCATACTATCACACTACCGCGGTCCCGTTAGAAGTCGCTGATCACTGCCATTAGTAGTATAAGAAAAAACTAACGTGTATGTGTGTATGTATATATATCTCTATGTATGTGTGTGTGTGTGTGTGTGTGTATATATATATATATATATATATATATATATATATATATATATATATATATATATATATATATATATATATATATATATATACATATATACACACCATAGTTTGGTTTGCGTGGAAGTTATAGTATCTACAATCAATATACACGTATTGGGATATCTTTTTCTTTTTATACCAAAGACATGCAGATATTCAATTGTATTTGTATTTTTTTATTGAAAATGTTTTATAGCAGAAAGTTTTTGTTTATATTGCAAAAAAAAAAAAAAAAAAAAAACGGTGATCAAATACCACCAAAAGAAAGCCTAATTTGTGTCAAATAAATTATATAAATTTTATTTTGGTACAACGTTGCATGACTGCTCAATTACAAGTTAAATCAGTGCAGTGCTAAATGCTAGGGTTGTACCAATACTAGTATCGGTACCAATACTGAGCATTTTTGCGCAAGTACTTGTACTCGAACAAATGCTTCTGATGTCTGATCCGATAGCTGGGAGATGCAGTGTTTCAGATTAGGCGACCTGGCGCAAACAGAAGTCAACGGGCGGAACAACGTAAGTGACGACAACCCGACGTCCATCTTAGTACACCCTGCACTCTGCTGCAGTAAGCCAGCAGCGGACATCTTGTTACACCCAGCCCATTTAGTTCTGGCTGGGTGTAACAAGATGGCTGAGTGCAAGGAGTACCCAGTTGGGCACTTGGCAGTCAGCCTTTCCTCTCATGGCATTCCAGTGCCTGCCCATTAGTGCCAATAAATGCCACCTATTAGTGCCCAATGCCCATAAGTGCCGCCTATCAGTGCCAGCCACCTGTCAGTGCCATGTATCAGTGCCAGCCACCTGCCAATGCCACCTACCAGTGCCTTCTATCTGTCTGTGCCATCTATCCATCAGTGCCAGCCATCTGTCAGTGTCAATCTGTCAGTGCCCATGAGTCAGTGCTGCATATCAATGCCACCTAATCCTATCAGTGCTGCATATCAGTGCCACCTAATCTGTATTGTGCTTTGAAAACTGTGATATGACATTAAAAAAAAATATCGGTAATCGGTACCAGAGAGTACTTGAAAAAAAGTATCGGTACTTGTACTCGGTCTTAAAAAAGTGGTATTGGGACAACCCTACTAAATAGCAAAAATTGTCTGGTCCTGAAGGGGGTAAAAGCTTCCAGAGTTAAAGTGGTTTCAGTGAATTTAGCCTTTAAAACATATGGCAGAGGAGCATCTAAATAGATTTGTATTCTCTCTAGAAATGTAAATACTATTACAATGATTGTGTGCCTTCACTAATGGTTTGTTGTGTATAGTACACACATTGTCCTAAAAATCTTTTCGTAGACCCAATGACCCCAGGGCAGGAAATGGGATTTGTTTAGTCCTGTGGTGCATGCACGGGGGCACTGATGTAATGTCCTTTTCATTTGCTTTCCCACATATTTCAAACATCCTGGAGCTTTCTTTTAAGTTGTTGTGCCTAGGGGAAAAGGGTGATATTGTTATCATTTCACACAGTGTTTGTGTAAGTGTGGAATCCCAGCTGAACACAAAAAAGTGAGGTGACGGCCTCTTCACTCGCCAGTGCAAGCTCCCAAGTAGCTTTATATTGACCTAACAATGGGGAGGTGAAAGAAATGAGTTAATTTGTCTAAAATGTGGCATTTTATTATAGTTTCCTCTCCTAGTGAAGGTTGGATAATTACTTAAGGGAAATCCTCTCCATGATAAAAGTAAGGAATCGCTTGCTCCATAGGGTAGCTCTGATGCAAGCGGAAAGTATACTGTTAGTAAAAAAAAAAAAAAAAAGCTGTTGTCTTTAGTTAGAGGTACCATTGTGTATCAAATAATTCCCTATCGTGACACAACAGTCTAATTCAAATCTGCATTGTGGCGGAACAGTTAAAGAATGAACATTTAAAGCATATCTATGGTCAAAAATAAAATTGATACATTCATTTCCACATTGGATTTGATTTTTTTTCTAGCCAGCTGCTAATAATTTAATTTAGTTCTAGGCTTCCTTGTTCCACAAAAACAAAAAAAAACTAAAACTAAAAGCCTTTGTTTTTTTTGTGACTGTAAGACCCCTTTTCCAGGTACCAAATGTTAAAATCAAATGGTTTTTGAGTTGCATTGGAAGGACATTAGTCTTGTCATCAAATGTACTGATGGGAAATTTTGTACAAATGTACATACAAATGTTGGTTTGAAAATCTACTAGTGTATGGCCAGCTTAGAGCCGGAATTTATGGGGGTCAGTTAGGGAGCAATCAAATTTCAAATACTTACTAAGCACTATCCAAATATTAGTATTTTAATACATAGATTAGCAAAGTGTTCACTTCAGTGAGCTCTTGAACTAACTATAAATGTAGCATGCAAGCCTTTATGCTGCTCGCCCCTAGAGCCGATGTGAGTGCCCGGCAGTTGCGATGACCGCCGGGCTCCCACGATAATTTGTGACACGGCGAGAACTGGGATCTTTGTGTGTAAATACAGACAACCTGGTTCTCTGAGGGGAGAGGAGACAGATTGTCTGTCTGTTCATACAAGGTATGTTCAGCGATCTTTCCTCTCCCCTTGACAGTCCCACCCCCCCTTCAGTTAGGACACACACAGGGAACACAGTTAACCCCTTGATCGCCCCTAGTATTCCCTGCCAGTGAAATTTTTACAGTAATCAATGTATTTTTATTGCACCAATCGCTGTATTATGCCAATGGTCCCAAAAATGTGTCATAAATGTCTGATGTGTCCGCCATAATATCACAGTCACGATAAAAATCTCAGATCGCCGCCATTACCAGTAAAAAAAAAATAATAATAAAAAAATGCTATAAATCTATCCCCTATTTTGTAGACGCAATAACTTTTGTGCAAACCAATCAATATACGCTTATTGTGATTTTTATTACCAAAAATATGTAGAAGACTACATATCGACCTAAACTGAGAAAAAAAAAATGGGGATATTTATTATAGCAAAAAGTACAAAATATTGTGCTTGTTTTCAAAAGTGCCGCTCTTTTTTTGTTTATAGTGCAAAACATAAAAACCGCAGAGATGATCAAATACCACCAAAAGAAAGCTCTATTTGTGGGAAAAAAAGGTTGTCAATTCTGTTTGGGTGCGTTGCACAACCACGCAATTGTTAGTTAATAAAATGCAGTGCCGAATCGCAAAAAGATGGCCTGGTTATTCAGCAGCCAAATCTTCCGGGGCTGAAGAGGTTAAGGGGAAGTCTCAAGTATGGATTACAGATATCATACCTGTTAGCTGATTGGTTTCCATTGGCAACTGGATGATAATGTTGACTTGAACAAACTGACAAATGAAAACTGTTCATCCTTCCAATTTATGTATATACAGTATGAATGAAGCACAACAATAATGAGTCAACAATGCAGAGTGGTCCCCGGGGAAGCACACCATATGTTTCACTTTAATGAAAAATAACTATTGTATAATGAAGAATATTGGCATTTTATCAAGTCAATGAAAAAAGTCCTCAGTAAACCCTTATAGCTTGTTTTAAAACGTCCATGGTGTTTTATTGATTTCGTCATTTTATAGCTAATTTATTTGCTAACATCACTTACATTTAGCTTTATATCTGTAAACAATGCAATCATTTTAGTCAACAAATGGGTTAGATTGTAGGTTCATATTTATGACCTCTTTTACTTCTAAAATCTTTGCTCTTTAATCTGCTTTTTCTTAGTTCTATGCAGTTACCTGACTTTACTTTTTTACATCATTTTTAAATTATTATTATACAGGATTTAAAAAGTGCCAGCAGTTTATACAGCTTTACAACTTGAGGGTAGACGCTACAAATACAAATCACTTTAATACATTGAGAATCGGAGGGCCCTGCTCGTTAGGCCCCATTCACACCCGAGCGTAGCGTTTTCAGACAAAGTCGCACAGTTTTGCAGTGTTTTGACGCTTTTTGCCACAATTTTGTACTGGTCAAAAGGTCAGCAATGTAAAAAGCAGAAAAAATGCCCACATCTGCCTAAAAAAAAAAGTTCCAGAACTTGTTTGAGCTTCAGGCGTTTTGGAGCTTCTGGCTTCAGGCGTTTTTGAGTGGAGATGTGAACCAACTCCATAGAGAATAATTGATTTTTTTTTTCCCTCCAGCGTTTTGGAGCTTCAGGCTTTAAGCTACAAAACTCTCAGATGTAAATGGGGCCTTAGAGCTTACAATCTAAGAGTCAATTTGTTATGTTCTGAATCTGCACGCTTAAAGTTTTGTTGTTTGCTACGGGTGATCGATCGATACATGGAACCTTTATTTGGACATGCAATTGCCTGCAAGAAACTGCCTATGAAATGATTTCAATAGGCACAACCTGAAATTCTTGAGAATAGATGTTCTGGTGGTTATAGCTCAGAACATGCAGGGTATGGGGATGAAGAACTGTTTGTGTGCTAATCCTGTAGCTTTTTCCCCAACTCTGCTATCCAGAACATCCTCTGAGTGCTCTTTATTGAAATGAGTTTACAGAAAAGCAGTAAAGAAAAGTAGGGGACAAGGCCCAGAAGGGGGCTCTGTGTCAACAACATTTTCTGTATCCCATCTGTCCGACTCCATTTTCATGCACTATATTGTCAAAAGTATTGCAACACCTGCTTTTACAAGCACACATGCACTTGAGTTGGCCCACTTTCACACTGAGGTGCTATAGCACTAAAAATAGCGCCTGTAAAGCACCTCTCCTGTCACTCCAGTGTGAAAGCCCCATTGATTTTGGCTGCTAGCGAGGGTTAAAAGCGCCCCGCTAGTGGCTGAAAAGACACTAAAATGACGGTAAAGCGCTACTAAAAATAGTGGAAAGTTCCCTTACACCTATAACAGCTTCAACTCTTCTGGGAAGGCTGTCCACAAGATTTAGGAGTGTGTCTATGGGAATGTTTGACCATTCTTCCAAAAAGCTAATTTGTGAAGTCTCCCCTCTAATTCATCCCAAAGTTGTTCTATCAGGTTGAGGTCAGGACTCTGTGCAGGCCAGTCAAATTCCTACACCCCAAACTCGCTCATCCATGTCTTTGTGGCGCTTGTTTTGTGCACTGGTGTGCAGTCATGTTGGAACAGAAAGTGGCCATCCCCAAGCTGTTCGCACAAAGTTGGCAGCATAAAGTTGTCCAAAATGTCTTGGCATGCTAACGAATTAAGAATTCCCTTCACTGGAGCTAAGGTGCCAAGCCCAACCCTAAAATACAGCCCCACACCATAATCCCCCTTCACCAAATGATTTGGACCAGTGCACAAAGCAAGGTCCATAAAGACATAGATAGTTTGGGGTGGAGGAACTTGACTGGCCTGCACAGAGTGCTGACCTCAATCCGATAGAACACCTTTGGGATGAAATAGAGCGGAGACTGCGAGCCAGGCAACCTTGTCCAACATCAGTGCCTGACCTCACCTCTTCTGGAAGAATGGTCAAACATTCCCATAGATACACGCCTAAACCTTGTGGACAGCCTTCCCAGAAGAGCTGAAGCTGTTATAGCTGCAAAGGGTGGGCCAACTCGATATTGAACCCTACGGACAAAGACTAGGATGCCATAAAGGCAGGCGCCCAATACTTTTGACAATATAGTATATATGCTGTGTGTGTTGTCGCCAGGGCAGGAAATGAGGGATCTCTTGAACAGGGGCAAAAAAAACACAATGTCTAGTAGACCAGGGAAGACTTGAAACCCCTGTCAGTTTTTATTAGGTGTCATTCACACAAACCTATAGCCGCTCTTGAATGCTGAAACGTAAAAAAAAATCCTGTGCCTGAGGATCCGCATATGAAGCGTACAGCCGCCAATACAAGTGTGCATGCGTGGGCAAACACTGATGCAATAGCCACCGGCACTTATCTGAGCATGGCCATGCACTTTTATTGGCAGCTACTGTACACGGCACATGCGACTCTCCAGACGCAGAAAAGCGTCAGATTTTATACTTTATCACAAATGAACTGCTATATGTTAATATGAGGCCTTGCTGTCTGATTCTTTTTTTTTTCTCTCTCACATCCTGGCTAAAAATGAGGCATGCCCAATAAAGGTATAGTCAACAATAAAACATAACAGAAGTTGTAACCTTTCCCCAGCCTACTAAAACAAAGTGAATTTATTTCTGTCTGTGCCCCTTTGGGGGATTTCCCTTGTGTCCAGTCCTGGTGACCAAAAAGGAAATGAGGGGAAATCCTCCTAGTGGGAAGCAGCAATAGAAACCTGACAAAAGTTCTAACATTTCTGGATTCAATGCTAAATGTTTTTTTATTTTTTTATTTTAACTGATAACTTTAGTTTTTGACAGAATCGACCTTACTGTACATATTGTAGTAATGTATAGGTTGTAGAACATGAAGTTATTGACTTTGAAGTTGTATCAAAGTCTTTTTATTGTTGTATAGTTTAATGATTGATTCTTCTGTGTGTCAAGTTTATTGTTCCCCAGAGGATTCCCCTGTAGTCTCGTCCCACAGTTCTACAAAACACTCTTTGCCACATATGGGAAACTTCATAGAGGGCTTTGATATGTCAGGCATTTCTGAAATAAACTTCCTATTATAGCTGACAGCGAGGCCAGTGGAAAAACTCTCTTCACATACTATGACCGTTACTGGCTATACATCGCAGTGTCTTACTATGCTAGGAATGCAAATCAGCAATTAGTAATTACAACACTGTTACATTGTATGAGTAAGTCTGCTTTCACAATGCTTCACTCAGTGATTAATAGCTGATGACAATAAACCTAATTCTTTCCATTAGAAAAAGTTTTTGTGAGAAGCCTTTCTACTGTCCTCAATGCAACAATAGCTGTGTTGTTAGCCTTATCAAATCTTTCCACTTGTATTATCAACACATTAACTGAATATTTCAATAGAATTAATCTGGTGTAATAGATTATAAAGCACCTTTCTTTTTAACCGAAGTGTCTGATTTAGTTGTATTGTATTTCTAAATGATTCATCATTTAACCTGCTTTCTCAGATCAGCCAAATATGCACAATTAGGCCCCATTCACACCTGAGCTTAGTGGGAATGTGTGTTCCCACCCACGTTTTTCACGCATTAACGAGCGGCTTGCCTAGGGGCGATCATTCATTTGAATAGGCCGCCCTACATGCAACACACACCCAAAAGTAGTTTCAGAACCTTTTTTGATCGTGGTGCCTCCGTCGTTATTTTCAGGGTGCATTTGTAGTGTGATAAACGCTCTTCAAAATACGCATCTGCTCCCCATGCTTGGGGTGCCATTAGCAATTATTGGTGGCGCAAGCATGACACGCGATTGCAGCTTGTTTCTAAAACACATGTCAAAATGCAAATTTTTGTGTGTTTTGTCTCGCATTTAGGAAATGCGCAAGTGTGAATGCAGCCTTAGTGTTTGTGATGGAGACTTCCAGCACCCAGCTTGGGTGCTTGCGTCAAGATATAGCTTCCTCCAGTCTGGACCCAGGGATCAGGTATTATAGCTGAATATTGTACCCAAGAATCTAGGCGACACTGGCTTAGGTGCTCTGGAACTGGAACCAACTTTATTGTAAAATTGCACAGAATATATAGCACACTAGATCAGGTGAGCCTAATCACATTATCGTATGCAAAATAATCTGTATCCAGGAACATAATTAACATAGCTAAGGAACAGCCAACATAAACAGTATGTTAATCCACCTCTAGCAACTAATAGCTGACAGTGATCTAACAAATGAACTAATTAACATCTAGCCACTTAAACCGGCCTAGGTGACCAGACCATTTGGCACCCAGCCCACAACCCTGGATACAAAGTACATCACACGTTATTATAAGCATAAACACATAACAACACACAATGGTTCCATAACAATGTAAAGTGGTCACAATATTAATCTTATCTTCAAGAAATGATCAGACAGACTGAAACAATAGGTGACTCAATTAGCAGTGGGAATGCACACCTAGGAGGCATACAATGGGAGAGACACAATCTTGTGTAATCTGTTCACTAGACAAGTCATCAGAAGACAAACCATGTTCCAGCATTCTGATACAGTGCAATTTATTTATCATCATAGATTTCTTGAGGGAAATTGTTGATAAGTGGAGGGCTTCTCCAACCCAGTCTGCAGGAGGGATACCATATTTCCTCTGACCATTAACCTGTACAAGATTAATATTATATCTTTCCATCCACTTCAGAAGGGAAGCTTTATTGTCCTTATTCAGCAAATTAATCCAAACCTTGCTCTTGTGTCCATCACATGGTGGGCCATAATCAGTGGGTAGGAGGCTTGCCCCTAGTCCCCTCCAAAAGTCTCGGTCCCAGTTTGGTCCGTCACAGTGCTCATTTACATCAGATGACTTGTCCTGGATTTTGCAACATTTTTCAGAGCAGGCAATGTACTGTACACTGCAGTGTGTGTGTGTGTGTGTGTGTGTGTCCTACAGGCTACCTTTTTTTTTTTTTATTGAATTGTATTAATTGCAAACAGAAAAACGAGAGGGGAACAGAAACAAGAGGGGATCAACAAAAAGATGGGAAAAAAGAATAAAAAAGAGAACAAAGCATTTCCAATAAAGAGCACAGGAGGATGCATAGTACAATAATAATCACAACATCAGATTGCCAGTTAATCCAACATCCCAACTAGGGGTAAGACTAGGTGGCGGTTCATAAAGTTTATGACCCCTGACATCATAGTGAGCTACTATAGAGTAAAAGGGCTGCAAAAGCGGATCTCCTGTGCCAGATCTCTTCAACAAATAGCAATAGGAGCATTAGAGGAGGGAAAAGCTAAGTCAGGAAAAGGAGAGAAAGAATAGAGATAGGGTGTAAGAGGGTTAAGGCAGCCTCCCGCCCCAAGAGCCCAGGACTGTCCCAAAAAACAGCCACCTCAGGCAGCATTAGGCCCATGAGAAGAGAGCCGTGTATCATAAGGCTGGGGGAGTCTCCAATAGGACCCAAGGCTCCCATATTCTATCATGCTTATCAAGGGTGTCATTCAGGGAGGCTGTCAGGTATTCCATTCTCTTAACATCTCTGATCCTGGTGTGCAGTTCAGATAGGGAGGGGGGGGGGGGGGCACCAGGCAGCGGGCTGTGGTTAATACATGCGACAATAGTTTCTGTGACATTTTAGTGAAGGAGACGGGTGGTAGACCTAACAGATACATTTTGGGATCTAAGGGCACCTCAGCGCCGAAGATAGATCGGAGCAAAGATTGCACCATCAGCCAGTATGGGAGAAGTAGGGGGCACATCCAGTAGATATGGAATAGCGTTCCCCTATCTTTATGGCAACGCCAGCAACGGGAGTCAGTCAGTGGGTATATGGAGTGGAGCAGGTCCGGGGTCTGATACCAATGAAATAAGATCTTGTATTGGTTCTCCTTGTAGAGTGTGCAGATGGAGCTTCTGGAAGCCTGCGACCAGATACGCTGCCACGTGCTTAGGGTTATAGTTTCACCCAGGGCCTGCTCCCACTTGCCCATATAGGCATGTCATGGCCCGTCCGGTGAGGGGGACACGATCAGAAGCTGCGGGAAGAGCCCTCCAAACATATTTTTTCGAATTCAGTTAAAGGGGAAAAACAAAGGTTGGCCACAAACGATTGGGCATAGTGCCGTAGTTGCAGATAACTGAAGAAGGCCTATTTGGGTAAATTAAAAGTGTTTTGTAGGTCCTGGAAAGATTTCAAAAATCTAGTTCTGGGGTCTATCAGGTGGCCATAGTGGAATAGGTCTCTGTCCATCCAAAAGTGGGACATCTGCGAGGTCAGGCTGTCCTGGATATTTGGCGTGAACAGAAATGAGGTCACCGGTGAGGAGGTAGTGGTAAGCGGATACGACAGTAGGCTACCTTTTTTATATGCATTGACTACATCTTGGCATGCAAATCTATAGAAATGCAAAGCAGCACGTTCAAAATGTGTAGCACACCTTAATACATGCGTTATGGAGCCCTTAGAGCAGGGGAGGAGAGAGAACAGCCAGATTCCCTCCCTGTACCTATTTAATCCCAAATTAAGTCATAGCCATTGTAGGAAGTTATCCAACCTGGCTGAGTAGTAGTTCCTGTGAGAACAGATGCCAGGTTTATGCTGGATAGAAATGCTGAGTGAGTGCCACACCATGCTGTCTAAAGTACCTCATAGGCTAAGAAACTCAGAATCTCTATCAAAGGGTCCTCCCTCCCATGTTTATACAGTTTTCAGAGGCCCAATGAAGGGGGATTTTTGTGCCCCCCCCCCCCCCAAAAAAAATGCGCTGGATGTAGCATTGTGTCTCATCGTAATCGAGGATTAATACATTTAGCTTATTGGGCTCTCTATTCATTGATGTAGCACTCTGTGCTTCTAAATATTTGGATTTCTTCTGTGGAATTCTTTTTAATTCCTTGGTGTACATGAGCTGCCTTGATCAGAGCATTGTGCTTTACAATAAACATCCCATGAAAATGAACTAGAACAGCCTAATGCGGGATGTACACGGGCCGTATAGTGAGACAGCATACCAGGAACTGCAATAACCATTTTCTAGCTAAACAATGACAAACTAAACTACTAGACGCATACTACAGCTAGCCCCCCACTTTCTGGTTGCTATAATGATGTGATTGGGCAGCAGTTTTATGTTTGCCATGCCACAGATTGCGGCAAAAGCCCTTTTTCACATTGGAGAAACTTGTCATGCGATTTAACAGGTCAAATCGCATGACAAGTCACACCCTATTGTTGACAATGGCCATGTTCAAATCGGTGGGATGCCGACTTTGCGCTGCCACATCGATTTGAAAAAGTAGTCCCTGCACTACTTTTGGTGATTTCGGGTATGTTTTGCATAGACATCTGTACATGAAGCTGCAAAAATGTCAACGTCGCACTGACATGCGGCTTAGAAATCATGCAATTTCGGATGGAGTCGCACATTTTTGAAGCCGCATTCAATGTGAACAAGGACTTGGTGTCAGCAAATAAAGTAGACATAAGAAAAGTTGCTGTTTTCCCCTAATTATCTGCATCATACACATGATCCCTAAAAGTAAGTGCTCAGGACACATTCTTGGCACACCCTGAGCACCTCACATTACTTGGTGCAAAAGAACTGTATCCAGCCAGGTGGCTTGTTAGACTGACAGATGTCGAAGCTTTGGTCTAAAGCGTATAATTGCTGCTTGCCAGTCCATAAATGTGATGGCTGTATTGGTTTTCTCTTTTCCAGGCTTGTTTTTCTGGTATTTCTGCAGATAACACTTAGGAATCTATCTGCAAAAAAATAAAAAATAAATTGCTGTATGAATGTATCAACATTAGTAAAAAGGTCACAAATACCCTTGTAAATGTTTTTATTATGTTTGAAAGGTTATTTTCTGATATTTAAGTTGCCTTTTGCAGGGTGAATATAACATTCCCTAATACCCTAAGGACATTCTATTTTAAAGCAATTGTAAAGTTAATTTTTTTTGTTTTTTTCAATAACAAACATGTTATACTTTACTGCTCTGTGCAAAGGTTTTGCACAGAGTGGCCCCGATCCTCCTTTTCTGCCCCCCTCCCGTGCTTGTGGCTCCTCCTCTTCTCGAGTGCCCCCACGGAGAGCCGCTTTCCATGGGGCACTCGTGCGGGCACGCTACCAAGTCCTGCTGCTGCATCCATTGACACAGACAGCAGGACTTGGCCCCGCCCCCGGCTCCTGTGTCACTGCATTTGATTGACAGCAACGGGAGTCAATGGCTCCTGCTATCAATTAATCCAATGAGGACCCGAGACAGTGGCTGGAGCTGCTGTGCTCGTCCCTGTCACTGGCACCTCAGGTAAGAAAAAGGGGGGTCTGGGGAGGGGGTGCTGAAGCACAAAAGATGTTTCACCTTTAATCCATAGAATGCAATAAAGGGGTTGTAAAAACCTCCCGACCTGTACCGGCCCCTCAGGACCCCCCTTATACATGCCTAAACCCTGTCTTTCTCTGGCCAGGAATGATCACACCAGCTCTAGCTGGTACCTCATTTCCTGATTAGATAGATTGATAGCAGCATAGCCATAGGCTCCTGCTACTGCCAATCAAATCCAATGACGTGGGCACCTTGGGGGCGTGGCAGAGTTCGGCTTTCTGTGTCTATGGTAACCCCCAAGGAGAACGCTTTCAGGTGGTTTCCCGATGTGGGGAAGAGCCAGGAGCGCCGTTGAGGCACCCCAGAAGAGGAGGTTTGGGGCCACTCTGTGCAAAACGATCTGCACAGTGGAGTTAAGTATGGCATGTTTGTTATTAAAAAACAAAACAAAAAACACAAGGTTTTAGTAACCCCTTTAACTACATTCAACAAAAAGAAAAATAACTTAATGGCCTTTCTCATTACTGGATATATGGGCATGTCTCTTTGCTGGATATATGGGCCTGTCTCTGTGCTGGATATATGGGCCTGTCTCTTTGCTGGATATATGAGCCTGTCTCTTTGCTGGATATATGAGCCTGTCTCTTTGCTGGATATATGAGCCTGTCTCTTTGCTGGATATATGAGCCTGTCTCTTTGCTGGATATATGAGCCTGTCTCTTTGCTGGATATATGAGCCTGTCTCTTTGCTGGATATATGGGCCTGTCTCTCTGCTGGATAAATGGGCCTGTCTCTCTACTGGATAAATGGGCCTGTCTCTTTGCTGAATATTATTGGGGCGTGTCTTGCAGGATATGGGGCTTGTCTTGCTGGATATGGGGCTTGTCTTGCTGGATATGGGGCGTGTCTTGCTGGATATGGGGTGTCTCTTGCTGGATATGGGGTCTGTCTTGCTGGATATGGGGTCTGTCTTGCAGGATATGGGGCGTGTCTTGCAGGATATGGGGCGTGTCTTGCAGGATATGGGGCGTGTCTTGCTGGATATGGGGTGTCTCTTGCTTGCTGGATATGGGGTGTGTCTTGCTGGATATGGGGTGTGTCTTGCTGGATATGGGGTGTGTCTTGCTGGATATGGGGTGTCTCTTGCTGGATATGGGGCGTGTCTTGCTGGATATGGGGCGTGTCTTGCTGGATGTGGGGCGTGTCTTGCTGGATGTGGGGCGTGTCTTTCTGGATGTGGGATGTGTCTTGCTGGATGTGGGGTGTGTCTTGCTGGATATGGGGTGTGTCTTGCTGGATATGGGGTGTGTCTTGCTGGATATTTGGTGTGTCTTGCTGGATCTGGGGTGTGTCTTGCTGGATATGAGGTGTTGCTTGCTGGATATGGGGATGTCGCTTGCTGGATATGGGGATGTCGCTTGCTGGATATGGGGATGTCGCTTGCTGGATATGGGGATGTCGCTTGCTGGATATGGGGATGTCGCTTGCTGGATATGGGGATGTCTGCTTGCTGCATATGGGGATGTCTGCTTGCTGCATATGGGGATGTCTGCTTGCTGCATATGGGGATGTCTGCTTGCTGCATATGGGGATGTCTGCTTGCTGCATATGGGGATGTCTGCTTGCTGCATATGGGGATGTCTCCTATCGGCCTGTCTCTTTCCTGGATATGGGGATGTTGCTTGCTGGATATGGGGATGTCTCCTTGCTGGATATGGGGATGTCTCCTTGCTGGATATGGGGATGTCTCCTTGCTGGATTTGTGGAGGTCTCGTTGTTGGATATGGGCCTCTTGAAATCGTCTGGAAGTGCCTCTGAGCTTACTTTGGTGAGTGCAAGATATTTCTAATGTTTTGTACATTGTACTTCATTGCTTTTTATTAATACATTCCATACAAATTACATGTATAGCCCCCCAAATGATAGGGGAGGGGGGTTCCTGCACCTTTTTTTCTGAGAAAAAAGCCCTGGGTATGCGTATGTACAGTATGAATGCGAGTTCCGGGACCTTAGATTGTAAGCTCATTGAGGGCAGGGATGGATATATGTAAAAGTGCTGCATACATTGACTGTCCATGTAAGTACCTGTAATAAATAAACATAATTCTCTACAGAGTAAAATTGTGAAGTTTAGCTCAAGGTAAAACTCTGGTTACCATGACCAAACCATGGGTTAGGGGAGATCAGTTACCAGCGTCAGACAGAAATGAGACCCTTTTGGGGCATGTAACCCTTTCTCACTCTACTTCTTTAAGAGCTGAGTCTACCCATTATTAATATGGATATTGGGTGGACACTGTTTGGATGAAACTCCTGCAGTCTTCTTAAAGTTTTCAAAACTCCAGCCATTCATTTTATTTAAACCACACATGGATAGCCATAGCTACAGTTTAATATTCTTCTGGCTGTGAAGTAGTCAAGCCTTTCCACTGAATTCTCAGTTCAGTGGTGTGGAAAATACTGAAAAGGGTCTGTCTACCTTGCTTGGCTTAAAGCCAGCTGAGAGTAATGGCTACTTTTTGGGACGGGAGGGAGCAGCCAGGAACTGTTCTAACGCTATCTGTCATTTAGATGTGGAGTCGCTCAAATGCAAAACATTCTCTGCAGATACAAATAACAGTTTCTTCATCTATAAATCCATTTGGTGGAAATATTTTGAAGTCTGATCTGAATGTGTTCATATAAAAGTTGTAAAAAGGTACTTAAACCATTAGTGAAAGCTTATCCAGGATGCAACTGTCCTGCTTTTTGTTTACTCATTGATATACCTCTAGGGCAGGGATATGCAATTAGCGGACCTCCAGCTGTTTCAAAACTACAAGTCCCATCATGCCTCTGGGTGTCATGCTTGTGGCTGTCAGTCTTGCTATGCCTCATGGGACTTGTAGTTCTGCAACAGCTGGAGGTCCGCTAATTGCATATCCCTGCTCTAGGGGTTGACAGAATGTGGTGAGAACATTTGGTATAGTTCATATTTATCTCCATGTTAAATGTTGAACTGAGAATTGTGAAACTATGCAGACTGTATACGGACTTTGCTCCCAGTGTATATATGAAATACCTTCCACTATGATACACACATGCATTTCCTTTTTGAGTTGACATGTTTAGTTTACATGATCCATGCTTCCTTTACTGTACTGATAATTCCTCCATGAAAAATAATCAGTCATAAGTTAAGCAGAGTTATCCCAGCCTCCAGCAAGTTTGATGAGAAATTGGCCACTTTGTATACACATTTTTGCAATGTTGTTTTATGTAACCAAAGAGACATAATTTGTAAAAGGTCTAAAAAATTCTTTCACCTCTGAATGAATACCGGCTGGTTGTCACTCACTAACGTCCTATCTCCCTCAAAGACTCTTGTCATCTTTTCATGGACATTCCAAGCATCCTAGATTTTTATTTTTCTTATGCTATAGTTAATGCATCAGGAGGAGTGAGACTTCTTGGTTTCATTTGTAGTGATTGCGAGAAGAGTAATAGCCACAAATTTTTGCTGCTTGAGTTACTGAAAGCATGAAAATCTAGTGGGTATCATGCCTCTACATCTACTCATAACAGAAAGAATGGACTGAGCCTACGTCCACACCAGATGCAATGGGACTGCGTTGGGTGGCTATTTCAGGGCAGCACAAGGCAATCCACTGCCTCGCACCACAACGTAGGCTATTGAACTTTGAAATGTCATTTTTGCCTTGACTTTAGCTAAAAAGGCAGGGATCGTACCCCACATTGTGTTGCCCACTGAACACAACCCATTCAAGTGAATGGGATCATGGTGCACTGGTACACCATTTAAACAGGTGGAGAATCATCTGTCCGAACCTGTCAAATACCTCAGAAAAATTAAATAAGCATGGATCCCTTATAGGAGGAGCATCAGTCCTTGCTGCTAATGTGAATGAGCCCTAATACTTTTGATTTTTACTTAGATTGGACAGTTATACTAGAATATTGCATTTAAAACTTTCTTGTTAATGAGGAATTCCAGCCAAAAGTTTTTGCTATTTTGGATAAGATGGGAAATCCCCATTCAGAAGATTCATCCTTTGCTTCCTGTCCTACAGACCACACAGGAAGTATAAAGAAATCTCCAGGGATACTTACACTATTCATAAAACTAAAACAAATGGCTGGAGTTGTGCTTTAATGAGACCTTGATATCTAAGTAAAGCAGAATTTTAGCTATGAATAATTTTGCGTAGTTATATTGACCCAGTGTAAGTCTGCATGTGCCATACAAGGCCAATCCCCATGGAAGCTGGAAATCACTGTAGTAGGCATTGTTACTACAAGTATTACTGCTAGTTTCTGGGTCCAATGCCGAGTGGCTGCCCTGCTGCTTAGTGAACACAGGAGGTGGCTTGCTTGACACAGGTGCCATTCAGAGAACAGTTTGCACTTTATCAATGAATACAAAGGGATTTCTGATTGGATGGGGTGGGGTTGATGACATCACTTCCCCACCTCATTCAATCAGAGAACACCTTGCATTCACTGAGAAAATGCAAAGTGTCCTGTAAATGACACCCGTGCTGAGCGAGAGACCCCCTGTGTTCACTAAGCAGCAGGGCAGCTGCTCGGCACAGGATTCAGAAGCTAGTGGCAATCACGGTAGTAGCAGTGCTTACTAGAGTTATTTACAGCTTCCACGGGGGTCAGCCAGATAAGGCACATACATACTTACACTGGTTTAAGCCAGGCCAAAGTAACTATGCAAATATGTCCATACTTGCAGTATTTTTTCATCCCATAAATGATTTTTACTGACTCGCAATGTTCCTCTGAACTGAGCTAGCAAAATTGGCTATTTCAGTAGGAATTGATTCCCTAAAACAGTCCCCTCCCCTCCTACCTTTTTTATATAATGGCCCCGCCTCTTCTGGGAGTGTCTAATGTCTGTGCTGACCAAGCTCCTCTGCCCCGCCTCTTCTCCCTACATAAACTTTGTGTAGCAGCCAAGGAAGGAGTGAAGACGAAACAATAGGATGTCACTCGAGTGATCGCTTTGGATCAAAATGGCATAAAATATGTATTATATGTACATATAATCTATAATCTAATGGTTACAGGGTCACTTTAATTTTTTACCCACCTTTGTGCTATTCTGCTAGATCAAGAAACTGTGATATAATGATAATGTGCTGGGCATTAACTGGAGTCTGGCCCCTGATAAAAGAAAGTGTCAGACTGGCTGGGCCAATTGGACTGTCTGTTTGTCTGTCATCAGTAGTACATTTCTCCAGGCAAAGCAGCAGAAATTGGCTGAAGCCGAGATAAATCAGGCCAGGGACTGCAGCTAGGCGTATTGATGAACTCTGAAAAACCTCTAGTTCTCTTTCTGGGTACAGGAAGATTAGGTTGTTTATCCCATGGATTTCTTTTAGTAATTTATAACATTTTAAGATTCTTAGCTTTTTAATTTATAAAGGAAGTTGGATTGAGGTCCACATCACATCTAGAGAACATAGTCATTTCCTGAGGTCGCCAAGGATTTGTGTAATGGTTTTTCCTTTACATTGACCAATTACTTAGAATAATATAACCTTCTTTTGTATGGTCATTGCTATGTTTTAGTTAAAAGAAGGAAAAATATTCCATTCGTTGGCACCATGTTATGATGTGCAATAGTGTTTCATGGGGTTTCCTTTCCAGGCATGCTTGCAAATCAAATGTTAACTTGTAGATGGATCTTGTGTGCTGTTTTATAAAGCGGTAACAATGATGAGTATTAATGAAAAATTTATGAAAAAAAACCCCAAAACAAAATAAATAAAGAAAAATAAATAAAATGGGCAGACTCAATAGACTACTCATTCTTTTTTTGCTGTCACTTTTCTATGTTAATCTTTACATACATAAGCAATGCTACTGTACATTCTTGTACGTTAATAAGCTCTGCCACAGTGTTATTAAAGTTGATGTTTAATCTGATTTTATTTTTGCATTACTTCATTCCCCCCTTTTCCCCCATCAAACTGCAAATTCAATTTTAAACTTAAACCGCTCTGTTTTAATTGTATACCTTTTTTGACTTTGTGATGTCATCACTGGTCTCTGTTCTTCTCTGTGCACTGCATACAGATCATGGCTGGTGGCAGGGGCCAGAAGGGTGCTGTATAGAACTTCCTAAATACATTACAGTACCCTGCCTCAGCATGCCTCTTAGGGGCCCTCAACCCTGAAGAAAGCAATAAGCTTGTTTTGAAAATATTAGACACTATTCTGTCCACTGACACCAACGATGGGGCAGAAGTCCTGCCACTGACAACAATGGGGTGCTGTCTTAGCCAACAGTTAGGCACTATCCCCCTCCCCTTAATACCAAAGATTTGACAGACACTGTGTTTACTCCCACTGATGCTGACCACAGTGTGCCCCCCCCCCCCCCCCAAAGTCTGAAGGACAGTAAACTGGTCCTTTTGTTTAGAAAATTTGGAGAATCCTGCGCTAGATAATGTTGGATGGCTTCTAGACATGAAATGCAACAGGCTCTATCTGACATGCTACAGCATTTTTTGAACCCCGAAGAAAGCTCACAGTAGGAAATAAGCAATTTCAGTCCAGTAGAGGAGCCTGGACAACTGTGCAAGACTGAACGTATAAGGCTGGAGTTCACGTTCAACACCTCCTTGTTAGGGCTATACATGTCTTCAGAAAACCAAAGGCTTCCAACATTGTCCACTTTTTTTTTATTTATTTTTTATATATATATATACATATATATATATATATATATATATATATATATATATATATATATATATATATATATATATATATATATATATAGGTATCGCGTCCAGATACAGTTGGTCCCCTACATACAAACCTTTATGTTGTGACCTGCCAAAGATAAGAACATAATTTGTATGCCCAATTGTGTGAGTTAGTTCACATTTCTGGTGGTTGTGGTTCTGTGTACTGTGCTGTATACAGTACTGTATTTATATTTCAACCTTTTTTTTTCCCATGTATTATTTGTGTGAAATGTGTTCTAAACCTATTACAATGATTTATCGGGCTGATTGTGTTGGTTGAGTACCTAGACCAACTTTATTGGCTTTGAAAACAAATTGGACTTATGAAATTGCTCCTGGAATGAAACTCGTTCATATGTAGGGGACTTACTGTATTATCTGTGGTGATGGTTTGTATACCAGTCACTTTTCAGTCCTGTGAATTACAGATGCGGTTAGTACATGGTGCAATTCTTTCTGATGATGTGACTTACTGTTCAGTTAAATATATGAAGCTGATGGTTTATATATAATACAGTGGCCATTCATTATATTGATGATAAATGTTCCCTGTTACATCGAGCTGTGATGTGGAATATAAAAAATTTATGTAAGTGAGGCAATAAATGTAGACGCCTGGAGAACTGAAATCTAAAAGTTTATTAATAGTAAATGAACCATATATACCATTACATGTCAGGAGTTGACTTCTATTATCAGGTCATCCTACACATGTTTATATATCTTGTATTATTTAAAGTGATACTAAACCCAGGACCCTGCAATCGCTGTAGCTGGTCTCCCACAGTGCACAGAACATGGAAATATAAACATCTAAATACCTTTTCTCATCAGCAGTGTATAACAGTCATGTGCCTCCTATCAGTGTCCGGCCGAGCACTGGTTAAAGCTTGTAGGAGGTGTTTTCTCCTGTCCTAAGAGGCTGTAGGACCCCTGACCCTCTGTCTAGACAGTGCTGGTTGGCCCTGTGCTGATCACATGTACCCCCTCTCAAAAAAAAAACCTGAGCATGTGCAAAGTGCCCCCCAAGGCACTGCACTATCAAGAGATGGATTGGGAACTGTGTCAGAAGGGGAGGATCAGAGAAGACAGAATCAAACAGACTTTTTTTTACACAATGTGTAGGATAACCCCTTAGGTTTCACAGTGAGACGACAAGCATGCTTTACTGCATATGCAGACTGATTTTACTGTTGTGGGTTTAGTAACACTTAACGGTCAGAATCAATTCATGGTGAGTCATAAAGGCTAGACTTAGTAAATGCTGACCTGAGGGCAGGTATATTAGTACCGTATTTTTCGGACTATAAGGCGCACGTAAAAGCCTAAATTTTCTCACAAAATCGACCGTGCGCCTTATAATCCGGTGCGCCTTATATATGACCTGTTGACATCGCTGGAGTTCTTTGGTTAATGCACCCGGAATGATGGCAAGCACCGAATTCGTTTTCTTCACTTGGGCTTTAACAGTATCTGTCAGATGGGCGCGCATGGAGTGACAGATCAATAGGGATGGAGATTCGTGGAAAAAGCCACCTGGTCTCTTACCGTAAACTGACGTACCGTAAACCTCTCTCAGGTTGTTCTACTGCGTGACTGATAGCGATGAGTTTGAAATCCGCTTCGTAAGCATGTCTCTTAACAGGAGCCATTTTTGGGGCAGCGGGTATACCGTAGAAAATGAACGAATGAATGCGCACACCTCCTGACTAAGATGGCCGTAATGCCCAATCCAAGCAGTGCAGCTTCGTGAGCATTACGGCCATCTTAGTCAGGAGGTGTGCGCATTCATTCGTTCATTTTCTACGGTATACCCGCTGCCCCAAAAATGGCTCCTGTTTAGAGACATGCTTACGAAGCGGATTTCAAACTGAAGGCTATCAGTCATGCAGTAGAGCATGGAAATAGAGTAGCTGCGAGAGAATTCAACATTAATGAATCAATGGTACGGAAGTGGAGGAAGCAAGAAGATGCCCTGCGCCAGGTAAAGAAGACCAAACTGAGTTTCCGAGGAAACAAAGCAAGATGGCCACAGTTGGAGGACAAAATTGAACAGTGGGTTATTGAACAGAGAACCGCAGGTAGAAGTGTCTCTACTGTCTCTATTCGACTCAAAGCAACAGCGATCGCACGCGACATGGAGATCAACGACTTTCGAGGAGGTCCCTCTTGGTGCTTCCGTTTCATGAAAAGGCGGAATCTCTCTATCCGCACAAGAACCACTATGTCACAGCAACTGCCAAAGGATTACGAAGAAAAGCTGGCCATTTTCCATACCTACTGCAAGAACAAGATCAATGAACAGAAAATCCGACCAGAGCACATCACCAACATGGGCGAGGTCCCCCTTACCTTTGATATCCCTGTAAACCGTACTGTCGAGAGAACAGGGACCAGTACGGTATCTATACGCACTACAGGAAACGAGAAGTCATCCTTCACTGTAGTTCTCGGTTGCCAGGCTAATGGCCAGAAACTACCACCGATGGTAATTTTCAAGAGGAAGACTCTGCCAAAAGAAAAGTTTCCGGTTGGCATCATCATCAAGGCTAACCCGAAGGGCTGGATGGACGAGGAGAAGATGAGTGAGTGGCTGAGAGAGGTTTACGTCAAGAGACCGGGTGGCTTTTTCCACGAATCTCCATCCCTATTGGTCTGTGACTCCATGCGCGCCCATCTGACAGATACTGTCAAAGCCCAAGTGAAGAAAACTAATTCGGTGCTTGCCATCATTCCGGGTGGATTAACCAAAGAACTGCAGCCACTAGATATAGGTGTCAACAGGTCATTTAAAGTTAAATTGCGAGCTGCGTGGGAGCATTGGATGACAGAAGGCGAACACACATTCACCAATACAGGGAGGCAACGCCGGGCGAGTTACGCCACTATCTGCCAGTGGATCGTGGATGCCTGGGCGAAAGTATCAGTCACCAGTGTAATCCGAGCTTTCAAGAAGTCCGGAATTATCACTGAACAGCTAAGTACCGGTACCGATGACAGCAACGAGACTGACTCGGATACTGATGAGAATGATGAGAGGGATACGGGCGTGCTTGATGCCGAAATTGCCCAATTGTTAAACTCAGACACTGAAGATGAAGAATTTGATGGATTTGCGGGAGAAGAATAAAGTGAAAAAGTGAGTGTCTGGTTTTGTACGGTATTCACCGGTAACTGAACAGTGTTAAGAGTTATTGAAGAATAAAGTGAAAAAGTGAGTGTCTGGTTTTGTATTTAATTGAACAGTGTTAAGAGTTATTGTTATAGACCATTTTATGGTTATTGCTAAAGAGTTGAATAAAATTTGACTTACAGTACCGCATCCGAGTTGTGTTTCATTAAATGCGCCTTATAATCCAGTGCGCCGTATAGTCCGATGCGCCTTATATATGGAAATATCCATTATATCAGCCGGTCGTTGCTAGTGCGCCTTATAATCCGGTGCGCCTTATCGTCCGAAAAATACGGTATATCTGGGAATAAAAACTCAGTGATTACCACTTTCTGCAAGCATAAATGGGATTTATAGCAAAATATATAGCTTCCAGGCTTTACTGCATTTTATTACAGGTATTTATTCAGTGCCCACATGTTATGCAACACTTTTTCACATCAGTCCCTGCCCTTGAGGAGCTTGCAATCGTAGGTCCCTATATCACATGCAAACACAACATACTAGGGCCATTTTGGGCCAAAACCAATTCTCCTGACATAGGGATCTTCCTGGAAGAATATATCTCATATGTATTGTATTCTTGTTTGCACTCATTTTCCTGAGAGCTTAGTGAATGTGGTGAAGCTCTGCTGATGTCCATCATCCAATCATGTTCAAGCAAAAATGCTATTTTTAAAAAACTTTTCCTTGCACCTTGGGTATTCCTTACAAAGATACGCTTTACTGCATTTACTAAGCTCTGGGGAATATGAGTGCAGCTTCACCTGTAAAGTGCACAGTGTATTTGTCTTTAGTACATCTACCCCGGTGCTATACAAATATGGATTTCACATAGATCTATCTGAAAAATTGGACATGAAAACAAATACAAAATTAAACCTTGAAACCATACAATGAAAGGCAAAATCTTTTCATAAGATAGCATTTAAATCTCCTTTTGACAGTTGTGTTAAGAAGGAGATATACATAGAATATATATTTAGTACTGTCATGGAAAATATGATGTTATGCTTTAAAGAATTTTGTATCCCAAGCTCTTGTTGTCTTGGGGAGGATCAAGTCTCTAAGTGGGCCATTCATTTCTTTGTTTCAAGGATAGATGAACATTTTTGTATAATGTCTTGACATAATGCTTAACTGATATAATGCAACCCATGATGAAAACCATAGAAGTAGAAAGGAATTTGGGCTAAATAAAAAAGAAAACATACATACTCCCCTCCATGCTGCAGCATCAGTCTTGTTGAGCCAGCAATCATCTCTCCAGCAAGGCCCATTAAACGTTACATAGAGAAACAAAGGGGGCCGACTTAATGTAAAACCTTCAATATTTATTGTATTAAAAACACACAATGCTCTTACTTTCACCGGTGCTGTACCTTACACTAAAGGGTAAGAACAATGTAGGTACATTAAAATACATTGCAGTGCAATCCTCTCATTATCACATGTTGTGTAAACTGTGTTTTGTTACCACTCTTTCTGACTCCTTCCTACTTCCTCCCAGGTGTACACAACCTCACTTTCGGCTGTAATGTGGGTGAATGGTATCACATCTGGTACTGGCTGATGCGTTTCGTCATGGACATTCTCAAGAGGCCACTTAAGAATGTCTGTCTGTGTGGGAGCAGTTTCGGATGAGACACCAACATGCACTTTACACTCGGAAGTGAAGTTGTGTACACCCGGGAGGAAGTAGGAAGGAGTCGGAAAGAGTGGTAACATAACACAGGTTTACACCACATGTGATGATGAGAGGATTGTACTGCAATGTATTTTAATGTACCTACATTGTTCATACCCCTTGGTGTGAGGTACAGCACCGCTGAATGTGAGTAATGCCCTGTACACAAGGTCAGACACTCCGACGACAAAATCCGTCTAATTTTTTACGACGGATTTTGGCCCAAACTTGTCTTGCATACACAAGGTCGCACAAAGGTGACGGAAAATCAGATTGTTCAGAACGAGGTGACGTAAACCACATACAACGGGACTATAAAGAGGCCAGTAGCCAATAGCTTTTGTCTCGTAATTTATTCTGAGCATGCGTGGCACTTTGTGCGTTGGAAATGAAACGATCGGATTTTGTTGTTGGAAAATTTCAGATCCAGATCTCAAACTTTGTGTGTCAGAAATTCCGATGGAAAAAGTCCAATGGAGCCCACACATGATCGGAATTTCCGACAACACAGTCTGATCGCTCATTTTCCGCCGGAAAGTCCGACTGTGTGTACAGAGCATAACAGCATTGTGTGTTTTTAATGCAACAAAAAACAAAGTGTTACACTATGTCAGCCCCCTTTGCTTTTCTATGTAACGTTTAATGAGCCTTGCTGGGGAGATGGTTTCTGGCTGAATAATACAGAAGAGGAAGGCCAGAACGATTGGAAACCCTGTTATAACATCAAGCTTTACATGACTTACCTGTATTGGGTGGTCATGGAAATCTGGTTTGTTTTCCTGTGTGGCAAAGGTGGTGGAGCACATTATTGGCTGAATGGATACATGTTGAAAACTGTCTGCACAACATGGTGGCACTTTTTAAAGAAGCCTTGCACATTTTCTTGTCCAAATTTTGAAGATTGGTCATGAACAATTATAGCACCTTTTTATTTTTATATATATATATATTGTGTGAAGAGATATTGTTATACCTAAATTTGGGATTGCTATACAGCTGCTTTACCAGATATTTATCGCAGTGTCGGTATCATTTATAGCTTTCTAAAATGAAAGATGTGTCCATCCCAATTAAGACACAGGGAGATTTACTAAGACTAGAGCACTTTGAATCTGGTGCAGCTGTGCATAGTAACCAATCCGCTTCTAACTTCAGCTTGTTCAATTAAGCTTTGACAATAAAACCTGGAAGTTGATTAGTTACTATGCATAACTGTACCAAATTCTGTGTGCTCCAGTTTTAGTAAATCTGACCCACTGTGACCAGAAGACATCAGCTAAGTAGCTTTCCTTGCTGTGTAGATTGTGTATCTATATCTTAGGTTAGATGCTTTTTCATGGCTGCTAGTTCACCTTACAAATCCACTAGCTACCATCAATAAGAAGCACATACACTGCTATCCAACCTGCAATAAAATGACACCGCAGCCGTTTTTTAATGGTGTGATTTGTTATTTCACATTTTTGTAGATCGAGAGCAATGTGTAGGGGAAGAAGGCTTGGAATGCCCTTGTTTCTCTGGATTTGCATGCGTTTGAAATCTCAACATACATCATTTACACAGATTTAAGCAGAAGGCTTTTCCTTAAACCTCTGAGCATAAAACTGCATCTGCTTTACATCCCCCTTTGGTTTTACTGCCAACAGAATGTAATAGGTACTCCTGGGTGTAAGTGCTTGCATTCTGCTTTTATTCCGCTTTGTTTAGATGTACTGCTGACTTCTACTGATAAAAAATGTACAGGCATATAGCTGTTTATCATGCTAATGGATCTTAAAATCCACAATGTACAGCCTATACAAATGCAAACTTATGCCGATGTGAACTTCGTTTTAGCTTTAAAATAAAGTCTGTAAAATCTTGCAAGATCCTTCATTTTTGGGCCCATTTTGAGTAACAGATGAAAAGCACACCGGGTACACACCGCTTCAAAGCAACCTGCAAAGCTGATATGGATATACTCAGCTGCCCGCCCGGTCCACAGCTGAAACTGATCAGAGGGAAGAAGTGAAGGTGGTGGCATCCAGGAATAAAACTACTTCTTTATTAGATCATGTCATTAAAATGCAAAAAGTGGACAGCAAGAAAGACATGCACACCAGTCCATGGGCAGCCAGTAAATGCGTTTCATACACAGTGCTTATTGATTAATTAGTAACATTAGTAATGAATAAGCACTGCATGTGAAACACGTTTACTGGCTGTCCATGAACTTTGTGGCAAGAAAGAAATGGCTGCACATCCAGATCTTCTGTAGACTCGTTTAACACATACATCTTGTGCTTAATCATTATGATTAAGCACAAGATGAATGTGTGAAACGTGTCTACATTGACCACAGTTTTGTGTCTTTGTGAAACAAAATAAACGGCAATTGGAAGTTCTAGATGTGCAGCCATTTCTTTCTTTCTTTCCAAGTTTCCCACAGAGGCGGGCCGGGGCTAAGATACTCCAATCAGCCTCATCTTTATACACCTGGAGTAGCAGTTCTTTTTCTTGCATGGACTTTGTGAATGTCTTTTTTTGCTGTCCACCTTTTGCATTTTAATGGCATGATCTAATAAAGAAGTTGTTTTATCCTTGGAGTGAAGCCACCTTCACTTCTTTATTTTGGGTTTGGGTAACAGATGCTTGCCTTTAGCAGAGAAAACACAATTGCAGTTTTTCATCATCAGGATGTGACCGCATGCTGTGTGTATCTTATCTAAAACTGTCTAACAATGGCTTGGCTTGGTCTTCTTGTTATGCTTTTTGGTACTTTTTCTGGAAAGCTAGAAAGAGAATTTCCCCATTTTGAAAACGTAATTGTACTTCATCCCTTTGATACGGTCCAGACAACAGATGGATTTGAAAATTAAAATAAAATAATAATATTGTAAAGCATTTGCCATTGATTATAGCACACACATTTCTGGTTGATCTGCAGTCCTCTGATGTCTGTATGGGCCATCACTAACAATTGACAATTTTCAAGAAGCTGATAGATGCATCAAAAGCAAGAACTATGATGAGCCATATGATCTCATCAGCTGCTACTTAGAACAGGTCATACGAGTGTGGTCTGTCTTATGCTATCCAAGAGGCCGTTGTTCTCCAGAGTTTTAGGAATAGCAAAATTATTAGGAATAAAGTACATTTTAGTTTACTGACCATTGTGCTTGCTTTATTATCTGGGCTTCATCCCTGTAAGGACTGGTTTGGCCAAGCCAGTATTTTAAGGTCTGTCACCTGCCACCCCTTGGAACCCAATTTACAGTATGCTTGAGGGACAGTATCCATTTCCCCTACAAACCTATTGGAGCTATTTAAATGTTTTTATTTTTTTTTAATGTTGCTTTGAGATCTATTATATTCATTAGGTTGTAAACTGCCCAATAAAACCAAGATATAAACCTGACTTTGAACACTGCTTGCCATTATCAGTAATTTCTGATGGCATAGAGGGCAGCACGTTGGCCAGTGTATGTTCTAGTGGGGGCTGATCCTTTCCATTTCTGTGGAGCAGTAGAAAGGATCAAAGGGATGTACACATTGTAAGTTTTATAATGAGTCCAGGCTTGCTATTGAATTATTATTATTGTTGTTTTATTATTATTACTGGTACTTATATAGAGCTGTCATATATTGTACATTCACATCAGTCCCTGCCCTCAAGGAGCTTACAATCTAAGGTCCCTAACTCACATTCATACATACACATACTAGGGCCAATCTAGACAGGAGACAATTAATCTACCAGCATGTCTGTGGAGTGTGGGAGGAAACCAAAGAACCTGGAAGAAACCTGCACAAGGAAAGCATACAAACTCTGAGCATACAAGGACTGGTGGATGTCTCCTTGCTCATCATTCTGAAGGGTTATATTGGCCAGTATGTGGACAACGTTACTGTATGATACTATATTTTTCCTGCATGTGAATAGGCAGGCAGCAATAATCTGAGCATAATCTGTAAAACGTGCTATTTCGTACAGGGCCCTATTTCTTTACAAAGAGACTGAATGAGAAGACGTAATAATGGATGGGCCATTGTGATGTTTAATTTATGATCTTCTAACGTTCTAACAATATGTACATTACCATTTATTCTCATTTGTTCTTCTGTAATGTGATAGCTTAAAGCGGGAGTCCACCGGGACTCCGCGTTTTTTTTTTTTTTTTTTTTAAAGCCAGCAGCTACAAATACTGCAGCTGCTGACTTTTACTAAAATAGTGACACTTACCTGTCCAGCGCGCCCGCGATGTCGGCACCCGAAGCCCATCGCTAGGTCGTCTGTCGGGTCCTGCCGCCGCCATCTTGGGTATGGGAATCAGGAAATGGAGCCTTTCGGCTTCATTTCCCGGTTCCCTACTGCGCATGCGTGAGCCGCGCAGCGCAATCCGGACGGTCCCCGCTGCCTCTGGGAACTGTGTGTTTCCCAGCAGGCAGCGGGGCACTTGCGCAAAGGGGCGGGCAGTTGCGGAAAGGGGCGTAATCTACGCCCCTTTCCGCAGACAGCTATCCCGGAAGTGGGTGCAGTTACCTGGATTATCCAGGTAACTGCACCCCCCTCCCCCCTGAAAGGTGCCAATTGTGGCGCCGGAGGGGGGGGATTCCGATGAGCGGAGGTCCATTTTAGGGTGGACCTCCGCTTTAAATTTCACTTTTAATTTTTGCTCAAGATAAAACAGCTGGCATCTGGCTGCTATAAGCAAGACAAATGATTTTCTTTCCAATACTTTTTTTTTTTAAATAAAAGATTTCGATCTCATGGGACTCCTGTCTACTGTATAAAATCAGTTAATAATATTCAGAGAGTTTGGGAAGATGGGAGAGGCTTTATATGGAAACTAAATGTTTAAAAATGAAACCTCTAAATGATAACATTTGTTCCAGCTCCATTATGCATTCATAGTCCCAAAACAAGTAAAAATGTCTATTTGTATTAAAAGAAACCTGTCTTGAGATACATGTCATCTGACTTTAATGATCTCCACTTTAAGAAAGATTAGTTACATGGGCATCATCCTGATGCTTTAATGATTACTGAAAGCAGTGTTAAAGTGGATGTAAACCCTTACATATACCCAGTGACATGCCGAGCTTCAGATGGTATACAGAGATTAAATAAATCCTCCTACATGAGTTGTACCTATTTACCTGCAGCCTTCTTCTCTCTATAGCCTTCTAAAGCACGCTTTTCTAAACTTCTAGAGGCAAGAGCGGGCATCTGATGTCGCACACTGCTGAGCATAGACCAAGGAGCTAAGTGTAATCTGAGACCTGAGTGACAGTAAAGGACCCCTCCTACAGTTTTATAGGGAAACATGCACAACGGAGGCTGTCGGTTACCTGCTGTGTGCTGGAGTAGCAGGAGCAGGGCCATCTCCCAGGATTGTTTGGTGTCCGCATAGACCAGGCATATGCAATTAACGGACCTCCAGCTGTTGCAGAACTACAAGTCCCATGAGGCATAGGAAGACCCTGACAGCCACAAGCATTATACCCAGAGGCAGAGGCATGATGTGACTTGTAGTTTTTCAAAAGCTGGAGGTCCGCTAATTGCATATCTCTGGCATAGACTGTCAGAAGTGCAGATGGCAAAGGAATGACAGATTAGGCAGAAATCACTAGGTGCTTTGGATTAACCACTTCCCACCCGGCCAATGCATATATACGGCCGGGTGGGAGCCGTCTACTCCTGATAGGACGTTCAGGAACGTCATTCAGGAGTAGCGGGATCGCGCGCGCGCGCGCCCGCGCAGCGGCGCGATCCCGATGTGCTCGTGTCACCCGGACACGGCACATCTCAGATCGGCAGGAGGGCTCTGTGATTGGCCCTCCTGATCACATGACGGCCGTGTCCAATCACGGCCGTCATGTGATGTAAACAAACAGCCGGTTGCTAGGCAATCGGCTCTCCTCTCCTCATACGGAAGTCACCGCTGAGGAGAGGAGAGCAGAACGCTGCAGCCGGCTGATGATCAGTGAGTATGGGCTGCTTTTTACAGCTTTTTACTCACTGATCATCAGTGTAGTGTAAACACACAACACACCACACAGTACAAACACAGTCCCCACATATGTCCCCAAAACACACATGTCCCCAAAACATACATGTCCCCAAATAATAAAAACACATGTCCCTAATAATAAAAACATGTCCCCCACATATGTCCCACTAAAATCACATGTCCCAATGATTATCTGCACACATATGTATGTGATCACCTGCACACATATGTACATGATCATTTGCGTACATATGTCCGTGATCACACAAACCAATTATTATACACTTAACGGAATTTTTTTTACCAAAAACATGTAGCAGAATACATTTTGGCTTAAATTTATGACAAAATTTGATTTTATTGGATTTCTTTTCAAATAGAAAAAAGAAAATATAGTTTTTTTTCCAAATTTCCGCTATTTTTGCGCTTATATCGCAAAAAAAAAAAACGGAGTCGTGAATAAATAACACCAAAATAAAGCTCTATTTGTGCGAACAAAATGATAACAATTTCATTTGGGTACAGTGTAGCATGACCGCGCAATTGTCACTGAAAGCGCTAGAGCGCTGAAAGCTGAAAATTGGGCTGGGAAGGAAGGGGGTGAAAGTGCCCTGTATTGTAGTGGTTAAGGAAAGTACACACTATAAAAGGATATGCTTTGTTCATTTTTATTTTTTAGAATTTTAGGCCCGGTTCACACTGATGCATTGGCTCTGACTTTGAGAGCTCATGTTGCATGACATGTAGAAATCAATGTTTCCCTATAAGAGCCATCTTAACTGGTCCTACTTGTGTCGGTCCGACTTGGGAAAAGGTTCCTGCACTACTTTGGTTTGACTTTTGGCCATAGAATTGAATGGAAGTCGGATCCAAGTCGGATCCTCATCTAAATTGATGTTATTTGGATCCAACATTACAGGAGGTTTACACAGGCATTCCCTGAAATTCCACCCAAGTCGTGTCAAAGTCGCGCCAAAGTCACTGGGAAAAGACAAGCAACTTTCATGTTGGAGCAGTGTGAAACCGGCCTTACAAACACTTTATGACAGACCACCTCTTCTCTTTTATATTTGTTCCAGGTATAAAAAAGGCTGACTTTCTGTGACATTAGTTTGCTGCATGCTTGTTGACCCACTAATACTGAAGCTAGAGCCAGGAGTCCAGCATTTAAAATGTGTTCTTTAAGTCTTTGAAAACAAAGCAGAACAGGCAATACCTGAAATAAGCAGAAAACAAATTCCCTATAGGGAAAATGAATGTTTCAGCCTGAGACTGCTGGAGTGTGCCATTTCCCTTCCCTTCACGTGTCTGTCTGACAGACAAGCCTCACATTGTTTTCCTTTTTTGAGAGTACTTTATCCATCTCCAGCCCCTCCTTGGTGTTTTGTAATGGTTCCATTAGCTGTTCACGAGTTGATTTATGTCCATGTACAGTTTTCTCACTTAGGGTTTCAAGTTAGTTTAAAAATGAATCCGATGTTCTGTTGATCAGATAAGGTACAGATTCCTGTAGGATAAATCTTTTTATGCTTTCACTACCTGTAATGGACCCTCCAGTGTTTGTTTTTCCTGCATGGTGGCTTATGGTTTGTACACCCGCCCTGAAGTGCTGCAGCTTTGAATTTGTGTACCACCTAAGACATTGGAGTTTTGTGTCTTCTCCCTATGTTTATATGGTGCTGTAAACCAGTGGTAACCAACCTATTGGACCCCACGGACCACTAAACTCCAGTGGCAGCTGTGGTGGGTTTTGGGGCAGCAAACGGTGTACAGGCAAATTCCCCCCCCCCCCCCCCCCAGGTCGGTCAGTCACCTGGCCGCAACTTATCCCAGGCAGCCGGCTTCCCCAACGGCTCCTCTCCTCGCATCTCCTTCCTCCTCCTCCTGGCAGCCAGCGTAGCTTTCGGCCATTTAGGAAATTGGTCTCAGACCTGCTTCCTGATTGGCCAGGAGGAGATTAGTGTGACAATAACAAATATTAGTTTGCTAGTGTCGCACAACTGGGTGGGCTTCAGGCGCAGTGCTCTGCACCCCGAGCCCACCCTATTTTGAAGCCTATTAGAGACTCTGGCTCTAATCTCGTGCCTCAAAAAAACACCCCCCATTTGAATCCATGCATCTGGCGCCCTGCATGTAGATTAGGGGCCGGATGCATGGCTAGGACGGTGGCACCCCTGCGCCCCTTTATGGATGGGCCACCGCGGCTAAACTTATAATATTGAATCCCACCGACCACTAACATGATTTTTACATGCCTTATACGCACAATGCTCCGGTTCTTTGCCTTCCTCCCCCTGGATCACACTGCTGCCACACAATGCTCTGCCTCTCTGACCCCCCCCCCCCCTCCATCCTGCACTCTCCATCACACTGCTGCCTTACACAGACTCATCATTGGATCTCACCTCCTTATCCAGCCATGTATTTGAGCTCCGCGCTCCCTTGCTCAGCACTGCCATTGGAAATCCCCTCCTTCACCTCCCACTCTCTGCACTACTCCTGGCGCCTATTTCTGAGTTCACAGGAGCCAGAACTACAGAGAAGCCATATTGGATATCAATGTGCACTGACAGTTTCGACTGTCAGCACACATTGAGGATAACACTGCAAAACAACATTGAACGGTATACATCTGCCAAAATGTTGATTTGTGGTAGAACCCCTGGGGACCACCAAAATGTTCTCGTGGATCATCAGTGGTCCATGGAACACTGGTTGGCAACCACTGCTCTAGACAGACTTGGTACATTTCTTGGTGTCCCTCGAATACACTAGATTACCAAAAGTATTGGGACACCTGCTTTTACATGAACGTTAATGCAATCTAAGTCTTGGTCCGTAGGGTTCAATATTGTGTTGGCCCACCCAATTCTTCTGGGAAGGCTGTTCAAAAGGTTTAGGAGTGTGTCTATGGGAATGTATGATTATTCTTCCATAAGCGCATTTTTGAGGTCAGGTACTGATGTTGAACGAGAAGGCCTGGCTTGCAGTCTCCGCTTTAATTTATCCCAAATGTGTTCTATCTGGTTGAGGGTAGGACTCAGTGGAGGCCAGTCAATTTCCCCCACCCCAAACTCGCTCATCCATGTCTTTATGAACCTTGTTTTGTGCACTGGTCCAAATTATTTGGTGGCGGGGGGATTATGGGGTGGGGTTGTTTTTCAGGGGTTGGCCCCTTAGTTCCAGTGAAGGAAACTCTTGAGGCATTGGCATATCGAGACATTTTGGACAATTTTATGCTCCCAACTTTGTGGGAACAGTTTGGGGATGGCCCCTTCCTGTTCCAACATGACTGTGCACCAGTGCACAAAGCAAGCTCCATAAAAACATGGATGAGGGGGTTTCGGGTGGAGGAACTTGTCTGTCCTGCACAGAGTCCCGACCTCAACCCGATAGAACACCTTTGGGTTGAATTAGAGCGGAGACTGCGAGCCAGGCCTTCTCGTCCATATCAGTGCCTGACCTCACAAATGTGCTTTTGGAAGAATGCTCAAACATTCCCATAGACATACTCCTAAACCTTGTGGACAGCCTTCCCAGAAGAGCTGAAGCCGTTAAAGCTGCAAAGGGTTGGCCAGCTAAATATTGAACCCTACGGACTAAGAATGGAATGCCTTTTAAAGTTCATGTGCTTGAATATGCAGGCATCCCAATATATTACTTTGGTAATATAGTGTATGTGTTTGTGTACGGCAGCAAAGGGACATGAGAATAAAATTGGACTTGTCCGTAACAAGCGGTATTGAGTGGGCAATTCAAACAGAGAAGCATCATTTTTCCTAATACCTACCTACACAATTTAAATAGCATAAACATCTCACTGATTGTGATGATCTCTTTTACACGCTAGCATACAATTAGCATTGTTCTTCGTTATTGGCCTTATAGGTTTAGAATGCTTATCAACAAGCTACAGTAATGAATGAATACAAAGCTGCTGATAACCAGAACAAATAAATCAGAATACACTTGTATTTTTGACCCTTAATATTGTTTGAAAACACAATGGGATGAGCTGGAAGTCCCTTTAATTCTTAGGCTGGCCATACATAGTCGGATTTCGAAAGAATTTTCTTTTGAAAATCTGAATTTTTGTGTGCTTTGTGATCCGATGATGCCACCATTGATTTCGAAAATTCGACCAAACAAGCCTTCAATTTTACCCCATGTTGCTACCAAAAGAGTTTTTCGTGGCTGGGAATCCTGTTTTCTTGCCAGGAATTTTCTTTTCTTGCACACATGCGCGTTTCTTTTTCAATTTCATTTCTCGCACGATTCTCCCATCATTAATTAGAAAAGCTTGTGTTTTTCAAAAAATTTCCAACATGCCGGATTACTCTGCTGTTGCTGCAGCCCACTAATGGTGCAAAATTAGAACCAAAATTCTTAGATGAGATTTTCTAAAGAAAATTCTTTCGAAATTCGACCCATGCCTTACATTCTTTTGTGTTTCCAATTCTCAGCTGGATATTGCGGTTGCTTAGAAGAGGGATGTGATGGAGATCCTGAGCAGTGTCAACATTTTTGAGTTCCTAAAATCTCTTTATTTGACTAATTTAAAATGTCTTTAAAAATAGTTATACAATGCTTGCTAGGGCTCCACAAGGACATATAGAAGCCACTAGTGCCAGGAAATTATTCTCACCACTTAACACTCTCCCAACAAGTGAACATGCTTTGTAATCTCCTCAACAACACTTTATAAATGAGAAGTGACATTGTCTGGGTTGTTTGGTTGCTAGGTTGTTTTAGGACACAATTACTTCTCAATCTTTATCAGGCCTTATTGGTTTGAAAATCTCTAAAATTTATCAAACGAGTAATCATTTCCCCTTGATGGTTGTTTGAAAAATTTGAGAGATTTGCAGCCAGGAAGATCCACAAAATTGAACCATTGGAACCAGTTGAGTAAACCCTGTAATGTATGCAAGCATAATGGTCTTTTAAGAGTTGCATTAACAAATTGCTGAGTTATTGGTCTTTAATGTGGCATTGACGCTTTGTAAAACTGATTGTATGTAGTTGCACAGTGGGAAGCCGAGCAGCTAGCAAGTCTTGCTGTGCAGTGTTGAGTCTTACTAACCAGTGCTTCCAGATAGTGACAGCTGATCAGCTTCAGGTAAGGCTTATGCCTCGTACACAGGGCCGGACTTTCCGGCAGACTAGGTCCAACGGAATCAGTCCGTCTGACAATCCGATCTTGTGGGGGCTAATCTAATCGTTTTTCATTTTAAAAATCAGACGGACCTAGAAATAGAACATGTTTCAAATCTGTCCGCGGACTCAAACCCTATCGGGAAAACCGTTCGTCTGTATGCTGGTCCGACACAAGGAAATCTATTGGCTACTGGCTACTGAAATTCCTTTTCTAGTCTCGTCTTGCGTCATCACGTTCAAAACGAACTGACATTTTCGAATGGACTTAGTCCGTTCCTGTGTGGCCAAGTCCATTCGTTCGGAGCTCCTCTGAAAAGTCAGTCGGGAAGGCCGTCGGACCTAGTCTGCCGGAAAGGCCGGTCGTGTGTACACGGCATTAGGCTTGTTTCACACCTATGCATTTTTAGTGCTTTTTACATTTTGCAGATTTGCTCTGCAACTGAACTGAACGTGTTCCATAGGAAACCATGTTAAATGGACTGTAGTGCAAATCTGCAAAAAAGCACAAAAAATGCATAGGTGTGAATCCAGCCTTAGTGGTTCTGCCTTCTCACTTTGCAAGTCATATCTAAATACTTGTAGATGCATCAATAATCTTCTGACTTTTTTTTCATTTTGGGTGGTGTATTAGGAGGGTTAAAACTGCTGCTATTTTTTTTTCTATGTTATGGAGGTGAAGTCGACAAGCTTTTTGCAGCGATTTGTATTTGGGGCCGAAAGGACAGAGTCTAGGGATACACCTAGTAACCTAGTGTGAGGGTACAGACTGATAGTTGTATTATTGATCTTTGTGGAAATGTTCTGGAGGAGGGCGCAAGTGGGGGATGGGGGGGGTATTATTAAACTAATCTCTACTTTACAGATATTCAGATGCTTCTAACACTGGATCAATAAGAGTGGGGCCAATAGACACTAGTGAGCCATCTTCTTTCATTAGTCTGACTGCACTAACATGGTTAAAAAGGCATGTTTACTGTGGGCTACATTACTCCTTGCTCTGCAAGACTCATTTTTAATGAGATTGTAGGCCACACCCATCCACACCAACACTCACTCCAGGCACGACCAAATAAACAAACCTAACCAAGAGTTTGGCAAATGATGGCCATGGAACTTTATTCGTTTAAACAAAATAACCATAAATGATACCAAAACTTGTAACTGCTTAGTTATCAGAACTCAAGCAGCATTATCTCATTTTAATCATGTAATTAAAACTGATTCAGGGTGATCCAACCACATAAAAGTGCACACAACTGGGGAGGGAGGGAGCTCTTCATCCAGTGCTCCTTGAGGGAAAGGGGGAATTCCCAGCTCAGCAGGTCCCTATAAAGGCTTCCCAAAATCCAGAACATTCCACAGCCTCCTATTGGTTAGCCACTGCTCCTGGATTTAAAGCGGCAGTACCATTTAAATACCTGCTTTAAACAGGGGAAAACCATTAATAAACTCACATTATTAAACTGTTATGGATAGGCCACAATCCCAAGTAAGTTGGCTCAGGGCCCTTTTTAAGGCAGGGCAAAAGGAGCAGCTGCCCTAGGCCCTGTCATTGTTGCGGGGCCCAAAGCAGCTGCCTCATACTTGCCAACTATCCCAGTTTAAATTCCCTTGTCCCTTGAGGTTTTAGTCCTGTTCTGTGTCCTGAGATCTCAGTGTGAAGTGCTGCTACTAATGCTGCCCAGGTCTGCCCTATTATGGGGAAGATTACTCACCTGCAGACCCGTGTTTACATGTAAATGACCGGCATTGATATGTAAATAGCTGCATCCAATATAGATAAAGCGGCCTAGATATGTAAATGAAGGGCTTCATTCATATGTATATCATGTACCCTGCAGTAAGGAGATGATGTGCTGTAACCTCTAGCAACCCATCAGTACGTAGTATTACTGTACAGTAATCTCTAGCAACCAATCAACAAGAAGAAATCATGTGCTGTATCATCAAGCAACTAATCAGTGAGCCATAATGTGTGCTGTAACCTCTAGCAACCAGTCAGTAAGCAGATATGATACACTGTAACCGCTGGCAACCAATAGCAATCGCTGCCTGATCTGATACAGTAAACTGATTTTAGCTGCCATTTATTGTATGTATCAGAGCAGGTGGAAAGCTAAATTGTATGGGGGGAGGCCCAAAAAAAGTTTGCCCTGGGTCCAATCAATATTAAAGACAGCCTTGAGTTGGCTCATATTGTGCCCCCTTTTCCAGTATTTCGTTTATTTAACACATTTTCGACTTTTTTTATATACTTGTGAGCTGAAGCCATGACTTTTTGTACATCCTGCCCCTTGTCTGACTGTCCTCTGACCGATATCTGTGTCCCTTGTTGTCTAAGTGTAAAGCCACAATTTAGCCTCTGCGGGATTTATAGATATAGGTCAAACAACCAGCTGTACTCTCCTTATACAGCGATATATACAGTAGGAGAATTCCCAAATAGGAAACAGAAATTAACATTTTAATGTTTCTTTTCAGCATCCTGTAAGAATAACAGTGGCATGGTAATACAATCCATTTTGTCTGGATCTTTCATGTTTCCAAATGGGGACTGTGATGGGGTTTAAAACAGTAAAATAGCTGTGTAGTGTAAGAACTTTCTAGTGAAAACTGATTATTTAATGCCCTTACATGATACTGGGAAGGGTTTATGTGTAATTAGATTTAAAGATTTAAGGGATTATTCAGTGATGCAATGAAAGAGCAAAGTTGATGATCAAAGTGAAGAAAAACAAATCTGTCTCCAGCAAGCTAAAAACTGATTGGTTGTTGTGAGGTATTGTTCTTTATTACTGGTCTTTGCACAGTTTTACATAAATAGGTAGGGAGGATCCTCACCATGCCAACATCCTATCTCTATCTCTATAAAGGATTGACCAAGTAAAAAAATTGGGGGACGTTGTGGACACACAAGGGGAGGGAAAATCAATAAAAAAAGTATACATTTTATTGCAGCATCATTAAAAAACATACAACCAACATACAAACACCCTGTATGGACACAGTTACCAGCTACTCAATAATGCAGTTACAGAGGGATGGATCTAAGGTACAAAGTAGCTTAGTAGGAGAAGAATTTCTGATCCAGTAATGCCTCCAAAAACTTGCTAGTCGACGCGTTTCATTAAAATATTATCTTCCTCAGGACAAATATTGGGTAGGTGCATATAGTTTATATAGAGTGGCTCTATTTCTCTTGATATCAGTTATATATTATATTTATACATCAGTCAGTTATGTATTGCATTTTAAATTAGAATTTCTGCTTACACCTAACTAGCCTTAAAACTGTCCCCTCCCCCCCCTCTCCTAACACCTATGCTAACTAAGTTGTGTAAGAAATGTGTATAATTGACTATTTGTCAGCTGCTCCGGTCATAAGATCTCCCCTGTGTCAGGCAGCACTGGCTGCAGGGGAGAGGAGAGACCACTCTGACAATGGCCAGTAAAGCCTGGAGCAGTGGCCTCACATGTAGACTTCAATGGAACATCCATTTGCCAAAGCTCCCTCCTCTGCAGCAGCTACTCGCCGACACTGGGAATAAGATCACATAGCTGGATGGCTTGAAATTGGGTAAATAAATGTGTGTGTATGTGTGTATAATAAATATAAATATATATATATATATATATATATATATATATATATATATATATATATATATATATATATGTATATATATGTGTGTGTGTGTGTGTGTGTGTGTGTGTGTATATATTTATTTCATACACAGGTTAGTTATCATGGGTGTTAGGAGGGAGGGGATCGTTTTAAGGCTAGTTAGGTATAACCTGCATTTCCATTCCTGGGATTTTCACAGTCCTCGCTATTCTGCGCACTGTGATATGTTAGTAATTTTTAATAAATTTGATTCAAAAATATGATTCTCATGCAGCAATGCAGAGGACATTGGAATATAGAGATACTGTAGCAGTGGGATTGGTAAAAATGTGATAAGGTCGTGGGATGAGTGGTATTTCAGTGGGGAGATTTATCATGTACAAAAAGAGAAAAGCATTGAAGATAAGCGTTAAGTGCTGTTAAAAGCAGTCACATGGCAGTTAGAACTCCATTATGATTTGACACAACCTCTAAAGTTCTATTTTAGTATTCATCATGTTATTCACGTCCAATGTATTGATGCATATGTGTGAACCCAGTCTTAGTATTCATCATGTTATTCATGTTTAACGTATTGGTGTATAAACTCCAAACTATTTTGTGGTTTGTATGTGTGTTTTAGTTGTGGGGAGTGTCTCTTTCTTTCTTGGCATTAAAACTGCATTTTTTTAATGTTCCCATGGAAGGTCGCTTGGCAGAAATTTCTTAAAAAACACATTAGTTGGTTTAAACATTAAAGCATGCACCAGGATTTCAGTGGCGCACACAAGGCTGGTTTTAGATAAGGTGGGGCCCCACCAGACATTATGATGGATTTGTGTCCTTAAAGTGGACCGACACTCAGGCAAGATATCAATTACGATTTTTGTAAGAAAATTATTTTGGAAATAGACCTGCTTTAGGCATATATGTGAATTGGATGCGTTATGAATCGCATCGAATTCGCATAACATGTCAACCAGACCGGCTTTCAATTGAGCTGGTACACATTTATGCAGGCTGGTAGCAATGCACCTGAATCGCTGATTAGAAATCGCACTGGACTCTGCACAAAAACCAACCACGCATATATGTGAACCCGGAGAATTTCCTGTTGTTGAAGTCTTGCGTCCCATCAGCATTTATCTCCTACTAAAATTTCAATTTTGGATGGACTAACAACTTCTGAGACTAACAAATGTTGCTTTGGATACTAAAGAGTTCTAGAAGCAACTTTCATAATGATGACGAAGTCAAGAATGTTGAACCTGAACTTTGCCATTTCTGGTCTGTGTGTTTTTTAAAGTTCAGTTTATTTTATTTAATGTCATTAGCACTAATGGCTCTAGTTGCTTTTCCAAACAGAGAAAATTCAGCTACCTCTCAGAAGATTTTGAATGGTAGAACACTTATCTCAACATAACTGATGACTATGTGACCAAAGGGCACAACTGCTTGGCATCATTGGTTTAATGGGCTGTATTTGATGCTCTGCTATACCAGAATGTTAAAAGAAATGGCAAAAAAAAAAAAGCATTTAAGATTCCAAAGAACACAATCAACTGCAAGCATTGGAGCTTTTAATGGTGCCTTTAGATCTTACAACATAGTCCCCTACACTACTGGGCTACATTTATATTCCAATAGAGCAAATATTTTCAGTATTTATTAAAGTATAACTAAAGGCAAAACTGTCACAAACAACTGCATTTGCTGTTTTCTCCATATACTCTTCTTCTTTTGATGCCTTTTTTTTTTTGTCCTGTTTTACCGTCAAATTTTGTCAGCTTGCACTTTTTAAAGTGTTACTAAACCCACAACAGTAAAATCAGTCTCTATATGCAGTAAAGCATGCTTGTTATACTCACTGTGGAGCCTAAGGGGTTAATCCTCCGCATTGTGTGAAAAGACTGTTTGATCCTGTCTTCTCTGATCCGCCTCTTCTTCCACTGTCCCCAATCCATCTCCTGATAACACAGAGCCTACGTTATCATGCTCAGTTTGGTTTGTGTTGCTAGAGAGGTTTTTTTTTTGGTTGGGAGAGTGCATGTGATCAGCACAGGGCATTGTCTAGACAGGGGGTCAGGGCTCTTGCAGTCTTATAGGACAGTCAGAAAACTCCTCCTACAAGCTTTAACCAGTGCTCGGCCGGACATTGATAGAAGTCACAAGACTGGTATATACTGCTGATGAGAAAAGGTATTTTTTGCCAGCGATTTTTGCAGTGTTTAGAAGCGTTTTAAAAAATGTTTAGAAATGGTAGCGTTTTTGTTAAGGATCGAGCTGCAGCTGGCATCCTTAACAACCATTGAATAGCTGGTTGTTAAGGAGCGGGCCAGGAAGCCGTCCGCCACATCTGGGGTTCCCCACTGACAGCTGAATGTAAATGAAACAATTGCTGGCAAAACAGCGTGGGGGTCCCCCCCAATCCATACCAGGCCCTTTTGGGTCTAGTATGGAGTTTGAGGTAAACCCCACGCCAAAATGTAAAAAAAAATGGCATGGGGGTCCCCCGCAAAATCCCTAGCAGTCCCTTATTTGAGCATGCAGCCTGGTGGGCCAGAAAAGGGGTGGGGGGGAGGGAGAATAGCCGAGCAATCCTTAACAGGCCAGATGCCATCAACATGGGGGGGTGCTTTGGTGAGGGGGGGCTCCTCCCCAAAGCCCCTTGTTCCCATGTTGATGAGGACAAAGGCCTCTTCCCCACGTCTCTGCCCTGGTGGTTGTGGAGGTGAAGGGGGTGACTTATCTGTATCTGGAAGCGGGGGGCCCTCAGATATTCTGCCCCCCTATGTGAATGATTATGGGGTACATTGTACCTCTACTCATTAACCAAGAAAGTGTCAAAAAGTAAATAAAAACACATATAGTTTCTGACCAGTCCTTTGTTTTTTTTTTGTATTTTTTAAAAAATAATGTTCCCCTGTGTAGATCCATTGTCCATCACGGTGAGTGCCCTTGACAAAGGCTCCCTGATTACAATGCAGCCCTATCAGTGACGCCACCCTGTGCCCATCAGTGGGCCGCACTCGACAAAGGCTCACCGATTACAATGCAGCCCTATCAGTGATGCCACCCTGTGCCCATCAGTGACATCAATTTCTGCCCATCATTGAGGCCAATTTGTGCTGCCTTTCAGTGCACATCCATGCTACCTATCATTTGCCTATATGTACTGCCTATTAGTGCTGCAAATTAGTGCCACCCCATCAGTGCCCATCAGTGCTGCCTCATTAGTGCTGCCTCATCAGCGCACATCAGTGAAGGAGAAAAATTACTTATTTACAAAACATTTTTCGAAAATTTAGAAACTTTTTTTTTTTCCACAATTTTCAGTCTTTTTTTGTTTTTTTAGCAAAAAATAAAAAACCCAGCTGTGATTAAATGTCACCAAAAGAAAGCTCTATTTGTGGGAAGAAAATTATATTTGTGTAGATATTTGTATGACTGTGCAATTATCAATTAAAGTGCTGAAAATTTGCCTGGGCAGGAAGGGGGTGAAAGTGCCCAGGATTGAAGTGGTTAAAGACGCAGCGGTCGGCTTGCTGGCCAGCTATACAGTGCTTGTTAAGGATCCTGGCGGGACGCTGGCTAGGGAAAAAAAACCCACTGGAAACTGGTACTTAGCAGCAGTTAACAGCGTTTAGGAGCTTTAAGGAGCTGTCAGCTTTTTTTTTTTTCAGCTGGCAAATCGCTCACCAAAAAAGCATTTTTTTCTGTTTGCTGAAGCTGGAAAAACACTTCTAGCTTACAATAGTGTGCATGGACACATAGAATAACACTATTTTGCTTCTAGGGACAGCAAAAACAAACACTCAAACTAGTCGATAGAAGCTGCTAGGAGCCTAAAAATAAGAAAGTGTGTATGGAGCCTCAGAATCTGAATTTCTCTTCTAATCCTTCCTCCCCTACGCAATAGGAACTTTTCTTAAATTATTTATTATTTTTTATTTGTTACAGTCCTTGTTTTCATGACTCTTTGCCTAGGCAAGGGTGACAAATGGAGTGCAATTTTGCACATGTGCAGAGACATTGCAGGATCTGTAGGACCTTACAAAGACTGCAGCTTGTGCATGTGTAGGTTTAGCAGGATTTCAAACGTGCAGACATGCTGCTGGTCTCTTGCCAGAATCTGTAGATCCTGCAGCATGTTTGCACATGGGGTGGAATATTGCTAAAAGATGGTGGCGTGGAAGCAGAGCAATCTAGAAACCATTAGCCTGGTAGGATTACAACCATAGTCTCCAGGGACTAGCAAGTATGTATTTTTTAATATGCATACAGAAACCATTTTTTTAAAATATTAAAATAGTAGAGTTCTTCCTAACGTCTGCCATCTGCCAACTATTTTCCAACAATTTTTATTGCTTTTGCTGTACGTTATTCAAATATGCTACGTTTTAAAGGTTTGTATGGTGGGCAGCACAATGGCTAAGTGGTTAGCAGCAAGTGGGTTGTCGATTTGAATGCCAACCATTACCTGCTTGGGGTTTTTATGTCCTCCCTGTGCCTGTGTGGGTTTCTTCTGGGTGCTTTGGTTTCCTCCCACACTCCAAAGACATGCTGCTAGGTTAATTGGCTCCTTTCTAAATTGAGGGCAGGGACTGACCTCTGCCGGGTCCCCCCCCCATAACAAAATTTTTGAAAAAAATCTTATGCAGTTTGTTAGATCTTTGTTAGATTAAGTTAGATCAACCGTTGTTTTCGTTAGATCTCACACAGAAGAAGCAATGTTAAGTTATTTTCTGGGGGGGGGGGGCTAATCCGTCATCAGCCCCCCTTATCAAAAATTGACCAGACAGCTATTTTGGAAGCTATTTGTTAGATCCGGTAAGATCACATGGTTTAACGTTGGATCTCACATAATTAGAGACTTATTAAGTGATTAGTGAGGGGGGGCTGGCCCCCCCCTTATCAAATTTTCTGGCCAAAAATCATTCAGGCTAATAGATATTCATTAGATCCAGTAAGATCAAGTGGTTTTAATGTTAGATCTCACATCATTTCAAAGATATTCCACATAAAAATTGAGATATTTGGTGGGTACAGAAGGTACATCCATTTTCATCCATTTCTGGAATCATCTTTGGATAGTTCTTCAGTGCCTGTAGTCTCTCCTCACACCTCCGTTCACCTCCCTGCCTCATGGTGATCAATCCTCAGACCAACAAGCTTAAGTCTTTAGCTAGTCCTCCCTTCTTGCAAAGTAGGCTGGGCTTGGTAGTTCCGCCCCCTGTAGAAGTGAATGGGGCCATTTGTGATGAGACTTCAAGTCCCGTGGTCCTCTGCTGCTAAATGATTGGCTCCCTCTCCCTGCCAATAGGGACACAACCAACCTCACTCAACCAAAGCAAGAAGAAGATACCGACATGAACATCAGAAAATCACTGCATTTTTCTCTGACCCCAATCTCCCCCGACACCACTAAAAACCGCATCAAAAGCCTCAGAGACAGCACATCACAATTCAACATCATTCCTACAAAACTCCTGAAAGAATGTTCTGAAATCTTGGCTCCTTCCATAACAGACCTCATAAATCAGTCGCTCAAAGAAGGGATTGTTCCGACCGCCCTCAAGCAAGGCATCATCGAACCCCTGCTAAAGAAACCCAACCTCGACCCTCAAGACCCTAACTACCGCAGACCGATAACAAACCTTAACACCATCTCTAAGATTATGGAGAAAGCGGTAGTACAACAGCTACAACACCACCTGAACACACACAAACTCTTGGACCCTCTGCAATCAGGCTTCCGCCCAGGCCATGGCACAGAAACAGCACTTCTCAAAATATGGGACGACGCCCTCAAAGCAGCAGATGGAGAATCATGTCTCCTAGTACTGTTGGACCTCAATACTCTACTCCTCCGCCTCACAGAAGTAGCTGGAGTCTCAGATTCTTTTCTACAATGGTTCGCATCCTTCTTAGGAAATTGTTCTCAAACAGTGAAACTAGGAGCCTTCAACTCTGAAACCCGGGTAATCTCTTGTGGAGTCCCTCAAGGTTCACCACTGTCACCAGTGCTTTTCAACATCTACATCTGCCCACTCCTCAAAATCATCAGAATATCAGACACTGCTTCCACTCATACGCTGATGACACTCAACTCCTACTTTCGCATCACCGGACAAAAAGACCATCATCAGCAACTAGAAAAATGCCTCACTTTGATAGATGACTGGATGACCACTAGCTCCCTCAAACTCAACACATCAAAAACAGAGCTTCTTCTACACGCAAACCAAAATTCCAAAACTAAGACCCCATGGACACCTCCTACCATCTTTGGACAGACCATCTCTTCAAGCACCAAAGCCAAGAGTCTCTGAGTCATCTTTGACTCAGAAATGTCAATGGATGCACAAATTGGATCAGTAGTCAGCGGATCTCCCCATCTCCTCCGCCTGCTACATAGACTCATCCCCTTCATCCCAACTGAGGACAAAGCAGCAGTGGTTGGAATAATCATTAATTCCCGACTCGACTACGCAACTCCCTTTACATAGGACTACCCCAATATCAACTTGTGCGCTTACAACTCATCCAAAACACGGCGGCAAAACTGATAACAGGAAAAAAAAAAACGGGAATCCTTCTCCCCCGCCCTGAGGAGCCTACATTGGCTAACCGTAAAGAATCGGATTACATTCAAGACCCTCTGCCTCACCCAAAAATGCATGCAAGGAAACGCTCCTGAATACCTACGCGAGAAGATAACCCACTACACACCCAATTGCAGTCTCTGATGATCTAACCAAAACCTCCTCCTCATGGCTATGGAACGCTCTACCGACTTCCATCTGTATGGAAGAAAACCATTAGGCCTTTAGGAAAAAACTCAAGACCTACCTATTCTAAGAAGCTAGACAACACAGAAGAGATCGAGCACCTTGAGGCGATTCAGTTCGTATTTGCAGCGCTATACAAATTATTCATTCACACAGAGAAGAGAGCAGAGTGGGCAGATTCCTGTGAGTGAGCACCACTCGTCATTCAAGGAAGGGGAGAGGGAGAAATCCCCCACAGGAACTGACAGGTGTCCTCTGCCTCAGTGAGTGCCTGTGTCAGTGTCTATTCAGTCCAGCGGTCACTGGCAGGAGGTGCAGGACCACGGGTGACAGAGCAGCCCCCGCTTCACACTCCCTCCCCCAAAGAAACTTTGGTCTGCCTGAGGAGGTAAAGAGTCTATGACCTGTTACATGCTTTTGATATACACACAGAAAAAAAAACAGGTTAGTGTGCACAGAAAACCTTACAATTTACATCTGCATAAAACCTTGGCAGAGGAACATCCCAACAATTAGCATAGAAGGGGAGGTTGCCCTGCTTACAGGCAACCTTAACTGGAATGGCCCAGCTAGATGTGCCATGGGGTGAGTTGGTATTGTCCACCACCAAATCTGCCGTGGAAGGGTCAGTTGCTTTAAGAGTCCTTTTTGCAATGAGAACCAACTCCTCAGAGCTTTCACCCAAAGTATCATATGTTAGACTTTTGGGCGGGTGAATAACCCTTGGCTCTCGCTGTTCTTTAGGTTCTGGGGTTACAAGCACACTGGTCTCTTCTTCTTCCTGCATATCAGCTTCAGCTTCTTCCTCAAAGGATGGAAAGTCTTCGGGGTCTGCTGTCAGCAGGGAAGATTGAAGGTCTTCCAACTCTTCAAAAGGTGGACTTTGAGGTACAAACTCAGGAGCCTCTGGCCTGAGAGTCACCTCAGTCACTTTGGGAGGAGAAGAAAATGGGGGGGGGGGATGGGTGGCTAATATTGCTTCTTTTGTGTGAGATCTAACACAAACAACGGTTGATCTAACAAAGATCTCACAAACTGCATAAGATTTTTTCAGAAATTTTGATGTGGGGGGGGGGGGGGCTAAATTGGCAGAGGTCAGGGACTGATGTGACTGTATAATATACAGTATTTGTGAAGTGCTTTTACATTGATGGCGCTATACAAGTACCTGTAATAAATAAATAATAAAAACGGTGCGTTTGGTACAAACAATTTCTATAGACCCCTTTCACACTGAGGCACTTTTCAGGTGTTTTAGCGCTGTAAAGCCTCTTAAGCCACCCCAGTGTGAAAGCTTGAGTGCTTTCACGCTGGGGCGGTGTGCTTGTTGGACAGGAAAAAAAGTCCTGCAAGCAGCATCTTTGGGGAGGTTTATACACAGCTCCCAAAATGCCCTGCCCATTGAAATGAATGGGCAGATATGCCAAAGCGCGCCGAAACACGGGCGCTATTAACCCCTTCCTCGGCCATTAGAGGAGGTTAAAAGCACCCCACTAGCGGCCAAAAAGCACGGCTATAAGGGCTTGTTCACACTTCTAACTTCACACTTACTAACGCTCAACAAACGGTCCTATAGTGTTTGCATGGGTATCAGACAGGCGTCAATGAGCTTTAGTATGGGCATTAGACAGGCATTTTACAAGCATTATAGAGCCGTTGAAAATGCTCCCCAAATGGCCTATGGGCAGTTTTGAAGCGTTTGACAAGTGTTAAAGAGGAACTAAAGGCAAAAAAATTAAAATAAAAAACACACCCTGTAAGGCAAAGGCATAATGAGCTAGTATGCATAGCATACTAGCTCATTATGAATAACTTACCTGAGAACGAAGCCCCCGAAGCGGTCCTCCGTCTTCCTCTTCGCCGCTGCCATGTATCCCGGAGTGACTTCCGGGTCTCGCTGCTCCGGCGCTGTGATTCGCTGTGACAGCGGTGGCTGTCTTCGGGTATATATCTCCTAAACTGTATAGGTTTAGGAGATATTTCTTGGACCTACAGGTAAGCCTTAATCTAGGCTTACCTGTAGGTCAAAGTGGTTTGTAAGGGTTTACAACCACTTTAAAACTGCTCCACAATTGCCTATTCCATTACAGTAAATGAGTGAATCTTAATGCCCGGAAACCGCTCCGCAACTGCCTGCCAGTGCATTTACAAGGCGTTACCATAGACTTGAATGGGAGGCATTGAAAGGCTTCAAACGCCTTCTGACTCAATATAAGGCTTCAATTCGTGTGCATAGGCATTTAAGGGGCCATTTTAAAGCCTCTCAAACACCTGCTCTTAAAACAGCAGTAAAGAGCCTCCAAAGTTAGCGGCGCTTTGCTGCTAACGCTGGCACCGCCCCAGTGTGAAAGGGGTCTTATAAATAGGCCTGGATGTGCCTTAAGTTATCCACAGGCTTATAATGTGTGTGTTTGGGTATGCGTAAAGCAGGTCTTTCAAGGATATAGTTGAAGCTCACTTCTATCATAACTGATCTCCTCTGTGCTGCAAGTTGCCTAATTCATTAGAAAAGCATAAAAAATGCATGGTATTCTTCTGGAACAGCTTGATAGTGCATGGCATGAGCTGTTACTTATAAGTTCTTTAACTTCCAGCCATTAGTGTTATTATAAGCTCCTGAAGCATCAGAGCATTTTGAGGAGCGGGCCAAATCCAAGGCTTCGGCTGCTACAATGACATACTTACTTTTTTTTCCCCCCTTGCTTTTTTAAATGTAAATTAATTTTTTTTATATATTTAGGTGCTAGCAATTTCAGAGCATTATTGCACTGACCGCGCAGGGTGACCTGTCTTCCGCGTCAGTACACTATGTTTAGAAAATATTTCAAATGATGGAATTTTTCATTTTGACCTTTTCATAATCATTTTTTCAGTGTGGATAAAATAAGTTCTACCTTCTTAGGTTTCCTTTAATTCCTGACATCAAAAAGAGATGATTCCTTCCTTCCTTGTCACCCTGCACATATAGCTTTAAAGGAGCAGCTGCACGGCCTCTTCATCTTATGTCACCTAAGGTCATAGTCTCTGTGACCCAACCAGACATTCTTTAATTCGCACTCATAGTTACTGTAAGAAGCCAAAAGATTTTATCTGGATCCTTTAAGTGTATTTTTTTTTTTTTTTTTTTTTGTGTAGCCTTCCCCAGTTTATTTAATATATTGCATTGCTAGATTCAGAAGTCTTGTAAATGTAGACTTGGGCTGTTCCTTTTTGTTCTTTTTAATGTGTGTTTGCAGCAGATGGACAAAAGATCAGAGCCACCGAGGAAGTTGGATTATGTTTGACAGCTAAAGGATGTGCATGTGAGCGCAAAAACAATGGTGGGGCCACTCCCAGGGTTACTGCAGAAAGGTTGCAGATGACATATGTAGTTTCAATTCCAAGTTTAGATCAGTAAATGGCATACAGCTAGAAACTAGAACTAGCTATGTTTTGGTATGTTAAATATACTATTGAATGGGTTTTGCTTTATCTGTAAAACCTGTTATTCTTGCCTAAAATGTTTTTATTTAATAATGTATTTTCAACTCTCCCTGTGGACTACAGAACTCGCTCCCCATGTTGCGATCAAAAACTAGGGGGGGCGAGGTGGTACCCCTAGTCCTAAATCACTTCCTGTCCTAGGGTGACATTATTGGATGTAGTATGGTAAGTGAATATTTTCGACCCTAGGACAAGAGGTGTGTTACTGGCAAGATCATTAGGGCAAACAACTAAAAAAAGAAAACTTGTGTACGCACCACACACCTTGAAGTGATATTAAAGTTTTGTGTTTTTTTGTTTGAAAAAACAAATGTTATGCTTGCCTGCTCTGTGTAATGGTTTTGTACAGATCAGCCCAGATCCTCCCCTTCTCGGGTCCCTCGTTGGCGCTCCTGGCCCCACCCTCCAGTCCCCACAGCAAGCAGCTTGCTCTGGGGGCACCCGAGCCAAGCTGCTGCCCTGCCCCCTCTCTTTCTACATTGGCTCACTGACTTTGATTGACAGCAGCAGGAGCCATTGGCACCCACTGCTGTGTCTCAACCTATTAGGGGAGCAAGTCCCTGGACTTCGTGGCTCTTCTGCAAAATCGCTGGATTGAGATGGGGCTCTGGGGGAAGGGGCGATGCTTCATTTTTCTTAATGCATAGAATGCACTGACCCCAATACACATATATATATATATATATATATATATATATGTTGCAGTCTGCAAGTAGTTTACTGGGATTATGGCTGAAGATATCAGCCATATACCCATACTGTTTTTTTTACAGCAGGCAGCTGGCTTTTTCATTGAACCGGTCCGAGTGGCTCATGAGGCGCTGGGCTGGTTTCCAAAGCAGCAGGGGGGGGGGGGGAGGGGGTGTCCCTTCACGATGGTGTTTCTTGAGCTTACCGGTTCCGCCGGTTCACTCGAGAAATGATCTGACGATGCGGCTGGCTGCTCCAATAGGCGATCAAAGAGTTTAACACTCTTTGATCGACTTTATGGCCTTGGAGGACTGGAATGGCCTCATGACGTGACTTCCGGGCAAGGCTGAAAGGAAAAAAAAAAAAGTAAAGGATCAAAAAAAAAAAAATGCTAGACTGCTAGACCCCATATCTCTCCATAAAGCAGACCTGTCATCCTTATTTATATTACAATGGATGTTTACATCCCTTGTAATAGGAATAATGTGCTTAAAAAAATAATTAAAGGGACAGTGTAAAAAATGTAAAATTAAAAAAATGTAAGCGCCCCTATCCCTTTGTGCTCGTGCGCTGAAGCAAACGCATACGCAAGTCACACACACATATGTAAATGGTATTCGTACCACACGTGAGGTATCGCCACCAGTGTTAGAGCAAGAGCAATATTTTCAAGCGCTAGGCCACCTCTGTAACTCTAAACCTTATAATCTGTAAAGGCATTTAAAGCAGCGCCTATGGAGATTTTTAAGTAAAGTAGTTTGTCGCCATTCCACTAGCATGCATAATTTTAAAACATGACATGTTCGTATCTATTTACTCAACGTAACATCATCTTTCACATTATACAAAAAATTGGGATAACTATTGTATTTTTTTTAAATTCGTTAAAGTGTATTTTTTTCCCAAAATATTGAGTGTTGCACAGCGGTCTTTCCAACGCAGTTTTTTGGGATAAAATACATTTTAATTAATTTAATAAAAACCTACAACAGTTACTCAGATTTTTTGTATAATGTCAAAGATGATGTTACACTGAGTAAATACAGTAGATACTAACCTGTCAAGGTTTAAAATTGCCAACACACTTGTGGATTGGCGAAAAAAACGACTCTACTTAAAAATCTCCATAGGAGTGGATTTAGGGATGGGGTGCTTTAAAAAATAGTTTCATATTTATTTTACATTTTTATTTTTACACTGTCCCTTTATTTTTTTATTTTTTTTATCACTTGTATTCCTATTACAAGGAATGTAAACATCTCTTGTAATAGAAATAAGCACGACAGGTCCTCTTTATTGAGAAATCTGGAGTCAAAAAGACCTCAGATCTCTCATTTTACCCTTAAAAGCAAAAGCAAAAAAAAGTGAAAATGTTGACACGGACTAAATAAATAAATAAATATTTAAGCCCAAGAACTGAAAGCCACATCGCTCCGGTTCTTTCAAGGGCATAGACCTGAGTTGGGGCTATCTTGACCTCACTCGACTTTCGGCCTAGCCATCGGTTCTGGGCTTACTGATGGCTCCAGTAAGCTCGGAAACGACCGAGGTTGGGGTTGCTCCTCTCCCGCCACCTATAAAATTGCAGCAAATCCACCACTGAGGTCACTTTGATCTGAAAGCTGGCCGCCTAAGGGAAAAAAACAATACCGGGGTTATGGCAGCTAGCTTTACGTATTTAGCGTAAAAATCATGATGTACATTCCAGGTTAGGCGTTCGGCAAGTGGTTAAAGCAGAATTAAACCCAAAGGTAAACATATTATATTGCAGCTTACCAACTCTAAGATGTAATGGCTGCATTGTTTTTTTTTTTTTTGGTTTTTTTTTTTTTTATTTCTTTACTTTATTTTCACCTGTGGATCTAGCTGGTAAGTCTGTTGTATTTCAACAGGACACACTGTTCTTCAGATGTATCAGTTACAGGGTTGAGACAAACCATTTACTATAGAGAGGGGTGCTTACAATGAGATCAGCTTTTCTTTATGTAAATCCCCAAATAATTTTTTTTTTTTTTTTTTTTTTTAGCTCTAACTGTTTATAAAGTGTTTGCTGGATTCAGCTTCCATTTGTTAGTGCATCTAACAGCAGTGAGTTGAACGACAAAAAACGCACAAATCCCTGAATCTAAACAAACGATGTTGATGCAGGCATCTCTCCTGCTGCGCTATTGTATCCTGACAACGGAGAGTCACCAGTCAGAAAACACTGATCAGTACTGATCGAATGCTGGTTTGCAAGCATGATGGTTCCTGCTGAACTAGCCAATTTTTGTATTTTTAGGTGTATGCCCAGCTTAGTATGGTTCTAAAGCCTCTCATATTTTTACATTAAATACAGCTATAAGGTAAATAAAGCATACAATACATTAAGGATTATATAAAAATAATCTACCAAACATCATCTTTAACTGACTGTTAGCTGCACGTTTTTAGAAGAACTTCCAGTCAGGAGAGCTCACTCCTGGCTCCCACGTGACCAAGCTTTTGGGACTACATGTCCCATCATGCTTTGTGCTACTGCGCATGCCTTCTCCTCATTTTTCATTTTAGCTGACACGAGGAGGAGCAGACTCCTCGTCACCTGAAGAAATGAGGTTGTGTGGGGCAAAGCTGATGTTTTCCCTGATGCCGGGATGCCCGTCCGTGTGGGTGCAGGCAGAGATAGGATATGTGAATGGAATCCTATGCCTGGTAGTGCGCATCTACGGGTGACCCCATCAGATTTGTGTGGGACAGGGGGGAAAAAAATGAGAGGGGACAGATGTAAGTGGTGCAAAAACAACCAGAAAATGACTATAAAGACACAGCTTTACAAGATTAGGTTTGACTTATTGATTACACGTTTAAAGAACATATACAGTGGTACCTTGGATGATGAGCATAATTCATTCCAGAAGAATGCTTGTAATACAAAGCACTCATATATCAAAGCGAGTTTCCCTATAGGAAATCATGGAAACTCAGAAAATCTGTTCCAGGGGCACTGCTAGTGTATGCAGTACCGCATGTAACCAGAGGTGGGGAGCACAGAGACATTCGGAAACATTCGGAGAGCACTTGGAGCCGCTCGGATGCACTCGAAGAGGCTCGGAGACGCACGGGAACGGAGTGTTTCCGAATGGCTTCAAGCGGCTCCGAGTGTCACTGGCGCCCCTGCACCTCTGGCCAAATGCGATACTGCACACCCCAGAGGCTTCAATCCTGCTTGTTTTGCGAGACAACACTCGCAAACCGAGTCAGGATTTAAAAAAAAATAATAGCTCGTATTGCGAAAATCTTGTAAACCCCGTTACTCGCAATCTGAGGTATCTCGGTCATGCGACGTGGCTCCCAAACAAAATTGGCGTCCTTTTTTTCCCACAAATAGCTTTCTTTTGGTGGTATTTGATCACCTCTGCGGTTTTTATTTTTTGAGCTATAAACAAAAATAGAGCAACAATTTTGAAAAAAATGAAATATTTTTTACTTTTTGCTAGAATAAATATCCCCAAAAAATATATAAAAAAACATTTATTTTCCTCAGTTTAGGCCGATACGTATTCTTCTACATATTTTTGGTAAAAAAAAATTGCAATTAGCGATTATTGATTGGTTTGCGCAAAAGTTATAGCGTTTACAAAATAGGAAATAGTTTTATAGCATTTTTATTAATATTTTTTTCTACTAGTAATGGCGGCGATCAGCGATTTTTATTGTGACTGCGACATTATGGCGGACACCTCGGACATTTTTGGAACCATTGTCATTTATACAGCAATCAGTGCTATTTAAATGCACTGATTCCTGTGTAAATTACGTTATGTGTTTTTTTATTGTAGGGGGCGTGGCCTGGCATGTGACGTCACTGATCGTCCTTCCCTATAAAAGGCAAGAGACGATTGGTGACAGCCACACAGGGAAGCACGGGGAGAGGTTTGTTTACACAGACCTCTCCTCATTCTTCAGCTCTGTGACCTGATCGCGGGACACCAGCGGCCATAGGGTCCACTGGTCCCGCGACCACAGTCACAGAGCACAGGACCCACGACTGGGCACTTAAAAAAGCAACGTACAGGTACGTGCTTGTGCCCAGTCATGCCATTCTGGCGACGTACATCGGCGTGAATCGGTCCTTAAGTGGTTAAGTGGTTTTGAGTTTTGAGCTACAAGCTACAAAACGCTCAAGTGTAAACGGGCCTGAGTCTAGATAAGGGATTCTTGTGGATTCTTCCATAGGAATAAGGAGGTCACTCATAAGTTTGTGATTTAGTTCTTATTAGCGTTGCACCGATACCAAGCACAAGTACTTTTGCAAATGTGCCGATACTAGAACTGATACCAGAGTCAATTCACATATTTGCGGCCCAGTGTGCAGTGTGATTTCAAAGCTTGATCCGGAGCAATTTTTTATTCAGTGGTTCAGGTGCGATTCCAATGCAAATTGTAGTGTATATGATTAGAAATCGCACCTGCACAGGACTCTTTAAAAATCACACTGCAGCTGGCCCACACATATGTGAACAGGCTGTAGAAATTCACTGAAACGCAGATGAAAACTGATGTTAAACAGATGTCTCTGCAACTGAAATCTGTGCAGTTTTGCCATCAGTTTTCATGCATGTATGGTGTAAACGAGCCCTAAAAAAACAGTCATATGACACTAAAAATAGGTTTCGGTAGTTGGTAGCAGCAAGTACTTGAGTGATAGCGTCGGTACTCTGACTTACAAAACTGATATTGGTGCATCCCTAGTTCCTATATCTAAATAAGTAAATAATGGGAGCTGCGCTCTAAATGACCAACATATAATACAATGTAAAATACAATATAAATTCACTTATAAAGTAAATATCAACAAGTCCCAATTGTGGTCCATGTGACAAAAATCAAGTGAGTCCTCCAAGTTAAATTGAAAAATTTGAAAACCCTCCAGATTGAAGGAAGGTGAATGGACCAAAACACAGTGGACTGTAACTTCCTCCTGTGACTATAACTGGGTATTGACAGGCAATAGTGAATCCACCACCCCGAAATGTGCACACTTACCAGCTACACAAGCTATTAAAGCCTGTGGCTAACACCTAGCCAGGGCCTTTTCCTCCAGGAACCGCAAAGAATGGCAGATCGAACCACAGTCAGCCTCCATACACCACCTGATCAGGCTGATCTTGTGGGTGGTCAGGGAAAACAGCAATCCAATTCGTACTCAGAAATAATGGTCAAACCTCCTCTACTGCCACTTCCAGCAAGGTCTACTCTCTACTTCCTGTCCGACTCACCTCTCACCCAAAACTTCCTGTCTGTACCCTGAGATCACTTCCTGTCTGTATTGGATATATATATATATATATATATATATATATATATGTATATATATATATGTGTATATATGTATATATATATGTATATATATATATATATATATATATATATATATATACATTTTTATTATATTATTATTATTATACAGGATTTATATAGTGCTGACAGTTTACGCAGCGCTTTACAACATATATATATATAATCTATATAAATGCTGTGTGCCAACTAGATGTGCAACAGTGGAAAAAATAAGATATTGAGGAAATTCTAGAAAACCTCCATTACACCTACTATTTGGAACTACTACTTGAAAACTCTCTATTTTAATAATTTCGGATTGAAATCACCTGCTCATTTTTCCAGTTATATTTTGACACTTCTATAAGTAGCATAATTCTACTGACCTAAGGGTCTTTAAGTCCCTCACCTGTCTCCTGAAATTTACAAATACGCATAATCTGGATATTCTAGAGTAAGATAATATTTGGTGATTGGTTCATATTAATCCACTAGTAGGGCCTTGACATGTGTAGCATGCATGAAGGATCTTGGGATCATTTTGTTTAAAGGAGTAATGTACTAAACATCGAAATGCAGAGGCTGGTGAACTTCTCAGGAACCATGACATATGACTCAACTGCCATCCTAAAAATGTTAAGAATTACATCACATAAAAAAATAATAGTAAAATTTATGTGTACGGTAATTCAAAACCAGTAGATCAGGTACAGTAAGCTTCCAGTCATTCTGTGTTATTCATTCATCTTTTCACAGGTCTCCGATTTTTTTTTTTTTCTCAGTTTAGCTCATGAGAAGTCCCTATATCATGTTTATATTACTCTATAGAGTAGTTTAGTACATAGAAGCAACATTCTGATTGCATTACATTATTGAATAAACCTACTTTTATTGCCCTCCTTTCCAAAGATTTGTTTTCTTTCTAACTTATTGAACTTTGTGCAGTTCTTTATCATTTTTTAGATGTCTTTCCATAGAAGGTTCCTATGTCTGGATATTTTATGGACAGTCGATCTGAGATGTAATAAAACCTTAGGGAGTGGTGAACACGCGGACTCAGGAGTCCATTATTTGCATTGATTTTTATCCAGCAACAGCAAAAAAACATTCGGTGAGGAATTTGTGTCCCCTGGTGGGAGACGTCACGATTGCTTTTTATGACACTTTACAGGAGACCAGAACTAAGCAGGTGAAAGTTTGGGGGATAAAGTTGCTCTGAGCAGTCATGTCACATGTCTGGTCATATAGATCTGTCTCGAGAGGTGTCGGGGACCGGGACAGTAAGTCTACGCTGCTCAGAAAGGAGAGACGTCTGAGAACAGCCTTTAAGTATAGATGATGACATCACAGATAGGTAGAGAATACACATAGAGAGCATACCTATCAGAAGGGAAAGGAAAGTAAAAGTTACATCTCTTTGGAGTATAAAGAAATGTGAGAAGCGAGGAAAGTTAATATAGTTCTGCATGTAGTATTCTGAGATAACCATTTTAAATAGTGCATATATTTTAGATTGCATTAGGTTTTTATACTGTATTTTGCTGCAGGCCCATTCACAGAACATTGCACTCTGTCACAGCTGTTAGGCATCAGTATTTATGTAATCTCCTCATTGCTTGAATTATTTAATTTTTTTAAATGCAGGATCTTAAACCTTTCTGTCAAGGTGAAGGTATGGGCTGCTGAGTCTGCAGCTGGAGCTGAATAGATGGGGGTAGCTTTATGGGCTGCTGTATGTCTGATTTTATTACTGAATAACATTTTTGTGGTTAATTAGTAATGATAACATGTACATTGACCCATAGAAGTTAAAACTCGACTCCAGACACAATGTTATATTCTGTTTAGGATGATGCTGGGTTAGAGCCCCTCTTTGTGTCTCTGCATTGGACAGATTAGGGAGAGCCCCTACTTCCTTTTGGGGTTAGAAGGTAAAGTGAAATCTTTCTCGTGAGGATGCAAAAAAAATACACATTTTCTATAGAATGGGGAAGAATTAGAGCTTCTGTTAATGTATTCACTGTTATCTGTGCCTTCCTGCCCCAGTAACAATTACCCCTCATTTCCTGTATCCCAGGGACAGGAAGTAAGGGAAAATCTCCCCAATGGGGTCACAGACATAAATAAAAACCTTTCATAAAGGGAAAAGATAATGGAGATTTAACTGGAGTATGCGTTAAACAAAAACCATACATTTTCCTAATGCTGCGTACACACGACCGGAATTTTCCAGGGACTAGGTCCGGCGGTCTTTCCGACGGAGTTTTGGCGGAGTTCCGACGGACTTTCCGAATGAACGGACTTGGCCACAAACAATCACACCAAAGTCCGACGGATTCGAACGTGATGACGTACGACTGGACTAGAATAAGGAAGTTCATAGCCAGTAGCCAATAGCTGCCCTAGCGTCAGTTTTTGTCCGTCGGACTAGCATACACACGAACGGATTTCTCGGTCCGGCGGAGTTCTGGTGGAAAAATTTAAAACATGTTCTATTTTTAAAGTCCGCCGGATTTTTGGCAAGCAAAGGTCCGATGGAGCCCACACAAGATCGAATTGTCCGATGGACTCATTCCGTCAGACCTTTACTGTCAGAAAGTCTGGTCGTGTGTACGCGACCCCCAAAGTTATAGGATCCAATGGGCAAACTGTCAAACCGTCTCATTAGAGTGCATTAAAAAGAGCTTGCATGATCTATAAAAACATCAAGCAAATGAAAAATAGCAGCTTCCTTGAAGTATCTCTAAATAAGGAAAAAATTATTTTCTTATATTTATCAAAGCCCCTACGTTTTTCTTTAAAGCGGTAGTAAACCCGCATTTTTTTTTTTTTTTTTTAAAAACCTGCAAAGCAAAAGGCATAATGAGCTAGTATGCACCGCATACTAGCTCATTATGAAATACTTACCTTAGAACGAGGCCCCGACATCTCGCCCGATCCACGCCGAGGAAGCCGACATGCTCCCTCGGCGTCTCTTCCGGGTATCGCGGCTCCGGCGCTGTGAGTGGCCGGAGCCGCGATATCGTCACTCCCGCGCATGCGCGCGGGAGATTTAAATCCGGCCGGACGAGCGCTGCCGGATTTTCGCGGAGAGAACCCCCTTGTGCGCATGCGCCGCTGCAGTCAGCGGCGCATACCGAGGGGAATATCTCCTAAACCGTACAGGTTTAGGAGATATTTTTTTTACCTACAGGTAAGCCTTATTATAGGCTTTCCTGTAGGTAAAAGTTAAAAAAGTGGGTTTACTTCCACTTTAAGATGAAAGTGGACAATTGCATCCTTTCCCGTAGATGCCTGGCTGCCGAGTGAGGCAAAGATGGCCCCCACTCAGCTCCATAGCATGGGAGGGCGAAAGCGACATCAAATGTCACTTCTGCCCATAGCTCTTAAAGAAGACATTTTATATTTATTTTCAAGTGATATATATCTATAGATATAGATATCTATAGAGATATATAATTATTTATTTTTTTGTTGCATTTTAGTGTAAATATGAGATCTGAGGTCTTTTTGACCCCAGATATCATATTTAGGAGGTCCTGTCATGCTTTTTTTCTATTACAAGGGTCGTTTACATTCCTTGTAATAGGAATAAAAGTGGCGTAATTTCTTATTTTATTTTTAAAGACGGTGTCAAAATAAAAAAACTAAAAGTAAAATAAAGTAAAATAAATAAGAAAAAAAGAAATACATTTTTAAAAGTGCCCCGTCTCGATTAACGCATATGCGAGTATGAAAACTGTGTTTAACCACTTTCAGACCGGACCATTTTGCTGGTAAATGACCAGAGGTCTTTTTACACTTTGGCACTGCGCTGCTTTAACTGGTAATTGCGCGGTCATGCAATGTTGTACCCAAACAAAATTTGCGTCCTTTTCTTCCCACAAATAGAGCTTTCTTTTGATGGTATTTGATTGCCTCTGCGATTTTTATTTTTTGCGATATAAACGTAAAAAGACCGCAAATTTTGAAAAAAAATGATATTTTCTACTTTTTGTTATTAGAAAAATCCAATAAACTCAATTTTAGTCATACATTTAGGACAAAATGTATTCAGCCACATGTCTTTGGTAAAAAAAAAGTCAATAATTGTATATTTATTGGTTTGCGCAAAAGTTGTCACATCTACAAACTAAGGTACGTTTTCTGGAATTTACGCAGCTTTTAGTTTACGACTGCCTATCTCATTTCTTGAGGTGCTAAAATGACAGGGCAGTACAAAACCCCCCCAAATGACCCCATTTTGGAAAGTAGACCCCCTAAGGAAATTGATAAGAGGCATGTTGAGCCCATTGAATATTTTATTTTTTTGCCTCAAGCGATTGAATAATGACAAAAAAAAAATTTTTTTTTTTTTTTTACACAAAGTTGTCACTAAATGATATATTGCTCACACATGCTATGGGCGTATGTGAAATGACACCCCAAAATAAATTCTGCTGCTTCTCCTGAGTACGGGGATACCACATATGTGGGACTTTTTGGGAGCCTAGCCGCGTACAGGGCCCCGAAAACCAAGCACCGCCTTCAGGCTTTCTAAGGGCGTAAATTTTTGATTTCACGCCTCACTACCTATTACAGTTTTGAAGGCCATAAAATGCCAAGATGGCACAAAACCCCCACAAATGACCCCATTTTAGAAAGTAGACACCCCAAGCTATTTGCTGAGAGGCATGTTGAGTCCATGGAATATTTTATATTTTGCCACAAGTTGCGGGAAAATTACAAACTTTTTTTTTTTTTTTTTTTTTTTCACAAAGTTGTCACTAAATGATATATTGCTCATGCATGCCATGGGCATATGTGAAATGACACCCCAAAATAAATTCTGCTGCTTCTCCTGAGTACGGGGATACCACATATGTGGGACTTTTTGGGAGCCTAGCCGCGTACGGGGCCCCGAAAACCAAGCACCGCCTTCAGGCTTTCTAAGGGCGTAATTTTTTGAGTTCACTTCTCACTACCTATTACAGTTTTGAAGGCCATAAAATGCCAAGATGGCACAAAACCCCCACAAATGACCCCATTTTAGAAAGTAGACACCCCAAGCTATTTGCTGAGAGGCATGTTGAGTCCATGGAATATTTTATATTTTGCCACAAGTTGCGGGAAAATTACAAACTTTTTTTTTTTTTCACAAAGTTGTCACTAAATGATATATTGCTCACGCATGCCATGGGCATATGTGAAATGACACCCCAAAATAAATTCTGCTGCTTCTCCTGAGTACGGGGATACCACATATGTGGGACTTTTTGGGAGCCTAGCCGCGTACGGGGCCCCAAAAACCAAGCACCGCCTTCAGGCTTTCTAAGGGCGTTACAGTTTTGAAGGCCATAAAATGCCAAGATGGCACAAACCCCCCCCCCCAAATGACCCCATTTTAGAAAGTAGACACCCCTAAATTTAGGGGTACACTAGTGAGACTAGGTAATAAATGGCGGGTGCCCTGAAACTATAAAAAAATAACTAACCAACCAGCGTCACCTGTAACAGTTATATGGTGATCACTGGTGAAAGGGTTAACTAGGGGGCAATCAGGGGGCTTTATGCGGTAGTATATGGGGGTCCCTGGCGCTATAAAAAGCTGCGGCGAACCTAAATACCTACCTGCCTAACTAGCGTCACCTGTGACACTAATACAGCGATCAGAAAAACGATCGCTTATTAGGCTGGGTTCACACTGGAGCGATGCGGGAACGCCACGAATGCGCGGCGGGTTCCCGCATCGCATGCCTCCCGGCGGCAGTTCACACTGCCCTATGCGAACTGCTGGGAGTGTCAGTGAAATGTTAATGACACCCCCAGATCAGTTCGCATATCGCAGTGCGATCTGCAAACTTGGATCGCATGGTGTGAACACCCATGCGATCCGATTCTGCTGCGGACCAAAAAAAGGGTCCCGTGCGAGTTTGCGGCGGGTGCGGCGGGTGCGACACGAATTCAGCCATACTATCTGTATAGCTGAACTCGAATCGCACAGAGATCGGATGTGATTTGCACTGCAGTGCGGTGCGAATCACATCCGTTCTCATAAACCGCTGCAATGTGAACCCAGCCTTAGTGACACTGGCGACGGGGGGTGATCACGGGGTTAAACCTTTATTGGGGGGGTTAGGGGGGTACCTTAGAACTAAAGGGGGCTAACCCTAACTGCCCTAACAGTTATTAGTCACAAATGACACCTGCCGGGTGATCAGGGGGTTAAACCTTTATTAGGTAATAAATGGCGGGTGCCCTGAAACTATAAAAAAATAACTAACCAACCAGCGTCACCTGTAACAGTTATATGGTGATCACTGGTGAAAGGGTTAACTAGGGGGCAATCAGGGGGCTTTATGCGGTAGTATATGGGGGTCCCTAGCGCTATAAAAAGCTGCGGCGAACCTAAATACCTACCTGCCTAACTAGCGTCACCTGTGACACTAATACGGCGATCAGAAAAATGATCGCTTATTAGGCTGGGTTCACACTGGAGCGATGCGGAAACGCCGCGAATCCGCGGCGGGTTCCCGCATCGCATGCCTCCCGGCGGCAGTTCACACTGCCCTATGCGAACTGCTGGGAGTGTCAGTGAAATGTTACTGACACCCCCAGATCAGTTCGCATATCGCAGTGCGATCTGCAAACTCGGATCGCATGGTGTGAACACCCATGCGATCCGATTCTGCTGCGGGCCAAAAAAAGGGTCCCGTGCGAATTTGCGGCGGGTGCGGCGGGTGTGGCGGGTGCGGCGAATGGCTGAACTCGAATCGCACAGAGATCGGATGTGATTTGCACTGCAGTGCGGTGCGAATCACATTCGTTCTCATAAACCGCTGCAATGTGAACCCAGCCTTAGTGACACTGGCGACGGGGGGTGATCACGGGGTTAAACCTTTATTGGGGGGGTTAGGGGGGTACATTAGAACTAAAGGGGGCTAACCCTAACTGCCCTAACAGTTATTACAGTCACAAATGACACCAATGCAAAAAAAAAAAAAAAAAAAAAAAAAAATGACATTGGTGTCACTGTGACTGGGGGGCAGGGGTAATTGGGGGGGTGATCGGGGGGTAAAGGGGGGGTGTGAGTGTGCCTGGCATGTTCTACTGTGTGTGGGATGTGTTGGTGCAACTCACTGATCCGCTCTCCTCCGTGTCGGAACGAAAAATACCGACACGGAGGAGAGAATACATCACTTCCTCTCCTGTGTTTACATTACAGGAGAGGAAGTGATGTCACCGGGGATTTCCATTCGTCGGGAGCGATCGCGAGGGGGTGGCCATGAATGAATGGCCGTCCCCTCGTCCGGGATCGCTCCCGAACGAAAACCGACCGCCGCAGGCACCGGGCGGGGGCCCGATCGGGCCCCCGACCCGCGGGAGGCAAATCACGTACATCTACGTGCTTATGCCTGCCCGTGCCATTCTGCCGACGTACATCGGCGTGAGGCGGTCGGCAAGTGGTTAAACCACAAGTGAGGTATTACTGCGATCGTTAAAGTGAGAGCAAACATTTCCAGCCCTAAACCGCCTCTGTAACTCAAAACTGCTAACCTGTAGAAATTTTTAAACATTGCCTATGAAGATTTTTAAGGGTAAATGCTATTCGCCATTCCACGAGTGGGGGCAATTTTGAAGAGTGACATGTTTGGTATCAATTTACTCCGCGTAACATTATCTTTCCCAATATAAAATAAAATATTTTTTCATTCAAAAAAAGTGTATTTTTCCCCCAAAAAAGTGTGACTGTAAGACCGTTGCGCAAATACGATGTGACAAAGTATTGCAATGACTGCCATTTTATTCTCTAGGGTGTTAGGGTGTTATATATATAATGTTTAGGGGTTCTAAGTAATTTGCTAGCAAAAATGTTTTTTTAACTTGTAAACAATTGTCATAAAGAAAATAACTGAACATTTACAGTACCTTATAGGCCTAAAAAACTACACCAACTTTGTTGATGCGTGTGCATAATGAGTAGCATTCCGGTGAACACTACGTCCATGTTCAGACCAAACTGTCCCTGAACAAACTGGGTGGATGTTGCACTTGTAAGTTAATTCAGACCTTATATGTACAATGAACAGCAGGCAGCATCCAACATCCAAAGAACAAGTCAGGGTTTGTGTACAATAAAGACAAGTCTCCCTCAGCTGATTGGTATAAAAGCAAACACGTTAGTTCCAGATGGCTTGAATCAAATATGTACTTGTTTATAAATCATGAAAAATGCACATATATATATATATATCTCCCATAAATGCTAACATACCATACAATCCACATGCAGTATACAGTAGAACTTTCAAAGGGAAGATCAGAACACCCCAGGCTTCAAAAAACATTTACATCATAGTAGAGATGTGAGGAAGAAGGTCTTACAGAATCCTCTCGCCATCCACAAGTAGTATCTGTAAATGGGGTGCCATAGGATCCACATTAGGAGCTGAGATGTCTTTCTGGTAGGTTTTGTCTGGGTAGGGCGTGATCAAAGCAGCCTCAGCCTACAGAGCACAGTGCTTTTTTTTTATGCTTTATGCTGTTTACTGTGTACTTTTTACATACAACGTGTGGATTGTACGTTGAACTTAGTGCAACATCCGCCCAGTTTATTCAGGGACTGTTGGGTCTCAACACAGACTTAGTGTTTACTGGACACTGGATGTTCCCTCGTACACCCATTAACAAAGTTGTTTTCTAGACCTATAACATACTTTAAATATTCAGTATTTTGCCTTTAAGGTGCACTTTGGTGTTCCAATATGCAAGTTCAGAGACTGTAATGCCACGTACACACGATCGGAATTCCGGCCAGAAAAAGACAGATGAGAGCTTTTCATGGGAAAATGCGACCGTGTGTATGCTCCATCGGAATTTAGCTGTCCGAATTTCCGCCAGCCAAAAATGATAGCATGTTCTCAATTTTCCCGACCTAAAATGCAATTCCGCGTCGTACGTGTTGTACGTCACCGCGTTCTAAACGATCGGAATTTGGTGTTATCGTGTGTAGGCAAAACAGCTTGAGCGGAATTCCATCAGAATTCCGACGGGAAAACCATCAGAGCTTTTTCCGACGAGAATTCCGGTCGTGTGTACGCGGCATAAGGCTACTTTCACACTGAGGCGCTTTGCAGGCGCTAAAGTGCAAAAAATAGCGCCTGAAAAGCGCCCTCAAACAGCTGTTGCTGTGTCTCCAATGTGAAAGCCCTAAGGACTTTCACACTGGAGCGGTGCGCTGGCAGGGCGGTCAAAAAAGTACTGCAAGCCGCATCTTTGGAGCGATGTAGGAGCAGTGTATTTACCGCTCCTAAAGCGTCCCTTCCCATTGAAAACAATGGGGCAGCGCTGCAAACCCACCTGCAAAGCTAAAGTTAAAACTGCCCCGCTAGCGGCCGCATAGTGCTGCTAAAATGACGGTAAAGTGCTGCTTTACTGCCAGTGCCCGCAACGCCCCCGTGCTAAAGTGGCCTAAGCCGTTTTGCTGGATGCCTGATGTTTTTGAGGCCAAGGAAAGGGGGTGAGTTTTCAATAGGGAAGTGAAGATTCTGAGCTTCAACAAAATGGTGGCCTCCAGCAATAATAAACAGAAGAAAATTTACAGCACACGCCAGTTTTGTTAGCATAAGTATTAATGTGGAATGTATGTTCTTTTGTTAAAGAACATTATATGTTATCAAACTGTTATGGGTAAAGTTCCACTTTGATCTGTGTGAGGAAGATCTGTATACTTGTCTATTTTCAGCCCAGTAGGGTCCAGGCTCCCCTGTGCCAGCCAGCAGGGACTGCAGGGAAGAGGAGGGAGCACTGGTGAGGGATGCCAGCAACACCAATGCTTTTCCTTATATTCCTACATCTAAAATGCTAACCTGTTGAGTCAGTGCTCAATAAAGGAATATAAGACAAAGCATTCATGATGCTGGCATTTCTAGTTTATCTTATGTTCATGGGACACTCAAGCCAGTGCACCGATACTCAGCTCATCATCCCTTCACTTTGCGGTAGAGCTTGGGTGAGTTTCTGTCTATCACTGACAAGGGATGTGCCATAGGAGCCTGGAGTCACTGTCACCACTCCAGGCTCTGCTAGCCGTTGTCAAGTGCTCTATCCCCTGCCCCGCTATGCTGCTGGGTGATACAGGGCAGATCACATACCCAGACTGGAGCTGAAAATGGGTAAGTATGTACATCTTTTATTTTTAATATGAGACCAGTTAATAAAGGCATTCCACTTTAAAGTTTTAATTAAAGCTTATGTATAGCCAAAACCTTTTTTTTTTTCAGTTTTGGACAGGGAGCAGGTGAGGGTTATAACCCCTGCCAGTTTATTTCTTGTTGTCTGCATCCTGATGGGGACATTTCCCTTCATTTCACATCAAGGAGACTCAACATAAAGGAAACAATAACAAATAACATAGAGGAAATCTCTTTGACAGTTGTCACCAGAACAGGTCACCCCATTGGAAGAATTCCCCTCACCTCTTGTTCTGGTGACAACTCTAAATGTTTTAATTCTTTGCTTTCTATCTGAGGGACAGTAATTAATAGGGCAAATAGAGTGGGCAAACCTGACAAACGGGGACATAGAAAGCAATAAATACTTGACAGGGGACCTAATCCTTCCTTACTCTATTCAAAACTAAAAAAAAAATTGGACTTTTCCAACACCTTAATTTCTGGTGACAAATGTTTGTTCATCTGGTTTCCATTGATTGCTGTCATTGTAGTATGATTGCTCTTTTTCCAGTTTTACTCAATGGTTTATAATATATAAAGTATATGGTCATCTTGATGGATATCCCACAAAGTTAAAGTGTTTTTTAAGGCAGAAGGTTTTTTACCTTCATGCATTCTAAAAAAAAAAGGTAAAAAACCTTCTGGGTGCACCTCCTACCCTCACCAGCCCCCCTTATACTTACCTGAGCCCCAAATCAATCCAGCAATGTGCATGAGAGCGCATGATCTCCAGAGTCTCTCTCTCCTTATTGGCTCACACAGCAGTGGGAGCTATTGGTGCTGTTGTCAATAACAGCAAGTGAGCCAATAAGCAGAGAGTGGGGGCAGGGATGAGCTGTGCTCTGTGTGTGAATAGACTATGTCCATTCCCAGGAGCATGGCTGGGGAGCGAGCCTGCTCAAGTGCCCCCATAGCAGGTGCCTGGCTATTGGGGGCACTCCACTGTTAATTTTGATGTCAAATTTGGATTTAGTTTTAGTCATAGTCTTTTGACTAAAATGTCATTTTAGTTTTAGCCGTATGTTGGTTATCTGAATTTTTTTGTTTTAGTCCTATTTTAGTTGACTAAAATCTCCAGTACCCACTTAAACTTGGAGCTTCGTCTGTCTGGTAAAGCCCCAGCCCCCTGACTCTATCTGCAAGTTGTATTGGCCTGAGAGACGTAGGCTCCCTCTGTCTGCCTGCTGCCTTGGGAGTTCTGGAACAAAGCCCTGCAAACCACAGAGAAGGAACTCCTGCGTCAGATTCGTGTCTGTCTGGATGTGACGTGGTGAGTGTTTTCCCCTTCCAGCAAGGTAGCCGTGCTTAGCACTGTGTAAAAATAAAAATAAAATGGCTTCCCCGGACTGTCCATTTCTCTGACCTGTGCATTCCCATATACTTCCCTATCCCCACTTACAGCCTGGCATGACAGCCAATAGCGTTTACAGGATATATATATAATTTTTTTTTTTTTTTTTTTTTTAAGTTGTACTTCTGATTGTCAAAAAGCAATTTTTTTGTTTCTGAAACTTGGTTTTATTTATAAGATGTTATAACAAAATGGCTAAATCTGTGTCTGTAGTGCATGTTCGAACCTTAACCTCTTCACGCCCACACTATAGCCGAAAGACGGCAACAGCGCAGGCTTAAATTGTCAGTAGGGCATCCATGTACATCCTCCCATGCTCGCGCCCCCTGCGGGGCGGTGCGTTCTTTGATAGAAAAAGGATATGGCTGCACACCACCAAACGATCCAACATTAGATTTATTTGTACATAAAAGTCATGATGACTGCCACCAAGACAAGGATACAGGAGATGTAACGCCTTTCACACTTGACTAGTGCTTCTTCAAAACTGCGCTCTGTGATCACTGAGTCCATGGAACTCAGCTGACCATAGATCAGATTAAAGGGCCTATCCTGGCATTTTACCACGTGATCAGCTGTCCGCCAATGACAGCTGATCATGTGATGTAAACAGAAGCCGGTAGAGGAAAAAAAATAAGCCAATTACCAGCTTGTGTAAACGGGACATCAGTCCCATACACGGACAGTCACTGCTGCTAAGCAGTGCCTACCAGTGCCCATCAGTACTGCTAAGCAGTGCCCACCAATGCTGCCTATCAGTGTTGCCTATCAGTGCCACCTCTCAGTACAGCTTCATCAGTGCCCACAAGTGCCACCTCATCAGTACCACCTATCAGTGCACATCGGTGCAGCCTATTGATGCCCATCAGCGTACATCAATGAAGAAATAAATTTACCTGTATTCAAAATTTTATAACAAACTATAAACACTGTTTTTTTCCCTACATTTTCTGTATTTTTTGGTTTGTTTCACAAAAAAATAAAAAGCCAGATGGTGATTAAATACTGCTAAAAGAAAGCTCTATTTGTGTGAAAAAAAGATAAAAATGTCATATGGGTACAGTGTAGCATGACCGCACTATTGTCATTCAAAGTGTGACAGTGCTGAAAATTGGCCTATGCAGGAAGGGGGTATATGTGTCCAGTAAGCAAGTGGCTAATACCATAAATAGTTACATCGTTACATAGTTAGGTTGAACTGGATGGACTGGTGTCTTTATTCAACCATACTGAGTGAGTGTCTACAATTGTCCCTATCCCTGTACATTGCACATAGTAACATGTTTTAGATTTTTACTCCAGGAGCATATAATGAGTTTGTAAATTCTAGAGCAATTATTCAATAATGCATCACAATTTAACTAATCCCATTAGATGATAGTTGACTAAAGATTGGAATTGATTTTCATCATCATTTTCATCAATTGGCTTAATTCTAATCCAACTTTCATTTAGTTTTCGTTACTGATAACATGCAGCTGACGAAAACTGATGGAAAAAAATAAGAGGCAACAAAATTAGCAGTGGGGCACTGGGCAAGGTGGAGGAGCCAGGAGCGCCGGCAGAGGACCCAAAAAGAAAAGGATCGGGACTGCTCTGTGCAAAACCATTGCACAGAGCAGGCAAATATGACATGTTTATTATTTTAGAAAAATAAAAAATGAGCCTTTAATTCACACTACAAGTCCATCTGTCGTGGTGGCTGATGGAACTTGAAGTTTTCTTATTCACAGTTTCCTCTGAATGAATGGCAGGTCTGTGCAGGCAGAGCCCCACACAGTCATGCCATTTTCAAAATTAGACAGCGGGTCAGGCGGGCTCTGGTGGTGGGAGATAGGAGCATGTTACACCTTAAAAATGGGTGTAACATGTAATATGCTCCTAAAGGTGAACTTTCAGATCCGTGCTATAGCCAAATGACGTCTAGAATGTGGATCTACTTTGCCAGGAGGCTGTCAATAGACGTCCTCCCCTTTGCACGCTCCCTACGCGCCCCCTGTAGGGCGTGCGCTGTGATCCCTGAGTCAATGAGACTCGGGGGTGATCACAGACCAGAGTAAGGGGTCGATCCCGGCCCCTAACCACGTAATCAGATGTCAGCCAATGACAGCTGATCATATGATGTAAACAGAAGATCGGTAACTGTTTCTTTTTTTTTCTCCTCACGGTGACAGCCTGAGAAGAAAAAAAAGCTGTTCATTGGCTTCTGTGCAAGGGACATTGGTCACGAAGAGGAAGAGGCGAAGCTGCCTCATCTGTCCCAACAAGTACCGCCTGCCAGTACCCACAGTGCCATGAATCAGCGCATATCAGTGCCACCTATCAATGCTCATCAGTGCCACCTAGCAGTGCTGTCTATCAGTGTCACCTACCAGTGTCGATCAGTGCCCATCTCTGCCACCTATCAATGCCAGCTATCAGTGCCACCTATTAGTGCGTTTCAGTGCCGCCTATCAATGCCCACCAGTGCCACCCATCAGTACCCATCAGTGCCACCTCATCAGTGCCCACCAGTGCTGCCTTATCAGTGGCCATCAATGCAGCCTCATCAGCGTACATCAATGAAGGAGAAAAAATACCTGTTTGCAAAATTTATTAACAAAATATAAAATGGTTTTGTATTTTTTTAGCAAAAAATAAACCCAGAGGTGCTCAAATATCATCAAAAGAAAGCTCTATTTGTGGGGAAAAAAATGCAAAAAATTTAATTTGGGTAGTCATTGTTGTATGACCGCACAAATGTCATTCAAAAAGTGACAGTGCTAAAAGCTGAAAATTGGTCTGGACAGGAGAGGGGTTTAGGTGCCCAGTAAGAAATTGGTTAAAAAGGTTGAGAAAGGCTGGTCTAGATGTTTTAAAATAAACAGTAAGGCTGGGTTCACACTGCTGCGGGGGGAGATCCGGATGTGATTCGCACAGCAAATCACATCCGATCTCCGTAGCACTGCGAGTTCAGCCATACAGATAGTATGGCTGAACTCGCAGCTGTCCCGCAGCAAACTCGCACAGGACCCTTTTTTGGGTCCGCAACGGAATCGGATCGCATGGGGGTTCACACCATGCGATCCGATTCCTGTGCGAGTCGGCAGATCGCACTGCGATATGCCGACGGATCTGGGGGTGTCATTAACATAACATTGACACCCCCAGCCGTCCGCATAGGGCAGTGTGAACTGCCGGCGGGAGGTATGCGATGCGGGAAAACGCCGCGGATTCGCGGCGTTCCCGCATCGCAACAGTGTGAACCTAGCCTAATTCTGACTTAGGGCTGGGCAGATCCTGGCTCCTAACTTTACATTTGTTCCTCATCAAAGGAAGAACATCTTTCCTTCATTGTAATGTTTCTGCTGACGTCTGACCACAGAAGGTTTATTTACCTTTTTACCTAACCAGATCAGCCTTTAGTTTTTAGCAGGTGTACTGACCTCTGCTACATGGTCGCTTGTGTGTATAGTTACATCACAGATTTTGGATCAATGCTACTTTGATCCTGTTGGTGGCGCTGTGTCATATAATAACTTCACCACTATCTGAAAGTAGTGCCTTTCCCTGTTATGTTTAGAACAGCACAAATTAGTCCGGCACAGAAGAGGGAACAGTGTGTTCTTCTGTATATAGTCAGCTGAATGTATTTTGGCATTAATTGCACTTTGGCTCATTATGTTTTTTTTTTGTTTTTGTTTTTTCAAGCAGTATTTACTTCTCTGGGTCTTTATACTCGCTCTCTCCAGAGGTGTTTTGTCATTTATATTGTTTTTTTTTTAAAGAAGACCTTGCTGTGCAGAGAGTGAAAGATTTAAGGTTTCTGCTTAGATGCAAGCCTCGTCTTTCCTGTGTCATTCTAGATTGCTCAGTTTGCTGCTCTACGCCATTTGCATTCTTATGCCATATTAGGTCATCTTGTTAAACCTTACAGTAAATTACTTGATGAACTTCACTGGTGCAGTTGAAAGCCCGGTGTTAATTTCACAGGATTTATAAACTCTGCTGATGTTCAAACAATCCACAGAGCAAGTGCACTGACATGATAGCTCTGTTCAAAACAAGCCTTGTTTGCTTCCCTTTGTGTTGAAGCTGCTCCCATCTGCCAGGGCTCTGCTGGCACCGCACTGTGAGTGGCAAGTGCATTTATTCATTTAGATGGGGAGAGACAGATAACAACATACATTTCATTGTAATGGGCTGTATCCCGCTCTGCTAGAGAGGATGATTTGTGTGTCCATTAATTACAGATTATACAACTTGAACTAATGGTTAAAGGAGAATGCCAAGTAAATTGGTCATAAAAAAAAACTAATCGATTTTTAAATGTGCCTTGACTTAGATTACTTCAGTTGCCACCACTGTACCAAAATTATCTGCCCCACTGTCCTCTACTACATTAATGAAAAAGGGGACACCTTATGTGTCCACTTTCTTGAGATTGTGGACTCCCCAACCAACCCCCCCCCCCCCCCCGTCAGCTATGATAGATTAGTGCAGCTAGCAGGACAGCAAAGATTAGGATATCTGGATGAGGCCCCTTTAAGAAGGTGAAAGCAAGGGATTAGGGAAGAACCAATCAGGTTTAAGGGAAGTTGCTGGAAGCTTTACTGAGGCTATATAAGGTTAACAGGTAAAGGGGTTTTCCTCTTTGCCTGTGGACCACCAAGAAGATTGAAGCTCCCTCCCTCCCGCCCCAGTCGCGAGCACCTATATGTGGTAGGGTCACCCCGGATTCTGGGGGGGACTGTTATTTATATTTAAAATTGTGCTAATGCTCGAGTTCTGAGAACTGAGCAGATAGAATTCTGTTTGGTTGAATTTATGGTTACGTGATTTAATAAATGGTGATGATAAATACACTGTTGAAAACCAATAAAGGTGCCGCGGCCAAGTTTTACCAAAATTAAAAGATGGTCTCGTTGTTTTATTTAGTTAAGGTATTCTAAGGTTGTGGGTTTTGGGGGAGGTGTGTCCTACAATCTCATACACTACCACACTTACCACCATTGCACCAACATGTACTACCCAACTGTCTGCTACCGCAGCAACGTACACTACCACACTTACCACCACTGCACCAACATGTACTACCTAACTGTCCACCACTGCAGCAACCTGGACTAGCACACATACCGCCACTGCACCAATATGTACTACCCAACTTTCTGCCACTGCCACCACACCATCAACATGTATTCTTGAACTGCCCACCACTGCACCAACATGCACTGCCCCAATCGCCACCACTGCACCATCACACACTTCTGCATTGTTGCACTTGTTTTATCACTCTCTGCCTCTACATCAACATGCACTGCTCTACTCAACACAACTGCACAAACATGCACTACTACACTGTCTGCCACTGCACTGATAAACACTACCCTGCTTGCCACCACTGTCTGTGCCACTGCCCACCTCTGCACTTGCCACCACTGCCCAACCTGCGCTTCATCACTCTCTCCACCACTGTACGAATGTGCACTTCTCCACTTACCACCACTGCACTGACAAGCACTTGTTCACTGGTCTCACTCTCTATCTTTGCACTGAAGCAAGCTTCTGTACTGAGACGCTGTATCAATGCACACTTCTCATTTAACAAATGTGTACAATTTTGCTACTAACTAAGCAAATGTGCCCACTTTCTGCACTACATTACCTGTTTGGCCGTAAATGATTTGATTAGCATCTCCTTCATTCGTGTAGAAATGTTTGAGTGTATTGTGAATAACACTAGCCCTAGAAGGCCATGTCATTTGTTGCAAATACAGACACACTTAGGTGCTTCTGCTTGTAAGACCCCTTTCAGGTGTCAGCGGTAAAGCGGAGCTATTTTCATCACCGCTTTTACCGTTGTTTTAGCTGCGCTATTCGGACCACCCCGCTAGCGGGCAAAAATGTGTTAAATGCGCCCGCAAAATGCCACAGCAGCTGCGATTTGCCGGCGATATAGCAGCGCTGCCCCATTGTTTTCAATGGGCAGGGGCTATTTAACAGCGGTGAGTTCACCACTCCTGCTGGCAGGACTTTTTTTATGCCCTGCCAGCGCACCGCTCCAGTGTGAAAGCCCTCTGGCTTTCACACTGGAGTGAATGGAGCCGCTCTTTCAGGGTGATTCGCAGGCACTATTTTTAACGCTATATCGTCTGCATAGCACCTTAGTGTGAAGGGGGTCTTAAAGTAGGTGCTAGGAATTGTGTTTTAAAGTCTAAAATGCCCCATTAGGGAGATTTTTCTCTACTTCTTGTTTAGACTTAAATCTTTTAAAGCAGGCTCCTGTCCTTGTCAGGTGTACAACATAGCTAGAGGGTATTCACATGAGATGACAGAAGAGAACAAAAACGTATTATTAGATTGGCCAGGAGGTCCAGTACGTCCCCACTCTATACAAAACAAAAATAAAACATTTGACTTTGGATAGAATTTAAACCTCAATTTATACTTTTCAGGCTTTTATGAAACCAATTTCAAGAGCACCTTTATGCCTGAGAGCCATTATAGAGACATGGGGCAAGATGGGCCTGGGATTCAAAAGTATAAAAACATACCTGTCGTTTGAAAAATGGGCTCTCCAGTTTCAGATTGTGTTCTGGAAGAGAGGGGATCTCCACTTGAATGACTCTTCTGATGGTAGGAACCACAATGCAGAACTGCTACAGGTCACATGACCTGGCGTTTCAGGGCATATGTTATGGAGCCATAGTATCAAGGGACCTGTGATCTCCAATTGAGGGGTATGTATTAACATTTTAGGACCCTCTATACTTCCTGTTTATTGGCTCTCATCTTGTAAAAGTTAAAGATGCGACTTTAGACTTGTTACATTAGCCTTTTCCCATATAAATTAGGATGTTTGGGTTTGCAAAGTTATTTGTGGTTCATCTATGTAATAAATAAGGCCAGTGAAATGTAAATACACATTATTGGAAATGACATAATTATACTGGGACATTAAAGCATTGTATTTGTCCAAGCTTCTAATTTTGTGTCAGCAGGATGCGCTGCTGTATTGCCAACAAATGCATTCCTTCATACAGCAGTTTCAATGGAATTTTATGCAGTGTCTGTTTTGGAATTGGTAAGCCTTGTAATGAAAAAAACGAGGAGTAATAATTGGCTTTATCTTGATTGATTCTTGTTTCTAGTTATCCATGATGCATTGATTTGCAACTATGATCCATGAATAGCCCCAATATATGGACCATGTGTTCAGTGAACATACTACTGTTGAAAGTATATAAACATTTAAGAGTATATTAAGACTTCCAAGAAAAGCAATTACTTTGTGACTGAATGGACTTAATTTATGAAGAAAATATGTATTGCTAAATCCCTAAAATGTTGTCATGATTCATAGCAAACTAGGATGCCTTTACATAAATAGGGTTCAATTTGGGAGTGGCTTCCAGGAATTCCACAATGGTGAAGAAGTAACAATATGTTGTAGTACAAGCTATTGTGAATGGGGGGCTTACAGAAAGGGATGGCTTTGTAAGGGAGGAGAGGATTGCTGCAAGATTTGATTCTGTAGCTTGAAGAGAAACTCTATTTTTATTGGGAAAAAAAACAAAAAACATTCCTCCCTGGGTGTTCAATGAACATTACAGGGATTTTAACAAACTTTAGGCAGATTCCCAGTTAGATTTTTTTTTTAAATAGTTTTCACCGTGTCCTTTGCATACTTAAACTGTATTGAAGGTCTGGTTCATTATAATCAGCTGGTGCACACTGTGTTCTAATGAAAAGCTTTTTGGCTCTTTAGAGGTATTTAAGCCTTGGGCAGTATTTTATTAAAACTGAAATTCCTTGTGCAAGGGGTGCCTAAATCTGGAATATCATAGACCAGCCTTCCTCGATAATCAGTGAGGCAATTGCACATGTAGGAATTTACATTTCTGAGGATGTTCTTGTTCTGTGCACCAGTAGTGTACAGAAGGCTTCCAGGTTGCTAGTGGCTGCAGATTGAAATGGGAAATTAATATTAAATTACAACATGACATTGTTTTTGCTATATATTTTTTCCCACAAAAGTGAAGTTACCCTTTAAATTGAATCTACCCCTTGGAGAAGAAAGCTTTTCATCCAAACTACTAAGCTAAAAGAAATGTCCCCTGGAAAGTCAACAGCCGTTTTGCCTTTACTAAATCAACCCCTTTGGGTCTGTTGCATGCTACTGATATTTTGTTTGCCTCAAACAGACTTTTCAGCTAAAATTCATCTTTCCCTTATGTCCTTCCTGTCATCTTCCTCATACAAAATCACCAAATAGATTAAAAGTTTATGAAACATAAGTACATTTTTTCCTATATATAGGTTAGGGACCACTTCCTGATTTTTTTTGTCTAGGCAAGGGTATGTATCAGTCACCCACAGCCTCCTAACTTATTCTCACTACATAACCCTTGAGGGTGTTTTCTATGTGCCCTTGCTTTGAGCCTGTGTTGATCTATGCAGATCAGTGCAACTCACCAGATATAAGGGGGTTATTTACGAAAGGCAAATCCACTTTGCACTACAAAAGTGCAGTCGCTGTAGATCTGAGGGAGGCAAGCAAGGAAAAATAAACAACAGCATTTTAGCTTGCACATGATTGAGATCTACAGCGACTGCACTTCCAAGTGCACTTGTAGTGCAAAGTGGATTTGCCTTTCATAAATAACCCCCATAGTGTCAATGAGTCCTAGGTACACACTAGAAGTTTTCATTCCTTCAAATTAGCAGGTTGAAGGGGGAAAAAACCATAGAGGTCGCGGCAAAAATTCTGGCTACCATTGCCAAGTAATCTGCATTCGATAATCAAAGGTTTTGCCCACTTTTATATCATTGTCTATTGTGTAACAACATGCAGAAAGTAAAAAAAAATATATATATATATATATATATATATATATATATATATATATATATATGTGTGTGTGTGTATGTATGTATATAAAGCCAGGGCTCTGTGCTTGCAGTACATTGAAACATTAATATAGACACTAACCTGGCTCAGTGGAAAGACATTACTTTGTTCAATTAGTGAATCGCTACATGCTGAATTGATCTTTTCTCAGTGATGGATATCCTTTAGGTTGAGTTTTTGTTTACAGTGAATATTAATAAGTGCTTGGCTAGCATGCGCTTATCCATACACAATCTGTATCTTTATATACTGTACAGCAAATACAGGATTGGGGTCATAGTATAAAGCTGCAGAATTGAACACAAATGTATTCTTTCAAAAGACCAACAGATGCCATAGATTTGACCAGCCTTTGAGACAACAAGGCAATTTTTCAGGATTGATAGAGTCTTTGTGTTCCCAAAGCACCCAATATGTATGTAATGACTTCTCTTTTAAAAGGTAGAAATTCTAGGAAACTTGGTTGTTGATGCAATATTTATCATGCATGCAATGTTTGTCTGACTCTACATTTATTTACAATAAAGCTTTTTTTGTCCAGTTTGGTATAGATATGAAAACAACAATTTTTTTCTTTTTTTTTTACAGCTTTTTGTAATGTTTGGATTTTGATAAAGCGCAGAAAAAGCAAGACATATTCATGCAACTTCAGTTCTGTTAAGAAACAAAGTGAGTATAGATTTTTCAGAATATCTAAAGTTGACCTGGCATCAGATGTTAGTTTTCATGTTAAGTGCATGCAAGCTAATTGGTGTCCCACTTCAACACGTACTGCTGTTTATCACCTCTAAAAGGAATCAAAGTACTACCCCTGGCAATGCCTTCATCAGGTGGGTTCTTTGAATTACTGGTGTCTATTTGGATTGGGCATCATCTAAATTTAGCATTAACTTCCCAGACTAAGATGCTGGAACTGAGAAACAATTTTGTGAATCTTGTTCAAAATATCTGACCCAAATCAGCCCACTGCTGTAGTCTCTCTTACCTTATAGTTTGCTAAAGAGGTGCAATGTTGTACTAAGAGGAGTGGAGACTGAGGGCCATCTTCCTTCCTGCTGCAGACTGAACTTTAGACAGAAGTCACTAGAAGTGACTTTTCCATGACAATATTATCAAAGTTTGATTTGCATAATGAAAGGTCGAGGTTTTTCAAAAACAATACTTCTCCCGTATATCGTGACCTATCAGGAATTGGGGATCGACCAATATAGTTTGTCGGTGCCAATACGATACCAATATTTCGGCCATCTCCCCTGCTAATAGCCGATATTATATGCCAATATTTTGTACATCTAAACATTTTTTTTTTTACACTGTCCTTTGAAATTTTGTAAACATTTTTTATCACTGTTATTGCTGTCACAAGGAATGTAAACAGTACCTCGTGACAGTAATAGGCATTGACAGGTACTCTTTATGGAGAGATCGAGGGTCCCTGGTCAAACCCTGCCTCTGCACTTGAAAGTATTCAAATGTCAAGATCTGCATTTTTGAATACTTTCTTTTTTAAAAACTGGCGCCTTTAAGATGGCAGTAATCCAGGAAGTGATATCATGGCATTGCTTTCTGGTTGCTAGATCTGAGACCCGAACAAAGCATCGGGATAGGAGAGCCCGGGGGGGGGGGGGGGGGGGCGGTTGTCCCTTGAAGCAATATCGATCAGTTTCTTGACCGATATTTCTAAAAAAAAAAAAAGAGAATGTCGGCCCCACCGATAATCGGTCGATCCCTATCAGGAATTTATTCATGTAGGTTTAAAAAGTTACTGAAATGTCCACTTGGAACAAAGCACGTTGAACCAATCAACGTTTTATTTCTAATTTTCTAATTCTCTTCTCCTAGTCTTTCTCTTTCAATAGAAGACACAGTATTATATAAAATTGGCAGAAGTTCTCATTCCCTGCAAAATTTGGAAGAGCTTTAACAAGTGCATGGTCTGCTTAGCAGATCAGGTGATCAAATCTGCTGCTTTTGCAGTTTTTAGGGCATGTATGGAGTATGTAAGAGTTTTGCCTCTTTACTTAATGTAATCATGTACATCATTAAAGTGCTTGTAAAGTCTATTTTAAAAAAAATAACAAACATGATAAACTTACCTGCTCTGTGCAATGGAGATTCACAGAAAAAGACGAACAAATTCCCTGATGCACACAAGCGAGGTGGACGAAGGAATCCTCCCTCTGTGCTATTATATTCTGACAGTGGGGACTCCTCCACTGTTATAATACACAGATTAGCGCTGCAGCTGATTGGCTGCAGATGCTGATCGAATGGAAGTTTTTCAACATCCCATTTGACAAAAGTTGATTCTTAGATCAACTTCTGTCAAGCAGGAATGGCCATTGATGGATCAACATGTGGTTGGTCCCTGCTGAACTGGACTCATTTCCATCCATCTATGACTAGCTTTAGTCAATGGCCTACAGTGAAGGTAGCAACCAGTAAGAAAATAAAAAAATTAGGACTCTCCATTGTGAGCAGTTAAGTTTTTATGGTTTCTACTGCCAAACTGGAAGACAGGACGTTTTATATAAAAAAGAAAGAAGTATATTAGAGTATTGTTGGTTGTCCAACATACATAGAGTTAGATCAGCCATTCTCAACCGCTACTAATAGTCACTATATCTATGGCTGATGGTGCATTTTCATGATGGGCAGTGGAAAGAATGTTCTATCCATTTGTGGTCAGTAAAAAATTACTAAAAAGATTATTGGTGCCACTGGTTGCTTATATGAGAGTCAGAAATTGCTTGAAGACCCTGTAGCAACCTGTAGAGTAGCCCTGGGGTTTCAAGGAATCATGGTTGAGAAAAACTGAAATAGTATAGGCAGGAAACTATTTATATTCTAGTTGTCCTCTGTGATTTTTTTCTGATTAGATTTTACTTAGCATTGCCTTTCCAGCAAGTTCAGAACAGCACATTATACCTTGTTAACGTAACTGAGAGTCTTATTTCTACTTCTCTGCCTCATCAGAGCCTTCCTCTAGTGGATATTTTAGTCATGTCAACATAGACATTAAAATATCTGTGAGATGATCTGGAGTCTTGGAGATCATGTGGCCAACTTCTTTACTACTGTGAAGGAGCTGCTTGTCTGCATGTCACCTGCCGAGCATGACGGTAGGGCGCTATGACATAAATAATATGTGCTTTTTATTTCCCTACTTATTATAGCAAGTGGGGTCATTTTATTGCGCATACACAAGTTATGCAGACAGAAGAATTTCTTTCCATATAATATACTGTAATGTTGATATTTTTCATTGACATGGAAGTGGTTTACTCAAAAGGGTAAACTATTTATTTTATTCATTTATATTTTGCCATATAGTTTTCAGTGCAGATGTTTGGCTTGTGAGTGTTGTATAGACAGTTTCAACATCCTAAACTGTTATTTTAATTTTTGGCTAGCCATGGATGGGCTGAGCCACCCACTCACATCCCATATTTCTTGTGGACTTGAGTGAACAGATCTTCCTGAGCACATGATGGGAGCTGGCCTAAGTAATGTTGATGCCTTGCAAACGTACCTTTGCAATCTGTCTAATAAGAAATAATTGGAGTGATCGTGGGCATGATGGAGCTAGCCTTGTTGGATTCCTATGTGTATCTATAACCTTGGAGGGATTGATACCCAATGTGTTTATATTATTTGTGCATACTAGTTATTATTATTATTATTCAGGATTTATATAGCGCCAACAGTTTGCGCAGTGCTTTACAATATGAGGGCAGACAGTACACTTACAATACAAATCAATACAGGAGGGATAAGAGGGCCCTGCTCGTTAGAGCTTACAATCTAGAAGTTATAAACCAGAATACAGTTCATGGTACATCATTATATTGTATGTATTGTGAGCCTTGTTAAAGTGCATAAGTGAATACTGTATATTGCATCTATATAGGGTGACAATATTTAAAGTGCATATAGTGATTTAAGTGCAGTAAAGTCCTTGTTAGTGCAAATAGTTGCAAAAAAATGCTGCTGTGCTCCATGTGTCCAACGATGTCAATACATCCACCTGCTTGGGGTGATGTAAAAATCCAAACTCACCAGATTTGTTGGACTCCTGTGCTTTCTAGCAAAAAGAGTCTTCTGTGCCTTTAGGTCATTTACTGGGGACCAAACCCAATGCATTATCCTCTGTGGTGGATATCATTCAATTCTGGCTCCAGAACTCCCAGGGTGAGCAGTGTGCAGCATATAATAAATGGGGTGGGGAAAAAAAGCTGCTTTTGATACTGTTGCACCCCTATGACGAAACGCATTAAGGTGATACTCTCAAACGTCACTTTCGGCCAGGAGAGTAGAACGCCCACCACAAGCTGCATGGACACCACGTCTCCACAATAGTAGGGCCGATGACTTTTCAGTGATGCCATATCTGTCATCAGACATTTTTTCATCTATTTGTAAACTGTTTTTATAATAAACCTGAGGATATTACTCTGAGTTTTTTTTCCCTATTTTCCCCTTATTTATTATATGCTGCACACTGCACACCCTGGGAGAATTTTAGGATATCCACTACAGAGGAGGTATGGACGACAACAGAGGATAACACAATAGGTTTGGTTCCCAGTAAATGAACTAAAGGCACAGAAGACTCTTTTTGCTAGGCGAAAGAGTCCAAACACATCTGGTGAGTTTGGATTTTTACACCACCCCAAGCAGGTGGATGTATTGACACCATTGGACACACTGAGTACAACAGCATTTTTTTGCAATTATTTGCACTAACAAGGACTTTACTGCACTTCATAGTTTCATAGTTTCATAGTTAGTTAGGTTGAATAAAGACACCAGTCCATCCAGTTCAACCTGAGTGAGTGTCTACAATGGTCCCTTTCCCTGTACATTACTACACCCACATCGGTCCCTATCCTCAAGGAGTCCGCACAATCCACAATCCAAGGTCCGCATTCATATACTAGGGCCAATTTTGGACAGAAGCCAATTAACCTACCTGCATGTCTTTGGATTGTGGGAGGAAACCGGAGTACCCGGAGGAAACCCACGCAGGCACAGGGAGAACATGCAAACTCCAGGCAGGTAGTGTCATGGTTGGGATTTGAACCAGTGACCTTCTTACTGCTAGGTGAGAGTGCTAACCACTACACCACTGTGCCGCCCACTTAAATCACTATATGCATTTTAAATATTGTCACGCTATATAGATGTAATATACAGTATTCACTTTAACAAGGGTCATTTTAGATATTATGTATCATGAACTGTATTTTACATTGGGTACCAATCCATCCAAGGTTATAGCTACACATAGGAATCCAACAAGGGTATAGCCTAAAGAGAAACAGAGGAGAAAGCTCTGTGTATCTACCATTCAAATCATTGCCCCATCAGTGGGGACAACTTTGGACAGCAGCAGCCCAACCATACTGATACACATCACCAAGGCACGAGTGTTATTCTACATCTGAGATGGAGAAAGGTTTGCATTGGTTATGGCAAGTGGACAGAGCTCTGATTCCATCCATGATATTAAAGCGGAACTACACTGCATCTGAGCACCACCAACCAAAAACACTAAGCAAACTCCCCCTATCCATCCATGTCTCCATGCTTTATATTGCTGAGAAGTCATTTTGAAAGACACCCCCCCTAGAATGTATGGTTGTGGCTATATTTAGTAAGGGCAGATGTTTCATGTAGCATTTAATTCCTGAAAATCATCTTCCCTTAGCTCAGGCACGCAGACAGGAGGATACGATTAGCTGAGAAAACCCCTCCTCACCTCCAGAAGACTCCTAAGATGTATGACATAATTTGCCTAGGCCAAAAATAGGGAAGAAATTGAAGAAATGTAAAAAAAAAAAAAAAAAAATTTAAAACAAGTAAATATTGATATACTATCTTAGCTATTTACTAATGCTTAAGGTATAAGGATTAAAAATAGTCAATGTTAATTAACCTCCCTGGCGGTAATCCCGAGTCTGGCTCGGGTTGGGATATTACTATCACAAACGGTAACCCCAAGCCAGACTCGGGATCGCATCGCTGGATACAGGGAGGACATGGAGAAGTTACTTACCTTGTCCCCTGGATCCAGCGATGTCCTCCGCGCTGTGTGCTCGAGCTGTCCTCCGCTCGATTCACACAGTGCAGAATGCCGCCGAGCTCCTTTCCCTGCGACATTAGGGCGCACGGGAGCGGAGATCGGTGCCAAATTCAAAAAAGTAAAAGTACACAAAACACACCAGTACTGTAATCTTACAGATTACAGTACTGTATACAAAAATACAAGCCCCCTTTGTCCCTAGTGGTCTGTGCAGTGCCCTGCATGCACTTTTATATTATAAATACTGTTTTTTTCTGCCTGGAATTTGCATATTGTCCATAGCAACCAGAAAGTGTCCCTTTTTCAGTGTTTTAGGATTTGATTACATTATTGAATAATTTTTATTATTATTTATTATATTATAAACTTTATCATACCCGGGATGTCTGCTAGACTCTGGTTTGAACAGATTTAAGAGAGTTATTCCTAAGAATTACAGGACAATATAATACAATTTATAAATTCTGCATCTTCAAGCATTACTTTCAGCAATCAGACATGCCTGACACCAACCCTGTGGCGCAAAGGCAATACTTGGAGGGATGAAAAAAAATCTGAAATAGTGAGGCACTTTCATGCTCTCCTTACAGTGACAAATATGGTGAATAAAGTGACATATGCAGAAATATATACAAAATAAACTCCTTAGTAATTACACTCTGTGACACCCTATGCATCAAAAATAAAATGTATAAATATATTTAGCCAATAGTATCAGTGTGTGTGTGTGTGTGTGTGTGTGTGTGTGTGTATGTATATATATATGTCAAATGTATTGGGACACCTGCCTTTACACGCACATGAACTTTTAAAGTGGTTGTAAACCCTTACAAACCACTTTGACCTACAGGTAAGCCTAGATTAAGGCTTACCTGTAGGTCCAAGAAATCTCTCCTAAACCTATACGGTTTAGGAGATATTTGCCCGAAGACAGGCGCCGTAGACAGCGGCGCGCAGGCGCACCGAGCGCGGCATTTCCAACAACGGAGCTGTCACGCGTGTCGGCTCCCGTACGCATGCGCGGGAGTGACGTCATCGCGGCTCCACCAAATGACAGCGGCGGAGCTGCGAGACCCCACCGAAAAGATGGATGCGCCGGACTACAGGGGACAGCGGTGACATCGCTGGCTCGTGTGTCAGGTAAGTGACACATAATGGGCTACTATGCGATGCATAGTAGTCCATTATGCTTTGCCTTTGCAGGGAATGAAAGAGGAAGTAAACCCATCAGGGTTTACTTCCTCTTTAATGGCATCCCAGTCTTAGTCCGTAGGGTTTAATATTGCGTTGGCCTACCCTTTGCAGCTATAGCAGCTTCAACTCTTCTAGGAAGGCTGCCCACAAGGTTTAGGAGTGTGTCTACGGGAATATTTGTCCATTCTTCCAGAAGCGCAGTTTGTGAGGCCAGGACTCTGTGCAGGCCAGTCAAGTTCCTCCACCCCAAACTCGCTCATCCATGTCTTTGTGAACCGTGCTTTGCGCACTGGTGCGCAGTCATATTGGAACAGGAAGGGCCAACCACAAACTGTTCCCACAATGTTGGGAGAATGAAACTGTGCAGTATATCTTGGTATGCTGATGCCTTAAAATTTCCCTTCACTGAAACTAAGGGGCCAAGCCCAACCCCAGAAAAAGAACCCCACACTATAATACCCCCTCCACCAAATGATTTGGACCAGGGCACAAAGTAAGGTCTAAAAAGACATGGCTGAGTGAGTTTGGAGTGGAGAAAATTGACTGGCCTGCACAGAGTTCTGATTTCAGCACAGTGGAACAATTTTGTGATGAATTAGCGTGAAGGTTTGAGAGAGAGCCTTTGAGAAAGCTAATCTGAGCGCAACACATCAGCTGGGCGGGGACATCATCACGCTGGGCGGGGTTTGAACACCGTCATTGAGGAATCTAATCTGTCTGTGTTTTTATGACATGTCTGTGAAATCTTGGAAACATGTGGGTACAATCTGAGTTAAAAAAATAAATTACTTAACAGTTTGCACTATTTACTTCTCTCTGCTTTCTTTTTTGGCCTATCTATTTCTGGGAGACTGTTTGTTGTTGAGTCTCCCAGACCATCACCCTGAGCGTATGGAGAGGAGTGGGAGTCTATATATGTAAAGAAAGTGCTATTGACCCTTTTTTACTAGTGGGGTCCTCATTACTCAGTGACAAAACACCCAGAAGGTGTGGTGAAGGGCAGTTGGGTGTTGACCAATGTGGAAGAAATGACACATTATTTGTGGCAAGAACTGCAAAATCATCCACTGATTGCACAAAGATTGAATGGTGTGGGACACTTTATGTTTGGACTACACATTTCTCATATAAGTGTGTGTATATACAGTATCTCACAAAAGTGAGTACACCCCTCACATTTTTGTAAATATTTTATTCTATCTTTTCATGTGACAACACTGAAGAAATAACACTTTGTTACAATGTAAAGTAGTGAGTGTACAGCTTGTATAACAGTGTAAATTTGCTGTCCCCTCAAAATAACTCGACACACAGCCATTAATGTCTAAACCGCTGGCAACAAAAGTCAGTACACCCCTAAATGAAAATGTTCAAATTGGGCCCAAAGTGTCAATATTTTGTGTGGCCACCATTATTTTCCAGCACTGCCTTAACACTATTGGGCATGGAGTTCTCCAGAGCTTCACAGGTTGCCCCTGGAGTCCTCTTGCACTCCTCCATGATCCCCACTGAGCAGGTGGACGGCAGGTCTATCTCTGCTCACTGTGCAGAGTGGAGTCCCACTCTCTTCTATGGGCAAAACAGACCACCTGTCCATTTTCATCTGATCACATCCGATCCACCAGACGGATGGAAAATAGGACCACCATCCGTCTGGATTTTGCGGACCGGTTCGGATAGCAGCGGGTGTCAGCTAACCTGTCACCGGTGACATCATCCACTCCATAGGGGTGAATGGAAGGCCTGAAAAACTGACAGCTGGACCTGATCGGACAGCCCATGTGAAAGGGCCCTAAGGGGTTCACACCAGACATTAATGTTTTGGAGACCTGACTCCTTTTGCCTCTTCCTGACACTAATTGGATTATATGCCTTGTATTTTCCCCTCACTCCACATGTTCATATATAAATTATGTATAAAAACATGTTTCAGAAAACATGATTTATAGGATTCTTAATTAAACGCTCATATGGTGTGTATACTGTTACTCTATTACTATATATAAATATACACTGTATATGTGGGCGTAAGGAATCAAACCCCCATGTTCTGATAAGCAGCACGCAATTTGTTCATATATATTATTTCCTATTTGTCTTGCTTGGTGTGCAAGGAACAACTTTATTAATTTTGCAATGATAACTACATAATACCTAAATATACTTATCCTTTAACACTGTGCACAGAGATTCTTTAACAGACTGCAAAAAACAGTATATGTATAATTCATTTTATTTAAATAAAAGGTAGCAATCCCTTTACTACATGTGCCAAATCTTAACTTTAGACAAGTCTTTCTGGTCACTGTACTGTGTTTGCACTGTCATAAGGGTCATGATAAATGTGCAGGTTGTTTCTAATGTCCTTGTGTGTTTTTATATGTTTAGTTACATCAGAGACCCAACTACAGGAACACACACACACACACACACACACACACTGTAGCAAAGTAAATATGCACTCACACCCAAAAGAAAATAAACAGACACGTTCACATACCACACACACAAATGAAAGAAAAATAAATAAACAGAAAGAGAAACAGTCAATTCTAATCCATTTATTTTCTTTGCCTTTTGCTAGCCTTTTGCTTTTCATTTCAAATTATTTATACTTGCTTATATTTCTGTATTAGATAGACAGTGTATAATCATTAATCAGTAAAGATATAAAGGTTGCTACCAGTGGTGTCTTGTATAATTAAACCCTGTACCTCCATCACCAAAGCCAGGCAGACTGGATGACAACAGCCTTCATCCCTGGAAAACAAATCTCAGCATCAATGCTAACCCCAAGCCCTCCACCCCTCCAGCCAAAAAAGATGTTTTGAGACCTCCTGGGGTCCTTGGCATACTTTAAAAGGAGCCTCCTTGCCCTACCCCTTCCCACACCCCTAGAAAATTCTTTTATGTCTGAGACCAGCATTTTGTGTAGGGAGATATGGAATTGTAACTCTTTTATTTTCATTAATAGTGCAAGAGAAAAAGACCATTCTTTACGTCTTTGGAAAAATAAATATTGGGGGGGATTTCCATGATTGCTGGAGATCATTGAGTGGGCCTGACTGTGACCACCCACGGCATGTGTGCTGGGTTTTTTTTGTGTTTTTTTTTATTTTTATTTTAGACAGAATTTCCTTAAAGGACCGGTGACCCTAAAGTGACTTTTTAAAAGTACCAGGTATATATGTATGTATGTATATATATTATGTAACCTGGGGGAAAAGTAGCAGGTACAAAACCTTCCTGGGATAAGCAGGCCTTCAGGCACAGATACCAGATCCAGTGAGGTAGTGACAAACAGTGCTGTTTATTTGTGTTATATACAAGTTTATATACAGGTGCTGTACAGTGTTCCAGAAACAAATGAGAACAAAGATCGCAAAACAAAAATCCTAGCCGTGTCCCGGCTCTAACTACACAATATGCAGGCCCTAACTACTACCGCTTGTCAGTTTCTGCATAAATTGCTTAACAGCTTTTACCAACCTTTTTTGGCTCTCAGATCAGCATGGTCTGTGTTTCCCAGGCAGAGAGAAAAGGCTGTCTGCTCAGGTGAGCTTAAATTAGCCTGGGGAAGAGGACCAAGACCCAAACTGGATCATGGCTCAGAGACTTCTGAATGTGTACGAGAGGAGCCTGGGAGACGTATAAACCCCGAACAGGACTTTTCCTGGCTCTCTCTGGGACGCTCTGCTACCTATCCTCCCCCCTTGTTTCAACCCCAGGGTTGGAACACCTGTGGCCCAACAGGAGTGAACACGGGACAGGGCATCTACATTCCCCGTCTCAACACATGGCCTGTATTTTACAGTGAAGGAGTAATCCTGTAGAGCCAAAAACCACCGGTTCACCCTTCTATTAGTCTCCTTCTTTTGGGCCATCCATTTCAGGAGAGCATGGTCAGTTATTAACTCAAATTGGCGCCCTAACAAATAGTACCTGAGCGTGTCCACGGCCCACTTTATGGCTAAACATTTCTTTTCATTGACTGCATACTTTTTCTCATGGTCATTGAGCTTTCTGCTTAGGTACACCAGCGGGTGTTCTTCCCCATTGTGTACCTGTGATAGTACTGCCCCGATACCAACATCAGACGCATCCATTTGAACCAAAAAATCTTTGGAGAAATCGTACAGTACTGGCTGTGCACAAAGAGCCTTCTTCAGGACTTGGAAAGACTCCTCTGCTACTGAGGACCATTTCACCATTAGAGTCTTTCCCTTTCATAAGGTCTGTCAGAGGGGCAGCTATAGTTGCAAAATTTGGAATAAATCTTCTATAATACCCTGCAATGCCAAGAAAGGCCCTGACCTGCTTCTTGTTTGCAGGATGTGGCCACTCCTGGATGGCTTCTATTTTACTCACTTGAGGTTTTATGACACCACGACCAATAGTGTAGCCCAAATAGCCCAAATACTTGGCCTTCTCTAGACCAATGGCAAATTTTTTTGGATTTGCTGTAAAACCTTCTTTGAAGAGCGAATCAAGGACGGCCTGGACACGGGGCAAGTGAGACTCCCATTTAGTGCTATGTGCCACTATGTCATCTAAATAGGCTGCTGCATATTGTCAGTGGGGTCTTAGGGTCCTGTCTGCGGCCCTCTGATGTTGTTGGGGCATTTGCAACCCAAAAGGCATTTTTTTTATATTGAAATTAACCCTCCAGGGTCACAGTCACGGGTATTTGCCAATACCCTTTTGTCAAGTCCAAAGTGGTAAGATAGCGAGCCTTACCAAGTCGGTCTATAAGTTTGTCTACTCTGGGCAATGGGTATGTGTCAAACTTCGTCACTGCATTAAGCTTCCTGAAGTCATTACAGAACCTCCAAGTGCCATCTGGTTTTTGGACTAACACAATCGGGCTAGACCAGTCACTATTTGTTTCCTCAATAACATCTAGCTCCACATTCTTTTAACTTCATTGCTGATGTCCTTTCTCCTCGCTTCAGGAATTTGGTACGGTTTGAGCTTGACACGTTCCCCAGCTTCAGTAACAATATCATGCTGAACTGCTGAAGTCATGGCAGCTAACTCTGAAAATTTCTCTCTATTCCTTATCAGGAACTCTCTAGATTCCTGTTTTTGGGAATATGACAGGGTTTCTGGAATCGTGACCTCAGTGATCAGAGGGAACTCGGTACCCTTAGGCCTTACTGGGAGGGACCTCACAGTTAATGCCAGTCTATCCTTCCAGGGCTTTAACAGGTTTATATGGTAAACCTGTTCGGGCTTCCTTTTTCCTGGTTGATATACCTTGTAGTTGACTTCCCCAACCCTTTCAATTACTTCAAAGGGACCCTGCCACTTAGCCAGGAACTTTTTCTCAATAGTGGGAACTAACACCAGGGCCCTGTTACCAGGTTAGAAAACACAGAGTTGGGCCCTCCTGTTGTATATTCTCTGTTGGGCTGCCTGGGCCTCCAGTAAGTGTTTTTTTACCATCGGCATGATTGCTGCAATCCTCTCCTGCATTTGAGCGATATGCTCAATTACACTTTTATGGGGTGTCTGCTCCCCCTCCCAAGTTTCTTTGGCTATGTCTAAGAGTCCCAGAGGGTGTCTCCCATAAAGCAACTCTCCTGGTACTGTTAGACCTCAGTGCAGCGTTTGATACAGTAGACCACAATACGCTACTCATCCGCCTCACAGAAGTTGCAGGAGTCAAAGGCTCAGATCTTCAATGGTTCGCTTCCTTCCTAGGAAATCGTTCACAGACAGTAAAACTAGGAGAATTCACCTCTGAATGCCGGGCAGTCGCTTGCGGAGTCCCTCAAGGATCGCCCCTGTTGCCAGTCCTCTTCAACATATACATCCGCCCACTCCTCCAAATCATCAGATTTTCAGACCTCTGCTTCCACTCGTACGCTGACGACACGCAACTTTACCTCCGTATCAACGGACAAAGAGACCATCAACAACAACTAGAAAATTGCCTCAGTTTAATAGAAGACTGGATGACCACTAACTCCCTCAAACAACAAATCAAAAACAGAGCTTCTTATCCTACACGCAAACCATAATTCCCGAACCAAGACCTCCTGGACACCACCCACCATCTTTGGGCAGACCATCTCCCCAAAGACCAAGGCCAAGAGTCTCGGGTCATCTTTGACTCACAAATGTCAATGGATGCACAAATAGGAGCAGTAGTCAGTGGTTCTCACCATCTGCTACGCAGACTCATCCCTTTTATCCCAAAAAATGACAAAGCAGTGGTAGTTGGAACAGTCATTAATTCACGACTTGACTACACAAACTCCCTTTACATAGGATTACCCCAATATCAAGTTGCGCAATTACAACTTATCCAAAACACGGCAGCAAGGCTGATAACAGGAAAAAAAACATGGGAATCAATCTCCCCTTCCCTAAGGAACCTACATTGGCTAACCATAAAGAATCGGATCACTTTCAAGACCCTCTGCCTCACCCACAAATGCGTGCATAGAGACGCTCCTCACTACCTAATTGAGAAAATAAAACACTACACACCAAACTGCAGTCTTCGATCATCTAACAAAAACCTCCTCCTCGTTCCCAAATCCCGGTACAAATCAAAGGGGGAACAGAGATTTGCTGACCAAGGACCACAGCTATGGAACGCTCTACCAACCAACATCCGCCTGTAAGAAAACCACCAGGCCTTTAGGAAAAAACTCAAGACCTTCCTCTTCTAGAAGATGGACAACTAAGCTCTTCGCAGTGCCTTGAGGCGATTCAGTTCGCATTGTGCGCTATACAAATAATTCACTCACTCAAATGGAGAGTACCCCGTAGAGGACTGGGGAACCTCCCTGATGCCAATCAAGTATGGTATCAGGAAGTCCCAGTTTTTCCCATCCTTGTCAACAGCCTTTTTTAACATGCTCTTTAATGTCTTATTGAAGCGTTCCACCAAGCCATCCGTTTGAGGATGATACACTGAGGTTCGCAACTGCGTCACCTTAACTTGCACAGCTCCCTAGTTATTTGTGACATAAATGGGGTGCCCTGGTCTGTAAGGACTTCTTTAGGGGTGCCAACCCGACTGAATACCATAAACAGCTCTTTGGCAATGTTTTTAGCAGACACGGTGCGTAAGGGAACTGCTTCGGGGTAACGGGTAGCATAATCCATGATTATGAGGATATGCTGATGACCCCGGGCAGACTTGGGGAGTGGACCCACCAGGTCCATGGCAATCCTCTCAAAGGGCACTTCAATAATAGGCAAGGGCACTAAAGGACTTCGGAAGTGGGGTAGTGGGGCTGACATCTGACACACAGGACAGGATTGACAATAATTCTCAATATCTTTCTGTATCCCGGGCCAGTAAAACTTGCGCAACACCCTTTCAGTTGTTTTTTCAACCCCTAAATGGCCTCCTAGTAAGTGCCCATGGGCAAATTCCAACACCACCCGTCTGTATGGCTTAGGGACCACCGATTGTTCAACCACTTCATCATTCATTTTACATACACGATACAGTAAATCCTCATTGCTGCTGAAATAAGGAAAACAGGGCCTGTCCCCAGGTTCGACAGGTACATCATTAATCACTATTACATTTTCCCAGGCCCTGGTAAGGGTATGGTCTTTTCTCTGCTCAGTACCAAAATGTTCCTTGTGCACAATAAGGTCAACAAACTCCAATGTAGGCTCGGATTCAGCAGACAGCTGTCCAGCTCTACTGGTGGTGGGGACTTCCTCAGGCTACTCCAGCTCTCCTGCCATAACCGATAGAGGAAAACCCTGGGAGCCCTGAGAAGAGTCCCTGAACCCACATTGTCAGTAGTGGCCAAGAGTTCTGGCTCTGCCACTGAGTCAGGTACTGCGACCGGGTCGGGACGAACCCACAGTTCCCAAAACTTAGGGAAGTCTCTACCAATGATAACCTCGTGCACCAAGTGGGGGACAAGTCCAACCTGATGGGTCACCGTACCTAAGCCAGTTTTAAACTGAACAATAGTTATAGGATACTCCCGGGTATCCCCATGTATACAGATCACAGCAATTTTTTTAGCATGACAATTCACAGGTTCAATCATTTCAGCTGTAAGCAAAGTCACTAGACTTCCAGAGTCCAGCAAGGCTGTAATAGGCTTATCATTAACAGTCATTTGCCACATTGGTTTTCCCATATTTGGAGCTGCAGCGCATGAAACAGCTGCAAACATAGGGAAACCGTGGCTGTGGGTGGAAAGTCTGTGCGGTTGTAGGGGTGGTGACCAGGTTCTCTGCAGCAAAGTACCTGTGAACGAGTTCCACCAGGTTGTCTGCCGATTTGGGGTCTCCTTGACTCACCCACTTCTGCAGGGGAATTGGTAGTGACCTCAGAAAGCGATCCATGACCACACGCTCCTCTATTTGTGGCCCAGACAGGGACTTCGGCTGTAGCCATTTCCTCACCAGGTGAATTAGGTCAAACATCTGCGATCTTGGGGGCTTCTCACCTTGAAAGAACCAGTTGTGGACCCGCTGTGCTCGAACTGCCAAAGTGACACCAAGTCGTGCCAGGATTTCCCGTTTGACCTTTTCATAGTCTCCCGCTTCTGATTCCAAATCATAGTAGGTCTTCTGCGATTCTTCACTGGGTTTTAGGCCAACCTTCCCTCTCAGCGGTCCATTCAAACGTTAGCAGAAAGGCCTCTGGATCATCATCTGCAGTCATCCTAGAAAGAAAGCGACCCACATGGATGACTGAGGGCTTGTCTCCAACATCATCAACTTTAGCAAATGACCACTGTGCAAGCATCTCCACAACCTCAGGCAAGGTTTTCCTATCCGCTTTTGCATCAGTGACTAGCTGTTCAAACAGCCCCTGCGATTGCTCCTGTGCGGTAACAGCTTGCTGTAGTGCAGCACTAATCTGTTGGCACAGCGCCTTGGTTTGCTCCTGTGCGATAGCGTTGGCTTGCTGCTGTGCAGCGTTTGCTTTTTGTGCAGCGTGGAGTGCAGCGTTTATCCAGCTCTAAAAAGCTGATGTTTTTGCTTGCTGATAATAGAAGGTCTTTTATATTAGAAAGATCTCCACCCTCTCATATTTGTGGACAATAGTACATTTGAGGCAACCTGTCAGTGTTTTTTATAGATAGCAGGATCGTGCCAGTCTGTTTGTCTGGTGAGTACAAATTACTATCCTGTCAGCAAGTGTTAATGCCTGTACATCTGATATCCTGCTTTCCTGGCTACTGATAATGAAAAAAGATTTACTGTGTGATCAATTCCTCAAGGCTGTACTGTTACATTTACAGGATTGAGACACAGAGTAATATGTTTTCAACAAGTTTAGTTAGAGAAGGGAGGCTTAGTTATGCTTTCTGTGACGCCAAGGTTTAAAGAAAAACTCTGATGGGTTATGTTAACCTATCAGAGCAAGAGAAGCTGAAAAAGCTGTCCATTTTGTTGACTTTTAAAGATACTGGCACTTCATCAACTGGAACACTTCGATTTAAAGTGGTTTATAAGACTAAATACTTTATTCTCTTCTATGAGAGAGGACATATTATTTTTATTCATTATGGTTACGCAGTGCCAACATACTACACAGAATATTACAGCGTACATAACCTTGTATCAGTGGAGTGCCCAAGTTGAACTCATGGTCTGATATTCCTCAGAAACTAATTATCATACCAGAATATTTTAGGTTGTCAGAGGAAAGACAAATAAACACAGGGACAGTATGCAAACTAAGCAAATAATGGATGATGGACACTGTAAGGTAAGAGCTCTGACCACTTAGACAAGCCTTTCTCAACCAGGGTTCTGTAGAACCCTAGAGTTCCTCTGGAGCTTCCTGGGGGTTTCTTGATTAAAGAACAATTTCTGCCTCAAATAAGTAACCACTGAAATTAATGATCGTTTACCTATCTGCAAGGGAGAATTCATCCCACTTACTATAAGGTTATAATGCGCATTTTTCTGAGTGATCATCATATTAATGTATTATGAGCTGTAGATACAGAAATTATTCCCTGAGACTAGAAAGTTATTTCAAGGGTTCCTCCTCATTAAAAAGGTTGCGAGTGGCTGGCCTACGCCATACTTTGTTGAGTTACCCATCAGCATTAGTTCATGTTCCAGTTTATTGATTATCATTGCAACCTTTGCAAATACTGTAGCAAATGTATATTATTTGTGAACTTCTAGAATGTTTCTGCATATAAATGGTCTTAAAACAGAGGCTGATTTACTAAAATAGTTGAGAATGTTCATATAATAAACTGAGTGAACATTCACTTCAATTAGATAATCAGGTGCAGATAAGAGTAAACTGGAATTGCTTTTCACATAACTGAATAATTGAAGTAAATCCTCACACAATTTATTGTGTGGAACATTTACAAATCATTAATTAATCAGCCTCAAAAGTATCTACGCTTTTTTTTTTTTTTTCACTTTTTTGGCTGCTCGCCAAGCCCTAATGCTGTGAATTCTATACACTACATTGACAATGGTCAGCGAGCTTGACACAACTTTATGCTGTTTGGAATAAATTACTCCATAATGTTTGATTGTAGTGGTGCTCTAGGTTGGAGGTTCTGCATGCACAGTTTATCTTGCTGTAAAAAAAAAATATTTTTAATGGCTCTGCCTATTTTCTTATAATAAAGTATAAAACTCATATTCTTTTTATTTGTGATGGAAATTGGACCTTCTGTTTTAAGAAGCCTTCACACTAGTTTTGTAGAAGCCCCAGCAGACTCCAAAGCTACAGTGCCTTGTGAAAGTATTCGGCCCCTTTGAACTTTTCAACCTTTTGCCACATTTCAGGCTTCAAACATAAAGATTTAAAATTTATATTTTTTGTGAAGAATCACCAACAACTGGGACACAATTGTGAACTGGAACGAAATCTATTGGATTTTTGAAACTTTTTTAACTAATAAAAAAATGAAAAGTGGGGCGTGCAAAATTATTCGGCCCCCTTGCGTTAATACTTTGTAGAGCCACCTTTTGCTGCGATTACAGCTGCAAGTCGCTTGGGGTATGTCTCTATCAGTTTTGCACATCGAGAGACTGAAATTCTTGCCCATTCTTCCTTGCAAAACAGCTCGAGCTCAGTGAGGTTGGATGGAGAGCGTTTGTGAACAGCAGTTTTCAGCTCTTTCCACAGATTCTCGATTGAATTCAGGTCTGGACTTTGACTTGGCCATTCTAACACCTGGATACGTTTATTTGTGAACCATTCCTTTGTAGATTTTGCTGTATGTTTGGGATCATTGTCTTGTTGGAAGATAAATCTCCGTCCCAGTTTCAGATCTTTTGCAGACTCCAACAGATTTTCATCCAGAATGGTCCTGTATTTGGCTGCATCCATCTTCCCCTCAATTTTAACCATCTTCCCTGTCCCAAACCATGATGCTGCCACCACCATGTTTGACAGTGGGGATGGTGTGTTGAGGGTGATGAGCTGTGTGGCTTTTACGCCAAACATCGTTTTGCATTGTGGGCAAAAAGTTTGATTTTGGTTTCATCTGACCAGAACACCTTCTTCCACATGTTTGGTGTGTCTCCCAGGTGGCTTGTGGCAAACTTTAGACGAGTCTTTTTATGGATATCTTTGAGAAATGGCTTTCTTCTTGCCACTCTTCCATAAAGGCCAGATTTGTGCAGTGTATGACTGATTGTTGTCCTATGGACAGACTCTCCCACCTCAGCTGTAGTTCTCTGCAGTTCATCCAGAGTGATCATGGGCCTCTTGGCTGCATCTCTGATCAGTCTTCTCCTTGTCTGAGCTGAAAGTTTAGAGGGACGGCCAGGTCTTGGTAGATTTGCAGTGGTCTGATACTCCTTCCATTTCAAAATGATCGCTTGCACAGTGCTCCTTGGGATGTTTAAAGCTTGGGAAATCTTTTTGTATCCAAATCCGGCTTTAAAGTTCTCCACAACAGTATTACGGACCTGCCGGGTGTGTTCCTTGGTCTTCATGATGCTCTCTGCGCTTTCAACAGAACCCTGAGACTATCACAGAGCAGGTGCATTTATACAGAGACTTGATTACACACAGGTGGATTCTATTTATCACCATCAGTCATTTAGGACAACATTGGATCATTCAGAGATCCTCGCTGAACTTCTGGAGTGAGTTTGCTGCACTGAAAGTAAAGGGGCCGAATAATTTTGCACGCACCACTTTTCAGTTTTTTATTTGCTAAAAAAGTTTAAATTATCCAATAGATTTCATTCCACTTCACAATTGTGTCCCACTTGTTGGTGATTCTTCACAAAAAATTAAAATTTTATATCTTTATGTTTGAAGCCTGAAATGTGGCAAAAGGATGAAAAGTTCAAGGGGGCCGAATACTTTCGCAAGGCACTGTACCACCAAGGCACACTCAATAGTATTCCCCTTCATTCCTCCCCTGGCTGCCGTATTAGAGTTTATGTAGGGATGTGAAGGAGGGCATGAATGAGTTGGTCCAGCACATAATAGGAACTTTTTTTTAGTTTTTTTTTAAATAGAGTAGGGAAGGGTTAGACCCTCTAACATTTTTATTGTGGTTTTAAGTATTGTTTTAAGTTTGTTCTCAGAACAAAAAGTAAGGAGAAATCGAATTCTAATAGGGACATTTGTCCAAGAGGGGAATTCCCCAGTTTTATCTCTGGAACAGGAAGTAAAAGGAAATTACCCCAATGGTACATAGACAGCAAAAAATACAATAAATAACCTGGCCGTAATTCCAATCCGTCCCTACTCTATTAAGAACTAAAAAAATAAAATAAAGTTTCGGCTACAGATACGCTTTGATTGGACACTCCAGAATAGGTGCGGACTAAGATACCATAGGAGGAAGGGGTCTGTGCTTGGAAATCAATTCTTACTGAAGATGTTAAAATTTGTTAGCAAGTCAAAAGTGAATAAAACAAATCATTTATTGAAAGGAGAAAAACTGCAAGTAGGCATTTAAAATACTAGATTTATCTGTGATTTTATTTACAGTTTTTTTTTAATTTGGTGACTGAGTCTGTATAAGCCCAGCTTGCCATAGCATGTCTGGTAAACTTTCTCCATCAGATAAATAAGACATCCTCCTAAGCTAAACACATAGTAAAGTATTTTCAATAAAGATTGTGAATTTAGATGGTAACTTTGTGTTTGAATTCACATAGAATTACCCACGTGGGTTAGTGCAATCTCCTCATAAATAGCAATTTAAGCTCCCGTTGACAATTTTCTGTTCTGCAACACATTGAAATCAGTTTGCAGTTCAAATAAATGGTTAATAATTTAAATTCACTGAGATTGCAAAGAATTGTGGTAGGTAGAAAGTTGTCCATTTGGCATGACCTGCTATTGGTTTTCTCCACTACTGGACTTGAATCTAAATCTCCAGATTAAAGGTAGGGACAACATTCTTAAACTAGTTTTAAGACTTCTAAGGCTTTTTAATAGGTAATGTCATATTCATGCTTCGTTCCAGAAGCTGACCATACAGCTGTTTTAAGCATTTAACAGGTTGGTTTTCATGTAAATATTACGAGTGCTGAGGTTGAATCCTTTCTGGCTGACGGTCCTCCCAGACTTGGAGGCGATCCGGCGTGAATGGGACTATTTCTTCCGGACTAATGTGGGCACTGCTTCGTTTGGCCTGGTGTGGGAGGCTTTTAAATTACACGCACGCGTGTTGATGTCAACTCATATTAATCGGCACAAACGCTCCTCGCGGCTCGCCTTACAGCAGGCCGAGGGGGTGCTAGCTGAGTTGGAAAGGGAATTTCTAGCGCATCCCACTCCTTCTAACGCTGCTGGGGTGAAAATGCAGTCCAGGCTTGTTGATCACCTGCATCTTGACAAAGCAGAGCGACAAGTTTTTTATTGCAAGCAAAAGGGTTACGAATATGGGGAGAGGGCTGGAAAGCTGCTTGCCTATATGGCTCACCTGGACCATAGTCCTCCGGTAGTGGTCCAACTTCGGTCTGAGACTGGAGTCGCGCTGTCGGATCCAACGGAGGTAGCCCATGAATTCCGCCGGTTTTACACGGATCTATACACATCTGGGGCTGCTGGCTCCTTGGATGGACTGCGTGCTCTACTCCAGACTGTGAATTTTCCGGTCCTCACGGACTCCCAGGTGGAGCTCCTGGAGGCCCCCATAACTGAAGACTGTATTGCAGAGGCCATCGCATGTCTACCACCGTCTAAAGCTCCTGGCTCAGACGGTCTTCCACGGGAGTTTTATACTCAATTTCAAGAGGTCCTTCTTCCCAAGCTTCACTTGCTCTACACGCACATATTTGACTCCGGTGTACTTCCCAGGTCCATGAATGAAGCTTTGTTAGTGTTGATCCCTAAACCAGGTAAAGACCCCCTTTGTCCTGAGTCCTATCGCCCCATATCACTTCTGCAGCTGGATATAAAAATCCTGGCTAAGATCCTCGCCCTTAGACTTAATAAGGTTATTCTACACCTCATACATACAGACCAGACAGGTTTTATGCCCAGAAAGAACACAGCTTTTAACCTTAGGAGACTGTTCATGAACCTACAGGCCCCCCATGACAATGTCGGTTCCAGGGTGGTGGTTAGTTTGGATGCTGCTAAAGCATTTGATTCGGTGGAGTGGGGGTACCTGTGGGAATGCCTCCATAAGTTTGGATTTGGCCCTAGATTCATACGGTGGGTTCAGCTTCTCTATCAGGCCCCCACTGCCCGTATCCTGGTTAACGGCCGGATGTCCAGCCCTTTCTCCCTGTCGCGAGGCACGCGTCAGGGATGCCCCTTTTCGCCCATGCTGTACGCGTTGGCGGTGGAGCCCCTGGCTATTGCCCTTAGAGCGCACCCGGACATCCGCGGCCTTCGGTTAGGCCAGGTGTCCGAGGTTGTAAGTCTCTACGCGGACGATATGCTACTGTACCTGGAGGACGCTGGCCCCTCGCTGACGGCGGCGCTGGAGGTGATTCAGCGCTTTGGGGTGTTCTCTGGATTACGCATAAATTGGTCCAAATCCCAAATTCTCCCCATAGATGTCTCCGTCCCCACGGAGATGCAGGCCCTACAGCCTCTTATGTGCACGGACAGGATTAAATACCTGGGAGTGTACTGCTCTCGCTCCCCGGCGGACTATGTTGGCCTTAACCTTGCACCTATTTTTTCTCTGTTGAAACAGAAGACCCAGGTGTGGTCCAGACTCCCTCTTGGGGTCATGGGCCGCTTGGGTCTTATTAAAATGATTCTTCTCCCTAAATTATTGTATCTGTTTTGGCATGCCCCGCTTCAGGTGCCATCCCACCTGTTCCGTGACATGGAATCGATCCTTAATTCGTTTGTTTGGGGCTCTTCCAGGCACAAGTTGGCCTGGCAGACCCTCAAATGTCCGGTCCGCCTTGGGGGTGTTGCGCTTCCTGACTTGGAAGCGTACTACCTGGCCTCCCAGCTTTCCCACTTTTATTATCTCAACACGTACGATAAAATGCGGTACTCGTATCTGGTGTGCACCTCGGCGACAGACGTGATCGCGCATCCCTTCCGAATTGTTTTTTGTAAACACAGAAATGTCCATCGCTCGGGGCCTGGACGCGGCATGCTCACACACCACTGTCGGGTTTGGCAGTTGGCGATGTCCAGATCTGAGGCTCCTTCCCTACATACACACACGCCCCTTTGGGATAACCTTGAACTGCCTGAGCTGCTGCAAGTACCGGATTATAGTGTAGATATAAGTGTGGATCTGCAGAGGTATTGTATATCTATCCCAACTTTTTACTAACCGGGGCGTCAAGACGTTCCAGGCCCTTAAGGAGGAATTTGGCCTCCCTAATCATCTATTTTTTCGATACCTGCAAGTACGTCACACCCTACAGACGCAATTTGGGAATGCACCCCCTGCTCTCGCGGACCTCCCACTGGCAAAGTTGCTTTTCGGTGAGGATCCCCGAAAACTTATCTCCACCTTGTACACATACCTACTCACTCCCCGGGCTACAACTCATGCGTATACTCTTAAAGCTAGGTGGGAGACTGACATTGGGCGGGTGGAGGATGATCACTGGGAGGAGATGCTGGCGGTGTCGACGGAGGTATCCCCTAAATTGTCTGACAGACTGACCCATCTTTACATATTGCACCGTTCCTATCTGACTCCCAACCGCCTTGCCAAATATAAGCCTGACCTTGATCCTACATGCCCCAGATGTGGCGACAGAAATAGCACGTTCTTCCACCTTATATGGACCTGCCCCCCCGTTCACAGGTACTGGGCACAGGTTATACAATTTCTACATGATCATATGGGTTCTCCTCTTACGCTCTGCCCACGCCAGTGTTTACCTGGACTCCTCCCCCTTCAGGAGGAAAGTAAATACTTACATACCTTCTTACAGGAGACTCTTTTTACTGCTAGGATGCAGATAGCACAAATGTGGCTTAGGCCGGATCCTCCTACGTTCCAGCAGTGGAAGGGGGCTGTTAACCGCACCCTGCCTTTCAAAAAAATTATATACTCCAACAGAGGGTGCCCGCTAAAATTCAACAAAATATGGGATAGGTGGTTGGAGAGCGCAGACAGCTGCGAGGACTAGCCCTTTGGGATCACTCTGGATGATGAGATCGCTACCTCTTCCTTGGGCATACCTGGGCGATTTATTTACTGTATCTATGTGTGTGCTGCTGATGGACATGGTACTGTGTATATTGCGATTCTATTATGCTGTGTCAGATATGGAATATATCCTAATTTTTCTGTTGTTTGGTGCCTGTTGCACCGTTTTTGGTTTGACTACTCCTATGTAATATTTTTTTTTTTTTGCATATGTTCAATAAACCTTTTCTTGGTTAAAAAAAATATTACGAGTGCTTGACTGTTTTCTCCTGTGTATTGACTTTTTCTGCTTTAAAATGTAGACTACATGGAATCTCAAAAGACCATTTGTGGTTGATGGTGTCTTTTGAGGTGTGCACAAGTATTTTAATACTAGCCGTTTAATTCGGCTTTTGTTGAACTATCTATACCAAGATGGAAAATCATGCTTGTAGTATTCTTTTTGGGTACAAATTGACCCTTTTAGTGACATACATTTTTGCATACTAGGTTGGTATCACATACTAAAGGTTCACTTGGCAGCAGAAAAAAAAAATATTATTCAAAAGCATTGCCTTCTAGTATTTAGCTTTTGATCTCCTTTCATTTTGGCTCTTGGAGTATACAAAGAGAGAAGAAACTGAACTTACCAGTAGGTATTTATAAACAATATTGGAAAACAATTGCCCTAAGCACAATACCTTGCTTTGATGCAAAGTTTCTACAGTGATTAAAAGGTACCTAGCGCCCATTTTTGAGGTTTTACACAAACCTTGCCTGCTAGGTTCCCATCCCCATATATTATGTCTCTCACCTCAGTGTTGGCCACGAGACTGAGCACTTAGGTAAATCAATTTAATGAAATCTTAAATTCCACTGACTCCTCCTAAACAATAGGTTCTAGAGTCTGATGCCCCCCCCCCCCCCCCCTCATCCGCCCTTGTACTCTTCTCTCTTTTACTCCTTCCTTATGTATTATTCCATATCACTTTTTGCTTCTTCACTGTTCATTTGATAGCCTTAACTGTAACAGAGAAAGTTGTGCCACCCTTATGCAGAAACAATTCATAAAACAGTTTATATATCTATATTTCATCTGTGTACCTGGGTTTTTGACCAAGGTTTATCTTTATCTTCTAATATTGTTTTATGTCTGTTTACATCTTGAAATAATAATGTTGGTTGGTATGAATATCTGCATACCCTTGCAGTTTGTGTTGGGCTTTGGTATTAGCAGGTCTGCAATAGTTCTTTAGTCTCTTGTAGATCCTTGAGTGTTTTGTAGAAGCCAGCGATGCTTACCTGGGACCTTTGCTGCTTTAAAGGGGAATTTTAATTTACTTGTAAATATATCCAGTGCGCTTTTAAAAGGTAAAGGTGCCCATTTTTGCAGGATTTAGGTTTTCATACTACCACTTGGCCTAACTGAGGTCCCTTTGTGTACTTTTGATGTTGCTGGGCAGGATATTGAACCCAGGACACAACCCAGGACACCTTAATTGCCAGTTTCTCAAAGACTTTCAAAACCCAACTCCCTGTCAAAGTTACTACAGTACAAAAACATACTGCTAGTTACTGTTCTGTGACTATCACAAACCATTGATTTCTCAGTAGTAGTGACTTGTATAGCTTTGCAACAACATCAGACTTATGATTGCTACAAAAAAGACAGGGCAGATATGGACAATAACAGCAAAGGATGGATCCAAAGCTGTGTGTAAGGGCTGATATAACTGAACGCATTTCTCATTCTAAATTTAAGCTAGTATTATAGTATTATTTTTTTAATGGAATGGCTGCTGTGAAAGCCCATCTATTATATCTCTGATAGTATGGCCTGAAAGGCCACTACTAGGCATTTTTTAGCGCAGATATTACATGTAGATTAGGTGCCTCATAAATGTGGGGAAAAATTATAGGAATGAAGAAAATGTGTGAACTACTTCCAGAACCGTCCTACAATCCATTGACACATTGTACCGTAGAGTTGTTAAATGTTGCGGTTTTAAAATCATTGGTGGATTAGAGAAAGAATACATTTATTATAAAGTTGTGTTAATGTCTTAGTAAGGAATGAACAGAATTTCCTGTCATGCCTGGCATCACTGTTCACCTTCATTATAATTGTTTGGTTATATGCCACCACTGTTTTCCTTACATTTAAGCTCATAAGGACATCTGAAAATTTGCAGCTGTACAAACTTGTCATTTCCTGCCGGTAAATGTAAAGTATCTAGAATTTCTGCTGATAGCTTAGTGCTACCTTTTATGTGCTGTGCTGAAGGAATTAAAAAGATTGTTTGGTAAGCCTGCTTTAGTTTTTGGAATGACTGAGGCTAGGGACTGGTCAAAAAGTATCTGGTGTACAACAGAAGACACAGCAAAAGTAGTAGGTCGTTTTTATTAAGTTGGAAATGGCACACGGTCTTCATCGCCCGTTGTTTTATTTGTGTATATTCTGCATTATTAGTTGAGTGGTTTTGTTTTTTGTTCTTTCCTTTCTGTCCTATAATACATTGCTGAATTCCTTGAATGGTAAATAATTTGTTAAAAAAAAGAAATAGCGCAGAGAAGGATTTTAATAATAGGTCTACATAGTCATGACTACTGTGTGGATAGCACGTTGTTCCTTGCATCTTGTGTGAACTATATAAGTGTAAGCTCCATGTACTGAAATATGTAAGCCTGCATTGATAAAACATGAAATGTAATAAGATAAAACAGCAGCATACTGTCCCTTGGAAATTTTGCCTTCCTAGGCACAGACTTATGATGAGCTAGAACTAACAAAACTAGCTTACTCTTGGCTATATGTATGGTATGTATAATGGGAGAATTCAATAAAGCTGCAGAAATCAAGGTAATTCCAAAATGTGCATTTTTAAAATTGTGACGCAATTCCTTTGCCAAATTCAAAATAAAATACTTTTCGTATCGTATAAAAATGTAGCCAATTAAGACCAACTCTTTTGATGTGCAGAGAGACCATGATGCAGACAGATTTTATGAAAGTATGCCATGTGCATTCTGAAAGTGGCGCAGCATGAGCCAAATTCTAGACAGGTACATGAATTTGGCATATGCTGCTGCCACTTTTAGAATGCACGTGCAAAATATGTCTGCACTAGTCTTTATGAATGCAGAGAATGTGTTTTTAGTACACAACACCATAATCTAGCTATCTAAATAATAGTGTTGGTGGATAGTGGCAAACAAAGTAAAAGACAATGATGTGACACTCAGACTAACTTCCTCTGTGTTGAGAAAAAAAATGGTCATTCACCAACAGGTCTACCACCTCTGGCTTTTTGGAGAAACTGTAAATCCCAGTACTCTCCAGTCAGAAAACAGGGTATAATTCCTTCACTCCAGAAAAGGTGCTAAGACACTTGACTTTTTTTTCTCCAGAATAACAAAAAGGCACTCCTAACAACTGTTTCACATGGGACACCACGCTTTGTCTAGCTAGTTTGGTACCTGGGAGTACCTCAGCACCTTTTCCTAAGAGTCAGTGAATAGAGGATCCTGTGTTAACCATACAAAACAACTGCCACTGCAGTAAAACATTTCTACACTTAAAAACTACATTGAGCTGTAGTTGGACAGTCATGCTCTGGCTTGTTATGAGATGTCTCATTAAGCAGCTTCTAGTTAGAGAGGGTAATGAGTCTTTTTGCTCATCAACCGCTGCTTTTGCTTTCATATTCTTAATAGTGCTGATTAAGAAGGAGCAGTAATTGGCCCTCTCTCTACTCATTATGTTAGGATTTAGTTGTATCCTTTGGCTTCTTAGCTAGCTATACAGAGACTAGAGATTAGAAATAACTCATGGAAACAGATCTGAATGCCTCTTGACGAGGGTTTTATTCACATTTTTCCTAAAACATTATGCACTCCATTGTTGTGTGCCCACAAATCTGAACTATTTCAATAACATCTTGTTCACAAATCCCACTTGATCTTTTTTAATGGGACACTAATCTCATTACACGTGGTGCTAAAGTTATTTATACTTTCAGGATGGCATATGGCTCTGTAACATCTAAATGTGCTAATTTTTATCACTTGGAGACAGCCTGGTCTGTCATAAGCTTGTTTACAAACCAAGGACATGCCGTTCAAAAGGCGTGAGAGGATCTCAGACATTCCTCACCTAGATCTGTTTCTAAATAGCCCCAGTGATCAAGCACATTTAGGAAATGCCTCAAGACAAAGTTATGTCCATAATAAATAACCAGATATCTTGTGTAAAAGTAGCTATACCTGGGCACATTGGACCACCCAAGACTTTTTTTTTCAAGGTGCCTATAGACTGGAAATGGTGATTTGACATGCAGGTGCTGGCTAATCTGTTGGGGCAAACCAGTAAAGATTTTCTGGGAAAATCCAAGCTGGCAGTTTTCTAGAGGATGTCTGGAGCAACTACAGAGCATAGATTCAGTATGTCTTATAGCCAAGCCATTAACTTCCCAGATCTGATGATCATTATATTGTGCACATGGGCACATTTGTTTCGCTGTGAGTGTTCAGATCTAAAGAAAGAACTGGCCACCTTGGATGATATATAATGTCTCTATTTGGATGTGGGTAGTATGGCAGGTGTTAATCACCTTATCAATCTGTGGACAAGGACACAATTGTACAAGAGCCACATATTTGCACCAATATTGCCCTGCAATGATCACACCTTGAATCCTGTTTGCAGGGCTCACTGTTGGCAGAATAGGTCTAATGCCGCGTACACACAATCAAACAATCCAGTGGAAAACAATCCCCCCGTGTGCGGACTAAAAGTAGTTTTGCACCAAAATATGTCCACCAGACTTGCAGTCCGGTGGACAATACGGCCGTGTGTGTGCTAGTCCGCCGTACTTTTGAAATTAACAGACTTTTCCCGCACGAGGAAAAGTCCGTTCATTTTGAGCGCGGCTCCAAGTAGCCGGGACTAGCGAAGGAAGCGTCACTGGCCCCGTCACCTTGTATGCAGTTAAAGGGGAAGCCCTACGCCAAAAAAACGTCATGGGGGTCCCCCCCCCCAGGTCCATATCAGACCCTTATCCGAGCACGCAATCCGGCCAGTCAGGAAAGGGGGTGGGGATGAGCGAGAAATGTAGAATTTGGGGAAATGCATTACCCCGAAAAACAGTGTCAAAGGGCTAGGTCTGGAGGACAATAGTCCCTCCTTCAGGTAGGAATCCCTTTTTTCTTTGGCAATTTACAGCTAATTGCAAGGTTTGTGAATAGAATTACAAATCATTTATGTACCAAATTATCAAACTGCATGGAGTACGATTCTGTAGCTAGCGTCTTCCTTTTAAAAAAAAGACAATTATTTAAAATCTGAGTCTCAAATTGCTGAAATCCCTGACAGAGACAGTCATTGACTGCAATTAATTCTTTCTTAGCAACGAAAACACTGAGTGTGATCCTGTGTCTGCTACAAAAACGCTTGTGTGTTCTACCTAGAAGGTTGATGAAAACAGATCTGTTGTAATGGAAACGATTGTCGGTTGCAAATGTTTATTGGATTCAAAATAAGTTTGAAATGCGGATAGTCAGACGACAGTTTAAATTGTAAACGCCTTGGGTTCATGCTTACACTTTTGGAACGTGTACTACTGTTGGTGTCAATATCCAGATCACTTGCCAGCTATTTTGGAATCTGTCCATTGAAACCCGAGATTTGTATGTTGATCTCCTACTTGCTAATGAAAATATTCCTTTGACGCTGTCAATGGGTCTTTTCTTCTGTTTACTTTGTTCTGTTAATCTGTATCTATCTTGCGGACACTTCTCATATTCTAGATACTGGGCCATCGGCTGCATTAGAGCAAAGCATCCTACACATGTTGCTTTAATGTCTGGTCGATGTCAAAGTCACAACAATGTCAGGCTGCTAAAAGCCGTGGTTGATTATGAAGGAGCCAGTGACAGGATGACATCACCAAGAAATGAATCTAATTTAGGTAGGGACGCGTATGACTGGGGCGGGGGCATTTAAATGTACAGTAGAGACAATTTTCTCTGAATCACTGGTCTTTTGTGAGCCACTGGTTTACACTCTCGTGCTCACAGGAATTATGCGAGAACAGCAAATCACATATGAAAAAAGGAACCATGAAAGGTAAGATGCCAAATAGATGGGATATGTAATACAACCTATCACGTCCCTGATTGATTGTGGTAGTTCCTACAGACAATGATGCAATTTGAATTATGTCTTAGTGCCAAGTATTTTTGTCATTTCTCATCCTGGTTTATTGTTAACTGAATAGATAACTGACTTTTACAAAAGATGATCGCACTTCTTTGTTTTGCGTGTGTGTTTTAAAAAAAATTTAATAAAAACATCTGATCATCATTATAGGGAATAGTGCCTTAAAAGTCTGATGCTTTTGCTGCGAGAATTCAAAGTTTTTTCAGTTTCTGGGTTGTTTATCATAAATTATTTTCTTCTATAGTTTATAGAACTATAATGTTTCTATGTTTATGGATTTTCAACATTTTTAAAGGTGTCCATCCACATGTACAGAGAAGTCCAATGTTAATCAAATCCATATCATGCTGAAACGCCTAACAAGGCCTACAATCAACGTAACAATATCTTTGTTTTAACATACTGTATGTAAGATGAACTAGAAGTAACATTCCTAGGGATGTTTCATCCCAGGATTTAGGGATTAGCGGATGAAACAATTTAGAAGATAAAATGGCTGCAATGGTGGGTATCTAGGGGCTTAGGAGGACATTGAGCAGGAGAAACCAGCGAGAGAAGGTGATAAGGAAAATAAGGGAGGTGGGAAGAGTTTAAAGGAGGGGAGTAACCAGTGGATTATCATAAGCCCTTTTCTTAAATGTTGAGTGCTGATGCTGAGTGTAGAAACTACTGATAAAGAAAATATAGAACCTTTTCTAGAATGTTAAGGATTAAAACATGGACTCGGCAAAATTCCCCAGACCTGAGTCTTCTGACTGACGCTTACTATTTAGTACCAGATTATTTCAGCAAGTAAGTCTACTGTGAACTAACCCATAGTTTAAGTTGTCTTAAGCCTTGATGTTGGGGCTATTGGGACTCATTGTGAGCATAGCAAAACCCCTAATTACAAGAAGTGGGATACCAGCGTTGACAGCTCTATTTACTGCTTTAAACTTAGACAATATTCAGGTAAACTATAAAGCTAGTTTGCTTGTTGAAATAGGCGCACATGAGATCACCAGATTGCTGACAGAAGGGAGCAGAGTGGGCAGTTACCACTACAGCAATGCTTCCCATTTGCATCTTGGGGGTCAAATATTATTAGTATTATTATTTATCTATTTTTTATTGACGTAACATTTTGGGCATTTTCCTGTGCCCACTGAACCGAAGGTGGCGCATATAGCCTGCCATACAAGTGATTGACTGTACATGGCCATACTCTTGTAAAAACCAGTGCTTCTGTGCATCTCCGTTGATCTGTGCATGTGTGTAAGTTACATTTTCCGAACACGAGACTTCTGCATTTTGGCATATTTTTTCATTCTGTAGAATGTTTATATGTATTGAATAATGTCTGTAAAAAACAATTGTCACCTCTAGATACCCATACACGTGTCCTTTCAGTTCTTTGTTGACAATGGACTTATCCATCCAGCTTAATATATACACTATTGTTTAGAGCTTACTGCATGGCTACAGACTGGGAACCAAAGCACAGAGCTTACCAATGCATCACAGCGGAGAACATTGCTGATTAATCTGACTTTTCACATGACTTTGTTTTCCATTGATATGAATGTACCTTTTGCGTACTAATGCATTTGCCAGTGTATAGGAAAGTATACTTTAATGTATTCAAAGTATACAACAGAAAATTACATATTCAGTGTGGTGTTCCAAAATGGTTCTGCCCCTAACATTTAACAAAGATGATACCTGTCAATGAAAAGCGCATTGACCATTGGCTGTGAATAGCCATGCTGCATTGTTTGAGTGTGGTTTCATGTTATTAAATATCATAGAGCTCATTCATAACCTTTGAAGTCCTTATTAATAAATATAGAGACAAATGTAAGTCAGCATACTGTATGACATATGCAAATTTTGATGTTGCATATTTAAATCAACACTGTAGGCAATCCACTAAATACACAGTAAAAATACACATGTGAAACTCGTTTCTGAAGGATGCATAGTTTTTTTTTTTTTTTTTTCCCATAAAATTTTTTTATTAGCAATAATAGAAAAAGAGAACAGATATAGCAGTGAAAAGTGTAAGTTGAATGAACCGAAAACGTGCGCAGTCGCGCTCTAATACAGAAAACATCTGCGGGAGCGCCCTCTGAGACCCCGTGAGGGGTATTCCCAAGGTACCTGATAATAATGGCTGGATTAGTCTATCAAGGAGGGATTGGGTAAACCAACTTAATCAGCTATTGGGACAAGGAGGAATGTTAGGGTTCATCAAGGAGGAATATCTGTCCGTGGATCGAAAGTGGGTCCAACAGGCCCACGTCTGAGCAAATTTGGATGGTGAATCTCGTGCTATGTAGATCAACTCTTCCATTTCGGCTATCCTTCCCACGCGTGTAAGCCATTCAGACACCGTCGGGGCATGAGACGTGCCCCAGTGTGTTGAGATACATAGTTTGGCTCCATTTATCATATGGATCCCCAGGGATCTTTTGTAAGCATAGTTCTATATGACACTTTTTTTATTTTTTTATTTTACTACACAGCACAGTCGGGAATGACACCACTTTCTGTGTTAGAATTAAGGAAAACAGAGGTGTCATTTACCTGACTGAAACCTGGTTATTGGACAATGGAGGAAAGTAGCATTACACGGATTGGTCTAAAGCCTCGTACACACGATTGGACTTTAAACAAACTTTTCCGTGGATTTCTGTCCAAAGGGCATTGGCCGTGAACTTGTATTGCATACATGGGGCAGGACTTTTTCAGCCAACTTTCGCCAAATCACATGGTTTTTCTGCTCTTTACCGCCACCCTTTGGTCAATTTCTGTATTGTTGTCTGATCTTTTGCATTGGTTCTAAGCATGCATGTTTGTACTGTGGACTTAAGTCCGATGGATTTCTGTACACACGATCGGACTTTGCTCCATCTGACTTTTGTTGCCGAAAAGTTTGTTTGCAGAGCGAACTTTTGTCAGATGAAAGCCTAAAAAGTTTGTCAGATGGAGCGTACACACGGTGGAATGTTGCCTTAAAACGGCTAATTTGCTTGTTTGTTGTAAAAAAGTCTGATTGTGTGTATGGGCCTTAACTCTGCTCTCAATTTATGTCTGCACATGTGAATACAGTAGAACAGGATTGGCTTCTAGTACTGCCCCTTCTTCAACCAGTGTGAGTACTGCTATGGAGGATATGGCAGCAAAAGACACATTTTGGTACTTCTAGTAGTTGTATGTAAACATACATTTAATTATGCTTAAAGAAATACACCACTGCATTAAATTGTATTTTATTATATCTGCCTGGAGCCCAGCTTTAACCTGCTGTGGATTGAAGACCAGAGATCAATTTTAAATATAAATAGTCAGTGCCAAATATAAAAGCTCTATTTGATTTAATGTGTGACTTGTGTTTTGTTTCTACATGTGATTGCAGATGTAACTGCTGACAGCAGCTTTATTAATGTCCATAAAGAGGTAATAGTTCCTTGCAGTTGCCATAAATAAAAAGTTGGCTATAAATGTTTGCTCATCATATGGAAATGTTAATTATGATTTATACATAGAGTCCATTCAAAGTATTGATTCTATTGAGTCATTCCTTTTCATTATAACTTCTGCCTTTACAGCAATAATCCCATGTTCATAGTGCATTAGAAAAAAAGATAGAGCTCTTTGATGCTTATAGGAGAGGTTTTATTGTATATATTATTCCCTTATAATTGTGCTGCTTTCCAGGGGAGGCTTGCTGTTCACTGGTCTAAATCAGGCACACGATTAGAAGTTATTGAATATTTAGGAACATTTTTCTTTCCAGACACTTCAATATGGCTTAAATCTGCTTTTAGCCAGTGTACCTGCTGATCAGTAATGTGGTAAAAACTGAAAGGACTAATGGTGATATTTATTACACAGGGAATCTTCTAGAAACCAAAAGAATTTAAAATTGTTCCTCGTAGCAAACAAATAAATGTTAAAGGTGTTGTAAAGGCAGAAGGTTTTTTATCTTGATGAATTCTATGTATGAAGATAAAAAGCCTTCTGTGTGCAGCAGCCCCCCCCCCCCCCCGTTGCTTACCCGAGGGTCCTCTCTCTCTGTCGAGTGATGTCCACGAGTGTCTCAGCCATCCGAGATTCACATTCCTGATTGGCAGAGACACAGCAGTGATGCCATTGGCTCCCACTGCTGTCAATCAAAGTCAACTAGCCAATCAAGGGAGAGAGGGGGCCGGGATATCTAAATGGACACAGGGAGCTGTGACTCGGTTCAGGTTCCCCTAAAGCAAGCTGCTTGCTGTGGGGGCATTCATTAGGAGGGAGGGGCCAGGAGCACAGAAGAGGGATCCAAAAAGAGGAGGATCCAGGATGCTCTGTGCAAATCCAGTGCAACAGAGCAGGTAAGTATAACATGTTTATTATTTTGATAGGAAAAAAAATTGACTTTACAATCTGGACTGGACTGAGAATCAGACAGTTTGGAGGCTCTGGGTCTCTATAAACCTTGTTGTGATATGTCCTCTGTGTCATTGTGTCCCCCACTGTGTAGGGATTATTTGTGAAACACTAATAAAATAATTTTACAATCTCCTAAATCCATCATGGGTGGGTTCATTGAAACTGAGAGCTCTTTCGGTGTCTTCTGACCCGATCTGTGGTGTATAGTAGTAGGACAGTGTTGTGCCATGTTGGCCATTAACCAGCACACAGTGTTTGGATTTTCAATGATACCTTTTGTTGTCTGATATATTTAAAGATGTAAATCTCCAAAACCTGATCGGTTTCTTATAAGTGGTATATAAATAACAGGCCTGGACTGATATTCCGATACATCTGGCCTTTACAAAGGAGCCGGGATTGCTTCTGTTATTTAAAGATACATTTGTTCAGAGAAGGGAAGTTCTGCAGGTATGAATTGAAAGTACCCTACTTGCACATACCATCAGCAGCCTTCCAAATTCTTCTGTTATGGCCCAATGTCAACTAATCTGACTAGGAAATCTCAGACACTAATGGGTAGTGTCTTAGCTTACCGTAAAGCAACCCCTCATATTCCTATTGACCTGTCACTAAGATGGGTATCCTTTTCAGCCAACAGGAACGTGCATGAGGTAGGAAAGGGGAGGCATTCTTCTAATGTATTAGGAAGTGCCAAGGCTGTCAAAACAGACTGAGATTTGGTTGTGACAGAATGACTTGGGAGGCTCCTGTAGGTATGTAAATACACTGCTATACCTTAAAATAAAAATATATGTGTGAATTGGCACTGCTAATTGATAACAATGTGGCAAACTTCAAATAAAAATATGTAAAAAATATATAAAATGTACTGTATCTTTAGGACATCATCATATACAAGTGTAAATGTGTTATCTGCGGAAACAGTTTATAAAATGTGCTACTGCTGCTCAATGAATATGTCCAGGGCGTGGCTTGGAGCTCGGAGCGGATGGCAGCAGGCTAGAGGAGCTCCGTTATACCCTCAGCCCTGACAGCGCAATATCCACCATAACCACCGGAGATCATGAGCAGATCCACCCGCCACAATTCTGGAAGCCGCTCCCGTCGTTCCACACCGACACCGGGCACCAGGAGCATCCCGGACATCTTTAAAACACAGCCCCGCCACAGCAAGGCCCTATCCAAGATGGTGCTGCCTCGTGGTGAAGACGAGTTCAGCGAGGATTCCCAATCCGCATATGAGGAGGAGGTAAGGGATGCACAGACAGATCACCCTCTCACCCTCACAGACATGATGAAGATAGCCGCAGATATTAAGGGCACCTTTTCATCCGCCATCACGGAGCTGAAGGCAGACGTTTTGTCTATTTCTGAAAAGCTAGAGAGAGTGGAGAGGGCTGGCACTCACCGAGACACAGCTATAGCACGCCTGGACAAAATCACCGACTCACACACGGCCCATCTCATTGCAATGAACAGACAGTTGGAGGATTTGGACAATAGGGGGAGAAGGAACAACATTAGGGTGAGAGGCATCCCGGAGTCGGTTGAAGCCAGCAACATTCCTTCTGCCCTCCAATATGTGTTTAATGAGCTACTGGAACGCCAAACCGACACCCCAATTGACTTTGTGCGGGCTCACAGAGCCCTGAGAGCCAGGCCTGTTGAGGCGGCCCCCCCACGGGATGTGATCTGTTGCCTCTCGGACTTTAAATTGAAAGAGGACATTATGGCGAAAGCAAGGCGCAATACCCACATCACATTTAATGACACTGAAATCTCCATTTTCCAGGATCTCTCTCCCATTACTTTGAGCAATAGGCGTGTGTTGCGCCCCCTGCTGGAGGCCTTACGGAGACAGAACATCCCCTATAAGTGGAAATTTCCCTTTGCTTTGAATGTGACTTACTCGGGCAGACAATTGTACTTACGCACCCCTGATGAGCTACCAGGTTTTTGCCGGGACATTCAATTGCCCTTGATTGAGCTTCCTGACTGGTATAGGGAATTTCACTACGCGCCTGCTTCTCAAGCCTCTCAGGGATCCCCCCATTCTACCCCCTCGAAACCTCCGCACAAAAGGGGGAAGTTCCTGAAACAACCTATTCCAGGCTCCAGCGCTACCCCACGACGCTCCTCCGCGCCTAGAGCCCTGCAGATGAATCCGGACCCAGAATGAGGTTCGTTCGGGTATGGATGCTCCGCCCGAATTTTAGTATGTATAGGATCGGCTAAGACCAGACGAGCACCTCTTCGGATACAAGTTTTTTCGTTTTAACGTTCGCTGACGTTGCTTACCTCCCTGGTTGCTGGCATCTTTTCTCTTCGTTCATAAGGTTGGTTCGTTTTGTTTTTCGGCTTACTCACCTATAGGAGAACGGTTGCTGATCGTACAGGGGCACACCGTCCGGATGCACGAAGGGCTCAAACCGACTTATTTTTCTTTTTGCACTATGTAACTTTGCAAAGTAGCCCTGAGTGGTCAGGCCTTCAAAACGCATTCCTCCAACATACACTGGAGATGGACTTGTCACCTGCACAAACACGGCCCATGACTTGCCATTGCCTGACTCCTGCATACCGAGCTTGGAGACATGTCGTATTGTTATGCTTTTACGGATGGACGTCGAGACCCGCAGCAGCGGTCAGCTGAACTGACTATTTCAGGTGCCACATGCTGGCGTTACACTGGTTTATTCCCGCTACCGGGAACTACGGTTATGGTGATATTTATATGTTGCATTTTGGTTAGTTTTAGCATGTTAAACATAGGGCTGGGGGGGCGCGGAGAGCAGCAGATACTTTGGAACAGACCACTTATCCCGGATTGCCTGGGATCTGGACTGTTGACGAAGTTCTGGGTGTTACTCCCACTACCCCCACAAGGGGCACCGTGGGTTGGCCCCGTGATTGACTTTCCTAGCTAGCTAGGGTTGTCGTCCGGTGGGTCATTTCACGGCCCCACTTCTTAGAAATCACCTCTGGGGGCTGCTCTCCAGAGGCTAATTACCAGTTCTCCTGTCCCACTTCCTTGGTGTCGGTTAGTGGGCTCCTCCTTCTCTTTTCCGCTACTTCCCCCCCCCCTCTCACCTTTTACTCTACCCACTTTCCCTCCTCCTCTTCCCTCCTCTCTTTCCTGCCCCCCCCCTCTGCTCCCCCTACCTCCTGTGGCTTCCTCCTTGCTCCCCTCATCCACTTCTTTTTTCTGATTCTCATTTTCTCTCTCCTTCACTCGACAACCTTCCTGCTACACGATGATTTACTCTGCTCTGGGGGGGAATCCTACCGTAATTTCGCACAACGTGCGTGGTCTCAATACTCCACAAAAACGGTCGCAACTGTTGCGCCACCTGGGGAAGGGGAAACCGTCCTTTGTGTTTTTACAGGAAACACATTTCAGGGCTAGTGAGATCCCTAAACTGACGAACCAATGCTTTCCTAAAGCTTTTCATGCAGCTAGCCCTGACTCGAAAACTAAAGGGGTCTCGATCCTGGTGGGCCGGGACTCTGGCTTCGAGCTCACTCAGCAAATGGCAGATCCTGAGGGACGGTTCCTCTTCCTCAAGGGGAAGGTGGGGGAGCTCCCTGTCACGCTGGCGAATGTCTATTTCCCAAATGTAGCACATGTGAGTTTTTGTCAGAAGTTGATTGATGAGCTTTCTGGGTTCGCTGCGGGGTGCATAATCCTGGGGGGGGATTTCAACATCTCGTTGGACCCCCTTTTGGATACTTCAGATGGCAAGTCTGCAATTTCATATCGCAAACTTAAAAAGATAAGATCCTTGCTGCATTCTATGGCACTGATGGACTCATGGCGGGTCAAGTACCCCCAGGGTAGGGATTTCACTTCTTTTTCAGCTATACACAACAAATACACCCGCATAGACTTTTTATTTCTGACACAAAGGGACCTACCCACTATACTAGACGCACGCATTGGGACGAGATCGGTGTCTGATCACGCGCCAATCTCCCTGACCTTAACACTACAGCCGACCCGCCGACAGACGAGTAACTGGCGACTTAACCCTGCATTGTTGACGGATCCCACGACCTTGGAACAGATAAGGGAGACCATACAACACTATTTCAGTGAAAATACGACTGCTGATGTTTCCCATATGACTGTTTGGGAGGCACACAAATGTGTCCTTAGGGGCAGACTGATGGGCCTGGCAGCACAGAGGAAGAGGGTAGCGGAACAGGACTTAAAGGATGCTTTTGCAAGAGTGAGGGTTTTGGAAGCACAACACAAGAGATCAGTGGCAGCGTTACTGGCTGATGACCTCTTGCTGGCACGCAGGACTCTCCAGGAGAAGTTAGACCTACAGGCCAAGCGGATCGTGTTCTTCCGTCGGGGCTTTTTCTACGAACACGGCAACAAAAGTGGCAAATTTTTGGCACGAGCTTTGAGGGGGGTGCGGGCCTCACATACCATCACCCAGATCAGGAACCGCGAGAACCGATTGGTTCAAGACACGGACAGTATTGCGGCGGGATTTCACGGGTTTTACTCAAAGCTGTATAACATTCCCCCCCCGCATAAACCAGCTTGGGTAGAGGGATCGAGATGCGAGATCATAGAACAGTACCTTCAACGCAGTGGCATGCCGGGTCTCTCGGCAGAGGATGCCAGGGAACTGGACAGGCCTATTACAGCCTCGGAGCTCACGCAGACTATTCAATCATTGAAAACCGGGAAGAGCCCAGGCCCGGACGGCTTTTCAGCCATTTACTATAAGACCTTCGCACACCTTTTGGTGACACCCTTATTGAAGGCCCTGAATTCCCTTCCCGAGCTCCGGGAGGTTCCACCGACCTTTAACCTGGCACACATTACGGTGCTCCCCAAGCCGGGGAAGGACCCTAGTGCCTGCTCAAGCTACCGGCCAATTTCGTTGCTCAACTTGGACATAAAGCTACTGTCAAAAATTATAGCTACCAGGCTGAACACATTCTTGCCCGAACTGATTGGTCCGGAGCAGGCAGGCTTTATGCCCGGGAGAGAGGCTCGGGACAATGTCATCAAAGTGGTGGATCTCTTGCATTGTATGAGGGGGAGCGCTGTCGAGGGCCTTCTCCTGTCCACGGACGCGGAGAAGGCCTTCGACAGAGTGGCGTGGGACTTCATGTTCGCGGTTTGCAGGCGGGTGGGTTTTCAGACACGACTGTTGGCTTGGCTCTCGGCGCTGTACCACCGCCCGACGGCTCGTTTAAAAATAAATAGGGCTCTTTCTGAACCTGTAAGCATACGTAACGGTACACGCCAGGGCTGCCCGTTATCGCCAATATTGTTTATCCTCGTACTCGAACCATGCATCCGCATGATCAATGCAAACCCATCAATTAGTGGCCTCAGGCAGGGACTTACGCATTTCAAGCTAGCCGCCTACACGGATGACCTTCTATTCTTACTGTCACAGCCCCACATCTCGATCCCTAATTTATTAACTGAATTTGAGATCTTTGGATACCTTTCAAACTTTAAAATTAACTGCGAGAAATCGGAGGCGCTGAACATATCCCTGGGTCCTGCGTGCCTGCGGACTGCCAAGTCTAATTGTCCCTTTAAGTGGGTAGATCACAAACTCAAATATTTGGGGATTTGGCTCACGCCCAACTCAGACAGTCTCTACGCACAAAACTTCCAACCCTTTCTGAACGACCTGCGTGAGGACCTACGGGCATGGCACACTCACCCGTTGTCTTGGTTCGGGAGGGCGGCTGCCATTAAGATGGCAATATTGCCGAGGGTACTATATCTTTTTCACACACTTCCCATTAAGTTGCCTAGACGGTTCTTCATTCACCTGCAAGCATTAGTGAGAAGTTTTATATGGGCCAACAAGAAACCCCGAATTAATTTTTCTACCTTGACTTTGCCGAAGGTAAAAGGGGGTATCAATCTACCAAACTTCAGATTCTACTACTATGCGACACACCTGGTTCGCATATTGGACTGGAACTGCCATGCCACGACTAAGGACTGGGTGAGATTGGAAGCTGGCCTGTCAGATACGCCACTGAGGTTCCTGCCGTGGGTAGTGAAGGAGGCTAGACCGGTCATGCTTGCAACACACCCTCTGATAGGGCCAACTCTAGAAGTCTTTGGGGAAGCATCACGTCGGTGTGGACTGGCATCTACGCCGGGTCCCTTGACACCCTTAGCTCACAATTCTTCATTTGCGTCTGGGCACTCTACGGTGTCTTTCCCACATAGGGCTGATGGGACACCCACGACTGTGACACACTGCTTGGAGAGGAACAAACTTAAGACCTTTCAAGCCCTGGCGCAGGACTTACAGGCAAAACACTTCACTTACTGGCAGTACAGACAGCTACATGACTATATTCACTGCGCGACCAACAGATCGCACGTTTTGAGAGAACAAACGTGGTTCGAACAATTGTGCATCACGGGTGAACCAGTGAGAAGGGCGACATCCCTGATCTACAATTGGCTACAGACCTCCAGGACTGACCGCTCGACCAGACATAAACTGGACTGGGAGAGGTTTTTCTCCAAGACCTTTACGGACGAGCAATGGAACAATGCATGCATACTGACACACAAATGCTCTATAAGCACTAGCACACAAGAAACGGCGTATAAAGTCTTGACGAACTGGTACTTTACACCAGTTAGACTTAATAAATGGTTCCCAGGCACGTCAGAATCCTGCTGGAGATGTGGAGGTGATGGAGGTGATATGTTACATATTTGGTGGAACTGCCCGAGCCTTAAAGGGTTCTGGGACGGGATCTGCTCGCAGATTCGCGCCATCACAGAGACGGGCATTGACCTCACACCTGAATGCTGCTTACTCCACATCTCCAGCTACTCGTTAAGCAAATACAAAAAATCAATGGTGCGCCACTTGCTGAACGCCGCTAAGGCGATCATTCCCAGACATTGGAAGTCCACGCGCCCTCCCTCTTTGAGGGAGTGGCTGTCAGAGGTGGACTCCCTGTACAAAATGGAAGAAACGGTGGCGATGGCTGCCGAACGGACTGACAAATTTCAGACTGTGGAGACCTTGGTTTACCTTCAAATACTCAGACGCTTTTGCGAAACTTCAAAATGGTTGAATCCCTAATAGCTATGTACATGTCTGTTTAGTAGTAAGATGGTCTCATGTGAATTAAGCTAAGCCCTACATTTCAGTTCTCAACTAATTTGCATCTCGAATTGGGGTTATGTGCCGGTTATAATGTAACATCTTTGTTGTCGTTCTGAAGCCAGCTAGTGTACTCAAGACAAGTTATTGACAGGTTCTCGCTTTTTCTGTTCCGCACCTCCCCCAATACGGGGTGCCCACCACCTTTCCTTTTACCCCCAATCCTTTTTTCTTTCCCCCCTTTCTTTATAGACACTTAAAATTCACCCCCACCATTTGCAAGTATCTTAATATCTGGACCATCGGGGGTTTATGGTCGATTACCTCATCAGATTCCGCATTACAGAGGTCCTGATTTATGTTGGGAGGGGGTCCCCCCTTTTTCGGGCCCCCCCTCCATGCTGCTTAATGTTACCGAAATATAAGGTACTCTGTAACGGTATCTAGGAATGAACGATATGATATGTTGTGCATTGTGGGTTTGATCCCACGACTGTTCCTTAGTTTTTATTGTACTATATTGTGATGTCAAATGCTTCAATAAACTTTTATTGGTTAATAATGAATATGTCCAAAGTGTATCCATTTCTTCAAAAGTGCCAAAGTGCAAAAATCAGCAAAAAGTCAACACCAACGCATCAAACAAAAAGTCCATAAAAAAATCAGTTCCTAGAAAGTGCTGGTGAAGTGAAAGAATGTTTTGTCTTTAATCAGCGACAATGTTGACTCTTCACACATGCCCCCCCCCCCCCCCCAGGTCCGCACTCAGCAAAGGGATGTACCCCTACAGGGGTAAAAGGCCTTACAATGGAGTCAGCTCTTTGCTTTGCCCTGCGGTCCTTCCTTGGTTTCCGTGATCTTTTGATACATTCATATACAGATAGATAAGAAAAAAGGGGATCCCATCATGTAAATACGTAAATAAAGGTTTATTAGATAAAATTATTTTTATAAAAAAGCACCATCACTAGTGCTGCCGGATAATAAATAATTAAAAACAACTTTCTGAGACAGTACACATTATATATTTTCACATATTTTTATTTGAAATTTGTTACATTGTTATCACTTAGCAGCGCCAATTCATCCATATATTTTTATTTTACTCCACTGATTCCACACCTGTGCGTACAGCTGGGGTGGGCTGCAGCTAATTACATTTTTCCTGGCATGGAACACTTTATTTCTTTTTATACACTGCTATATCTTCATAACTTTTTTTTTTTTTTTTGTCCTACTGCCCATCTTTTTTTAGGAGTTATGTTCACTCTTGTTGGCTGCCCATCTGTCAGGCTTACCCCTAGCACAGCTAGTCGGCGCTATAGCTGGTTTCTGTGTTCTTCACCTATAGCAGCCCGCTTTTAGCCCTTGTACACACGGTCGGAGATTTCGTCAGAATGTGTCCGATCGGAGCGGTTTGTCGGATATTCCAACTGTGTGTGGTATGCATCGGACTGTTTCCGTCGGACCAAATTTTCCAACTTGCTGGAAATATTTTCCGACAAACTGCTCCGATCGGACATACTCCGATCATGTGTAGAGAATTTTGATCGGACAAAGTGCCACGCATGCTCAGATCAAATTCCTACACCAAAGCTATTGGCTACTAGCGTGAACGTAGTCCCATCGTAACGAAATTGCGTCATCACGTTCTGAAAGATCGGATTTTCCGACAACTTTGTCCGACCGTGTGTATGCAACAGTTTCAGACAAGATCCGTCGGACAAAATCCGACGGACAAAATCCAATGGATTTGGTTGTCGGAATCTCCGACCGTGTGTACAAGAGCTCACATAGGGCAAGCAATCCATAGTCAAAAAGGCAAGCAGCGCTCAGAGCATAGTCTAAGTGTCAATGCAAGGTCATAAAGAGGGAAATCAAAACAGTAGAGCAGGGCAGACAAACAGGGACCTTGGAGCACGTGTTACAAATGCTATCACAAGCATGAGACTGCAGGCGTTGCTGGCTTAAATCAGGTTTGGTCTCCACCCAGAAACTGGCAACATCAATCACCTTGCAAGTGGACAGGCAGACGGAGAATGCATCACTGCCAAAACCAGAATGCTGGAATGAGACCAGCAGCTATCAAGGAACAGGAGCACTGCACACTCCTGACACCATCATTATTGACGTCCGTTTTGGCAAACATTATTGTAACCTGTGTACGTTGTGTTTATTTTCTAATTTTGCACTTAATACTAGTACCGGTACATGATATATGTGACATCCTCATGCGTGGATCCTCATCTATATCCTCATGACATGATGGATGTAATAATGAAATGTTTCTTATTTCTCACTAGGGCTTCAATTTGGCACCATAAGAAAAATTTCTTCCATTAAGATCGGTCGCAAAAGACAGGCCCACATTCTTCCCAGGCTTCTTTGTGACTTGACAGCTAGAGTTTAAACCAAATGAAGTGTGAGAAACCTTTCCCATATCAACCGGATGATGGTTGTATACATCGGGCTTTCATCACAATACAAGCAGAAATAAATAAGTACACAAGTATAGTCACTTAGCAATTTGCTTTGATGTTAGCTAGGGTTATGTACAGTATCCTTGGACTGTCATGTATTATGATACTTATATTTTGATTTATAACGTATATGGTAGGTTGAGATAATTGTAACTGATGTTCTTTATTAAATTTGAGGCACTGCAGTCTGCTCACATAATTTGTAATAAAAACATCTTTGCCATTCTCAAGCTTCCCTCCAACCACTTTGTATATTGTTTTATATATACTGTGATTCTATACTTGCCAAATATGCTGCAGAACTCCCTCCACTAAGACTAGCTGCTGAAACTGCTGTCTACTTCCTGGATTTACACACACACAGGAGGCACACCTCCAGCTCTGCAGCTCTCACTGGCCCTCTTATGACTCACCCCCCCTCTCTTCTTGGCAAACTCCCATGAGATTGAGAGAGAAAGAGCTGTGCATGATGTCAAAAGCCTCTGCCTTTTACCAGACAATCCTGTACCATTTTTTGGCTAGAATGTACCATTACAATAAACATTTGTTCTTTATTATATACTTTTTGTTATTTATGGTTATACCAATGATACATATGTACTATACTTGCCAATGGATATATTTATGGTTTACACAAAAGGTATATGAGTACCTTATTTATTAGTGAATACACGACTCATTTGAAGTCCCATGTTTGTTGCGCCCCTCATTTCTATTGTATAAGGTATTTATTGGCAGAAAAAAATGTTTTACTATCCAAAGTTTAAACAACAATGGCAGAAGATTTATTAGATGGAAAGTTGAAAAAATTACTGAATGTCCACTTTAATTTTATAGTCTGTCCCATAGCCATGGGTAGAGGGTCATGTTCAGGTTCTCAAGATAGGTGCTCATGAGGTGTTTTCTGTCAGCGCCTTCCATACATATAAAGCCCTACATTTCTGAGTTCAGGTGTGCTTTAATAACTGAAGAGCCTGATTGTCTTAGATGAAGTTTAGATCGTGGAAGAAAATGAGGCCTAGTGAGTATTTTCATGAATTGACCACAGAGATAAACATTAACGTGTTTATCACTGCTCTCTGCATTAATTGGCAGATCGTCCATTTTTATGACTTCATCTCCCTTGGTGTTGAATAAGCAAGGATGGGATTTTTAGGACTTGGGGAGACAGTGACACCATAAATGGACATTTAAGCTGAATAAGGTCCAGGAAGTTGTGCTGGCAGATTTTTCACATACCTTCTAACTTATGAAAGAATATGAAGCTGGCGAAGGCTAAGCAAAGTCCAGCATGAGATAAACATTTGTCTTTTTCCTTTTCCAAACAGAAACAAACAAACATTGAAGGAGAAAACGTGCACAGCCCTCAGCATGAGTTCTGGTGAGTACATAAGACACTCTGTACAATAAGTGCATGCTCTTTTCTGCTCTGCATGTCTGTTGTTCTGGAAGTCAGGCATTGATCCAACTATGAACAGCCTCCATGGTAATGTTAATCACTGTGATGTGCATGGTTTGAAATAGAAGTTACAGAATCTTTTGTATAAAATCCTGATATACATAACAGTATGATAACTAGACATATGAAAATGTAATTCATTGCTGCTCAGTAACAACAGGGGAAAACTGATAAAAAGTGAGCAAAATGTTAAATCTTTTTTACATAGTGTCCATTCATTAGATATTCTGCACCACATTGCACTGATCTAAAAAAATAAAAAATCTTTGCCTTAGAACACAACATAGCAAATCCTAATCCATTATCATAGTAGGCTAAATACAGCTCTTATTCAAAGTGTTCATACAGAAACATTTTTTTAGCGGTCCAAGGCTGTAAAGACATAATATCAAGACTTGTATCCTTCAGCACAAGTATAAATGAAGAGGAAGCTTTGTAAAATTTGCATAGATTGGGAGGGGTTAGAACAGTGGCGGCCCGCGCATTGTGGGCGCACGGGCACTGGCCCCTTTCGGTGTGCACAGTGGCTGCATATGATGGGCACAGTGACTGTATTTGGTGGGTACAGTGGCTACATATGATGGGCACAGTGGCTGTATTTGGTGGGCACAGTGGCTGTATTTGGTGGGCACAGTGGCTGTATTTGATGGGCACAGTGGCTGAATTTGCTGGGAACAGTGGCTGAATTTGATAGGCACAGTGATGCTGCAATTGATGTTTTTTTTTTTTTTTTTTTTTTGATTGGTTTGTGCAAAAGTTATAGCGTTTACAAAATAGGGATAGTTTTATGGCATTTTTATTAATAATTTTTTTTTTTTTTTTACTAGTAATGGCGGCGATCAGCGATTTTTTTATTGTGACTGCGACATTGCGGTGGAGACATCGGACATTTTTGACACATTTTTGGGACCATTGTCATTTATACAGTAATCACTGCTATATAAATGCAGTGATTCCTGTGTAAATTACACTGGCAGTGAAGGGGTTAACCAGTGGGTGGCAGTGTAGGGGTTAAGTGTTCCTAGGGGTGTGTTACTAACTGTGGGGGGGCTGGGCTTTCATTTAGTGAACACTGATCTCTGCTCCAATCACATGGAGCAGAGATCAGTGTCACTAGTTGCTAGGCAGAATGGGGAAATGCTGTTTACACGGCATTTCCTCCATTCAGCCGCCCCGTGAGACGATCGCGGGTATGCCCGTGGCGATCAAGTCCACGGGACCAGCGACCGGACTCACGGGGGTCCCGACCGACACGCGAGCACGCCGCTGGCGGCGCGCCCACGATGGCAGGGCGGCATTGAAGATTGGACATACCTGTACGCCAGTATGCCTGCCCGTGCCATTCTGCCGACGTACATCAGTGTGCGCCGGTCAGGAATCGGTTAATGAATTTAAAAAATAAAATAAAACTTTATACCCCCATTTTTGTGTATACTATGAAAGATGGTGTTACACAAGTAAATGGATACCTAACATGTCTCGCTTTAAAATTGCACACGTCCTTGGAATTGGGACAAACCACGGTACTTAAAAATCTCCATAGGTGACGCGTTAAATGCCTTTACAGGTTACCTGTTATTGTTACAGAGGATGTCTAGAATTATTGCTCTCACTCTAACATTCACCATGATACCTCATGTATGGTGCGAACACTGTTTACATATGCGTGCACGACTTACATATGCGTTTGTTTCTGCACATCAGGGAGAGATGAGGGCGTTTCACTTTTTTTAAAATTATTTTATGTTCTATTTTTTCACTGTCACTTTCTCTTTTTTTATCACTTTTTTGATCAATGTAAACCTCCCCTGTAATAGAAATAATGATGGCAGGTCCTCTTTATGGAAAGATCTGGGGTCAAAAAGACCCCAAATCTCTCCTTTTACATTTTAAAATAATAAAAAAAAATAGTTAGTTTCCACCCTGGACCAGAAGTGAGATCATAACATCTCTCCAGTCCTCCAGGGCCATAGATCAATCAGAGATGATCTAGTCTCTCGCTGTCTCTGTGACCAGCTGGCCACAACGTCGGATCGTTTCTTGGGTGAGTCAGCGGACATTGTAAGCCCAAGAAGCAGCGGGAGGGAAGCTTTGGAAAGTGATCCAGTGCCTAATACCAGGATTTCAGCCAAAACCCTGGTAAACCACTTGCAAACCGCGTCATATATATGTTAGCCCCTGTACACACGGTCAGACATTCTGCCAACCAAATCCATTGGATTTTGTCCGATAGATTGTGTCCGAAACTGTTGCATACACACTGTCAGACCAAGTTGTCGGAAAATCAGATCGTTCAGAACGTGATGACATTATTTCGTTACGACGGGACTACATTCAGGCTAGTAGCCAATAGCTTTGGTGTAGGAATTTGATCTGAGCATGCGTGGCACTTTGTGCGATCGGAATTCTCTACACATGATCGGAGTATGTCCGATCGGACCAGTTTGTCGGAAAATATTTCCAACAAGTTGGAAAATTGGGTCCGACGGATATTCCGACTGAATCAGTCCGATGCATACCACACACAGTCGGATTATCCGACAACGCGGTCCAATAGGACACATTCCGACGGATTCTCCGACCGTGTGTACAAGGGCTTATACAGCTTTAAAGTGGAATTAAAACATCCTATCCTTTACATCCAAGGAAGCTGCTTCTGTTTGATCTGAAACTGCCGCTAAGCATGTGATCAGTTAGGAGACAGGCCATTTGATGATTTGTTTTTTGAAACCATGTGTTTAGTTCTGCTTTATGATTTACTGCTGTTTAGGAGCTCTGGGCTAAATGGCAGTCTTCAGCAAGAAGAAACCGGAGCAATGCTGGAGGCAATTTACAGTACACACTAATTTTAGTAGCACAATTATTGATAAAAAATAATGTTCTTTAGCAAGGAAAATTCATTCCACATTAGGTTGTTATGGGTAATGTTATGTCACAAATCGAAATCCACTTTTAATGCAAAAAGCATTGCCATACTGAACTTTTTTCTGTCTCCTTAATGGTTGCTGACTGATGCATGAAAGATATGAGAAGACACATTCTTTCTGTATTCTTCCAACTGTCTCTCTTTTGGAACCAAATTCCAACATTAGTTCCTCCTCAATTGTCCCTCTTTGAGCATGATATACCGTATATACTCGAGTATAAGCCGAGATTTTCAGCCTCTTTTTTGAGGCTGAAAGTGCCCCCCTCGGCTTATACTCGAGTCATCGCTGTCTGCCCGCTCGAACAGCGTGTCGAGCAGACAGACAGCGGCCATTCTATTCAAAAGCCGCGCCTCCGGCTCCGCCTTCGCCTGTGATAGGCGGAACACTGAATTTCCCAGCAGCCTGTGTTCCGCCTATCACGGACATCGTATCATCCTCGTACTACGGACGAGGATGATACGACGTCTGTGATAGGCGGAACACAGGCTGCTGGGAAATTCAGTGTTCCGCCTATCACAGGCGAAGGCGGCGGCGCAGCTTTTGAATTTTACAATGGCCGCCGACGAAGAGGGCACGGGACGGGACGGGACGGGGGCAAGGCAAGGCAAGGCACGACACGGCACGGGACGGAGGCAAGGAGGCAAGGTAAATCCCCCCTTCCTTGTGTGCTGTGTGTTTTTCAGTCCTTTGCTCACAAAGAAATGATCTTTTCAGAACAAGCCAGAGAGTTTCAGAGGAACATTAATAATTCATATGCCTACAGAATGCGGCTGCTTGCTCTTATCAGCAGATAATTCTGGCCAGAACAATCCCTGATTACATGTGTTTATTGTGCCCTCGAATGCCTTCCATAACCCTGTGTACATAAAGATTCATTATTCTTCACCGGCACTATGGCTCACCCTATAGGGCATCATAACACCATAAAGAAAGTAGGATCATCCCAAATAGGGATCTGTAGTCCCTTTAAAGCCCAACTCCATGAAACAAATTGCTGGTTATTAGGAGGCTCGGGACAAAGGTAGGCTGGACACACACACACACACACACACACACACACATACACACACACACATACACACACACACACACATACACACACACACACACACACACACACACACACACACACACACACACACGGATGGATGGAGACACACACAGGGATGGATGGATGGATGGAGACACACACACACAGGGATGGATGGATGGATGGATGGAGACACACACACACAGGGATGGATGGATGGATGGATGGAGACACACACACACAGGGATGGATGGATGGATGGACACACACACACACAGGGATGGATGGACGGACACACAGGGATGGACGGACACACAGGGATGGACGGACACACAGGGATGGACGGACACACAGGGATGGACGGACACACACACAGGGATGGACAGGCATGTCTCACCCTCGGCTTATACACGAGTCAATAAGTTTGCCAGTTTTTTTGGGGGTAAATTGGGGGCCTCGGCTTATATTCGGGTCGGCCTATACTCGAGTATATACGGTATAGACTTTGATAGTTAAATAATGTGTTTGTTACATTCAACTTTTATTTCCAAAAGCTAGAATAAAGCTAAAGTCATAATTAACAAGACATACATTTTTGGCCAAGTTTTTCATGGACTTTGTGAGCAGATGTGTACTAAAAGTATTCACTGTATTTCTATTGTTTGCGCTTATGTTAAATGGTGTCTATCCATCTTAGAAAGATGGGAGGCATGGATGGCATTGACTTGACACATTTGGGGAATATAGAGTTGTTGTCAGGGAATGTTGGGTCCATGGGGTTATAAAAGTCTTTAGAGTGAGGGATACTATGCCTGCAGATATAAGTATTTTACATGTATTAGACATTCGTTAACTTAAAGTACGGTATATGTGAACTCTCACTTTATAAAACAACCCATTCAGTTTAAAATGGGAATGAAAGACAAAACTTATAAAAAAACATTATAAATACCTTTTATCCCTTTTTTATGGTAAATGATCACTTACCTCCATTTTCAGCCCCCCCTCCCCTCCATACCAGACCTGGCCTAGCATGGATTGAGGGGGGGGGGGGGGGCACCATATTTATTTATTTATTTTTATTTTTAATGTTGGCTCTTTTGGTTACATTCTGCTGTCAGTGGGGAATCCCCTGCTGATAGCAGGGGTGACTCATCATTTTTAGGATGCCAGCGGGTGCCAACTCCTCAACCAATGATTCATCCATGCTGCCTGATCGCTTAATGAGTCACAATAAAAACAAATCACATTAAAAAATACTTTATCCCTGTGTGGTAGAATATTATGCTATGGTGACCTTCTTATTTGTACTGCAGACAATGAAGTAAACCTAGCAAACCGTGTGGTAAATGGAGTAACGTCTGGCTGCAATATGCAGGAAAAAGGTAAGTCATATGATTGTGAATTTTATGTGTTATCTAATATAACAATAATATATAACACAAACGTAAATTACAATAATGTGTTTGAAGTATGGCAATTATGCATTGAAAGATTAGAGCTATTTTGTACCTGTCACATACAATTTAATAGCCGGTGTGAAATTAGGAGCATGACTAAGAACTCATAGTATCTAGTTAGAGCAATGTAGCAGTATTTGTTGTAATGGAGATAATGCTCAACTAGGTTCTATGTTCAGCACCACTATCGGTATATGGCAGTAGTACATGCAACAAGATTCTCTGGCAAACAAAGTGAAGATGCCACGTGACCCCCCTCCCCATCTAAATGGATTTGTGCTGCATGGCTTGGATGGCACGGGGTGCAAACATGAAAGCCTCTAGGGTTGCTACCTTTTGGGTAAAACAAAGCAACAAACAACAATCCTCCAGCGCTACACTTGCTGCTGGCAAAGATAAATTGTATTCAATCAAAATTGAATAGTGTAGGGAACTGATGTAACCTGAATCGCCGGCATGTACATATAAAAACGCTAGCATGCAATAAAATCAATGATGGTTGAAGCTGTGTGCATGTACACACACATGTGAATAAGTCCAGGAGGTTAAACTGAGCAAAATAAAAAGTAGTCTCTGACAGACACCGCTGGATGGAACAAGGCTGTTTTGGGCTGGGAAACCAAGGAAGGGATGGGGAAGAAGTGTAGCACAGTTTTATTAAAAATTATATAAATATATAATATGAATGCACTCACAAACATTCAAGGTTACAGGTACAGGTACATGTACAGCTCAGCGTGGAGCTGCCTAATGCCGCGTACACATGAGCGGATTGTATGGCATACTTAGTCCGTCATACAATCCGACGGACAGTCCGTCATACTTTCGACTGAACGGACTTGACCACACACGGATGCACAAACAGTCCGTCGAAAGCTTGCGCGATGACGTGTACAGCACGTACGACGGGACTAGAAATAGGAAGTCCAATACACAGCAAAGCACCTTTCCGCCGTGTAAATCCTTTCTGGGCATGCGCCATTCTTAGTCCGTCGAACTAGCATACTGACGAGCGGATTGTCCGCTGAAATCAAAGTATGACGGACAGAATTTCGAAAAATCCGAAATACTTAGTACGCCAGACTGCACGCTGAAAAAGTCCGCTGAAGCCCACACACAAGCGGACTGTCCGCTGAAATGTGTTTCGACGGACTAAGTAGGCCATACAGTCCGCCCGTGTGTACGCGGCATTAGAGTTCCAGTCCATGCTGAAGCCTCTGTGATGAGACAGCCGCTGCAGGAAGAAGTGCAGGGAGTTGCGCTTCCGCTGGGCAACCGCCACAAAGCCATCGAAGGAGCTGCAAAACCCAATAGATTCTCTTCTTCCCCATCCCTTCCTTTTCCACCTTTTGAAAAACTGAACAAGATAGGAATGTGGTTTGCAGCATGGTAAAGCCAGGTTGATTTAGTGTGCATTGGAAACACCGCCAGGTTTCATCATCATAACCATTAGAAATAATTCTAGCTGGAAACTAAGATGCAGTAGGCCTCAACTCATCAAAGGGGTAAATTTGATTCTGTAATCTATTTTCCCTGTGCAGTAAAATTATTATTTTTCTGGTGAAAAGCATAGTGAAGTTATTTAAAAAAAGGAAAGATGTGCTTTTCTAAAAATGCTGTGTATTTTTTGTTCAGTATGGCACCTCAAACAAACTTACAAAATAGATGAAAACGGCACAAAAGCTTACATATAAACAATAAAAAAAATCTGCAAAAAATAGAAGAAGGGGAGAAAGAAATTAATACAAACGGATTGGTTACCTATGGGCTAATGAGTAAGAGGAACAACTTCTATTTAAAAAAATAAATAAATCACTTAACTCATGGGAACCACACCTGATTGTCAAATTGACAGCTTAGCCCCACAGATTTTACCAGGAGTGCAGATGTCCCAACTATCTGCCCACAGCCCCAACTGCTCCGTCCTCACTGCAGTACCTGAGATGATCGTCTTTCCTACCACTGTGTCAGATCGAGCTTGTATGGTAGACACTTCATTTGTGGGAGAAATGTGTGCTCATCAAATTCTCCCTGTTCTGCTATTTTTCAGATTTCTGCTAATTTTTATGTTTAGTTAATAATTTTATGTACAGAAATACTAGTCTGATCTTGTTGCATAGCCAGCAAATCTTATCTCATACATATGAATTTTAGACAATTGTATGTTCATTATACTTTGTGCAGTTTCAATACCTAGCATTGTTCAGTGCAGCAGCAAAAATCTAAATTATACAATAGTAGGTGAATGTGTGGAGAAAGCTGGAATACATTTAATAACCTGCCTCATGTAACCTTCATTCTAATGAAGGGCTTATTCCATAACCGGTAGAAAAATCCCAGCAGAAATACACATTATGGATTCATATAACTCTTTTCCTCTATCCCTGGGCACCTATATTTGCCTGTTCTGCCACCGGCAGGTACACAAATTTAAACATTTATGGGGATGGAGGAGTCTGCAGATTTCTGCAAGCAATTCTAGATAAATGAGTGAAAAGTAAATGAGCAAACAGTGTATATATGTAAAATGCAGAGGAACACTCTGTTCTTAATTTACAAGTTCTTTCCGAATGCATTCTTTCAGAATGCAGATTAGTACATAATAATGTATAATAGAAGGAAAACAAAATTTGTGGGGTCACTTAAAATGTAGAGCAAATATCACTATCCTCTTTCTGTCATATTCAACAAGCACACTGTGTTTGATGGCCAAGCCATTCAAAAAATTCAGTCTGCAGTATCAGACCTGTGACATTCTGAGTTCTCTATGCAGGACGCAGTAGCGCAAATTTTGAGATTGAAGAAGAGTCAGTCATGTGACTGGTGATGAGAGGCCCTATTCGTAAAGCACATTGCAGTGTTTTTTTTTTTGTTTTTTTGCTTTTTATTAAGTGGGCCACACCACTACTTTATAAATAAACCCCCAAGGTCCAACAAGGCTTCTGTGTACATCCTATTAATTGATAATAGTGTATAGGCCATTACTGTAAAATGGCAACTACAATTAGCTTTTTTGTTTATTTGCACAACTCAAGTATACTGTATCCTCTGTAGTGTACTATTGAAAATCTAATTTTGTTCAAGCACTGACCTAAGCCGGGTACACACCACAGGTTTTTTTTGTGCAACCCCGTGGGTTGCATGAAAAAAACTGACAGCTGCAGTCAGGAGCTGCTGTACGAACCATGTGAGCTGTTGTGTTCTGACAGGTAATACAATAAAAATACATAAAACAACAACAAAAAATAGTGAACAGGTGAAACTACAATTAAACTCATCCTTCCTACTCATAGAGCACAGATAGTGCCACCCGGGCCACAAGGGCCATTAAAATGAGGGAGTAGTTTGTCCTGAGTTTTATCCCCACCCCACCACCCAAGACACAAGCAACCTATAGAAGGCAGGGAGCTCTCGTGGGAAGTACAAAGGTTCGAGACCAGACAAGGGCAATGCTTTACTACAGTAGTAGTCCAGCCAGATGTCCCACACTTTGGATTTTTTTCTGGCAGCCTCGAGACATATATTTCTCCTTGTAAAGGGGTATAACAGAATTCACTAACGATTCCCAAAATACTAGTGTGGGAGCAGATCCAGTTTTCTAGCATAAAACAATAGAAGCCCCAACAATGTACAAACAGCCCTGGTGGGGACCAGAGCCTCCACTGGCTCAAGGAGGCATACATCCACCTGCTGTTGGATAGGGATAGTAGTCAACCGTTTGACAAACTGAAGAATCCTCGACCAGAAAGTTTGGAGGTATGGGCAGGACCAAATCTTATGGAAATAATCTGCAGGTTCTGCTTGGCAATGCCAGAAATGTGGAGGGCAGTTCGGGTAAATCCTGTGGAGTCTGTGGGGAATCAGATAGAACCTGTGTAGAATTTTGAACTGGATCAGTTCATCCCTAGAAGACACAAGTTGAGAAAATGGGTATTCCTATATGACCTCACAATCATTGCCATTCGTTGATGTAAGTTTAAAAAGAACTTTTAAAAGAAATGATTTGGCAGTTAAAACAGTTGACATTTGAACTGAATAGACACATGCATTTACTGATTTATATCTGGTGACAATCACCAATCACACCTCTGCATTTTTTATGTGGTGTTATTTTTTGTATGCTTTACTATTCATCCCTATGGAAGGTGCATTTTTCCAAAAACTCCAGCAAACCATGTTTAAATGGAGTTCCACCCAAAAGTGGAACTTCCGCCCATTTGTCTCGCCCCCCCTCCCCCGATGCCACATTTGGCACCTTTTAGGGGGGAGTGGATATCTTTCTTTGACAGGTACCCTATCCCCACTTCCAGGAGACCGGGCCGCGGCTTATTATGTCAGCAGCTCGGCTCCCCCCTCCTCCTTCCCCCACCGCCAGGCCAGTAGGAGAGTGCAGCGGTGTCTCACGCATGCGCAGTTGGGACTCACCATAATGCTTCACTATCGGGTTTCCTTGCCAGCAATGGCAGCAGCAGCACCCGACAGCTGATGGAAACATTAGCTTCGGTGTCGACATCGCTGGACTCCAGGACAGGTAAGTGTCCATTTATTAAAAGTCAGCAGCTGCAGTATGTATTGCTGCTGGCTTTTCATTTTTGCAGGGATGGGCAGACCTCCGCTTTAACAAGCCACACTAAAACAAAACGCTACAGATGTAGACTACTACAGAGCAGCCACTGAGTACTTTCATCCAGTTTTATGTGTTGGCGAATGGCAAAGGAAGAAATCCAAATTATAGTCTCGTAATACAAGTGATGAAAGCCGAGAACTTTTAATATAGACCATAGCTACGTTTTCTGCGGCCTTAGTTTACATGCATTTTTGTGGCATATATGTTTATAATAAAAGATCTCAAATGCAGACTAAAGTGTATAGAGTTAGCTTGTAGTTCTTTTTCTATAACTGGATATTTTAGAAATGAGAGAAGTTTTAAAATATGAATCTATATGCATATAAAAATGTATAGAACGCCCCCCTAATACAAACATTTCTGTGGGGATGAGAATACTGTTTTATTTTTATTTTTTATGGTCTCATGCCCCTAAACAATAAGGCAGATGTGGAAATACTAAGTGGTAGCAACTAAAAGCAGGTGCTCATCCTGAGAAGGTTATACTATACAGTCTCATTGCACCAACTCTTTTGATCATCTATGTAATATATAGGCCTGTCTGACTTTATACAAATGATCAATTATTTAGGTTTGTCCTCATGTTATAAATTGCAAGCCAGAAGGGAAGGGTTAGAGCATTTGTCAAGCTTCTACTGTTGCTCTGACCATGGAGATTTTCTCTTGTGTAGCACATACCCTCTGACTGGTCCCTCTGTTTTTTTCCTGAGTTCTCTTCCCTTCTGGGTCCCTAGGCAGCCAGCCAGGCACACAACACTTGCTGCACGGTCTCTCACAATAACCAGGCAGTGGATGTTTTTATTTGGTTTTATTGGTGGGTAAACTTCGATGGGGTGCAGGGAAAGTTTTGGGATACTCCAGACATATAGTGCACAAACATTTTTAAGGAATCTTTTTATTCCTTATATTCTCATCAAGGAGGCAACCCCTCTCTTTGTGGAGAGTAGAGACACAAACACTTTTCGGAGTCCCAACAGGGTAACTCCCAATTTAGCAGAACTGGCGCAGTCAGTTACCAGCAAACAGTCACTAGGATCCCACTTCCAAACCTCTACTCACTGTATCTGTAGATACTTGGATACTGCCTGTCCAATATTGGCTAGACACTATAGTGTGAATCTCCAGGCTGATTCCTCAATGTACCCCTCTACTTGGCTCTGAACTGCTTCCAGAAAGATAGCCCCCCCCCCCCATCTTCAGCATAGATGGGACTTCAGTCCTTAGACTATTTATCTCCACTCAGCCACCTACTGAGCACCCCCCCCCCTCCTCCTCAGGGATTGGATCAGAAAACTCCTAAATATTTAGACCCAGGGTCAGCCTCTTCCAGCCCACCTTATTCTAGAAACTAGAATACAAGGGGGAGTAGTTGAGCCCTGCAGCCTGTGAGGCCCAGAACGACTGCCACAAATCAAACATTGTTCCACAGTTTACAAAGGGTCCAAAAACGAAATTTTGCCTATACCCTTTTCTGGCAACCTATTCTAGGGATGGTGCTACATCTGTTTTATTTTTGACAACCAAACAAAAAAATGGCAACACTGGCACAGACAGCAATAAAGACCTCAGAGGTAACTTTCCTTACTAAATGATGTTTACTGTTGCTGTCTTTGTTTCCATTGGGGAGATCTCCCTTTCTGTCGCAGTGACAGAAGATAAAGGGTTGAGAAATCTTTCCAAGAGGGACACAGACAACAGTTAAAATCTGAGGTAACTCTTGTCCACTCTAAAAAAAAAAAAAAAAAAAAGTCTGGTTAGCTACTGGCCTTGCAAGTGAAGGTAAAAAAAAAAAACGTAAAAATCCGAATGGTGACAGGAACAGCAACAAAACTATGATAAAGGTTCTAACCTTCTCCGGTATATCCAAAACAAAATGAACAACAAAAGTTTTCTGGAATTAGATTTTAATTTTTCTATGTTTTGGTTGTATGCTGGGATATAAGTCAGAATTCTGAAGAGGAGGGGTGCACACAACCTTTTTCTTGGTACTGATGTCACATTGCCAGGCAGATAGATAAATGTGCTAAATGGGGATTCCAGCGTCATAAAAAAAAAAAAAAAAAAAAATCTATAGCTATTTTTGGCAGTAATGTGTAGAGTTCTAAAAATAACCTATGAACAATACGATTTTGTCTTCCTAGCTGGTAGGGCTGCTATTATGCAGATGAGCTGATCCCATCTTCAGAGAATGAAAACTACCACTGAGAAGGGTGATCGGCTTCCATCACATACATCTAATTTCTTACACAATTGTTTTTTTTTTTATATAAATTATTTGGGGATCAGATGGTCAATTCTCAAAGCTAATTGAGTGTTTTTTTTGTTTGTTTTGTTTTTGTTTTTAATCGCATGATTATTTTATCATCAAACTATTTGGTTCACATAGCAAAATATTGCATAGATTGTGAATTTATAATATTTGTATAAAATAGTTATTTAAAGTAGTATTAAACTCTCAGCATTTTTTGCCTAAGACATTAAAGTGACTGTAAAGGCAGAAGTTTATTTTTTATCTTAATGCATTCTATGCATTAAGATAAAAAGCCTTCTGTGTGAAGCAGCCCCCCTCATCCCCCTAATACTTACCTGACCCCACCTCGATCCAACAATGTTGCATGAGAGACTTGGTTGCCTGGGACTCTCCCTCCTCATTGGGTGAGACCGCAGCGAAGTGCCATTGGCTTCCGCTGCTGCCAATCAAAGTCAGTGAGCCAATGAGGAGAGAGAGTGGGTGGGGCCAGGCCACGGCTCCGTGTCTGAATGGACACGGGGAGCTGTGGTTTGGTCTGGGTGCCCCAATAGAAAGCTGCTTGCTGTGGGGGCAGTCAACAGGAGAGAGAGGCCAGGAGCACCGAAGAGGGACCCGAGAAGAGGAGGATCTGGGCTGCTCTGTAAAAATACACTACACAGAGTAGGTAAGTAAGGCATGTTTATTATTTTTAACAAAATGAAAGGGGTTGTAAAGTCTCAAGGTTTTTTCACCTGCATGCATTCTATGCATGTAGGTGAAAAACCATTTGTGCTGCAGCTGCCTCCAGAGCCCTCCCTCTTTTCTTACCTAAACCCATCCATTCCAGCGACCAGCACAAGCCCAGCAGTTCCAGCCACTGTCTCCGACCTCATTGGATGGATTGATAGCAGCAGAAGCCATTGGCTCCCACTGCTCTCAATCAATTCCAGTGACATGAGAGCGAGGGCAGGACCAAGTCCTGCTGTCTGTCAATAGACGCAGCAGCCCGCATGGGTGCCCCTCATGGAAAACGTCTCTCAGTGGGGACACCCGATGAAGAGGAGGGGCCAGCAGCGCTACTGGGGCACCGCAGAAGAAGAGGACCAGGGTTGCTCTGTGTAAAACCCTTGCACAGGGCAGGTAAGTATAACATGTTATTTAAAAAAAAAAAAAAAACCTTTACAATCACATTTAGCACAATAAAATTGACAATACCCAGTAAACTATTAAAATCTTACTCCAGCAGTCGCGGTTTACAGCTTTTAATGCTGTTGGCTCCTGCTATCTCAGTGCTGCTTTCCTGAACTTTTGGTCTTCACAGGAAAAGGGAACAGTCGACAGTGCAGTTTGGAGTCTCTTAGCTTGGGGAAGGGAGGAGAAGAGGGGAGCAGAAGAGTGCCTTGCCATCCTAGGCTATGGGCTGTATGTTTCTATTGCAACACAGTGTAGGGAGAAACCACTCTAGTCCCTGCAAATAGAATACTGCAAAAAGGAGCCACTCTAATGCAGAAAACCTGAGGCAACGGTCATGGCACCAGTTTAAGTTGGAAAATGGGTAAAGATTTTGAGAAAAAACTTACTCAGTAAGGGATTAAATCAGCTGCTGAAAGTGCTTAAAAACGGAGGGTTTATAAACACATTAAAGTTATTCTTAACCCAATAAGAAAACAATATTTATTTCAGTTTACTTTCATGTGATGTACTGGACATCAGGAAAGGAGAAATGTGTTTGTATTACTAATTAGGGGAGCAACCTAGTGTGACATCACTGCTAAGACAATGTACGCTGCTCCCTTCTCACCCACGGCAGGGAATCTGGTGTTGGCAGAATCGCCAAGTGAAAAGAAAGTGTAAATGAGGCCTAAAACACACAGGGGGAGATTTACTAAAACTGGTGCACACAGCAGCTGGTGCAGCTGTGCATTGTAATGAATCAGCTTCTAACTTCAGTTTATTATATTAACCTCCCTGGCGGTATGATTATTTCAGATTTTAGGTGCTGAAAGCGGTACCATTATTTTGCATGGAAATTTTGCGTTTTATATTGTAGGCCTGTAATTCTTAGAAATAATTCACTTAAATCCTTCCAAACAAGAGTTGAATAAACATCCCGGGTATGATAAAGTTTGAAATACCAAATCATAAATTATAATAAATATAAATAAATATATATATATATATATATATATATATATATATATATATATATATATATATATATATATATATATATATATACTATGAATAATTATAACAAATAATAATAATAAAAATTATTCAATAATGTAATGAAATCAAAAATACTGAAATTTGCTCAGTTGCAGAATTGTCTCATTACTTTTAGTGATTGATAATGAATTTCCCCACAAATTACTATCGCTCAATTCTGCAAGGGATTCTAATTTATTATCGCTGTTTTCTAGCTGGTCTAAAAGCACTTTTGACGTAAACTGACATTTTTTGGTTGCTATGGGCAATCTCCAGTTTCCTGGCATAAAGAATAGTATTTATAATATAAAACTGCATGCAGGAAACTGGACAAACCACTAGGGACAAAAGGGATGTGTAATTTGATACAGTACCGTAATCTGTAAGATTACAATATACTGTATCTATACTGTGTTTTTTACTTTTTGAATTTGGCACCGAACTCCTTCCCCCGTGTGTCGCAACGTTCGCAAGGGAACGGAGCTCGGCACTGTGACAGATCGAGCGAGACACGGCGGCTCACTGATCACAGCAGGGAGACATCGCAGGAACCAGGGGACAAGGTAAGTAAACCTCTACATCAGGGGTCTCAAACTGGTGGCCCTCCAGCTGTTGCAGAACTACAATTCCCATGAGGCATTGCAAGGCTGATAGTTGCAACCAGGACTCCCATGGGCAGAGGCATGATGGGACTTGTAGTTCTGCAACAGCTGGAGGACCGCCAGTTTGAGACCCCTGCTCTACATGGATCCTGCGATGCAATCCCGAGTACCGCTTTTGGTACTGAAATGTCACCCCGGGCAAGGCTCGGGAATATCGCCAGGGAGGTTAAGCTTTGCCAATAAAACCTAGAAGCTGATTGGTTACTATGCACATATGCACCAGATTCTGTGTGCAGCAGTTTTAGTAAATCATCCCCGCAGCATAGCAACCCGATCTTAGTGAACTGACTTTTACATACAAAATACCACAAAAACTGGTACAACTTGTGCTCACGTTTAAACTCTGCAGATCTGCATAATACAATCTTCACCAAATTTTTACTAAACTTCAATTTTTATTTTATTTTACAAAATACTAAATAACAAACTGTAAATGAAATCGCCTAATGCATCATGTTTTAGGCCTCCTACACACAGATGCATGAGCCAAAGCAACATAAATTCCAGCATATTTTCCCCGCTCGGGCTGTACTCAGGTATGCAGCAGTGCTTGCATATACACTAGTAAAGTGTATAGGAATATAAAAAAATAAAAATAAAAATTGGATTTTTTAATACCTCTGTACACTAAACTTGTGTTTTTCCAAATACCGCAGTATAACCAAGTACAGCCGCGCACAACCCTTTGTTTCTGAACAGCTGTACACAGCACCTGGGCTTCCTAGGCAGTGGAAGTATACCGGAGTCTACATTGCACAGGCTCGGGTGCCATGTGCAAGAAGAAGCCTAGTGAAAGGCGCTTTTGCTGAAATTTGTTACCAGCGTAGCTGCAAATAGAGCCTATTGAAGCTAATTGCTAATCACGTATAACAGCAAGTTATTTCAAAAGAATACCCTGCTTTGAAATGAGTTTGCTACATACCCACGTTGTCTATTTAATTATCAGACTTCACCTTTAAATCCCCCTTCCTTAGAGTGAAATGAAGATCAGCTTGTGAAATGGAAGATAACCTTCTGAGTATGTGAGGATGAGTAATGAAATCATAAACTGCCAGGTCATGTACTTAGAAAAAAAAAAAAACACTTACATGAATGTAATTTCCCTCCAACACATCAGTCTGCTAATGTAAATATAAACTGTCCTGGCATTTATTCCTAGGAGGCACGCAAATATGCAATAATAAAATGCATTGGTTTCCTGAATCCTATTGTAAGCAATAATGGCATTACTTATAAAGTAAACAAATGCGGCCTCCAGGAAAAAAAAATGCATTTTAGCTTGTTTACTTAAACCTAATTTTGTTTCATTCTATTTCTGGAGCGTCGTATTTTATAAGAGTGCAAGGTTACGTGCGTGTGAGCAGATGTAAACCTTTGCAGGTTCATCTAACAGGACTGATTGGCTGAGTCAGGCCAAGCACTTCAGTGCAAACATACAGTATAGCTGTCATTAAATGTCAATGACAGATTGGTGGGTGGCGTTGGAAAAAACATCCCTTTCTATTACATGAACACTTTAACATTTTTAACAGGTTACATGTTTAGAGTTACAAACAAGGTCTAATTCTAGAAATATTACTCTCTCTCTAACATTCGCTGTGATACCTCATGTGTGGTGTGAACGCCGTTTACATATGCATGCATAACTTGCGTATGTATTCGCTACTGCGTGTGAGCATGGCGGGATGGAGGCACTTTACTTTTTTTCTAATTTATTTTATTTTTTATTTTTAACCACTTCAGCCACTTCAGGATTTGCCCTCTTCATGACCAGGCTTTTTTTGCGATATGGCACTGTATCGCTTTAACTGACAATTGCGCGGTCATGTGACGCTGTACCCAAACAAAATTGCTGTCCTTTCTTTTGATTACCTCTGTAGTTTTTAGTTTTTGCAAACAAACAAAAGAGCGACAATTTTTAAAGAAACATAAATTTTTTTTGTTGCTATAATTCATTATATATACACAAATTTATTCATCAGTTTAGGCCCATATACATTCTTCTACATATTTTTGTTAAAAAAAATCGCAATAGTCGTGTATTAATAGGTTTGCACAAAAGTTATCACATCTATGAACTATGGGATAGATTTAGGGACTTTTTTTTATTTACTGTTTGTACTAGTAATGGCAGCGATCTGTGATTTTTAGCGGGACTGTGACATTGCAGCAGACAAATCTGACCCCAAATGACACTTTTTGGGTACCAGTGACATTTTTACATTGATCAGTGCTATAAAAATGCACTGATCAATGGAAAAATTACACTGACAGGGAACTTTTTTCCTTGTACAGGGAATGTAAACATCCCTTGTAATAGAAATAAGGATGACAGGGCCTCTTTTTGGAGAGATCTGGGGTCCTTTTAAAAGCAAAAGATGAAAAATAAATAATTTTGATCTTTTACGTAAAAAAAAAAAGGTTTACTTCCGCCCAGACTAGAAGTGAAGCCATTACGTCGCTCTGGTCCTCCAAGGCCATAGAGGTGATCAGAGACAATGTAGTCTCTACCCTCCTCTGTGACCAGCTGTCCGCACCGTCATTTCTTTGGCACTGGTGAAAACAGTAAGCTCGGGAAACACCGGCAAGTGGTGGTGGGGGGCATCCCCACGGGGGGGGGGGGGGGGGAGTGTTGTGTCCCCTCCTGACTCTCCTGAAAGCGATCCAGCGGCCAACGAGCCACTCAGACTGCTTTTGTGAGAAAGACAGCAGAAAGAAAGAATACCAGGGCTATGGCTTATAGATTAAAGCTGTAACCCCTGTAAACCTTACAAACTGCGTCTTGCGGTCAACAAGTGGCTAGGGATCAATTTTTCCCATATACAATCAGATTGTTTCACATCTGTGCCTTTCATGCAGCAGTCACTCTTTCTCTGAAGATGTTTTTCGATAATGTCTTTAAAGAGACCTGACACCAACTTAAAAAACTAGAGCTAAAAACAAGTATAAATCAATCTTTTCTAGAAACATTTTTTTTCTGTTCACATGCAATGTGCCTTTGTGGTTGTTAGAAAATTTTGACTACTCCAGGAAGAGTTAATTTTTCTTTGCACAGCCCTCCCCTCTTTTGGGAGTGTTTCACTATTTTCTGTGCTGGTTAAACTTCTCTGCCTCTCCCCACACTTCCCTAGATAACCTTTTATGTAGCTGCCAGAGGGAGGCGCAAAAGGCAATACCATAGAGATATACAGTACTTGCATCTACTGGCATCACATCCAAGATGGTGGAACCCAGCAGCAGTCTCAGGGATTTTTCATGTCTACACAAGGGAAGCTTTTACAGTTAAATAATGTGCATAAATGATGTTAAACGCATATATAATCTTATGGGAAGATTATTGCTGAAATTACTGATTGTGGGAAAGGGGTCTCTTTAATAGTTACTTAAGTTGTTACATCTTACTCATCAAAACAGCTGTCATGGAATGATGAGTTCTCACGTTACGGCCATTTACCTAATTTGTTTTTTTAGGGCTGGGCAAAAAGCAGTTCATTAATCTGTAATAATTGGTAAATGAAGCATAACGTGTTTCGGTATTTTGTAGATTTGAGTTGTTACGCCCTTATATGACTAGTGAGAAAATCTGAATCACTGAGCTGTATGTAATCCTTCCACCACATTTTCAGTATTCTGCTCTCATAATTTATTAGAAGAATGTTTGGAGTTGGTGACATTGGCACCCAGGAAGTATGGTGCCTGCCAATTCTGGATATCTAAAACTTTTGCGCACAACAGGCCTGGAATAAGCATGCTGCAAATGAGTATAAGAAAAGTGCCAGAATTCCTCATCTTTATATTTGTTACAGGGTAGAGACTTGAACAGCACTAAAACCACAACATTAGCATGATAGCTAAGGACAAGCATTATGGAAAAGAAAGCTCAACAATGACGGCCTTCATGATTCTTAGTCCTGATTCACACCTTTGCATTTCTAGTGCTTTTTGCATTTTGCAGATTTGCACTACAGCACGTGTTCCATAGGAAACCATGTTAAATGGACTGTAGTGCAAATCTGAAAATGCAAAAAAGCACTAAAAATGCATAGGTGTAAATCGGGCCTTAGAGTCCCTTTAAAGGGAAAGTATACTGTATAGGCAATATACACTTTTATATTAGGCTATTTTGGTATATTCGGAAATTGTGATGTGATTTACTATTGAATTTAGGCATGTGCAGATTGGCCACTCACGGGTGTCTCAATCTTTTTTCAGTGGCAGCACCCTTTAAAAGTATGTAAAATCTTGGGGCACCCCAGTCTAAATTGTAAAAAACACAAACATTGCGTATCAATGGGAAACCTGAGCCAGGAACATTGCACACAACCACCTTCATGAAATTAACTGGTCCTCCCGTCACAACGCAGCCCCCTTCACATCAGAGGTCCTCCCGTCACAACACAGCCCCCTTCACATCAGAGGTCCTCCTGTCACAACACAGCCCCCTTCACATCAGAGGTCCTCCCGTCACAACACAGCCCACTTCACATCAGAGGTCCTCCCGTCACAATACAGCCCCCTTCACATCAGAGATCCTCCCGTCACAACACAGCCTCGTTCACGTTAGAGGTCCTCCCGTCACAACACGGCCCCCTTCACATCAGAGGTCCTCCCGTCACAACACGGCCCCCTTCACATCAGAGATCCTCCCATCACAACACAGCCCCCTTCACATCAGAGGTCCTCTCGTCACAACACAGCCCCCTTTACATCAGAGTTTCCTCTCCACATCAGAGGCCCCCCATCATGACAAAGGTTCCCCCATCACATCTGAGACCCGCCTTCATGTAAGAGACCTTTTACATTAGAGTTCCCCATCATATCAGAGTACCCCCATGGCAGAGCCCTCCCATCACAGCAGAGCCTCCCCATGACTAAGTCCTCCCATCACGCAGTCCCCCAATCACAGTCATCATTAACAGAGCCCCCCAATCACGGAGTCTTCTCTTCAAAGCAGGAGGAGGGCTTCCATCCCCTTCTGAATTCTGGGGTTGCCCTGCATGTCATACATTTATACGGTGCAGAGGCCAGTCACTGACACCATAGCAACAAATTATGCTTTGTGTCCTGCCCTACAGCATCATTGTTTGTTTTGACACTGGCAGCCAGCATTCCCAAACCATAACAACTCATGGCACTGATCCAGGACAACCTAGGTATAGGCCTGACTCAATCAGGGGAATGTTGAACCTCTGCATTGAGACCACTGCTTCCCCACAGAGAGCAAATCTCCCGTTCTGCAGCTGCTGGCAGTGGGGCCCCTGGAAAGTAAAATAACATTTATTATGAGCCAATGAGAAATGTTGGACAAACATTACATGCATACTTTGGCTTCAGTATACCTGTCAAGTGCATATATTTGGAAATGAAGAAACAAAGCATACGAATAAACAATTTATGCTTACTTGGTAGTACAGCTGAATGGCTTTTCTGGTTTTCTTTGGCCTCTGTGCTGTCAGAGCCACTGGCCCAGAACAAGTGTGTTACCAATGAAGTCAGTGCAAGGATGAAGCTCATGATTTCCTTGCTTGTTTTCAAAGTAATGAAGCATTTGGGTTAGCATAACAACTTACAAGCTAGTATTTTCAAATTGAGGTCGGTGAGCTATTCCCTGTATGGGGTTTCTTTAAGTCTTAATCCTATGATGATGGTTTTATAATAACCTGCTTTGATTTATTTTAAAGCAGTTGTAAACTGTTGGACAATTTTTTATTTATTTTTTGTACCTGCAAGTTAAAGACATAATGTGCATAGCATACTAGCACATTATGTTAAACTTAAAACTAAGCTCTTCCAGTTCCAAGATGTCAGCGCTGCAGGCACTCTCATCTTCACCCGTCTTGCTTTCAGGTTCTTGGACTCCGGCACTGTGACTGGCCAGAGCCGCAATGACATCACTCCTGAGCATGTGCATGGGACCAGCCATTCATGGCATGGGGCACTGAAGAAACAGCACAGTTGGCTGTTTCATCAAAGTGCATGCGCCAGTGATGCCACTAGCTGCATGCACACTAAATATCTCCTAAACGGTACACATTTAGGAGATATTTACACTACCTATAGTTAAGCCTTATTATAGGCTTACCTATAGGTAAAAGCAAAAGATGGAAGTTTACTTTCACTTTAAAGCCCAACTTTGGTATGAAAAAAAAAAACACCCTTGGAGTGCTTTCGGATAGTAATGCTTACTGCTATTTGAAAAGCATTCTGCAGTGGTTGTGTTGCAGAGGGCAATATAGGAGAGGTGTCAGGTGGCGCTACTGCTGCCATGTGACACCTGTTGTGTTTTTTTTTGTTATTTTTTCTTTTGTTTTTATTGTTGAACAGCAATTTTACATTGCAGGACTGCAGTTAAACTATGAGCCAAGTGTTTGGCTTGCAGTTGTGGAGCAGGCCCATTGATCTCATTGGACGAGTTTGAGAGGCAGTGCCACCTGTAAAACTCTGAAGTTGCCTGTCAGGCTGTAATGTAAGCGTGTCCAGTGGGTAGACAGGGATGGCAACACCGCAGCTCTGCCACCTGTTTTTACCACCCCTAATTTCCAGTGTGCCGCCCCCTCGCAACCCACAATGCAAGATTTAGATGCTTACAAAGAAGCAGAGATAGAGACTGTATAACTTAGTGGATTCTTCACGCTGGCTGGCTCCAGCACTGTCCTCTCCTTCCTGAGGCTCCAGGCTGTAAGGGGAGGCTTCAGGGGACTAGTCACAGAGATCAAAGGAGCTTGCCAGAGTGAGGAATAAGGTGAGTATTACACCTATTCCCTTACTCCTAAAGAAAAGTTGGCATTCAAACCTTGCAGCATGGGGTAGTTATTTTCTTGTGTCCAGAGTTGGGCTTTAATGTTTTTAGACAATAGCAAGGAGGGACCGTTTTATAGCTGATCATTTTCCTAATAGGTATTTGTAACAATTACTGTGCATTTAGGTCCAAAGTATATAAAGATTGTTCATTATGGAATGAAGAGATGCCCTAAACTCAACTACAAGTTTACAAGCTGTTAGTAAGACCCCTTTCACACCGAGGCGCTTTTCAGGAGCTTTCATGCTAAAAAAAAAGCACCTGAATAGCTCACGAAAACCTATTTCTATTAAAATCAGTGAATGCTTTCACACTGGGCAGCGCAGTGAAAAAACGACCCTCTCCATTGAAATGAATGCTTCAAAAGCGCTCAGTATTTTAGTGGCAGTTTAGAATCGCCTCAGTGTGAAAGGGGCCTAAGGTGCAGACCTGGGATATGCTGAGATAATGAGCTCACATTGTTTCCACTCTTGTGTCCACAGCAGCTGATGGATCTCCTGTGAGTTTTCGCTCACTCTCAGCTATTCAGATCATTCCAGTAAAGGGAGTACAAAGTTTTCCTGATCTTGTGCCAGTTCCAGGTACATGTGTGCAGCCCAAATGAGCCATGCCCATTCTGCATTGTTTGTCTGTCTGCGCTGCTTCGCAGTCATGTGACCACCACTGGACCGCTTGTAATAGATCCATTTCCATTTGTGCTTTTATTGTAAACTAGTGTCTTTGAGTTGATCTCATCACCAAGTTTGTGTTTGGAATGTTTTGCTTTGTTTTACATTTCGTTCTCACAGAAATGATATGGAAATGATTTATAATTGCAGAATTTACACTTTCTTTTTGTTTGAAAAAGTTATTTTACGCTTGAGCATGCACTGGGCAGTTATACGTTTTGCAGAGGAATGTTTTTTAACAAGAGTTTTTTTGCTTTTTGAATTATGATATTGCTCACCTTTTAAAATGTTTTGTACTCTGGTAATTACAGACTGAAAGCATGCCATGCATGAACTGTTGGTAATCCAATATGCTTAGCTAGTTGAGAGTTTTTGCCTTGTAGTTAACCACAGCCACCCTTCCGTGCCACAGTTCTTTGTGGCCTTGGAGCTTAAATAATACAATTTAAGTAAACATCTAAGAAGCCAGTTTAATACACATGCAAATAAAATGGGACGCTGGTTTACCTTTGCTAAAGGATTTTTATTGTGTAGCGCTATGGATGGAGTACATGCGGATAAATGAAAGGTCTGACTCGTCTATTCATAGAAGGTTTAGCGAATGGAGGACAAGGTGGAAAGGGTGAGCATAGTCCCCATCGGAAGATTATTGGTGGCAGTGGGGGATAGGATCAGAGAATTCAGCTGCAACAACAGCCATCTGCACAAGATTATAAGTATTGTCCCTTGTGTTTGTTCTATTAATGTTTTGACACTAAACCTAGTAAGGAATCATCTTTACATTTTCTTCATAAAAATGATGACCCTGTAAAATATTTCTGAAATATGGGGCAGGATGATGTGTGTGTGTGTGTGTGTATATGTATGTATATATGTGTGTATATATATATATATATATATATATATATATATATATATATATATATATATATATAATGAGGGTGCTAAAGAGAAATGATAATATAAAGCATGCATGTGTTGTTTACAGCCTCATATCATGTAAATGAATCCAAGTCAGCAGTTTGACAAAGACAGTACCTCACTCATTATGCATGTCATTATTACCAACTAGACTATAAATCTTAGTACCAATCTTAGTACCAAATACCAAAAATTTGCACCTGAATCGCACCGAACTCTGGACTGCAAACTGCAGCCGAACATGTGTGAACTTGGCCTTATAGTATTTGGCTAATGCCCCATACACACCATCGGAAATTCTGCCAGCAAAAGTCTGATGAGAGCGTTTGGTCAGAAAATGCGATCGCGTGTATGCTCCATCGGACTTTTCCTGGAGGAATTTCAGCCAGCAAAAGATTGAGAGCATGTTCTTAATTTTTCTGTCGGAAAAAGTTCCGATCGGATACTCCGATTGTCTGTACAAATTCCGATGCGCAAAATTTTTATGCATGCTCGGAAGCAATTTGACGCATGCTCGAGAGCATTCAATTTTCTCAGCTCATCGTAGTGTTGTACCTCACCGCGTTCTTGACGGTTGAAAGTTCAAAGAACTTTTGTGTGACCGTGTATGTATGCAAGACGGAATTCCCTCAGAAAAACCATCAGAGCTTTTTCCGCCGAAAATTCTGATCGCGTGTACGCGTCATTAGTTTTTTTTTTATACATTGCACTTGTGGCATATTTTAGAAAAATTATGCCTGATAACTGTATAGCATAGCTCATGTGGCATTGGTTACTATTTTACACCATAGGCTAAATTTACAGAGGTAGATGAGTTTTCACAGCACTGCATTTTTACACAAAATTGGAATTGTACTGTTGAAAGCTGTTTTTCTTGGGAAGCATTATTTGATCACCACTTCAAGCAGTTCATTTTCCTTTCTTTTCACCTTAATTCACACCTCTTTGAAAACTTCTGTTATTTTTAGCCTAGTAAGCCAAGGCTAGTAAAATATTAAACTTCATTTTTATTTTCACAGCCAAATTGGGATAACACCTACTTTGTTTGCCATGTGTTCCCATTCAAACAGCATAACTTTGAAAAAATAAAATAAAATTAGTGCTTACATTCTTGTTTTAAACAACAAACAAAAAAAAACTCCAAAACGAAAGTTTCCCCTGCTGTGTCATGTTAAGGAGGATGTGTGTGTGTGTGTTAAACATATATACTTCTAGGTGTGTTGTGTGAAATGGAACACATAACAAAACATATGGTGGGGTTTTCCTAAATTTGACTGCAAAGGTGAAAATATACTTGACACTGATTTCTCAATGGTGGCTATCTCCTAATCCGCCAACTTGTGCCCGATGCTGTGCGGCTATCAATGCTGTGCTGGATAGAGAGCAAGTCGTATGCAAAAGTTTAGAAACCCCTGATTTCCATGATTGTCATTTATAAATATTTGGGTGTTTGGATCAGCAATTTAATTTTGATCTATCCCATAACTGAAGGACACAGTAATATTTCAGTAGTGAAATGAGGTTTATTGGATTAACAGAAAATGTGCAAAATGCATCAAAACGAAATTATACAGGTGCATAAATTTGGGCACCCTTGTCATTTTGTTGATTTGAATACCTGTAACTACTTAGCACTTATTAATTGGAACACACAATTGGTTTGGTGAGCTCATTAAGCCTTGAGCTTCATAGACAGGTGCATCCAATCATGAGAAAAGGTATTTAAGGTGGCCAATTTCAAGTTGTTCTCTTTGACTCTCCTCTGGCAACATGGGGGCCTCAAAACAACTCTCAAATGACCTGAAAACAAAGACTGTTCTACATTTTGGTTTAGGGGAGGCTACAAAAAGTTATTGCAAAGATATAAGCTATCAGTATCCACTGTGAGGAAATGGAAGACCGACCACAGGCACAGTTCTTGTTAAGGCCAGAAGTGGCAGGCCACATAAAATATTGGAGAGGCAAGGACGAAGGATGGTGAGAATGGTCAAAAACAGCCCACGGACCATCTCCAAAGACCTACAATATCAACTTGCTGCAGATGGTGTCACTGTGCATCCTTCAACAATTCAGCACACTTTGCACAGGGAGAAGCTTTATGGGAGAGTGATGTGAAAGAAGCCTTTTCTGCACACATGCCACAAACGGGATAGCTTGAGGTATGCAAACGCACATTTGGACAAGCCAGCTTAATTTTGGAATAAGGTGCTGTGGACTGATGAAACAAAGATTGAGTTATTTGGTCATAACATAGCGGCAAAAGAACACAGCATTGCAAGAAAAACACTTGCTACCCACAGTAAAATTTGATGGAGGTTCCATCATGCTGTGGAGCTGTGTGGCCCGGGCCGGTACTGGGAATCTGGCTAAAGTTGAGGGTCGCATGAATTCCACTCAATATCAGCAGATTCTTGAGAATAATGTTGAGGAATCGGTCACAAAGTTGAAGTTACGCCGGGCCTGGATATTTCAACAAGACAACGACCCAAAACACTGCTAAAAATCTACTCGGGCATTTATGCAGAGGAACAAGTTCAATGTTCTGTTAATCCAATAAACCTCATTTCACTAATTAAATATTACTGTGCCCTTCAGTTATTTGATAGATCAAAATTAAATTGCTGATCCAAACACACAAATATTTATAAATGACAATCATAGAAATTGTCAAGGGTTCCTAAACTTTTGCATACAACTGTATAAGCATAGCTGCTATCCTCCCAATATGTAGCACCCACTAGTGTGGATTATTTCCCTGACTCTGCTGATAGTGCTATTGCTCTACGATGGATCCATGGTGGGAAATGTCATTTAATTGTATTACTGAATGTCTCAATATCCTTTAGTGATGGTTGCTAAAAATCGGAAAAAGATTTATTTATCTTTTATTTATTTTTTCTCTTTGTTTTCTATGGACATTTGTGTAAAAAAGATAAAATAAAAAAAAAGGAAAAAATAAATAAACTCAAGAAAAAGTGTCTGATTAAAGAAAAAAAAGCCATAGTGTGATGTGATCATCTATGTGATCTCAAGGTAGCTGATTTATCCTGGATTCTTTATGGAACCACCACTGCCAATGCGTATGTGGTATAATTTGTGAAAATGCCTAAAAAAATTAATAACATAACAAGGTGTGAATTAATCTGATCCATGTATGCCTTTAGTGAGCCAAAAAGTAATGCACAATAATGAAAATACCGAATCATTGAGGAGAATTTATCAAAATTGGAGCATTCATAATTTGGAGCTGAATTCATGGCAAATTGTCTTCAGTCCTTCATTTTTTAACTTAACTGAACAAGCTGAAGATAGAAGCTGATTGGTTGCATGCACAGCTGCCCCCAAATTCTGTCTTCTCCAGTTTCACTAAATTCCTCTCATCATGTTTCTGTGAACAGACTGGGATTGTAAAGCCTCGTACACATGATCGGATTTTTGGCAGACAAAGCGCCAGACTTTTGTCTGCGTGTGTCTGGATTTTGACTTGCATACTAATGGCACACAATTGTCGGCCAACAAACACGAATGTAGTGACGCACTACGTGGAATTTCAGCTCTTGAGCGCCACCCTTTGGGTACCTTCCGCTAATGTCGTGTTTGGTGAGCATTGATTCCGAGCATGCGTGTTTGTACTTTGGACTTTTGTGTGATTGACTTGTGTACACATGATAGGAAAATCTGACAACAGACCATTGTCCGCGGAGGATTTACTAGCCTGCCATCCAACATTTGTTGGCCAAAAGTTGGACAATTGTCTGAAGGAGCGTACTAACGGTCAGATTTTAGGAAAACAGTCTGTCATCATACAATTCCCTGCCGAAAATCCAATCGTGTACGAGGCTTTAGAGACCCTGTTGCCAAACAAAAGTCTTCCCATAAGGTTTTATGTATATTATTTACCTGTAAAAGTGTCTCTAACACTTTTATGCCCCGTACACACGAGCGGACTTTTCGACATCCAAACTCCGACGGACTGAGTCCGGCGGACTATCCGATCGTGTGTGGGCTGCAACGGACTTTAGCAAAGCTAAAGTCTGACGGACTTTAGAAATGAAGCATGCTTTAAATTTTCCCGACGGAACTCCGCCGGACCCGGTCCCCTTTGAAAAATCCGCTCGTGTGTGTGCTACTCCGACGGACTAAAACCGACGCTAGGGCAGCTATTGGCTACTGTCTAGGAACTTCCTACGTCGAATCCAGTCGTACGTCATCACGTTCGACTCCGTCGGAGTTTGGTGTGATGGTGTGTGGTCAAGTCCGTTCGGTCGAAAAGTCCGCCAGAACTCCGTCGGAACTCCGGCGGAACTCCTTTGGAGGTCTGTCAGACTTAATTCCTCTCGTGTGTACGGGGCATCACAGTTCTAAGACTGCTGCAGGATGCTGCCATCTTGGACATGTCAGCAGCCCCAGCAGACTCGGAGCTGTCACTAAAGTGTCACTCTATAGTATTCTCCTTCCCTTCTTCCCCAGCAACTACATAAAATGATATGTAGGGAAGTGAGAGGAGGGACAAGATGTTGGGTAAGCACAGACAGTAATTAAACATTCCAAGTAGAAGAGAGGGCTGTGATGTGAGAATCCCTTTAGTGAGGACAAAAACATCAATTTAAACTTCATACGGGAAGTTAAGGGGCCGCATACCCAGTAAGGTGAAATAAAACCCATAAGAATAAAGCATATCAAAGAAAGGTTGTTTCTAGGGGGACTAGCAGCTCTCTTAGACGGACAGCTGTCACCAATATAAATGTCCCCATTGGACACCTTCCCTCAATTCCTATTGTGACGAACACTTAATATCTTGGGTTGTCCCTCAAATTCAGATAGATAAAATGTGTGACTCTTCCCATTGAGGACAAAAACAGCAATTCAAATTATATACAGGAAATAAAAGGGGCTGCACCCTGATGGCTTCACTTCTTTTCACCAAACTTTATTCAGCTGAACAACTCATGCTGCAAGTCCCTACCTAGGAACAGCTTTTCTCTGACATGTTTTACCCTTTATTTGATTTCTGAGTTATTTGATGTTGCTATTGCTGTAAGTCGTCATTCATTTCTTCACCATTTCAGTAGGCATGATATATGTGGAATGTACTGATCTATGTTTTTGTGGCAGTATTATGCATGGCATATACAGCAAGTTGTTGAGTAAAGGGTTCCCACTATCTGGGAGTTTGGAATCTATTCAGAAATGCATTCTTATCTGCTTTAGATGTGGATCCAGCAAAAGTATGCACAGGAAAGGGAGCTGTGACACTCCGAGCATCCACACCTCAAGGGGAAGTGCAGAAAAGCAGATCTACCCTAGAAATTGAGCTGACACCTTGTAAGTTCTATCTTATTTAAATATCTGTCCCATCATTAAAAAATTAGTATGAAATATTTTAACTGCCTTTTTATTACATGACAATTTTCTCATCAATATTTTAAATTCCAGTTCCTTAATCTAGGTTAAACCAAATTGTTATTTAACCACTGCAAGCCTTTAGGGCTCGTTCACACCATATCTGTTGACCTGTTTAAATCTGTACCGATCAGCAAAGGCCCAACACGCTATTCGCACCACAATGCTGTGCTGAGGTGCGTTATGGAAATATGCAGCATGCATTCATTTTTTTTTATTCTTCGGGGTTCATAAAATGAGCACATGACAGTACAATGATAGGTGTAAAAGATATATTACAGGTACAATAACGTACACTACAGTACTAAACAATGCTTCTTCAAAAAGCTCTCATAAACATAAGAATCTAGTGGAAACATCAGTCCAAGTCCCAGCCACTGGTGAGTACTTTATAGCATGCAGTTTGACATGTTTGAAGAATTTTGCACTCAGAAATGTCAGCCCACGTGACCATTTTATGTTATTATTTTCAGGTTTCTTTGGTGTATAGGCCATGGGACGTATACAGATCAGCAGCACATGGCTCGTCGAGATTGACAGGAATCTACATACTCGGATGATGTGACTAATGTCTTCAAAGGACTGTTTATAAATTTGCACAATTTATTGTTAGTGTATAACCACTTCGGCTCTCACACCTGTTCACCGCCTATGGACCAGACCATATTTCACATTTCTGCTATGTGTCTGTTCATGAGTCCATAACTTTCTAATTACTTTTGCAAAAAAATTGATACAGATATTTTATTTTTTTCAAGTTTAATCAGTAATATTTTGAAGACAAATATTAACATTATTATTATACATCCAGTAGAGTGGGTAAGGGGAGCAAAAAAAATCCTCACCGGCTCATGCAGGGCCCACGGGGTGTACACAGAGATAATCTCATGAGCAATGAGACAAACCACAGCCTCTGAAGCAACCAAAAGTATTAAGTAGTCCCTCCAGGATAGTGCTAATGACCAGATACAGCTTGGAAGTCCATTCCCAAGGAGAGGGTTCAGAATTCCTCTGAATTCTGTAATATTGTTTTTATATTCTGCTTGGCTGTGCGCTGTGTATCCACTCTCAGGCACTAAGATATTTACCAAGATTGTTTAAACCCACCCTGAAGAAGGAGCATAGAGGATCCCGAAACATTTTGGTGTTTGCTTTATACACATTCGGCCAGTGTACATTGGTGCTATTTTGTGCCTTGCATCCACATACCGATACAGATCTAATTCTATGTAACATTGTTATATGTACTATATTTTTTATGACTACTTTTTAACATTTGATACTAATAAATATTGACATTTGGTCCAGCCTGCGTCTGTACACTTTTTGAGCCTTAAAAGGTCCCGTCTGTTTTTTGGGGAATTTTCCTTCCTATAAAAGTATTACGGATGTGGCCTTATTAAGCAGTTTTCCATAAACCTCTTTCCATTTAATTTATCCTTTAAATTAGGACTTAAAGACTAATGTTGTCTTCTATTTTCAGAACTGAATGCACCTTTGATTATGAGAGTGCTGTAGAGCGAGAGGAAGGCCAAGGCCCATCTACAGCAAGCCCAAGCTTTAGAGAAAGTCCCATTAATAAAGGGAATCCTGTGACACATGTGTAGCGGACAGAAGAGGATCCAATTTTGAAGGCCATAAACAAATTACTTGAGAAAAAAAGTTTGGAGGACACCCCGGAATACCACCTGGCTATGTCCATGGTGTCCTTTATACAAAAAGTTACGGAGGACAAAAAAATTAAATTTGCTGTCGACATGTTGAAATTAATGAATTCCTACTGTCCAGATGCACAACACAGTAACTCATATCTGTGCCAATTTTCAACACCCCCATCTAGGTATTCCCATCCCCCTATCTTCCTAGCTTCTCATTGCCATAACGGGCAACTTCTACCTCATTACATGGAGGAGGAAGACACCCTATCATTTAATATGCTCTTCAGTTAGAGGTAGAGATGAAAGTGTATTTAATCTTGATCTTCATTTCCCTCCTTCCACATCACAATTATTTATGGATTAGGAAAATTTGAGACAAATTATTTTATTATGTTGGACCTTGTTTTCTGTGTCCTTTAGTTTACAATTTTACTTCTTTGGCCTTTATGCCATGGCCCTTATTTTTTGATGATATGCATTGCAGTTTGTGGAAAATAATAAAATAATTTTTCCCATTAAATTGCTTATGTGATTTTTATTAACAAATGTTGTAACACCGTTCATTACTGTCTAAGATCTTTTAAATCCTTTCACTAATGAATTTTCAAGACCAGATTTGAGGATGTTTCATCCCAGTTCATATACCTGGGAGGAAGGGAATACTGCAAAAGCTTAAACTGGATATCATGATATCATAGAGTACAGGACAGTGTCTGAATATTCATAAACCCTGGGATACAGGCTGGTACCTTTAGTTTATTGAACACTCGCAAAGCTTTGTGGATATGGAATATACCTTGGACATAACCTATAATCCCACCCTACTCCATGAGACCTCAGTTTTTTGCTAGTATCCTACAGCGATGGACCTCTTTTCCCTTAAAGAGAAATAATGCTTTACTAGATTGATTTTTCTTCTGATTTAAGCAACTCTTCAATCAAATTCTCACTATCTTCTGATTCGACATTTGGAACATCACATCCACATTAGTGCAACCTTCATAAAACCTAGGGAGCTGTACCTGAACTCCACGCTCTGGGGATGGCTTGTAATGTTTCAGGCATTGGATCCTGCTTGAGTGCTCACCTTAGCACTTGCAGCACGTGTAGTTAGCCTCAGGGTGCTATTCAGGTCCAGGGTAATGGCCCATTCATAAAGGGCCAGACCCTGGAGATGCCTCTGGGTGCATGCCCACCTGGAAGGTCGAAGCCTGAACCCTGATTAGAACCAGCAATATGAACAGGTAAAACAGGTATATCCTGTACTGGTCCGATACTGTAGTCCCACTTATTACAAGTTAGTAGTATTAGTTCTACATAAAGCTGTGAGGAAACCAAATGTTAGAAAACGAATCACTCTTAAACTTGGTAAAAATTCCACTATTCGGAGCATAGTCTCTGGATGACAGGGTATTTTAACACACGCAGTACATATTGCACTATTACCACATTCCATTTCCCAAGCTCTTTGTGGTACTCAGGCAATTCTTATCTCCTGTTTGCCGTGAGGACATTACTGCATTGTCTTTCACAGACACACACACACACACACACATAACCTTTTTCTGCACCCTACACTGAGTGCCCCATAAGGAAAGATCCTCACTGATCGTAATGGTAGAAACCAGATACGAGTGTCAATGCTTCTCTTGCATTGCAGCAGGACCCTTTTTTAACACTGACCTCTTATACGCCTGATAATATGGATTCAGGCAGTATGCTTGCCAAAGCAGATATGCTCACTTTTGCTGTGCGCAAAAGCCTCGAAATTGTCGCACTTGATTCTGCCCCTTCTCGTTGTGCCCCCGCCATGCCCCCTTGGGTACTATAAGACCTGTTAACTCAAAAAATATTCCCCATTCTTGAGCAAATAGAATGGGCAATTTATGTCTTCAAAATATTACTGATTAAACTTGAAAAAATAAAAATATCTGTATCAATTTTTTTGCAAAGTTATAGACTCATGAACAGACACATAGCAGAAATGTGAAATATGGTCTGGTCCATAGGCGGTGAACAGGTGTGAGAGCCGAAGTGGTTATACACTAACAATAAATTGTGCAAATTTATAAACAGTCCTTTGATGACATTAGTCACATCATCCGAGTATGTAGATCCCTGTCAATCTTGACGAGTCATGTGCTGCTGATCTGTATACGTCGCATGGCCTATACACCAAAGAAACCTGAAAATAACATAAAATGGTCACGTGGGCTGACATTTCTGAGTGCAAAATTCTTCAAACATGTCAGAGGAGGAGCAGAGAGCTCTGGTGGGAGACCACCAAAGGAGAAATAAGGGAACCGCTATGTGAAATATGGCACAGAGCAGTAAGTATAACATCTTGTTTATTTTAATAAACAAATTAGCCTTTACAACCACTTTAAGAATTGAGTTCCTCCATCATGGTGGCAACTTGTATTTTGTAATTTACAGATCTCTAATGAGAGATATGATGGGAGCCAGCAGGAGGAGAACCTCTGGATCATACATGGGTTGGGGATCATGCTGTGTATTGGTTGGATCTTTACAATCTAAACATGGGTGTAATATTATCATGGTCAGAAAGATGAACTTACCCCTTAACTGTGTTGTTGCAAGTGTACTATTACGGCTATAATCACCTTAAAGCATAACTTCTAGTACGATTTCCTTTTTTTTTTTGTGATTCTAAAAAAGTTGCCCCTCATTAGGTATATCTAAAAGCCATATCATTGATCTTTCTTGTGTTATCTTTATTTGTTTTTTTGAACAATATAATGGATCTTTGTGTATGGGAGCTGTGGCTTATATACATGGAATAGATGCCATTTGTAAAACGCTACCTTCCCTTGGTCAAGAACAAGGGGAAACCGAACAGCCAGGAGTACAAAAAGAGAGCATTACTATCCGGCATAAAAAAAAAAATAACATAACACAGAGCAGTGATATGGCCATAACATATGCCTTGGGGAGGTAACGTTTGCTAATAAACACAAAACAAAATAAACACACCATAGTGTAAGTATCAGATGCTGTGTGTGACATCACTTTCCAGTATTCTGTGCCCTGCAGTATAAGGTCCGGTCTCAGCATTTTCAGCAGCTTGCCAAAGCTGCAAAAAATGAAATCCTACACACTATTTGAATTCTTTGTTTAGCATAAACTACAATGTTACAATAGAGCTGGTTTACCCTGCCTGACAGCTTTAGGCATCTGTGTGGCAGCATGGAGCTTGTGTTGTAACATATACAGTATGTGTGTCTGGAGCAGGAATTGTATTTCACCAGCAATGTGACCCGAAACAGTGACACATATATGTAGGAGCATGGACCCCTCCCCAAGTTACCACAAGATCAAAAAAATAAGAATCAGCGAACATAATATATTGTGCAAAGTTTCTCAAATCTTCTACAAATCAGTCACAATATTATATTTATTATAAATTCTTGGTGTATGTAAAACCCAGCAACCAACTCCTATTTGCTCTCTTTTGTCCTGTCAACTATATCATGAAAGTGTGTTATCTGTTTGATAAGTGAAGTCATGACATCTGAGGACTGGTAAGTTGCAATATACAGTATATATGTTTTTGTTCTTGGGTAAACATACAGTTTAACTTTAATTAGCCAATCATTTAAAGTGCATTTTTGCTAAAAAGTTTCTTCTGCACTTGATTGGGTATGATGTTGAACTAGAATAATTGGATTATTAAATGACAACTATATGTACTTTTCCCATTTCCTGCACGCCCACTAGTGATAATGCCTAACAGTCTCCTACCCTTTTAAAAATAGAATACATTACTTTATTGTGCAATAGATTTCAGTTGAGATGTATGTATAGGAGAAAAAATTGTCCAGATGACCTCGTAGATCCTGGTACAAGGTCCAAAACTGCCCTTTTGTTTCACCTTGAGTCAGCAATAGATGAACCCAGAAATTACCCAATCTCCTCCTACACTTTAATATAGAATGTCCCAAAAGAACGATCAGTAGTGTAAGGCCCCTCTCACACTGGGACACTTTGCAGGCACTACGGCGCTAAAAATAGCGCCTGCAAAGCGCCCTGAAACAGCCGCTGCTGTCTCTCCAGTGTGAAAGCCCGATGGCGCTTTGCGGGCAGTTTTAACCCTTTTTCGGCTGCTAGCGGGGGTTAAAACTGCCCCGCTAGCAGCCACATAGCACCGCTAAAACAACAGTAAAGCGCCACTAAATATAGTGCCGCTTTACCGCCAGCACCCGCAATGCCCCAGTGTGAAAGTAGCCTTAAAGTAGGCGTCACTCCAAAAAAGAACTGGCTTAAAAGCTTGCAAAGATCACCTCTGAAAGTGTGCTCTTCTCACTCCCTCAAATCCATAACGGGAAAAGAAAGTGATGTCAGATGTAGTAGGGTGAAAAATAGCTTCACAATGTATGATCAAAATTCACATATCAATGGAAGCCAACACACATGCAATTTCTATGCATTTTTATACAAGTTATGGTGTGAACAAGTCCTTATTTTTCATGAAGCATTATCTCATGAATTTTTACTTTACCTGCATCTGGAAGGACTATTTATGTTTTCAGAAAAGATGTCTCATGGAACCTCACATCAACAGTATGCAGAAGTTAGTAGCATTTTCAATAGCACTAATTGTTTGTACATTTTAAATTTTTATGCTCAAATTATCACAAAATGCAATAATATGGTGAGCATTTAGCAAAATTAGTTGACCATTGTGTTAAAACATGTTGCAGTCATGTGCCCTATGTACACTTAAAATCCCATAGCCCATGTCGGAAGCAAGAAAGAGAGGGTGGCTACATACAGTAGGACCATGGAGTATGAGCATAACCTCCCTTAAACAGGAGGACGGATCACAGCAGCAAACAAAACAAAAAAAACAAAAAAAAAAAAAGGAATTTGGAGAAGGCTGAGAGCAATAGAAGGTACTTTTATGAGTTAAGAACACATACTTGAATATAGGTTTAGTGTAACTAGTGTCACTTAAAGTTAGTAGAATAGCCTTTGTACATCTTAACCTGGCTTAAGACATAACATGATTGTAGGGTTTTAGTGGTGTGAGCTATCATGTATTGAGCAGGGAGTGTACTGATGCCCCAATGGTGGAATTTTCATTGCATAGATAAGTGAAAGGAGAAGTCCAGCCTGAGCTCATTTTGGCTTGGCTTCTCCTATGGGTCACAGGAGTGCAATTTGTTTTGCACTCCTGTGACCCGTTTTCAGCAAGGCTGAAGTCCTCTCTCTGCTGACGTCACTGGTATCAGTCCAGGCACCGCCTCCTCACGACAATAAAATCTGGATCTGCCAGGTGCCTGGACTGATACCCACCTCAGCCTCTCAGCGAGCCACTGAGAGCCTGAGATGTGCGCCCCCCCCCCCCCCCCCACAGCTCAGTGCTCCACCTAGGTAAGTATGATGGTAAAAAAAAAAAAAAAAAACATACTTCACTTTTACTCTGATTGCCATATGACCATAGCAATGACACAAATCAGAAATCAAAGTCATAGCCTTATGTTACTTTCAGTGGACTTCCCAGCTTGGTTTATTTCAAAATAAACTATTAATATTGCTGTTTCTCAAAGCATTCTTCATATATAGCATATTTTCACACCCGCCTAAAACTTTTGCATAATACTGTGTATATATTATCTAGGTGGATATTTTGAGGTGTTCAGCTGCTAAACTAATGGATGAATCATTACCATAAGAGCAGATGTAAATTGGTTTCATTACGACTGATGTAGACCAACTGTCAATGAGCTCCTTCACCACTTGGGGACCATCAAGACTTGCCTCGATTGACATGTGGTTGCAAAACCTAGGCAATGGAAGGCTTGATCCTTTTTCTGTGAAGAAAATGGAAGTCTGGGAAAATCTTTGTTTTAATTAGGAGTGAATTTAGTTCTTAGGGGTGTTTATTATCATCCTATTGCTAACTCCTACCAGATCATATTGTCCAAAGCAATATTTAATGCTGCTTGTTTTTGGGTTGTATATGGCCATCCATATCTTTTGGCAGTTGTCTAAATTCTTCCAGGTTATTTCTCGGAAGGAAATATGTAAAATTATGTTCCTCTAAACTGTCATATGTATCTCAATAGTTTTGTTCCTGAAATGTTTACAAAAGATTCTGAGAATGGTTCTAAACTTTATATATATATATATACTTCTATGTGTGTATTCTGTGTATCTATGCAGACCTTGGTTGTTCTACTGTATATGGTCACAATTCACACCAAGTAAAGAGGGGTCAAACATGTAAAGGGAGGTTACAACAATACATATACTACACAAATTAGCACTTGTCAGGCTCCTTTAAGTATACTCTATGAGAATGAATTTGTTTTACAAAAACTGACAAAAAACTGGTGTTCTTTGTGTCACAGCTAGTGCTGTCATGTCTCAATCAGCTTGTCAGAACATCTCTCCTAGAGCTACGTACATGTGAATGCAAATCACAAACTGCAATTAGTGTCATGTTATGCACTTGAAATTCTATGCTTATTATAGGTTTGAAAAACTGTAGTGTGCAGTTCCATACGTCTTAAGTTCACAGAGCCAGATTCACATCATGTTCACAGCTTTCAACCACTTGATTGTGTTTTTCCCCATTCAAGCTGACAGACTCTGTGGACAATTCTTTCTTTATTACTCTGAAAGATTTCTTTGTGTCCACAAAAGGTCAGAAGGAGTGAGGACATGATATGTAATGCCAGTTACTATGGAACTCCGCATTAGCAATCCCATTTGGGACTGTTGGCTGCAAAAAGCTTGTAGCTCCCAATAGAGTGATATTTGTCTTTTGGATGTATTTCATGCCTAACAGATTTCTTTTCCTTATTCTTTTCATTTGCATAAATTAAAGGCGACTTGTCAGCTGAAGGAGAGGCAGGTAAGAAGACGTTGAACAAATCTTTGTTGTGGAAGAGCGATCTCTAGAACAGACTATCAAATTTGAAAACTATTCTCCATCTGTTTAGATGACAGACCTCCTTCAGTAGCTGAATCGAATGGGGATTCTCATCACTCTTCTCTGGCTGCCAAAGGATTCCGGAGTGTCCGCCCTAATCTTCCTCCTGAAAGCAAAATTCAGGTACTGCCTTTGGAATTGTTTTATTTTATTTATCTGTTTGTGCTTTTATTGATGTTCTCCTTACTCTGAGCTTTACCTTCCCATTATTCTGTTGAAGAAGGTGTTTAAATAGTTGGCATTACCATTGTTAACTCCTCACATAGTGCAGTAATAAAGCTGCGCCTTAGTCATCAAAAAACAAATTGACAATTGCTTCTCCATGGTCCTGACCTCTAAGAATACGAATAATAAATCTGTCTAAATCAGATCCTTCCACTGATCCTCTTGTGATCGCATAGGGCGAAACCATACTTGCATGCAATTAACTGAACAGGATCAGCCATCTTTTGAGCTGGATTTTCACAGCAAAGTGTACAGGCATGGTATAGCCAGATTGCTCTGAAGTTAGATGCTGGTGCGTTCTGAATTACTTGAGTGCTTTTAGATGCATTTATTTACATGTCATTATTTTTTGCAGTATTGTTCGTTGCAGGTCAAGGGAAGTCAAAAATTGTATTCGGTGCATTTTTTTTTCTTTTTTGCAGCTATTGAAAAAATCACTTTGTTTACCTAATTACCAAGCATGGTTTTGCTTTGATACTCAGGATTATTTGTTTTTCTGCAGTTATGTTCAGTTTTTTTAGCACTAGTTACTATAGCTGGAGATCCTGTGTGCCAAACACACTAACATTCCAGATTGTATATCGTGCAAGATCGTGATTTTTTTACTGCATTGTAACATTATCATATGAAATCACAAAATAGGAGTTTAAATGCATTTTAAGTGTTAACTTATTTCCTAAATGATTCAAGAGATGGGTGTCGGCGACTTGCAGATGGGCCCATGCTATACTCAAGTAAAACTCCTGCCACATTTTTTTTTTTGCACCTTTTCTATAGTCTTGTGAAAAGAAGCTACATAAACCCCCCTTTTGGATATGTAGTTTATTTCAAGCTGTAAATAGAGCAAAAATTATGTTGTAAGAATATTCAGGAAAAAGATATATATAAACATCCTAAAATCGTGGACCCTGAATCCTGGCGCAACTGCTATGAGCTGGTGTAACTTCAGGTTTCTGAGTAATATTCTTTATTGCTTTGAATACTTTGGGCAGCCTAAGGGTAACTATACACCAACAGTTGTCTCTAACCAAGAATGTTGTGTGATTATAGACCTGTTCACCCTCATTGGCAGACACACAAGATGAAATTATTTTCATATAAAAGGGAACGAGCACCATACATTCACATTTTTTAACATCTGTAATAAGGACCACTTCCAGCTCTTTGAACCTCTAGCTATCATGGTCTAGTTAAGCCCAAGAGGCCTAGTTATAAGGGATGCCTAATGCCCCATACACTCGATCAGAAATTCTGCCAGCAAAAGTCGGATGTGAACTTTTTGGTCAGAAATTCCGACCGTGTGTATGCATCGGACTTTTGCTGGCAGAATTCCAACCAGCAAAAGATTGAGAACAGGTTCTCTATTTTTTGGTCGGAAAAAGTTCCTATCCAAAAATGCATTCATCTGTATGCAATTCGGGCGAGCAAAAAATTACGCATGCTCGGAAACAATACGACGCATGCTCGAAAGCATTGAACTTAATGTTCTCAGCTCGTTGTAGTGTTGTACATCACCGCGTTCTTGACGGTCGAAAGTTCAGGAAACTTTTGTGTGACCGTGTGTATGCAAGCCAAGCTTGAGCGGAATTCCGTTGGAAAAACCATCCAAGTTTTTTTTTGATGGAATTTCTGATTGTGTGTATGGGGCATAAGAGATTATTATGTATTATTATACTATAATAATAATAGAAAAGAAAAAAACCTCATTATAATATTATAAGAGATTATTTTTATTATCAATATTAATACATTATTAATATTAGAAGAATACATCACTGTGGGGAAGGGTTAGAGCTTTTGACAGGTTTTCTATTGTCGTCCGTTTTTTATTTGCAAGCATTATTCTCACACTCTGCTTGCCTTGGTGATCATTGTTGTCAGGGCAGAAAGTGATGAAGGGCAATACAAAATGTTACAGTTGGGTTGAGGAGAAAACTTTTAATGGGTTTTAACCTATTGCCAACCATGTAACACATATATACGGCAGCAAGAAAAGTGGGCTTTTACACCCAGCCACCACATACAGTGCATCCTGAAAGGATTCACAGTGCTTCACTTTTTCTACATTTTGTTATGTTACAGCCTTATTCCAAAATGGATTAAAGTCATTATTTTCCTCAAAATTCTACAAACAATACCCCATAATGACACCGCGAAGGAAGTTTGTTTGAAATCTTTGCAAATTTATTCAAAATAAAAAACGAAAAAATCACATGTAAATAAGTATGAGCCTTTGCTCAATACTTTGTTGAAGCACCTTTGGCACGAATTACAGCCTCAAATATTTTTAGTATGTTGCTACAAGCTTGTCACACCTATTTTTGGGCAGTTTCGCCCATTCTTCTTTGCAGAACCTCTCTTGATCCTGACTAGTATTCCAGTTCCTGCCGCCGAAAAACATCCCCACAGCATGATGCTGTCACCACCATGCTTCACTGTAGGGATGTATTGACCAGGTTATGAGCGGTGCCTGGTTTCTTACATACATGATGCTTGCCATTCAGGCCAAAGAGTTTACTCTTTGTTTCATCAGACCAGAGAATTTTGTTTCTCATGGTCTGAGAGTCCTTCGAGGTCCTTTTTTTTGCAAACTCCAGGCGGGCTGTCGTGTGCCTAGTCACTCTACCACACAGGCCTGATTGGTAGAGTGCTGCAGAGATGGTGGTTGTGTTGGAAGGTTCTCTTCTTCCCACCGTGAAACACTGGAGCTCTGTCAGAGTGACCTTCGGGTTCTTGGTCACCTCCCAGACTAAGGCCCTTCTCGCCCAATGGCTCAGTTTGTCTGGGCAACATGCTCTAGGAAGAGTACTGATGGTTCTAAATTTGTTCCATTTACAGATGATGGAGGCCACTGTACTCATTGGGTAGTTCAATGCTACAGATATTTTTCTGTACCCTTCCCCAGATCTGTGCCTCCATACAATCCTGTCTCGGAGGTCTACAGACAAATCCTTGGACATCATAACTTGGCATGTGCTCTGACATGCACTATTAACTGTGGGACCTAAAATGGACAGGTGTCTGCTTTTCCAAATCATGTCCCATCAACTGAATTTACCACAGGTGGACTCCAATCAAGTTGCAGGAACATCTCAAGGATGATCAGTGGAAACCGGATGCACCTGCGCTCAATTTTTCGTGTCATGGCAATTTTTTTTTGTAATAGGTTTGCAAAGATTTCAAACAAACTTCTTTCATGTTGTCATTATGAGGTATTGTTTGTAGAATTTTGAGTAAAATAATGAATTTATTCAATTTTGGAATATGTCTGTAACATAACAAAAAGTGAAGTGCTGTGAATACTTTCCGGATGCACTGTATATATGCCCATGGTGCCTGAGGGTGTGTGCTGAGAGATCTTTTACTGTGTGCTTCCAGCACATTAACAGAGCTGTCATTTACCGCTCTCCTCATGGCTTCTGTTTGGGAGACAGCTAGCAAGTCTCAAGACAGTCACAGCGGCCCCATGATTTAGATGCCGTGCCACCCTCGGAGCATTAAAGCCCATTTAAAGGGCCGCTGGGAATGGGCATTGCTGTGTTAACCTTTCCCTATTCAAAAAAGTTAGGCAGGTGCTTCGGCTGACAGTTCCCCATGGGGGCACATTTTACTTCCTGTATTCTTCTTTACAATAAGGATAGGATTTCTCTTTATAGATGTTTCAGGATTTATGGGGGGGCTGTTTTGGTTTTGCTGCCTGTGTAACCAACCCCTCATTGAGCAGAGGGTGACAGGAGAAGTCTGCATCTATATCAAACTAGACTTGAACATTAGGAAAAGGCAAAAAACCTTGCTCTCCTCCTGCACCTCCCATTAGGTATCGCTGCTATTGATGGTCTACAGGAAGGGTTTACCTGCCCAAAGTGTAACTTGGTTTTTGTAGGCTTGTTGCTTTTTACTGATGCATTAAAAAAGTTAAAAATAAATACTAAAAGTATTTTGCATTTAGGTACCTTTTTAAATATTGCAATCAGGATTTAAACCCCTATTAGAAAATATAGGAATAAATGGTGGCACTACGTGGTACATATAAGATAAACTACGGTAGTTAATTAAGTGGCAGCTGTAGGTCTACCTTATCTATATACAAAAGCGCAGTGGTGGTTTCACAGGGATAGGGGGATTTACTTGTAAACCAACGGTTTGAACCTTTTTACATATGTTTTTACATCTTTTCTTAACTGTGGTAAGCATAATTTTCATCTTCTCACGTTTGTTACCTATTTCTGTATATGAAATTCATGACATTATATCTCTCAAACTTTTAAACAAAAAATTTCCAATCAAGCAGCACCAGTTCATTGAATGAAGACATCCATTTCCATAGTTATGTTGCAACTTTTCAAAAAAACATTTTTTTCTGTGTTACTCATTAACCTTTTTGACCATTTCTTTCCTTTCTCCTTTTCCTACATTTTGTGTTCATGAACCATGTAGAAAGTGGTCCCGCCTCCGGTCCCCCCTCCTCCTAAAGAGGAGAGCTTTGCATGGCGCCCACATACTAACACCAAACTGTCTTACTTGAAACCAGTGCCAATCCTGGATGGGCTTTACCTAAGTGCTCCAAAGCCTTTCACACCGCATGTTGCTAGCACCCCACGCTACTCTACCATGTGTAATCCCACTGTTACCCAGGGCATCTCTGGCGATCACTCAGCCACCCTGGTCTCTCCCATTCACTCTGAATCAGAGCATGCTGATAGTTCTTTGCAATCCAGCACATCACCTAAACACCAGGCTAGTGAGTCTAGCAGTGCTGAAAGAAGTGTTGCTGGAATGAATTTGAGTCATGAGCCCAAAGCCGATAAAAAGGTCAGCAGTCTATATGTAGCTTGTTTATCTAACAACACTGGCTCAGCTGCATCTGAAAATCCCACCGGCGCTGCACATGATAAAACCGAGGGTGCTGAATTGGGAGCTGATGTAACTAAATCACCAGCCACAAACATTGTTCCTTCAATAATAGACACCGGAAAATCCCCACCTCCCATCCCTCCAAGGCCATTCTTTGACCCTGTCCCAAGTAAAGATTCTATTAACTGCAGTGAAATAGATACTTTCTGGAGTCAATGCCCTCTACATCAAGATATGGGACGTACAAAGCCAGATACACAGCATCCTGCTGGCCGAGTCAACATGACTGCAAAGGAGCCCTTCTTTCCATCAAAGCAAAAACAAGCCCCCAGGGCACAGAGATTCCGTGGCATGGTACTTGTTTTCATATACTTTATTTTACTTTCCATTGTGTTCATCACTAACCCTTGTGTTATTGTTACTCTTTACGTGTTTTGCGGAAGTACCATCTGTTCCACTCTCAAATAATCTGACACCCTTTCTATTCTATGGCACTTTATTAAGTAGCACTTTTATATTTGCATTTGTACAGAATATTTATAGCCTTCTGTGTTCATTGCCCAAATAAAGAAAATTTATTCATTCTGGCAGAAGTGTACAGGTATAGATGCTGTTCCTCATTATGAACTTTATTTCTAATATGTTTTTAAAGTAAGTCACCTTTTTGAAAAAATTGACTTGGTTAAACTGGGAAATTACACCATCAGTTTTCAGTTTTGTAAGGTGTTGCTACCTGTTTGTGTATTGTGCCAGAATGGGCTTTTGATGTATCAACTGTACCAAATGAGAAACGGTCAAATTGCTTTTTTACTCAGAGCCATATACAATTATTAATAGTTTTCAAAGTAATGCTTGAAACAGCATTTTATGTCTGTAGCTGGTTTCCATATGTCAACATGCAAAAATGTAAGCACATTCCAATGGACACAGGAAATATTCAAGAGTTTAATATAAAGAAGGTGTAAAGAAATCAGAGGACAAATCAAAATTAGTTGACTTGAAGAGTAACTCCACTTTCGCAGGGAAAAAAATTGCTCATAAAAAATGTTATAGCATTATACAATTGTAACACAAGCCATATTGTAATGTAACATAATTAAAAATGACCTTTCCCTTTTCAATCTGCAGTGCTGTAATTTTCTGTAAAAAAATTCTGTAAAATGCAATGCAATATGAAAGCATTTTGTTCACAGATGATGTATGGAATGCAACCAAGAAATGTAATTTTCTGCTTATTTGATTGGCTCACATATTTTCCCAGAATTGTGATTGAGATACAAATTACATTTTGGGCTTACTTTTAAAGGGTTATTCATGTCTAAAGGGATTCAAACCCTGCTACTTTCCCCATTAAATTGTTTTTGTTTATTTTTTCTCAAAAAAGTGGATTTACTCTTTAACTGTCCAGTAAAGTTTTTAATTAGTGTTTTCTTTATCTGTTAATATTGTGCTTTATGTATCACTGTGCCATCTCTTTCCAAGCAACTGCAGCACTTTGTTATTTTTTTCTCAACATGCAACTGCGTTTCATAGTACAGCTGCACACGTGTGTTTAAATGTTCGTTCTGCGTAACATCACCTTATTTCCCACAGGATGCCACTTCAGACACAGCTCATCCTGAGGTTATAGTAGTCCCACTCATCCAGGTTAAAGTTGAAAGAGAGCAAGAAGGCACTTCGAGCACTCCACCGCCACCTCTTGTACCTGCTGGCAAACTCTCAGCCTCCCCAGAACTTGTCACCTCTAACTTGGCTTTTCCGACACTTGATGATTTTATTCCCCCTCATCTGCAAAAGGGATCACACCATAGACCCAACTCTCCCAATTATTATATTCCAAACAATCTACCACCTTGCTCACCACCACCTTCACTGGTGCCATCGGACGACTCGCTCAGAGTCTCGAACCTTGATAGCTGTGACGCCATCTTACCCACAGTAAGCTGCCAATACCCTCACTTATTTACTCACAATGTGAAACTTCTTCTTTCTAGCTTACTAAACCCCAACAGGTCGATTCCTGCCTTCTGCAACAAAGCATGACTAACCATTTTTACTCTTTTATTAATGCATGTATTGTGTGAATTAAGCTGTTGTTTTGTCTCTTGGATGTTCATTGTAACTGCTGTTTTGGTATTTCTGGATATTGTTTTGTCGTTATCATTTAGACTATCATATAATGGTGTGTATGACATCTAACCATTATATGGGATGGTAAATAAACAAACTAAGTAATGTGTGTAATGGCATTCTGAGTGTCTTCCTCTCTCTGGATGATAACACACCTGTTTTTCATAGTTGAAGTGGCTCTGCAGGCGTCTCGTTGTCTATGTCCAGCGTGACGATGCAAAGCTTATTTTTCTGCTCATCCCAGTCAAGCCAAGTGATCCAGTTTCATTTGATACTGCATGTGTTTGCATGTCTGACTACTTGCTGTTAAAGGGATCCTGTCACTATTTCCACTTGTTAGGTAGAGGCTCTAATTGAGTGGAGTATATCACTAAATGAGCTGTAACAATGTGATCTGTTTGGAGAACAATGCTCTCCTCTTGTCATTTATTTTATTGATGTTGTTTTCTTTCTTTGCAAATGTGATGTGAATAAACCCATTGTGCTTTGTTTTTAGGAGCCTGTGGTCGACGAGGTTCCAGCTTCCATTGTAAGCAATGATAAACCTTACTCGTTTGTACCAACAAGCAAACACTCTGTGTACCCATCCACTACCACAGTAAATCCTACCATAGTACTTTTGCAGCATAATCGAGGTAAGTTTAGAGCGGTTTGGAGAGTATGGGAATAAAGCAAATTGCTGACCCTCTGTAAATACTTTGAAGATTTTCCCAATATACCTTACTAGATCGTGTTTTAGAGTGCTTGTAAGAACTTCAAGGTTCACATACCATAAAACATTTTCTGCATAACTCCTGCTCCATGTAAAACTGCCAAGTTTTTCTGCACAACACTGATCCATGTAAGGTCTTTTTTTACATCTAAATGCAGGAAAAAGTGGCCTGTGAGGTAGAAAATGTGTTTATACTTCCCAAATAACTTCTGCATTTAGAAAAGCTAAGCGGAGGCGCTATGTGAATGCGGCCTGAAACTGATACTTGATTTTTAGACAAGCAAAGGCAAATAGAATTTCCTGCTTGCTTATTCTTTCAAAGACTCGAGTGATGAGTTTTTCAATATTCCATTATTCTAAATCTGTGTTTCTCAAACTTTTTTTTTTTTCTTACGGCACACGAAAAAGATCTAAAAATTTTCACGGCACACCTAAAAAGATTTAATAATTTTTGTGGTGAAGATCCTATTCATTTTTACATATATATATTCAGTTTTAAATTGAATGTGAAGGATGTGCCTGCTTTTGAGAGCAAATCCGATTGAAGCAATTGTAATCTTACTTTCGCTTGCCTACTTGCCTTTCATTTAACAGCTTCTCTTTCAGAGTTCCTGATTTGATTAAGTACTTCTCCATCGCTAGCAGCAATGTTTGAATGGAACGGTCTCTGTTATTATAATATAATTAGCATGATTGAGTTCTCCCAAGATCTCGCACAAGTCTCGCCTTACGAAAGGAACCAATGAATGACAGAATGACAGATTGCGTTTTTATATATGTTACTTTTTTAACTTTTGCAACATTGATTTACCATTTCATTTTTCGATATGTTCAAGGTTTCAAAACTAGCAATTTGAAATATTTTTCAGATCTCTCACAGCACACCTGCATATCTCACGCTGCACACTAGTGTGCCACGGCACACAGTTTGAGAATCGCTGTTCTAAATAATTGAGGTTCCATAACAAAAGTAACACAATTAGTGCTGGCTGTGTCCTTCATCCAGAGAGGGGCTAGTTTACTGACTATGGGCTAGAAAACAAGGGTCCTAACATATGAAAGTGCTATATTTGCAGATAGGACTGCCATTTGGTTCATGTCAGTGCATTTAGAAGCATGTCAGGAGGGTTGTGTGGTACCTCATTTATATACAAGTTCTGCAAGTGGCACGTTAGAATTCTTCTAAGGCTCTAGCAACATATAAGCCTTTTTTCCTATAGCTCTACTCCCTTCCCCGTGTGTCTCAGAAGATCTAGAAAGATGTTTCATGCACTGCACATGTAGCAAAACCTCATCTATTACCTAATGGATGTCCCTGAAACAGGATCTACCCTGGTTTCATAGATATAACATCATATTCCAATTTTTATTGATACAGTACATATGTACTTATAGTATGGACATATTCTTAACAATTAGTAAGCAAGCTTTAAAACAAACCATCCACCTCCATCCTCAACCTGCCTGTATTGTGAGGTATTTCATTCTCAAAGATCAAATAAGATGAAACAGAGACCATTAAATTATGGTTTTGGCCCATTTCTAACAGCTGAGAAACACATTCTGTGTGTTTGCATTAGAGGAGCTCGCAGGCTTCCCAGATTCTGCAACAATGAATAGTAACAGAACATTTTGAAGAATACATTTTCCACAATGGCTATAGCTACAGAGATGAATGAGGACTTATTTTAAAGCAGTAGTAACCACCAGCATTTTTTTAACCTGCAAGGTTATAATGTGCTAGTATGCATTTCATAGTGGCACATCATGTGAAACTTACCTTAGAACGAATCGATCTGTCGCCACTGACAGGACTTCCATCTTCATCTGTGGCTGTTTAAGAAAAAAAAAAAAACACCTGTAAGCCAATTGCATAATGTGCTAGTATGCATTGCATACTAGTACACTATGAAATGCTTACCTTGGAACAAAGCCTTTCAGCAGCACACTGTCACCGCTGAGAGGGCTGCCATCTTCCCCAGGTCTTTCTTCCGGGTTTGCAGACTCCAGCTGTGTGAGCGGTCGAAGCCGCGATGACCTCCCGTGCATGCATGCTGGAGCCGCCATTTACGGCACAGGGCTCCGAAAGAACAGCGCGAGTGGCTGTTCCTTCAGAGCGCATGTGACGGTAGTGTCACCGGCTGCATGTACAGTAAATATCTCCTAAACGGCGCAGGGATGTGCTGGCGAGAGTCCAGAGAAGAGCAATTAAATTAATATGGGGACTGGAGGACCTTAAAAGATGCTTGGGAGAAGATATAATAGCGCTGTACAAATATCTCAACAGTGATCCCAGCGCAAGTATGAAACTTTTCAGTCCCAGGAAGTGTAAGAGGACACGGGGCCACATGATGAGACTGGAAGAGAAGTGGTTTAACCTTGAGCTGCTTAGGGGGTTTTTCATTGTCAAAGCAGTAGGGATGTGGAACTCCCTTCCACAAACGGTAGTGTCAGCAGGAAGTATAGATAGTTTTAAAAGACTCTTGGAAGGCATCTTAGCAAAAACAATATACAGAGATATGGGAAATGGTTTTTATACACACACCTACACAGGTTGAACTGGATGGACTGTTGTCTTTATTTAACCTTAAAAACTATGTAACTATGTATTTACAGTACCTATAGGTAAGCCTTATTAAAGGCTTACCTATAGGTAAAATTCTTGTACAGGAGTTTACTCCCACTTTAAAGTGCTTTTTTACTTGTCCAGAATATGTAACTAGTTAGTGTGCATAGACTGAGCACAGGTTCACTTTAACTTTGTGTTCTTATCAGAGAGGTCTGTGCAGCATTCGGTCACTAATATTATCTTTTGAATAAATACGTTATTTGGCTTCTGGCAGGTGTGAAATATGAATATCAAATATATGATAAATATTTCTGCCTGCAGGATAATGCTTCTAGCTAAATACTTGCATTCACAATTCTAGTGGATTATATAGCACAGGCTATAATTACTTTTCCATACAACATGTAATTGTTAGTTGACCTCTCTCTGCCCACTTACTACACAAGAACCCATGGAATGTCACAGCTCCCGATTTCAGATTATGCTGACCTCAGCAATAGAATAATCACAGATCTGTATCCTGCTGGTTCAGACCAAATACTGTATAGTGTCCAGTGTGTGGGTACTGAATTGCACTAAGGCTTGCTGCCCTGAGATGGACTAGTCTGCAGCTCATCATTTTTTCCAGAATGGAAGAGATTTTTTATTTATTAATATTAAATGATTGGCTTATTCAGCAAGACCGTAAAAAGGTCACGTAAGCTACAGAAACCAGTCAGCAGTGTAGTAATTTTTGCAATGGGATAATTTTCTGATGGTTGCCGTACCTCACTACACTTTTCGCTTTACTTGGGGCTGTCTGACTGAATAAACGTGTTATGCTCTTATTGATATCATAAACAACAATATCAGCAGAGCATTCCTTGTGATAATCTTTTTTTATGTACTGCTCAGACAATTGAACAGAAGATCTAAGCTCTTGCTTGAAAGCTGAGTTCACCTGACCACCCAGATCTGTAGATGTTTTAATTATTTTAACCAACACATGGGGGGTTATTTACTAAAGACAAATCCACTTTGCACTACAAGTGCAAAGTGCACTTGAAATTGCACAGAAAGTGCACTTGGAAGTACAGCCGCTGTAGATCCGAACGGGGACATGCAAGGAAAATAAAAAAAACAGCATTTTGGCTTACACGTGATTGGATAACAAAATCAGCAGATCTTCACCCCATTTCAGATCTACCCCTCAGATTTACAGTGACTGCACTTTCAATGCAATTTCAAGTGCACTTTGCACTACAAGTGCAAACTACAAGTGCAAAGTGGATTTGCCTTTCATAAATAACCATTGTGCCATGTATACATAAAGTTTGGCTCTGGTGCAGAATGTCTGGGTATGTTAGGGCTGGCCAGTGGTGAATAATGGGAAGCGCTTTCTGTGTGATAATCTGTATCCTGTAGGTATAAGAGGTCTTAATTATTCCTGGGGTCAAAGCCTAACTCAAGCCCATGTTGGTTAGTTTTGAATAAAGTGAGGAAAAGTAAATTTTTCTGCCAGCTTTAATTTTGACCTATTGGGGCTGTAAGGTCCATAAAAAACATTTTGGGGAGTTGAAGATACAGAGAACCACACAAATATTTTCAGAAATTCCAACCAATCTCTAATTAATATATGTATAGAAAGAGAGAGAGAGATAGATGGATATTTATAGTGTGTGTGTCTACATTCAAGAGATTTCCCATCACCTCCTGTCCTGACATGACTCAATTGGCAATGTCTTCATAGGGAGCACTTGAAAAGGTGCATCGTTACTTGAATTCATAATATAGTAAGTTATAAATAGTATTATCACCGTTTTTCAATAACTAATATACAGAATAGTTTATGGAGTGAGGTCCGTTCCTTGAGTGCTGTCCAGCCTCATGATCATGTAACACAAAAGTATGTGTCATGGGCACACCTTCCTTTTTATTGGGCACACTTCTTTTAAATTCTTTTTCTTCACCATGACAGTGAAACAGCAAATTTCAAGGCAGATCAGAGTCCCTTGATTAAGACTTGAAGCTCAGTTGTTGCATGGACATTTTTAATTTATCACTGGATTTGGCATTGTTATGTGACAATGTGGTCAAGTAGGGTTGAATGGCCTGAACTCTCACTGTATATTTAATTTGCTCACTGTTTAGGACATCTTGGTAATATTGCTGGCAGTTATTTTTTACCATAATTTACAATTTAAATGTTGACCCTTTTTACAATATCTTAATGCACTGTTCTCTGATAAGCTGAACTCCATGCAAGTATTAAACACCATCAAAGTAGACCTGTATTCACTAAAAATAACTAAATGTATTTTTAATACAGCTGGTATAAGTTCCTGCCTCTGTCTTTATTTTTATCAATATGTTTTTATTTATAATGCAAAGTAAGACAACAAGATAATAGCACAAAAAGTACAGTCAGTAAACATCAAAATTCTAAAAGATGTGACTACCAACCTAAACATCAGCCAGGTCCTCCGACAGTAAGATTGGGAGTGCAGTTTCTCAAAGCCATAAGTTAAATATAAACTATATGTAACCAAAATATTGATGGACTGCACATTACTTTGCAACCTAGAAGAGTATGGTGCTTCATCAACCAGAATTTAAAGTATGCCCCACACTCTGCTAGGCCCACTTACACCTCACCTAGGGAGCCATATGTGCCCACATTGTCAGGGGCAATAACAGTGCAGAAAACAGAGCAGAGTGAAGGGGAAGGAGAAAAAAAAAAGAAAAAGGCGGGGGGGGGGGGGATTCCCCTACGCCCCTCTGCCGCGAGTATCAACCTCATGAAGTTACGCCTGACATTTTGTAAATTATAAGAATGTCTTGTTAGACAGTAAGTATAGAGAATAAAAAGAAAAAACAGAAAGGAAAGAAAAGAAAAGAAAGAAGAAGAGGAAAAGAAAAAAAAAAAGAGGGAAAGGGAGGGTCAACCAGTGGCAGATCACAAGGGAGAGACATATTTAATCCACGGGTCCCATATCATATCGAATTTCTTGGAATTATTACGGAGGGTCCAGGTGAGTCTATCATTAACCATGATCCAGTTAAGCTTAGTTTTCACAGAGTCAAGAGGAACCATCGACTGCTTCCAATATCTAGCTATAGTTATCCTAGCAGCCAAAATTATATATATTATCAGTTTTGAGGATTTCTTAGGAACCCCATCAGGGAGTTTTTGAAAAAGCGCAACTTCCGGGGCTCTATGAATATTAACCCCAGTAACTGTGTATATGAGGTTAAATATACGAATCCAAAATCTAGTTATTATTGGGCATTGCCACCAAATGTGGCACATCGTACCCACCTGCCTGCCTCTGTCTTTATATTAGCTTCTAATACCTGCACAGCAGCACTTAGACTGAGAGAGGAATGGATGACTGTGTCAGCCAATTGGCTACTATTTTGTTGTCGCGCACTATCAATCTCGCAGAAGGAACATGCTTACTGAAATGGAAGAGCACACAGATGACCTCTGCTTCTCCAATAGTTAGCTAGTAGCCTGGGCAGGAAGATTATACCACTGTTATATTTTGTTAGCTGTTTGGCTGGAGTTCAGTTTTGATACCTCTTGCTTTTATTGCCAATGCTGCCTTTTGGATGTTTTCCTTCTTTATCCTTTTGATTGTGCCACTCGCTTTTCTTAATGTGTTCTCCACAGAGTATTGTTCCCCAATGTCACAGTGATCTCTGATTGTTTCATAGAGCTTAGTTTGCTATGCATGGTTTTAATACACACTTGTCTTACACATATTCTCTGCTTTTTTTTTTATCACAGAGCAGCAAAAACGTCTTAGTAGCTTGCCAGGTAATGCACCAATGCTATCCACACCTGTCATGTGCTTTGCTTCCCTTAGTACCTAATGCAGTGGACCCTGGGAATTAAATTGCTCTAAGAAATAATTAAATCTTTGTAGAAGTATGAATATGCCAGTTATATGCTGAAAATTGTGGATTTAAAATGCATCAAGCTGTTTGTGTGTGTGAGATATATATATATATATATATCAATGACTGCATATATTGTTTACAAAAAAGGTTTGTCTTGTAGTCTAAGTCGATGTCTTTTAATGTGCTCCCTCTTTTTTTAAATTGGTTCCTGTTAAATTAAACCTGTAATTAAAGAAACATGAAGGCTACGGTTGCTGGCCACCTCCTAAAATGTTAGCTGCCTTGCTCCCTCCTGGTTTGACCACTTTCTAAATCGCAGACCTGGAACATGCAGCAAATTAGATCAAAATTCTTGTTCTGCCTACTTGTTCCTAGCAGGGCTCTGATAAGATGGGGACAGAAGTGGCACATGTCGCTGGCATGGTGCTAATATGTGGTGGCGGTGGGCGCACTGGGAGCTTTGAACACTCCATTCTCCTGCTCCTCACTGACAGGAGTCACTGCAGCTTCACTCATGTCAGAAGAAGAAAAGGCCTACATAGTTGCAGTAGGAAGGATTCTGCTCTCGCTTCCTTCCAATAGCATCTGGCTGTGGGCAGATATGAGTGGGCGCCTACTGAGAATATACATTTATCTCAGCACAGCACTGCTGGGGAGTGAGGGCAGAGTGCTCTTCTACCTTTATCACTTTGTCATGTGGCATATTGCATGACCAGAGATGAAGGAGAACCCTTCTTTATTCCTGGTGAGCACTGTGCTGAGGGGGTCTGAGCTGAGTGAGTACAAGGAGGTGGAGGATAACTCCGCTCTAGAACTCCGCTCTAGACCTCCCCTCTCCTCCTCAGAACCTCCCAAGAGCTTCTTGGCCTGCTAACTGTTTTATAGCCCTTTACCCCCCCCCATCCCCCACTTTCACACAAACATTATGGCACAGAGCGATGTGCATGCCTTTATTAGCCTTATTGCCAAGGGTGGTGCAGGGGGTGCACAGTTTGCCACCTTTGCCCCAGGCACTGGAGATGACCTGGATCTGGCTCTAGTTCCTAATCAGTAAATTAACAATGCGATGTATTCTCTTAACTTGAGCTGTACTATGTGCAAAATCTCAATTATTTTTACTGGGGAAAAAAATGGAGGAAAGATGCAATGCTCTGGTTTGTGGTTAACAAACAATGGAGGTGAGATCTTAGTTGATAGTCCTCAAAAGATAAAATTCGCCAGAAGATTGTTGGACACATTGAAATAACGCTTTCATCTATATTTGTTTTTTAAAGCATGGAATGTTACAATAAAAATGCTAATCCAGTAATCTCTGCCACCAATTCAAGGTTTATGCCGACTCTTTAACCACTGGGGCACAACTTATTGTGCAACCCTTGGATCCCATCTGGATTGACCATCTCCTGCAGAATGTCCACAACCTTTCCATTTTCTTTGCAGCCCTTTTACTAATGTCAAGGGTCACACTTGATGCCCCCTGTATCAGATAAGTTGACCATCACTGCTCTACTATGATGCTAAGACATTTTACATTTTTTAGGGGCCTCTACCTCTGCAATGTAGTTGTAGATTGCTGCACCTCACACCACACCAAGAGTGCATGGGAAGTTATGTAGCATTATTTTCAAAGGCAATGTTTTGTTAATACTTTTCTTGCTGTCATCTACTTGCAGTTTCCAAAAATGGAGAAATCCCTCAAGGAGTGGGACTATAGCGGCACTGGTAGATTAAAGTCAAAGAGGTACTAAGAATTGTAATATACAAAACATCAAGTGAAAGTGGTGCATGGCAACCATACATGAATATTGGAAAGAATGGAATACAGACACCTAACACACCTAACGTGTTTCGGGACTCCTTCTTCAGAGGTGTCTTCAATATACATTATATACAACTTTCCTGGACCGGGTTCTCTGATCGGCCAGACGTGTGTTTATCGTTCTGAAGCTCATACAGGTGTGGACTTGTTTTTTGAGCTTTGAAATACTGACAACATGGCTTCATTACCAAACAACTGACTCAGGACTATCTTCAGTTTGGACCATGATGGTTCAGTGATTTTCTGCACTATACAGTGGTCCCACTGATCCAAGTTCCCATTTGGGAGTATACCCATCTTCCAACATCACACAGTCCCCGTTTCTTCAGACCGTATCCTGGGGGGAAATCGCTGCAGGCCTGTTCCGAGTGGACCTATGGACACATCGGGTTGGGTGTCGGCTCTCCCTCCCCCTTAAGCATCCAGGTAGCAGCTGTCTGCACACAGGGTTCTTTGATCGGCTGGATGTGTTTCTATAACTCTGAAGCTCAAACAGGTGTGGACTCGCTTTTTGAGCTTGAAAATACTGACCACCTGGCTTCACCACCAAACAACTGACTCAGGACTCTCTTCAGTCTGGACTATGTCGTTGCAGTGATTTTCTGCATTATACAGTGGTCCCACTGATCCAAGTTCCCATTTGGGGTTATAGCTATCTTCTATCATCACACAGTCCCTGTCTCTTCAGACCGCATCCTGGAGTAATCTCCATGAGCCTGTTCTGAGTGTTCACATTGGGTTGGGTGTCGGGGAATAACAACGCTTGGCACGCTGATGCATGTTCTTAAGCTTCACAATATGATTTATTACTCAAAAATGTTATATATACTGTATATTGAAGATACCTCTGAAGTAGTCCCAAAACGCGTTGGTGGTCTGTATCCAATCTTTCCAATATTCATGTATGGTTGTCATACACCATTTTCACTTATTGTTTTGTATATGTACAGTTAGTAATAACATTTTATATTTTTACAGTTCTTAGTGCCTCTGTGAGTTTAATCTACCAGTGCCACTATAGTCCCACCTCTTGAGGGTTTTCTCCATTTACATTTGTTAGGGATGATGACACTCATCCATTGCCATCATATTCTACATTTGCAATTAACAGAAAGCACACATTTAGTGGGGTAAATGGTACCACATGTGAAATGCATGTTAAACAGCATACAAATGTTTTTATATTTCAGGTACTTGTATAGTGCCGTCAATTTACGCAGCACTTTACATATACATTGTACAGTCACATCAGTCCCTGCCCTCAAGGAGCTTACAACCTAAGGTCCCTAACACACATTCATACGTACTAGGGCCAATTTAGACAGGATCCAATTTATCTACCAGCATGTCTTTAGAGTGTGGGAGGAAACCGGAGTACCCGGAGGAAACCCACGCTGGTACAGAGAGAACATGCAAACTCCAGGCAGATGGTGTCGTGGTCGGGATCCGAACCAGTGACCCTTTTTGCTGCTAGGTGAAAGTGCTAACCACTACACCATATGCATTTTACAGCATATATCTTCATAACAATGTATCTCTGCCTTATAAAATCAATCAGAAAATGCTTGCCATTCCACAGCAATGCCAATAGCACTCAAGTTCCCTTTTTCACCCACCTATTACAGATGGTAGGAACCCACAAACACAGCACTTTGATCATAGAGGGGGATAGGTATTATACCCATACTTGGATAAATCCCCTTTGGACAACACATCTTTGCAATCTTCTGCCTCGTTTAGAATCCTTTTAACCCGGCATCCACTGACTGATGCATGGTGGAATTGATGACATTGTACATTCTACTCATTCCCTCACAACACATATTTCTACCCTCTGCCTCTCTAACCCTTCTGCTGCCTTTCTCTAACGTTGTCCACATTTCGTGGTCCCACCATTGTGCAGTAGTTGTCTCTCCTCCTTATTCCTGAAAACGCTCAATGCCACTTGAAGAATGAACAAGTCCCTCTTATTCCTGCCTATTGTTTAGATCAGGGGTCTCCAAACTTTGGTCCTCCAGCTGTTGCGGAACTTCACGTACCATTAGGCATTGTAAATTACAGACATGACTAGGAATGAAGGGAATTGTAGTTCCTGAACAACTGGAGGGCCATAATTTGGAGACCCCTGGTCTAGATATATGGACAGCACCTAGGGCATACATTGCCCTAGATCAAACTCCAGACATTTTGGACATCTCTTTGTGGGAAGTCCATAAACCCATCATACTTGTATCCAAATGGTGTCTTGCCTAAAATGGGAGAAACATCTTTGGTTGAAGCAGTTACAAACTGAGTATCAGTCCCTCTACCAACATTCTCAGCTAACGGCAGAAAATAGATGACAACTACAGAAACCTCGAATGGAGCTTGACCTTTTGCTAGCAGAGTCCTCATAGAAAATGTTATGCCGCTTAAATCACAAGTACTACATGACATAAACCTGATTCCCTGTTAGCTACTCTCAACCTTGAGCATGTTCGTAAATCTATTCATTTAAAAATCTCCAGAAACTATTTCACAAGCAACCCCGTTAAAGTACAGTGTTCATTTTATAAACCTCTCTCAAAACTTTATGCAGCAAAGGGTTCCCTCTCTCCCAAAACAGAGAACACCTCTTAGAGGGCATTATATCTCCCAGGAAAAAGGACCTTCTTGACTACCCCATCTCTCTAGAGAAAGTCCTGTAGGCTACCAAAGCATTAAAACCCCATAAAAAACCCTGCCTCAATGGCTTCCTTGCATTTTACTATAAGAAGTGTGCTGATCTCCTGGCGCCCCTCCAACTAGTGGCCATCTATAACCTATTGAAAGTTGGGACATTTTACCAAGAGTCCCTTATGGCTAAAATTTCTATGCTTCAGAAATCTAGTACTGACAAAACTACAGGCCGATTCCTCTCTTAAATTTTGATATCAAATTACCTGCCAAGATCCTTACATTATGCTTTTAAACAGTAACGGAGGAAACCTAATCTACAAGGATCAGACAGGTTTTTTTTTCCCCCTTCGTCAAGCTGGTGACCGCACTCGTCGTGCCACCTTACTCACATAAATTATCCAGAAAATACATATTCCAGCCTACTTGTTGTAACTAGACATTAGAAAGCCCCTCAACCCTGTTTTGTGGCCCGGCTTATAATGCATCCTGGACAGATGAGGGTTTGGCCCCCACTTTCTATGCTGGATATCCTCCCTTTACTCCCACCTCCAAGCTTACATCAAATACTCTGGATGCAAATCTGATTTATTTCCAATGGCATGGGTCAGGAAACAGGGTTGTCCCCTCTCTCCTCTGTTGTTCGCTCTGTATATTGAGCCTTTGGTCCATTTTTTTACAGTCTTCTCCAGACATCAGAGGGGTTTTCTATCCAATTATCCTGCCATGCTGTCTAAGCTCACCTCTTTGATAACCTAATGGAAGTCCTTATGTATTTCTTGGCTCGGGGGTCTCTCAGTGGTCAAAATGATCCTACTCCCTAAAATTATGCATCTCTTTCATGTTCTACCTGTAAGGGAGCATCTGCATCACCTGCGCATAATACGACGTCACTTTACTGCACTTGAAGCTTCCTACAAAGTACTCTACTGGTACCACTCCCAGCACATATGTTGAAATTTGTCCTGAATTATCCTTTGGAGTGCTTTCAGGGCTGCAAGGAAACTGGAATGTTTGATGGACATGCCCAATAGCTCCCACATTTTGGACAGAAATCTTTAGCCAGCTCACTATTGCACTCTGTAAAAGTATAACTCATGGCAGCTGCCTTTCACATGGGACCCTTAGCTTAACTGAAGTTAAAAATCAAATCACCCGTGCAATGATCCACGGTAAAGTTAGGGCATCCCTTCAGAATCTAATCACTAATTATATCAAAGTTTGGCATCCTTAGAGAAATACATTTCTTCTTTGACAACACATTGCTCAACCCATAAAGAAACACTACTACAAATATTTCTCCATGCGGAACCCTGGGAAGCCCCCTCTGTTTCCACTCCCTTTCCATAACACCCCCCCCCCCAAATATCCATATACCCCCTTCCTCTTTTCTGACTATCATGGGACTAGTAATTCAAAACAAGTGCCTTCTCTGTTATTTACCGTTCTGTTGACGAAAGCCTCCCTGTGGCAGCCTCTTCTGAACTTCTGTAATTGACTGAACTGCCCATTAAATATTTGTTTTCTGATGTATTGTAAAATAAAAAAAAAATGAAAAAATACATAGCCATGCATTAAATATCATTTATAATGTGTTTCAATGGCCTCTTTCCAAACTAGCTGCGCTGCTCTGAACATGTCACAATAAGTACTAAACAGTTATTAGTCGCCCTCTAGTGGGAAATACGCAGTTTTTGTATGACAGTGTATTGATGCTCGACCATTCATGTACTTACAGTGCAGGAGCGCATATTGTATAGTATGTCACAATGTCCGATGCTTCAGTCAGCTTCATTAAAACACAAACTATGTATGCTGCAGAATATAAAAAAGGTCACCTGCCAGCTTGCTGTAATTAGAGAATTCCTGTATTATTAATGTCTTATTCTCTGACACTTCATATTGGAATTTTCTGTGTCTGGCTGAGTGAGTGGAATAAGCTGTGCAAATGTCTGGAATAAATCTGAGATACAATATAATTGCTGCTGTCACTGGAATGAGACCAGCTGAATGTAATGAGTGTAGCGTTCTAGTAACTGCTACACATTTTGATGGCAAACCACATGTATAAAAAATGTAGCTACTCCTCCTTGCCTGATTGGAAGGCAGAATATGGATGAATAGGCTACTGGATGCTGATTGCTAACTGCTCTTGCTGTTTGAAAAATTTAGCTTACTGTGATGTAGAAGTGATTTTAAATAGTACTTCATGAGTTCATTTTTAAAATAACGGCGTAGCAATAAATACAGGTATGTAAATGAAAGCGGTAGTAAACTGAGGTGTTGGGGGAAAAAAAACACCTGTAAGGCAGATGCATAATGTGCTAGTATGCATTGCATACTAGCCATTATGAAATACTTACCATAGAACGTAGCCTGTCACCGCTGAGAGGGCTGACATCTTCTTCCGGTCTTTCTCCTGTGTTTGAGTGTTCTAACTATGTGATTGGCCAAAGCCGCAATGACGTCACTCCCAGACATGCACGTGGGAGCCCTCGGTTCTGGCATGAAGCTCTGAAGGTCCGGCAAGGTATGGTTAATCCCACCCAGGGTTAATATCTCCTAAACGGTGCATGTTTAGAAGATATTTATTTTACCTACAGGTAAGCCTTATTATAGGCTTACCTGTAGGTAAAAATCACCAAGGCTTTACTACTGCTTCAAATCCCTAATGTTCGTAAATGCCATTGGTGGAGCATATTTCTAAATACATTTATTTTGGTAAAAGTTATGTTACCGATTCTTGACAGCTAATATACCCCATGCTCGTCTGCTTTTGAGAAATACCTATTAAAGTGGACCTTCCAGTAACTTTAAGTCTACATTAATAAGTTCCTGCCATTTCACAAAATATGGCTGTAATATAGTTTTTCAGAAAAGCTTCAGCTTGTATTAGGCCCCTTTCACACGGGACGGATCAGTAATGATCCGCCCCGTGATGATCCGCTTGCTCAGCGGGGATCGCTCCGTTGTCCCCACTGAGCTGGCTGATAACAGGGCGGTCCCTGCACACTGTACAGGGACCGCCATGTCAGCTCTCCGCTCTCCTCTATGGGGGATTGGATGAACACGGACCGTCTGTAGGTGTTCATCCGATCCGCTCTGCAGACGGATAGAAAAATAGGATTTTCCTCCGTCTGCAGAATTGGACAATAGCGGAGGCGGACGATAGCTGGTGTCTGCGGATGTTCATCTGTAGACACCCGCTATCCCATAGGGGTGCATGTATGTCCGTATTTCATCCACAAACAGATGAATGAAATACGGACATAATGTCCGCATGTGTGAAAGGGGCCTTACTCAAATGTCATCTTTTGGCTTCGCCATTCTGCTACAGGTAGGTGGAAACATTTCCTCAGTCCTCTCTCCTCCAGTGACCAGACTGCAACATTGTAACTTTTTAGCAAGTCACAAAGTCACACAGCCAATAACTGCACAGGTCCCAGGATATTCTTTATTTTTTTTATTTCTGAGTCAGCCTCTTAAGCTAGCTATACACAGAGGGAATTTCAGTATATTTCCCTATATGCTCACTTCTCTTAAATGGAAGGTTCTCCTGCCCATGATTGAAGACCAGTAAGTGCTCTTGTCCTGTCAATGTTTAGCAAAGCTTTTGGTTTTTTAGCAGTTATTTTGTCATTGTTGGCAAGTCTTTTTAAGCCTGTGAGAATGCAAACTTACCTTTGCACTTGGGTGTCATACTAACAATCCTAGGTTTATATTTGTCACATAGAGTTCAGCTTTCTGTGGTGATAAAGGGCTCAATTAACAAAGCGGTATTTACTGCTTTAAGATCTGAGCTAAAATAGCTCTTTGCGTTTAATTTAATTTAATTTTTTGCAATTCACAAAATAAATGCTACTAAAATAACGCTGTAGAATATGTGCTATTTCTTTAGGTGATGCAATTTTTTAGTAGTGCAAACTTACAGTGTAATAATTCGGGCACCAGGCAAGGAATAGCTGGTTGTTCTGGAGCCGGCACCCGCCACATCCTTAACAGCTATGACTAATCTACTGTCAGCGGGATTCCCTGTTGACAGTAGAACAGTAGACTGTAAACAAAAGAAGAGTTGGCATAAAAAAAACGTGTGGGTGTCTGCCTCCCTAGCCCTTCAAGTCTGGTATGCATTTTGAGAGGGTCCCCAGGCCAATTTTTTTTTCACAAAATGATGTTGGGGTCCCCCTAAAATCCATACCAGACCCTTATCCAAGCATGCAGTGTGGCAGGTCAGGAAAGTTGGGGAGAGCAAAGGCCACCCCCTCCTCCTGACCCATACCAGGCCACATGCCCTCCACATGGGAGGGTGCTTTGGGGGGGCATTGTGTCAATGTTGATGAGGCAAGGGCCTCTTCCCCACAACCCTGATGCGGTGGTTGTGTGTGTGCAGGGGGGGACTTATTGAAATCTGGAAGCCCCCTTTTTTAGGGGGCCCCCAGATCCCAACCTGGTTTTGACAAGTATTTTTTTGTTTTTTATTTTTTTTGAAGATGTTTATCTATTTATTTTGTTTAGTTAGACTTTAACGCTGTTTTTTGCAGTAGTTTCCGAGAGTTTTTGCTTATTGAGGTAAATACCACCAGGGATAACAGGGATAGTGAATTGACATTTTTAGTATCGCATTCGATATTTTGGAAAAATGTGTCACATGACCCAAATACTGCATGCAATATTCTTTTAATTCTTTAATGAATTGAGCCCAAAGAGCTTTATGTCAAATTTCCCAGTCTTGGCAGTCATCCCACAATGATACGAATGCACGCCTAGCATAGGATTTAATGTGTGGAAACTTGTTTCTAGAATTTGTGAAGTTTCTAAAGTCAGAAATAATGAGGAATCACAAACATTTTTTGTGGTATTATAACTAAATAATTTTACTAAGGGATTTAATAAAAATGCAGCCCCAAGCCAGAAGTATTGCATTTTGAAGGCTTGGTTTCTAATAGGACTCTGATTCATTGTAGATAAATTCCTTATTAAATGCACAGAGTGGGAGTTTATTTACTAAGTGCCAACTAAAAGAAAAATTGTTTTTGGCAGAAAAAAAAATAGCATACATAAAATTACTCTGATGGCCATCAGTTCAGTATTATTTTTATTATTCCATTCAGAATTATTTTTACTGAAAAAAATTAGTATGCAATGGATTCTGAATGGTTGGGATTTGTTATTAAATAGGGCTACTGAGCAACAGGCTTGGTTAGATGGAAGGTAGTATAATAGCTCCCAACTGTCCCTAATTTGGAGGGACTACCCCTCTTGCAGAACAAAATCCCTTTGTCCCTCTTGCAGAACAAAATCCCTTTGTCAGTTTTTCCTCCTCATTTCAGTCTATGTCTATATACAAAAAGGCACTATTTGTATATCAAAAAAGTGTTTTACAGTGTTAAAATTTTAATACATTTTCAAAATTGTTGCATTAGTAAATTCCAAAAGTTAGTATAAAGGAATAGTGGAAAAAAGCACTTTTACGGGGAGATGGAAAAAATACTAGCCACCCATATATGGGTGTGTTTCTCCTTTCTATTTTTTTTTGTAATACTAACCCTGTTTGCTCTATCATAATTGTTTGCTTTGTATGTCAAAGGGCTGTATCCAATTTATAGAATTGTATATCTTCACCCTTCTTAGCCCTGAGGACAGAAGTAAATTTTGTTTGCGTTTATTTTCCTATGTTAAAATTCAGTTATTTTTGTTTGTTAATTCTCCATGTAACGAGGATGTGGCAGAGGTGTGTTCTTTGCCTACATACTTTTTGCTGATGATAGGTGTCCCTCTTTCTCATCTCCGAAAATTGAGAGATATGTAGTATCCCATTATCCCATAGCTGCCAATCATAATCCATTTTGTACACTGCACAGTCTTTGGCTGAGTGAATTCTGTTTGGCTTAAATGGATCACTAAACTTAAAAATAAATATCCTATGTTGAAAAAGAGAGAATACAAGATGTGTATGTTGGTCGTTATGTATGATATATAACATAAAAGTATTTACACACATGGTATGTCCTTGTGTTATAATAGTTTTTGTTGTGTTTCTTGCCGTTCTCTGACCTGAAGGTGAAGCATTGTTCTGTAGAAATATCGGCACTTTGGCCATCACATGCTTTCAATAGCATTTCTGGAATGTATTTTTCCAGCATATTGTTCATTTCCAGTGTGATCACTCTGTAGAATAGTTATTTTGTCCTGTTTGTGAACATGCCATGTCACCGGTGTCATGAGATGTCTTTGTGTCCGCTCACAGATCCTGTGCTGGATGGCTCTACCAATGGGAAAACAGAGCCAGTAATTGTGCCGGAGAGAAAGCGTCCGGAAAGTAATCCCCCTGTGCAGAAAGCAGCGATGGAAAATACAAAAAGAGAAAGCCGTTCTTCTTTTCATCACGCAGGAGATATGTCAGCGGAAGACATAGGCATTCCTCTCAGGGTAGGATGTCACCCAAAGCATTGACTGAGATTTGCTTGTGTTAGTAAATGCTAAATGTATCATGATAACACTAACTGACCCAGTTAGGCTGCAATTAATTATACTGTAAAGTTTGATTTCCATGGGTAACATTAACACTTTATGTTCAGTATTAGAGGCTGAATGATGTTTTCAACAAAGTGTAGTGGATAGTTTATAGGTGCATATTGTATGTGCACTCTTATGGAGCTTTATATTGATTTATAGATTTGCATTTCTTTAAAATGTACGTTTGTGGCTTTTTCTACACAAATTAGGCTGTGAAATGTCTTTGTTATATATTTTAATTTTCAGTGTGCGTCTGTCAGTTGGTTTGTGTGTATATTGTTGTACTACTACTACTACTACTACTACTACTACTACTACTACTACTAATACTACTATATAAAATAAATTCTATGTCTCATCTGAAATAAATTAAATCTGGTCAGCGTGGCATATGGGTTCCAATTTGGAGGGCCAACTAGAAAAATAATGTACACATTTTACTTGTATTTAAAGTGGAATTCCAGGAATGATCTTTTTTCCAAACTTAAATTGGTCCAACTAGATATTCATATCTGATATCTAGAAGGCTTCTGGGGATTTTGAACATCACTGTAGTAGTCTGTACTATATACAGTGATATTTTCACCCTGAGTCTCTACTATATACAGTGCAATTTGCACCCTCAGAGTAGACCTTGCATTTTTTTTTCCAATCAATGCAAAATGTCCTCTGGTTGGACAAGGTGGAAAGGAGGGATGGATGATGTCACAATTTTAACCTTGTCCATTGAGAAAATGCCTTTTTGTTGAAAAAATTGCAAGACTATCTTGCAAATTAGTGGTGGTGGGGCCGTGCAGGGAACTCTGTGTGTTAAGTGTGCAGAGGAAAAGCTGCTGGAGGAGCACCCTTTCCTCAAAAAGTTTACAGCTCTCACTGTATGTAGTGCAGACTACTACAGTGGTTTTCCGTATCCTCAGCCACCCTCCAGATATCATATATGAATACTTCAAGCCAAACTGCACTAGTGGGTGTGTGAGTGCAAATAATAATTTCTGGAGTTCTGCTTTGTGTCATGAGAAGGTAAGAGAGACACTCCAGCTTGAACTTTTTTTTAAAGTTTGCATTAATTAAATGGAAAAGGTAACAAAATTATGCAGATGTTCTTGCTACCTGGAGAACACTGTCTAACCAACTGAGGAAAATTATTGGTTCTAAGCCAAGCAAAAGGATAGACATAAGACATACTATCTTAAGTATCATACAGTGCATGAAAATGAAAGTGGGCTGCTGTGTGCATTGGTGCTTTTATTTTAATTATTAACTTTGAGTTGTCAAAAGTGCTGAAGGATCCTAAGGAAGGTAAAAATGTAGTAGTGCTGGAGAAGCTTCTGCATCATTGCATAGCTGGCCGTAAATTTCCTGGTAATTATAAGCCATGCTCACAATTTAGCATCACCTGTAAAGATTGGGGTTTACTGACATTTTGAGGGGTATGAACAGGCTAAGGCCCCATACACACTATTAGATTTTCTGCAGATTTTTGTCTTCAGATTTACTAAAACCATATAGTGCAAGGGCCTGCCTGATTGCATACAAATTGAAACTCTTAAGGTTTGACCTCATATTGTATGGTTTTGGTAAATCTGAAGACAAACATCTGCAGAAAATCTAATAGTGTGTATGGGGCCTAAGTCAAGGGTTAGCAGATATTTTCTAGCTCATTATTGTGGACAGGATCTGCAGATATACCGCCTATGAAGCATAAGTGCAGAGCATGAATGTTTTGTGTATGTATAGTTTTTCTTTCTGTGGTTTACATTGTTTTATCAGTATCATATCAAAGGGATATACCAGTCAGTACAACATTCCAGCTCAAACGGCTGTATGGAGCATGATGGCAAAGAGTTGTACATGCTTATACACAGCCTGATAGGCTATTTTAGACCCTGGCATTTGAATTAAAGAATAAGTGCACCTAAAAACAATATCTTCATCCTATGATCAACTATGTATTGCTAAAAATTCAGTAACTCTGACTAGAAGATCTCCATCAGAATTTTCTCTTACCATCTTCTCTGAACACACTGCAGCAAATTGAACTATATCAGAAGCAAGTAAAAAAACTCAAAGCACCTAAAAGCATACTGAATATATGACCTCATGAACACAGCTGTATGAATTTATGCTCCAATTATGCTGCCAGAAGTTGGCAGGACAAACATGCCTCTAATGTCATGTTTGTGCACAGGTTTGTGTGCGTTTACAGGCATATGGCGTTTAGAAGCATATAAGTGTAAACTCATTCTGTTGGCTAGAACATTCATTTATTCTAGCCAGGAGAATAAACGTATGCACATGTTTAGGCGTTTTAATGCTTAAAGTGGTTGTAAAGCCTTAAAGTTTTACATCTTAATGCATTCTATGTATTAGGGTGAAAAACCTTTTGTGGTGCAGCTCCTCCCCAGACCCCCCTTTTTCTTACCTGAACCCAATCCGATCCAGCGATGTGCATAAACACATGACTCAAAATTTGTGGCACAGGGGGGAAGGGGTCCCGCTGCTTGTGTCAATGGACGCAGCAGTGGGCCTCGGGAGCAAGCACGCACGGGTGCCCCCATGGAAATCGGCTTTCTGTGGTGGCACCATATAAAGAGGAGGGGCCGGGGGCACCATCAGTGAAACCCAGAAGAAGAAGATCGGGGCTGCTTTGTGCAAAACCATTTCACAAATCAGGTAAGTATAGGCATGCTGCTTGTTTTAAAAAAAAAAAATATTGTCTACAATTACTTTTAATTATGCTCATCAGTTCCTCTCCAAGCGTTGGGACATCTGTTTTAAATGTTATGCCTCTAAGCACTGCTGTTAAAATACAAATCTAAATGCTTAATGTGTATGACCAGATAGGCTAACACTGAACTGAGTTTAAAAGCATAAAGAAATACGCTGGAAGCCTATAAAACCAGAGATTTTTACTCCCATGTGCATGAGGCATATGACTGTCTACAGCGTTTGCTGCCTTTGTACACGAGCCCTAGTGGTTGAAGTAATAGAATGACTTTTCTTGGTTTTGTTGTTATAAACAGCTCTGCTATGGGGGCTGCAAATGCTGCTGGTATGATATATCCAAGCCAGCCAGGAAAAAGTGTGTCCTCTGTTTGTTTGAATCTTGTGTACAGTGTACTTCTGGCATAAGATGAAGCCATTTTTTATTCTGTGAAATCCTTTGATTCATGGATTTGGAGTACATTTAGATATTAAAATTTCTCTTAAGTACTTCTGTGTATGGGGAATTTGTCTTAAGCTATAGCTTGTTATATCATAAAACTATAATAGAAATCACGCTGGCAGGTAACTAAACAGAAAAAAAGCTGCTGGCAAAAAAATAACCAGAAAAACTATGTCACAGTGATAATTGTGTAAATTGCCACGCTAAAATATGATAATGTACAAGGTGACTCAACTAAAATGAAATATAAAATATAGAACAAACACGTGTGTATATCAGTGAAAAAAGTCCAGTTAGGTCTTCCAAAACACAGCAGTGACACTTTGCAAAAAGGGAGTGTTTAATCCACTTTGACAATCACCATGTGAGCCTTCACCAACCACATGCAATTGACTCTTACCAGAACATGACAACTCCACTAGAGTCAAATCAGTATAAATATGACAATCCCATCAAGCAGAGATCCAGTTCATATTGTTTGGAGTTCAGCAGTATATCTCCTGAATCCAATCAATGGTAACATCAATGGCAACCATAAATGCATGAAATTGGGACGTGGTGAAGCTGGCGACCTGAGCGGACCCGTCTGAGCGGAGCTCCACTCCTACCTGCCTATTTTTTTCATTTTCCACAGGATCTGCTTCTGTTTTTACCCTCGCTGACACCCGGGTATGAGAAGAAGCAAATCCGGCTTGGGAAGGAACGGTGGATACACTCCTAAGGCCTCCCGGCAGCAGAAGAAGCAGGGCTCTGTAGGCCACACGCACATGGCGTTCCAAACTACACCTGCAGATCTGGCGACGATGGAGGAGGATCTCTTCCCAGGCCTTTATGCAGGCTGCCAAACAACACTGTCGGTGAAAATTGACATCCTGCAAACAGATTTTTGGGTTGATGTGGAGGAAAATGCATAAAATGCAGGCTGGGTGAGGCAGAGCGGTGTGTGGGTGACTCCGAGGACTCCATCCGAGATCATTTTGCTTCCATTCACACCCTACAGGTGAAAATATAGGGCCCTCAAGTTACGGGCAGAAGACAGCAAGAACAGGAGCCGCAGGAATAACTTGAGGGTAGTGGGACTGCCGGAGGGAGCCAAGGGCCAAGACCCTACAACCTTTACAGAGATCCTGCTCTGAACCCTCCTCCCATGGGCCCCGTTTTTCCAACACTTTGTCGTGGAGAGGGCCCACAGAATGCCATCTGTACGGGGGCACCTCCGCGCACCTTCATTTTCAGGCTACTAAACTTCCGTGATCGGGACACGGCACTTTGTGAAGTTCAGAGGCTCCGCAGAACCTTTGACCATGTCATAGCTCAGCTTTATATCAGAGGCCTGAAATACAGCATACTGTTCCTGGCTTGATTTTACTGAAAATGTATGTAGTGGTTTGCCTTGGACACCTATTCCAGCCCTTATCATAACCGATGGCTGGGTGTCCAGTGTCTCAGAAGTAGATGGTTCTGTATTGCAGGGTAAATGCCTCACCCTGGGTCAGCCTTATTGATGCTCCCCTGGCGGTTATACTCTATCACCGACAATGACAAGATCAAGAGATCCCTAGTCATGGCCTATCTTAAGAAATACATACATATATGTATATTACAAGAGACCCGCCTAGTGGGACGTAAGGTTCTTAGTCTGGAAAAAAACATGGGTGGGACACTATCACCATGCTACGTACTCTGGGTACGCCTCGGGGGGTTAGCATACTAATCCACAAGACCCTGTTTTACACCCTGCTAGATGTTAAGATTGACCTGGAGGGTAGGTACGTATTGCTACATGCTGTGGTGGACAATATTGAGATGCTGATTCTGAGTTTATATAAACCGCCATCAGCTACAGTATCCCTCCTAAAGTATTTCACTCCTATCCTATCTAGATACCCTACTGACAGCCTTATTATAGCTGGGGACTGGAATATGGCTCCAATTCCGTTCCTAGATAGGCTGTCTCCATGCAATGGCACTGACTCTCCCCTACATAGATTGGCATCTCTCTATGGTCTGACAAATATGTGGCGGTAGAGATACCCAAATTATAGAGCCTTTACTTGGCAATCTACCTCCTACTGTACACTGTCTAGAATTGACCTTCTCCCCCCCTTCTTTTTATTTATTTATTTTTCCTTTATTTTCCTTCCTTGAGTCCCCCCTTCTTCTTCTTGTCCACCCCCCCCCCCCCATCCCAGCTGACCTGAACCAACACGGGAACTCCTCCTCATGCAGATTAATGTATTAGATATGCTGATGTTGGTACCTGTACCTGCCAGATGAGTTGGACGTTTGTATATCCTATGTTCCTCACTAGTTGAATCTTTGCCTAATATCAGTAAGATACTTAAGCCAATACATGTTAGATGTAATAAATAGTTCTCCTGTAATTTCTACAGTTAGTCACATGTAAACTGATGTTTTATCTTAATAAACATTCCTTCTGTTAAAAAAAAAAAAGAATTGACCTGGTGTATGTCAGTGGGGGGATGCTTCCCAGAGTGTGTGAATTTAGTATATTCCCAAGGGGCATATCAGACCATGCTCCTATGCTCCTCTGCCTACAGACCCGGACACCCCCCCTTGGAGAGACTGGTGACTATCTTGCTACTGGATCTCTGATGAGACTATAGAAACCGTGATCTCCAAGTGTCTCTCTAGCTTCTGATTGTCAAATGATGGATCCACTCCCTTGCACAATAGGTGGGATGCCTTCAAGGCGTATATCAGGGGGTGCTACCAATCTTCTATCTCACAAACTCGGCACAATGCCAACATTTCTATTGAGGAGGCCGAGACCAAGGCTCAAGGTCAGGAATCCCTGTATGTCCTGACCCAGAACCTAATCACCTATTTGGATATGCAGGCGGCCTACCGAGAAGCAACGCTTCTGCAGGTGGCAAGGGCTAAAAAGCAGAAACTGGCACAAACGCAGCACATCTTTGAGAAAGGGGGGAAACTGGATGTCGCTTGGCTAGCTAAGGAGTAACAACCCATAGCCACCATTGCCGTGTACAAAATGCAGATGGGGTGCCGGTGCTAGATCCGGTAGCCATCAATGCACTATTTGCCTCGTATTACAGTGCCCTTTACTCTTCCAAGGCAGATTACTCAGGAGAGGAAATGGATTCCTTCCTTGGGCAGCTCACCTTTTCTACTCCTAGTGACGAGGCCCGTACTCATCTGGACATTACAATCATCCTTGGAGAGATACAGCAGGCCCTCAGTGAATTACAGTCGGGGAAAACTCAGAGTGGACGGCCTCCCCGCAGAATTCTATAGGCAATATGGGGAACAGTTGTCACCCAGACTGCACGAGATGATAGTCAAAACCCTGAAAGACACCATTCTCCCAGCTTCTATGGTAGGCAGAAGCAATCGTCGTCATCCCCAAACCGGGTAAAGACCCTGAACTCTGCACCTCCTATCGCCCCATCTCTCTGCTTAATGCAGATGCTAAGATTCTTACTAAAGTTCTAGCTAGAAGACTTACCGTATATACTCGAGTATAGGTATATCCGAATATAAGCCGAGGCCCCTAATTTACCACAAAAAACTGGGAAAACGTATTGACTCGAGTATAAGCCGGGGGTGGGAAATGCAGCAGCTACTGTAAGTGGCAAAGAGGGTCAACAATGCCCATCTGCAGCTGCATGTCTCACTGTGTCTATTGCATGCCTCCCTGTGTCCTGTGCAGATCTGCCTACCTCACCGTGTCCTGTGTATACCTCCCTGTGTCCTGTGCAGATCTGCCTACCTCACAGTGTCCTGTGTATACCTCCCTGTGTCCTGTGCAGATCTGCCTACCTCACTGTGTCCTGTGTATGCCTCCCTGTGTCCTGTGCAGATCTGCCTACCTCACTGTGTCCTGTGTATACCTCCCTGTGTCCATTGCAGCCTACCTGTGCTAATCTTCATCCTTTGTGTCCTGTGCATGCCTCCGTGTGCCCATCTGCAGCCACCGATCAGCGTGTCATAAAAACATACGGCAGCCATTCCAGTATTCAAAAGCCGCGCCTCCTCTTCGTCTGTGATAGGCAGAACACTCAATTTCCCAGCAGTCAGTTTTCAGCCAATTACGGACATCCGCTCATCCTCGTCTGAGGTATGAGGATGAGGGGATGTCCGTGATAGGCTGAAAACTGACTGCTGGGAAATTGAGTGTTCTGCCTATCAGACAAGGAGGAGGCGCGGCTTTTAAATACTGGAATGGCCGCTGTATGTTTTTATGACACGCTGGCCACCGTCTGTCTACATGACATGCCTGATCAGGTAGGCAGACGGCGGTTACTCGAGTATAAGCCGAGGGGGGCACTTTCAGCCTAAAAAAAAGGGCTGAAAATCTCGGCTTATACTCGAGTATATACGGTAATGAGGTTATTCTTACCCTTCTACATGAAGACTAAACTAGATTCATGCCCGGTAAGGGGACGGCTGTAAAGCTCCGCAGACTGTATACAGTTCTGGGCACCAAGAAGTCCCTCACCCAATTTGATGAAGTGGCCTCCCTGGATGCGGAGAAAGCATTTGATTCAGTGGATTGGAATTACCTATGGGAGGTCCTGAATCGTTTCTGTCTGTGGCCCTAATTTTATATCCTGGCTGCAGGCTCTCTAGAAGTCCCCCAAGGCTAGGGTTTGCACTGGGTTTGACTCTATCTCCACTCTTCCACCTACACAGGGGTACCAGACAGGGCTGCCCGCTGTCCCCCGCTCTCTTCGCATTGGCCATAGAGCCAATGGCGATTCTCATACTCTCCTCAACCTTAGTCAGCGGTATAACGATTATGTCCAAGAGAAAATATCCCTCTATGCGGATGATACCCTGCTGTACCTTAGGAACACCTCAAATTCACTAGGGGCTACCCTATCACTTATCAACGCCTTTGGTAGATACTCCAACATATGCATTAACTGGGGAAAATCTGCTATCTTCGTGTTGCACTTCTCGGAGGTTTCAATACCAGTGGATACCCCTCTACAATGGGTTTCACAATTTAGGTATTTAGGAGTAGTGATTCATAGGGACCAACACAGTTCATCCCTCTTAACCTGACCCCGGGGATGTCCCTCCTGACTCAGAGATGCGCTGCTTGGAAAACACTGCCCCTTACTCCAGTCGGACGTGTCAACCTCATTGCTGCCTAATTTTTGTATATCTTTAGACAGACCCTGGTACATATTCCGAACATGTTCTTTAAAAAAACTAGACAGCTTGATTACCTCATTTATTTGAAATGGTAGCATCCCTAGAATAGTGAAATCCACTCAGCATCTGCCTATCGCCTTGGGAGGCCTTGCCCTACCCTGCTTTTTCAAATACTATTGGGCTGCTGTCCTTGTTATGCTCAGATGGTGGTTGTCGGAGGAGCTGCCCAACCCCGCATCCACATTGGAGGTGGCATTGCTTGGGTCCTACTCTGAACTGCGGAATCTAAAACACTGTGGGCCTATCACTCCCTCAATGCCAACCACCCTAAGGGTTTTGAAAATTGTCCGGGCCAAGGTCCAGAAGCCCAACGGCTGGTCCTCCCACACTCCGCTGTGGGGGAAAGCACGGTTGCTGCATTTCCAATCTATTTCAGATCCTGAAATTTCAGAATACTGCTAATATGAATAAACACAATGCACAATTTGTATGCATAACAATCCCAAGATGCATGATGGAGGTTCCATACAATGCTTCACAAAAATTACCGATCCAAGTAAGCATGGCTACGTCACATGCGTTCGCTCCACCCAACGCGTTCATTATATGTGACATTGTCGGGGGCATAAACTTTATGTAGTGGTGTCGTTGTGTTCTGGCAAAAGTCCATTGCTTGTGGTCGATGAAGGCTTACGTGGTGATTGTCAAAGTGGATTGAACACTCCCTTTCTGCAAAGCATCACTGAGGTGTTTTGGAAGACCTCATCTAGACTTTTATTCACTTATATATGCACATGTTTGTTCTATATTTTATATGTTATATTTCATTTTAATTGAGTCACCTGGTACATTATCATATTTTAGCATGGCAATCTACACAATTATAGCTTGTTATATATATTATTTGATTACATAATTTCTGCTAAAGACCGACTTTTTTTTCTCTTTTACAGAACACGGAGAGATCAAAGGACTGGTACAAGACCATGTTCAAGCAGATCCACAAGTTAAACAGAGGTAATGACTAGTGCTTAAAACGTTTTACCAAAACTAGATAGATTCTGCTCTGATTGATATGCTCTACACTATTAAAGCTAGCATTGGAGTAGCTGATATGGCCGACAGGGTTGTACAATGTTCGAGAAGCCGTTTATTTAGACCCGTTTCACACTGAGACGTTTTTCAAGCACTTTTTGGCTAAAAAATACAGGCTGTAAATCACCTGAAAAACTCCTCCTCTGCAGTCCCAGTGTGAAAGCCAGAGTGCTTTCACACTGGGGCGATGCGCTGGCAGGACGTTAAAAAAAAGTCAGTCAAGCAGCATCTTTGGGGGGGAGGGGGGGGTGGAGGAGTGGTGTATACTCCTGCCCATTAAAATGAATGGGCACCGCTGCCAAAGCTTCTGCAAAGCAATTCGGCAGCGGCGTTACACGGGCGCATTTAACCCTTTATTTGGTCACTAGCATGGGTAATAGCGCCCCACTAGCGGCCGAATAGCGCCACTAAAACTACAGTAAAGCGCCGCTAAAGCTAAATTTGACTCCTTAATCCAAGTTGCTTTTGTTTGGTATGATATTATCATTTATGAAGGTACTGTCTGCAGGTAGAGGCAGGTTGAAATTAAAATAACCCCCTCGGGGTAAAATAACACAACTGCATTGCATACAAGTTCTCTTACCACATTATAGTATACAGAGGTATAGCTACCACAACTCCGATTTCTATATCGATCATAAATGCGTGCATGAAAGGAGCTTTAACCTCCCTGGCGGTAATCCCGAGTCTGGCCCGGGTTAGGATTTTACTATCATAAGCGGTAACCTCGAGCCAGACTTGGGATCGCGTCGCTGGATACAGGGAGAGGTTACTTACCTTGTCCCCTGGATCCAGCGATGTCCTCCGCGCTGTGTGATCGAGCTGTCCTCCGCTCGATTCACCCAGTGCCCGAGTGCCGCCGAGCTCCGTTCCCTGCGACATTACGGCGCATGGGAGCGGAGATCGGCGCCAAATTCAAAAAAGTTAAAATACACAAAACACACACAGTACTGTAATCTTACAGATTACAGTACTGTATAAAAAAATTACACACCCCTTTTGTCCCTAGTGGTCTGTCCAGTGCCCTGCATGCAGTTTTATATTATAAATACAATTTTTTCTGCCTGAAATTTGGAGATTGTCCATAGCAACCAAAAAGTGTCCGTTTATGTCAAAGGTGATTTTAGACCAACTAGAAAACAGCGATAATAAATTAGAATCACTTGCAGAATTGAGCGATAGTGATTTGTGGGGAATTTCGTCATCAAACACTAAATCTAATGACAGCGACAATCCTGCAAATGAGCAAATTTCTGTGTTTTTGGATTTGATTACATTATTGAATAATTTTTATTATTATTTATTATATTATAAACTTTATCATACCCGGGATGTCTGCTAGACTCTGGTTTGAACAGATTTAAGAGAATTATTCCTAAGAATTACAGGACTACAATATTAAACGCCAAATTTCCATGCAAAATAATTGTACCACTTTCAGCACCTAAAACCAGAATGAATCATACCGCCAGGGAGGTTAAATATACAGTAGCTATCTTCAAGAATTATTAAAGTACAGGACATCAAACTCAAAACTTTTACTTTGGTTTTTTTTGTTCTCTGTGTCCCGATAAGAAGATTTTCTATTTCTCCTGGTCACCATTATCACAAAGACAGAAAGTAATGGCAAATCCCAAATTTTTCAGTTGTCACAAAAACGTGGTAAGGGAACATCTGCTCATGTGGACATCAGTTTTGAGGACATATGTCTAAAATGGGTGTTTCCCTTATTTTGTAGAGATTTTCTCTTACATCCTGATCTGTTGTGTCTCTGAGGCCGAAAAGAAAATTAATTTCACCAATGGGACATGGACAGCAAAATAAAAAACTTAAGGCTTAAGATAAACTTTAAAACTGCAGTTCCACTAAGTATCCAAAGTTAAACAATCTTTGAGTAGTTTAGAGTGGTCAAGTTTATAAAAATTGTTTAGTACAAGTTACTGAAATTTGACTTATTGAATAAGTCTGATTGTATTTAATGATTGTATAGTGCACTTCTTTAGTTACTGTGAAGTTATTTTGTTTTTCTATAGCATTAATATAATTGCAGCGTTGCCCATTATATTGACAGCCTATGAAATGTCTGCTGGTCTCTGTGCATGATCCTTTGATTTTAATAGCTGTGTGCTTGTGATGTCAGGAATAATTTACCTCTAAGTATTTACTAACATGGTAGTTATTTTGGTCATTAGTGATTTAATGGTATTTTAATTCTGCCTGTTTGCAGTTAAACAGTTTACAGTTTGCAGGCACCAAGCCATTACAAAGAGAATGTCCCCTTATCTTAATAAATCACAGTTGTGTTCTACACAGTAATCTCTGGCACAAATAATTAATTTGAAGTCTTTATCTGTATGCAATTAAATAACTCCCAGTAATAAATGTGTGTTTGGACGTCACGGGCTGCCACGTTGTTGTAAATTATACACTGCTATATCCTGCATAGATAATACTGCAGGCTATTTTAGTGCTCCACAGTATTTGCAGTAACATTTTTGAGTCAATCAGATTGTAATAGATAAGGCTAAAAAAAAGACAATAAATAGGCCTAGTGATATGTTCTGGCCTTTGTTTTTCCAGGCATGAATATTTTAGTGTATTATTAATGGGTCCCTCTATTTTTTTTCTGTGGCAACAGTGGGAAGTTGATAGAATGAATGTACTAATGCACAAACCAACAACTAACACTAGTGAGTAGCTGCCAACACAAAATTTGTTCCCACACAGTGATAATTATGAGTAAATAAATGTGGCGCTTTCTCGGTGGACAAAGTGCTGATGCTAATTCTAATTGATAAATCCTCAAACAATAATGAAATGATAACTTAATATTTTATTATATAATAATATAACCACATATAAACAAATAAAACAATTCATCAATGGCCAGAATAATAAAGTGCTAAGTGCAGATGATCCTCAATCCAGAAATTATTCATAAATAAATATGGTCAATCACAGTGTGAAGTAATGATGTATGATCAAATAGTGCAATAATATTCAATGAGTTCATAAATAAGTTCAATATGCTTAAAGTGCAATAATAACTTTTATAACAAAGCAAAAGTCCATAAAGTGCTTGGTGCAGTAAGTCTTCAGTGCACGGAATAGTTCATCAATCACAGTGCAAACCAATATATCCAATTCTTAAATAATGCTTTCACCATCCGTGTGTACAGGGTGCCCCAGCCTCTTACCTCAAAGGAAGAACCCTACGGATCTAGTTGCATTTGTGATGAATCTCTCATATGTATCCACAGCAGTAAGCTTTTTCCTTGTAATCCTCTGCTAGATCAGATTAGCGGTGTTCTCAGATACAGGCAAGAATTTCCACTAAAACATAACTATCTCCTCCTCCACTTCCACTTTTCTCCAATAAGGACATGGTCAGTGAATCCAGCTCTTTGAAGACATCTTTTGGAAGAAACGGAAAATTGTTATTGGCTAGGCTCAGGTGAATCAAAGACTTCAGTCCACGAAAAGCATTTCTTGAAATGGACTTTATTTTGTTCTCAATAAATCGGGAAACCAGCAACCCCTCTTACTCAGAGAGGTCACATGCTTGGTTGGATCTCTGCTTCACTGAGAAGGAAATCCAGACATTTCTCTCCAGTGGCAGTGGGTGGTATACAGCGGGAGGTTCACAGCAACTCAGGATGCAAGATGCAGTGTAGGAAGCAAAGCAGGACTGTTGGCTAGGGTTGCCACCATATCATTACTTCGCATTATGATTGACAATATTTATAAATAATTTCTGGATTGAGGATCATTTGCACTTAGCACTTTATTATTCTGGCCATTGATGAATTGTTTTATTTGTTAATATTTGGTTATTTCATTATCACTTGAGTGTTTATATAGCATTAGCACTTTGATCAATGAGAAAGCGCCACATTTATTTATAACAGTGGGAAGTTAAAGTGACACTAAGCAGATACAGTAATGTTTATCTGCCATTATCTCTTCTATTTATGTATAAAAATCATGCTACTTTATTTAATTTATTATAAAAAAAATCATCTTCTTTAATCATTGCTGTTCATAGGTCACATGACGTTTCACAGGTCTTTCCTGTCCATAGGGGAAGTTCTGAGGGAGGAGTGTCTAGTACTCTGCTGATGTATGGATCTGTGTCTATACAGCATTGATCGGTGCTGTGCCAGTCATGTGACATAAAAAATGCTTTCGGAATAGAGTATTAAAATAGTATTAAAATAATAGCAACAAAGTGTTTTAAAGCTTCATACAAATCTATTTTTCAAAGCAAATGTTTATTTTGTTTTTGCAATAACCTGGCCTAGGTGAGGTTTAAGTTTCCTGACAATAGCTTTCACTTTGTTCACACTATAAAAAGATCTGGAGGAGGTTCTGCCAATCTCAGGCCATGTCAACCCCTTCAGCGTGTGTCTATGGTGTCTATGTGCTGAGATTAACGGGGAGGTGAAGCCTCCATCAATCATCTTATATGCCGCTCCCATAGGGTTTAGCAATAGCATTTAGGAGGAGGGAGGGAGAGTGTCATTTACAACCACCCACATGTGTGATTCTATAGTCATGTGGACTGCACAGATAAGATAAAATAGCAAATGAACAGCTTAGAAGGGATTTGAAACTGCAGCATGCTCAGTAGATGTAAACAACTGGCCTACACAATCTCAGTCTGCAGTGGGGACACAGACAAGATAGGAGGGACAGTGAACAGCAGGATCAACCAAGATTTTTGCAGTCTATGGAAAAAAATTGTTAGTGGATGAGTATGAACCCAATGTCATTTAGCATGCATTGACAGTTTTTGTTGATTTGCCCTAAAACAAAAATGTAATATATTGCAGCTCATCAGTCCTTGTGGTGGTTGCATTAGTTTTCTTCAGGCTTTTTTTGCTTTATTTTTATCCTGCAGTAACACACTTCCTGTCTCTGGATGGCTACACTCACTCCTCCATTATATTTGTAGAGGGAGCCATGGTTGCCACCAAAGAATGGACTTTCTTTTTCATACATCATGGGACACATAGTTATGCTAATATTCATTACCTGCTGGGTTATACTTCATCTCCAGGTGAATGGACACTGGTAGACACCGTATAAGGTCTTTAGACAGGAAGTGATCCTGTATATATAACTCCTCCCATACAGGAAGTGCTTCAGTATTTTACCAGTGTCTGCAAGGTGGATGGCATGGTTATTTGAGCTCTCTGAGCTCCAGGTCTCTAGTCCCACAAACAGTTCTTAAATTAATTAAGGGATTGACCGATTGGATCCATTTGACACAGGCTGTATATGTTTAGATAAATGGCACCCGAGCCTCGCAAAGAAGACTCAAGATCCTGTAAGGTTTTGCCTGTAATGCGGCCTCCGGGCGCTGGACCCTGCAAAGTGGAATCCTGAACACCACAGCGCTAAGGCATTCCTGCAGGGTGCTGCACAGGTCCAAGGGAGTGGACCCTAAACATAAAAAGGGTACCCAATCCTTGAAGGTCCTCAAGTGACCGGAACCCATCGTGAAGGGTGAATATTGGGCTCTTAGTTTCTAAGCTAACCTGCGCCTGGACGGGTAAGTGAAACCCCTTTTATTTAATTATTGTATGGTGTCCCAGTGATTGTAACAATCAGTCAAGCTAGCTAGGGGCTGGACACCTGTGTGTGGTGAAAATATGGGGGACTTTTGGGCTAGCTGTGGGTGTTTGCAAAGTGTACCTTTTTTGCTTATGTCTGGCTGTTTTTTTACCTGTATGATGGCGCATGACGGCTCACCATGGCGCACCATGTGTTCGCAAGAGCACCACTGGGCTCAGCAGTTTTGCGCACGGCTTCGCCCCACATGCGCCGTAGCCTTTATCTGGGAGCATGAAGATTCGTGTCATATGCGAATATGGCCACACCCGTTTGCCAGGACCACGCACATGCGTGCACTCGCATCTCCAGAATGTTCCGGCCCACAGCCAGCTTATTTAAGCTGTGTATGCCAAGCATGCGGTGCTTGGCATACACAAGGCAGTTGTGGGACACAGAGCAGGCTCTGAACCAGGCATTTGCAGGGGTGCATTTTTCCTTACCCGGGTCACACGAGAGTCACAAAGTGTTGCTTGGCAGGCTAAAGGTGCATAGCAGGATTGTTGCATAGGAGCATGGTGAGCCCTATTAAAGGGTCTCCCTTCTGAGGTGTGTTAATACTACACCTAGGTACTCCCTTTTTCTGGCTAGTAAATGTCTTCAAAAAAGATGAGCAGGACTAACACTACAGGAATACACCTATGTCATTGGTAGTTCCTGATGAACCTAGTCATCACCCTAGCGTTGCATCCCCTGAAAGACCAGAGGCTTCCGGGCAATCTGAGCCACTGCACCTATCTAGGATTGTGCCTACAGTCAACGCTGCTACTTCACCCTTTATCACTAAGGATGAACTGTCCTCAGCCCTAACCGGGTTAGAGCACAGGATTGCTGGCATGATTGCCTCTATCCCGCAGGGGGGCAAGAAGCGTGACAGATCCTCCTCCCCAGAGCCTCCTAGTCTGGAGCAGGAATGGGTTGAGGATGGTGAAGAGCTAAAAGCTCAGGAATCTGTGGATGGCCTGGTGGATGAGTCTGCTTCTGAGCAATCTGGACAATAAGATATCCAGTTGGTGTCTGCCCCTTAATCAGAGGCTTTTGAACCTGACCCTTATCGCAATGGTTCGTTCTGCCTTTAAGTTGCCTCTTGCAGAGTTTACTGAGCCTCCCTGGTCCTCTTTAGGATCATAATTTATGGATCATAAATACCAAAAAGTCAACCGTGAGACCAACTCAATGTCTAAAGTATATGGGTCTGAGATCCTTTGGCAATTGGAACAGATGCTCTGGTAGTTCCATGGAGCCGGTAGTCCCTGGTTTATGCTTTCCCTCCAATTCCTCTCCTTCCACACTTGTTATGCAGGATTTGGAAGAGAGGGAGTTCCAGTTATTCTGGTGGCATCAGTCTGGCCCAAAAGGCCCTGGTTCCCGGAGATTGTGAGATTGACAATAGTCGGGCCATGGATGCTTCCATGTCCCCCCGATCTACCGTCTCAAGGTCATATATTCCACCTCAATTTGCAGTCTTTTGATGGCATGGCTATTGAAGCCAGTGTGTTAAAGGACCATTGCATCTGGGGACCAGTGGTGTCTACTTTAGTGAATACTAGAAAAGCTGTAACTAGGAAGATCTATTATAGGATCTGGAAGACTTATATTGCTTGGTGTGAAGTCAAAAAATTGCAAACTCGGAATTACGTGATTGGGAGAATTCTCTTTTTCTACACTCAGCTGTGGAAATCAAATTGGCTGTGAGTACAATCGAGGTCAAGTTTCAGCCCTATCTGTATTCTTCCAAAGGCCTTTAGCCCCCCATTCACTGGTCCGAATCTTTATGCAGGGGGCAACTCACTTGCTTCCCCCTTTTAGGTCACCTATGTGTCCTTGGGACTTAAAATTGGTGCTATCTGTGTTACAGAAACAACCATTTGAGCCTATCAAGGCAATGCCATTAGACTTGCTCTCACGCAAGCTAGCCTTCCTGATAGCCATCACCTCGGCTAGAAGGGTGTCAGAGTTGGCGGCCCTTTCGTGCAGGGAACCATACTTGATCCTTCACCTTGCCAGGGTCGTGTTACGACCTGTTCCATCCTTTTTGCCAAAAGTGGTGTGGACTTTTTATTTAAATCAGGACATTATTTTGCCTTCCTTTTTCTCTCAGCCTAGTTCGGCGGAAGAGACACGTCTGCAGTCTTTGGACATTGTCCAGACAGTCAAGGTTTATTTGTTTTTAGTCTGCGGAGATCCAAGGATCAAACTTTCAAAGCTTCCATTACCACTTGGATCCGTCAATTGGTCATTTAGATCTATGGTCTGAAATGTAAAGCCTCTCCCTTTAGGGTGAGAGCTCTTTCTACCAGGAGTGTAGGAACCTCCTTTTCTTTTCGCCATCAGGTATCTTATAAAATTTTGTGAACGTGTGCACTGAAGACCGGGTAGCCTTACAAATCTGAGCTACAAACGGATGTTCGAGCAACCGAGGATTTGGCTTTCGGCCGCAGTGTACTGCAGGCTGCCGTATAAGGCCTGATGGCTATTGTTTGGCAGGGTGTCTCCCTCCCCTCAAGGCTGTTGCTCTGGGATGTCCAAGTAGGTAATGAATATTAGCCTAACTCTGTGTCCCATGATGTATGAAAAAGTAAATAGGATTTTTTCATCATACTTACCCATAAAATCCTTTTCTTTGAGTACAGCATGGGACACAAAGGTCCCTCCCCTCTTTTTTGAGGATTCAGTACTTGCTACAAAACTCAAGTACTTCCTGTATTGTAGGGGTTAAATAGGGGATCACTTCCTGTCTAAAGGCCTTTGGTCTACCAGTGTCCATTCACTTGGAGATGAAGAATAACCCAGCAGGTAATGAATACAGGTAAGTATGACGAAAAAATTATATTTCAACCATGTCTGGTTCTGTTTATCTCCATCACATGAGGCGTATGAAGAGATAAAATTTTGTTCTTGAATTTGGTTATCCTTTTAAATGTGATAAAAGTGAGCAATACAACAGATCCGAGAATTGTGTGGGCAGCAAATTTTGCTACACACAGATACTTTCTGGTACTTTCTGTCAGTATTGGTGGTTTACCGTATATACTCGAGTATAGGCCGACCCGAATATAAGCCGAGGCCCCCAATTTACCCCCAAAAAAACTGGCAAACTTATTGACTCGTGTATAAGCCGAGGGTGAGACATGCCTGTCCATCCCTGTGTGTGTGTCCGTCCATCCCTGTGTGTCCGTCCATCCCTGTGTGTCCGTCCATCCCTGTGTGTCCGTCCATCCATCCCTGTGTGTGTGTGTGTCCATCCATCCATCCATCCCTGTGTGTGTGTGTCTCCATCCATCCATCCATCCATCCCTGTGTGTGTGTGTCTCCATCCATCCATCCCTGTGTGTGTGTGTCTCCATCCATCCATCCATCCCTGTGTGTGTGTGTATCCATCCATCCCTGTGTGTGTGTGTGTGTCCATCCATCCATCCGTGTGTGTGTGTGTGTGTGTGTGTCCAGCCTACCTGTGTCCCGAGCCTTTGTCCCGAGCCTCCGTCCCGTGCCTTGCCTCCTTGCCTCCGTCCCGTGCCGTGCCTTGCCTCCGTCCCGTGTCGTGCCTTGCCTTGCCTCCGTCCCGTCCCGTCCCGTGCCGTGCCTTGCCTTGCCTCCGTCCCGTGCCCTCTTCGTCGGCGCCTCGGCGGCCATTGTAAAATTCAAAAGCCGCGCCTCCGCCTTCGCCTGTGATAGGCGGAACACTGAATTTCCCAGCAGCCTGTGTTCCGCCTATCATGGACATCGTATCATCCTCGTCCGTAGTACGAGGATGAGACGATGTCCGTGATAGGCGGAACACAGGCTGCTGGGAAATTCAGTGTTCCGCCTATCACAGGCGAAGGCGGAGCCGGAGGCGCGGCTTTTGAATTATAGAATGGCCGCTGTCTGTCTGCTCGACACGCTGATCGAGCGGGCAGACAGCGATGACTCGAGTATAAGCCGAGGGGGGCACTTTCAGCCTCAAAAAAGAGGCTGAAAATCTCGGCTTATACTCGAGTATATACGGTACATTTTTAACACCCTTTTGTCAAATTGCATACCAATCGTTATGGCCATTCTCAGAAGCCACAATTGTTAATACGAAGAATAAGAAATTAAATAAATAAAACTGCAGGAAGATTACAAATGTGGGAATCGGATCACAATTATGTCTTTATTTTAATTATTATGCTCCTTACTCTGACTTCACATACTATCATAGTTACTGCAGCTACCCCTGCCATATCTCTACTGCCTCTGTAAATATGCAAGTAAAGTGAACCATGGAATAAAACTAGTGTAAAACTTAAAAGCTGTTTCTGTCTCATACTTTACAATTTTTTCCTCTTTTGTATAAAACCAATTCTCTAACTTTCACTGCTCTTGTTAGACTCTACTGAAGAAAACCCTTATACCCCAACATATGCATTTCCTGAGCTACCTGAGGTCAAGCCTAAATCGGAAGGTATCATCAGACTGGCTTGAGAGTGGACATGTGTTCTGATTTCATTTTTAGAGATGTAATGCAACATTTATCCTGCTTGCTTAACCCAAGTGTACAAAAAGGTGCTTTTCCATTTTAACAGTGTTCTATTATATGGCCCTAACACTTTTAAAGGGAATCTATAGGTTTCTTAAAGCATGGTATGACATATATGTGAATATGATTAGCATAATATCTTATCAATGTACGTTGTATGTTAATCTTATAAAAACCTGTCCACGCATAATTTGAAATTAAATGTATGTGAACATGAAGCAGCAACAGTTAACCATGACATGCAATGCTTACTTCCTTACTATATTGTTTTGCCAATCTTTTGTTCTGGTGCAAGTTCCTCAGCCAGACTAGCAACAGTAGACGTTCTATGTGGCTACTTGATCTTATTTAATCAGTCCTTTGGCAGGGATGCTAATCACATTACCTGAAGGATAGTTTTCAATATGTATATAAAATATAATCTTCAAACAATGGAATAGCAAGTATACAGTACATAACTTTAGGTAATATTGTAATTTTCAGATAGCTCCGAAAATGTCCTATAGTTTCCCTTTAAAAGATGTTCGGCATTCAGAACAGTAGAACAGCTGAAGTAGGCTTTATAAAAGATGAGACTGCATCTTCCAGGGTGCAGGAATTGCTAGCTGTGTGTTGGGTGTTGTTAAGTAGTGCGCTAGAAGTTACATTGCTGACATTTAGAAATAACCATAGATATGCTGAACGTCCTCTGCTTTTCTGTGCTGCTTTTCTCTGCTGCAGAATTCAATCCTTACACTCCCACCTACCAGTTTCCTGTCTCTACTCCTAGCCCTAGCTCCGAAGGTAATTGGAAAGATCACAATCAGATATGTACATACTGTACTTTGCTTTGAGGCTGTTCAGCTCTTTTGTATAACTTTATTGGCTTTTTTGTGCTCATTTTAACCTGAAGCAGATTTGGGCCAGGACATGCAGTGGTGTTTCTGCTTTTGAGATACAAGGGGAGAGGTGCCTCTGGGTGCAGATGTGGGACAAGTTTAATAACACTTATAAATACAGGCAACTCACATTTGTGAAGTCATAAGTAAGCATTAGTTAAATCCCAGCATAGGTGTAGTCATCAGTTTTGTCAGCCCGTTCCTGCTTGATAGGCGCTCTGTGCTTGATACAAACACCACTGGATGGTAAGAAGCCAGTCGCAGTGGAGATCGCTCAGAATGAGGCTTGAGGCACAGTTAGTGTGCAGGTGAGGAGGGATGACATCACTGGCTTCTCAGTGACGTCATCCCTTCTCGCCTGCACACCAACTGCGCCTCAAGCCTCGTTCTAAGCACTCCACTGGGGCCGGCTTATTACCATCCAGTGGTTTTTGTATCAAGCAGGAATGGACTGATGAAACTGATGACTACCCCTATGCTGGAATTTAACCAATGCTTACTTATGACTTCAAAATGTGAGTTGCCTGTATTTATAAGTGTTATTAAACTTGTCCTATATTTGCACCCAGATGCGCCTCTCCCCTTGTGTCTTTTTCAGTGTACCAAAACATGGTTTCTGTTCCCCCCCTGATGGCAGACCTGAGTGTGGGACCCCCTATCACCATCCCATATGGTCCTTGGACTTTCTAATATATTACAAGACTATGGACTCTTGTCCTGTTATTTTAATTGTGCATAAATCAATAAGCTTTTAACTTATACTATGAAACACTGCGGGATACCTATTGCTCTAGTTCCCGGCACCTTTACTAGTATATTGTGTTTCTGCTTTTGTTTGCTGTGAATTAACACAAAAACTTTTATTGTATTTTTTTTTTTTTTTTTACAGTAATTTTATTCTCTTAACAATAATTGTTTTATCTCTGACAATTTAGAGATGCCAAACCTGTTTGTGGCAAATGGTCTAGGATTGAAAATTTTTACAAACTTCAACTTGTCTCCCTCTTATAAAATAATAATAGAATTGCCACAGGATTCAGGAAAATGTGTCTTTAAACATAAGCTAACAATTGTGAATAGCAAGAGCTCAATGTGCCATTGGAATTTACCAGTTGTTGCTATAATCTAATGTTATGGCACCCAAATAAATACTTCTAGACATATGCTCGTATCTAGTGAATAACCCAGTTTATATTTGATTCATCTTTGCATTTTAACAATGAGCATTTCCAGATTTAGCAATCCCTTTTTTAGCCAACAGTAAATCAAAAGTGCACATTTTTTTTACATATTTAGCTTGTTATAAGGGGTTTTAAAGGTTAGTTTTTTTCACAAAACTGTCATACTTACCTCCTCTGTTCAAGGGTTTTGCACAGAGGGACCCCCGATCCTCTTCTTCTAAGGTCCCCCTGTGTCACTCCTCGCTCCTCCTCTTCTTGAGTGCCCCCACGGAGACCCACAATCCCAGGAGGTACTCGTGCAGGCGTGCTCCCAAGTCCTGCTGCTGCGTCCATTGACACAGACAGTACGGCTCGGCCCCGCCCCCTGTCCCCCGTGTCACTGGCTTTGACTGACAGCAAAGGGAGCCAATGCTCCTGCTATCAATCCAAATGAGGATCAGAGATGGCGGCTGGAGCTGCAAGGTGAAAAACCTTGAGTTTACAACCCCTTTAAGCTAATTTTCCCCACAGCTTAGTGAATAGGGTGAAGTTTCAATTTGAAAGGAATACCCAATCACTTGCAAAGAAAATGATAAAAAAAAAAAAAAATCATTTTTATTTGTGCATGATTAGATGATGGAAGTCAACAGACCTTCACCTCATTAACTAAGCACTGCAAAGTGCAACTTTCCATGCAATTCTGTTTTCCGTTCGTAAATCAACCCCAGGTTAGCTGTTAAATTGTATCTATATATTGCAGCAATTGTTGGTGCTCATTCACACTGTCCACACACTAAATGCATTGTTATACCGTGCAGACAGCTGTTTGTTTTATTTGCAGTGAGCTGCAGTGAAGGAGCAGTGTGAGGAATGTTTCAGAATATTGCGCAGTTTACTTTTTTTTTATAACACAAGCTGCTAGAACTTTAAAATATGAGCTTTCAGGTATGGGAGTATTAGCACAACCTTTCCCACCTCAGAAATCCACTCCTTGGAGCCTGGGTGACTTATTGGAGGCTGAGGGGGTCTGGTGTGTGCAAACACGTGTGTGTGTGTGTGTGTGTGTGTGTGTGTGTGTGTGTGTGTGTGTGTGTGTGTGTGTGTGTGTGTGTGTGTGTGTGATATACACCATGTAATATGCTTTAGAAAACTGATTATTGTGTGTAGGTTATTGGGTGCTGTTGGTAACAGAGTACCAAAATAAAAGCGTGCATGTCCACGATGCCATATAATACCATACGCCATTGAATGTTCTAGCATACAATAATTCCTTAATAGTTTTTGGCACTAAATTTGTTTTCAAGTTTTCTAAATTAAAATGTTTCCTAAAGCTAAACTTTAAGTATACAGTTTGGCAGTATATTAAGCAACAAGTAGAAAAGCTGCTCATTTATGATGAATAGATTTCTTGTTTGCTGATGTTACATCAGATATTGCAACACAATATTTCTAAAACAACCAGCATTGCGCCCAGGACAACAAATACGGTTTATACTGTTATAGAACAGATTGCAGTGTACTGCATGTTCACAATTATGTTTGCTTCCATGTAGCCTGTGGCTTCCTTTAATTTCCCTGGTATGTTGTGGATTTTTTGCATGCCAAATTGCAATACACTTTACATTTCTTGTTTTGGCACGTGCTCTAATTGTTTATACAGGTCAAATATAGACTAAAATGGAATTACTTCAGAAGCCAGAGAAGGTAGAATACCAGTGTTGCCAACCGTCAGTATTTTTACTGGCAGCTAGAAAAAGGGGCACTTTTCTCCTGACAGCAAATGGCAGGAAAAGGTTGTCAGTAAAAATATATAGCTGTGATGCTCATCTCGGAACAGCACATACGCAGTTCCAGTTCAGAGCTGGCTGAGACCATCCGAGTGCCTGCTACAGTGTGTTCGGGCAGCGGCAGGATGTGTATCTGAGCATGTTGTGTGATGTCATGGTGCAAGGGAGCCGAGCGGAGTGACTGGAGCCTTTTGTGCGGGTCTGGGGGCCGGAAGCAAGGCAAGGCGGGAGTGAGACTGTCAGTGCTATTTGCACTGGAGTGGACTGAAGGGATCACCTGGTGTGGAGATACTGCCACTGTGACTCAGAAGGGGGTTTGTCATGTCAGGGAGGTGTCGTCATTCTCTGTCCTGTCCCTGAGCTACTTAGTATATCGAAAATAAAATTAGATTTTTTTTTTTTGCCTTAATATCTGCTTTAAATCACATTAATTGCATATTGTACTTGTTTGTAGCCTAAATACTGAAAGTTGCATTTAAAACTGTAATTTCGTAACTTTTGGAAATGCCAGTAAAAACTTGGCTTTGCCAGTAAATTTTGGGTGTTGTATCAGTACATTTCAATCTGTTATTTTGGCAACACTGTATTATACAATGCTTGGTACTTAAGTGACCAATTGGCAGTCCTGGATAGTTCTGGAAGCCAGATAAAACATGGTGAACAATCACCAGGCCTTTATAACTAGAGAGGCCAGATAAGGCATTATGCTGTGCTTGGCACCTGAGCCACTGATTGTCAGGCCTTAGTTGCTCCAGAGGTCAGATGAAACATTACACAATGCTTAATACCGATGTGCCTAGTGCTATGCAAATGGCAACTTTCAGAAAGCCAGTATTTGCATAGGATATTTAGGGTGTAACATGTAACATGCTCCAGCACCTCCCCCCTCACCCCCTCCTTTGTGACAGTGGGGGGGGGGGGGGGTTCCTCTTGCAGCCATTGTCACATTCAAATTTGGTGTGTGCTGTTTGGGGCACATCAATCTGTAAATGAAGGAATGAACTACAAGTCCTGTCTGCCACCAAGGCTTGTAGTTCTTAAAGTTGAGTTCCATGCTTATTAAAAGTCAGCAGTTAGAAAAAGTGTAGTTGCTGACTTTGAATAAACAGACACCTGTTCCAATGGTCCAGCGATGCAGCCGAACGGGGTGTCGCTCCTCTCCCCCTCCTCACTGGCGCCTCCATTGCATGCACGGCGCATGCGCAAGTCGTTCTGCGCTCCCTGAGTGGATAGGCGATCTCCTGGGACCTGTCGCGTGTCCCAGGAGATTGCCTAGAGGGAGAGGCCGCCTAAGACGAAAGGAGGAGTCGCCTTGGCGGTCCCTGGGCGGAAGGAGGAAGTGGGACAGGAAGTCCCCCTCCTAATGAAGCCCCCACTCCCCCCAAAAAAAATTACATGCCAAATGTGGCATGTAAGGTGGCGAGGAGTGCTTAAAGCGGAAGTTAAATTTTTGGGTGGAACTCCGCTTTAACCCCCCCCGGCGGTATTCCCGAGTCTGGCTCGGGGTGGAAGTTTTATACCAAAAGCGGTAACCCCGAGCCAGACTCGGGACCGCATCGCTGAATCCAGGAGGAGGTTTACTTACCTTCTCCCTTGGATCCAGCAAAGTCCCCCCGCTGTACGAGTGGCTCGTCCTCCGCTCGATTCATCATGGAGCCGATCTCCGTTCCCTGCGAGCGTTGAGACGCACGGGGACGGAGATTGGCGCCAAATTCAAAAAGCGAAACACACACATTACATACAGTATAATGTAATCTTACAGATTACATTGCTGTATGTAATAATTTCACATCCCCTTTGTCCCTAGTGTTCTGTCCAGTGTCCTGCATGCAGTTTTATATTATAAAAACTGTTCTTTATGCCTGGAAACTGGAGATTGTCCATAGCAACCAAAACTGTCCCTTTACATCAAAAATTATTTTAGACCAGCTAGAAAACAGCGATAATAAATTGGAATCACTGGCAGAATTGAGCGATATCGATTTGTGGGGAGATCCGTCATCAAATACTGAAAAGTAATGACAGTGACAATTCTGCAACTGAGCAAATTTCAGTGTTTTTGATTTGATTACATTATTGAATAATTTTTATTATTGTCATATTATTATTTGGTATAATTATTTATAGTTATTTATTATATTATAATTTATGATTTCATTTTTCAAACTCTATCATAACCGGGATGTCTGCTAGACTCTATTTTGGACAGATTTAAGTGAGTTATTCCTAAGAATTACAGGACTACAATATAAAACACCAAATTTATATGCAAAATAATTGAACCGCCAGGGAGGTTAATGAGCTGATAAGCACCCTTGTAGTTCATTGACACTTCCTCCAGCTGTCTAACAGAAAGCTCGTACAGAGGTACGGGCAGAACGTTGTAAAGTAAAGCAGGTTATATACAGTGAGATTTGTTTTAGTTCAACCAGTGGGTTGAACAAAAATAACATTTACAGATGTCTCCCACTGTTCTATTGTATTCGGAGAATACAGCAGAATACACATATCAGCGTTGCAGCAGGTGCAATGTTTTGCAGGTTCCTGGGGTAAAAAATAATCAATGCGCATTTTTTTTCCCCCTGCAAACTTATGTGCATTTATTATTTTTTCTGAAAGGTGAACTTGCCCTATAAATGCACTGTTACTTAGGTTCCTTAGTACTGCTTCCATGTTTATTTTATTGATGCAAAGTAAAGTTGTAGGATAGAAACTGTCAATGTGATTTACAAATATCTAACTAGAAATAAGAAGGATCGTCACTGAGATTGAAATGATTGAATCGTGCTGCCAATATGCATATATGACACAGGTGATGTTCATCACAAAGCGATTGTGGAGATCCAAAGTTGGTTGAGGTATCTCTTTACTATTTAGTCTAAAAATCCTACTTCCATAGCAGAGTACATAGATAGAGACCTGTTTTATTTGATTGGTATTTGGGGAATCATTTGTTAATTTCTTTGCTTTGCTTCTTTCTTGTCAAAACTGTAATTTCTGTATTTTTTTGTTTTGTTTTTTTAGATGATGATTCAGATTCTTATCCAAATTATGGGCGACATTCATATATAGAAGATGGTAAGCTTTAATTTTTTTTTAAATCTATATGATTAGATCATCTTCTATTATCTAGCAGGAACATACACAAACTATATCCCCATTCCCACTTTCAGGACTTCTTAAAGAGTTTTCTTTTAACTTTAAATGGGGTCACCCCCTCCCTCCCCATGCACTATTTATCAGGCACAGAAAGCTGACATTGCAGATCTGGTTCTGAGGCAGTGCAGACAACAGACAACTGGTCCCAAGTAGTAAAGGGAGAGGATAAGGCCGCGTACACACGGGCGGACTGTATGGCCTACTTAGTCCGCCGAAACACATTTCAGCGGACAGTCCGCTCGTGTGTGGGCTTCAGCGGACTTTTTCAGCGTGCAGTCTGGCGTACTAATTATTTCGGAATTTCGGTAATTCTGTCCGTCATACTTTGGTTTCAGCGGACAATCCGCTCGTGAGTAGGCTAGTTCGACGGACTAAGAATGGCGCATGCTCAGAAAGGATTTACACGGCGGAAGGGTGCATTGCTGTGTATTGGACTTCCTATTTCTAGTCCCGTCGTACGTGCTGTACACGTCATCGCGCAAGTATGACGGACTGTCCGTCGGATTGTATGACGGACTAAGTAGGCCATACAGTCCGCCCGTGTGTACGTGGCCTAAGACTGACAGCCCAGAGTTTTAGCATTCAAAAAACAAGTCATCAGTTGCTGACCCCAGATGTCTATGGTAAAGCTTCTGCATGGTGTGGATGTGTTGCATTACATTGCACAACCATTAGGTGGCACTGCCAGTCAACATTTTTCCATTAAGGCAACTTAAATTTTTCGCTAACGTTGTTTTCTAGTATACAGATCTATAACGTAAAAGGATAAAAACGTACCACTTATGACCATGGGCTTATATCACAAATAGAATTCTGAAATACTATGCATACTGCTTTTCTAAGTTCTCCACATACAAAGATTGTGACACCCCTGCTACATGGAGAGAATTATTATCACATTTTAACTAACATAGGCTTATTCAGAAAGGGAGTACAAAGGCAATAACACATAGCAACAAATCAGGATTTAGTTTACCAAAGTCAGATGATAGACTCATTCAGATTGGTTGCTGGGTTATTACTTTGCCATAATGCAATACCCTTCCCGAAGTCAAATTTAAAGTATCATCCAGCCAAAAGTACAGAATCTTGCCTGCAAGCAAAGCACTTGGCAAAAATGATATCTGGATAATTAAACAGCTTAAGAACTGAACAAAAAAGCATTTCTTATTCTGAAAATAACTATGACTATACAGTAGTTATCAAGCTTATCTAATATATATTTAGCAGTTTTGAAAAACAATGGAAACATTCTCATGAATGGATTTATATTCCATTTTAAACTCCGACACCATTTTAGTACCATTGGTGGAGAGCTTAGAATTCCTGCATAGCTGTCAGTAAGCTTGTATGGGATTCTTGCTGCATTGGCTATAGACCGCTCACTGAAAGCTCTTCAGGGTCAGTGCCTCTGTTTTGCAAATGTGACGCTGTATAAAAATATGCAGTTCCCTTTAAATTCTGCTTAGAATATACCTGTTGTAACAAGATTATGTGGGCTGTATGGTTGATCTAATTTTTCTGAAAATACTATTTGCCTGGCTATGTTTGGCTTCAGTATTTGAGTCACAAAAAAACCTCAAACAAAACTTACAATACCTTAACTCCATACTTGTTCTGGGTATGTGACTCAAAGTTTTAAAGACAAAGTACCAACATGACAGTCAGGCAACTACTATTTTGAGAATGAGAAATCCTCAGTAACCTACTTATTTCTGTAATGGCAGGTTTTCTTTAAATAGGTCATGGGTAAAGTGTAGTGTAAGATATAACAATTCCAAAAAAAGATGTGACGCTGTGTAAAATCTACATAAAAACAGAATGCAATAATGCAAATCTCATAAATTCATATCTTATACACAATAGAAAATAGAAAATATATAAAATGTTTAAACTGAGAAAATGTACAATTTTAAGAAAAAAATAATGTTATTTTGAAATTGATGGCAGCAACATGTCCCAAAAAAGTTAGGACAGGGCAATAAAAAGCTAATAAAGTAAGTGGTACTAACAAGGAAGTGTTGGAAGAACATTTAGCAACCAGTTAGGTTAATTGGCAACGGGTCAGTAACATGACTGGGTATAAAAAGAGCATCTTAGAGAGTCAGAGTGTCTCAAAAGATGAGCAGAGGTTCACCAATCTGTGAAAGAATGTGTTTAAAAAAAATGTTGAACAGTTTCAGCATAATGTTCCTCAATGTAAAATTGCAAAGATTTAAATATATCATCATCTACATTACATAATATTATCAATAGATTCCAAGAATCTTAAGAAATCTCTGTACGCAGAGGACAAGGCCAAAGTGCAATATTGGATGCCTGTGATCATAGGGCCCTCATGTGGCACTGTATTAAAAACAGGCATGATTCTTTGATGGACATCACTGCATGGTATAGCTCTACCATGCAAAGAAGAAGCCATATATCGACATAATTCAGAAACGCTGCCGATTTCTCAGGGTATCACGTTCTGGTGCTGAAGGCCAGTGGAGAGAGGGCTGCCCTTGCGGCTAAGTTCCAGATGTTGGGAGTGTGCGCGGTGGTCCGGCGCATGCCTGTTCGCGAATGCGCATGCAAATGGGCATTCTTGTATGCATCTGCGCATTTGTTATGCACCAGTGCAAATTCCTGTGGCCATGCAAGGTACTGGCAGGAATGCCAGTTCTTCAAGCACTTCCATTTTGGATGGTGCCCTGATACAGGGCCATTTAAAATGGTCTGTTGCAAAGTGGAAAACTGTTCTACGGTCAGATGTATTGAAATGGCAAGCATGGGCACCACATCTACCGGACTAAAGATGAGAGGGATCTCCCGTCTTGTTATCAGAACTAAGTTAAAAAAAACCTGCACCTCTGATGGTGTATTAGTGCGTATGGAATGTGCACCTCTCACATCTGGCAAGGCACCATCAATTCTAAAAGATATATCCAGGTTTTAGAGCAAGCATATACTTCCATCCAGATGTCATCTTTTTCAGGGAAGGCCTTGCATATTTCAGCAGGACAGTGCAACAGCATGGCTTCATAGTAGAAGAGTCCATGTGCTTAAATGGCCTGCCTACAGTCCAGGCCTTTCACCAATAGCAATTATTTGGCACATCTTGAAATGAAAAGTACCATATTTATCGCCATATAAGACACTCTTTTTTCCCCTTAAAATCGGGAAACTCACGTGTGCGTGTTATACGCAGATCCCCCACTGTTTTGAGCCCCTGGGTGGCTTTCGGCAGCTGTCAGCCACCTTCGGCCCTTCTCGTCGGCTCTCAGCCGCCTTCGCCTCTTCTCAGTGGCCGAAAACCGCCGAGAATGGGCGAGAGCGGGCGAAAGCTGACGAGAAGGGCCGAAGGCGGCCGAGAACTACCAAGTGCCGCTGAGACACACAGGACATCCGGCTCTGTATCTCGGTGGCGCCATTTAAAAGAAAAAAAGCTGCAAATAAAACTGACAAGGCTGCAAATTACACTGACAATGGTACAACGATGGATAAGGCTGCATGACAAAGCTGAATATGACACTGACAAGGCTGCAATGACACTGGCAAGGGTGCATGACAAGGCTGCAATGACACTGGCAAGGGTGCATGAAAAGGCTGCAAATGACACTCACAAGGGTGCAATGATGGGCAAGGCTGCAGATGAACACTGATAAGGCTGCATTGATGCGCATTTAAATGTAAGGTTTTTTTCCTTAAACTTTCCTTCTAAAAGTTTTTTTTTCCCTAAAATTCCCTCCTAAACTTGGGGTGCGTGTTATACGCTGGCGCGTGTTATACGCCAATAAATATGGTACGTCAAAGATGATCCAGGACTGTTGAGCAGTTAGAACCCTACAGTATATCGGGCAAGAATGGGACAACATTTCTCTAACAAAACTCCAATAACTGGTCTCTTCAGTTCCCAGACATTTACAGAGTGTTTTTAAAAGAAGAGGGAATGATAAACATGGCCCTGTCCCATTTTTTGGAGACGTTTTACTGCCATCAATTTTAAAAATACCCTATTTTTCTCTTAAAATTATACATTTTTTAAGTTTAAACATTTGACATGTTTCCTATTTTCTATAGTGAATACAATATGGGTTTATGAGAGTTGCAAATCATTACATTCTGTTTTTTATGTAGATTTTACACAGTGTTCCAACTTTTTGGGAATAGGGATTGAATGTACAGTTATGGAAAATGGTTTAGTATCACCAGTTATGTGTTTGTAGCAATACATGATTTGACTTTTATTTCTGGCCTGTAATATCCAGGAAAATCACAGCCCCCGGTGCCACGTTCCAGGAGTGAGATGGATCATATTGACATGGAGAATAGTGTCCGCAGGTCTGTCACCTTACCTCTCCCAGCCCGCTCCTCCTCCCTCAAACCAAGCCACGAAAGGTGAGGTGCTTTATGAATATTTATTTAAAAAAAAAATAGGTTCTCTATAACGAAGAAAATGTAGAATGCATACTACAAATATACTACAAATGAAAAATATAAAACTGGTGAATTCAGGTTCCTTTCATAAAGAAGTGTATACTGCTTTTTGGGGGATGCTGCAGTGTAGTTCATAAAATGCAGGTCACAGTTTGGAGCCTGGGGTGTTCCACGCCGAGTAGTCTGTGAACTCCTTGATTGGAGGAGAGGCCAGTCACATGACTTTGACAGGTAATATAACAAGACAGTGGTGTAGTAATTAGCACTTCTGCCTAGCAGCACTGGGCTTACGGGTTCAAATCCCAACCATGACACTACTTGCCTAGAGTTTGCATGTTCTCCCTGTGACTGCTTGGGTTTCCTCCAGGTGCTGCGATCTCCCACACTCCAAAGATATGCTGGTAGGTTAATTGGATCCTGTCTAAATTGGTCCTAGTATATGTATGTATAATTGCTAGTTAAGACCTTAGATTTGAAGCTGCTTGATGGTAGGAACTGATGTGAATTTACAATATATATGTAAAGATCTGTGTAAATTGACAGCGATATACAAGTACCTGTCATAATAATAATAATTGAGTGAAATTAATAGGATTTAAAAGGCTTTGGAGTACAGAACAAAGGAAAGCATCAAAGTGATTGTAAAGTCTCAAGGTTTTTCACCTTAATGTATCCTTAATGCATTCTTTGCAATAAAGGGAAATTAAAGCAACCTTCTTTGCTGCAGCTGCCCCCAGACCCCTCCCCCCTTTTTCTTACCTGAGCCCGATTCAATCCAGGGATGTGCGCTCCAGTCGCTGTCTCTCTCTTCATTGGACAGATTGATAGCAGCAGGGGCCAATGGCTCCCACACCTGTCAATCAAATCCAGTGATATGGGGGGGGGGGGGGTGGCACTGTCTGTGTCAATGGAAGCAACAGTGGGACTCTGGAGCAAGCCTGCACGAGGGGCCAGGAGCGGCGGCGGGGCACCCCAGAAGAGGAGGATCGGGGGGTGCTCTGTGCAAAACCCTTGCACAGAGCAGTTAAGTATAACATGTTTGTTATTTTTATTTAAAAAAAAAAACCTTTAGGACCCCCTTTAGCACAGTTGTAAAGCATGGCATTGTGCTTTATAAATGTCTTTTTTTTTTTAAAGCAGTACCATGACCATAATTAGACCATAATGCTGCTTTATAACTAGATCCCTCATTCTAAAAACGTAAACTGTCAGTACACTGCAACTAAAATAATTTTAATACAGTGCAGAACTCACCAATTTATTTGCTTCTTCAAATTCTCATCCCTAAACTGTGTATCAAGCAAGTATTTTTGTTTTCCTAATTAAGCTGGGACAGGGATTTTTAATAACTGGCTGCTTGTCTTGCCAGCAGTAGACTTCATAAAATCTTGACATCCCACATAATAATTCTTTACTGGAGACTCAATGGCAAAATTATGTTATACAGTTTGAGCCAGAACTGGCTTCAGCCAGATGAAGTTCCTTCTAGCCTCCTGGAAAAGTTAATATATTGTCATTCTGCCAGTGGAGCCTAGGACAGATCCTCTCTTCTCATAATGATCTTCTTTAGGTACACGCCTTTAAGTCCTGCTAGCAAATCTTTACAATTTGCCAGAGGCTGCCAGAGAGGTTTTCTACGGTCTTCATTAGTAGTTTTACCTAGCTGTACATAAGTCGCGTCATCCTTCTGCCACAGCATTCTAATATCTTGTTTCATAAAGTGCATTTAAACCATCTTCCGTCTGGAAATAATGAGTATGACAGAGTAGCTGTTGGGCAGGCTTTGGAAAGGGTTACGTAGGGCCTCTCCCAGTCCTTGTATGTCCTGGCCCTTCACCAAGGGGACGTTTCCTAGGAACGCAACAAGAAACATCTGCTTATCTGCCTGCGTGTTCAGAGCAGGTTAAAAATGATGAATTGTGTTCTCTAGGAAACAGATGATTGGATTCTATTTCTGTTCTAGTATGTACAGTGAGATTGTCGTAAAAGCTCATGTACATTATAGCAGATGGAAAGTGCCCCCAATCTCGAGTACATTTCCTGCCTGGAGATGAGAATAGCTGGACACGGGATTAGCAGCTCTGGAATATTTCCATCCACAACACGTGTTTCCTGGGTAACCAAGAGCTTTCACGCTTAATTGCGTTCCTTGTCCACAGGAATGATTGGGATCCCCCAGACAAGAAGGTTGACACCAGAAAATACCGTGCGGAGCCAAGGAGCATTCATGAGTACCAGCCTGGGAAATCCTCAGCACTCGTCAATGAGAAGATGGTAATGTAACTCAAGGGCAGCCACTGAATCTGTTTGTTGTTGCTTGACCCGTGTGCGCTGGGGGTGGGTTAATGCAGTGCCGTTACTAATACTGAGTTGAGAAAACACTAGAGAAGTTGAACAGTGCAAAGCAATGGCAAGGATTATCAGACTGTAAGTATTGCAGCTGTGTTAATACATTCCATTTAATTCAGTGCCTTTTGTTGAGTTTTATTGTTTGAACTGATCACTGATACAGCTCAGGAAATAACATATTGAGGCCTGAAAGATAAGTAATAGGAAATTAACATTTTCCACAACTGTTGTGCCATATAACATTTACAAAAATAACAGCTTTGTGTTGTATTTCCAAATCTGTTGAACATTATATGCAACTAGATTGTGTCTGAGTCATCTCCTTTTAGCGCGATTAGTCATTTTTATGACATTTATGCATGTCAGCATTGACGGATCACATTGTTCAGTTTACTTGTTTTATTGTTTAAATCACTTGTTATACTTACATTACGTCTGAGAATGTGCAGTAATATTGTATACGTCTGAGTTTGATTGGTAAATGCTAACTTTTTCTTTGCCACAGGTCCCTCTGCTAAGGTCCTCTAACCATAAACTAACTAGAACAAAGTCTTCCAAACTATTTCTCATAACAGTTTGTGTTTCCTGGGGAAAAAAATTAGCATGTTTCTTTTACAGCGTTAGTAGTGAGTTTTCCAATGCGACTGCCTAGAGATCTGAAAAAAACGCACTGTTGATATCATAGCACCTGAACTGGGAAATATATGTCGCATGCTGTCAGCTCATAGTCATATTGTTTTAGCTGGCAAGGTGCTGCTGTTATGTGGCCCAGCTGTGACAGCAACGTTCTAACACGTGTGGTCACTAATTTTCATGGTATTGATTCCTGTCTTTGATAGCTGTCAGTCTACTCATTACTAGTATATCTGTTATGGGTGGTGGTAGTTGTAGGGTAAATCTGACCTTTTTTGGGGGGGGGCAGCAGCTCAAATCTCCCAGATTTATTTCTTACTGTTATGAAGTGTCGTTTTACTAGAGCTGCCGCAAAGTACTCTCAGCCTTCTAACATTAGAATGACAAATAAAGAGAAAATGAAAACCATTACAAATGGTCACGGCAGATGGGTGGAGCTGGGAATTTTGGTGAAGAAATCAGACCAAGGTCCCAATTGTGCAGAGTGGGCTTTTTTTTAATCTGCTTACACCTTCTTATACCTGAAATATCAGGCCTGAATGGAACAACTCTTTCATCCACATATAAACGTTTGGTAGCAGGTTCCAGACCTCATATGTGTCTACTGCCAATAGGAACTGTGGGAGCTGTTTGGCTGACCTTTTTATCAATTTCCTTAGTCCTTAATTGACAAAAATAGTTAGACATTGGGATGGTTATAGGCAAAAAAAAGGCAAATAGACAGTACGCTTTTGAAGTGCAGTTGCACTCTGCAAGTGCTATAGCACTTCTTTTTCTCAAAGCTTAGTAAATGCGGTTTAATAACTACTTTATTTTTTAGATTTTTTTCTTTATAGAAAAGGGCCAAAAATTGTGCCTGTACCTCAGTATCTACTAATGGCTCTAGTTTTTAACTGTATCTAAAGGCCAAACTTTTTTGACATTTATCTCACTCAGGATAAGTTTCCTCTTAATTCCTGTTGTATTTACAGGACAGGAAGTAAGCAAAAATCTCTCAAATGGGACAAGGCAAATGGCAAAAAATTCTGATAGGGTTATAGCCAACAGCTATAATGAAAAAATCAAACATTTGGGCATTAGAGATACTTTAAAGTGACATTAAACAATTTCCTTTTTCTCCAAAAATAATCAGTACACGTCCACTACTTAAAGCCTAATGCCGCGTACACACGATCGGAATTCTCGTCGGAAAAAGCTCTGATGGTTTTCCCGTCGGAATTCAGCTCAAGCTGTCTTGCCTACACACGGTCACATCAAATTCCGATCGTTTATAACGTGGTGACGTACAACACGTAGGACGGGACTAGAAAAAGGAAGTTCAATAGCCAGTAGCCAATAGCTTCTGTCTCGCAGTTGAATCTGAGCATGCGTGAGTTTTGGCATGTCGGAATTGCATACACACGATCGGAATTACTGATAGAAAGTTTTTCCGTCTGGAAAATTGAGAACATGCTATCAATTTTTGTCTGGCGGAAATTCAGCAGTAGGCCCAACTGCTTCATCCATTGAACCTAATACTGCAGCTTCTATCAATGGAAAGTGATCTATGAATGGCAGACACACAGATGATTGATAGCTCTGCCCCCCCCCCCCTTCCATTCATAGATCCTGTTTCATTCAAAGAAGCTGTACTATTGGTTCTATAAATGGCATAGATTGACAGAAAGGGCAGGCATAGTCAGGCACTCTAGGTGAGAGCCTTTGACAGCTCCCACAGGTCTTTTAACCCCTACTGCACTCAAAGATTACGGTGTGGTGGGCGGGGGTGTTTCACGGACAGAGGAGGCTTTCACAACAGAAGAAGCATCAGCACAAGGAACACATCTTACTGAATATACAGTATGTCATGTCCCTTGTGTTGCTTTTTTTTCTTACTTTTGGCTGCACCTAAACGCCCAAACCTCTCCCTTTCCCCTCATCACTTCCATTCGTTTAGAACGTGCAGTGTATGTTAGTTGCATGCATGGGTGCTGTTCTATGTACAATACAAATGTCATAGTCCCTAATCCATCTTAGGAGCGATCAAGAGAGGGTGACTACATTCTTACATCCAATGGGACCATAGAGAACAAACATAGACATCCTCTAATAGGAGGTCAGATTACAGCGGCAAAAAAAGAGGCATTTGTAAATTTAGAGGATACTCCAATAGAATGAGTTAAGAATACATACTTGGGCTTTTCTTTTTTTTATAACCCGAGTTTAGTCTCACTTTGCATTAAACCATTGCTTTGCTCATTTAGGGCACATCATGGCCACATTGGAATGGCTGGCTGACTCACTAGCACATACTTCATTCCCTTTCTGCTCGATTTGGCCCTGAGAGCAAACAAAAATACTTAGTACTTCAGGTAGGGAGAATGTGGTACTCCCCCACTTACCACATGATACCACAGATGTCTGATTGACCATTCAAGTACACTTTATGTATTTTTTTTTTTCATTATACTCCCAGATTTGTGACATTTTTCATCTATGAAATTATTTTTTTTCAAGAATATTTATTAAGGTTTTGTACAATAAATGAATTTTTTATATAAATATTTTTTCTTTTATTGTTGCCTTTAAAATCCCATTAATAGAGGTTTTTCCCAAATTTGTAAGAATGGTAACAGGTTTACAGTGCAAAATATTCATCACTACCATTCCTGGGGTGCATTAAAGTAAAGGTAACACTAGGTGGCACCACTGATTACTGTTTTATATAAAGTAATACATTCACTGTGTTTTACAATATAATACATGCTAAAGTAAGAAGTTTCATGTTACAGTGCAGTAGAATTACCAGATGTGCTGTGCATTTAAGCATTCAAGCGCTGCGTAAATTGCTGGCGCTATATAAATCCTGAATAATAATAATAATAATTTAAGCAAAGTTTTAGAAAGCAATATGAATTTTAAACAGAATGCCCACCTTCTGTTGCTTTTTCAGTATTGGCATAGGTTTACATTACAATTTTATGCAAATTACTGCTACATATGGTGATCCTATGTAAATGAAAGATAGAAAATATTACAACTAGGTTTTTATTCGAAATTCTTGTGTGGTGTGGTGTTTTGAGATGTTTAAACCCTAATTACATTTATGGGTGCTTGTGTGCAGTAACCTTTTAACATTGTCCGAGTTTGAGAATATATTCTGTTAATTGAGAGATAGTTGGTGAGGGGGATTGCAGACAATAAATTTGTGCAGCTGACATTTAGGGCTCATGCACACAGGGCTTAAAAACTTTTCTTTCTGCTTGTAAGCAGTTATAAGCTCTTTGTTAGCCTATCTATACACACATAGGTATTTGCAGGCATATTAGAAGAGGAGCATTTACAGGCTGGAAAAAAAAATAAAACATCACCAGGGCATTCAGGAGAGGAGGTTTTGGGCAGACACGTTTAGCATTTGTTTGTTCCTTCCAGTAGCCAGAATAAATTATTATTCTGGTCAATGGAATCCATGATGTACCTAAACATGTTTGCAGTACACGGCTTTAGGTGCATTTTTCCTACCAGGAGTAAAAGGTGTTCAAAGGAGAACTTTGAATGCCCAGTGTGCATGAGGCCTTCTACTTTTTGGCAATCTACTTTACTTTACCTTACTCCTTTTGTGTTACTTCCAGCTTGTGTGTACTGTTTATACTGTCATTTTATCCATTGTACTTTAGGTGTCTTACTAATCTGTCTTCTGTATCCTGTGTGTCTTGTGTCTCATCCAATGCCGGGTTGTGCTGTGAGCTCTGTTTCTTGCATATCCATGTTCTGTTAAAGATGCAGGATAAAGTGTGACCTCACATCCACTGTTACAGATAATGAATTTCTCTTCTCAATTTCTAGTCCTGGCAGTGGAAAGGCGTACTTGGGAAATCTGCATCTCTAACAGGCCCTTTTCTGTGTTCTTTTTCATGATCTTCTTTTCCTTCTTCCTTCCATTCCCCTGTCATGACCTTTGTAGACTCGGGATAAAAGCCCAGAAGAGATAGATTTAAAGAATGAGCCTTGGTATAAATTCTTTTCCGAGTTGGAATTTGGGAAACCGGTAAGTAAGGATAGATTTCAGCTTCTTTGTGCTTTTGCCATAGCTGCAGATAAGATGATAATGACAACTTAGCCATGGCCTGTTTTTATTAGAACCTTGAACGGGAAATACAAAAAGATGGTCATAATATCTTATAAATATTATATACTAGAAACCAATTTTTATATCATTCTACTCGGGATACAGACATTGTAATGGCACAGGGGGCTTTGTATTTTTACAGCAGAGCAAAATTAATACATAGGTTTAGGTTTGTAAGTATCAACCACTATTATTTTTGTTGTTGTTATAATATTTACTATTAATATAATTATTATGTTAAATTATAGGTTTGTAAAAAAACAAAAATAAAAGTTGTAACATTGTTTTCATTCTATTTACTAAGCCCTTATTTACCCCATTGTTCATTAATCATTACTTGTTTGTTTGTTTCTTTAAAGCAGTCGGTTCTGTTTATTTTTCCATTGTATTTTATTCAAATATATGGAGCTATATGCAACTGCTATCTGATCTGTGAAACACCAGCATCCCAAAAAAAGTAAACGTTTCCATGTCAAATGGTAACGCATTTCATTCAGCTTTTTGGATCTTCCTTTTTTTTTTGAGATAGCTGTTTGCACAGAGCAAACATAGTAGCACGGTTCAATAAGAAAGATGTCTGTTCATAGGCCGCATGATAAAGCACATTGCACTTACATATAAACATTGGGCTGGATTTGTTTGTTGCAAACAATCATATTCTAGCTGTCATTTTTCCAGTGTAGGTTTGAAAATAAAACATAGCAGAGCATTGGTGTGGGCAACATACCTATTTTTATGTTATCCCATGTTCATGTAATCAACCAATTATGTTTTAGTCTATGCTGTTATATTCCTTAATGCTGACTATGAATGAGTGTCATTGTCAGGGGTGAGCCTTGGAGACCAGTAGCTATAGCAGTGGAAAGATTCGCAAGGACCAGCAGGATAAGTAATTAAGCAGGTCATCTTAGCGGAACACGCAGGCTCACTAGAGGTACAGGGTCTACTGGTCTTCACCAGAGCTCCTGATAGTGGAGATGGGTTTCATTCCATGCTAGTGCCAGGTTGGGGTCCTCAGGCTTGCCCCACCAGAAGGTGAGCAAGCTGCGGACCAGTAACAGATGTGGCAGGTAGGGATCAAGCAGTAACCTAGTTGGTAAACAAGCTAAAGGTTGGTAACAAGTGGTTGCAGGTTGGGATCAAGCTAAAGTGCAGGAGAGAAACAAGCCAAAGGGTGGTAACAATTGGAAGCAAAATAAATACAGTTGAAGGCACGCAAGTAGCAAAATATTGGCTGAAGAAAGCACAATAATCTGGCAATAAGGAAGTGCAAAGACATGGCTTAAGTCAGGAAGTTAACTGGAGGTGCACAGAGTTCAAGGTACAACATAAACAAGATGCAAGGCAAGATTGTTCAAGGGATGCTACAGAGAGCTGTCCAGCATCTCAGGTGGCAAAATTAGAAGAGTTGCAGCCAGACACAACAGAGGTCCCAGGTTCAGATCTGGACCCTGACAATGAGGTTGTTCTTTATCATTTTTTTAGTTATAATTGTTTGGGATACACAAAATATTAATGTGTGTGGTTTGTCTTGCATCTGTTGTAGATTTAGATAAAATCTTAAGTCCTTTGTATTAAAATTGTGGTGCGCCATATAAAAATGACATCTCTCCCCATTTTGCCTGTGTTATTATGCTCCTACATCAAAGGAGGCATGAATTTTCTGTTCTAGAAAAAAACACTTTGAGAAGCTTCCACAGTAGGTGGTATATGATATAGCTAATGCTCAGGTATATTTGTACCAGAGTGAAGTTAAGGTAAAGTAAAGGCAGCCAATTGGTAGCTCTGCATAAATGTGTCCATTTGAGATGGGGAAACCAGTCCCTCCATATCTCATCATGTGACTAGCCTCAATAGGAGCCCACTGCCATGGTTTTTTATGGGATATTGTTGTTTTTTGCCTGTGTTTTTAAGTTAGCAAAATGGTCAGGTGGAATTTTAATTTGTTTATAGGTATGCTTTAATAAATATACCTGCTGCCCAATTTCCTCATCCCTTGGTTCCATTTCATATATGGTGCACTGGCCTTACCCATCCCGTTACATTATTATCTTTCTTTAAATACATTACATGCTCTGCATATACCTTTAGTTGTTTAGCTACTTTTACATGTCCTATATTGGCCATGTAAAAGTAGCTTGTATGGGCTCTGTAGGTCATAATGAATATCCAGATAATAAGCAAAGAATACAGGAGAGCCCTAGGTGTCAATCATACATACATTACACACATATATCACCACACATTATTTATTCATATTCTTTAATGAAGTATAAATGTGAACCTGTGAATCCTGTATACTATTTTGTACTGTAATTCATAAAGATACAAATGTGCCTTTTAATCAAAGCTAAACAAAATCATAATTTTGAACTTTTATTAACCTTAAAACTTACATAAACCTGGAATGTCTAGTATGTTTTGACAGCTGCAGTCATATCCTTGTCGTCATCAACCAGTAATTTAAAAAGAGTTACGGTATAAGTTTGTACTGCTTAACACTGAATAAGCAACTACCAAAAGGCTGAATTATCTATCAACCTATGACATCAACCTTATGTCTCAGTGCCTTTCTTTTCAGGTACATGCACCACTTATTGAGACTTTAGAGGCATTCTTGGTCCCTAAAGAGCTGGAAAAATATAGGTGCGGAATTCAGCTCTATATCATCTACTTGCAGCCACCATAATAAAAAAATATATACTTTTCGATCAGTTAACCCCAAAGTGTTTTGGCTTGTGAGAAATTTTTTGGTTTCTTTGGGACTTCATTGATGAGGTTTAGTTTTGCTCCAGTCTACTCTCTTTTGGGTGTGTTCATTCCTACTACTGATTTGGCGATATTAAATATACCAAAAGAGTGAAACCTACTCGTAATGGTTGTGGCTCTTATGTAGGTCTAAAAAAAAAAGTGCAGATCTTGCCACCAAAGCAACCAAGAGATTAACTTATCTTTCCAACAGCTGCCAAAAAGTGAAATAACTTTATTTGAATGACTGACTTGTTAAAAAAAAATACAAATGAGATATTATTGTCCTGCCAGATTCCTAATTAGAAGCAGTTCTAGACTAAACACTACCCATTTGTATATATTGCGCACAATTGACAAACCTAATGGATCTGTAAAAGTTATCTTGCATTATAGTAGACTAATTTCAGGCATGTGCAGGCTTCAAGTCTTACACAAGTCACCTAAATTACTAATCGCAAATGTTGCTCAGACTTTTCCAGATACATTTTGTTCCTAATGTTCCTTCTGCTGGAAAGCTGCACATGCTTATCAAGATTTATTTTAGTATATTGATTTGATACAATGAAAACTTGTCAGATAAAATGCTAAAAAGGGATAACTATGAGAATCATTTGTTTGTATTGTTAATATTTGTGACTGTGCCAATAGTATGAACAGTTATATTTTATAGTAAACCTCCTTACTCTGGATCATAAAGGCTTCTTTTATTACTGAACAGTTCCACGTATGCCTCAGCCATTTCACTTTGGTAATGAAGGCTGTATTTAGTTGAACTACGGTATATAATAACTACCCCCCAGCATTGGTAAAACTTTTTAAACAAGTTTGTTATGTGAAAGCATGTGCCATATTCTGGATGATATATCAAAGCACTTCTTTGTCAGGGATCATTAGCTGTTTTGTAGTAAATAGAAATACTGTATGTATTCCTTGGCTGAACCTTTATCTCATTATCCTGCACTGCCATCATGGAATTTCAGCCATTTGTAAATGTGGTATGTACTCTTGGCCTTAACGCAAAGTAAATGAAAGCACTATTTACTATCTGCCTTTTCCTGCAAAGATCAGTATTTTCCAAGCTTCTGTCCTATCTTAGTTAATGTAATGAAGTTAAATTGCTGTTTTCCAGGTGACCCCAACAGGTCAAAAAAATGCCTTCTAGAATACAGGTGACCGGCCTGTATTCATGTAGAAGCTTGCCTGGTCATGTTAGGGCTTCCTTTAGATCTTACAAATCTCTGAACCATTTTTTTGGACTAATCTAAACTGTAATTCTTTACAATCCTTTGCATGCCTGCTTCATGCCCCCCACTATAGTATGGGACATGCTTTTGCTTGTTTCCCCCCTTTTTTTTATTCTTTTCCTCCTGGTACAGATGCAAATCTTCTACTTGTGTGTTATTTCCAAATTCATTCTCCTTGTGATATCTTTTCTCTGTTTCTCTCTCTTTTTTCATCTCCTTATTTCATCCTCTGCTTTTCATCAGCCTCCAAAAAAGATATGGGATTATACTCCGGGGGATTGCTCTATCCTCAAAGTAGAGGATAGGAAGGTAATAACGTTCTCTTAATTCTCTCCAAAAAAGACTGCTGCAGCATCTAACGTGTGCTTGTGTGTGTAGTAAGCTTACATTTTGAGTGTGCTTATAGTTCAGCTTCTGAGCTACTCTGCGTAACTCGCATTTAAAGCCAAGTACACAACTTTTCTGGCCTTGTCATACTGTGCTTTCAGGGTCTGAGAAGTATAGATAAAGCTAGTCCATACTGGGAATAAAATCTACCATGACAGACTAAGGACACCACTCCTGGTTTATATACAGCAAAATATTTGTGAAGTTTGATGGAGCAATATTGTTAACCTCTAAGTGCAATTGTACTAGGATACAGATATCCTATTATTGAATACTGTGTAGGCAGAGGCTCAGTGAGCTCTTCAAATCCCACTCACAATCTTCCAACCCAGCCCTTCTAGTACCTGTCACATTATTCATAATATCAAGTTCTACAGTCATTCCTATGCTGTAGATTGAGCCAGAGACTCAGAATTATAAAAAAAAAAAACAACACGTGGCCTAGCTTGATAGCCACATAAGTAAATTACATTTATCAAGCTCTGGTAATAAAGGGAGGATGTAAATGAAGACAAAATCATCAAACAATTTAAACAATATCAGGTTGTGTCCACTCCATTTTGACTCCAAAAGTCCCTGTATTGAAGTATAAAGCTCCAGCACAAAACCAATATCATTTGTTAAACAAACTGATAGCTTTGGAATAGAGTGGTTTTGATTTTTGCACAGATCACACAACCTGAGTTTGGCAAGAACTACAGTAGTATAGTTCTTACAATACATATAAATCACTGGCTTTTTTTTTATTTTTAAGGTAAGCTATTTTGTAGCTGGTTTTAAGTTTTATGTTTTCCCTTATAATTCCTTTTAACTAGGGTTTATTTTATTGTTTTAGCTGAAATGCTGCTTTAATCGTGAAACATCCTAAATATGGAATTTTATAGTTACCATCAATTTATAATTAACTTTTATTTTCAAATGACCCTGGCGTTTCAGTCCCAAAAATATTGTTCTACATCAGAAGAACAGATGCCTGTACATAACACTCTTTTCGGTTGATATTCCGCTATGCTGCCCCCAGGAGCTAGTTACTGGTTTACAGAAAGGCTTGTCATACTGCCATTTCTTGTTGCGATATTGTAGACCTGTCCAAGCTTCGACTTTATTATAAGTGGAAAGTTGGCTCCATATTGAAAGGGCTCCTAGGGCACATAGTGGATGAATATCAAGCTATTAGCATTATGAGCTGCTGTTGGATTTTTTATAGACCGCTTTCTTTTAATGATTTTATAATATGACAGATGGACTTTTAAAGAAAAGCTGTAATAAGAGAGACAGAATGCCATTGCTTCTTATTTTTGTTACTTTGAGTCTCTAACCCAGAACATGCATGCAGCAGGTGAAGTCTTGTCCCAGCTCACTGATTACAAAGCAAGAGAACCAGCTTGACAGCCAGGCAGCTAGGATTTTCAGAAGACGGTTATCAATGGTAGCTCACATATATCTTAAATAACAGGTTTCTAGTATGGTAAATAGTAGCTTGATGTTCTCTGTTTATTACTGAACTTTTGTCATCCGGCTCATCTTGCTGTTTGCATAGTTTGTGACACCGGTATCCTTTAATGTAAACCACGGGTGTACAAATTAAGATAAGGAATGAAATCCACCAAAAAAAGTAACAGTGCTGGAAGAAACCCATTCAGTACAACACATAATAACCTTGTTATATTAAAAAATATCTTAGGCCCTTAAAATTTTGTTATACATCTTAAATAAAATGATATAAATAAATTAAACTAAATAGGAACACGTGGTCAGTGTTCTTGTAGAAGAAATGCAGACAGATGCCATGCTTTACAAATTACTTGTCTTTTGAAAAACAATAATCACCGATGAACAATTCAAAGTTCATTCTGCTGGCCAGTGTACAGCGCCTAATGTGGCTGTTAGCAGTGCAGAGTCCAGGGTAGTCATAAATGTGCCATGGTTGGTATAAGCAACCAGAATACCAAACCAAAATAGTGCATGCGTAAATTGTTAGTTATGAATAGAGTTATACTGTAGAGGTTCCAAGGCTTTGGCCAATTTTGCCCAGTTCTGACAAAACCAAACTAAACGTGGTCATACTCATCACAGATGGCATTTAACACTTATGATTGGTGGCATTTTCATATTTCAGGCCGTTTGTTGGTGTTATTACTCAAGGACTAGTTGCATAACAATTTTTTGTTTTAGCCTTTATCACCACATTTATTTACCTTGATGTTAAAGAAGGATCTATGATATTCTTTTCTCCTACATTTTGATTTTTATGAAGTACTCTTGAAGGAAACCTATACTTAAAGCGGAACTGAACCTTCTATCCTTTTCATCCAAGAAAGCTGCCATCTTAGCCTCTGTTCGATCTACAACTGCCATGGTACTGTACATGTGATTAGTTATGACAGCAGACATTTGATGGTGTAATAGTTTGGCTGAAGGTAGACGTAAAGTTAGTTCCACCTTAAAGAAATATGTGAAGTATCATTGCTTCCTTCTGAAAATGCCAATAGTCTGGCTGTCATGGTGACTATATAGTGTCAGCTACATACCCAAAAGTATGTAGATAAAGATTTATGGGGTTGATTTAACAAAGGCAAATAGGCTGTTCACTTTGCATTTTTTCCCCCAGCAGTTAGTGTAAAAATCCACTTTGTATAGAACAGCCAATTGTGCAAAAAACGTATTTTGCTTGCACGTGATTAGATTATGGAAAGCAGCAGCGCTTCATCTCATTTACTAAGCTATAGGAAAATTCCCTTACAAAGTGAACAGCCTCTTTACCTTTAGTAAATCAACCCAAGTACTTCACTCACTCCATTCTTTTTCTGGGTCAATCAGAAAGTACTGACCAGTATTAACCTCCCTGGCGGTATGATTCAGTCTGGAATTAGGTGCTGAAAGCGGTACAATTATTTTGCATGGAAATCTGGCGTTTTATTTTGTAGTCCTGTAATTCTTAGGAATAACGCTCTTAAATCTCTTCAAACCAGAGTCTAGCAGACATCCCGGGTATGATAAAGTTTATAGTATAATAAATAATAATAAAAATTATTCAATAATGTAATCAAATCCTAAAACACTGAAAAAGGGACACTTTTTGGTTGCTATGGACAATCTCCAAATTCCAGGCAGAAAAAACAGTATTTACAATATAAAAGTGCATGCAGGGCACTGCACAGACCACTAGGGACAAAGGGGGTGTGTATTTTTTACTACAGTACTGTAATCTGTAAGATTACAGTGCTGTGTGTGTTTTGTGTGTTTTTACTTTTTTGAATTTGCCGCCGTTCTCCGCTCCCGTGCGCCGTAACGCCGCAGGGAACGGAGCTCGGCGGCATTCGGCACTGTGAATCGAGCGGAGGACAGCTCGATCACACAGCGCGGGGGACATCGCTGGATCCAGGGGACAAGGTAAGTAACTCTCCCTGTGTCCTCCCCTGCATCCAGCGATGCGATCCAGAGTCTGGCTCTGGGTTACCGCTCCTGTTAGTAAAATCCTAACCCGAGCCAGACTCGGGATTACCGCTAGGGAGGTTAACAAAACAGCCCAACAATCAGCATTTTTAGGTGGTCCAGCAACAACAGCCTTTGTGTTGCTCGTATGCTTCCTATAAAGTATATCTATAGCCCAATTTTTTTTTTTTCAATTTGGATGGAGTAGGGAAGGAATAGGGCTCCCATCAGAATTTACTGCCATTGAAGGCTCCATTCAAGAGATTCTTCACAACTCATTGTCCCCAGAACACGAAGTTAGAGGAAATCTCTCTAACAGCAGCACAAACAGAAGTAAAAATAGAGTGGTGCCAGAGAAAGATCAACTGATACATCAAGTCTGCCCCTTTTTTGTTTTATTTTTTGTTGTTTTTGGGGTACCTTCTTTTCTTATATAATTTTTTGTCTGAGTTTAGTATAAGATAAGTAGGGCAATGCTAGAACCTCTGCCAGCTTTCTGGTGTTTTCTTTCTTGTCTTTCTATTGTTTTCTTGTTGCAGATTTTCCCTTACATCAAATATGGTAAAATGTTGTCCCCAGAACAGAAAGTGGGGCCAGCTAATCTAGCCATACACCTTACAATCACTGTCTCATTTACCTAAACGATTCAATATGAGGTGAAAAATAATCAACCCATTATCAAAGTAGGCAGACACTACATAGTTGATAGTAGATCTTTAAGTGGAACTACACTGCATCCGAGCACCACAAACCAAAAATGCTACTTACTTAATTTTTAGTATTCAAAGCAAACGCCCCCCATCCATCCATGTGTCCCTGATTTATTTTGCTGAGAAATGACTTTGAAAAACACCTCCTAGCATTGCTGGCTGTGGGGGATGTAAATAGGGACAGGTGATTTATATAGCATTTACTTGGAATCCTTCTGCCCCTAGCCCAGGCATGCATGCAGGGGGTGTGCTTGGCTAAGAAAACCACTCCCGAAGACTCCTAGGCCTGGAAACAAGGAAGATGAAGAAGTGTATAAAAATGTTTAAAATATATAAATATGATATACTTTCCGGTCTATTTACTAATACTAGCATCATAAGGATTAAAATAGTCAATACTGATTGAGAGAGTGAAATTCTGCTTCAAGGATATTGTAGAGTCAGATTGTATAGTGGATGGTGTAAAGGAGCCCCAGATGGCAGTAAAATGTCGGGGGACAAGACAGGCGTTCCAACCTTTCACCATTCTATCCAAAGGTTTAAAAAAATTGTGGGTTTAGATTCACTTTATGAAAAACAACCAAAAATTAGGCATACTAAATGTCTATTGTGGTATATATAGCCAGTGTCCAAACACCCAATATGGTGTACTGCCTTCTAACTTGAGCATATACAGACAAAGGGAAAGGTGGTCTTGGCACTGTGGAGATAAAGCCTCCATAGATTTGCTTTAATCTCTCTTTTACCCCATTTTGTGTATTTGTAATATTTATTAACAAAAATTTTGTAGTTGGTTGAGTCAGTGTATTTAAGTGTCAGTTTCAGTGCTTTGTGCTTATAAACGTTGAATTTTTCATTTTATTTGTTCTTGGATGTCTGCCCCACAGTCATCTGTCTGTTTCCAGTCCTGTTGTACTAATTGTTGTACTATATTTTAAGATAATATCACTTATTACATGTAGGGCTAAATGTGTGGTTACACTAAAACGCCTAACTAAAGTGTAAATAATAATGCATACTCATCCGGTAAGTGTGTTCATTTTCACTTTGATGAAAGTTGTCCTCCTAAGGAGAATATTATTATACAGGATTTATATAGCGCCAACAATTTGCGCAGTGCTTTACAACACAGACAGTACATTAACAATACAATTTAATACAGCAGCATTCAGAGGGCCCTGCTCGTTTGATAGGAGTTTCTTTGTGGCATCAGTTTAATGCAATGCTCCCAAAGTATGAGAAATGCACCACTGGTGTGGGGAGGGGGTACATTTTTCACCAAAGCTCTCTGTATCAGTGTAAGGCTGGGATCACACAGGTGCGGCTGGGAGACCCGGATGTGATTCGCACCGCACTGCAGTGCAAATCACATCCGATCTCTGTGCGATGCAAGTTCAGCCATACAGATAGTATGGCTGAATTCGCATCGCACCCGCTCCAAACTCGCACAGGACCCTTTTTTTGGTCCGCAGCAGAATCGGATCGCATGGGTGTTCACACCATGCGATCCGATTCCTGACCGAGTTTGCAGATCGCACTGCGATATGCGAACTGATCTGGGGGTGTCATTAACGTTTCACTGACACTCCCAGCAGTCCGCATAGGGCAGTGTGAACTGCCGGTGGGAGGCATGCGATGTGGGAACCCGCCGCGGATTCGCGGCGTTCCCGCATCGCTTCAGTGTGAACCTAGCCTAAGACCTGTAAGTCCAAATTATTTTAATATTGCTACTAACAATAGCGTTTGTGTTACCTTGATAATAAAATGACTTCCAATATAGGATAGTTACAAAGGAAGTGAATAGTGATGGGGGGAAAAGTACAGATTAGTATACTTTTTACCAAAACTGTCTCCACATTTCCCCCTAAATAGATAGATATCTCCTTTAGAATGATGGGTGGTAAGACCTCTATCTGACACCTGTAGCACTGAGACCCACTAGACCTCAATAGACTGAATGAGTACACATTCTTTAATAGTACAATGACTGGTGATATTAACATCTTATTTGCGCACAGTTTATTGAACACAGATCTTAATAGGCATGCGTGCCGTGTCTTGAAATCCTTTTTTTTTTTTTTAAACTTTGAGTTTAAAGATATAATTATGATATTGTAAACTCTCAAAAAGCTGGGTGATTTATTTTGTTTTTCAGTAGTGTGTTTCACATTTTGTCTCTTCTTTTATTTATTTTTCGCATCTCTGAAGATGGATTTAGTCATGATCTTCAGGTAGATAATTTAACAGTCCATATGTATGTGGACACCATCTGACCACAGCAACACCTCATCCTTTGATGAAAAAGCAGTTGGCTTTGTTGGATAATTTCATCCAATCACTATTTTTTTCCCCCGAAGACAAGCCAGTGTTCTTGTCAGAGCATCACCTAATAGTCCCGCTGTTAGAAGCTAAGTAGTCTGGCAGATATCTTCATGTACCAGCCAGTAAGGAGTCAATCTTTGGATGGGCTGCATAATGAACAAGCCATTCAGTATTGCCAACTCGGATGAGGACCTACTTCTGCACTAATTATTACACCTCCCAGATTTCTGACTCAAGTTAATGGGTTTCTGGATATTATTTCTCTTTGCACTTCATTGTTAAATTAAATCAGTGTCGCAGTTAATCTTATAATAGTTATTGTATTCATTGCTCCTTGTTTATGCAACATATGAAAATAAGCATTTGATAGTTAATATGCAGAAAAATAAGGACAGCTACAGTTTGATTTTAAAAGAGTGTGCTTATTCCACCCTGAAATGCAGAAAAAATGTCTGCAGTAAAGAACTATATATTGTGATTTTCTTTCATACAACCACGGGTTTCACACAACCACGGGTTGCAGGAAAGAAAATCGCTCAATTCCCCCATCAACACAGTCAGTGTTGATGGGGGGAGGGATCCCTGCCATGGAGCTATTGTGTTTTCTACTGGGGTGGGGGGGGGGGGGGGCAGAAAGCTGTCCCTGCAGGGATCACACAATGATTACTGCTAGAGGCTATAGCCACTGGGAATAATTGCATGCTAAAAAATCCGACATGCTGATTGTACCCAAGTCGAATGATGGTACGACTTTGGTACAATCAGTCTGCCCATAGATGGATGGAATCTTGATTGGTCCCTACTGAACCAGCCAAGATTCAATCCATCTATGGCCAGCTTAAGACTATCTCAAGACAGGCAAACGTCTTACCAAGAGCCAACAGTGGTGAGATATCTGCTCCATCAAATTAATTTTGTGTGCAAATGTTTTTTCCAAATGATAAAAGGGAACAGCATTTGTCTGCTTGCTTAGGGATTTTTCACAAGGTACAATATCAAGTACTCCCTGGAAAGCCCATATACCGCCCAATTATTGCAAGTAATACTAGAATCTGTACAATGCAAAGACTGGGCCATGTATGATCACCCCATATCAGTATTGAACAATGTCAAATGTTTGATTGGATGTCATCTTGTTGTTTTTGTTTGTTATGAAATTATTCTGCTACACTGTATATTGTTTCAGTGTGTCTTGTATATCATCCTCTGAGAGTTCTGTAACGTGTCCTTAATTGTCTTGTTCTTCTTTAACTAGACTGAGCTAGAGAAAGACCTCTATCAGTACGAGTCTGAGTTAGAGGCAGATTTAGAGAGAATGGACAAGGTTTATAAAGCCTCTGATAAAAGGGTATGGAAGTTTTCTTTATTCTGCCTTTAGCTTGCCTACGGAAATATATAAGTGTCTGCAAGAATGAGAGAATGAAGAGAAGCTCTTTTCATAACATCACTAATCTCAGCTGCAACCTGGCCTGTGGAATGTGTGGAGACAATGTCATGTTTTTCATCGCTCTGTATGCAGTAATCTCCTACTTCCAATGTGACGTACATTCCATGTAGTCATAGGATTCTGCAGTAACAAGGCTGTGCATGTGTAAAAACCAGAGTACTGTAACATCTGCCTGGCATGCTGTCATAGGCCTTCGTCCCACTACACATGAAGGTGCATGCTTTTGTAGAACCAGACAACCACTTATTTATAGCTTCTTTAAAAGGCTTTCGAACAAAGGAAAATCGTTTTCTTTATTATAAAAAAAACACTTCTTTGTAATCTATATAAATTTAAAACTGATATTATTGCAATTGGCCTTTCCTACATAGACAACAAATAAGATCAAATAAAAAATAAAGATGGTTGCATGGAAGGGGCTAAGGATGGAAGCTGAATGTGTCAAAATAGCAAGACAACTTCGAACAAGTTTAAAACCAGAATAGAACCAAAGACCAAGAAGACCTTGATTCATCTTCAGCCACATTCATACACTTACTTTTGAAGAATGAGTATATTGTCCCATTAAGGCTGAACTAAATTAACAGTACAGATAAAGTTCCTAAAGACAGAGAATTAGTAAGATGTCACATTTTAGACAGTAAAAGAGATTAGCTGATTCAAATACAGATAGCAGTTACTACCAGTTATTTGTTGGGCTGCAGTGAATGACTTTCGGCAGGCTATACATGATTCTTTTTTTTTTTTCTTGCAGCCTGTGGGATGAACAAAAAAGAGCCGATTCCTCCATTCACACATTCAAGGTGGATGGGAGAATCCTTCCTGTTGATCTATTGTATTCTGACAGCAAGTAAATTTATCAGGAATACAGTCAGAATACAATGATCAGTGCTATAGCTGGCTACACTGATTGTTCGGCATAAGCCCGACTAGCTGGTTGCACACAAGTTGATCAATAGATCAACTTATGTCCAACCAGCCTGCACATACATGAATTGAAATTTGGCTGGCTGGTCAATACTGGACCGGCTGAATTTCTTACCATGTATCGCCAGCTTTAATTGTTACTTCTAGGAACCAAGGTGCAGGAACTGATAAGCAGTTCATTTTATACCAATCAAAATCAGTCAGTAGTTTAGCCATTCTTCTGGTCATACACCAGCACATTTCATGAGTGCATATGGCCAAATGTGTAAAATGTGGTGCCTGAAGTCATTCTTAGAATTATGCTGATCATAATAGATCAGTAACTGCATTGTCACTGAATGCAAATGCAGAGATCTTCTACTGTAAGAATTTATTAAGTAAGTTCTTCCAAACATCAGAAGTACTGGTGTCTGAATGTTGGAAATATCTATGTGGCAAAACTTAGGTTGTTCTTTTTCTTGTGTGTTTCATCTATTGATCTGCTGAGGCCTAATGGCAGTAATATTTCAACTTGAACAATACCACTTTTTGTTCTTAGTGAACCACCTAATAAAATACTTGTAAATAGACAACTCTTATGCTAGGTTCACACTTGTTGTGTGGGTATGGGACAGTTCCTACACCCGCAGCCAAACTGCACTGCTCCTTTGCAGATACACAGGGCTGCCATTCATTCTTAATGGTACCTCCACACATCTGAAAATGCAGCATGTTTTCAGTTGTGCAAAATTGCATTTTGTAAAAGCACCATGTGATTTCCCTCTGGCTTCATTTACAGGAACCATTTTACTGTATGAAACACAGGCACAGCAGCCCATTCAAATGAATGGGCCATCGTGCCTGTGCAAATGGGGCTTGCAGAGCTGCTGAGGTGTGAACCTAGCCTGACTATATCTATTATTTATTAAAAATGTTACTGTAGCTCACAGGAAGATTTATGCTAGTCAGCTGTTTTCAGGTCTCTTTTCCGTAGAGCTTACTGTCTAAAGTAACCTTTACTTATTCAACAAAGATTACCATTCAAGGCCCCAAAAACAATTGGAAAGCAGGTTTGCTAGATGAAAACCAAGCAATGTGTAAATTGGGGTTTCCATGCTGAGAGAGTTACAGATGTCCTTTAATGACATGCACTCTACGCTGCAATGTTCCTAACTTGTCATTATATACTTATAGATTGTAATTTGTAAAAAGCAAAGCTGTTGAGATTCTATCTCAAAGTACTTTGGATAGCATGCAAAAAAATAAAAAATTAGAAGAGCACTTAAAGCCTAATTACTTTCCTCTCTTGCAAAATCAATTTGTCAAGTGCTCAACTGAGCAAGTCTAATTTGCTATTTGTGTTACATGTAATACATTTTGGTTCTACAAGGGGCACCGAGATTGTACAATGTGTATCTGCTCAGTTGTGCTGTCTTGCTTTTTGCTGATCTTTGCTTCCAAGATTTTGGCTGAGCCATACTTTTCTTTATCATTGGCTTTTGGACATATATAAAGATGTATGTTGTGTAATATTTTGTAACATACCTGTCATTATGTCATTATTTACTTCATATTTTGATAAATGTTTCTGATGCTTGATGATCTGTATGTTCCCCTTACATGTATGTATACACATTGATGTGTGTAAAGTAATCACTGCTCTTCTGTCCAGCCTGTGGCAATCAAAGAGTAAAGGAAAGTGTCCTCAGCCTTGATGTCTCTGTGAAACCTTGCCCTCTGACATGTTTTGCCCCGCCTATGACTAAGCCTGGTGGGCTGGGTGAAATGCGCAAGTAGGCGCGGTTTGGTGGAGACATGTAGGCTGAGGCCACTCATTTGATTGCATGGGCTGGACGGGAGAGCACAGATCACTTTACACACATAAAGCTTTACTTTCTGGATTGGTACATAGATACTTGGCACCCTCGTTTTCCTGAGGATCAAGGGAAGAGGCTCCTTTGAGTGGTGCCATAAGCATTACTAACTTTCCCATACTGAGTTACATAGCCAAATCACCCCAATACTATGGGGGTTATTTACGAAAGGTAAATCCACTGTGCACTACAAGTGCAAACTACACTTGAAATTGCACTGGAATTGCAGTCGCTGTAAATCTGATGAGTAGATCTGAAATGAGGGGAAGCTCTGCTGATTTTATCATCCAATCATGTGCAAGATAAAATGTTGTTTTTCTTTTCCTTGCATGTCCCCCTGGGATCTACAGCAACTGCACTTCCAAGTGCACTTGCCACCTGTATGGGTTTGGAATCATGCGTTCATGTTTCAGACCGCCTGAAACCTGAACACATTATTCAGACCAGACTATGGCTTTCCAGCATGGTTGCTGGCTGCAGTTGTGTAAGCTGAGAGTGTCTGTTACACTCTCTTTCACACTGCCCAGTGCCAGCACTAACAATTATCCATCCGCCTACACAGATAGAGGAGAAAGGGCTTGATCTGCTCCTTTCCCTCCCAACCCTACAACTCTGTGTCTGCACACACTACAGCAGCCTCAGCTACATCTGGATAAGAGGTGCTGACTGCCAAGGTGTGAGTGAGCTCACCATCCATCCCGTCTGTGACTGAAGTCTCCCCCCCTTCTCTCTCCTGCCTCTGAGTGAGTACACTAAGATAAATTGGGGTTCTCGGAGCACCCCTTACATTAAAGTTCCCCTTTACACCAAACGCCACAGTGTACCCCCTTACATAAGAGTCCTCTCCATACATCAGAGTTCTCAGTGTTCCCCCTTAGATCAGGGTTCCCAGAGCATCCCTTATGTTAGAGTTCTCCCTTACAGCAGGGTCCCCCCCCCCCCTTACAGTGTAAGGTACCTCTGCGAGTTCAGATTTAAAAGGGGAACTCTGTGGACTCTGATGTAAAATTGCTGTGCGCCGCTAAAGTGTTCGGGTTTGACTTGAAGAAAATATGGCAGCCCTATACCAGACCCTTATCTGAGCATGCAGTCTGGCAAGCCGGGGGGGGGGGGGGGGAACAAGCAAGCAGCCAAATCCCTCCTGAACCATACCAGGCCACATGCCCTCAACACGGGGGGGTACTTTGAGGTAAGGGGCTCCCCCCCTAAATACCTTATCACCATGCTCATGACAAGGGCCTCTTCCCCACAACCCTGGCCCGCTGGGTGTGGGGGGGTGACTTATCAGAATCTGGAAGCCCCCTTTGACAAGGGAGACCATTGATTCCAGCCCCCCCCAACCTATGTGAATGAATATGGGGCATATTGTACCCCTATTCGTTCACCAAAAAAGGTTTCAAAAAGTAAATAAAAATGCACACAGTTTTTGCAAGTCCTTTACCAAAAAACAAAACAAAAACAATATCCCCTGGTGTAGATCCATCGTCAATCACCATGAATGCTGGCCGCCGACCCGAAAAAAAAAAGCGCACGCCTGAAAGTTGCTCCCGCTGTTTGACAGCTCCGTCGCCTCCCACTGCTAAATAAACTAAAGGGTGTGCTGGTCGATGATGTTATAAGGGGGCGGGTCACCCAAGCACAATTCATCAGTTTCCGAAAGTGCACTATTCAGTAATTAACCACTTCAGCCCCGGAAAGGATTTACCCCCTTCCTGACCAGAGCATTTTTTTGCAATTCTGTACTGCATCGATTTAGCTGACAATTGCGCGGACGTGCGACGTTGTACACAAACAAAATTTATGTCCTTTTTTTTCCCACAAATAGAACTTTCTTTTGGTGGTATTTGATCACCTCTGCAGTTTTTATTTTTTGCACTATAAACAAAAAAAGATATGAAAAATATGAAAAAAAAGCAATATTTTTTACTTTTAGCTATAATAAATATCCCCCAAAAATTTGTAAAAAAAAAAAATGTCTTCCACAGTTTAGGCCGATATGTACTTTTTTGGTAAAAAAAAACTGCAATAAGTGTATATTGATTGGTTTGTGCAAAAGTTATAGTGTCTACAAAATAGGGGATATATTTATGAAATTTTTATTATAATTTTTTTTTTTTTTTTTACTAGTAATGGTGATCTGCAATTTTTATCAGGACTGCGACATTATGGCGGACACATCGGACACTTTTGACACTATTTTGGGACCATTGTCATTTATACAGCGATCAGAGCTACAAATAGCCACTAATTACTGTATAAATGACACTGGCATGGAAGGGCTTAAACACTAGGGGCGATCAAGGGATTCAGTGTGTCCTATGGAGTGATTCTAACTGTGGGGGGATGGGCTCACTACAACATGACAGAGATCACTGCTCCCGATGACAGGGAGCAGTAGATCCCTGTCATGTTGCTAGGCAGAACAGGGAAATGCCTTGTTTACATAGGCATCTCTCCGTTCTGCCACTCCTTGCCACAATCACGGGCTGCCGGCAAACATTGGGTTTGTGGGACCCACGTGCATGTGCCCAATAGGTGGCAAATTCAAAGGGACGTACAGGTACGCCCATTTACCTGCCTGTGCCATTCTGCTGATGTATATGTGTGTGCAGTGGTTGGCAAGTGGTTAAACCAGAAAAGGTTTTCAAAACTGCTGTATCTTTGGTAAAAAGGCATGGTATGTGCCTAGCAATGTCCCTAAGCCAAGGCTTAAGACAAGGGTTTTGCCAGGATTTGATCTACTGGTATCCTTTATATCCTTTATAAAACAAAAGGTCAATTAACAAAGCTTTCGCACAAGGATACAGAGCTTTTTTTTTTAAAAAAAGATCCTTTTTTTGCTGTTTGAATCTTGGCCAGTTCAGCATGAACTAGCCGAGATTTGAACCATGTATGGGCAGACTGAATGTACCAAGTTTATCGCTCTATCAACTTGGGTGCAACTGGCATGCCAGCTTTTACCTTTAATTATCACTAGCGATAACCACCATCTTCTGGACAAAGGCCCAGCAGGAGGGAGTCCCGCGTCAACACTATCTGTGTTGATCGGGAAGTCAAGCAAATTTCTTTCCTGCAACCCGTGGTAGCAGGAAAGAAATCAGCTCCTTGTATGGCTGGCCTTAGTTTTGCAAATTCGGCTTATTGTGGTGTTGGTATTATTGTAATCCTTGTTAATGTTCTCTTTAATCTCCCTCAAAAAAGTTTTCCCTTACTGATTTTTTTTTTCTAGTTTTAGGTGTAGAGTGGGAAAGGGTTAATCTGTCAATTTTTTTTTTTTTTTTGCTGTGTGCATCTGTACTGGGTAAATTCACCCAACTTCTTGACTGTTCTTTGCTAGTGTTGAACCTATTACCCCATAAAGTTCAGGTTTAATGACATGGTGGAACACTTCTAGACTACAGGGTAGTAATACCATCTCTAGCACAGCATTTCTACTTACAGCATATGTAAAAATGTAACATGAGACTTGTATTTTTGTATTCTGACATTTCACAGCTGTTTTACTAAGAAAAGTATCACATTTTCATACCTGAATAGTGCATACCATTCTTGCCATGTAATCGTAGTCTGATAGTTAAAGCAGCATACCTGGAGCAGTAGTGAGTAGTGTGTTTCATATAAAGTCCCAATGCCCCTCTGTCCCCAACTTTCCCCCTTTTTATACTTTATACCTGGAGCAGTAACCTAAATATATTAGCATTATCAGCAGACATTTAACTGGAAGGATTTGTAAATATTGAGCAATAGTAGAATGGGAAACTAAAGGGTGAACTTAATAACCTATGGTAAATATGAAGCCTAAAATAAATTGAAGGGGCTCCTTATGCCATTATGGACTAGCAACTAATGGGCAAACTAATAAAGGATTGAATACATTTAAAGCTTTACATAAAAATGGTGAGAAATGGTTATATGTATATATTCTCTTTCTGCTGATACTCTTCTGTTTTAATGGCTGAGTGACCTGGTTTGAATAGAGAAGCCATGTGGGAGTGCAGATATCCAGAATTCCAGAAACATTCTTTACTTATACACGTATTACTGAATTACAGAGGAGATTTGGTCCTGTACTTCTAATTGGGCACAGTCTGCTTTGACGAGTTTTACGCTTATGTGGGATTGCACCTCTCCTGAAGGAACCGTGTGTGAAAACAATTACAGGCTTGCTATTCTTACTCCAGCTGCTTATCTGTCTGTGCTGTTGGCTGTGTATGCTGTGACTCATTTAACACACATAAAAAGAGGCCAGTCATTTTAAGAAACCTTGCACTGTGACTGCCCGAAATCTGGCTCTCGCTAGGCATAGTGTATACAGTGCCGGGCTAAAGTTTTCACACATTCATGGAGGTAAAGTGGCACAGTGCTGAGGGAACTGAAGGGATATTGTCTGAATTTTTTGATCCATATCAATCCGTTCTTTTCTTGGATTCTTGCAGACTGCAGCCGTGAGCCGCCCAGACGATCTTCCATCTTAGTAAGTTTCAATTCTTCTCCTTATTGTTTTCATTTTAGGTTTGTGGGTTTATTTGTCTGATTCTATAACAATGTTCACTTCAAGAAATATCTGTTTTACAAATAGTATCTAATATTAATAAATTAACATGTTAACAACATATTTATGCCAATATTATAATGTTCTCCCTTTTGGTTTTTAATCCTAGGGGTATGAAATGATATGCTAAAGTACTGTTTTTAGTTTTATACTGTTCATTAAATGGAGTTTGTGGGTTTTTTTTTTTTTTAAATATAATTTGACAATAATATTGGTTATGATGTTTGTGGATTGCATTTTCATCATCTGTCTCTGTTTCCTACCCTGTTATCCTTATATCACTTCCACTTTACATCCTGCTATCAAAATACATACAGCCTTCATCTACTGTCCTGCTATCCAATCCAAGTATCAGCTCCACCTTCTGTCTTGCCATCCATATACAGCCTCCACCTAGTGTCCTGTTCTTTAGATATCAGCTCCACCTTTTGTCCTCTGATCCATATACAGCCTCCACCTACTGTCCCGGTATCCAAATAGCTCCCCCTTCTGTCCTGCCATCTATATACAGCCTACACCTATGTCCTATTATCCATATATCAGCTCAACCTTTTGTCCTGTTTTCCATAAATCATCTCCATTTTCTGTCCTGTGATACATGCAAGCCCTCTATCCCCTGTGCTGTTATTCATGAACCAACTCCACCCCTGCCTTGGTATCCATATACCACATCCACCTTCTGTCCTCCTACATGTGTTTCATCATCTTCATTTCTCTTGTGTACCCCCTCAGCAGCCTACCCTTTTATCCATGTAGTTTATCCTCCTACTTCCTGTTATACATGTACCGCCTCGACCTACTGCTCTTATCCATGTACTACATTTACTTCCTGCCCTGTTATTTGTGTACTACTTCCACCTTCTGTCCCAGCATCCATGTACTTCTTCTTCTGTTATCCATGTCCTACCTCCACTTCCAGCCCTTTTATCCGTGTACCACTTTCACATTTTATTTTGTTAGGTATGCATTTTTTCACCATCTGTCCTTGTGTGTACATGAACTGCCTCCTTTCCCACCCTGGTAAATACATTCCTCCACCTGTTGCCTGTTGTAAACATACCTACTCCACCCCTTTCTTTGTCATCTATGCTCCACCTCCTGTCCTACCATTCCCATCTGCTCCTCTTTTATATATGTACTAGTTTTACCTTCAGTCTCATTAAACATGTACTATTTCCACCTCGTGTCCAGTTTTACATGATTCATTTACACCTTGTATACAAATACTATTCCCATCTCCTGCTCTGTGATACATGTACCTGCTCTGTTTCCATTTTGTCCATGTACCTCCTACACATCCTAACTTGTTATATAACTTCTAAACATCCTACTACCATGTCATCCATATACCATCTTAACATCCTACTTTGTTGTCCATATACCTCCTTCACATCCTACCCTGTTTTCTATATACCATCTCAACATCCTACCTTGTTATCCATATACCACATGCTATCTTTTTATCCATATAACCCCTTCTTATTCTTCCTAATTTTCTATATACCTTCTCCACATCCTTCCTTGTTTTCCATATACCACCTCCACATTCTATCCATATCTCCTCTTCATATCCTACCCCGTTTTCCATATATAACCTCCACATCCTTTCTTTTTATCCATATACCTCCTTCATATCCTACCCAGTTTTCAATATACCACCTCCATATCTCACCTTTTTTCCCATATCCCCGCTTCATAGCCTATCCAGGTTTCCATATACCATATCCATATCCTACCATTTTATCCATATACCACCTCTACATCCTACCTTGTTATCCAAATAGCTCCTCTATATCCTACCCTGTTTTTCATATACATCCTCCTCATCCTACCTCGTTGTCCACATCCTACCCTGTTTTCCCTAATATCACCTACACATCCTACCTTGTTATTAATATAACTCCTCCAGATCCTACCCTATTTTCCAAGTACCGCCTCCACATACTGCCCTCTGCCTTATTATACACATTAGCTCTATATCTTTCACTGGTATACCTGTACTATGTTTGCCACATTCTTGTCTGTAACGGTTCCACCACCATCGCATTCCTTATACATCAGCTTTGCAGCTTATTGCAGCTGCACCATCTCTGCCTCCTGCCCTGCTATACCTGTAGGCTCAGTATCCTGTTGTGCATGTACCAACACTTCTTTGCCTTTTATGCTACCTCTTTTGGTTAAATGCATACAGGCTGCTTCTACTGCCCAATGAAATAATAATACCCCGCATGAGCCTAATAACAGAAAATGACATCCTGCTTAAGTGAACTGGTACATATTACTATTTTATTATTAATATAGTCTTATAATTTAGAAAACCATAAAACACACTTCTTTGTGTACAGTTATGTGAGGACCAGGACAGAAGTGTGTCCTGGTCATATAATTCTGGTACTTCTCATTTGGCAAACTTACTGATATTATGGGTTATACAAATACACTGAATTTCAAAAGAGCCAACTTCCCTAAACTATGAACCTTGCTAGAAGATATAAATTGGGATTAACATTAATAAATCACCAGACCAGATGGCTTGCACCCGAGGGTACTTAGGGAACGCAGTCAAGTAATTGCCAGATCACTGTTTCTCATTTTTACTGACAGTCTACTGACTGGAATGGTAGCAGCAGATTGGAGAAAAGCCAATGTAGTACCAGTATTTAAAAAGAGCCCAAAATACATCCCTGGGAATTACAGACCAGTTAGCCTAACATTAATAGTATGCAAGCTCTTGGAGGGGATAAGGGACTATATTATATACAATATTTTAGTAATGAAAATGGTATCATTAGCAGTAATCAGCATGGATTCATTAGGAATCATTCTTGCCAAACCAATTTATTAACCTTCTACGAGGAGGTGAGTTGCCATCTAGATAAAGGAAGGCCCCTAGACGTGGTATATCTGGATTTTGCAAAAGCATTTCACACAGTTCCTCATAAACATTTACTGTACAAAATGAGGTCCGTTGGCATGGACCATAGGGTGAGTACATGGATTGAAATCTGACTACAAGGGCAAGTTGAAAGGGTGATGATAAATGGGGAATACGCTGAATGGTCAGGGTGGGTAGTGGGGGGACCAATCCTATTTAATTTGTTCATAAACGACCTGGAGGATGGGGTACACAGTTCAATCTCTGTATTTGCGGACGATACTAAGCTAAGCAGGGCAATAACTTCTCTGCAGCATGTGGAAACCTTGCAAGATGATCTGAACAAATTAATGGAATGGGCATCTACATGGCAAATGAGGTCTAATGTAGAAAAATGTAAAATAATGCATTTGGGTGGCAAAGATATGAATGCAATCTATACACTAGGTGGGGGAGAACCCCTGGGGGAATCTAGGATGGAAAAAGGACCTGGGGGTCCTAGTAGATGATAGACTCAGCAATGGCATGCAATGCCAAGCTGCTGCTAACAAAGAAAACAGAATATTGGCATGCATTAAAAAAGGGATTAACTCCAGTTATAAAGTGATAATTCTCCCACTTTACAAGACTCTGATCTGGCCGCACCTGGAATATGCTGTCCAGTTCTGGGCACCAGTCCTCAGGAAGGATGTACTGGAAATGGAGCGAGTACAAAGAAGGGCAACAAAGCTAATAGAGTCTGGAGGACATTAGTTTTGAAGAAAGTTTGCGAGCACTGAACTTATTCTCTTTGGAGAAGAGACGCTTGAGAGGGGATATGATTTCAATTTACAAATACCATACTGGTGACCCCACAATAGGGATAAAACTTTTTCGTGGAAGGGAGTTTAACAAGACACGTGGCCACCCATTAAAATTAGAAGAAAAGATTTAACCTTAAACTATGTAGAGGGTTTTTTTCTGTAAGAGCTGCAAGGATGTGGAATTCTTTTCCACAGGCGGTGGTCTCAGTGGGGGGCATCGATAGTTTCAAAAAACTATTAGATAAGCACCTGAAAGACCGCAACATACAAGTGTATACAATTTAATACTGACATATAATCACACACATAGGTTGGACCTGATGGACTTGTGTCTTTTTTCAACCTCGCCTACTATGTAACTATGTAACTATGGCTGGCACAATTGAGGAGTTGATTGCAGTTATACCTTTTATAACACTTAGCTATACTTCTGAAGACATAATTTCTTCACTTAGCAGATAAAATGTAAACACATATAGTACTAGTACAGATTTACATGTGTTATTAGTAGTACGGCTGTAAAGATCTTCTTTTACAGTTTATTAAATTTAGCTTTAAGGGAGATCATGTGGTCGCATTGCAGGCTGACCCCTGTGCAGAAATTATGTTGGGGAATTCCCGTAATACAGATAAATGCTATGCCCTTTACATATTGGCATGTCCTGTTGTGTTTACCAAACCGGGTAGTGTCTGTTGGGCGAAGTTCCTGACAGCTATTAATATCTGTGGTGTTCATACATGATGCACAATTACAGTTCACACAAATTTGGCTTGTGTGGTGTGTTACTGATTTATAAGTTGTCTCCACACTCTGGAATGTGTGTAGGTTTCGCAATAGAAGTCATTTGAACAAAATTAACATGGTCTGTAAACTGTGACTAGGAGCTTTTGAGATTAGGCTCTGTTTAAAAAAAAAAAAAAAAGGCTAAAGAAAGTACTGCTGTAGGTTAAAAGCCTATTAAATTGTCCAGGTAAGCAAGCATGGTGCTAAATATGTATGACCTATTTTAGAAGTGAGGTAGATTTAAAGGAATTGTTTCTCATCTTAAGTAGGCCAGTAACTGCCTTTAATAAAAAGATCTGTTCACGGTGTAATCCTTGTGTTATGAATTGTTAAATAAAGACAGCTTGCACCTTGGATTTACTGTGCCATGTGATCTAAATAGAATCATTTTGCAGATTATAATTTAGACAGTTTTTGGCATCACATCACACCTATATTTTAATTGTTCCATTTGGAAAAGGTAAAACGTAAGTATATATGTGTCTCTGTGCATATATTTTACAGGCAGCATGTGTGCCCATAGGAGCATGACTACTCCTTTTTACAACATATTGTGTCTTTTCTTTTTTTTTTTTTTTTTTTTTTTTACAAATCAGTGTTTATTGTATACATAAAATAGAATACACAATAGTGATACAGTAATAAAAGGTACAAAGTGTAATACAATGCTCTGGTACAGACTATAAGAAATAGCATTGGGGGAGCACATTATACATTAGTACGGTGTAAAAATAAGAAGAGAGCATAAACAAACAAAAAAACAAAAGATGACTAGCATGGGCGACTAGCCCTGAAATTAACCAAGTGGTTATGTATTCAGCACGGTTACCCCGTTTATATATCGGGCTGCAGTTTCCTTGACATTACAATGCAGTCTAGCAGGCTTCTCTGTTAGGGTAGCTGTAAGCCACTGTGCATCTCAGGGTATTTCCGCTGTATCGGTATGGGTCGAGGGTATAAGCCTTGAGGAATTTTGGCGGTGATAATAGGTGTGTGCGGAATCACTAGTTCAGATGCTCTACTGGGGGCTGTTTTGTATCAGTGGTTGGTTCCGTGATAGTATCTTTGGTTAGTTGTCTAATGTCTCTAGATGGGTTAATTTCCTTAAAGATTGCGGTCACCGGACCACTAGCAATCCACAGGTAAGGGCAACTCTGGTATGCACATTCGGTATACAGAGTGGTCAGTTGCATTGTTAGGGAAAACCCTTTAGGTCAGTTGGGTGTAAGGGGGGGAGGAGTCAAGTTCTCCCCGTGGGAGAGGAAAACGATAACGGACATAATGGACTGGGGCGATGGGAAGCCTAGGGATAGGGTAGTGAGGGGTATTTCAGTTTCTAGAAATAGGTAGTAGTCATGTTTGTTGTGTATTGAGTGTGTAAAGGAATAGGAAAGAGGAGATGGGGTAGAAAAGGATGACAAGGGGATAAGGTGAACTTTTTCTCCTCCTCCTCTGACTTGGCCTTGTGATTCTTCGTACATCCCTAAGACAGTAGTTGGGCATATTTGTCAGTTGTTTGAAAGTGATGCCAGCAAGACCAGATTTTCCAGAATTTTGTGGGCGTGTCTTTGGCTTGGTATACTAATTCTTCCATTTCTGCCACTTTAATTATGCGTCTAAACCAGTCCGCAATGGTTGGGGGCTCGGAGGACTTCCAGAGAGAGAGTAAGTTGGGTAATGTAGCGCGTGGTTCTGTCAGGAACAAGAGAATGTCGTCTGCGAAGGAGGATAGCTTGTAGGTTGTCTTGGAGATCGACACTCCTTTGATATCTGGGTTGGACCTAAGGTGTTGCAGTAGTAGTTCTAGAGTTAGAACAAATATTAACAGGGAAAGCAGACATCCTTGGCGAGTTCCGTTTTGATATTGAGAAGGCATTGGACAGGTGGGCATGAACTCGAACCTTTGTGGTTGGGAAGGAGTATAGCGCCAAGATAAACTGTAGCATGCGGTCCCGTATTCCAATCATTTTGAGGACCTCCGACATGTAGTCCCATGCCACCCTGTCGAATACCTTCTCCACATCCAGGGATAGAAAAAAACATGTTGAGTAAAAGTTAACCATTTGTGAATATTAATGGCCTTTATGGTGTTGTCCCTCACTTCTCTGCCCGATATAAAACCCACTTGGTCTAGTGAAATGAGTTTGGGTAGTAAGGGTAGGAGATGATTAGCTAGGATTTTGGCATATATTTTGAGGTCTATGTTCAGTAGGGAGATTGGACAGGAGTTGGTAACCAGGGATGGGTCCTTGTTTGCTTTTGGGATCACAGTAATATGTGCTGTTAGGAGGTCTCAAGGTGGGGGGTTGTCAGAAGAGAGGGAGTTGAATGCACTCAAGAAATGTGGTTCAAGTGTTTCTATAAATGTTCTGTAGTATCCCGTCATCAACCCTTCTGGCCCAGGACTTTTTCTGGGTTTCAGCAGTACTATGTCTATTTCTGAGGGTGAGAGATGCTGCTCCTGGGCCAGAAGTGTGTAGATTGTAAAGGTGGGTATGGTATTGGACAAAGTGATCTGCTATTTGATTGTTGGATACTATTTTACGGCCCGTTGGATCCGTGAGAGCGTGAATTGTCGTGGACGCTTTTTTGATCGAAGGGCTCTTGCCAGAAACTTTCCGGACTTGTTTCCGTACTCATAAAATATTTTTTGGGACAATATATAGTTAAGTTTTTTTTTTTCTAGTATCTCTAAAAGTTCTGTCCTGGCTTGAATCAAGTTTTATCCTCCTGTTCCAGCTCATGAATACGAGGGGTCAATTTTGTAATGTGTGCTTGTCTTTCTCTTCTGCGTTTAGCGGAGAGTGCAATGAGTTCTCCACGTATGGTACTTTTATGTGCCTCCCATCTCACCATTGGCAATATGTCCGGGAGCTATTCTCCCGGAAGTATAATGAAAGGCGTTGGTTTACTTCAAGCACTATAACATTGTCTGTGAGGAGGGAGGGATCAGGGCGCCAAATCAAGCATCTAGGTGGGATGTCTGCAAATTCTATGGATATAGGATGTTGGTGCGACAAATACATGGGGTCTATTGAGGCTGTGGTTAGCATCGGTAGGTCTCTTTGCGACAGTAATAGGTAGTCAAGTCTGGAATATCGGTTGTGTGAAGCCGAGTAGAATGTGTAATCTTTTTCATTAGGGTAGAGCGTACGCCATGCGTCATGTAGTGTCAACTCCTGGAGTTGTGTTTTAATTGCCCGTAACGCTTTGTAAGGCATGGTAGAGGTACCCGCTAATGTATCATGCAGAGGATTGAGAGGGACATTGATGTCTCCACCAAGAATAAGACGGCCTTCTTGGAATGATGAGAGTTTTTGTAGTGTAGACCTGAAAAAGGGGGCTTGTTTAGTGTTTGGCGCATTTATGTTCGCGAGGGTGAATCGTTTTCCAACAGTAAGCCTTTCACAAAGATATAATGTGCTTCTTCGTCTTTGCAAGTATCCTTGATTTGAAACGGATAGTGTTTTGCAAATAGGATAGAGACCCCTTTAGCTTTTGCGGTGTGGTTAGTTGCATGTAGGGAAGTTGGGGAGCGGGTGTTGGAGAGTTTCAGCGTGAAACCTGTTTTAAAATGTGTCTCCTGAAGGAAGATGATGTCCGCTTTGTTTCTATGCATGGAAAGAATTAATTGGGAAATTTTTATTTTTGGGAGATTAAGGCCAGGTACGTTTAAGGAAATTATTTTGGTTTTGGATTTGTCTTGTTTGGGTGGATTTCGTGTGAGTGGGAGTAGTTTGGGTCCCTAACTAACTAAAAATAGAGAGGGACACATGCTGAAGTCAGGTAGTAATGCATCAGAGGAGGAGGATTGGGTCTAGGAGAGAGAGGATAGGTGTACAGTGGAGAGAGGATGGTCAATACCGGTTTGGAAAAGGACGGGAGAGAAGGGGGGATAAAAAGAATGTGTTTAGAGAATTTAGTGGGGGGGGTTAACCGTGAGAGAGAATGATAGGCGAGTCTGTGAGAATAGGTGACAGTGTCCAGTGAGTAGCGAGGGCCTGCTTGCTTGTCCGAGTGGACTATATACCTTTTTTCAGGTATAACCGGAGTTCAGTGGTATAAGGTATGATTATAAATATAAATCAAAAGGGGTATTGCTGGAAACCACTGTGTGGGGAAGGAGCCAGGGGCAGCGGAAAGTGGTAGAATCCGTGGATGGGGTGCTGCCTGCTAGACAGAGGAGGAGATAATGCATATGTGGGTTGAGGAGGTTAAGGAGGTGGAGTACAAGAGAGGGTGAGGTAGGATGGAGGCCGAGCTACATGGTGGCCAGTTGTTGGATTGTGAGGGTGTGGTATTCTGGAAGGGGATGGTTACCCTGGGGCGAGATAGGGTAAGGGGACTGGAGTAGGGAACTAGTCCTTACTCCTTGCCAGTATACATTTGGGGGCTGGGAGTAGTGTCAGAGCCAGCTAGGAGTACCCTGTCTTCAGAACATTTAAAATGCAAAGTATACATTAAATTCAATAACATGTTTAGCTAAGAGATACAACTCAGTTGCATCCTAAGTGGTTGGTATTGGGGCCACTTATAAGACTTCTGCCTTAAAGCTGCCATACAAGGCTCAAAATTTCTATCTGTGGGTGCCCCTGTTGGCTGGTGCTGGCTGTAAGAATACAATAGTTGACTGAGGAGATTTGTCTATCTACACTGTTTAGTGTAGATGGAGGAATCTGTTGGCTTTCCTTTGCTCAGGCTGAATGAAAAGATCAATGCTGTAAGCAAATTTTAAGCAAACTAATAATTTCAGAGGCCTTGAATGTAAACCTCTGTAAACATATTGCATTCTCTCAATGAAAGCAAATTTTTCCCTGGTTGACAAAGGTGGAGATTGTGAGGTCACTGCCCCAAATATCTAACTTGTACAATCAGAAAATTCTTTGCACTCATTGAAAGCATGCAAAGTGTTCCCAGAATGGTGCCCTGGTGAGCACATGACCTCTGTGTTCACAATGTAGCAGGGTAGCTGCTCAGCAAAGGACCCAGAAGGTAGTAAACATCACTGGAGCAGCGATGCCTACTACAGTGATGTCCACCTCGCAGGGGGAAGCCACAAGTATGGCACGTACATATTTATATATGTAACTATGTACAAATAGCCATACCTAAACTTCAGCATTAAAACATACTGTATGTATTTATATAGATAGTGATGGTGTGGATGTGTAGGTAGGTAGATAGGTAGGTAGGTAGATAGGTAGGTAGATACATACATACAAATAGAAGGGAGGATCTCAAGTGTAAGCTTCTCTTGGGAAACTAATAAGTCACGCTTAAATTTACAACCTTTGAATGGAGAGAACACAACTCAGGAGGGAGTATGGCTTAGCCTGTATATACAGTGGTGTGAAAAAGTGTTTGCCCCCTTCCTCATTTCCTGTTCCTTTGCATGTTTGTCACACTTAAGTGTTTCGGAACATCAAACCAATTTAAACAATAGTCAAGGACAACACAAGTAAACACAAAATGCAATTTGTAAATGAAGGTGTTTATTATTAAAGGTGAAAAAAAATCCAAACCATCATGGCCCTGTGTGAAAAAGTGATTGCCCCCCTTGTTAAAACATACTATAACTGTGGTTGTCCACACCTGAGTTCAATTTCTATAGCCACACCCAGTCCTGATTATTGCCACACCTGTTCACAATCAAGGCATCACTTAAATAGGAGCTGCTTGACACAGTAAGGTCCACCAGAAGATCCTTAAAAGCTACACATCATGCCGAGACCCAAAGAAATTCAGGAACAATTGAGAAAGAAAGTAATTGAGATCTATCAGTCTGGAAAGGGTTATAAAGCCATTTCCAAAGCTTTGGGAATCCAGCGAACCACAGTGAGAGCCATTATCCACAAATGGCGAAGACATGGAACAGTGGTGAACCTTCCCAGGAGTGGCCGGCCGCCCAAAATTACCCCAAGAGCGCAGAGACGACTCATCCAAGAGGTCACAAAAGACCCCACAACAACGTCCAAGGAACTGCAGGCCTCACTTGCCTCAGTTAAGGTCAGCGTTCATGCCTCCACCATCAGGAAAAGACTGGGCAAAAATGGCCTGCATGGCAGAGTTCCAAGGAGAAAACCACTGCTGAGCAAAAAGAACATCAAAGCTCGTCTCAATTTCTCCACAACACATCTTGATGATCCCCAAGACTTTTGGGACAACATTCTGTGGACCGATGAGACAAAAGTGGAACTCTTTGGAAGGTGTGTGTCCAAGTATATCTGGTGTAGAAGGAACACTGCATTTCATAAAAAGAACATTATACCAACAGTAAAATATGGTGGTGGTAGTGTGATGGTCTGGGGCTGTTTTGCTGCTTCAGGACCTGGAAGACTTGCCGTGATAAAAGGAACTATGAATTCTGCTGTCTACCAAGAGATCCTGAAGGAGAATGTCCGACCATCTGTTCGTGTACTCAAGCTGAAGCGAACTTGGGTTCTGCAGCAGGACAATGATCCTAAACACACCAGCAAGTCCACCACCGAATGGCTGAAGAAAAACAAAATGAAGACTTTGGAGTGGCCTAGCCAAAGTCCTGACCTGAATCCTATTGAGATGTTGTGGTATGACCTTAAAAAGGCCGTTCATGCTCGAAAACCCTCTAATGTAACTGAATTAGGACAATTCTGCAAAGATGAGTGGGCCAAAATTCCTCCAGGACGCTGTAAAAGCCTCATTGCACGTTATCGCAAACGCTTGGTTGCAGTTGTTGCTGCTAAGGGTGGCCCAACCAGTTATTAGGTTTAGGGGGCAATCACTTTTTCACACAGGGCCATGATGGTTTGGATTTTTTTTCACCTTTAATAATAAACACCTTCATTTACAAATTGCATTTTGTGTTTACTTGTGTTGTCCTTGACTATTGTTTAAATTGGTTTGATGTTCCGAAACACTTAAGTGTGACAAACATGCAAAGGAACAGGAAATGAGGAAGGGGGCAAACACTTTTTCACACCACTGTAGTGTGCAGCTAGAATTGAGTTTTTTGGGTATGGGGAAAATTATTGAAGATTAACAGTTATTTTCAGGCTCCATAAGGTGACTGCAATTTAGAACCAATGTTAGTTTGTACAATTTTATGATCTGACAGTTTCACTGTAAAAAGATGTTGACTATAAAGCAACATTGCAGAAGTTCACTACAATTTTCTAAATTGTGCTAAAACATATGAGTTCGCTATTGCCTGAAATATTTCATAACCCTTATCAGCTGTGCAAAGTTTCTTGAACATTACAGTATGGTATGCCATATTTGCTGTAGTACATTCTTTTCCAGAAAAAAACTGATCCATGTACTTTCTCTGCTGTCAGTTCATTTGCCCCACAGAAGTACAGCTCCTTTATTCCTGCTGCTTGCAAACATTTGCATTCTTTCAAGATTATGAAACCGATTAAACAAACACTAATGAACTGGAAAACAGGATTTGCCAAAAGTCTTCTCACCATAGAAGAGACTGAAAACCAGACATATTTACTTTCTTCTTGTTGTGTTCCAGCTCTTATGCACCTAGTTACCATTACAGCCGAGAGATAGAGACTTCCCCAGAGCCCCCACTGAACGAGAATGAGAGGCAGATCTACAAGAATGTGTTAGAAGGAGGAGACATCCCATTTCAGGGACTCAGCAGCTTGAACAGACGTCCATCCAGCTCTGCTTCCAATAAAGGTAATTCAGACATAGACCTCATTTGCAGCCATCATACATTTTCTGGTATCCTCCAGCTGTCAGCTCTGTTGTATAAGTTATCCAGCTGTTTACATTCTGTAATGCCATATAAATATATAAAGCTGTGAAATTCACTTTCTAATATGTGCATTGCAAAATATAATAACCCACTTTACACCATACTTCTTTACTGCAACTTAAATAAAGATAAATTGTTCTGTATTGGATAGACTGGGCATGGTTCAGCAATAACTTAGCTGCTTTCTTAGACCCCAGCGGTAAAATCCCTGGCTACCGCTACATCAGCTATGATAAGCTAAGCATACTCACAAACATAAAGGGCAACCGTCCATGGACAATCTGCTTGTAATTGGTTTATTCAAAAATTGTTGAGTAACATAATCCCAGGCCTTTTTTTAAACTATATTTTATTTAACAAATACTAAAATGTCTGTTTGTTTTTTTTGTTTTTTTGTTTTTTAAAGCTTTTAGATGACCTTTAGGGCATTTTCAAATCCCCTATTAACAGCAATGGAACCGTTCTAATTGGTGTAACTCAAGTTGCTCTGACTCAGAAATAGGTTCCTGCACTACTTTGGGGCGACTTCATCACGACTTGCATTGACTTCTGTTAAAGAAGTCGTATGCAAGCCGCTATGAAGTTGCGCTGGTATAAACCGAAACTTAGGGTGGCAGTAACAGACTTAACTTGCTTTATACCATGTTGGTTGTGATGAATTTGCTATAAGTCATTTAGTATGTTCAGTTTTGTCTATCCACTGGCACAAGTACACTTGAAGGCATTGCTAGTCATATGATCATTGGGAACATTTTTTCTGTAGGCCATTTCCCATATGTTAGTAATAATCCTGAAATGATTTGAAGCCTGGGCTTACACTGTGTGGTTATGCTGAAGCAGTATGTTTGATTACCTATATTCACAGCACAAATAGTACTGAAGAGTCTTAAATAAATTTCAGGTCTTAAATACAATTTTCAGCAGAGAGCTTTTGCTTTAAGCATGTAACTCCCACACTAAGAGCCAGTTAGGCTCCATTCACACTTGTCATGTGACATTGGAGCTCAACTTTGGTGATGTGACTTCTTGTCCCTCTGCAAAGTCGGGCCCGCTATTGCATGTAAAACATTCAGGGACGACTTTCATGCAACTTTTGAGGGTTAACATTAATGTCTATGGCCCTCAACTGAAGTAGTGCATGAATTACTTTGAAATCTATGTGACTTTAAGTTGCACATATATGAATGGTTATCATTGGAAAACATGGGATATGACTTGTTGTGTGACTTTGTCTAAAGTCGCATGACAATTCACACAAGTGTGAATAGGGTCTTAAAATTATCTTGGCTCTACTGCACAGAGCAGATACAATATACAGTATATAACATAACTATCTAGTATCACACAGATTGCATATTGAATTTGTCTTGTAAGTTATGTTATACATTACAAAAATAAGACAATGCAGGGAGGCTGTTCTTGTTTTATTGTACCCTCTAGGCAAAATAATAAAAAAAATGATGGTATCAGACTTGTAATTTCAAACCTCCTATTAGCATCCATTTAGCCTACCACAAAAAGGAACAATCATATATTTTACACCTATCTTTGGATTATGTTAAATATATGAAATGTATTACCATTTTATTCTTCTGATATGGGCTTAAGCATCATAACCGAAATTTGGTTATGCATCATTGTACAAGGGAAAATATGGTAGGAAGAAAAGCTCCCAGTAGTCACATGACCACCATAACTTCTCAGTGTAGGTCTCTGTGCATGCAGAAACTGAGAAACAAAAGATACTAAAGAATTCAGGAAAGAGTGGGCATTCCCCACCCTCTTGGTATAACCCAAGTGAGGTCTGATCCATAACTCTGAACCTCTTGGAGAAACAAGGTTGTGTTTCATAATTGGTAAATGTAGAATACTAAGAAAATCATTGGGACAGTGTTTCCTAACAAACTATGCAAAATAGAGTACGATGTTGTCCTATTTCTGTATTTTGTACTTGCTGTTGTCTCACCATTGGAATATATGAAGAGGTTCCTTTTGGGGATGACATCAGCAGCTGGGTTTAAGCAATCATTTTTAAAGTGGTTGGAAGATTTCCTACCAGGTTTTCAAACCGCTGTTAAAAGACCTAATGATAGAGGATGGATGACCACACTCCAATTTGCTGAAGATCCAAAGTTTTATTGTAAAAAATAGATTAAAAAAAACATGTTCACAGATTCATAAAGACAGGTACAGGCATTAACACGTTTCATGCTAGATGTTATGATTAAGCCCTTTCTATAATGAAACGCGATAATGCCTGTATGTGTCTTTATTGAGCTTTGAACATTTGTTTAAATCTATTTTTTATAATAAAACGTTGGATCTTTAGCAAATTGGAGTGCGGGCATCCATCCTCTTTCATTAGTATTTTGACTGCGAACTGGACAAACGCCTATATTTGGAGATAAGTTTGGGATAATGTGTACGGACCAGCCGGCAGCAGTCGTATTCTTTTGTTTACTGTTAAAAAGGCAAGACATGGCAAGTATTTGTGTGTAAGGGCTAAAAGTATTGTATTTAATATATGTAACTAAAAATGTATTCTGCAGTACTCCGATATACAGCGGATGTCATAAAACCATTTTTTACATTACTGTTTTTTGGCTGAGACCGATTGTCATCGACCTGTTTCAGTAATCAACTAGTAGTATTATGGTGGAAACTGGTAGAGGAATTGTTACTATGATCTTCAAAAAGAGGGGTGTAATTAAATTGACAGGCTTGACAGCATTATTGTGCCACTGTCTCCAATAATTGACTTGAAATTAACACAATGCCTTTATTTTATTCTGCATGCTTGCATATGGACTCCACAGGTGGGAATGCTCATGTATTTTCACATTCCTCATTTAACAAGCGAGCTTGCAGTGCTAGTAATTTGTTAGGCAGCCTATATAAGCAGAAGTCCTCTTTGTCTGCTGCGAAAGCTTGCATAGCTGAAATTCTGCCATCTAAATTCAAACCTATAGTAACCACACAGGACCCCTACCTGCACAGACAGACCACTTTGCTGTCTCAGCAGAAGGCACAGAGCTGTGAGAACTTGCTTGAACCTTCATCTTTTGACAACAAGCAAACTTGTATGAGTCAAGCTGAGGGAAGTATAGAAAATATGCTGGCAAAATCTTGTGGGGATTATAAAGTGAAGTCGGGCAGCACCATGAGCCTGCAGGAGTACAGTTTGAACTCTGCAAAATGTTCTTTTCCACCCATTGTCAAAGCAGGTGGCTCAGAATTCAACACCATGTACAGAGATATGCATCATATTAACCGATCCACCTTACAAAGCGCTTCTTCATGTTCCAACGTGAGAGACATAGCAAGCAATTTTGAAAAGGAAGGAAAGCTCAGGCCATGCCATAGATTTGGACTTGAGGGTTACGAACATGTACCCAAGCACAATGTATCTACCCGTGTAACAGCGTTTGAACAATTAATTCAGAGATCCAGATCTATGCCTTCTCTAGATATATCCAGTGGACAGACTGCCTCAGCAATACCACCACAGTCTATGGCAGGAATTCTCTCTGCCTGCTCTACTGAGTCACTTATTGATATGCCAGTGAAGATAAGTGAGGATGAGGCCCAGCAGCAAGTACACACAGCTTCCACCGCTAGTAGTAATGTGGAAGACATGAGTTCTGACCTCAGTGACAATGCTTTGGTAGATGCCCTTTCTGGTGGCACTGATGAGATGGACCAACTTTCCAATGCTTCAACTGACAGTTGTAACAATCCTGTCAAGCCTCCCCAGAAATATAAAATGAATACCTGCAAGAGCTCTTGTCCAGCTTCCTACACAAGATTTACAACTATTCGTAGGCACGAACAGAAAATGGCCAAGAACAATACATCCAATTCACAAGCTGAACGTCTGATTCTTCAGAGAAATATGTTTCTTATGAGTCCCCTCCCTTTCAAATTAAAAAAGCCATTACAAAGTAGCCCAAAGAAGTCTTCGGACACCTCTGACAAACACAACAGTGTGGTTCTGTCAGCTGCAGAGAGCCAGACTAATGAGAGTCTTAAGTCTTCAGACGGGGTTGAAGAGAGGCCCTGTCTCCCTGCACGGCAGTCTTCATATGACATTGTGGAAAGATTAAGCTACGTAAACCTTAACAGTCTAGAACATGACAATGCCAACCTAGAGCAATATTCTAACTCTAATGGCGATATTGTCTCATTTCCTTTATGTTACAATTTGGACTCTAACAACAACAGTGAGCCGAGTGAAGGGGGAGCAGTCACAGGAGGTGGAGTTTTCTGCATCTTGACGATATGTGACACTTCATCTGTGTGACAGACCATCTCTACCTGTCATCCACCTTCATTTCTTCTTGAATCCACATCTGTGCTTGCTGTCTGTGTTCCTTCTGTGCTAACATTTTACATGCCTTTGATCCAAAAAGTGTAAATCGTTTTCTCCAACCTTTCAAAATCTGCAATAAAAAAATATATGAACTACCAACCAACATACTGGTCCTGGACACAGTGTGCACTGTATTAAAGTGTACCTTTCACCTATATACAGTGTGAACAACTATTTGTGATAGGTACCCTTTAACAGAATTGTTCAGGCGTCACTTCTATTTTCAGGGTCTTATGATGCTGTCTCATTTAGGACTACAATGAAAGGTACACAACATTGGGGTTGATTTACTAAAACTGGAGAGTGCAAAATCTTATGCAGCTGTGCATGGCAGCCAATCAGCTTCTAGTGTCAGTTTGTTCAATTAAGCTTTGACAAAAAAAAAATGGAAGCTGATTGGTTTCTCTGCACTGCACTTTAGTAAATCTACCCCATTGTATTTTTCCCTTAAGAGCCTATGACTGATTTCCATTTTATGTTGTAGCCTTGGTAACCTAACTAAAAATAATGAATCCATTTAAAACCTTTTTTTTGGAATGTAAAATACTTCAGAAGAGGCCCTGATGATAAATCTGTTGCCAGGATTTTGTCTCCTCATAGTGCAATTCTCAGCCATGGAAATCAGGATGAAAATTCAAAGTGGCTAACATATCCAAATCTAGATAATCCAAAATCCACCTGAAACCACATGCATGCATGTGCCTGTATGTCTTGCATTGTCAGGTCACGTCTACGGTTACTTGTGTCCTGTTTGAGACTGCATCGTGATGTTTGCATCTAAATGCTGTTCGTTTATTCTTAACCCTTCTCATCCTGTTTTGATCGGTGTCAGCAGGATCACAAACTTGTGTTTTGGTTTGGTTGCCGTGAACCTTTTTATAGTTATAGAAAAAAAATTATTGACACTCTCCTTTGTGCTACCTCTGTCTGTCCTTTCTAATTTCTAAAAGTCCTCCACTAACTAGATTTTATTATTTGGAAATTAGATTCTGAATCTCCAAGACATTTTACACCTCTTGAATACATGGATCATCCAGAAGAATTAGTACGTCGCCGTTATGACAGCAAAGAGGTATTCTCCTATTTTCTGCACTCTTTGAAACTCTCCTCTAGATTATACCTATTGCAAGACAAACAAATGCATGGTGTTGTAGTGACATTCGAGTGTGGCATGAAAAATGATTTAATGAGTTTTGAAATTTGCAACACTAGTTGGTCCTATGAAAACGGAGTTTGTAGATGCTCTTTAGAAATAAAGATATCCCAGATAATTTGTGAAGTTTACAGGATAAATTATGTCTGCAAAGGAGACTTCCTCTGCTAAAAAATAGTCGATGGAAATTAATTAATGTAGATGGTTTGCTTTAAAAACGTATTCAGTTTGGTGATCACAATTAGGATTGTGTACAATTATGACAAAGAAAGAATAATTAAAGGTGTTACCAGTAGAAACCTACCAGGTAATATTTTGAAAGTAACAATTTGTCAGCTAAGGGGCAACACATACAATTCTCAATTTTATTTTTATTTATTCATTTAAAAAAATTAGCAGGTCTAGTGTTAATTTTACTACAATATGTTTGCTACAAGCTGCAGCCTTTTTGATGAAAAAGTGAGGCTTTGCAGGTTACAATTTAGTAATGGTGTCTATTACCGCTTTCCGACCACCACACGCCGATGCACATCGGCAGAATGGCACGGGTTTTCAAAAGGACGTACCTGTATGTCCCTTCGTAATCCCGGGCTAGTGGGCGCCGGGAACACGGGAGCATGCCCGTGGGTCCCGCGGACTCTATGTCCGCCGGTGGCCCCGCGATCGCGATGAGTAGAGGCAAAACAGGGAAATGCCTATGTAAACAAGGCATTTCCCTGTACTGCCTAGTGACATGACAGGGAGCTACTGATCCCTGTCATGTCCTAGGTAGCTCCTACAGTTATAACAGGCTGAGGGAACACATTTAACCCCGTGATCACCCCCTAGTGTTTAACCCCTTCCCTGCCAGTGACATTTACACAGTAATCAGTGGCTATTTTTAGCTCTGATCGCTGTACAAATGTCAATGTTCCCAAAATAATGTCAAAAGTGTCCAATCTGTCCACTGCAGTCCCGATTAAAAACGCAGATCACCGCCATTACTAATAAAAAAATAATAATAATAAAAATGCCATAAATCTATTCCCTATATTGTAGGCGCTATAACTTTTGCGCAAACCAATCAATATAAACTTATTATGATTTTACCAAAAATATGTAAAGGAATACATATCGGACTAAACTCAGAAAGAAATTAGTTTTTTTAGATATTTATTGTAGCAAAAAGTAAAAAATATTGCTTTTTATTTCAAAATTGTCGCTATTCTGTTGTATATAGCTCAATAAATAAAAACCGCAGAGGTGATCAAATACCACCAAAAGAAATCTCTATTTGTGAGGAAATCAAGGATGTCAATTTAGTTTGGGTATAATGTCACAAGACCACGCAATTGTCAGTTAAAAAGATGCAGTACCGAATCGCAAAAAATGCTCTGGTCATTAAAATCTTCTGGGGCTGAAGTGGTTGAAATATAAATATGACAACAGAAATATGTATGCTGCCAGTACTGATCTCTCCTTCTGAAAATGCAAGTTTCCTGGCTATCATTCTGGTTAAAGGAGCTAGACATAGCCAGGCAATACACATTTTCACAAGAAGCTCAAGCAGTGGTAGTAAACATATTTTGCTCTTGACAGATGCACTTTAAGTGCCAAAATAGGAAAACAGACAAAGCTCCAAAATGCATATAGATACTGCAGTCGTATGTAGTACTTGTTTGCTCTATTTTCTTGATATTCCAGAGAAGTGTTAAATATTATTGTGCATCTATGCGATTTTAATGATTCTTGGGGTATTTCCATATGGTTTATGTCAATCTAATCTCCAATAACTATTGTAAAATAGGGAGTATTTAGCCAGTGTCCTGGTAGTGTGTCTGAGCTACACTATATTGCCAAAAGTATAGGGATGCCTGCCTTTACACACACATGAACTTTAATGGCATCCCAGTCTTAGTCCGTAGGGTTCAATATGGAGTTGGCCCAGCTTTTGCAGATATAACAGCTTCAACTCTTCTGGGAAGGCTGTCCACAAGGTTTGCTGACGCCTTAAGAGTTCCCTTCACTGAAACTAAGGGGTCAAGCCCAACCCGTAAAAGTCAGTTCCACACCATAATCCCCCCTTCACCAAATGATTTGGACCAGTGCACAAAGCAAGGTCCATAAAGACATGAATGAGCGAGTTTGGGGTGGAGGAACTTGACTGGCCTTTACAGAGTCCTGACCTCAACATTTGGGAACAACTTTAGGATAAATTAGAGGGTAGACTACGAGCCAGGCCTTCTAGTCCAACATCAGTGCCTGACCTCACAAATGTACTTCTGGAAGAATAGTCAAACATTCCCATAGACACACTCCTAAACCTTGTGGACAGCCTTCCCAGAAGGATTGAAGCTGTTATAGTTGCAAAGGGTGGGCCAACTCAATATTGAACCCAATGGACTAAGACTGGGATGCCATTAAAGTTCATGTGTGTGTAAAGGCAGGCGTCTCAATACTTTTGGCAATATAGTGTATATCTTAGTATTCTCAGCTGCATTTTGTGCACATTATAGGAATATATTACCCTGAAGACCTACTTTGTATGCTCTCTGGAGATACACAGGTTTACTTTTATGTGGAAAAAAATCGACATTTCCCTGCCTTACGCCTGTTTGTACAGTTAAATAAGTTATTTAGCTTGATGACAGTCCTAGTTTCTGGTTTTTAGTCACAATGTATTTTTTGTTTTACCCCCTCTAAAAATTGTTTGCTCAAACTCCTGGTTTTTATATGTCTCTTAAAGTTGTTGTAAAAGCAGAAGTTTTTTTTTATCTTAATGCATTCAATTAAATAGCCTTCTGTGTGCAGCTGCCCCCCCCCCCCCCCCCAATATTTACCTGAGCCCCATCACAATCCAGCGATGTTGCACAAGACTTGGCTGTCTGGGTCTCTCCCTCCTCATTGGCTGAGACAGCAGCAAATCACAATTGGCTCCCTCTGCTATCAAAGGCAGTGAGCCAATGAGAAGAGAGAGGGGGTGATGCCGGGCCACGGGTCTGTGTCTGAATGGACACAAGGAGCTGCGGCTCGGGTGCCCCCATAGCAAGCTGGATTGAGGGACCAGGAGAGCCGAAGAGGGACCAAAGAAGAAGAGGATCTGGGCTGCTCTATGCTAAACCACTGCACAGAGCAGGTTAGTATAACATGTTTGTTATTTTTAACAAAACAAAAAAACAAGACTTTAGTATCCCTTTAGATTAACCTGTGCTTTGTTCATGCAAGACAAAGCCACATGTTCACTTAACCAATATCTTCCCCAGCTGCAATTTGTTCCCCTACTGCTTTTGTTCTCACAATGAAAGAGAGAAATTCCTATGTAGGGCCTCTTTCCCCACCTCCACGTGACAGTGTTGAGCAGAGGCAGTGCAAGGGACAGTGCATGAGCTGTCAATCACCAAGCACCCATGAAATACTGAGTATTTCTCTTTGCTCCCATTAGCCAAACAGAGCTCCAGGAGAGTGAAGAAAAGGTGAGTACATGCATCTGGGGAGGATTACAGATAACAAATTTTTTTTTGCCCTAAATGGGCAAAGCACAGGTACACTTGAAGCAGTGGGGATGGATGGACTTAAATTGAACTTTATTTGGCATAGAAAGTGCCAAAGTTAACCTTAGTTCTGGAATACTGGTCCTTACCCCTGGGGTAGTATTCAAATAGATCCCTGTGTTACTGTGAAGTCCTTTGAGTCCTAGACCCAGGCTAAACATAGGGCTTCCTCCCCAGTCAAGATTAATTGTTGCCCCTCCTGACATTAAGCCCACCGTTATTCAAATGCTATAGCCTCAGTGTGCCATAGGGGCTCTACATTTGCAGCTGGATGACAAAGGTTCTGCTACCATTTCTGAGTCACAGGTTCGGAAAAGGCATGCAACAAATAAGTCAGAATTCCTCGTGTCTCTGCTTGTTCCAGATGAGCGACTCAGAAAGCTTTGAAACTAAGGAATGAGCATAACATTCAGGTGGTTAACTAGTAGTAGTAATTCAGATTCAACTGGACTTGTTCTTGAAGTTAAAGTCCTTCCGCAGCTTATCTAATCTACTTCTTCAGTTCAGAAACTCTGAACTGAAAAGTGGCTTGGATAAGCAGTGAACAAGAACAATCTATTTATAGCACCCACCCTGACACAAATTTCAGGCTGGTTTTATCACAGTTGAGAAGAACTTGTCAGAAGTTATCATGCTGATAACAGAAGAATGAGCAGGAGAAATCCACAGGACTTAGGGCTTTGAAGAGAGATAAGAAAACACAGCAGATATATGTGCCTAGCTCAAATTTCATGAATGGAGTTTACATCCACTTTAAGTAAACTATCATTTTCAGAAAGATCAGCACTGGTAGATTACAGATTTTCCTCATGAAAAATTTATATGGGTCCATTAGGCTTATACTGCTGCCTTATGTTTAAGGTTGGGTTCACACTAGGGTTTCTCCGCATCCGATTCTTATGACAGGAGAGTGTGCCTGACTCTCATTGGAGCTGGTTCACACATCTCCATGGCGGCCATGGAGCAGATTGCACAAGGGTCCTCTGCATCTTTGGCTCCATTTCAGGTCTGAATCCAGGCAAAAATTTGGGCCTGATTCATCCCTGAAACGGGAACAGGAGCGCACTGGAGCCCTGCTGTGAGCCGCATCTGCACTAAGTGTGAACCCAGCCTAAAAAGAAAAACGCATTAAAAAGGAGGCTTTGTCAGAGAATATATTGTCTGAGGATACAACACAATGCCAATAAAACTACTCCCTCGGCAACCATTAATGACTATGTGAGAAATTGCATATTTTGTATGCAGCACTGTATACATTGTGTGTAGTTGATAGCATGGTATCTGAGCAGTAGATGTACCCAATAGTCATATCAAAGCAGTAGAGGGCTCAAATAGTGGAGACAACTTTTAACCATAACTCTTCTATAATAATATTAAAATAGGAATTCCAATAAGCATGATTTGTAAATAAAATATCCACAATGCTTAACTCTAGGCTAAATGTAGACAAATCATAATCCATTATCTGAAAAAATAAACATATTTTTAGTCCATCCTCATGCTACTAGGATCATGTAAAATTATGTTTTTATGTAGGTGGCCAATTATTCTCCTCAGTATGCCATAGCTATATACATCTAAACCAGAAAACCAAAACCTCAGTCTTGGTGTACATTGTGCTGTCTGGATCATGTAGTGGAGGCGATGGTTTTGGGCACAAATCATGCTAGGAGCTTGGCTAATAAGCTAAATATTAGCAACTCACCTAGGAGAGTAAAAGTATTAAATTACTGCATTTATTGACTTTAGCTGCTTTACATATTAAAGCCAAATCTTGCTTCTTAATTAGCCCTCTTTTTGATTGAAGTTTATTTGCTGGATTCCTTGAGTAGTGGCATGACCCAGGCAGGTGCTTCACAAGCCCAATAATGCAATTTTTATCTCAGAAACTTTTAGAGGATCAGCGGAGACTTAAACGTGAGCAAGAAGAAGCTGATAGTGCTGCTAGGAGGCACACTGGGATTGTCCCATCACATCACCAGTTTATCACTAATGAGCGGTTTGGAGACCTCCTCAATATAGACGATGCATCAAAGAGGAGATCTCGGTCTGAGGTCTGTTCTTGTTGACATTAGGCTGCTGCTTGGCCCAGATCCGTATTGTCCATGTACATCTGTTCACTGTAGCCAATCATTTATCGCCTAGAGTATGCCGCCCATTTGCTTTTCCATCAATTGCTTTTTATCTAATTTGGCTGGTAGAGGAAATTAGATCATTAGAGCTTACAATCTGCATGTTGGTTGCGGTCTTAGGAGCTGTTTGCATGCCATTATGATTTATAGTTTATTGCATATGTGTTATATTTTTTATTATGCTGGAAATAGTTTTTGCCTTTTATTAAGTAGACAATGCATGTTTTATCTGATAATTAACTACTAACCAGCCTTTGAAATAAGTATGATTGTGTATTTTAATCCTGCTAAAAGTAACATCTGTGTATGATACTAATCAAATCTACCAACAATTATGCTATATTTTAATGTGTTGTGTAATAAAAAATGTTACTGGGTTACATTTAATATTCATACTGTACGTATGTTTTAATGTAAAAAAAAAAGTTAGCAGGCAGATGATATAGAAATAACTAGAAGTTGACCAGTTGCTAAGCAAATTAAATGGATTTGTCTTGGTGACAGTTTTGAGGTCCAGCTCTTTCAATGACAACCCACTTTTAGGTTTCTGTATCTGAAATACTGTGAGATTGAGATTAGCAGGATATACCAAGTCTTTCACTTTTAGAACACATGCAGAACATCCCTTTATTCAATATATTGACTCAATTTTATGTAATAACATATGACACATTGAATTATAGTAATTCTATGTTTCCTGTATGGTTCCCACTTTTTCTGAAATTATTTTTGTCTCAATGTTTTTTTTTGCTTCATACTAAAACCATGGGTAATAAGTGAACTTTATCAGCCAGTTGGCAGCCCTTTAGACAACACCCCAATAATGCCCAGTTATCTATCATTAAACACAACTAATTAAAATATGCATCAGTCTTGGGACCAAGAGGAAAGCATCATCTGTTGTGACATACTGTATTAACAGAATGCAAAATTGTTAAAAGTAGACACAGGTGATGTCCACTAATATTTAGTGTTCCCTCCTAATTATGTCATTTGCTTTATAAAAATATAAACTACACCATTTTTAAAAGATTGGTTATGAATTTAGAATTTTTAGATAATTTTTATTGCAACTAGTTATTTAAGAGAACATATTAGACCTAATGGAAGTTGCAATCTCTGAGTTGTTTTTAAAGGTGTGAGCTGGGGGGCTATTATCCTTACCCTAGAACAAATATGCGGATTAGGTGTCCTGACAACAAGTTGTTTATCTCATGCGTGCTGACATTCAAAAAAGGCTCCTATTACCCCAACAAGCAACTAAAAAAATATTAGGCAACATAACCAGCATACTATTAAGTTCAATACACTGTATGTAATAGAAGAGGCAAATGTATGTACCTAACAGAGATTGCTGGAGCATACATATCAAAAAGCAGTGTAGGTACAAATACACATGCAGATTTTCATACATGAAATCGTATATATAGTAGTACAGAGTCAATTACCAATCGTAATGGCAGTCAGAAAGGCAATGAGGTCCCTACCCAATGGGTTAATCATATTCCCCTTTCTCAGGTCTTGCCCATGGAAGCATTGGGCAGGTGCTTCATTGCCTTTCGGACTGCTTTCATTTATCACCAATACTTTTTTATATATTTGCTCTACCAATCTTTGTCCAGTACATACATTTGCCTTGCTTCTATGTGTATTGAACATTCAGGTGTGTTGGTTTCCTGCTATAATTTTAGTTTTCCTGAAACCTTTCTGGCTATATACTTATTCCGGGTCAGTGACTAACTGAGAAGAAAGCAAATGATTGAGGCCATGGACCATAAATAGTTAGCAGCTCCCATATTCTGTCCTATTCATATTTTAAACACAAAGGTTATTTGATATGTCGAAAATAATGATGCTTTCCCTGCGGTTAAAGACTGTGCTCTCATTATTTTTTTCTGTACTAATTAAAGTATTTGTAAACTTTAACAATGAACTTCTCTAACTTGTTCCATTTGGCCTGCTAAATATATCATTGAAAGTGTGGTTTTATATCTGTTTTGCAGTGCAAAAAAATACCTGTTGATTTTGCCAGAAATTTGGTGCGCTAATATGGTAATTTCCTGTGATCACTGCCTTTACACAGGGATGGGTTATGGAGGGAAGGAGTGGGGAGGGAGATAAGTCATCGGAATATAAATAAAGTTGGTAGGGCTGACAACATGTGCTTTTGAATTCAGAGCCAAACATGCAAAACATACATGTCATGTCAAAGAGGAAGGTTGGGTAACACTACATTTCTGGAACATCAATAGTTATTTATCTGTACTTGCAGCGTGCTTAAGGATATACATGTGCATGCATTGTAGAGATTTACAAAATATGTTTTTTTAAATTTTGCCTTGACATACTCTTGAAGTCCTCATGAGTTGAACGAAGTAGAGACTTATGTTTCTGTATGGTTCAATAACCCTTTTAAAGGAAACGCTTTTTTATGGAACAGACTTGAAAGCTGCAATTGCTGATTGAGTCTTCTGAAAAAAGTTTTTGACTCAGAACAGACCTGTGGATACTTTTCTTTAACATTCTTGATCTGTAGATTTGTTACAGGTCTAAGATTTGAAAAGTATTGGAGCTGACTAGTTTGTATAAAAGCTAGGCAACTATAATTTTCTGAATGTTGTATGTAACGTCAACCCCAGTTTTCCTTTTATGAAAGATTTACACTAGTGTATGTAAAACCAAAATCAGTTTTTTCTTTTTGTTTTGTTTTTTCAGAATGTTTGAAATCATGATTCAACTGTGTAGTTTCAGAAAATCGTTTTTTGGTAATCTCTTGCAAAATGTCTTACCAGTAAAATCACTTCCTATTACACGCTGACAGCATTTAACAACTGCCTTGCAATTAGCAGCACGGTTGTCAGCCTGTTGTGTGAGCTCCTTTGTTTGGCTGGTGGGTTTCCTATCAGGTCTGTCATATGGGCTGCCCTACAACATGAAGCAGCTCATAGGGCAGACTGACAAACCATCTGATAACTTAGAGGCAGTGGCTTAGTTTTGTCAGCCTGCAGTAGGAAGCATGGAAAGATCTACAGGTAAGAAAACTGTATACAGTGAGGAGTGATACCAAACCTGCTGAAAAATAGGATTAAAGAGGAGTTCTGCCTGGGGGAAAACAAATTACAGTAAGTCAGCAGCTACAAATAGTGTAGCTGCTGATTTTTAATATATGGACACGTACCTGTCCAGGGAGCCTGCAATGTTGACACCCCAGCCAATTTTCAGATAGACTCCCTGCTGCCACGGCCATTCCTAGTAAGGGAGACCGGCAGAGAAGCCTTTTCGGCTTCACAGCCAGTTCCCTACTGCACATGCGCGAAGCACTCTGCACTTTCTAACTGGCCATTGGCAGAGGAAGGAGGAGTGGAGTCAAACTTCAGAGGGAGGGCGCTGTGGTGCCGTCTCCCGGAAGTGGGGAAGGGTACCTGTCAAAAACAGGTACCCATTCCCCCCTACCCCTTGAAAAGGTGCCAAATGTGGCACCAGAGGGAGGTGGAAGCAGATAAGTGGGCATTCCATTTTGGGATGGAACTCCACTTTAAGGTTTACATTCACTTTAATGGCAGTTTTTTTTGTAATTTTTATATTTTATAGTAAAGGTTAATGGTGATAGAACATCCACGTTGGATTACACCGCTGCGGTTAATTAAAAATAAAGGCTTGCACCATTACCATATTGTACATTCCCACACAAATGCTAAATTTAAAATATAAGAAATATATTTCCTTTCTTCCTAGATTCCTTTTTGTAAAGGGCAGCAGTGGAATTATTTTGGTACATTACTGATAATAACTGCACACATCCAAGAAATTGAGATGCACTTTGTTGCTTTTCTTGTCATGAAGTTAAAAGAGAGTTATTAATAATTCATATTATCTGTGATTTTCTCATGTCCAGCGGCTGGCACACATTCTGTGCTGTTCTAGACATGTCTAGATAGATAGAAGAAATGACTTTAGGCAATGCACTATGACTTTAGTATGTCAATTCTACAGATGAAAGTGTTGTTCCGCATAATTTTTCTATTAATAATCACTAGAAACTATTAACAGCAAATCTAACTAAAATATCTCATGTGCTACATGCTGCATAATGTTTTAATTAGTCATCAATATTCTATGAGATGTGTCTCAGATGAGGACAATTAAGTCAGATTTGAGTTTGTACCAATAACTTTATTTGGTTATAAGAAACCAACTAGTTCAACTCATTGTGGACTCTACATGTAAAATTTAAATTTTTCCTAATCTGTGTTGTTAAGCAGTAGTTTGTAATTTAACATTATCTGTTAAAGTGACTTTTGCATATCCATTTTAGATGACACAAGCCAGAGCAAAGTTTGATTTCAAAGCACAGTCTCCAAAGTAGGTGACCTGCTAATACAGTCTTTCTTCTTTTAAAATGTTTCAATTTATCCTTTCTTTTGGTTTAGACTAAGAGGGTAAGGGATAGAACCTTTTGTATTGCATTTTTTAAAACAAATATTGGATTTTTATTTTCGATCTATGTTTGCAGTACAGGGGTTTCCTAACTTCCTGTGTGGTCACAGTAAGCATGAGCTCAGATGAGTGCAGATTATTTTCCAAACCCACCTGAGCCAGACCGCCAGGAAGCCTTCAATGTGCTGGGCTAGTTGTAAGCAACTGAGGCATTTACTGTTATGGAGCTGCTTGTATACATGCCTTGTATATGTGTGGCATCTGGGTGAAGAATGCCTGGCCACAGATGATTGGCCCAGTGCAGATGACCGCTTCCTGATGAGCTTGCTTAGGTGGGTTTGGACTAGGATCCAAACATGCCTAAGTTCTTCTAAAATCTCCTTACCCAAAACACAGATGGAATTCACAGTATAATTGACAGAGGTTCTCTAACCAGAAAAAAAAATCATTTTGTCTGGCGTTGGGCTGTAAAGTCTTTCAGCTTACTTCTACCAGTGTTGAAGTGAAAAGATCTTAGGCAAGATTGGGTAAGACTTTCCAACCTCTCCAGTTATTTGTTCCCCAATAACACAAAGAAATGCCATGTGATGCCCCATAGACAATGGATCCTGATCCTGCAAAAAAAAAAGAAGGCTCTATACATGAAGTCAGTTTTGGGCACTTGCTTTTTTGTTATGTTTATGTTACCTTAGTATTGACTGTTTGAGAAAGAGGCTAAAACAAAAGGCTGAATTTCAAGTAATCCTGTCACTTTGTAAGAAATTATTCAGAGGCACAGCCTGTAAGAGGTACAGCATTTACCTTTCAAGTGGATGGTACGTTGTCTTCGCTGCTCTGGGATCTGTTGCTAGCCGACCCTTCTGGGTGTCTACCCCCCCCCCCCCCCCCCCCCAGGATACTATGGTTCCTACTATGAGCCCCTATGTCACTACTGTGTCTTTAAACCACAGTGCTCAGTGTGGAAAGAATTATCTGACACACCCCAAAGTGTCAAATAGCAGCAGTTCCATGAGCTTTTCTAAAGAGTAAAGTTTAACATGCAATATACTGGAAATGTAAATGGATTTTTAAGATTTAAAAGATGCTGGGAATGTAAACTACAGGGGTTCAATAAAAACATTTGTTTTAAAAGGACTTGAGGTGTATATATATATATATATATATATATATATATATATATATATATATATATATATATATATACACACATATACAGTGGTGTGAAAAAGTGTTTGCCCCCTTCCTCATTTCCTGTTCCTTTGCATGTTTGTCACACTTAAGTGTTTCGGAACATCAAACCAATTTAAACAATAGTCAAGGACAACACAAGTAAACACAAAATGCAATTTGTTGTGGAGAAATTGAGACGAGCTTTGATGTTCTTTTTGCTCAGCAGTGGTTTTCTCCTTGGAACTCTGCCATGCAGGCCATTTTTGCCCAGTCTTTTCCTGATGGTGGAGGCATGAACGCTGACCTTAACTGAGGCAAGTGAGGCCTGCAGTTCCTTGGACGTTGTTGTGGGGTCTTTTGTGACCTCTTGGATGAGTCGTCGCTGCGCTCTTGGGGTAATTTTGGGCGGCCGGCCACTCCTGGGAAGGTTCACCACTGTTCCATGTCTTCGCCATTTGTGGATAATGGCTCTCACTGTGGTTCGCTGGATTCCCAAAGCTTTGGAAATGGCTTTATAACCTTTTCCAGACTGATAGATCTCAATTACTTTCTTTCTCAATTGTTCCTGAATTTCTTTGGGTCTCGGCATGATGTGTAGCTTTTAAGGATCTTCTGGTGGACCTTACTGTGTCAAGCAGCTCCTATTTAAGTGATGCCTAGATTGTGAACAGGTGTGGCAATAATCAGGCCTGGGTGTGGCTAGAGAAATTGAACTCAGGTGTGGACAACCACAGTTATAGTATGTTTTAACAAGGGGGCAATCACTTTTTCACACAGGGCCATGATGGTTTGGATTTTTTTTCACCTTTAATAATAAACACCTTCATTTGCAAATTGCATTTTGTGTTTACTTGTGTTGTCCTTGACTATTGTTTAAATTGGTTTGATGTTCCGAAACACTTAAGTGTGACAAACATGCAAAGGAACAGGAAATGAGGAAGGGGGCAAACACTTTTTCACACCACTGTATATATAGAAAAATTATGATAAAGGTCACACAACTTATGAGTTCCCCTTAATTTTTCAGAACTACCCTTGCAAATGTGGAATAGCCAGGCTGGAAGAACTTAAAGCTCAAATGCTGCACTGGCATAATATAGTTGGCCATATCTGCTTGGCTGGACATGTCTGTCAAATTTGGCCATACCTTTGGATAGACAAATATGTTACAGATTTGGCTGTCCTTTATCGTGAAGTCTTCTACCAACCAGTCTATCTGTGGACTGTACAGTAGACTGCTTTGGCCACTAGTATTGTTTTCCTTTGCAGAGATATGTTTTGTATCTGTGCTACAATGGGGAAAGCTCAGAACTTCCCTTGTTTATGGAAAATACGCGATAGACAGAAAATTATGAATATAACAAGCCCATCTCTAAAACCAATCCTAAGCCATCACTTAATGTTTTAAGTTTTGTATTGAGATGACAAAGGTTAGAATCTCTTTCAGGTATTTATTATTGTGTCTGTTCCTATTGGGGCAGTGTTCTCTGACCCTTGTCTTGATGGCTGATAGGAAGGACCGGAAGTTGAGGGACATGTTCACAGTAGAAACAGATATAACAACAAAAAGATGACAGAGAGTCAAATTGTACTGCTGACCATTCCCCTTTATACCAAAATCAGGCAACAACATTATGGTTGTAATAAGGATTTAACTAGTGTCAGAGAATTCAAGGAAGTAAATGAGTGTGGATCTTCACAAAGTTAGTTTATAAGCTTTGTGATTATTCAGTTTAATAGTATATAATTTAACATTTTGACCATAGATACACTTTAAACAACATTGTGGATATATGTTTCTGTTTTTTCCTGCACTTTCTCATGTACATTTCATTTTGAAGTGTAATTATTGTAATCATTGTCATATTTATTTACCCATCTAGGGAGTTGCCACTCCAGAAAGGAGATATAGTTTACATTTACAAGCAAATAGATCAGAATTGGTTTGAAGGAGAACACCATGGAAGGATGGGAATCTTTCCTATTTCATATATTGAGGTATGACTCTTATAAACTAATATGGCAACAAAGAAGCCATTTTCTTTATCGTTCACTGAATATTTTGCTTTTCTTACAGATGATACCACAAACTGAGAAAGTACAACAGCCACGGAAGGCTTCTCCAGTGCAAGTTTTAGAGTATGGAGATTCCATTGCCAAGTTTAACTTTAATGGGGATACAGCTGTGGAAATGTCTTTTAAGAAGGTAGTAAACATGAAACTGAACTTGTCATTAAAATGCATACTTAAAATGAATCAGTACAGCACAAACCCAATCATGATTTTATTATTAAAAAAAACAAAAAACAAGAATGCTTATAACAAATTGCTGCTGCTGAGCTCTCCTGTCTAACCTAAATTCAATTGAGGATAATGGCAATCCATTCCTTGCCATGACAGTTGTTTACTTTGGAAAGAAAGTTAGAGTAAATTATATTTTTTCTAATGAACCTTAGAATAAGTAGTATTTTTTTCTTGAAGGGTGAAAGGATAACGTTGATTCGCAGAGTGGATGAGAACTGGTATGAAGGGAAGATATCAGGTACCGGTCGCCAAGGTATATTTCCAGTAACCTATGTAGATGTGCTCAAGAGGCCGCGCGTCAAGAATGCACCAGATTACATGGATCTGCCATTAACATATTCACCAAACAGAAGCACAAGTGCATCCCCACAGGTATGAGCCTGCTGTGTATTATTATATATATCACCCTATTTAATAGAAAATGTGTATTTCAGTTCCAACTTTTCACATTCTCCAACTCTAGCCACAGCATTTATTTAGCTTTGGATTTACGATAGGTGGGTTACAACCTCTATTAACTTTTTATTGCTCTCTAAGTCCCCATTTGAGAGATTTCTTCTTACATACTTTGTATGTGACAGGTGTTGGGCAACACAGGAAGTAAGGGGAAATACGCCTAATGGGGACCCTGGCAGCAATAAAAACATGTATCCTAATGATACAGTACTGGACAGTGGATTTGTATTCATAGACCATGAGTTTATGCCACTACCTTCATGTGACTGAAAACGGGCAAAAGTTCTACTGGGAATGCCCCCAGTGCACCCTCATAAAGTCCCACCCATTTGAGACTCAAATTTTTTGCTTGTCTTCTTCTCTGACAGAGTTTTAAAAAAATGTCAGTGCTTCTCAAGGGGTAGATCTTCAAGCCTCTGCTCTGGTAAGCTTTGGCTCCAAGGTGTTCCAAGCTGTCATCTGAGTGTTTTAAATCAGTTGACCCTTGTTTTTTTGATGGTCCTCTTGCTGCTGTTTGCTATGTTGTTGCCCACCTCTCAGTATATTGCTTGGAGATGTCTCATGATCTATGAATGCAAGTACTGTACAATTAGGATAATGGGAATTTTGACTTACCTGTAAATTTCATATCTTGGAGTAGAGTACCGGACACAGGTCCCTCCCCTCTGTCCTCTGTTTCTCCCTATTGCTTGCTATGAAACTGGAATCACACTGAAATTGTAGGGCTATATAAGGGTGCAGTGGGGATGTTCTTAGCAAACCTTTTGGGAGTGTCCAATCATCTGACGGTAGCGTAGTAAAATCCATGAACTATTAAAAGTCTTGTGTCCTGTAATGTACTCCCAACATATGGAATTTATAGGAAACTCAAAATTGCCATTTTTGTTGTGTCGTCTCCATTGTCGATGAGATAGAGTTCCTCTATTTCCTGCCCAGGTTATGGGTTTTGGACAGAACCGGAAGTGAACCTCTCCGGTGGAGTTTCAGACAGAATTGAAGACCTTACAGAGGTTATAATTCTTCCCTGCTTTATCCAAAATAAACATGGTCTTGGCTGCAACTGACATAAGCTTCATGTAGCGCCACTCCAAGTGCTAATGGTGCTGCTGTGATGAATCTACCATTAAACAGGGTGCTGGTGTAAGTATGCTTATCCAGGAAGCACTATAACAAGAAAAATAAAGTTGCCACACACCTACAGCTCCAAGTATACTTAATGTGAGAAGCAGCTTCAGCCCATATACTTCCTGGTATCCACACATGTGTGGTGTGTGGCTTCTTTGTATCGCTAATGTCTTAGCTGGAGTTGCATTTAAATTGTTGGTAAATTATTGGAACCAGCATCAATATACAGTATCTGTCACATGTAAGTTCCATCCAATGTGTGTCTGTTGGTGCTTCTTTTTTACATGGCTGCTACTTTGATCGACCTTAGAGAAAAATTTTACTGGGATGGGTGCAGTCATGGGATATAATGATTGGGGTTGGTTTGAGAGCCTTGGTTGGTATTAGTATTAAAACGGAGGTGTAAGCTTTATTTTGACCCAGACTTTTCATAATAACAGAAACATGCAATTGAGTTAAAAATTCTACTACAATGCTGTTTCAGGGAGTTTGAATACATTATACAAGTAATTTATATGGACGGATAGCGTACTAGTTGGGTCTATAATAATCATGTTTTACAACTGGGTATGTGTAATTCTGTTTATCATAAATAATAGGTAGGTATCCCCCTATCACCATTATGAAAACAATAGCAGAAAAAACATTCTTCAAATCATATTTTATCATTTCAGTTATTCATTTGTATGAGTGAAATTTCCATGACATCTCCTCATCTTCTTTGTTTTCTTTATCTGTTTTGTCTTTGAAGTCTTCTGGTTATGCCAGGCCTCGTACCACCACTCCACCCCATGTTGCTCGCAGAGCTTTTTCTCCAGAAGTGCAGGCTATTACATCTGAATGGATTACTCTTACAATGGGTGTCTCCCGTAGTCATGGATACTCTGCAACCCCTCCTCTTCCCCCTCTACCTGAAGCCACCCTGTGCTCCATAGATTATATAACCCCATCTGCAGCTGCAAGCCCAACTTTCTCCTTAACCCCTTCTGTCAGCCTGCACTATGGCAATCAGTCTGGTAGATCCACCCCAAACTCTGCCCTGTCTTCTGCACCAACGTACTCCTCCCGACCACAGTCTTCTAATAGAATCAGTTATGTCATTTCTCCATATGGTGATGAGAAGTTCATGGGTTCTCCTTCCAGTTATGGAGGCTCCCCAGTGCAGACACAAAGAACACATGATTTTCTAATCTCAGAACTCACTGATGTTTTACGTAATCAGTGCAAAGCCAAGAGTGATGGCAGCTCCATAGTTAATGGTGAGAATGACTGTTGGAAGCAACCTGGTCCTAAAACTGTAGACAACAAGTCAAGTATAAACCTTTGTAAAGAACCAAACTCTAAGATACATACTGATCCCTGTGAGGAGAAGCCGTTGTGTAAAGAACTCCTTAGCTTTGTCAGTAATAACCAAGATGATGGAAAGAAAGCTCAGGGCAGTCCTATTAAGGTACATATACTGCATGTGTGTGCACTTGGTTCATGTGCATCAAGACTGAAGTGTGTGGAAATTTAAACTGATTTACTGCTGAGCTGTCAAGTTAGACAAAAGTCATATGTGCTGCTTTATACTAACCACTAACTAACTTTTTTCCTTACCTCCATTCTAGGTTAATGATTTTTTTTTTATAGCTTGAACACTCTCTTCTGTGTATTTTATTAACATTTTGTTTTTACTAATGCTATGTCCTAGGATATATTCCATTTACATACATGACCTTACAAATGTGAAAAAGTATATGGCCCCTTTCACATGGATCCTGTCCAATCAGCAAGGGATCTATAAACAGATCCCTTGCTGAATCAAAGCAGGAATCAAAGCAGAACAGGACAGGTGTCACTTTTGTGACATCCCTGTCCTTTCAGTGTTTTTCTGCATTTACAAACCAGAGTATCCTGGACCCAAGTTTGATCAATGGGCAGTTTACATCAGTCTACCTTTGATTCATCATGTTTAGGTTTGCAAAAGGAAGCACACCTTTTCCATTTTTTTTTTTTACCTGGATGGACTTGTAAGCAATGTCCATTTACACTCGCATGCCCATAGACTTGCATAGCATTTTTAATGAGGTCCGCCTAAAAAGCTGACAACCAGAGCTGACCGTAACACTCGTATAAAAGGGGCCTGAAAAAAGTAAAGTTAATATTAGCTTATCCAATTGTAACATTATGAATTTCCTGAATGAGAAAACATATAAATGTTATCTTTTGCACAAACTTTTACATTCACCATTCATTCAAGTAAAACTAATTAAATCCTCCTCCCAATTCGCCTGTATTTGGTAATATGACTAAAACTCTTTCAAAAACTCCAAAAATAGGGACTCCCTTACCATAAAACAAACAAGAGCTGCAATCTGGAAAAAGGAACTGGGGTAAATTAACTTAAAATCATAAGTTGTATTTTTCAAGTGGACCACAGCCATCTTCTGCACCTGCGCAATATCTCTGTGTCTCTCCCTAAAGCTCCCATAAATATTTGATTCTTTGTTTGTCCATTGGTATCACTGACCTTTGAAGACTCAGTAGACCATTTTCAAAAGAATAAGGCTTTGGACTGTATTGATATCTGGGTTGTTTGACTTATTCCACTAGTGGCAAAAGTGGAAATGGGAAAAGTGGCAGGTGGACTGTTATCAAATATGTGACTGCCGTCTACTGTCTGTGGCCACTTTGAGATAGTTATAGTAATAGGAATTTCACATCTGAAAACATTTAACAACAGTAGCTGCTCATCTGGTGATGGAAGTTATATTCTTTTTAAAATCTTAGACTTTAAAGTCTAGGCTCTTGCTAACAGCTACTTGTTTTCCTTCCCATTGTCATTTAACCTTATTGTACATTCCTATGAATACTGATAGTTCCCTAGATTTTGCTGTTGGTCATTATTGTCCTTACCGTACCTGGTCTTTACAGGCAATGTTACTTTGCTTGTGATAACTGTGTGTACTTGTCGAAAGCCTGATTTTGACATCCCTGTGTACAAGCTTTGAAAGAATACCAAAATCTCTACAGGTGTACAACGACATGAGAAAATTATCCACTTTGTTTTCATCAGAAATTATTTATTATCTGTGGGGAGTATGTGACCTGTCTGTGCACATACACCCTGGTTGATGGACTTTAGGAAACAATAGATCAACTGCCCTAAATCTTCCCAGTGATTGGTATTGTATCCTCAGGTTCAGAACATGTAGGCCGTAATGACATTGCATGAATGAGTTCTTTCTCTGCAATGCTTAAAGTTTATCCAATAAGGCAGGTAGCCATCTTGAGACCTAAACCAGTCAATATTATTTAAGTCATGTATTTCTCTACATTAGAAACCTGAATTTATTCCTAGTGAACTGATCTAAAAAATAATGTAATACATATAATAAGTCCTGCTGAGTGTGGAAGGTGCTGTTCCCTGTGCATGTTGTTTTATAACGAGAAACATTATACTAATCTTCTCTCCTGCCAATTCCACTAGCCTGACAAGCTTTCTCTCCTTTGAAGATCACAGACACAATCCCACTTTCTTCGTCTGCATTGTCCTCTTGTCCTGTCACAAACCAGCCACCTCCCAGAATTAGAGGCAGGGTCAGTGTGTCACAGGTAACTAGCCACTGGATGTTTTGGCTCAAATCAGCTACCAGCTTGTGCTCTGCATCGTGTACAATTCCCTGCTATTAGTCTGCATGCCCGCCCTGACACTGACTGGCACGCATAATGAATAGGCATGTATGGTCTTGCAAGAACAGCAAAGCATTTCTTCTACGTTTCTAAGCACACTGAAAATCATTAGTTATACTTGTATTAATATTGATTTTTATGAGTAGCGTTGCATTGCATCCTGTAGCAAGATTTGGCTTGCTTTGTAGCCTCTGAATTGTACTGAAGATCCAGAGGTGGTCCATGGCAACCTAAACAATATTTATTTTGGGGGAACATTAAATAATTCTGATTGGTTGCTGTAGGTCAGTGCAAGTTGTCAATCAATCATTGCCTTACTAAAGACCAAATCCAATCATAGTTAGAGAATGCAAACTTATTTAAATTCCAAAGAGCCCCAGTTTAAGGGCTCATGCACAGTGTAAGAGATCACTTCTGCACAGTTGATGTACTACAACATGCATTAGTCTGCCCCCTCACCACAGCTCACTGTACCTAAAAACTGACAACTGCTTACACGCTAAAAAAGTGCATTTAGCATACAGGCAGTGTGAATGAACCCTTAAGAAACCCTTACAAGGATTCACAGTTCTAAATCAACTGCCACAGCCACTACAGAGTCAATTGATGGTGTCACATTACCCTGATGATTATTGTAGAATAAGCAAATTATTGTGGAGTCCAGGTTTGAGAGAGCAGAGCTTTCATTACAGTCTTGTGGAATGAGATAGACACCAACTGTTGTGGGGTAATCTTTGCACCAGAGTTTCAAAGAGATATTAGAAGAGGGTAAATAATACCTACCATTACCAACCCAAAACCAAAATATAAACGTAGTTAAGTAAATGAGGTTATAGGTTGAAAAACCTGAAAAGTGATGTAGTTCAGTCATAACAAGTTGCTTACTTCTTCTATAATATAATCATTGTTACCAAGTATTCCGTAATGTGCTAACCAGATTAAACAGAATTTGAGTATAATTGTTTTCCTGTCATAAAACTGCTCTGGTGCATTGCTTATGAAATTTTTTTTTTGCCTGAACATGTCAGGTGATGACTGGGCAATGTAGGTCTTTCACCGGAGGAAGCAATCCCAATATCGGGATGACTCTTTTTGCACACTGATTTGATGACTTATTTAAATAACAGAGATAAAGAGAAAACGCATGTATTGCATATACAATAAATATATTATTTTTTTGTTAGGTAGGATGTACTAAACTCTGTAGGCTGTAACCATAGTTCACTTTTCCTTAATCTGATTTCTGCAAAGATACTTAACTTAGTTACTTAGGTTCGTATTTATCCTTTGCTTTTGCATTGCCATATTGAATTAGAAAGTGTGGCTTTTTGGCAACTGTAACAAAAGGCATGAACAGATGACAATTAAAATGATGAACTTGGGTACATGTGTTCTTGGTGCATTTTCAGTAAATACATAACATTCTTTAACAAAGATTAGGTTTTAGATTATAAAATCTCTAGATAATTGGCCCCCGCATTTCATGTTCCATAAATTTTTCTTCTTTTTTGTGTATATTTTTTCACATTGCACACCCTAGAGCAGGGGTGCCCAACCCTTTGAAGAGCGAGGGCCACTTAAGCGACTTGGTAACCGGTTGCGGGCCACAATGAATGGAGCGGACAGATAACAGGTCCATGTCCACTTCGCATATGCAGAGTGGACATGGACACGGCTCGCTCTTACTCCCAGGGCCCTCTGATCCGATCTGCCCAGATGGAAGGGGACGGATCCCCCCTTCTGTTTTCTTTTTTGTTTAGCAGATTGGATTGGAGGTAGGTGGGTGTACGGCCACAAGTCCATTTACACTGTGGCTCAAAAGAGGTGAATGGAGGCTCCGATTGGGTCGGACTGATCGTGTCAAAGGGGCCTAAGGCTGCTGTTACACTTATGCGCTGTGGTTTGCCCACACCAAGGGTGCAGCTCAGTGCACCTGTGGCTTTCCTGTAGGTTAGCTGCACTTTGCCATAGACTTCTATTATATCCTGCAGGTCTGATGCACTTTCTGAAGTACACCAAACCCACAGGTAATAACAGAAGTCTATGGCAAAGTGCAGGTAACCCGCAGGTGTTCTCCACTGCACCTGCAGATCAGTTTGAAAGCAGCCCAGTAACCCCTGCAGAACAGATATGCCCATATATACACTATGATTTTAGTAATAAACAAATCTTTAATAACAGTCTTCCATTCAGATATCGCCGGCTATTGCTGTCCCAAGCAGAGCGTTTGATATCACTCTGCCTGTGACAGGAGATGGCGCTTTGCAGGAAGCATCAGCTTATGCGGCTCTGCTCTAAATTAATGACTGCTTGCTTCCGGTACTGCCGGCTTCATTCACAACACTGATGCTCTGGGATGCTGGGTTGGTAACCCACAATCTGGGCTTGCCAACCTGCCATACCAGAGCAGGAGGTCACGGGGCACATCAGAGGGCTCCGTGGGACACTTGTTGGGCACCCCTGCCCTAAAGTGAAAAGCTTTCATCTAGTAAAAGGTCTTCATAGATCCACAATAGATCATTGCTGAACATGGCAGTCATCCTGCTTCTCAGCCATATGCGCATGTATCAACAGTTGAAGAGGCAACAAAAACCGGTGGGCCTATTTTCTATAATATATAAATAAATATATATTTCAAATGTAATTAATGACCATGCATGCAAGCATGGAGAACTAGAGCTACTGTATGCCTTTTCACTTTTAGATGGATTTCAGAATAAAGGTATAGTATATAGATAGTATTTAGGTCTTGTATGACATAAGAGATAACAGAACAGAGGTAACCATTTAGATTGCATCTAATAGCAATTATATCAGTTCTTGGTTAATCAAGATCATGACAGGCTATACATGGGCCAAATTCCAAACAGATTTACTTTTGAAAATCAGAAAATTCGTGCATTTTGTGACCCAATGGTGCCACCATTGATTTCGATATTCGACAAACCAAGCCTTTTAATTTAACCTCATGTTGCTACAGAAAATAATTTTCATGGCCAGGAATCTTCTTTTCTTTCCATGTCACAGCTCATGCGCATTTCTTTTTTGATTATATTTCTCGCACGATTCTCCTATCATCGATTAGAAATTGTTCATTTTTTTAAAAAATTTCCAACATGCCCGATCTCTCAATTTTGATGTCGCACAAAAATCGGCTGTTGCCGCGGCCCACTAATGGTGCAAAATTCTAACAAAAATTCTCAATTTACGATTTTCAAAAGAAAATTCTTTCAGAATTGGACTCATGCATGGCTGACTTAACAGTGCAAAGAAAAGTAATGTGCTGAAACCCACTGTGACCAGTAAAATATCAGCATTAGTTGGTTTACTGAGTTGGTTTACAGAGTAAAGAAAAGGTGGGTTCTGATTGGTTGATAGCTAAGCCTTATTGCAGTTTATATTTTTCTTTATTAATATGTTGCTGTTTTCTTTATAACAATAGTGACGCGTGCACAATAATAAGTAAAAATCCTCAGTGGTTGTTTGTGGTTTTCTCGCATGAAAGATATACAATGAGGTTTTGTGCAAAATAAAGGCGTAATTACCATGTGTTTGTACAAAAATCCAGCATGGCTTCTGGCAGTTGCTCTGTGATATTGTCATCTGTTTATTGTGTATTCATTCGTCATCCCATTTTCATTTTTTTGTTCTTTTACATCATCTCATTAGCCTTGCAGATCTGATGGTGAACAAACACTGACATCTAAAAGTCCAGTAATGCTTACAGACTCCCCGGTTAATACCTTGAAATCAAATTCTGTTGTGGTAAGCCCATATATATTACTTTTGTTTCACTATCTCTATACAGATCTCCCGAAAAATCCTGCTGCTATCCCTTTGCTATATAGTCTAATAATACTACTTCCAATAAAAAGATACAAGCTTGCATAAAAGCAGACCATGTATTTTTTTTTCAAATATGAAACCTAAATGTAAAAATTAATATAAATGTGATTACATATTTTCAATATTCTATCTAAATCTATGTGTATTTTTAAAAACCATGACTAAAATGAGCCTAGAAAAAAAAGGAAAATAAGCTCTGCCAGTTAAAAATATAGGTTTATGTAGTGACACTGCCGACAGCAATTCTTCATTAAACCAGCACTGAGTAAGACTCAGCAGCCTACAAATAAACCGAAATACATGATTTATTTATTTTTTTGTGTGCTGAGCCATACTCCAGAAGGGCTTTCTTGAGCCGTATGGATAATATCTATACAATTTTAGTTTTTTTTTTCTAATAGGTGCTGGAGAAATGCTTTTAAGATCTAGTGACAAATACTGAAGATGGAAAATACATTATTACTTTGGGTGCCAATATAGATGTGTTTTTTTTTTTGGCACATAGCATTATATTATGCTAAGGGTCCTACTTATGTTCCAAACGGTTTTAGATATGGGAGCCACCAAACCCTAAATTATCCAAAAAACTTTGCATCCATTTTATTTTTATACATATTTTCATCCCATTGTCTTATTACACAGTGTATGACCACTCCGTTCATTATACATACATGTATATTTCTTTGTTGTTCCTCATATGTTTACACGAATGTTCTGAAATCTAAAAAGCTTAGCTTTTAGCAGATATTAAGTTATAGTGCATTCATTATTAGTTTTAATGCTTGTGACTATTGTTGTGCTCATTATTGGTTTCGTTAAGCCATTATTCAGAAACAGTTGTATTTCAAAGCAGGTCTGTGCTGTGCTGAAGATGATTTCAAACACATCCAAATGCAAGCATTTCTGTAAATATATTGGAGTATTAAACTAGTATAGATTATTCACAGAATCATTATGGATAGCATTGTCATTCCCACCAGTCTTTCAAACTCAGAAGCCTCTATTATTGAACACTAGTCTCCCTTGCTAACTTACATACTAATGTATTAAGAACAAGAAGTATCTGAGGTGCCTTCAGTGTTCAGCAAAGTGTTTCCCATAAAAATTAAGCAGTTATTAGAGATGTGTGTTGTGCAGCTGAGATGCCAGTGATTGCCGCAATCATGCAAAGTTGACTGCATGTATAATGTAAAGTTGATCTGAAAGCTGTGAGCTGAAAGGAGGCTACAAGGATATTATTTAAGTAATATTTGCTTACTACGTTTTCTGAACAATAAATAAAATTATTAGATCTCTTACTGTTTTTTATAATTTACTTTTTTTTTTTTTCTTATTTTGAATTGCTTTCTATTTGAAATATTGCTTGCAGTGGAATTTCATTCAAAACTTTTTTTAGTTTCGTATAGGGAGTGGAAAGCTTAGAACCTACCGTGCCTTGCAAAATTATTCATCCCCTTGGCATTTTTCATGTTTTGTTGCCTCGCTACCTGGAATTAACATGGATTGTTTGAGGATTTGCATCATTTAATTTACAGAACATGCCCACAACTTTGAAGATTTTTTTTTTTTTTTGTGAAGCAAACAACAAATAAAACAAAATAACAGAAAAAGTTAATGTTCATAACTATTCACCCCCCTAAAGTCAATACTTTGTAGAGCCACCTTTTGGTGGCTATCACAGCTCCAAGTTGCTTTGGATAAGTCTCTATGAGCTTGACACATCTTACCATTGGGATTTTTGCCCATTCCTCCTTGAAAAACTTCTCCAGCTCCTTCAAGTTGGACGTTTTCTGCTTGTGAACAGCAATCTTTAAGTCTAACCACAGATTTTCTATTGGATTGAGGTCTTGGCTTTGACTAGGCCATTCCAACACATTTACATGTTTCCCCTTAAACCATTCAAGTGTTGCTTTAGCAATGTGTTTGGGGTCATTGTCCTGCCTCAAATCACACACAGAGTGGTACAGGTTTTGCTCAAGAATATCCCTGTATTTAGCACCATCCATCTTTCCCTCAACTCTGACCAGTTTCCCAGTTCCGACTGCTGAAAAACATCCTGGTGTTCTTTGGGTGACGTGATGTGTTGGGTTTGCGCCAGACATAGCGTTTTCTTTGATGGCGAAAAAGTTAAATTTTAGTCTCATCAGACCAGAGCACCTTCCTCCATACATTTTGGGAGTCTCCCACATGCCTTTTCACAAACTCAAATCGTGCCATTTTGTTTTTTTCTGAAAGCAATGGCTTTCTTTTGGCCACTCTATGGAGTGTATGGCTTATTGTCGTCCTATGTAATACTCCAGTCTCTGCTGTGAAACTCTGAAGCTCCTCCAGGGTTACCTTAGGTCTCTGTGCTGCCTCCCTGATTAATGCCCTCCTTGCCCAATCTGTGAGTTTTGGTGTGCGGCCGGCTCTTGGCAGGTTGTTGTGCCACATTCTTTCCATTTGGTTATGATAGATTGGATGGTGCTCCTAGGGATCATCAAACATTTGGATATTTTTTTATAACCTAACCCAAATTTGTACTTCTCAACAGCATTGTCCCTTACTTGTTTGGAGAGTTCCTTGGTCTTAATGGCAGTGTTTGGTTAGTGGTGTGTATATGTATTGACAGATCACATGACGCTTAGATTGCACACAGGTTGACATCATTTCACTAATTATGTGACTTCTAAGAGCCGGTTCACACAGGGGCGACTCAGATCCGACTTCAAAAATCAATGTAAGTGAATGAGAGCCATCTTAATGCACACTACTGAAGTCGCTCCGACTTCAGAAAAGGTTCCTGTACTACTTCTATCCGACTTGTAGGCGACTGGTACCCATTGATTTCAATGGAGGTCGCCTCCAAGTCGGATCTCCATCTATACAGAGGCAACTCTCACAGAATTATCAGCTTTCAAGGGGGAACTCCATGCCAAATTTATTTTAAAAAATTGGCGTGGGTTCCCCCACTGAGAGCATACCAGGCCCTTAGGTCTGGTATGGATTTTAAGGAGAACCATCTACGCCGAAAAAACAGCGTGGGGGTCCCCCCCAGATCCATACCAGACCCTTATCTGAACACGCTACCCGGCCGGCCAGAAAAGGGGATGGGGACGAGCGAGCCCCCCCTCCTGAGCCGTACCAGGCCGCATGCCCTCAACATGGGGGGTGCCTTGGGGAAGGGGGGGTGCGCGGCCCCCCTACCCCAAAGCACCTCGTCCCCATGTTGATGAGGACAAGGGCCTCTTCCCGACAACCCTGGCCATTGGTTGTCGGGGTCTGCGGAATTATCCGGGGGCCCCCGGATCCCGGCCCCCCACCCTATGTGAATGAGTATGGGGTACAATGTACCCCTACCCATTCACCTGTGAAAAAAATGTACAAAAAAAAAACACAACACACATGGGTTAAAATAGTTTATTGCACAGCTCCGTGGGTCTTCTTCCGTCTTCGGGGGTCTTCTCGCCGGTCTGCTTCGCTATCTTCTGCTCTTTTGCTAGCTCTTTCACTAGCGGAGGAGCCTTGCTTTCTTCTTCCACCCTCTTCTTCCCCCGAAGTAGGAAGAAGAGGGTGGCGGCGAAGAAGAAAGCCGGGCTCCTCCAGAAGATAGCGGAAGAGTCCGGCGAGAAGACCCCCGAAGACCCCTGGAGCTGTGCAATAAACTATTTTAACCCTTGTGTGTTGTGTTTTAAAAAAATAAAAATTCACAGGTGAATGGGTAGGGGTACCCCATACTCATTCACATAGGGTGGGGGGCCGGGATCCGGGGGCCCCCTTATTAAAGGGGGCTCCCGGATTCCAATAAGCCCCCCGCCCACAGACCCCCACAACCAACGACCAGGGTTGTTGGGAAGAGGCCCTTGTCCTCATCAACATGGGGACAAGGTGCTTTGGGGTGGGGGGCTGAGCGCCCCCCCCTTCCCCAAGGCACCTCCCATGTTGAGGGAACGCGGCCTGGTACGGCTCGTCCCCACCCCCTTTCCTGGCCGGCCGGGTAACGTGCTCGGATAAGGATCTAGTATGGATCTGGGGGGGGACCCCCACACCATTTTTTCGGTGTAGGGGGTTCCCCTTAAAATCCATACCAGACCTAAGGGCCTGGTATGCTCTCTGAGGGGGAACCCATGCCATTTTTTTTTTAATTTGGCGTGGAGTTCCCCCTTTAGAGCTCATTCTCTGATTGTCCACGGCAAAAGTTGCCTGGCCTGGGGCAACTTAAAGTCATGTTGTAAGTCGCCCCAAGTCGTGTTCAAGTCGTGTCCAAGTTGCCTCCAAAAGTCCTGTTGAAAGTCGTGTCGCCCCTGTGTGAACCGGCTCTGAAGGTAATTGGTTGCACCAGAGCTTTTTATGGGCTTCATAATAACGGGGGTGAATACGTACGCACATGCCAATTATCAGTTTTTCATTTATGAAAATTAGTTTTATGTATATATCTTTCTAATTTTACTTCACCAACTTAGACTATTATGTTCTGATCCATCACATATAATTCAGATTAAAAAAACATTGAACTAAAGGCTGTAATGTAAAAAAATAGATAAAAAGCCAAGGGGGTGAATAATTTTGCAAAGCACTGTATGTCAGATTTGCATTGCTGTTGTGTCCTACTGGGTACGATTCACTTCACTTGGTGACTCAATGACCATACATTTTTTTAGGGGTCAAGGGGCACTTTCTGGAGAATTATTAGTACAAGAATGACACGTTCTGACATATTATGGTGCTTGATATTCAACAGATACCATGGCCTCATAGAAATTTATTAAAAATGTCATGTTGCTTTAAATATAACAGAATAACATGTGCTCAAAATTTTTAAATGTGTTGCTATTATTAGCTAAGCTATTAATATACAGAGGTCTTCCTAGAAGATGCTCTTAAAGTGGAGATCCTCTTCCATGCCAGGTGCCAGAATAAAATATATTATTTATAAGATTGTCTATACAAAAGTGAATTTTAGGAAGGTATTTGTCTTCCTAATATTGTATATCTTGTACCTGAACTTCCATAACAGGACATTGCTCAGTTGATAAATACCCAGTTTAGTTTTAAGAGAGGTACACATTTGCCCCTAGATTTTATACTGGAAGTGAAAATAGATTTTTTGCAATATGGAGAGAACACTATGTATAATCTTTATTCAGGATTTCAATATGTTTACTGGAGAGTGGGATTTTAAATTCACTAAGGCAAACATACTGTAGTATATAGATTTGTAGAACTTGAGTCACTGAGCCTACAGCATATATCACATGTTTACAGCACACCGTATAGTGTTGCATAGAGAACCTCACCCTGTATGAAAGCATTCCTGGGAATTATATTCGGATGTTGGCAGCCGTGATATTAGTACAAATAGTTTGACGGGAAATGTAAATAACTGGAAGCAATTCCGGGTCACATGGCTGACACCACACCATGTGCAGATAATTTCTAAAGATACTATATAATAGAAAATTCTACTTAATCGTGATGGACTAACAGAAATCACCAGGTATTATAAGTAATCAGAGGTAAGGGAGTTAAAATAGGAAGAAGCTAAGACTAAAAGTGATATTGGGCCATCATTGGATATGGTAAAACAAGAGTTCATTATGGCTTTGAAAATCACGTTGTCCTTTCAACAACTTACCTATGGATAATGTATTAGATTCAAAGTATTGTCTGCCTTTATGTGTATCCCTGTAACCCAATAACCCTTGCTAAATGTGTCCCTTATAATGTGCTTGATGATCACAGCAGCCCCAGCATACACTGAGCACAGGACCAGAGCTCACAGAGTCTGAAAAGAGCTATGTGGTAAGAGATTGTTGATGCACTGGATATAGACAGATCACTGGTGCCCTGGTTTGACTTCTCTCTGTGTTAACACGTGTGTCTGTTTGTTTCTTGGTAAAAACGATGTACTCTCTCTCTCTCGCTACGCCTGCATTTTGAATCCTAACCCAATGCATGACAGAGCCAAGCTCACCGACATTTCTTTGCTAGAATGAGAGCATTGTCTAACAGCAACATGCTAACCGCATCAGGCTCTGCACTGTTGCTTCTTGTGTATATCTGTACTAAATTTTACCTTCTTCTGTGTCTTGCCTGTCTTTTCCATGCTTACTCTGGAACTCTCCTCCACCCCACATGGATTTAATGGGATCTCCACTTCTCTTGTGTGCTGGACTTATTTGATGCACTCTGGAATGTCTTCATCTATTCCTGTCTTTTTCTTGTTGACTGTCGGCAGGAAGCGGTCTGCAATGAGATAATAAGCATTGCAGAGAAATCAGTCCGTTACTGCAGTACTATCTCTCACCCCTTTGACTATCGACATAAAGTGTCTTCCTATGACAATAAACAATGTTTAATCATTTCCCAGCAACCTCAAGCACAACAAAGAAGAGAAAGCATAGAGAGGAGTCAGACGCCACAAGACATGTAAGTGACCAATACCTTCATTTTCTTCCCATATAATCTTGGTATTCCAGCTGTTAATAAATTACTGAATGTCTCAGGACATAAGATTGTGGTTGCTCAGTCCTGGCATATCAATTGAGTATATGTACCTAGAAATCTTTTGATTGTATTATAAAATCATATGTTTATTTTTTGTATTAAAGTTTTAATCAATCTTATTTTATTTAAAAAAGAGCATTTATCAAGAATACAGAGACGTTTGTCAAACGCATTTTACACATAGTGCAGCTTTTGTGTAAAAGAAAAGCAAGATTTGCCATGTTCAGGTGATAAGGATTAAACAAAAGTGCCTATATATTTTAAAATCTTATAAAACATGTGTGAACTCAGTAGACCCCACCATCTGCCTTCTGGATGGGGATCACCTGTATATAACACAATAAGTCTTAAAACCGTGTGTTAATAACATTTTCTCACTAAAAGATATGCTGCCTGTGTCACATATTTCTTTAGTGGTGAAGTAAAATAAACATTATGTTTCGAGTTTTCACAAATCACATAAATATGGCAAAAAGTGGGAGAGGAAAGATAAGGGGGGAGAAAGTAATATAGCAAAGTGTACAGGGAACACACCACCTAGGCTAAACAGTAGTAGGAGTTGGATCACCTTCAGCCCAAGAGATGAACCCCGTGGAATAGCGGAACATAGACCATGAGGTCCAAGTACTGGAGAAATGTTCCTCTTTACCCATTTCCTATGACAACAGACATTCCAGATCACAGATTCAGTCCACTTTAACTGCCCAGTCCCCCAGGGAACGCATGCTCCTCAACTTCCAATGTCTGAGTATCACCATCTTAGCCGCCACCAGGAAGTAGCGCAGTACATCTATTTTCATCGCTTTAAGTGGTCCGGGAAGCATGGAGAAAGGCGCTACCTCAGGCAAGGATGTAATTGAAGTCAACATTAGTCTGCAGTATAAGTTGAAAATTGTTTACCAGAACATTCGCACAGGAGGGCATTCCCACCAGATGTGGAGAAGGAGGACAAGGAGCAGCGCCAGCAGGTGTCCAGAAGTGTCCAGTTGATATATTTTATATATAGTTATGATGCAGCGCTTAATAGTCCAAAGAAACTCAATCCAGGAAAAAATAGTCAATGGAAGTTCAATCTGTGGTAGGCAGGAGATCAGTGCATCACCGGCACCCAACAATACAGCTGCTTACCCTATTTAGTGGACCCTCATAACAAAGGCTACATCAGCATTTATAAAGGAAGCCCATCAATCTTCATACGCTTAATGGAAGCAGACCGAATGGTGAGTGTAATTTCACTTGTTTTTATTAAATAAATATTGTCCTTATGTACTACGCAATGAGGCTTATCTCCTTTTGTCTACATGGGATGAAATGTATGTGGTGATTACTGCTGGAGTGTACCTGGAATAAGGAAAGTAATATCTGGGCTTGCTGTATCCACCATTCGGTCTACTGCCATTAAGTGTATGAAGATTTATGGGCTTCCTTTATAACATACTATACATGCTGATGTGGCCTTTGTAATGAGGGTCCACCTAATATTGGGTGGCAGTGAGGGGTCTCTCTTCTGGGCTCTGATCTCCTGCCTGCCACAGGTTAAACTACAATTGACTATTTTTTTCCTGGATTGAGTTTCTTTGGACTACTAAGCGCTGCACCTTAACTCAATATTGTGATGGCTGCTGATGTTTCACTATATTGATACCAAGAAGTTTTAGCGCAACATATTTTATTTTTATGATATATTTTATAGTCAAAGGACATCTATACCAGCAAGACACCAATTTAAACCATTTTTCATGGTTTTTGGAAGTGAGAGATAATTTGTGTGTCAAAATGAAATACTTTTGCCATTCTGTAGGTGAAATGGTGTGACCCAACTCCATTTCCCAGGCCTTTGTATACGGAGGGAAGTCAGGGTTGGAGGCAAAGTGTATGAGAGAATAGAGTTGGAAAATCACATTTGTTGGAGGATCGGTCTGTAACAATGTGTTATCTCAAAATCAGATAAATTAGAAAGAATATCCAGTATAGATGGAAAGGTGTTGATATAAGATAGAACTTGTTGCCTCTGAAGCCATTGTGTTGGGTGACAAGAGGACGATCGGGACAGATTGTCCAAAGTTAAAGAAGAATCTGTTTAAAGGACTTGAGCAAGTCGCTGATGCTCCTCTCTGCGCCGAGGTCCAAATCCCATTACATGCATGGCCGGCGGAAATGCTGGAGTCCCAAACAAGGGGGTCATGTGTCCCAGTGGCTTAGATATGGCTCACTAGAAAGCAATGCGCTCTTAAGGAGTACAGCAGGAGTCCACAGTAAAGCGCGGAGATCAATAGGATTCATAGGACCATCTAATTGGACCCATAGTTTGGACGAGGAATGGTGAAACCAGTTGAGTATACGCGTGAGTATTGCTGCTCTATGATAAATAGAGGCATCTGGAGCTCCAGCTCCACCCCGAGCCTTCGGGAGTGAAAGTGTTTCATAATGTATCCTTGGTCAGGCCCCTTTCCAGATAAAATTGAAGAACATCTGGCAGAGTTTTTTGAAAAATTAGCAAGGTATGTGGATAGTAATTGTTTGGAACAAATTTAAGAACCGAGGGAGAACGTCCATTCTTAAAACATTCACCCTGCCTAGTCAAGATAGGCTCCTGGTTGAAAGGTCTGTCCTAGTTCTAAGGAGAGGAGTGACGTTTCTAGAACATTACTGGTTCACATCTGAGGTTACGTGAATTCCAAGATAACGGATGGAGGAGGAATCGGTCTTAAAAGGAAATACGGTCAAAATTTGTCGAAGGGCCTCTTTCGACAGTGAAATATTCAGGATTTACGTTTTGTTGTGATTCACTGCAACTTTGCTCACCTCCCTGAACTTCACAAACTCCTGCAGTAATTGAGGTAGGGACAATTTTGGTTGGGTCACAACTAGCAATAGATCGTCAGCAAAAAGGGCTAGTTTAGAATGGATAGGGCCCAACGAGATACCTATGATATTGGAATTATTGCTCAGGGCGATGGCTAAGTAGTCCATAACAAGAACGTAAAGAAGGGGAGACAGGGCAACCTTGTTGTGTCCCATTATGAATGTTGAATGTAGGGGACAAGGATTGGTCACAAAGACAGAAAGTGGTGGGATATGTCTGAAGAAAACAAGTAAGCAACAAAATTACCTTTATGTAGTAGAGTGGGGAAGGCTTGGGCCCCAAGAGATAGCTAGGGAAGTATTTAATGTTGGCTGTGTCCTCAATGGGATGATTCCCCTGACAGGAAGTGATAGGAATTCTCTCTCCATTGGGGACACAAACAAAATCAAACACTGATTTTCAGTAAAGGGAGGAAAGGTTGAACCATTTTACGTTTAGTGCTGCCCATGATTTTCTGTCCTTCGTACCTAATATAACTGGGTACTGTACATAATATAACTGGGTACTAACATTTATAGGCAAAGTTGATCCAGGGAATATCCAATTGCCTCTTGGGTGATCAGAAAGGAATTTTTCCCCTGCTGGAGCAAATTGGATCATGCTTTGCTAGGGTTTTTTGCCTTCCTCTGGATCAGCTGTGGGAGAAGGATTGTGTATATGGGATTGTGTGATTTATTTCTTTTTTTATTGGTTGAACTGGATGGATTAGGTGTTTTTTCAACCTCACTAACTATGTCCTGGAAATGACCGCACACCCTAATTCTTGTAGTGGGAAAATATTCTGAGTGGGGTCACAGGCAGTAGTAAAAACTTATGAGACATTACGAAAAGGTTGGTTAATGTTGGACATAAGGTAAAATATAATTCTGTTAACACAAGGGACAACATGGTCTTTCTTCAGAAGTTATCCACCATCAACCTATGGCTTTTACTCAGCTGAAACCGATACTGCATTTCCTCTTGATATTTTACGCAGAAAGCACCAAATTATTAATAAAAGTATTATTAAAGGTAATAGTTAAGACACTTGTGTCAGTGCCAGTGTTAAACTGGTGCTTCTGAGTACATGAACTGTACATGCGTATTGTATAGCAATATTCCATTAGCGAAAAATCGATAAATAGATTACTTTTATCTGATAAAACACCACTGAAAAACTCTACCTCTAAATATTGACGTTTCACGTGACAAAGGATCTTTCTGTTATTTTTTCTCTGGTGGGTTGATTAAAGGAAACCTGTAGGAAAAGAAGTATTGAAGCAGCTGTTTCTGACCTACAGTAGATATGAGAATAACGGTTGCCTAGCAGTCAATCTGATCATCTGAATTTTCTCAAGTTCGTGACCTGGAACTTGCATGCAACCAGTGAAGTCTGAACTATTTATTTGCATTTGTTTTGGGTATGTGGCTCAGGAAATATTGGATCCACTAGATCAGCATGACAGCCAGGCCCCTAGCACTTTCAGAAGGTGTGCTCAGCTAAGGCATTCTATTTATCTGCAAATTTTCTTTAACCGCTTCAGCCCCAGAAGATTTTACCCCCTTTCTGACCAGAACACTTTTTTGCGATTCGGCACTGCGTCGCTTTAACTGACAGTTGCATGGTCGTGCAATGTTGCACCCAAACAAAAGTGACGTCCTTTTTTCCCACAAATAGAGCTTTCTTTAGGTGGTATTTGATCATCTCTGCGGTTTTTATTTTTTGCACTATAAACAAAAAAAGAGCGACACTTTTGAAAAAAAACAAACAATATTTTTTACTTTTTGCTATAATAAATATAAAAAAAATTATTTTTTTTCCCTCAGTTTAGGCCGATATGTATTCTTCTACATATTCCTGGTAAGAAAAATCACTTATATATATAATAATATATATAATATATATATATATAATATATTATATTATATAATATATTGATTGGTTTGTGGAAAAGTTATAGCGTCTACAAGATAGGGGATATTTTTTATTTATTTTTTTTTAAATAAATTTTTATTGAAATTTTGCATTAATACAAATAAGTGTAAAGTACATGTAGCCATATACAATTCAAGAGTAGCTGTACGACAATGTACCTTTGGATTAAATACAAAAACAGTATCAGATAATCGAGATAAAGGAAGAACAAAACAGAGAGAGAGGCCAGTGGCCGTCATCAGCTAGTTCAAATAGATCAAATACAATCCCATCTCAATCAGATGGAAAGAAACCATCTCTAATATACTACCTAGAAACATAAAAAGAAATGTAGTATAATTGCATTATATTGCAAAAACTGGACCTTACTTTCAAGCCACCGGACACCCCGATAGGGATCTTGCTGTGACCGGTGGTTGAATGAAGAAGGTAAGCAGGTATATTTAAGGAGTCCAGTGATGTCAGAGTCTGTCATCTTGTTAGTCTATCAGACAGCATAAACTGGGTTTAGACCGCGTAATGATATAAGTGAGGGGTACAGAAGAAAAATCTAGTAAGGTTAAAGGGTGTAAATACAACCGGGATAATAATAAAATCAGGCTGTTTGAGAGTGAAAGTCCGAGACATGTTGTGTCTCCGTAAAATATTAAAAGGGGCTTGAAAATTTGTAAAAAGAGGGGAAAAAGAAAGGGGAAAAAGAACGGATCTAGTGTGAACCGCAACCTGTGGTTGCTTAAAAGACTACTAACGGCATATTTATGGGTTGGTATTCTGGATTCCCAAATTGAAAGAGTCTCTAAAATGTGTCCAACATGCCCAAATCTTCCCATATTTAGTGGGTTCATCTCTCGCCTGGTGTATGAGATTTTCCATATCTGCTATCTTATCCACCCGTGTCGATAGGGGATAGTTTTATGGCATTTTTATTATTAATTGTTTTTTTATTAGTAATGGTGGTGATCAGCGATTTTTATCAGAACTGCGACATTATTGTCATTTACAGCCATCAGTGCTATAAAATGCACTGATTTCTGTGTGATGAAGGGGTTAAGTGTGTCCTAGGGAGTGATTATAACTGTGGGGGGAAGGGCTTCAACTCACATGACAGGAAGTAGTGATCTCTGTTATGACACAAGGCAGAATGGGGAAATGCCTTGTTTACATAGGCACGTCCCTGTTCTGCGGCTCCGTGACATGACCATCAGACATCAAGTCCCGCGGGCACGGTCACGCTGCACAAGGCGGGCGTGCGCGTGTGCTATCCCTGCCTCTTAAAGGTGATGTACAGGTATGCCCATTTGCCCACTGCTGCCATTGTGCCAATGTATATCGCTGTGCAGTGGTCGGCAAGTGGTTAAAGTATTGATCCTCAAACAACATAAATATAAATGTCTATGTAGTGATCTCTTTAAAGATCCATCAGTTAGTGTTGACCTCATTTTAATGTCTAGGCCAGGCATGTCCATAGACTGGCCCGCGTTCCGGTTATGAATGCCCCGCCTGATTATTTGAACATACATATCCTTTGTGACCCCCAAAGATCTCCTAGCACCAGGGCCACAAAATATATATATGCTGGCTGCCTTGGATGGGACAGGGAGGAGGTGGTATGAGTGCCGTACACACAGGAGAATTTCCTGTTTACACGGTGGCTACTGTAATAGGAAGTCCGTCTCCTGCGATGCCACTGGACGACTGTTCTGTCCATCAAAGGAGGCGGGAATTTGTATTAAAGAGGCCACCGGGGAGACAGGAGTTTTTGCTTTTATGTACCATTTTAGTGCTCCCTCCCTCATCCCCTTTCCCGTCCCTTCCAAGGCTGCAGATGGATGGGCATCAATCAGGCTGCATTCCTGGCAATGGTGGGAGCTGTATTCCTGGCAATGGTGGGAGTTGCATTCCTGCCAATGGTGGGTCCTGCATTCCTGCCAATGGTGGGTCCTGCATTCCTGGCAATGGTGGGTCCAGCATTCCTGGTAATGGTGGGTCCAGCATTCCTGGCAATGGTGGGTCCAGCATTCCTGGCAATGGTGGGTCCAGCATTCCTGGCAATGGTGGGTCCTGCATTCCTGGCAATGGTGGGTCCTGCATTCCTGGCAATGGGGGTGCTGCATTCATGGCACTTGTGAAGCTGTAGCTGGGCACTGACCCTTATTTTGCTTCACGGTTCTTTATTTAAAATGTACGTTTTTTTCCCGGAAACTCCCCTCTTAAAGTGAAGGTGCGTGTTATATGCCAATAAATACGGTATATCCAAATAACACGCCCAAGCTCATTTCTTTACTCACACACACCCAAAAAAGCAAAAGAATTATTTTTGGGCAGTGTATTAGTATTCGAACGTACACACTTAGACCAAATTTTAATGGTTCAAAGAATGTCAGGCAAAATGGTCGGCCCTCATGCATGTTCACTTCATCAAATCTTGCCCTCTTTGAAAAAAGTTTGGACACCCCTGGTCTAGACAGTCCAAAATGTTAACTACACCCTTGAGAGATCAGCCTGTATTGTTGTTTAGTACATTCTGATGACCAGTTCTTAAAAATCATTCATGTGATACTCGCACATTTTAGAATTTTTTTTTTGTAAAGGGCAGAAGCCTTTAAGGTTTTTCAAAGGACCTTTTGGCAGTGTTGTGCCACAAATTACCTTTATGGCTTAGCCATAGTCGACATAAGATAATGCTCACCAGAATTGTGTCCAGTCTCTCAGGTGAATGCTGCTTTATGTGAAAGCTCTTTTACAAGCAGTAATGATTTACTAAGCTATTCACAAAATATACATACAATAGCTAGCAGTACTTAGTTACATTCATCTGGATTTGCTCTGTATTGTTGAAAAAGTTTTGATGCGTATCCAAGCTGATTTTTCCATTTTAATGAGTGTCGGAAACATACCCATTTAAAGCCATGCAGAGCAATTTGGTTACACTAATCCAGTCACCATGGAATGTTCCATGGTAGATGTTGATTGTTCAAGAACAGGATGGGAGGTGTGAAAGTTGTGTAATCACCCTGTTCTAATTATATTATCCTATCCCTTGGAGTTAAGTGGGTCGATTTATTAAAGGCAAATAGACTGTTCACTTTGAAAGGTAAATTGCACTTTGCAAGGGAATTTTCCCTGCAGTTTAGTAAATAAGGTGAAGCTCTTCTGACTTCCATCATCCAATCATGTGCAAGCAAAAATGTTTTTTGTTTTTTTTTCCTTGCACATGATTGGGTATTCTTTGCAAAATAACATTTCACCACATTTACTAAGCTCAAATAAAAATTCCCAAATTTGCCTTTAGTAAATCAACCCCAGTAAGTCCATGCAAGGTGTCATCATTGGATTTACATGGATAAAGGTGTGAATTGACAAATCGCCAGGGTAGGAATGTCTAAATGACATTATATCTAAAATACAAATGGAGTTCAAGTCCCCCACCCAAGTTTTGGGATGCTTGTTCCAGTTTTAGATAATGCTGTTTTAATATATTTATCCAGTTGTTTTGACAATGTTTTGCACCTTTTAGCCATGTAAATCCATGGATTAACACCAGTTGCAGACTTTCTGACTCCAAGGGATTCCAAGGAATCTCCACTGCAGGCTATTGTATCCTGATAGCAAGCACCCATGGCTGTCAGAATACCTATAAAGTAGGTGCATCTGATTAGAGGTTTGGCCAACAATTCTCTACTCAGCTCATTCAGTTTCCAGATTGAAGAATGTCAGGCAGGAGGAGGCCAACAGGGCCACCCACAGGTCAGGTTCATTTAGGAACTGGACAAAATGTTGGACAGCTTTATGCAATAGAGACTGCTAGGTGCAAATTCCTGAATCTCCAGTATTGTGACCCCTAACAGCCAATCAATCTGCTGAATCACTAAAAAAATTTTATTCTGAATGGTTGCTTTGAGTTTTCCAAATGTAAAATAAATGTTTCCTAAATATAGAGGGTTACGTGTATAAACCTCACTCTGAAAGTGATTTTTGCTTGACTGTTTGGCTGACCCTTGTCTGCAGTGTTTTGAGTCATCCACATGCAAATCAGGAAAGTCAGAGGAAGGTCAGGGGTGCATACTGGGACATCACTGCTAGACTGGCTTCTGTTCAGACAGTGGTTCCCACTACCAAAATTTTGCCAGTTCCTGCTAAATCAGCTGAAATTGGTACATGTGTACCAGGCTAAACTGACTCCTATCGCAGGCAAAGGAGTCAGCATAACAGCCAGGCATACTGCTTTTGCAGCAGTGATAGCCCCCCATGGTATTATCAGCAATGTTTACCTCTAAGCCCTTGTACACACGGTCGGACATTCCGACAACCAAATCCCTCTGATTTTTTCTGACGGATTTTGTCCGAAACTGTTGCATACACACGGTCGGGCAAAGTTGTCGGAAAATCCGATCGTTCAGAACGTGATGACGTTATTTCGTTATGATGGGACTACATTCACGCTAGTAGCCAATAGCTTTGGTGTAGGAATTTGATCTGAGCATGCGTGGCACTTTGTCCGATCGGAATTCTCTACACATGATCGGACAAAAGTCAGATTGGATCATGTTGTCGGAAAATTTTATAGCCAAGCTGGAAAACTTGGTCCGTCGGATATTCCGACGGAAACAGTCAGATGGAGCCCACACACGGTCGGATTATCCGACAACACGGTCCTATCGGACATTTTCCGTCGGAATGTCCCACCGTGTGTACAAGGGCTTGGAATTAGCAGTTTGCACCCTGCACCTATGTTTTAAATAAAGCAGATGGAGGCTTTGTGGAAATCACAGAAATGGAACACAGATTCGGCACATATGCTCTGTAGAATATCCAGCTAATTTGTATAGTAAATGAATCACAAGGTGTAAATTCATGCTGACACATGCTTAAGATGTAATTACATGCCCTAGCCTTGATCACACACTTTGCAGATTGAAGTAAAAGTGCCTGAGGGAATGCTCATATTTCATTCAGACACTTGATTGTTTTCCGGTCAAGTTTATAATCTATACCGGTTGTCGGATATCTCATTTTCCACATCAACAAAAGGCATGACGTCAACCTGCATGATATGACCTTTGGAATATTGTATTTGTAGTATAGGAAATACCTCTTGAACCGATCATTATGTCATGCCTTTTCTTAGCTTCCTGTGCTACTTCATATTTTCCATTAGCTATATAAGCAGAGGAGGAATGTGTGCCACTGAGCTGGGGAGATTAGAGGGGAGTCTGCCTGGAAATGTCAGATATTCACACAGCTGCCCGAGGGAAGTCAAGATTAAGGCTTTGTCAAACTGCTACCCTTTCTTGTAATGTATGTCACAGTTCAAACATGAAAGTCTAAACCAGCTTTTTGTGGAAGCAATGCATTATATTTCATTTGTGTTATATTATACATGCAGAACAGATCTACACTATAAAAGAATAAAAATAAACTCATGCACTATTAACTGTGCACCATTGTAGAATCGCACCACTGTGTTTCATTAAAGCTATGCTCCAATCAAAATCGAAAATTCAGTCTTGGGTTGCATACAGGGAGACTGGTCTTAAAGTGCCAGTAAACTCTTTAAAATTTTCACTACAGGTAAGCTTATGTTGGTCCCTACAGGTAAGCAGCAGCCGGTGACATCACCAGCGATCTGAAGGTACGGCATACCCATGCCATTCCTTCAGAGCTGTGTGCCACAACGCGCAGGAGTGACTTTATCGCGGCTCGGCCATTCAAGCAGCCGCAGCCTGCGAACTCTGCATAGAAACAAATCATCTTACAGTTTTTTTTGTCAAAGTGGTTGTAAAAGCTCAAGATTTTTTACCTTCATGCATTCTATGCATGAAGGTAAAAAACCTTTTGTGTGCAGATGCCCCCCAATACTTGAGCCTCATCTAAATCCAGCGATGCGCACTCTCCAGATTGTCTGCATCCTCATTGACTCCTGTTACTGTCGGTCACAGCCAGTGAGCCAATGAGGAGAGAGCGGGGCTGAGCCACACTCCATGTGTGAATAGACAGACAGAACAATGGCTCAGGAACAACCCTGCTCGGGTGCCCCCATAGCAAGCTGTTTGCTATGGGGTGCTCGGCAGAAGGGAGAGGCCAGGAGCGCCAGCAGGGGACCGGAGAAGAGGAAGATCAGGGCTGCTCTGTGCAAAACTACTGCACGGAGCAGGTAAGATTGATATGTTTGTTATTAAAAAAAAAATCAGCCTTCAATATCTCTTTAATTGAACAAGCTGAAGTTAGAAAACAAATTGGCTACCATGCGCAGCTGCACCAGATTTTGCCTTCTCAAATTTTAATAAATCAACTCCATAATGTTTACTTCACCAGTCTAGCATGGTGCTCTTTGTCTGTAATGGGGTTATTCTAGAATGCACCCACCTTATTCTCATTGCTCTTTCTTGCATATAGAAAAAAAAATGAAAGAAACAGCTTTGCTAAAATGTTTCAGCCACCAGGCAGATTCAAGCTTGCCTTTAAAGTTTACACATAATTGGTGATTCCAAGAAGCAGAGAGCATTATACAAATAAGGAAGCGCCCTCCTACAGATCCTGTTGATACAGTTCCTGTTCATCAAGGGATTGCACAGAATTCAGATTAAGGTAAAATGGAGTAAACTATTTGAATTCAGTGCTGTGTTTATTGAATTAAGGTGTCTGTTTATCAAGCAGAAAATAACCACTGCTGAGTTCTCCGGCATTCTCAGAGAAGATCACTCTCCTCTGAGTTCCTATTTATGGAGAGGTGTAGATCACTTTTCCTTTTGAGGAGTGAAGTGATCTATGAACGCTTCGAACTGTGAAGAACGCCTCCTGTTACTGTAATCTCGTGAGACCTAGCGAGATTACAGTACTACAAAATGACTGGAACACTCTGGTGTCCATTTATTACCTCTGCTGAGTACACGGGCATTCTCAGAGGAGATCGCCCACTTCATGTTAATAAAATAACTAGTCCCCCTATACAAAATGTATATATATTTATCTACATAAACATGGCAGGGGGACATGTTTACTGTCTTGAGGGGTCTGATTGAGGAAGAAGGAAGTCAATAATCCTTCTTCCTCCTCAGTTCTCAGGGGATTCTCTCTTCTCTCCCGATTCTCCACCTCTGAGCTGGCGAAACTGGGAGGGTGAATTCTGGCAGAGACAAGTGAGATGCCGAGATTTCACCTTCATTAACTGCCCGTTTCTGTGTCAGTCAATGACAGATTCTCTGTGTGCTGCGATGATCTCCGCTGATCGTCTCCATTTCATAAACTGTTAATGAACTGAGATGAGCAGTGATCCTCGGAATCGCTACTGTTCATAGTTTCATAAACGGACACCAAAATGAATAGGTTGCTGAATGACCAATTGAACTTTCATTTTAAAGTGGTTGTAAACCCTAGCGAAAAAAAAAACCTGCAAGACAAAGGCATAATCAGCTAGTATGCATAGCATACTAGCTGATTATGGCCTCATTCAGACAAGGCAGATCCTTTTGCATAGAGTCCGCTTCTGTCCGCTGGCTCAGCGGGAGTTCTCTCCGTTGATCTTCGCCGAGCCGGCGGATGACAGGTCCCTCTCTGCTCACTTAGCGGGGAGGGGCTTGTCGAGCGTCGCAGGATTCTATGGAGAGATCGGATGAAAACGGACAGCATTTCCGTTTTCATCATATCTCACCCAATCCGATCTGCCAGCGACGGATCCAGACGTAGGGCCATCCATCTGCTTTTGGCAGATCGGACCGGGTCGGATGTCGGCGTACATGTCACCGTCGCTCCATAGACTAGCATGGATCACCCATTCAGGTCCGCCGTCAAAACTGACAGGTGGACCTGAACAGTCCGATAGTGTGAAAGGGGCCTATGTATTACTTGCGTTAGATCGAAGCCCCCGCAGAGGTCCTCGTTCACCGCTCCAGCCGGTGACATCGCTCCCGGAGTTACTTCTGGGTATCGCGGGCTCCAGCTATGTCATTGGCCTGAGCCGCAATGAGCGCATGCGCGCAGGAGTCGCCAGTAATGCCACAGGCTAACTGAAGCAACTTGCTTCATTGAGCATGTGCCGATGGCGGCACATGAAAATACAGGGATATCTCCTAAATCGCTCAGGTTTCGGAGATATCCAGGGTAGCTACAGGTAAGCCTTATTATAGGCTTACCTGTAGCAAAAAGTGTGTTGTAAGGGTTTACAACCACTTTAAAGGAGAAGTCCAGCCAAAACTTGTTTGGCTGGGATTTTCCTATGGATCACAGGAGTGCAATTCATTTTGCACTCCTGTGACCCATTTTCAGCAGAGAGTGGACCGAATTCCACTCTCTGCTAACGTCACAGAAATCCGTTCCGACAATGGAAGTCTGGATCCTCCAGGTGCCTGGACTGACACCCCTCTCAGCCTCTCAGTGAGCCGTTGAGACGGCCGCTTCGCCCATCCACAGCTCAGCACTCCAATGAGCGAGAGGAGAACTGCTAAATGACAGTCAGCAGGTCTCTACTCGGGAAGCTGTGAGAACTGAGCCATTGGCAGTCTTTGATCTCTTGGTTCTCAGTGTAGAGGCGCTGAGGGACAGATGCAGCACCGGACTGATGCTGCATGCACCTACGTAAGTACGATACTAAAAATTCCTTACTCCTCTTTTAATCACTTTCCGCGTGGCCTATAGCAGATTGACGGCCGGAAAGTGGTTCTGTTATCCTGACTGGGCGTTATATGACGTCCAGCAGGATAACATGCCGGCGCGCCCAGGAGTACGCAGTGCGGCGATCTTCGATTGTAGTAAGGAGCCTCTGACGGAGGCTCCTTACCACGTGACCAGCTATGACCAATCACAGCTGATCATCGTGTGAACCAGGAAGTGCTGGTAAATGGCTTTTCTCTGTTCGCGCTGACAGGGAGAGCCAATTGGTGGCTCTCCCTGTCGGGGGGGGGGGTGTCTGTGCTGATAATCAGCAAATTGATTATCAGCACAGCTCCCATGAGAGGTGCAGTCAGTGCCTCCTCATCAGTTCCCATCAGTGCCACATTATCAGTGCCGCCTCATCAGTGTCCATCAGTGCCCGTCAGTGAAGGAGAAAACTACATTTTATAATAAACGAAGAAAAACTTTATTTAAAAAAATAGGGGATATATTTATGGTATTTTTATTTAATTTTTTTACTAGTAATGGTGGCGATCTTCGATGCGACATTATGGTGGACACATCGGACACTTTTGACACATTTTGTAAACCATTGACAAATATACAGTGATCAGTGCTATAAAAATGCACTGATTACTGTGTAAATGTAACACTAGGGAGCAATCAAGGGGTTAACTGTGTTCCCTATGTGTGTTTCTAACTGTGGGGGGGGGTGGGGCTGTCTAGGAGGAGAGAGATTGGTGCTCATACATAGTATGAACACACGATCTGTCTTCTTTCCCATGAAAGCACCGGGATCTGTGTGTGTGTTCTCGTTCTGTCGGAGCGAACGCGGGAGCCCGGTAGTCACGGGAGCGATCATCACGCCCAACAGGCACTCACATTGGGGTCGGGCAAACACTGCGGGCGTGCGCATCTAGTGGCCAAAAGGCAAAGTGGGTGGCTAGTGGATAAAGTAGCCTTAGCTTGAATAGAAAAGTCTGTCTCCTGCCAGCATACCATAGAGAGACAGTGGAGATTCGAACTATTAGTGGGCAGGCTGAACGTATCAAACTGATCAAACTGATCAATTAATCAACTTGGATACAAGCAGCCTGCCGGATTCGCTTGCAATTATTAAGCCGCTAGCGATAATCATGTTCTTCTCCTGGCGGGGACAGTTGTTTTAACTCAGACAGTTCAAGGTCATTTCATAGAAAACATCATTTGACTTGCGATAACAAACGGGAAACAGAGAGTTAATTATCTAAGCTATTTTCTAGCTTTATGGAGTTGTTTAACATGTTTGAATGTTTAGCTCATTAAATATATTTTAAGGATAAGTGTACTTTTTCAAATAAAGTTGAGCTGAAATATTTAAACCATTTAATCACTTCAGCCCTGGAAGATTTGGCTGCTCAATGACCAGGCCATTTTATGAGATACAGCACCACGTCGCTTTAACTGACAATTGCGCGATCATGCAACGATGTACCTAAACAAGATTGACGTCCTTTTTTTCCTACAAATAGAGCTTTTGGTGGTATCTGATCACCTCCTGCGGTTTTTATTTTTTGCGCTATAAACAAGAATTTTGCAACAATTTTGAAAAAAACGCTATCTTTTATTTTTTTGCTATAATAAATATCCCAATTATTTTTTTTTTTATCTTTTTCCTCAGTTTAGGCAGATATGTATTATTCTACATATTTTTGATAAGAAAAATCACAATAAGTGTATATTGGTTTTCACAAAAGCTATAGAGTCTACCAAATAGGGGATAGATTTATGGCATTTTTATTATTATTATTTTTTTACTAGTAATGGCGGTTATCTTTTTGAGACCATTGGCAATTATACAGCGATCAGTGCTATAAAAGTGCACTGATTACTGTATAAATGTCACTGGCACTAGGGGGCGAGCAAGGGGTTAACTGGGTTCCCTAGGTGTGTTCTAAGGGGGGACGGCACTGACAAGGGGATCAGAGAGATCGGTGTTCATACTTTGTATGAACAAACGATCTGTCTCCTCTCCCCTGAGAGAACTGGAATTTGTGTGTTTATACACACAGAACCCGGTTCTCACTCTGTCACAAGCGTTTGCGAGTGCCTGGCGATCATCGCACCCGCCGGGCAGTCGCATCAGCTCCAGGCACGTGCCTCCTACAGCGTTTTAAAGGGCCAACGTACAGTTACAGCAGCTCGCCAAGGGAAGCCATTCTGCCGCAGTGTAACTGCGGTGGCCGGTCGGGAACCCGTTAAAGTACATACATAAATATAAAAGTGTACACTTTATGGCGAAGGATCCAGTTCAGAAGTGCCCGACCCCAACACATCCCACACCACTGTTTTCATTCTGCCACTCCTCATTGGTGCCCATCCCTTGTCTACCTTCTAGATATCAACATAGATATTATTTACTTAGAATCAGCCTGTGTGCTCAATTATTTATCTTTTTTAGCAAATACATACCCTTACCATATAATGAACTAAAGTTCCGAAAAACTTATAAAATTGTGCTCAGAAGTTTAAATACCCTGGCAGAATTTATGATTTCTTGGCCATTTTTCAGGGACAATGAATGATAACACAAAAATGTTTCTTTCACTCATGGTTAGTGTTTTGCTGAAGCCATTTATTATCAATCAACTGTTTACTCTTTTTAAATCATAATGACAACAAAAACTACCCAAATAACCCTGATTAAAAGTTTACATACCCTGGTGATTTTGGCCTGATAACGCACACAAGTTTACACAAAGGGGTTTGAATTGCTATTAAAGGTAACCATCGTCACCTGTAAGCCGACAGACTCATCCACCTTACCAACCGCTCTGTCTCTGCTACTCCTCTCTGTCAATCTCTCCACTGGCTTCCACTCACACAACAAATTAAATTCAAAATACTAACTACCTACAAAGCAATCCACAACTCTGCCCCCAGCTACATCACTGACCTAGTCTTAAAATACCAACCTAATCGTTCTCTTCGTTCTTCTCAAGACCTCCTGCTCACTAGCTCCCTCATCACCTCCTCCCATGCTCGCCTCAAGGAATTTTCCAGAGCATCTCCAAGCCTATAGAATGCCTTACCCCAATCTGTCCATCTATCTCCTACTCTATCAGCTTTTAGACCATCCCTGAAAACCCTCCTCTTCAGAAAAGCCTATCCTACCCACACCTAACAACTGTATTTTCACTTTGTCCATCTGATCATCCCCCACAGCTACTACCCTTTGTTTCACTTGACCGTTGATTGTAAGCTCTAACAAGCAGGGCCCTCTGATCCCTCCTGTATTAAATTGTATTGTAATTGTACTGTCTTCCCAGTTGTTGGAAAGTGCTGTGCAAACTGTTGATGCTATATAAATCCTGAATAATAATAATCTGTATGCTTGTAATTAGTGTGTGTGTATAAAAGGTCAATGAGTTTCTGGACTCCTGACAGACCCTTGCATCTTTCATCCAGTGCTGCACTGATGTTTCTGGATTCTGAGTCATGGGGAAAGCAAAAGAATTGTCAAAGAATCTGAGGGTAAAGGTAGTTGAACTGTATAAAACAGGAAAGGGATATAAAAAGATACCCAAGGATTTGAGAATGCCAATCAGCAGTGTTCAAACTCTAATTAACCACTTGGGATCCGTGCTAATGCCGTCATTTGGCAATAGCGTGGACCTACTTGGCAATAGCGCGGACCTACTTTTCCGGGACTACGTCTATTGACGTCGTCCCGGGCACGAGCGGCCTGCGCGCCCTGTGATCGGCGAGTCCGCGAGACTCGCCTGATCACCGAGCAAGGGGTCGATCCCGACCCCTTATCACGTGATCAGCTGTCAGCCAATGACAGCTGATCATGTGATAGAACGGAGCCGGTAATCGGCTATTATTCCTCCTCGCGCTGTCAGCGCGAGGAGAAAAAAAAAGAGCCGATCACCGGCGGCCGTGATCGGGACATTAGTCCCGATCATGGCCAGCCCTGCTAGTGCCCACCTGCCCCCTGCCAGTGCCCACCTGCCCCACCTGCCCACCAACATTAATAAAATGTTAGTGCCACCCAGCAGTGCCCACAGTGCCACCCAGCAGTGCCCACAGTGCCACCCAGCAGTGCCCACAATCTGCCTCAACAAAGGTGCTGCACCCCAGTGCCACATATCCGTGCCCATCAGTGTCATCTACCAGTGCCCATCAGTGCTGCCCATCAGTGCCCAGCAGTGCCACCTATCAGAGCCACCTATCAGAGCCACCTATCAGTGCCCATCAGTCCCATTTATCCATGCCACCCATCCGTGCCACCCATCCGTGCCACCCATCTGTGCCACCCATCCATGCCATCTTATCTGTGCCCATCTTTGCCCATCAGTGCCGCCTTATCTGTGCCTATTAGTGCCGCCTTAACTATGCCTATCAGTGCCCACCAGTGCAGCCTATCAGTGCCCACCAATGCAGCCTATCAGTGCCCACCAATGCAGCCTATCAGTGCCCACCAGTGCAGCCTATCAGTGCCCACCAGTGCAGCCTATCAGTGCCGCCTCATCAGCGCACTTCAATGAAGGAGAAAAATGACCTGTTTGCAAAATTTTATAACAAACTATTAAACATGTTTTTTTTTTTTTTTGCATCTTTTTTTGTTTGTTTAGCAAAAAATAAAACTCCGAGCTGTAATTAAATACCACCAAAAGAAAGCTCTATTTGTGGGAAAAAAATGATAAAAATTTCATTTGGGTACAGTGTTGTATGCCCGCGCAATTGTCATTCAAAGTGCATCAGCGCTGAAAGCTGAAAATTGGTCTGGGACTGAGGGGGGTTTAAGTGCCCAGTAAGCAAGTGGTTAAGAAGTGGAAAATGAGGGGTTCTGTTGAAACCAAACCATGGTCAGGTAGACCAACTAACATTTCAGCCACAACTGCCAGGAAAATTATTTGGGATGCAAAGAAAAACCCACAAATAACTTCAGGTTAAATACAGGACTCTCTGAAAACGTGGTGTGGCTGTTTCAAGATGCACAATAAGGAGGCACTTGAAGAAAGATGGGCTGCATGGTCGAGTCGCTAGAAGAAAGCCATTACTACGCAAATGCAACAAAGTAACCCACTTACATTACTCCAAACAGTACAGAGACAAGCCTCAAACCTTCTGCACAAAGTCATTTGGAGTGATGAGACCAAAATTGAACTTTTTGGCCACAACCATAAACGCTTCATTTGGAGAGAAGTCAACAAGGCTTATGATAAAACGTACACCATTCCTACTGTAAAACAAGGAGGTGGATTGCTGATGATGTGGGGGTGTTGATGGCAAGATGAATGCAGTATGTTATCAAAAAATACTGGAGGAACATTTGCATTCATCAGCAAGGAACCTGCGCATGGGACATACTTGAACACTCCAACATGACAATAATCCAAAACACAAAGCCAAGTCGACCTGTCATTGGCTACAGCAGAATAAAGTGAAGGTTCCGGAGTGGCCATCTCAGTCTCCTGACCTCAAAATCATTGAGCCAATCTGGGGAGATCTCAAACATGCAGTTCATACAAGACAGCCCAAGAATTTACAGGAACCTGGAGGCTTTTTGCCAAGAGGAATGGGTAGCTTTACCATCTAGAGTAGATAAAGAGCCTCATCCACAAATAACACAAAAGACTTCAAGTTGTCATTGATGTTAAAGGGGGCAATACACAATATTAAAAACTGGGGTATGTAAACGTTTAATCAGGGTTATTTGGGTAGTTTCTGTTGGCATTAAGATTTAAAAAGAGCGAACACAATTGATTAATAATAAATGGCTTCAGCTAAACACTAACCATGAGTGAAAAACATTTTTGTGTTATTCGTATTCTCTGAAAAATGGCCAAGAAATCATAAATTCTGTCAGGGTATGTAAACTTATGAGCACAACTGTATATCACTGAGAGGTGTTAACATTTTTATGAACTGTCAATATCAAAGATTCGTATATACTAATTTATTTATATCAAGCCATTTTAGACATATAAGGCTAAATATAGGCATTTTCAACTAAATCTTTTCAAATAGAACCAGGATTTAAATATCTGCAGGTGTTTTCTTTGCAAGAAAGAATTAGTATTTTTGCTTTAGAATAAAACAATATGCTGTCTGATAACCAAAGAAGCCCTCAAATCTAGTTGTGACTATCACCTGACCTAGCTTTTTATAGTAAGACTGGGAAATAAACATGTTTTACAGTAAGACTGTGGGCACTCCATGACCTTTCAAGACATCCCCATCTGGTTCTTTTTAGGTACAATCGGTCAGCCCTCCTGCATTTTATTTTTTTTGGCTTATTGCCATTGTCTCATTCGATAAGCTGATGAAGGGGGGATGTCTTTCTGGTCTCCAACTTTAGAGGAATAAACATGCATACTTGGCTAATTAGAGATGTAGGATTACAGAAATCACCAGAAACCTCTTTCTGCAGTTAACCTCCCTGGCGGTACGATTATTTCGGATTTTAGGTGCTGAAAGCGGTACAATTATTTTGCATGAAAATTTGGGGTTTTATATTGTAGTCCTGTAATTCTTAAGAACAACTCACTTCAATCTGTTCAAACCAGAGTCTAGCAGACATCCCAGGTATAATAAAGTTTGAAAAATGAAATAATAAATTATAATATAATAAATAGCTATAAATAATTATACCAAATAATAATATAACAATAATAAAAATTATTCAATAATGTAATCAAATCAAAAACACAGAAATGTGCTCAGTTGCAGAATTGTCACCGTCATTACTTTTCAATATTTGATGACGGATCTCCGCACAAATCGCTATCCCTCAATTCTGCGAGTGATTCCAATTTATTATCGCTGTTTTCTAGCTGGTCTAAAATCATTTTTGATGTAAAGGGACAGTTTTGGTTGCTATGGACAATTTCCAGTTCCCAGGCATAAAGAACAGTTTTTATATTATAAAACTGCATGCAGGACACTGGGCAGACCACTAGGGACAAAGGAGATGTGAAATTATTTCATACAGCAATGTAATCTGTAAGATTATATTATACTGTATGTATTGTGTGTGTTTCACTTTTTGAATTTGGCGCCGATCTCCGTCCCCATGCATTGCAACGCTCGCAGGGAATGGAGCTCGGCTCCGTGATGAATCAAGCAGAGGACGAGCCGCTTGTACAGTGCGGGGACATCGCTGGATCCAAGGGAGAAGGTAAGTAAACCTCCTCCTGCATACAGCGATGCAGTTCCGAGTCTGGCTCGGGGTTACCGCTTTTGGTATAAAACTTCCACCTCGAGCCAGACTCGGGAACACCGCCAGGGGGGTTAAGCTGGGTACACAAAGCATGTTTTCTTTTTGTTCAACCCGAAACTGACATATCGACATACCAATACAAGTGATGTTGGTGCTGCTGATTGGATGCTGGTTTACCAGCATGTCATTTCAACAAAAGCCAGCCGTTAGACCGGCTTCTGTTGGACAGCCTGTCGTACACATTGATCAACTGGGACAGTTCCTGCTGAACCAGCCCCTTTTTGGACAGTGTGTACCCAGCTTTATGCCCCATACACACTATCAGATTTTCTGATGATTGTTTCCTTCAGGTTTACCAAAACCATGTGGTGCAAGGGCCTGCCTGATTGCATAGAAATTGAAACTCCTAAGGTTTGACCTCATATTATATGGTTTTGGTAAATCTGAAGGAAAAACTCAGCAGAAAAACTGATAGTGTTTATGGGGCTTAAGATTTCGCCTAACAACTGCAGTCTGGTATCTGTTTCTTTAATAGTTTTGCTACCTCATTTGACATCAATAAACTATTGTTCTTGTATCTATAGCTTGACACATTCTTTGTCTTACCTTTCAGGTTTGGCTTTCAGGCATTGTACAGCTACTTACCACAAAATGAAGATGAGCTGGAGCTCAGAGAAGGAGATGTTGTTGATGTCATGGAGAAATGTGATGATGGGTGGTTTGTTGGTAAGTATTTACTTAAAGCGGAACTGCAGTCTGCTCACATAATCTGTAATAAAAACATCTTTGCCATTCTGAAGCTTTCCTCCAACCACTTTGCATATTATTTTATATATACTGTAATTCTGTACTAAGCTGCAGAAATCTCCCTCCACTAAGTCTGGCTGCATCCATTTTAACTGTGGGCAGCTGAAGCTGCTGCCTGTTCACTTCCTGGATTTACACAGACACACAGAGACACACCTCCAGCTCTGAGAGAGAGAGCTGTGCATGATGTCATACACCTAGGCTTTTTACCAGACAAGAAACAGGAAGTGGGCTGTATCAAAAAAAATGTTTAACTATCCAAAGTTAAAACAACAAGGGCAGAAGCTTTAATAGATAGAAAGTTGAAAAAAATGACTGAAGGTCCACTTCAATTAGCGACTCATTATTACAAATCCAGATGGGACTACTAGTTTTTCTTGTATATAGTCAGGATTGATTTCATTTCTTAGAGATATATTGAGCTTTCTAATGAATTGGCTATGATTTTATACTGTACATCATTTGCATGATGAGCATCAAATACATGAAAGAACAGCCGCCTTTTATTACCCAAGAGTCATCCCAACTGTGGCACCCATGCTGTTATACTCTTTGATCAAAAGAGTCCACATTGCTCCTGCTTTCATGTCTCATGTTTAATTTTTCACTTGTGAAGTTGGGCTAGACACGGGTTGGAATTAGAGCATATGTTAAGGATAGGTTTACTAGTGCTTGGAAAATATATGAAATCATATTGAATTATTTTTTCATGTTCCTCTGTTTATAACCCTTGACATTAAAAAGATACGTATTTAGGTATAGTGGTTCTATGTGCACTGAAAAAATTATGCCATGCCAATATGGTTACCAGACCCAGCAGCAAACCACAGGTCATGCAACATAATATTTTATATATCTGTGTATTCTGTATACAGCGCTGACAGTTGGTGTTTGAGAAATAAATGAAAGACAACAGAAAAAACTGTTTTAAAAAGAATTATATTTTTTTTGTGTGTGTTTTCTTGTTTCCTACATTGTACACAGATATTTTATCTACATAGATAGTTTAATTTACATTGTAAAAACATATTAGTGAAACATCCAAGTATTTTATATATAATGATGTAATATAATATGTTAAAGATTAACTCCATGCAGGTATCGAAAAAATACTGTAGTTGTGCATTTCTTTAAAAATATTAAAACTAAAATGTATGCAAAGGCCAACCTTTTGTTGGGTTACAATTGTCAGAACCTAAAGCCTGATACACACTTTGTTATTTTTTTTTTTTCAATCTGGGCTGAAGTTCAGGAGGAGCTTGCTGTACTAACTATTCAGTGTTAGTGCAGTGATCTCCCCGCTGAGCTATTGTGTTCGCAGAACACACTGGCCTGCGCTGATCGGATGGCTGATGTACACACATGCCAAAGGTCGGAGAGTTTCTGTTGAACCTGCCAAAATTCAGTCTGTTTGCACCAGACCTTGGTTTTTTTATTGGTGTCTGTGTCTACACTGAGGAGATTTACCCTTACTATTGGTCCTGGTGACCATGGTCTCCAATATAGAAAGTAATGGGAAATCCAAACTGATTAAAGGCTAAATCCAACTTTAAGACCGTGGCGCCAAGTGTACCCCCCACCCCCAAAACGCCCCTTTCTTTACAGCGTGCAGGTGTTCTTCCCCCCCTGCAGCAGCTGTCAGATTTGAAAACCACTTTGTTCATTCATGCAGGTTTCCACGGCAGTCGGACTTGTAGTCTGACGACACTTCAGCTTTCTAACTGAAAGTTGTATCTTGGTACAGGCAGAGAGCTGAAGGAAGGGTGTGCAGGAGCCTGGCATTGCACCAATGATCCACTCACATTGCAATGATTTGCGTGCTCATTTGTAAAAAAAAAAAATGGATAAATGCGATACATTTTTCTCCTGCAAAAATATGTACATTTTTATTTTTTTTGCAGAAGGTGGGCTTAGCCTTTAAGTTGTCACTTGAACAGAAATTAAAGTGATTGTAAAGCTTTACATTTTTTTCGTAAAACATGTCATACTTACCTACTCTGCACAATGGTTTTGCACAGAGCAGTCCTGATTTCCCTCTTTTCAGGTTTCCAGCTGACGCTCTTGGTTCCTCCCCACTGCCGGGTGCCCCTGTAGGAAGCCACTATGGGGGCACACATACATGCTTGATGCCAAGCTGGGCTATTTGAGAATCAGAGTTTGAGTCAGAAAACCAGCCCTATATGGCTCTGCCCTCCTGCTCTCCCTTCTCAGGTTTTGACTGACAACCTAACAGCTCTTAGCCAAGCCTGTGAGACGAGGAGAGGAAAGAAGAGCTGCTGCAGAAGTGCACAGTGCTGGATTGAGATAGGACTCTTTAGAGGGGACAGAGAAGAGATCTTCTCTTAGTTTCTGCTAAGTGCATCCTAAGTGTCCCTGTGACAGGAAATAAAGGGAAATGTATGACAAAAGTGGAAGATCAGGTAACTTGCATACAGTATGTTCATTTCAATCGTTTGCTTGGAGTTCAATAATCAGCTTTTCTTCTTTGCGATTCTAATTTTACTTTACCTATTTCACTTTTATTTTGTAACAGGTACATCAAGAAGAACAAAACTGTTTGGCACGTTCCCTGGCAATTATGTCAAGCCATTGTATTATTAAAGACGATACAGCACGCAGCTACAGAATTATTAAGCTATACTTATAAAGAATCCAGGCTTATGGTATTATGCTATGTGAAGGCATTTGCTGAATGTATCCATTAAGGTTCTAAACAAACAAGGTTTACATGTGTCAGTACTGTGTTCAACTCTATATTTCTAATATGAGACAGTGAAGCGTTATTCCATCTAGTCAGTCTGTTGTTACTATGTTGCCTTAATGTTCTGTTATTTTAATAAGGATTCTATCCTTTTCATACTATTTTTTTAAGTATACCTGTCTCCTGCAAACAGAGATGCCATTTGGTGAGCTGAAATTTTACCTAAATTCTAAGGAATTAAAGGTGGAAAGTGCCCTTGCCTGTCCCTGTTGAGTTCAGAGAATCAATGCTTGGTCACCCTAGGTCCCTTGCTATTACGAGGAAAAGTGAAAACTTGTCCACGAGCAATGCCCTTCAGGGGCAGCATGGGGCAGGCTTCTCACCTGACCACCTGATCCCTAAACTGGTCCCTATTGCTGTTCACATTGAGGAATGCAGTAACACAAAATCTTCTTCGTAATCATCTTGTCACCATTGTCCATAATAGCTGCTACAGTAGAAGAACATTTTTCCAGGAGGCAGAGAGGACCATAAAGTTCCTGGCCTCTCCACGCTCTTTGGTTGCCTTCAATTTATGCATAAAGAAAGTATACCATTAAAGGTTTGGTTATGATCACATGTTTTAAAAAAAATTATTTTCACATTTTTATGCTTTAAATTACATCACAAAATAGCATGTTTTTCCAGTGATATAACAATATCACATGTCCATCAGTTTATAGAGATGTCCTGAAATGTTTTTCCAGAGATTAGTTTTGACATTCATATCAGAGGCCTTCAAGGTATGAAATGACAATTATCCCATCTTTGTGTAACAGTGTAGGCATATATGCAGCCGTCTCTTTTATATGCCTAGATGTATACTGTTATTGAGCTAAAGAAGTAAAGAATCTGACTAAGCGAGAGCCGTTGTTTTCTCTGCTGCTATATTTATTCTCTTGCCTGGCTCAAGAGGTTATACAACTGAAGATGGCATAAAATACAGAGTCAGGATTTAAAAAATGTGCATAGAAGGCATATGATAATTTCCAAAAGGAATTACAAGTGTTCACTCTATAAATGGATATCTGTAGTTGGATAAATAAGGTTTATAAGATGCCCATAGATAGGGGGTAACTGGGGCAGAGTATATTATTTTACGTACATGTACATGTTTAAACCTTACACAGATCTGGTCACAAGTTGCATTCCAATGGACTTTGTAACTTGGCTGTTGGCCTGGGGTCTAGGCCAAGCAGCTTCCCATAACAATGTTTTGCCAGCTTTGATTAAAGAGGGGATCTTTAATAATGGGTAGTCAAGCATTTAGATCTCCATTCTGACCACTTCATCAGTGGGTGGGGCTGTGATTTTCTTCTGTGACTTGGTGCCCCTAGTACTTTGTAGGGCATGCATTGTTAAAGGCTTATTTATGCTCATTTCATGCCTATAGAACAGTGGCCACATTTTCATTTATTTATTCAGATTTCAGCCAACCTGAAGTTTACACAGAGTTCATACACATACCTATGTACAGTCACTTATTTAAAAGTAATCCTTAGCAGCCAATCATGTTTCATTTGAGAGCTGTCCTTAAAGTGAATTTTGCATGGTCTCTCTGTTTTTGGCCCCTGCCTGTAATAAGAGCTGGCTGGCACAGTATGGGCGTACAGTAGACTAATTGCTTCATCCAGGAAAGGCAGGTTAGTGATATTAATGATATAGTAGTATATGAGGAGATAACTGTGACTTAAATATGCTCAGTAGACTTTCATCAGATAGTCAAAAGAAACAAAAAGTGTAACTACATATGTAACTAGATAGCATTGTATTTGACCTGATTTTATCTTCATATTTTACATTTTTAAAGTTCAGATGGCCATTCTGGGAGGAAAATTAGGTTTGAAGTTTGCTAATGGACATTGGTGTAATGTTGCCAGTCTGAGGTATCATATATTATAATTTTTCCAAAATGGCCCCTCCTGTGTGTAGGTACCAGGTATGCTTTCACTGTCTGTGTCTCAAGGTGAGGTGTGTTAATCTGATTTAAAGGGGTTTTCCAGAGTAATTTAATTACCAAAACAAACTTAAAATATACCAACTTTGAATGTATGTTTTCCTGCCTTTACATCTTTTTTGTTTACAAACTTTTATTTGGTAAAGTGGTGGTACATTCCTGCCTTTACATCTTCTACCATTAAGGGGTACCTGATGCTTCCTACCATTGCGGAGTGGTTGCTGCTGTACCTTTTTTTCCCTGAGGTTACGTTTTTTCCCCTGAAACACAGCCACAATCCTGGGGTGACCAGTAGGCAGAGCACAGATAGGCAGGGGTAGCCTGCACCCAAATATATGTATGTAAGCCTTCCAGGTGCACTTCAGAGTGGCATTACCTTTTGAGGACATTCAGGCAAATCTGTGGACAGTGCTCAAAAGTAGGGATGAGCTGAAACACACTTGGATCCTAGTCCAAATCCACCTGAGTGAACCCGCCAGGTGGCGGTCACTGTACTGGGCCAATCATAAGTGGCCAAGGCATTCCCCCACCCTACAGCCGCACATATGCACGCCCCTTTAGACGTGCAGCTGTGGGTCGGGAAAGGTCTTGGGTGCTTATAATTGGTCCATTGCAGTGACAGTGACGGAATTGTTCAGGTGGGTTTGGAATAGGACCCATAAACGTCTTAGCTCATCCCTATTTAAAGGCAACAGGCCACACGGTATATTCTAAGGTTACATGTTAATGGATCTTGCTGAAAATCCAGAAAACCCCTTTTAATTCAGTGAACTGAAACATACCTCATCGTTTTTACTATGGTTTAAGTCCAAATGGAAAAAAAAAAAATGTTAACCTCTTTAAGTCTGCTTTCACAAAACTACCACATACTGTACACACCTATAAAATGTTTCTAAAAAATACACTGTAAGTTTGCATCTTACAGTTCAAAAAAAAAATACAGATCTAGAATGTTCTTTTGTCATAAGATATATTTAATAATGTAAGATGACTATTTTTTTGCTGGCGCTTTTTTTACCAACTTATTAATTACAGCTGTGATAGCATGACTAGCAATATGTTTTGATAAATATACATAAAAAAACCTCTATATATATATATATTACCTGTGTTCCTAGTACTAAAGAAGAGTATTTTTTTTGCCATGAATTGTACTTAAGTACATTCAACAAAAGATTTCTAAGAGGTTATTGACTGTAAATATGTATATTTGACTTTGTAAAGAACATGTATGTTACCTTGTATAAAGAGAAAAAATAATTTAAGTGAATTGACTGAAAAGGAAAAACAGTTTGGAGAAATGGAAAGATTTTTTTTTTTTTTTTAAGTATACCGGTAATTTAAATGAAGGAGGTTCGGTATAACTTCACAGGAAGTGTTTAGCACAAGATATCTATGTCACACTTAACAAAATCACACTGTCCACATTATAAAGAAAGAAAGACATAACATATGCATTGTTTATTATTACTATTTTAACCCAGCAGGTGCGTTCATGACACAGTATTTAGAACTATGTTAAGAATTGGAAAGTACACTAACAATACATTAGGAATTGTCTATTTGACTATTTAGTCAAGCACACATACAACAATAATGGATGACCACTTTTCTCCTCACTTTAACATAGAGTTATGTTGTGGTGTTTTCTTATTGCAGTGCATTATATTTTGAATCATAATAAAAAGGAAGCATTCAATAAATGTTGGTTCTTTTATGATTTGTAATCCATGTGATCTAAAATAGTTAAAAGGAGAAAATGTTTACTTGACCACTTCAGCCCTGGAAGAATTTACCCGCTTCCTGACCAGAGCACTTTTTGCATTTCGGCACTTGCGTCGCTTTAACTGACAATTGCGCGGTCTCCCAAACAAAATTGACGTCCTTTTTTTCCCCACAAATAGAGCTTTCTTTTGGTGGTATTTGATTACCCCTGCGGTTTTTATTTTTTGCGCTATAAACAAAAAAAGAGCGACAATTTTGAAGAAAAAAAACGCATTCTTTTTTACATTTTGCTATAATAAATATCCCCCAAAAATATATAAAAAAAATGTGTTTCCTCGTTTTAGGCCGATACGTATTCTTCTACATATTTTTGGTAAAAAAAATCTCAATAAGCGATTATTGATTGGTTTGCGCAAAAGTTATAGCGTTTGCAAAAAAGTGGGATAGTTTTATGGCATTTTTATTCATTTTATTAATTTTTTTCACTAGTAATGGCAGCGATCAGCGATTTTTATCATAACTGCGACATTATGGCAGACACATCGGACATTTTTGAAACATTTTTGGGACCATTGTCATTTATACAGCAATCAGTGCACTGTACAAATGCACTGATTGCTGTGTAAAATGACACTGGCAGTGAAGGGGTTAACCAGTAGGGGGCAGTGTAGGCGTTAAGTGTGTCCTGGGGTGTGTTTCTAACTGGGGGGGGTGTGGCTACATGTGACACGTCACTGATCTCTGCTCACGATGACAGAGGGGATCACAGGGAGCAGAGATCAGTGAGACTTCACTAGGCAGAACAGGGAGATGCTTGTTTACATTAGCACCTCCCCGTTCTTCCTCCCCGTGAGACGATCGTGGGTATCCCCACAGCGATCGAGTCCGCGGGATCTGCGACCCGATTCACGGAGCTTGCCACAGGTGCCTCTTAAAGGGCAATGTACAGGTACGTGATTCTGCCTGAAGGAGCCTTTCTGCCGACGTATATCGGTGTGAGGCGGTCGGCAAGCGGGTAAAGTTGTGTTTAGCAGGGAACTTCAATAATACCCTGTATCATACGACTAAGGTGTTTATCAAGCAGCGGAAAATAACCGGCATTCTCAGAGGCAAGTGCCTGTTTATGAAGTGGTGTAGATTGCTTCTTCTTTTGAGGAGTGAAGCGATCTACAAATGATACGAACTGTGGAGAACACCTGCTGTTATAATCTCAGAAGACATGTCGAGATTACAGTAACAGAAAATCAATGAGCTGTACGTTTATTAAGCAGCGGTGAATTACCACTGCTGAGTAAACGGGCATTCTCAGAGGAGTACCTCACACTACACCTCATATGAATAAAATAAAGTTTAAGTTCCCCTACACAATATATATATATATCTATATACATACATTATATTTATATCTAATATATATATATATATATATATATATATATATATATATATACACAGTATCTCACAAAGGTGAGTACACCCCTTACATTTTTGTAAATATTTTATTATCTTTTCATGTAACAACACTGAAGAAATGACACTTTGCTACAATGTACAATGTAAAGTAGTGAGTGTTGAGTTATTTTGAGGGGATAGCAAATTTACACTGTTATACAAGCTAAACACACAGCCATTAATGTCTAAACCGCTGGCAATAACAGTGAGTACACTCCTAAGTGAAAATGCCCAAATTGGGCCCAATTAGCCATTTTCCCTCCCCGATGTCATGTGATTTATTAGTGTTACAAAGTCTCAGATGTGAATGGGTAGCAGGTGTGTTAAATGTGGTGTTATCGCTCTCACTCTTTCATACTGGTCACTGGAAGTTCAACATGGCACCTCATGGCAAAGAACTCTCTTAAGATCTGAAAAAAAGAATTGTTGCTCTGCATATCAAGATGGCCTAGGCTATAAGAAGATTGCCAAGACCCTGAAACTGAGCTGCAGCACAGTGGCCAAGACCATACTGCTGTTTAACAGGACAGGTTCCACCCAGAACAGGCCTCGCCATGGTCGACCAAAGAAGTTGCGTGCACATGCTCAGCGTCATATCTAGAGGTTGTCTTTGGGAAATAGATGTATGAATGCTGCCAGCATTGTTGCAGAGGTTGAAGGGGTGGGAGGATCAGCTTGTCAGTGCTCAGACCATACACCGCACACTGCATCTAATTGGCCTGCATGGCTGTTGTCCCAGAATGAATCCTCTTCTTGTATATCCATTGCATAAACTGCTAATAATCTGAGATGAGTTGCAATTATCAGGATCATCAACTGACACCTAAGAAAAAATACATTTGATCTTTTCTGTTAATTAAGAAGGAAAGGCTCTCCACTGAGTAAGGCTTAAATGCTGCCTGCCCTCTGCCTAATGCTGCATAATGTTGAGATAACAATCAGTGTAAATATTTTTTTTTCTTCATCTGTTTACTAGTGATGATGTCACAGCCCAGTTCTGGGACCTGGGCAGTTGGTGAGATAAGACCTCAACAGCACTTAGAATATTGGCCCCTGTCGTAGTGACTTCACCGCTTTGAGAACTCCTCGTAGTTTTCGGCTCGTGCAGCAGCGACCCAGGACCCAGAGTTATGCGGTCACAGATTTCAAAAAAAGATATTTGCCCTCTATGTTATTAGCAACAGTATGCAACATTAGTAAAGGGAGAGGGCAGGCAGCTTTAAAGGGGTTGTAAAGGTAAAAGTTTTTTTTACCTTAATGCATTCTATGCATTAAGGTGAAAAAACATTCCCCCATCCCCTTCGTTTTATTTACCTGACCCCTCGAAAGTCCTGCACTCGCCCCCAACGTCCTCTTTGCCGCTCACCCTGGCCGTTGATTGGCTAGAGTGGATGGATTGAAAGCAGCGCCACCATTGGCTCACGCTGCTGTCAATCACATCCAATGACGTGGCGCGCCGGGGGCGGGGCCAAGTGATACAGTGAGCAGCTATGGCCGCCAGCTGTATCACCGGAGCACGCCCGCAAGCACTCCACATCATGCGAGGGAGCTCGCATGAAGTTGTGGAGTCCTTGCGGGAGGGAGCCGAGACAGCCGCTGAGAGACCCCAGAAGACCAAGTTCGGGGCCACTCTGTGCAAAACGAGCTGCACAGTGGAGGTAAGTATAACATGTTTGTTATTTAAAAAAAAAATTCCTTTAGTGACCCTTTAATGCTTACTTAGTAGTTAGCCTTTCCTTCTTTTTTATTAAGATATGCAGCCCCTTTTTAAAGCGGAGGTCCACCCTAAAGTGGACCTTCCGCTCATCGGAACCCTCCCCCCCTCCGGCGCCACAATTGGCACCTTTCAGGGGGGAGGGGGGTGCAGATACCTGTACAGTACAGGTATCTGCACCCACTTCCGGGATAGCTCTCTGCGGAAAGGGGCGTATATTACGCCCCTTTCCGCAAGTGCCCGCCCCTTTCCGCAAGTGCTCCGCTGCCTGCTGGGAAAACACACAGATCCCAGAGGCAGCGGGGACCGTCCTTATTGCGCAGCGCGGCTCGCGCATGCGCAGTAGGGAACCAGGAAATGAAGCCGAAAGGCTCCATTTCCTGATTCCCATACCCAAGATGATGGCGGCAGCACCCGAGAGACGATCTACAGATCAGCTTCAGGTGCCGACATCGCGGGCGCGCTGGACAGGTAAGTGTCACTATTTTAAAAGTCAGCAGCTGCAGTATTTGTAGCTGCTGGCTTTTAAAAAAAAAAAACGCGGAGTCCCGGCGGACTCCCGCTTTAAGTGATACATCATTATTGATGCAAAAGACTTGAGACTTGGGTGGAGGTTCACCTTCCAGCAGGACAACGACCCTAAACAATACAGCCAGAGCAGCAATGGAATGGTTTTTATCAAAGCATATTCATGTGTTAGAATGGCCCAGTCAAAGTCCAGACCTAAATCCATTCGAGAATCTGTGGTAAGACTTGAAAATTGCTGTTCACAGACATTCTCCCTCCAATCTGACAGAGTTTGAGCTATTTTGCAAAGAAGAATGGGAAAAAATGTCACTCTCTAGATGTGCAAAGCTGGTAGAGACATCCCCAAAAAGACTTTCAGCTGTAATTGCAGTGAAAGGTGGTTCTACAAAGTACTGAGTCAGGGGGGCTGAATACAAATGCATGCCACACTTTTCACATATTTATTTGTAAAAAAAATTGAAAACCATTTATCAATTTCCTTCAACTTCACAATTATGTGCCACTTTGTGTTGGTCTATCACATAAAATCCCAATAAAATACATTTATGTTTTTGGTTGTAACCTGACAAAATGTGAAAAATGTCAAGGGGTATGAATACTTTTTCAAGGCACTGTATGTATTAAATTACTGTACTTAGATGTTTGCCTGGAGTTCAGCTTTAAAATTCAAACCCTGAAAAACATTTTTGATTGGTTGATAACTTCAGGCTGTTATTAGTCTTGAGGGTTGATGACATGACTGGAGTTTCCAGTTTCTCCTGTTTCTTCACTCAGCAATTATATAGTAACAAGGTTCAAAAGTGATACAGATCCACCAAATATAGCTACATTTTGATCCAAAGCTTTGTTGAAACCTGTAGCAACTTGACATGTAAATACATTAGGGCCTATTCAACCTGATGCATTATGATAACCTTACTACAGGGCACACAATTGCTTGAAATGTGATGGGTTTCAGTGTCATACATTTTGAAAATGCCACCCTAGTCCCCCCCCTCCCCCACTCTTCAGTGGTAGGCAATGCAACAACATTGCAGTAAGGCTATATTTCCACTATTGCGTCCCCAAAGTCGCGCAATTTTGCCACGATTTTTTTTACCGTGATTTTTTTGCCGCGACTTGAAGCAATGCCTGTGTATTCTTGAGGTCTAGGGACTTCAAGTCGCATAAAAGTGGGACCAAAGTAGTGCATGGACTACTTTGAAGTCACTGCGTCTTGAAGTCGCACATTGTATTCATTGGAAATCATGGGGTACAACTTGTCATGCGACTTTTCAGTCCCAAATCGCATGAAAAGTCGCACTAGTGGAAACCTAGCCTAAACCACAATATGCATGGATGCATTGTGGTGCCTTGTGTAGAAAAAAAGTCAAGTCTGTATCTTCGTGCATTATGGTGCACCACCAACCCATTCCAAATCGGTGCTCCGCCTTAACGACGCACGATTCAGTGCAGAATATGAATAGATTTTTATTGTCACTACACCAAGCTGTGACAGTATGATATCTGATTGACTAGTATGGCTTGCTGGACATTATTGCAGAAGCACTAATGTGCTATTATAAACCATTCGTCTGTGAATGTTTCCTACCAGGTTTATCTGCTTGTATTGTGTATGCCTTTACTGTCTATGTAAAGATACAAACTCCTTAATATTTTACTGGAGGATATGGTAAAGAGATTCATCCCTGACCTCACCTACATTACAGGGGTTAGCCAGGTCTTTGCAAGCTGAGAGTCAGTTTACACACTTCATTATAAAGAGCATCATTTTCTGGTCTATCTGGAGGAGCAGCTTCCTATGAACTAAGCTATAGGCGGAAGCCTGGGTCAGATAAAGAGAAATATAACTTCAGAAGTTTCTGTATATAACTAGTTGACGATGCAACTACAGCCATTGCCAATGACACCGATTTAATGATCCAGGCAGTGGCTGCTGGTGCTCAAATTTATGGGGGGCGGGGGGGCGCAAACAAGCTGAAAAATTAACCTGTTAGTAACGCAGGACTGTAAATAGTCATTTACCAAGTGATTATGTATTATTACTGCTAGATAAAACTGTGCCCATCACATGCAGCCTCACCGTGCCCATCACAGTAGGCCAATCACATCCACATTTCAGGTAAAAGAAAATAAAATCACTTAACATCAGGTGTCCTCATCAGAGTCCCCTTTTACATCAGGTGGCCCAATCAGAGTCCCCCTTTACAGCCGGGGCCTCCTTTTACATCAGGTGTCCCCATCATCATTCCTCTTTGCATCAGGTGTCCCCATCAGAGTCCCCTATACATCGGGTGTCCTCAAGTCCCTTTACATCAGGTGTCCCAATCAGAGTCCCTCTTTACAGCAGGTGCCGGTTTACATCAGGTTTCCCCATCAGAGTCCTCCTTTAAATCAGGTGTCCCTCATTAGAGTCCTCCCTTTACATCAAATGTTCCAATCAGCATCCCTCTTTACATCAAGTGTCCCCATCACAATCCCCCTTTACATCAGGTGTCCCCATTAGAGTCCCCCCTTTACATCAGGTGTCCGCATTAGAGTCCTCCCTTTACATCAGAGTCCTCCTTTAAATCGGGTGCCCCTTTACATCAGGTGTCCCCATTAGAGTCCCCCTTTACATCAGGGGCCCCCTTCAGAGTCCTCCTTTAAATCAGGTGCCCCCTTTACATCAGGTGTCCCAATCAGAGTCCTCCTTTACATAAGGTGTCCCCATCAGAGTCCCCTTATAGATCAGGTGTCCCCCTTTAGCGTCTTCCCTTTACATCAGATTTTACAATCAGAATCCCTCTTTACATCAGGTGTCCCCATCACAATCTCCCTTTACATCAGCTGTCCCCATCAGAGTCCTCCCTTTACATCAGAGTCTCCCTTTACAAGAGTGGTCCCATCAGAGTCCTTATTTAAATCAGGGGCCCCTTTACATCAGGTGTCCTCATCAAAATCCTCCCTGTACATCAGATGTCCCCATCAGAGTCCCCCTTTACATTGGGTCCACTTTACATCAGGGGTCCCCATAAGGCCGCGTACACACGGGCGGATTGTCTGGCCAACAAAATCAATCAATCAAAATTTGCATGAACGGACTTGACCACACATGATGAGCGGACTGTCCGCTGAAACCAAGTTTGGACGGACAAAACCAAGTTTGAACGGACAAAATTTCGGAAATTCCGTAAGACTTTGTTCGTCAGACAGTCCGCTGAAAAAGTCCGCTGAAGCCCACACACGAGCGGATTGTCCGCTGAAACACGGTTCAGCGGACTAAGTTGGACAGACAATCCGCCCGTGTGTACGCGGCCTCAGAGTCTTCCTTTGAATCAGGTGCCCTCTTTACATTGTGTCCTCATCAGAGTCCTCCCTTTATATCAGGTGTCCCATTCAGAGTCCCCTTTTACAGCAGGTGCCATTTTACATCAGTGTTCCCCATCCGGTGTCCCCCTATACATTAGGTGTCCCCCTTTACATCAGGTGTCCCCGTCAGGGTCCCCCTATAGATCAGGTGTACCCATCAGAGTCCTCTTTTAAATCAGGTGTCCCCATCAGTGTAAGCCTTCACATCAGGTGTCCCCATCAGAGTCCTTCTTTAAATCAGGTGTTACCATCAGAGTCCACCTTTAAATCAGGTGTCTCCCTTTAGAGTCCTCCCTTTACATCAAATGTCCCAATCAGAGTCCACCTTTACATCAGGTTCCCCCATCAGAGTCCCCCTATACATCAGGTGCCCTTTTACATCAGGTGCCCCTGTCAGAGTCCCCCTTCACAACAGGTGTCACCATCAGCATCCCCCTTTACATCAGTTGTCCTCATCAGAGTCCCACTTTACATCAGGTGTCCCCATCAGAGTCTTCCTTTGAATAAGGTGCCCTCTTTACATTGTGTCCTCATCAGAGTCCTCCCTTTACATCAGGTGTCCCATTCAGAGTCCCCTTTTACAGCAGGTGCCATTTTACATCAGATTTCCCCATCAGGTGTCCCCCCTATACATCAGGTGTCCCCCTTTACATCAGGTGTCCCAATCAGAGTCCTCCTATACATCAGGTGCCCCATCAGAGTCCCCCTATACATCAGGTGCCCCCATCAGAGTGCCCCTATCAGAGTCCCCCTTTACAACAGGTGTCCCCATCAGCATCCCCCTTTACATCAGGTGTCCTCATCAGAGTCCCACTTTACATCAGGGGTCCCCATCAGAGTCTTGCTTTGAATCAGGTGCCCTCTTTACATTGTGTCCTCATCAGAGTCCTCCCTTTTAAACAAATGTGTCCCATTCAGAGTCCCCTTTTACAGCAGGTGCCATTTTACATCAGATTTCCCCATCAGGTGTCCCCCTATACATCAGGTGTCCCCGTCAGGGTCCCCCTATAGATCAGGTGTCCCCATCAGTGTAAGCTTTCACATCAGGTGTCCCCATCAGAGTCCTTCTTTAAATCAGGTGTTACCATCAGAGTCCACCTTTAAATCAGGTGTCTCCCTTTAGAGTCCTCCCTTTACATCAGATGTCCCAATCAGAGTCCCCCTAAACATCAGGTGCCCCCATCAGAGTGCCCCTTTACATCAGGTGCCCCTATCAGAGTCCCCCTTTACAACAGGTGTCCCCATCAGCATCCCACTTTACATCAGGTGTCCCCATCAGAGTCCCACTTTACATCAGGTGTCCCCACCAGAGTCCTCACTTTACATCAGGTGTCCCTATCAGAGTCATCCTTCAGGGGTCAGGGGCCCCATAAAAAAATCATCCCTTTACATCAGGTGTTCCCATCAGTGATCCCCTTTACTTCAGGTGCCCCCATCAGCATCCCCTTTACATCAGGTGTCCCCATCAGAGTCATCCCTCACATCAGGGGTCCAAATCAAAATCCTCCCTTTACATCCGGTGCCCCCATCAGAGTCCCCCTAAAGATCAGGTGTCCCCATCAGAGTCCTCTTTTAAATCAGGTGTCTGTGTCCCCATCAGTGTCTGCCTTCACATCAGGTGTCCCCATCAGAGTCCTTCTTTAAATCAGGTGTCCCCCTTTAGAGTCCTCCCTTTACATCAGATGTTCCTATCAGCATCACTCTTTACATCAGGTTTCCCCATCAGAGTCCCCCTATACATCAGGTGTCCCAATCAGAGTCCCCCTTTATAACAGGTGTTCCCGTCAGCATCCCCCTTTACATCAGGTGTCTCCATTGGGGTCCCCCTATAGATCAGGTGTCCCCATCAGAGTCATCCTTCAGGGGTCAGGGCCCCCATCGAAATCCTCCCTTTACATCAGGTGTCCCCATCAGAGTCATCCCTCACATCAGGGGTCCAAATAAAAATCCTCCCTTTACATCAGATGTCCCCATCAGCATCCCCCTTTACATCGGGTGTCCCCATCAGAGTCCTCCTTTAAATCAGGTGCCCCTTTAAATAAGGTGTTCCCATCAGAGTCCTTTAAATCAGGTGTCCCCATCAGAGTCATTCCTTTACATCAGATGTTCCAATCAGCATCCCTCTTTACATCAGGTGTCCCCATCACAGTCCCCCTTTATACCAGGTGCCCCCATCAGAGTCCTCACTTTACATCAGGTGTCCTCTTCAGAGTCATCCTTTACATTAGGGGTCTCCATCAAAATCCTCCCTTTACATCAGGTGTTCCCATCAGTGTCCATCTTCACATCAGGTGTCCCCATCAAAATCCTCCCTTTACATCAGGTGTTCCCATCAGTGTCCACCTTCACATCAGGTGTCCCCATCAAAATCCTCCCTTCACATCAGGTGTTCCCATCAGTGTCCACCTTCACATCAGGTGTCCCCATCAGAGTCCTCCCTTTACATCAGATGTTCCAATCAGCATCCCTCTTTACATAAAGTATCCCCATCACAGTCCCCCTTTACATCAGGTGTCCCCATCAGAGTCCCCCTTTAAATCAGGTGCCCCTTTACATAAGGTGTTCCCATCAGAGTCCTTTAAATCAGGTGTCCCCATCAGAGTCATCCCTTTACATCAGATGTTCCAATCAGCATCCCTCTTTACATCAGGTGTCCCCGTCACAGTCCCCCTTTACACCAGGTGTCCCCATCAGAGTCCCCCTTTACACCAGATGTCCTCCCTTTACATCAGGTGTCCCCATCAAAGTCATCCCTTCACATCAGGTGTTCCCATCAGTGTCCACCTTCACATCAGGTGTCCCCATCAGAGTCCCCCTTTACATCAGGTGTCCCCATCAGAGTCCTCCCTTTACATCAGGCATCCCCATCAGAGTCCCCCTTTATAACAGGTGTTCCCGTCAGCATCCCCCTTTACATCAGGTGTCTCCATTGGGGTCCCCCTATAGATCAGGTGTCCCCATCAGAGTCCTCACTTTACATCAGGTGTCCCCATCAGAGTCATCCTTCAGGGGTCAGGGCCCCCATCGAAATCCTCCCTTTACATCAGGTGTCCCCATCAGAGTCATCCCTGACATCAGGGGTCCAAATAAAAATCCTCCCTTTACATCAGATGTCCCCATCAGCATCCCCCTTTACATCGGGTGTCCCCATCAGAGTCCTCCTTTAAATCAGGTGCCCCTTTAAATAAGGTATTCCCATCAGAGTCCTTTAAATCAGGTGTCCCCATCAGAGTCATCCCTTTACATCAGATGTTCCAATCAGCATCCCTCTTTACATCAGGTGTCCCCATCACAGTCCCCCTTTATACCAGGTGCCCCCATCAGAGTCCTCACTTTACATCAGGTGTCCTCTTCAGAGTCATCCTTTACATTAGGGGTCTCCATCAAAATCCTCCCTTTACATCAGGTGTCCCCATCACAGTCCCCCTTTACACCAGGTGCCCCCATCAGAGTCCTCACTTTACATCAGGTGTCCTCATCAGAGTCATCCTTTACATCAGGGGTCTCCACCAAAATCCTCCCTTTACATCAGGTGTTCCCATCAGTGTCCATCTTCACATCAGGTGTCCCCATCAAAATCCTCCCTTTACATCAGGTGTTCCCATCAGTGTCCACCTTCACATCAGGTGTCCCCATCAAAATCCTCCCTTCACATCAGGTGTTCCCATCAGTGTCCACCTTCACATCAGGTGTCCCCATCCGAGTCCTCCCTTTACATCAGATGTTCCAATCAGCATCCCTCTTTACATAAAGTATCCCCATCACAGTCCCCCTTTACATCAGGTGTCCCCATCAGAGTCCCCCTTTAAATCAGGTGCCCCTTTACATAAGGTGTTCCCATCAGAGTCCTTTAAATCAGGTGTCCCCATCAGAGTCATCCCTTTACATCAGATGTTCCAATCAGCATCCCTCTTTACATCAGGTGTCCCCGTCACAGTCCCCCTTTACACCAGGTGTCCCCATCAGAGTCCCCCTTTACACCAGATGTCCTCCCTTTACATCAGGTGTCCCCATCAAAGTCATCCCTTCACATCAGGTGTTCCTATCAGTGTCCACCTTCACATCAGGTGTCCCCATCAGAGTCCTCCCTTTACATCAGATGTTCCAATCAGCATCCCTCTTTACATAAAGTATCCCCATCACAGTCCCCCTTTACATCAGGTGTCCCCATCAGAGTCCCCCTTTAAATCAGGTGCCCCTTTACATAAGGTGTTCCCATCAGAGTCCTCTAAATCAGGTGTCCCCATCAGAGTCATCCCTTTACATCAGATGTTCCAATCAGCATCCCTCTTTACATCAGGTGTCCCCATCACAGTCCCCCTTTACACCAGGTGTCCCCATCAGAGTCCCCCTTTACACCAGATGTCCTCCCTTTACATCAGGTGTCCCCATCAAAGTGCTCCCTTTACATCAGGTGTCCCCATCAGAGTCCCCCTTTACATCAGGCGTCCCCTTCAGAGTCCTTTAAATTAGGTGTCCCCATCAGAGTCCCCCTTTACATCAGGTGTCCCCATCAGAGTCCTCCCTTTACATCAGGCATCCCCATCAGAGTCCCCCTTTATAACAGGTGTTCCCGTCAGCATCCCCCTTTACATCAGGTGTCCCCATCGGGGTCCCCCTATAGATCAGGTGTGCCCATCAGAGTCCTCACTTTACATCAGGTGTCACGCCCCCCCCCTCGTACTCACAGGAGGGGGGTAAGTGCTGCAAATGGTCTGGAAATGGCCTGACCCACATCCCAGTTATGTTTGCTGATCCATTTCCCTGAGAAAGAGTTTTAAACACTTGAAACGCGTCGGTATAGGAATATTCACCTGTATTTTGCTCTTTGTGTTTATTGTATTTTGCATCCTGTTTTTGCTTTTTGTATCCACACATTCATTCATATCCTTTCTACCATTTGGGCTTCTGTTTGCCCATATGACTACTACCCCTTTGATTTTACTTGAAGTAAAATAAAAATATTTGTTTTAAAGTAAGATATTGCCTACTAAATACTTGTTCTGCCCCTTTAAAGTCCCGCTGAGGCACCCTTTTCGCATCCCCCCTCGTACTCACAGCTCTCACAGCACGAACCAGCCAGAAACCGTAAGTGACGGTAAGGGACCCGCCAATCACTAACCCCAACAGCGAACAATGATATAGTGGGAGTGTTCAGGGCGCAGAGCTCTGCACCCTGTGGACATTCTAAAGTAGGGATGAGCCGAACACCCCCCGGTTCGGTTCGCACCAGAACTTTCGAACGGACCCCAAATTCGTACGAACGTTAGAACCCCATTGAAGTCTATGGGACTCGAACGTTCGAAATTAAAAGTGCTAATTTTAACGGCTAATATTCAAGATACTGTCCTAAAAAGGGTTTGGGGACCTGGCTCCTGCCCCAGGGGACATGGGTCAAAAGTGAAATATTCCTTTAAATATGGTGCCTGGGGGTGTCTGTAGTATGCCTGGGAAGTGCCACGTGTTTCCCGTGTTTAGAACAGTCCCTGCACAAAATGACATTTAATGGAAATAACGTCATTTAAAACTGCTTACGGTTTTAATGTTATATCTGGTTCCTGCAATATGGTTGAAAATCATTGAGAAAAATGGCATGGGTAGCCCTCCCTGCCCATTACCAGCCCCTTTGGGTCTTGTACGCATATTAAGGGGAACCCCGTACCCATATTAAAAAAAGGAAATACGTGTGGCCCCCAGGCCCTATATACTCAGAACAGCAGTATACAGGCGGTGCAAACAAGACAGGGACTGTGTAGGTTTGTTGTGTTAAGTTGAATCTGTTTGTAATTTTCAACTGGTAAATTTTTAAAGTGTAGCTCCAGTCAAAAAAACTATTTTTAAGCTTTTTGGAAAACATAGGGAAGGATTATCACCCCTGTATAATTTGTTTTGCCGTCCGTCTTTTTCAGAGCACGCAGACAGCACGCACAATCTCCTACTGCTGACTGCAAGCTCTATTTAAAACGAGAAAGATAGTTAGCTATATAGGTGGATATAGCGGTGTATACTGCGTTCAGAGCACGCAGACAGCACGCACAATCTCCTAACACTGACTGCAAGCTCTATTTAAAACATGCAAGATATTTAGCTATATAGGTGGATATAGCGGTGTATACTGCGGTCAGGGCACGCAGGCAACAACCACTACAGAAGAGCAAGAATGAAAAATCGTCCGATAACGATCGGTGTATACTGTGTTGAAGGTACACAGAACACCCACTAACTGCTACAGATGCCAACACACTACACAAGGCCGCCGCGCTGGTGGCCTTATATAGTGTGGGGCGTGTACTACACAGCCTGAGCTATGATTGGCCACAGGCATCCTGCCTGTGGCCAATCATGGCTCTCCTCGCTGCCGGCGCTGTGATTGGCCAAGCATGCGGGGTCACAGTGCATGCTTGGCCAATCATGAGCCAGCAATGCACTGTGCCATCGCAGTGCATTGTGGGCCATGAGCGCCACACGAATTTGGCGCGAACGGTCCATAACGTTCGGAATTCGCCGAACGGGCGAACAGCCGATGTTCGAGTTGAACGTATGTTCGACTCGAACACGAAGCTCATCCCTATTCTAAAGGAAGCCAACAGAGCATCTTGTTTGCAATCACGTGATTGCAAACACATCATGCTTCCCATAGCACCTCTGTGTCTGGCGTCCCGCACATACTTTAAGGGCCATTATTTTATTTTATATTTTTTGTAATTTTTCAATTTTTTTTTTTTGATGAGTAGCTTTGGTTGGGGTCGCCATTGATGGGTCGCCGCTGGATCCAGGCTATACAAAAAGATGGTGACCACCCCAAATTATAACTGGCCTTTGCAGTAAGGTGCACATGGAAGGGCAATGCACATCACAATCAAACAATAATTTCCTAGCACACTTAACAGCCAGCCTGCAAAAAAGAAAAAAAACTGGCCCAATTTAACAATTCATGTTAAAACAACTAAAACCTCTGTTTTTAACATGAGTTGTTAGACCAGGTAAATTTTATTTTTTGCAGGCTAGCTAATAAGTGTGCGGGTGAATTTTTGTTTGTTAATGATCCAGGCTGCAGATGTTTTACATTATCTTTGTTTTACTATTAAACATTCCTCTAGTAGCATTGGTTGCACATTATAATCAAAGACATTACTCTCTGTCCATATAGTTTACAATTTATGTTATACACCTGTTGTATAGCCTTGGGAAGCAGAGGGGAGAATTATATTTGTTTTGCATAGAGTGACATTTGCATCTTTTTGTCATATATGGCAATAGAGTTAACTTAATGGAACATTTTGTGGCCCTCTAGGAAAAACAAAAAAACAGATAAAGTGTAAATGACTGTTGAAAGAGAAGAAAAATATGTTTTTCACTTGGTACAATGAAAAGAGTTCAACAAAAACGCAACTATTGGTGCTACTTCATAGTAATAAAATGGGTCATTTTTGTATCTTAAGGCCTCGTTCATGCACTCAGGGCCCTGATCCTGAGGACATGTGAGTGCATGTACGGTATCTAGGCTAATATTTGAGCACATGTACAGCCATGGCCAAAATTTTTGAGAATGACACAAATATTAATGTTCACAAAGTCTGCTGTATTTATGATGGCAATTTGCATATACTCCAGAATGACCTTTGTCATAAAATATTTACCTAATCCCCCCCCCAGAAAAAATCCACTGCATTTCAGCCCTGCCACAAAAGAACCAGCTGACATGTCAGTGATTCTCTTGTTAACACAGGTGCAGTGTTGATGAGGACAAGGCTGGAAATAAGTAATAATGAAGTAAAGCCGCTTACACACGGTACGATTGTTGGCCAACCGAGCATCTGATTTTTGTCAAAAGGGTGTGTGGCAGGATCTTGTCTTGCATACTAACAGTACACAATTGTCGTGCAACAAACACGAACCTAGTGACATACTACGAGGAATTTCAGCTCTTGAGAGGCACCCTTTGGGCCCCTTCTGCTAATTTCGTGTTTGGTGAGCATTGATTCCAAGCATGCGTGTTTGTAATATCGACTTTTGTGTGACAAATTTGTGTACTGACTATACAAAAATCTGATGTCAAACCATTGCCCATCGAAAACCTACTAGCCTGCCATCCAACATTTGTTGGCTGAAAGTTGGACAACAATTGTCAAAAGAAGTGGACTAATGGTAAGATTTTAGGACAACAGTCTGTCAGCAAACAATCCCTTGCCAACAATCGTACCATGCGTACGAGGCTTTAGAATAACAGACTGGAAGCTTTAAAAGGAGTATGGTGCTTGAAATCATTGTTCTTCCTCTGTTAACCATGCTTGCAAGGAAAACACGTGCAGTCATCATTGCTTTGCACAAAAAGGGATTCAAAGGCAAGGCTATCGCTGCTACTAAGATTTATGGGATCATTAAGAACTTCAAGGAGAGAGTGCTGTGAAGAAGGCTTTAGAGTGCCCAAGAAAGTCAAGCAAGTGCCAGTACTGTCTCTTACAGTTGATTCAGATGCAGGATTGGGGCACCACCATTGGAGAGCTTTCTCTGGAATGGCAGCAGGCAGGTGTGAGTGCATCAGTACGCACAGTGAGGCGAAGACTTTAGGGGGATGTCAAGAAAGGCAGCAAATAAGCCACATCTCTCCAGGACATGCATCAGGGACAGACTGATATTCTGCGAAAGGTACAGGGAATGGACTTCTGATGACTGGGGTAAAGTCATTTTCTCTAAAGTGTCCCCTTCCTTCTCCAGAGAAGAAAAGGTGAGTGCTACCATCAGTCCTGGTTAATGCCAACAGTAAAGAATCCTGAGACCATTCATGTGTGAGGTTGCTTCTCAGCCAAGGGAGTGGGCTCACTTACAATTTTGCCTAAGATCACAGCCATAAATAAAGAATGGCTGCCATCAGTCCGGATGTGGCCCAGAAGTTGATTGACAGCATGCCAGGCCAAATTGCAGAGGCTCTGAAGATTTTGAGTCACCACTGCAAATATTAACTCTCTGCATAAACTTAATGTGATTGTCACTAAAACGTTAGAATACCATAGTAACATCTGACAAAAAGATCTATAAACACTCAGGCAACAGAGTTTGTGAAAATTAATATTTGTGTTATTCTCAAAACTTTTGGCCATGGCTGTACGCTCTCCAGGCTCATATGTGAGCACAACAACGCTGTCCAGACTCTGTAGCTCTAGATCGATGTAAAGGCAAATGTCACTGCAGCTGGACTACATTATTTGCAAATAGTGCATATACATAGTTTATATTGCTTATGTCTTGTATACTTTATGTCCATGTCTGGTAGAGAGTACCATGAAAAGAATTTCTAATAAAGTGCTTCCTATCAGTATAAGATGACTGAAGTTGCAGGAAGCCTCTAGTAAGATAAATACCGCCCCTCCATCACTGACCGCTCCCCTTGAAAATGCTATTTGCCTGGCTGTCATAATGCTTCAAATGAATTAATTATTTTAAGTCACTGACTTATAACATGTATGCCAATTAGACGCTTTAGTGCTCTGTAAATGCAAGCATTTTTACATTAGTGCTCTTTAGACTTTTCTGCACTCAGAAACTTAAACTTAAAACTTCGCTAAAATGTTCATATTAATTTTTAAAGATGAATAAAACCTTCTTTTAAAAGACATTGAGAACGATGGTACTTTCAACACACAGAAAATCCCATGTTTGGTTCCTAAGAGAATTCTAAGCCCTTGAACACACGGTCGGAGATTCCGTCGGAATGTGTCCGATCGGAGCGTTTTGTCGGATATTCCGACTGTGTGTGGTCTGCATAGGACTGTTTCCATTGGAATATCCGTCGGACCAAATTTTCCAACTTGCCGGAAATATTTTCCGCCAAAATTCCTCGATCGGACATACTCCGATCATGTGTAGCCTACTCCGACGGACAAGGTACCACGCATGCTCACATTCAAATTCTGACACGGAAGCGCTCGCTCAGGTAAAACTACAGCTCGTAATCGATATAGCACATTCGTTACGCTGCAATGTTAAAAATTCTTTCATGAAGCGCATTCTCTTGTTCTTTACAATGCTGCAAGAAGGAACTTCTTTTGATGCTCATAGTCACATAAACTTCTCCCGAAAGTATTTCATTACTCTTTTTTAACCATTTCGGCAATACAATTTTTTAATTCGTCACATCTACACAATTTTATTTTTTGTTTTTGTTTTTTGGGCTGCATTTTTTTTTTGTTTTCCTAAACATCTCATTTTTTGACCGTTTGCTCATCTTTCCATTTTTTGGGGTGTGTTTTGTGTGTAAACAACAACAACATTTTTTTTTTTTGATTTTCTTTTTCTTTTTTAATCTACAGGAGGTTGTTTAGTGTTGGTACCCCTTGTTATTCATTTCACTTTGTATTTTTGAAATGTACCTGCCTGCTCACAAATAAACTGGCCTTTTGGAAGTAAAACACATACACAAGTATTTCCTCAAACAAAAAAAACCTTTATTTAGGTGTCAGTAACAAATAAAGAGGGAGGCAGCGATGGAGAAACTGGGGAGATTAGCGAAGCCTTTGGCCCCCAGGGCACACATCAACTATTTAAACGCCAAACTTGGTGGCCTGAGGAGTACATATCTGAGGGAGAGAAGTCTGGTCCTGAAGTCCAAGAATCCTGGAACAGCAGCAGATGACATCTATGTTCCCAGGCTGTGGTACTACAACAGGCTGCATGTTCTGTCAGACCAGACTGAACCCAGGTCATCACTTTCTGGTCTTTCTTCCACGCTTCCTTTCAGGCTTTGGCTATGGTGCTGGAGGTGTGGCAGAAGGAGGAGGAGGAGGGGCATGGGCCAAACCACTCAAGTGTGTTTCTTGTGTCATTTAGCCCAACAGACCCTTGTTGAGGGTGTGTATAATAACCTCCTCACACAAGAGCTGTTGCCCCTGCTCCATTTTCTCAAGCTTGCATGCAACCAAGGCGGCAAAGGCCTCTTGGTAGGTGGGTTTTGCTTAGAGGGCCGCTGATGCCTCACCAATCAGCCTCAGGGCAGACTCCTCCACATTCCCCCCCTTTCTCGCCCTTTTGCGTGGAAGGCGGAGGGGAGGGACCTGGCATTCAGTGAGGCTCCTTTGCCCGCCCACCGCCTGGCTGCTGCTTACCCCCACCTCCTCCTGGCTGCCACTTTCCACAGCCACCTCCTGGTTGCTGCATTCCACACCCTCCTGTTCCTGGCTGAGTTCTTCCTGTGTATGAAAAAGGGACATAGTTTTATTTTTTGGTTCATCAAACACACACAATTTTCATACCAACACTGTTGCAAATTGTTAACCAATAGAAAAGACTATCATTCTGAGCCCAGCATTTTTCTTTCTTGTTCCAAAGGTTTTGGCCACTACTGTCTATTGATATGTGAAACACTTTCTAAACTCAGCAATTAGTGAGCAAAAATCAAGTTAACATCATTCATTTCTACTCCCAAAATATGTACAACAATTCTATACCTGGCTCAAGCTGGGCTCCCCCAGTTCTTCCTGAGTGGAAGGCCCAGGTTGGGCATCGGAAGACTCATCGGGTGTGGAATGTAGCATAGGACGCGTGGAAGGAAGAGTAGAGAGTGATTCTCTGACCTCAGCCTGGTCTGACAGAAACTGAATCCTGTCATAATACCACAGCCTGGGGACATAAACGTCATCTGCTGCAGCTTCAGATTGCATTGACTTCAGCACCTTGGTCCTCTCCTTCAGATATGTACTCCTCAGGCCACCGATTTTCTTTTTTAAATAGTTGACGTCTGCCCTGGGGGACCACCGGCTTCACAAACTCAACCAGTTTCTCCAGCGCTGCCTGCCTCTTTTGTCTGTTACTATATTGAGGGTGTGTGGGTTGCCACAGGCAGGGCATGTCTCTGTATTTATCGATGAACAGAGGGAGGAAGCTATGACCGTTGAAGCCGTTCATAATGTCTGCAAGACACAACACAAGACAAACCCTAATGTCAGGCTAAACTCCACTAATGCATGCCTCAATATAGAAGCAGTATAGCCTAGTGATGTACCAAGTTCAAAATTTTACCTTCGTTTGCACGTTCATCGCCTCAGCTTCTCCCTCTGTTCACAGATCGTACGGACGACACACGCATGTTGCGTTTTATATACAGTGCGCATGCGTGAAACTCCGCCCGCCCCTGACGTTCTTTCTAGACTATTCCCCGCCCCTTCACTTTCGGCGCAGTGGGGAGAGCACATGGCGGAGAGAACGCAGGTGTGCACTAATAATAGTTCCACTAACGAGGAGGAGGGTGAGGAAAGCCGGAGCCTGAAACGTCCCAATACAGGAAGAGAAGATTTAAGGCCTCAAATATGTATTTTGGAGAGATGTTGGAGATGGTAGACATATTAAACAGGACCGACTATGATGGGAAGTATGGACCTTACCCAAACTATAAATATCAGAAAGGCCAAGATCATGAATAAAGTTGTAAAGAGTCTTCATCAGAATTTTGGGGTACGCTGATCCATGGATCAACTGAGAAAATGCTGGTCAGACCTGAAACTGAGGGAGCACGAGCAGTACATAAGGATCAAGCGTGTTCTTGAAAAAAGTATGTATTTGTCGTTTGTTCATATGATTATTCTTGCTTGCATACTGCTCCATGTGCTTTGATTTCATGTTGTGCATTTTAAAATGGCCACTTTCAAGTTCATGGTTTCATTCGTTCGTAAGAAACATCGTTCTGCAGGGAAGTATTCCAGCTGAACAAAGTGTCCCCAATAATGTTCTCACCTTGGAGCTCGGTCAAAAAAAAACAATTGTACAACACTTCCAAGCAATGTTTCATATTCCTAATTCTGCCCTCTGTGTGCTAATAATTCTTTTTTTACATTCTCATAGGGGAGAGAAGACTCGGCAAGTATGAGGACACCAGGGACCACACCCCTCCCAAAGAAGGTAAAATACCAAAACCAGAAGAGCAGGAGGAGCAGGAAGGAGAGATCGTTGAAGTTGGACAAATTGTCACCACAACAGGCGAGTGTCGGAGAACACAGCTTCCTGTAAGCTCATCAATGTATCTCACCATATTTTTAATACATGGTGTGTTTTTTTTTTAATTTGTTTTGTAGGTGATGTGGAAGAAGAATCGTGTTTTACCAGTGAAAGTGCCCAGATCCTGATTGGGGAGATAATGGGGTGCAATTGGGATTTGGAAAATATACAGCAAAACATCAATGATGTTAAAAATAAAATGAAGAGCATCATTGATGTTTTGGGAGAGTGTGAAACAGCCCAAACTAGCTAGGGTTTTAGTTTTTCTATTTTAAACCACAACTTTTGTATTTTTAGAAAATCCAAATTTGGAAGATGCACAGAGTGTGTAAACATGCGCTATCTCCCATCATGGGGGATCAATCTACGTGTTTTGTGTAAAGTGGCTGAGATGAAGGGGTTGCAGCCCCAAAACATGTACATTGATCCCCCATGATGGGAGCTAGCACATGTTGACACACTGCGTGCATCTTCCAAATTTGGATTTACCAGGGGTGACACCCCATGTGATGAAGGCAATATCAGCCCAGTTTGTACATACTCATGTCTGATATTGTCTTCACTTTTCAAAGTTGAACTTTGTAAGTTCCTGTGTTCTGTATGTTACGCTTTGATACATGCCTGTTTACACAAAAACAAAAATTACCTGAAAGACTGTTTTCGATACACACAATTTGTTGGTTTGTTGTAAAACCCTGTTCTAAACGCACATGTGAATGTGCTTGGATTAAAAAGTTAAATTATCATCAATGTGTGGCTTCCTTTTTCATTGCGCCAAAGATGTATTTGGAGTAAAATTTTTGCGGTGAGAATGCGTGTTATTTACTAAGAGAAAATCCACTTTGCACTCCAAGTGCAGTTTCAGGTGTACTTTTGCAGTGCACTTGTAGTGCATAGTGGATGTGCCTTTAGTAAAAAAACACCCACAGTGATGTGTTAATTTGGACAATCATGCCATTTTCCTGCCATGGTGCTGAAAATGAGCACGATTTTCATCAGTAATGCACTACATACATTAGTTACCAAAAACAAGGTGTGTGTGTAGTAGTGATGGACGAACTTCCGACGGGACGTTTCGCGAACGCGAAACGCGAACGGGCACAAACGTTCGCGAAAACGACCGTTCGCCGCGGGCTCCATTGACTTCAATGGGAGGCGAATTTCGCAAACCTTTAGGTCGAATTTGCGGCCACGGGGTAATTATTAGGGGGTAGCACGTAGTCCCACCACCTGGACAATAGCATAATACATGTATGAGGTGAATTTGGGATCGATAACTACAAGCATTTTTTTTTTATTTGGGAAATTGTTCTGACAATTCAGGACTATGGAGCTAATGAAGGCAATGGAGGAGAGGGAAGGTCAGGGACCAGGGTAGGCAAACAAGAGGGTGCAGGAGATACAGAGCACTGACAGCAGCACCGTAATACAGAGCACTGACATCAGCACCGTGACATACAGCGCTGACAGCAGCTCCGTGACATACAGCGCTGACAGCAGCTCCGTGACATACAGCGCTGACAGCAGCTCCGTGACATACAGCGCTGACAGCAGCTCCGTGACATACAGCGCTGACAGCAGCTCCGTGACATACAGCGCTGACAGCAGCACCGTGACATACAGCGCTGACAGCAGCTCCGTGACATACAGCGCTGACAGCAGCTCCGTGACATACAGCGCTGACAGCAGCTCCGTGACATACAGCACTGACAGCAGCTCCGTGACATACAGCGCTGACAGCAGCTCCGTGACATACAGCGCTGACAGCAGCACCGTGACATACAGCGCTGACAGCAGCTCCGTGACATACAGCGCTGACAGCAGCTCCGTGACATACAGCGCTGACAGCAGCTCCGTGACATACAGCACTGACAGCAGCTCCGTGACATACAGCGCTGACAGCAGCTCCGTGACATACAGCGCTGACAGCAGCACCGTGACATACAGCGCTGACAGCAGCTCCGTGACATACAGCGCTGACAGCAGCTCCGTGACATACAGCGCTGACAGCAGCTCCGTGACATACAGCGCTGACAGCAGCTCCGTGACATACAGCGCTGACAGCAGCTCCGTGACATACAGCGCTGACAGCAGCTCCGTGACATACAGCGCTGACAGCAGCTCCGTGACATACAGCGCTGACAGCAGCTCCGTGACATACAGCGCTGACAGCAGCACCGTAAGCAGCCCCAGGAGGAAGTCAGCACAGCACAGGGATGGTGTGATCCCCTCATAATAAGAACCCCCAGGAGGAAGTCAGCACAGCACAGGGATGGTGGGAGCCCCTCATAATAAGAACCCCCAGGAGGAAGTCAGCACAGCACAGGGATGGTGGGAGCCCCTCATAATAAGAACACCCAGGAGGAAGTCAGCACAGCACAGGGATGGTGGGAACCCCTCATAATAAGCAGCCCCAGTAGAAATATGACACCGCTCAACCTCTTCAAAGAGGAGGGTAGGGGCATATAGTACGGTGTGCTTTTTTGGGTCAGGGAAGTGAGCCAAATGAATTAAGAAGGTCTGTGTGCTTGATTCCAAAAATTGTTTATAGACATATACATGGTCTACTGATCACATGTGTTGAATTCCTCCGAGATCCATGCCTCATTCATTTTTAGAAATGTGAGGTAGTTAACACTGTCGTGAGCTAGGCGAGTACGCTTATCGGTCACAATCCCCCCTGCTGCGCTGAACGTCCTTTCGGACAGGACACTGGATGAGGGGCAAGCCAACAGTTCGATTGCAAATTGGGCAAGCTCTGGCCAGAGGTCAAGCCTGCCCACCCAGTAGTCTAGGGGTTCATCACTCCTCAGAGCGTCCACATCGGCCGTTAACCCAATGTAGTCGGACACCTGACGGTCTAGGCGTTCCCTGATGCTGGATCCGGATGACACCTGTCGATGGGTCGGCTGAAAGAATGACCTCATATCCGAAGTCACCAACACATCTTCAAACCGGCCTCTTCTTGCAGGCGCTGTTGGATTGGTACCCGCAAATCCTTCTCTGGGAGTGGGAATTGCTCCTCTGCCAGCGCACGCAAAAGCAGAATGCAGCATTTCTCGAAGCAAGGCCTGGAAGTGCTGCATTCTGACAGCCCTCTGCGACGGCGGTAACATTTCCGCCATTTTGTGTTTGTACCGGGGATCTAAGTACGTTGCCACCCAGTACTGGTCCTTGACCCTCATGCTTTTTATACGGGGGTCCCTATTAAAACACTGGAGCATGAAGGCCCCCATTTGCACTCAAGCGGAAGGTATGTGGTGGTGGTGGTGTTGTTGGTGGTAGTGTCTTTGGGGGTGCACATAGCAGAGAGTGAAGAAGAGGGTGCAGATCGAGAGGATGAGGAGGGTGCAGAAGAATAAGGCTGAGTGAGCCACTCAACCAAGTCTGGTGCGTCCTTTAAAGTAATTGAACGCACCTTCTGCAACTTCCCACTTTGGCTCAAGGCTGTTGCTCCTGCCCTACCCCTACCACCCCTGCGGAAGGGCCTGCCTCTTCCTCTGCCTGTCATTTTTTAAATCACCCTGTGACAAAACTCTTAGTCCCTATACCGCTGAAGGACTGCTGCAGTATAGGGCAGCGGTCAGCAGTAGTGCACGTCAACCCTATGTATTGTGGACCGATAGCGGTCCTTACAGAACAGCAGACTGTACTGCACTCAGGCCTATGTACCGTAGCACCCTATACCAAGTTACCAGTCCTTATAAAAACTTTTGTGGACCAAGCAGGTTGTGTGTTAGTGATTAGCAGACTGTACGTCAGTCCCTATACCAATGAAGGACTGCTGCAGTATAGGGCAGCGGTCAGCAGTAGTGCACGGCAACCCTATGTATTGTGGACCGATAGCGGTCCTTACAGAACAGCAGACTGTACTGCACTCAGGCCTATGTACCGTAGCACCCTATACCAAGTTACCAGTCCTTATAAGAACTTTTGTGGACCAAGCAGGTTGTGTGTTAGTGATTAGCAGACTGTACGTCAGTCCCTATACCAATGAAGGACTGCTGCAGTATAGGGCAGCGGTCAGCAGTAGTGCACGTCAACCCTATGTATTGTGGACCGATAGCGGTCCTTACAGAACAGCAGACTGTACTGCACTCAGGCCTATGTACCGTAGCACCCTATACCAAGTTACCAGTCCTTATAAAAACTTTTGTGGACCAAGCAGGTTGTGTGTTAGTGATTAGCAGACTGTACGTCAGTCCCTATACCAATGAAGGACTGCTGCAGTATAGGGCAGCGGTCAGCAGTAGTGCACGGCAACCCTATGTATTGTGGACCGATAGCGGTCCTTACAGAACAGCAGACTGTAACGCACTCAGGCCTATGTACCGTAGCACCCTATACCAAGTTACCAGTCCTTATAAGAACTTTTGTGGACCAAGCAGGTTGTGTGTTAGTGTTTAGCAGACTGTGCGTCAGTCCCTATACCGCTGAAGGACTGCTGCAGTATAGGGCAGCGGTCAGCAGTAGTGCACGGCAACCCTATGTATTGTGGACCGATAGCGGTCCTTACAGAACAGCAGACTGTACTGCACTCAGGCCTATGTACCGTAGCACCCTATACCAAGTTACCAGTCCTTATAAGAACTTTTGTGGACCAAGCAGGTTGTGTGTTAGTGTTTAGCAGACTGTGCGTCAGTCCCTATACCGCTGAAGGACTGCTGCAGTATAGGGCAGCGGTCAGCAGTAGTGCACGGCAACCCTATGTATTGTGGACCGATAGCGGTCCTTACAGAACAGCAGACTGTAACGCACTCAGGCCTATGTACCGTAGCACCCTATACCAAGTTACCAGTCCTTATAAGAACTTTTGTGGACCAAGCAGGTTGTGTGTTAGTGATTAGCAGACTGTACGTCAGTCCCTATACCAATGAAGGACTGCTGCAGTATAGGGCAGCGGTCAGCAGTAGTGCACGGCAACCCTATGTATTGTGGACCGATAGCGGTCCTTACAGAACAGCAGACTGTACTGCACTCAGGCCTATGTACCGTAGCACCCTATACCAAGTTACCAGTCCTTATAAGAACTTTTGTGGACCAAGCAGGTTGTGTGTTAGTGTTTAGCAGACTGTGCGTCAGTCCCTATACCGCTGAAGGACTGCTGCAGTATAGGGCAGCGGTCAGCAGTAGTGCACGGCAACCCTATGTATTGTGGACCGATAGCGGTCCTTACAGAACAGCAGACTGTAACGCACTCAGGCCTATGTACCGTAGCACCCTATACCAAGTTACCAGTCCTTATAAGAACTTTTGTGGACCAAGCAGGTTGTGTGTTAGTGATTAGCAGACTGTACGTCAGTCCCTATACCAATGAAGGACTGCTGCAGTATAGGGCAGCGGTCAGCAGTAGTGCACGGCAACCCTATGTATTGTGGACCGATAGCGGTCCTTACAGAACAGCAGACTGTAACGCACTCAGGCCTATGTACCGTAGCACCCTATACCAAGTTACCAGTCCTTATAAGAACTTTTGTGGACCAAGCAGGTTGTGTGTTAGTGATTAGCAGACTGTACGTCAGTCCCTATACCAATGAAGGACTGCTGCAGTATAGGGCAGCGGTCAGCAGTAGTGCACGGCAACCCTATGTATTGTGGACCGATAGCGGTCCTTACAGAACAGCAGACTGTAACGCACTCAGGCCTATGTACCGTAGCACCCTATACCAAGTTACCAGTCCTTATAAGAACTTTTGTGGACCAAGCAGGTTGTGTATTAGTGTTTAGCAGACTGTGCGTCAGTCCCTATACCGCTGAAGGACTGCTGCAGTATAGGGCAGCGGTCAGCAGTAGTGCACGGCAACCCTATGTATTGTGGACCGATAGCAGTCCTTACAGAACAGCAGACTGTACTGCACTCAGGCCTATGTACCGTAGCACCCTATACCAAGTTACCAGTCCTTATAAGAACTTTTGTGGACCAAGCAGGTTGTGTGTTAGTGTTTAGCAGACTGTGCGTCAGTCCCTATACCGCTGAAGGACTGCTGCAGTATAGGGCAGCGGTCAGCAGTAGTGCACGTCAACCCTATGTATTGTGGACCGATAGCGGTCCTTACAGAACAGCAGACTGTAACGCACTCAGGCCTATGTACCGTAGCACCCTATACCAAGTTACCAGTCCTTATAAGAACTTTTGTGGACCAAGCAGGTTGTGTATTAGTGTTTAGCAGACTGTGCGTCAGTCCCTATACCGCTGAAGGACTGCTGCAGTATAGGGCAGCGGTCAGCAGTAGTGCACGGCAACCCTATCTATTGTGGACCGATAGCGGTCCTTACAGAACAGCAGACTGTACCGCACCCAAGCCTATGTACCGTAGCACCCTAGACAGACCAAGTTACCAGTCCTGATAAAGAGCTTTGTGGAACAAGTGAGTTGTGAATGATTAGCAGACTGCAGCAGAAGGGCAGCAGTCAAGTATAATATTCTTTCTATATTTGGAAGAAAGAATATTATACGTGTACAAGCCTATTACCGTACCACTGATACCAGTCCTGAAAAGAACCTTTGTGGAACTAATAGTAACAGCAAGTCTTTAAAATTATCCTCACTGCCTGACACACTGCTTCCTGCCTGTCCCTATACAAATTGGCAAAAAAGAGTAGGCTGGAACGATTAGCTGGAACAGCTCTTTTGTGGACCTGATAGTAACAGCTAATGATGATGATGATGATGATGATGAAGAAAGACTAATCTGGCTGAGCTGTCCCTAAAATAGCAGCATACAGCGCTCTGTCCCTTTATCTAAACTGACAAAAGAAACTCAGGCTGCTGACCTAACACCTATACCAGTCCTGAAAAGAACTTTTGTGTACCAAATAGCTAGCGTTTTCTCTGTCCCTACTCCACACAGGATCCTTTCCCTACAGTGACAGAAGAAAGAATGTAAAATGGCCACCGGATCGGGTGTATTTATAGGTTAGGGGGAATGTCCAAGTGTCCATGAGCTGTCATGTCTCAATTGGTTGTCCTGTAACACATGATAAACGTGTCACGAAAGGTTAAAGTTCTTGTATACATTAAACACGTAAGTCCGCCGGGGCGAACGACGGAAAAAGGCGTTCGAACCCGCGGACGGCGAAAGTCGGAAATTCGCCGCGAAACGACCGCCGGGCGAACCGTTCGGCCATCACTAGTGTGTAGCAGACCCACAACATAATAACATTATCTGAAGAAGAGACTGTCCCCTCATCTCGCTCTGAACTTGGTTTTGCACTGTTGGTGAAAAAGGCACAACAAGAAAAAAATTTAATTTACCTAGGAGACACCTAAAAGCAAGCCAAGCAGTAAATGAAGGAGTTTCAAAGAGAAATTTATTGTGAAAATGCCTCTCAGACATAGTCTGGCATATCAATGGCCCCCCTACCCACAAAGCAGTCCATGTATTGGGTTCTAACCTCACAGGCGCTTTGGGGGGGCAAGCCAGGATGAGCAGGTTCAAGGCCCGTGAGGTTATCATCATTTTCCAGCAAGTCTGCTTCTTGTTGGCCAACTGAGACCGCATAGTTCACAGAAACTCTTTTTAGAAAATTGTGAAGAACACAGCAGGCCAGCACTATGTGATTGAGTTTGTATTCCGCCATGTGAATAGGCGTTAGAAAAAGGTGGAACAGACTGGTCAGTATACCAAAAGTGTTCTCCACCACTCTTCGGGCTCTGGACAGGCGGAAATTAAAAATCCTCTGGTCTGGGGTGAGGGTCCTCATCGGGAAAGGCCGCATCAGATGGTTCGCCAGGGCAAACGCTTCATCCGCAACGAAGACGAACGGGAGTCCTTCCTGATTCTCCTCTGGGGGTGGCAAGCCCAGACTGCCACTCTGGAGACACCAGTAGAACTCCGTCCATGCGAACACTCCACCATCCGACATCCGTCCATTTTGCCCCACGTCCACATACAAAAACTCATACGTCGCAGACACCACTGCCAACATAATGATACTATGAAACCCTTATAATTATAATAGTACGACCCCGAGTTGGGTGGTGGGATGATGCGGACGTGCTTCCCATCAATTGCTCCTCCGCAATTGGGAAAGTCCCAACGACTGGCAAAGTGGGAGGCCACAGTCTGCCATTCCTGTGGCGTTGAAGGACACTGTGGAGTGAAACAAGAACCAAAATTAGTAATTGAAAAAATCAACATTGCAAGCAGATTAGACACAAACATTTTTGGCCAAGATTAGTATAACATTTTGGGAACTGAGTATTTAAAGCCTAAAGTGTAAGGTCCCCTTATGAGAGTCATCACCCCCCATTACCCCCCCATCTGATGGGCCCTTGCTAAAAAATGAGGGGGGGGGGGTGTTTTGGACAGGTAACACTCTCCACTTGATTGAGAGCTGAATGCCTAAATAATGTGTGATACTTTGGGAAGCCCCTCCTTAGTTACACTATTGGCAGCCCACCGGACAGGTAATAAGTGTCATAATACCAAAAAGAAACCAAAATGGAAGCACATTTTGACATTCTGCTATCACATATCAAGATAATTAATAGGGGACAAAACAAAAAAACAAAAGCCATTGAAAGTATTGAGGCAGGCCCTTGCACTACATGCTTAGGAGAATTCATCCATATATGTGAGCATCAAAAAGGTAGGTATAGTGTGTATTGGGTTTGGTAAAGTCAGCAGATAGAGGATTGCTATCAGCTGAGCTAGCAGTTGGGGGGAGGGGGGTTCCTAATGAGTTTGGCACAAACAAAAAAATAAAAAAAAAGTCACTCTGCATGAATTGAAGCACACACATAACATTTGTAGACATTATAGGGGGTGTTTAGGGGAAAGCAATACTATGGAGCTGACAAAAGACATTGGTAAGTGACTAGACTATAGTTTTATTGGCCAAGAAGAGCATGGTGGGTAAGTTAGTGAGGCAAATATGCCTGAGGACAAAAGGGCAGAGCATATGAATTAGAGCATATTGCAATCATGGTAATTAGGGAAAGAGGAAAGAAATGCAAGACATTAGCAATCATGAAATACATAGAATGTGATGTTAAAGGATAAAACTTACCTTCATATAGTCCTTCTGCAGGACCTGAATGATGGCAGAACAGGTCTCTGGAATAATGATCCCCAGAGCCTGGGGGAGATGCCTGTAGAGAACTTGAGGTCCTGAAGGCTTCTCCATATCGCCAAGTAGCACAACGTGGCAATGAGCCTCTGCTCCAGAGTGATGGCTTGCCGCATGCAGGTATCCTGCCTGCTGATATAAGGGGTCAGCAAAGCCAGCAGACGGTGAAAAACGGGGTCCGTCATCCAGAGATAATTCCTGAAATCATCAGGATTATTCTCGTGGATCTCACGGAGCAAAGGCATGTGCGAGAACTGGTCACGCTGGCGCAACTAATTCTTGGTCCACAAACGCCTCCCCTCCCTGTTCATGGACCGGGCTTGTGTCAAAGTAAGAACCCCAACACGAAGCCCCTGCACAGCACAAACTCTACGACGAGTACGTAGATGAAACATGGTTTCAAAACGGTCGGCTCGTCAGAACGGACAACAGAAAGCACCGATAAACAGCAATGCCTGAAAGAACGAACTGAATAGCAGAAGCAAGCAGACAATAAAAAAATGCAAATCAAAGCGTACTATACCAAGATATAGTCCACTATGAGAAACAAATACTTACTGACTGCACGCACTGATTATCAGATACGCAAAGACAAGCAGAAACTGAAGAGCAGTAGCGATCTGAATCACTAATCTGAAAAGCGCAAATCATCTCTCACCAAACTTCTACTAACACGCAATACACACGAGATCAGCAGAAGGAGCCCAAAGGGTGCCAGACGTGGTGCTGAACTTCCCTTTTGTAGGCCCGCCGTACGCGGCTTACGTCACCGCGTTCTTGGCAACCGCAAATTCCGACAGCTTGGTCCGACCGTGTGTATGCAACATCACTTCCGGACCTGGTCCGGAATTAATCTGACGGATTTGGTCGTCGGAATCTCCGATTGTGTGTACAAGGGCTAAGAATGCAAACAAAAAACATACAACAGAACAGCGCCCCTGGTGGTTATTTTTTAAAAATTTACCATGACCAAAGAAATCAATGGAGAAAATCCATCTATACATTGTGTATATAGAAGGTTACAATTGAGTAATATAGCATAGATTGTCACCTTTATACATAGATACACAATCAGTGTCAAGTTGTCAAGCACAAATAAACGAACAAAGGAAAAAAAGAAAATACAAGAACAAATGTGACCAGTGAGGAGGAGTTCAGATGACTACAGAGGGCTTAAATGAGATGGACAAGAACATTAGAGAATGGCGGTATCCCACCTTACGGGGCCTATATTGTTTCCATTTTGGAGGGGCATAAGGACAAAAATAACAAATTTACTTGAGCGATGAGTTTACAAAACCCAAACAACCATACTTCATAATAGAAATGACATAACAATTACAATTAGGACACAGACTTGTCTCAGGCTAAATAACATTCAGCTAACAATATGGTTTTTCTCGGTGGAATTGATCACTGAAAATACATTTTACACAGATGCTCCTTGGCTATTAGTGGTTGTAGGGTGTGAAGACATATGCAGAGACACAGTAAGTGCCCCTGTGGTAGAGTAACTGTGATGAATCCCAGTAGCCCATATAGCGTAAAATTGTTCCCATATTTCTCTTTGCACTTCCATCCATTCCTCAGCCACCACCAGTATACCTGCTATTTTCTTACTCTAGCCTGCTCTGCTAGGCACTTGGAGTCTCTTCTAATTGACTGAAATTAGTTGACTAGCAGCGCTCAAGAGGTGTGGCAACACATATTTTTTATAATGGTTGATGGGAATGGTGAGGAGGTGAAGCAAAAAGTGTTTTGGCGAAACAAGTATGCCTATATCTAAAATAGATTTATTCTTGGTCTTGCCGTTCATCCAAAACGAACGGATACTAGGACATTCCCACCAACTATGTAGAAAAGTACCTTGGTGCCCACAATCGCTCCAACACAGATTGAAACTGTAAAGCCGCGTACACACGTAGCCGTCTGTCCGACGTACTTAGTCTGGCGGACGTCCGCCAGACTGTCCGTCGAAATTTCCGAACGAGCTACTTGCCCACACACACGGCACTTTTTCAGCGGACTAATACGGCGTACTAAGTCCACCGTACTAACTCCGCCGTACTTTCAAAATGAACGGACTCGCCCATACACGCGGAGGAAAGTCTGCTCATTTCGAGCACGTCTCCAGGTAGGCGGGGCCCGCGAAGGAGACGTCGCTGGCCCCGCCGCCTGGTATGGACTTAAAGGGGAACCCCAACGCCGAAAAAAAATCGGCGGGGGGGTCCCCCAAAGTCCACAACAGACCCTTGTCCGAGCACGCTACCCGGCCGGCCAGGAAAGGGGGGGCGAGCGAGCGCCCCCCCTCCTGAGCCATACCAGGCCGCGTGCCCTCAACATGGGGGGGTGCCTTGGGGAAGGGGGGGCCCCGCGGCACCTCCACCCCAAAGCACCTTGTCCCCATGTTGATGAGGACAAGGGCCTCTTCCCGACAACCCTGGCCGTTGGTTGTCGGGGTCTGCGGGCGAGGGGCTTATCGGAATCCGGGAGCCCCCTTTAATAAGGGGGCCCCCGGATACCGGCCCCCCACCCTATGTGAATGAGTATGGGGTACAATGTACCCCTACCCATTCACCTGTAAAATAAAAGTACAAAAAAAAACACAACACACAAGATAAAATAATTTATTGCACAGCTCCGGGGGTCTTCCGTCTTCGGGGGTCTTCTCGCTGGACTCCTCCGCTATCTTCTTGTAGCTCTTTTGCTAGCGGAGGAGTCCGGCTTTCTTCCTCGCCGCCGGCCTCTTCTTCTGACTTCGGGGGTCTTGTCCCCCTCTTCGGTTCTTCTGCCGGGCCACCGCACCTTCTTATAGCTCTTTTACAGGCGGTGGCCCGGTCTTCTGTCGCCGCCGCCGCCTCCGCCTTCCGTTCTTCTTCTTCTTCACCTTCTTCTCCTGGAGATGTTGACTCGACGCTCTCTCCGGCCACAATGCCAGGGACGCGCTGCCCGGCCACTTATATAGGGACAAGGGGCGGTGTCACATGGCTTTATGTCACATGGGTTGGTCACATGGCTTTATGTCACATGGGTTGGTCACATGGGTTGATGTCACATGAGGACTGTGACATCGTAAGGGGGCGGGGTCACCATGTGACATAAAGCCATGTGACATAAAGCCATGTGACACCGCCCCTTGTCCCTATATAAGTGGCCGCGCAGCGCGTCCCTGGCATTGTGGCCGGAGAGAGCGTCGAGTCAACATCTCCAGGAGAAGAAGGAGGAGAAGAAGAAGAACGGAAGGCGGCGACAGAAGACCGGGCCACCGCCTGTAAAAGAGCTATAAGAAGGCGCGGTGGCCCGGCAGAAGAACCGAAGAGGGGGACAAGACCCCCGAAGTCGGAAGAAGAGGCCGGCGGCGAGGAAGAAAGCCGGACTCCTCCGCTATCAAAAGAGCTATAAGAAGATAGCGGAGGAGTCCGGCGAGAAGACCCCCGAAGACGGAAGACCCCCGGAGCTGTGCAATAAATTATTTTATCTTGTGTGTTGTGTTTTTTTTTGTACTTTTATTTTACAGGTGAATGGGTAGGGGTACATTGTACCCCATACTCATTCACATAGGGTGGGGGGCCGGTATCTGGGGGCCCCCTTATTAAAGGGTGCTCCCGGATTCCGATAAGCCCCTTTGCTCGCAGACCCCGACAACCAACGGCCAGGGTTGTCGGGAAGAGGCCCTTGTCCTCATCAACATGGGGACAAGGTGCTTTGGGGTGGAGGGGCCGCGGGGCCCCCCTTCCCCAAGGCACCCCCCCATGTTGAGGGCACGCGGCCTGGTATGGCTCAGGAGGGGGGGGGGGGCGCTCACTCGCCCCCCCTTTCCTGGCCGACCGGGTAGCGTGCTCGGACAAGGGTCTGTTGTGGACTTTGGGGGACCCCCACGCCGATTTTTTTTCGGCGTTGGGGTTCCCCTTTAAGTCCATACCAGGCGGCGGGGCCAGCGACGTCTCCTTCGCGGGCCCCGCCAACCTGGAGACCCGCTCGAAATGAGCGGACTTTTCTCCGGGCGGGAAAAGTCCGCTCATTTCTAAAGTACGGCGGACTGGCATACACACGGCCGGATTGTCCGCCGAAATGCGAGTCCGACGGACAGAATTTTGGAAAAACCGAAATTCTAAGTCCGCCGTACTGTCGGGTCAAAAAAGTATGCCGGAGGCTACACACGGGGGGATTGTTTGGCGGACTTGAGTTTGCCGGACTTTTCCACTGGATTGTTTGATCGTGTGTACGCGGCATTAGGAGTAAAAGATTGTGGGACTGGAGGGGACTTGGTGCCATCAGGTAAGTCATTTATAGTTGTTCCCCTGCATCTTAGTGTCCACAGAACTGGAGTGAGTCAAGTGATATATGTGGTCCGGCTGAGACACTGAAAATTTTAATTAATTTTTTTTTTTTATTAATTGGAAATTAAACAACGGAGTTGTCTATAATAGCAGGCTTTCGTTGGGAACCTACCATATTGATCCCTCAAATTATCCAACGGGAGCAACTCATCATCTAAGAGGAACCTGTCATATTGCACCTCCCAGCCCCCGTCCACGTGCTGAAAAAAGAGAGGTGTTCACCTAATGGGAACCCTTCAAGTGGTGCCAGGAGGGAGACAGTTGGGGACAGGGTACCAGCTCTATTCAATCTGTGGCAGAGGCATAGGATGTGTGCTGTAGAAGGAGAAACATGACTGCCAAGCCCCTAAATTTGCTTTTGAGCCATGGAGCGTGTGATAGATTCCTTCCTGCCATAAATTTCTCCATGGGAACCCAGAGTTTGTCTGTGACATGATGATGCCAATCCAGGATTCGCTGGAGAGCAAGGGCTCTATATTAGGGTTATACCTCTGATATGCCCATTCTCCTTTAATCTTTTAGGCTTTTTCAGAGTGGAAAAGGCTAGGCGTGGTCTATTGTCGCTCCACACAAAATGCATGAAAAAAATACTTATGCGCCATACACGTGATCGGACATTGACTGGACATTCTGACAAAAAAATCCATGGATTTTTTCAGATGGATGTTGGCTCAAACTTGTCTACACACACGGTCACACAAAATTGGTCGGAAATTGCGAACTTCAAAAACGCTGTGACGTACAATGAGCCAAGAAAAATGAAGTTCAATAGCCAGTGCGGCTCTGCTTGATTCCGAGCATGCATGGAACTTTGTGTGTCGGAATTGTGTACACACGATCGGAATTTCCGACAACGGAAAATTTGAGAACCAGATCTCAAATTTTGTGCGATGGAAATTCCGATGGAAAATGTCCAATGGAGCCTACACACGGTCGGAATTTATGACAAAAACGGAAAATTCCTATCAAAATACTTACCGTAATTTTCCTTTCCTGATGGACTCCATGGCAGCAACGTGTGGGTTAAGTCCCGCCTCCACTACCCTATAGGACACCACTCCCATAAATCTTTGCTCCCTGCCCATGGCCGTGTTCGGTAACTAGCCTACTCCAGCCATTTTGGGAGGGAACTCCTGCTGCCATGGAGTCCATCAGGAAAGGAAAATTACGGTAAGTATTTTGATAGGAATTTTCCGTTTTCCTGACAGACTCCATGGCAGCAACGTGTGGGAAATAACTCGCCAAACACACTCGGGAGGGCAAAAATGCTGAACAAAAATGTATGTAACACTGTCAACCGACAGCACCTTTAAACCAAAATCAATGGAAGATAAACTGGTAGGTTCGACACAATAGTGAGCCATGAATGTATGAATGGATGACCAAGAGGCAGCCTTGCAGATAAACTCAGGAGCCACATGACGTGAAGCTGCCCAAGAAGTAGAGAGACTTCTCGTGGAATGTGCCGTAACCGCCTCAGGAGGAGCCAAGCCCTTCTCTTTAAAAGCCCACTGGATCGCCTGAACCACCCACGTGGCGATGGATCTGACCAAAGCCCAAAGGCCTTTGTTTTTACAGTGAAAAAGAACAAAAAGATAATCCGATTGCCGGAAAGAAGCTGTTGCCTCCAAGTATCGTTTCAGAATAATTCCCATGTCGAGAGGATGAAGATCCTGACTCCCAGCCGAATTAAAGGTAGGAAGAGTAATATCCTGAATTTCGTGGAAGACTGAGGTAACCTTTGGATTCGACCCCAGTATTGGCACTAGGACCACTCTGTCAGGAAAAAATGTGAGGAAAGGATCCTTTGATCCTAAAGACTGAAACCCAGAGACTCCTTTTGCTGAAGATATGGCTACCAAAAAAGATGTCATTAGGGACAATTCTTTGATTGAAAGTGTTCAGTCCAGTTGTGAAAAGAAGACGAGAACCAGCGGTAAATCCACTTGGGGAATCTAGGTTTCCTCTGTGGTCTAAGTCTAATTGCTCCTTTAAAGAATTGCTGAACCAAGGGATGTTTAGCCCAGGATACTCCAGAGACTTGTACACGAAGAGCGCTGACAGATAGGGGAATGTCTAGTCTGGACTGTAAGAGAGTCAAAACATCCTGAACCGTCAGATTACCATTAGAGCAAGACTTGGAAGACAAGTGACTTGTGAATCTAGACCAAATCCTCTCATACACCTGGTTGGTACTTTTCCTCCTTGCACTCATGAGAGTAGAAAAGGCCTCCTTGGGACAACCCAGAGCCTCTAATCTTCCCCTCTCAAAAACCAGACCCTCAGACATAGATGGGCCGGACAGGGATGGAGCTTCGAGCCCTGGGATAGAAGATCGGGTCTGAGAGGTAAGGGAATCGGATCTCTGACGCTGAGGAGCATTAGAAGCGGAAACCATGGCCTGTTGGGCCAAAGAGGTATTACAGCTATCACCTCTACTGCTTCTGATTTGAGTCTCCGCAGGAACTGTAGAATAATAGGAATCGGAGGAAAGGCGTAAGCTTTGTTGAACCGCCATCGATCCGTCAGTGCATCCACTCCGTAAGCCTGAGGATCCCGAAACCTGGAATAATACCTTGCCGGTTTCTTGTTGCAAGGAGAGGCAAATAGGTCAACCTCTGGGGAGAAACATAACGTTAGAATCCGCCTGAAAACTTCCTTGTGAAGAGACCATTCGTTGTTGTCCAGATTGACTCAAGACAGGAAGTCCGCTTGGACGTTCTGCGTTCCTGGAACATAAGTTGCTGTAATGCTGACCAGGTTCTTCTGAGCCCAAGACATGATTGGCTCTACCCCCTGAAGAAGGGACAGACTCCGAGTACCTCCTTGTCACCTTATATATGCCACTGCTGTTGTGTTGTCTAGTCCGAGAAGAACCGAAGTTCCTGAGATCAGATGACGAAAGGCTAGGAGCGCCCGGAAGGCTGTCTTTAATTCTAGAATATTCTACACCATCCCCCTGGAAGGGAAGTCCCAGGTGCCTTGTGCTACTTCCGTCAAACAGTGGGCGCCCCAGCCCCTGTTGCTGGCATCCAAAGTTATTGATATCCATGAGATGAGCCTTGGAGGAGCGAGATCGATCCTCGCTACGGCGCCCAGATCTTGAGGGTGAGCCGTGATGTTTAGACTTAGAATATGAATGCCGATGGTAAGACTTAGAAGAATCGCTTCCTCTATGCATTGACCTGCGTTGCTGTGCTGATCTAGATGGGCTAAGACAGAGATAGAAGAGACATACAGATAAGGAAAGAAAACACACTGACTAATACCGGACCACCCCCCCCCCTTACTTCCTCCCCAGACAGTACCTATTATGAGAGGGCTGGCCACATACCGGCGGAGGTGAGTCCATATCTCTAGGGGTTTCCATAAATGCTGCAAAGACATATAAGTAAGGCTGAGGGCATAAAACACACACACGCCCACCCCCTTCTCCCAGAAGGCCACCTACCTCCACAGCAGAAAACCTGGACAAGGGGAAGTCACGAAATAACCTGCAAGCATTCCCAAAGCCTGCAGGCTATTTTCTAAGTTTAAATAAAGCGCCTTAATGACGTCATCACCGCGTCCTGTGTACCGCTACAGCGCATGCGCGAATAGCGTCATCCCGCCGCCACCGCGCCCGCGCGAACCAAGCCTCGGTCCTGTGCCGTACGCGCGCATGCGCAGAACGAACGTACCGACGAAGACCCGGAAGTGAGCGCCGGTCTGGAACGCAGGCTAATCCGACCGTCATGCCTATACCCACATACACAGACATAGAAAACGAACGGAAAATGAAGGAGAAACGGCAAAAAACAAACACAAACTGCTGCCATGGAAAAGAGGAACAATCTTACCGCTCCCACACGATCGTCTCCAGGCCGAAGGTAAGCACCATACATACCGGACTTCTCAGGGCAAAATAGGTCACCTGCTATTTAGCTGGGCTATCCGACCAAATGCGCAGCCTGCCTGCCAGTGGCTAGGTTTCTGGCTTCCTCCAGCGCTTATATCCAATGCCCACTCCATACCCCGCTAGTAGCTAGGGCTTAGCGGAGTCATGCGACAATTCCATCCAGTCGCAATTCGGCCAAACCAACAATGGAACCGTGTGGGAGCAATCTTCAGGTAGAAAGACCATAATGTCTGGTCCTACGGAGGAGGACAAAAAAAGAACACGGCCATGGGCAGGGAGCAAAGATTTATGGGAGTGGTGTCCTATAGGGTAGTGGAGGCGGGACTTAACCCACACGTTGCTGCCATGGAGTCTGTCAGGAAAAGCTCCCATCGAATTTTTTCTGTCAGAAAATCTGACCGTGCAGCCGACAGGGGTATAAGACTCAAGAAAAATTTCTCTAAAGACAAGAAAAGAAATGGAAAATTGATCAATGTATGTGGCTCACAAAAAAAAAGGAAAGAAACAAAATATCAAAAAAATCGAAACAAATGAAATACAAGATAAATACCAAAAAATAATATGTCAAATCGCATGCCAAATCAAAGCCTATTGCCTGCAATGGCACTGTCCAAATCGTTGCGGCACCTCACCGATTCCAAAAAGTAGTTTCTGCATTACTTTTGGCGACTTCAGGGGAGATTTCAATAGACACCTGTGCATGAACCCACACAGATGTCTGTTAAATTGCCCCCTAAGACCCCTTTCACATTGGGGGCATTTTGCAGGTGCTATAGTGTTAAAAATAGCACCTGCAAACTGCCCTAAAAAAACTGCTCCATTCACTCCAATGTGAAAGCCCGAGGGCTTTCACACTGGAGCGTTGTGCTGGCAGGGCATCATAAAAAGTCCTGCCAGCAGCTTCTTTGGAACTCACCCCTCCTCCACCAATCCTTCCCATTGAAATCAATGGGGCAGCGCTGTCATACTGCCAGAAAAATGCTGCTGTGGCTGCATTTTATGGGCAGATTCAACCCCTTTTTGGCTGCTAGCGGGGGTTAAAACCGCCCTGCTAGTGGCCGAATAGTGCCACTAAAATGACGGCGGTGGCGGCACAGTGTGCAATGTGTCTAAGTCGGACTGAAATGCCGGTTTGAAATTGTGCGAGTTCAGCTGAACTTGCACATTTCCAACCCGCCCTCAATGGGAACGAAGGCTCAAAGCGTGCTGCTGTCAACCATGGAGGAGGGTATCCATCTGTGTGAAGACAAAAGAGGGGGAAGGGACAGACAGCACCACTGCTCTGGCGAAGTATGTTAATGTAAGCCTTTATTAAAACAATGTAAAAAGATCCTACTAACAAAGATAGATGCATCAGGAGCAATTAGGGGGATCAGTCTGTAACCCAGTGTCCGGATCGCTGAGAGTGTGCTGGCTCTTCCTAGGTGCTGAGCCACTACCTAATCTCCCTGTGCCAAAAAGGTCCACTGCATCAATGGCGCCACCAAGAAGCGTTTTGAGGAAGAGTCCCTTACCTGCATAGGCAGTTTTTTGGTAAGGACAAGTTTGATCCCATCTCCCTACCACCATTGTATATCTTTGATTGCTTTCCAAATATAATAAACAATGGAAACAAATGTTTGATCGGTAAGTCAAATTTGCCAATAAACCACAAATCAACTTGCATTCATAGTTACATAGTCAGGTTGAAAAAAGACACTAGCTCAACCAATAAAAAATAAAAAAACACAATCATGCAGCCCCATATACACAATCCTATACCCACAGTTGATCCAAAAACCCCAGCAAAGCCTGATGCAATTTGCTACAGCAAAAAATTCCTTCCTGATCCCCCGAGAGGCCATTGGATATTCCTTGGATCAACTTTACCTATAAATGTTAGTACCCAGTTATATTATGTACATTTAGGAAAGAATCCAGGTCTTTTTTAAAGCGATCTACTGAGCTGGCCAGAACCACCTCTGGAGGGAGTCTATTCCACATTTTCACAGCTCTTACTGTGAAGAAACATTTCTGTATTTGGAGATGAAATCTCGTTTCCTCTAGATGTAAAGAGTGGCCCTCTGTCCTCTGTGATGATCGTAAAGTGAGTAACTCAACACCAAGTTTACTACGTGGACCTGTTATGTATTTGTCCATGTTGCTCATATTCCCCCATAATCTCCTCTTCTCAAGAGAGTAACAATTCAGTTCCTCTGATCTTTACTCATAGCTGAGTTCCTTCATGCCTTTTATCAGTCTGGCTGCCCTTCTCTGCACTTTCTCCAGTTCCCTGATATCCTTTTTGTGAACTGGTGCCCAAAACCTAACTGCATATTCCAGATGAGGTCTTACTAATGTTTTTTACAGGGGCAAAATGATATCTCTCTGGAGTCCATACTTCTCTTAAAGTCGAAGTAAACCCATGGATTTAAACAGTTTAAAAAAAAAAAGCATGTCGGGAATGCTAACTGCACATTGGCTGTGCTCTCAGCGAAACTATCAAACCATCCAATGGCTGGTGTCATAACGACTCACATATGCAGCACCATAGCAGTTGAAGATGAAACAGAGGCAAAGATGGCAGCTTCCTTGGCTGAAAATGATAGGGGAGTTTACTTCCACTTTAATACAAGAAAGGACTTTGCTCGCTTTGGAAACTGCAGCTTGGCATCGCATGCTATTATTGAGCTTATGATCTACCAAAACTCCCAGATCCTTCACCACCATTGATTCTCCCAGTTGTACTCCCCCTAGCATGTATGATGCATGCATATTCTTAGCCCCCAAGTGCATAACTTTACATTTATCAACATTAAACCTCATCTGCCACATAGTTGCCCAATGAAACCGTGCATTCAGAATGATTAATTTGTGTTTGTACCTGAAGAAAATACCAGTACAGGTGGTATTATCAGTATTAAATAGAATCTATATTCAGCAACCTGTGAATCCAGAGCCGTCTTTAATTTTGATTGGGCCTTGGGCAAACATTTTATTGCCCCCCCCCCCCCCCCCTCCATTCTGAGACATACAAAAAATAGCAGGTAGACTCAAAATCCGTTTACTGCAGCAGATCACGCAGTGATTGCAATTGTTCGCCAGAGGTTACAGCCTATCCTTACTGCTCACTGGCTGGTTGTTAGAGTTTACAACACATAATTTCTGCTTGCCAATTGGTTGCAAGAGGTTAATGCACATCATTACCACTTACTTATTGGCTGCTAGAGATTAAAGCAGATCATTACTGTTCGCTGATTGGTTTCTACAGGTTAATGCACATCATTACCTCTCACTGAACAGTGGAGCAATCCTAAATAATTGAGCAAGTAAAGGGGCACATTAATACACATACTGCAGGAGAGTGTCAGAGAGTGCAGACATACTACAGGAAAGGTTCAGAGACTGCGGACATACTTCAGGAGACAATCAGAGACTGCGGACATACTGCAGGAGATTACCAGAGACTGCGGACATACTGCAGGAGATTACCAGATACTGCGGACAGACTGCAGGAGATTACCAGAGACTGCGGAAATACTGCAGGAGACAGAGACTGGGGACATACTGCAGGAGACAATCAGAGACTGCGGACATACTACAGGAGACAATCAGAGACTGCGGACATACTGCAGGAGACAATCAAAGACTGCGGACATACCACAGGAGACAATCAGAGACTGCGGACATACTGCAGGAGATTACCAGAGACTGCAGACATAATACAGGAGACAATCAGAGACTGCACACATACTGCAGGAGACAACCAGAGACAGCGGACATACTACAGCAGACAATCAGAGACTGCGGACATTATACAGAAGACAATCAGAGACCGCGGATATTATACAAGCGATGGTCAGAGAACTTTCAGCAACACACAGTTTTACAATTGAATAACACAGCTCAGCAGTCAGGCATTTTATGGGTGTAAGGACATACCTGGCCAGTCAAACTCACTACATACATTTAGAGGTGTATGGACGGGGCTTCCATTCTCTGCTCTCACTACACCAGCCAGGAGCTCCACTGATGCTTTGTAGGGGGGCCCCATTACCCGTGAATTGGGGCCCTGATGAAGGTTTTGCAGAGTGCACAGAGGACACGGGAGGCTGTATTTCTGCGCTAGCCATCTGAGAGGGGGTGGGGCCAGGAGCTCCACTGATACTCTGACTCCGCCCCCGTGCAGCCTGTATGCTCCGAACAGAGCAGCTGTAGTGAGAGCCAGTGATCGGAGTGGGAGCGTCAGTGGAGCTGCCGGCCCTGCCCCCTCTATACTGGCTGGGGAATACAGAGGTCCGGGGGTGGGACCAGGAGCTCCACTGACGCTCCCACTCCGATCACTGCCTCTCACTACAGCCGCTCTGTTCCGAGCATACAGGCTGCACGTGGGCGGGGTCAGAGCGTCAGTGGAGCTCCCGGCCCCGCCCCCTCTCAGATGGCTAGCACGAGAATACAGCCTCCTGTGCACTCTGCAAAACCTTCATCGGGGGCCCCAATTCATGGGTAGCAGCGCGGGCCCCCCTACAAACATTGGGCCCTGGGCAAGTGCCCCGTTTGTCCTGCGCTAAAGACGACCCTGTGTGAATCAATTAAGGGGGAAAGGGGGGGAGAACACAGTGCTCTTTGTACTATCCCATTGGGTCCCCTCATAGTGTTAGGGACCCAATCATTACCCTTAAAGGAGTTGTAAAGTCTCAAGGTTTCTCCCCTTAATGCATTGACGTGAAAAATCTTCTGTGCTGCAGCACCACCCCAGAGCCCCCCCCCCAATTTTCCTTACCTGAACCCGATCGTTCCAGTGACAGGGACAAGCACAGCAGCTCCAACCAATGTCTCAGGTCCTCATTGGATTGATTGATAGCAGCAGGAGCCATTGTCTCCCGCTGCTGTCAATCAAATCCAGTGACATGGAAGCCAGGGGGTGGGGACGAGTCCTTCTCTCTGTGTCAATAGTCGCAGCAGCGTGCCCGCACGAGTGCCCCCATGGAGAGCGGGTCTCCGTGGGGGCACTTGAGAAGAGGAGGAGCCAGGAGCGCCACAGGGGGACCCCAGAAAAAGAGGTTCGGGGCCACTCTGTGCAAAACTCTTGCACAGAGGAGGTAAGTATGACATGTTTGTTTAATAGTAAAGCTTTGGTTTTTTTTTTTACTTTAATTGAATCCCTGAGCATGTGCAGTAACTCAAATAAGGATATTAAAGGAGGGGATTGCAGGCTGTGAGTGGGTGTCACCTGCATAATTAGGGGTGGGGCTGCCCAGAAAGTGGGTGTGATCTTTGTGGAACTGCTGGGAAGGGGGGCATGGTAAGTGTGGGCCATTGGTGGGGTGATAGTGTCCTGGAGACTGGGATGAACATGCTGGCAAGTATGACCTTCCAAGAAGAGATTTTTCATAGAACAGCAGGATATTCTCAGTGTCCCCCACAGCTGTTTGCATGTAATGTATAAAGGATCAGCCCTGGGTGCAAACGGTGAATTACTTTCAATGGGGCTTACCACCTGCCGCTAATTGTTGGGAACCCCGCTGTGTCCCCCATGGGTAATCACAAGTGTAATTGGGGCCTTAGTAGGTGGGGAGTAAGGTTGGTTTCACGTGGGCGATCTGATCAGGTCTGCCTGTCAGTTTTTCAGGCGGACCATCCATTGTTCTCTATGTCCGCCAAAAACAGACGGATGGGGGATGCATTCCCCATCAGTCTGGTGGATCGGATCTGATGACAGTCGGATAGAAATGTACAGGCAGTCCATTTCCAGTTGACTGTCCCATAGAGAACACCAAGGCTGTGTCTGCTCTGCATAGCGGATGGATCCTCCTCTGAGCAGGTAGATGCTCTTTATGGAGTCTACCCCGTGTGAAATGTGCCTAAAGGTTCCAGGGCCACCAACACCTTGGATCTATGAATGATTTCACCACTCAAAGAATTCTGTGGGGCTTTGTCCTTCCACAGTTAAAAAAAAAACACTTGAGTTATGTGGTCATGTGACTGATTGCTATAAGTGAAAATAAAAGGTATTTCCTTCAGAGTTATATGCAACAAATATAAGAGAATATGTGTAGACAGGTGCAGTTTATTTTCTTCAATGTAGGTGGCGCTCAACCACAGTGGCATTGCAGTCGGAGTGGAAGTCAAGAGGAACATGATTTCTCAATAGGTTCCTGGGAATCCGATGAGAATCTGCAGCCCCATGTGACTCTGGTGGCCATCTTGGGTCAGGCAGAGCCTATTTAAAGCCCTGGCTCCTGGACTTGGCAGGCATTTCGCATGTGGGTAGTGTAGGAATGGGTCACCCCTCTGGCAGGAACAGATATTAGCGACATGGAGATGTTACAGATGATCAAGGAAATAATAGAGGCATAACATCCTTCCTGTAGACTTCCCCATTTGGGTACAGACCAGCCAGGCCACATTTTGCCCCTCCAGAGAGACGCTGCTGGCACATCTGAGACCTGCTCTGCTACACAAGGCTGTTACATTCTGTGAGTGTTCCCGGTCGGGCGCCTTCCTGCTGGGCTCGCTGTGAATTGTTGAACTTTAAAATGAATACAAGTTCTGTTGTCTGTAACTGGACACTGAGGCTCCATTCACATCTTGGCGTTCCGGATCGTGGGCGAAATCGTTGCGATTCTGCCCACGAATCCCAAACTGTGGGACACGCTTGCAATTCTGTTACTTTCAGTGGCACTCCAATTGTGGTGTGATTTTATTGTGATGTCGCCCCAAGGAATCGCGGTAAGTGCCGGTTCACACCCGTATCGCATAGAACTCGCAGGCAGTTCACACTGCCCTATGCAAACCGCTGCGTGTGTCAATAGAAAGTTAATGACACCCCCCAGATCAGTTTGCATATCGCAATGTTCACACCCATGCCATCTGATTCTGGTGCACACAAAAAAAAGAGTCCCGCACGATTTTGGTCCCAATGTGATGCAAATTCAGCCATATAAACGGTACGGCTGAATTCGCATCGCACAGACATCGCATGTGATATGCACAGCAGTGCGGTGAGAATCACATGCGATGTCTGACATTGCACAAGTGTGAACCGGCACTAGAATTGCACAAACAAGAAGTGCGCATGCGCGAGGCTTCCAAGATGGCCGCGATCATCTAAAGCTCCGCTGCCTCGCGGAACAACGGAACCCCTACCGCACGGCACGGCTACCCTTCCGCTTCCCGAGCTATAGGGGCGGAATCCCGAAGTGTTGGGGCACATTTCTGAATGACCGGTGGACTGGCTAAACGCAATCTCGGCCCGCTGTTCGCTTCATTGGACGTGAGGGAGAAATCCAAGATGGCCACCGCAGCACAGCTCCTGTCTCAGGATCACAGATCCGCAGGCACAGTGGATTTCAGGTCAGATACAGACTTTCCTCCTCTCCACGCCACCCCAGGCAACCCCAGGGGTCTCCCCAAGGAAGCCACACCGTCCCCGGCCTCCACGGTCTCTCTGCTGGAACGCACCATCCAGGAGTTCTCTCCCTCCCCAGCGGGGACCTACAGAGCTACCCAGACCGCCATGGCCCCCCACGAGGCTGCTCATACAGACCCAGTCTCCCACATGGATGCCCTGTTTGGCAAATTCTCTGAATTATTAGAGAGGGGCCTCTCCCAAACTGCCTTGCAAATCACGGGGGAATTGAAAGCTGATTTTATTAACCTAGGCTCCCGGATCGAAACGATCGAGCATAAAATGGAGGATACCATAGCCAGATCCATCCAAAACTCCAGACACATCTACTCAGTACAGGAGCAATTGGACATAGCCATGGCCCGTATAGATGACCTCGAAAATAGGTCACGCAGATATAACGTCAGAATTCGCGGGCTTCCAGAATCAATAACTGATGTGTCCAGGGCGGTGCAAGACCTCATTCAACAGCTAATCCCTGACATCCCAGCTACTAAGCTTGAACTTGACCGGGTCCATCGAACCCTCGGCCCCCCTAGGAAGGATGGCACCCCGCGAGATGTTCTGGCCAAGCCACATCACTTCTCGGTGAAAGAAGAATTCATGAAGAGAGCCAGATCCCTGCAACACGTCAATTACCAGGGTCACCAGGTTCAGATCTTTGCGGACCTCTCCCCCTCCACGATACAGAGACGAAGAGCTCTAAAACCCCTCTTGCTTGCAATGTCCCACAAAGACATAAAATACAAATGGGCATTCCCTTTTGCGGTCAGGTTCACGGACAAAGGGAAGTCTTTTGCCTTCTCCACTTTTCCCGAGGGGGAAAAGCTCCTCACCAAGCTGAAAATCATCTCTCAAGAAGCTGACATGGACACTTCTAACCCTAGCCAGGGATCTAACAAACGACCCACTCCTAACAGCCCACAATCCCCGTTGTGGACCTCCGGAAGAGCCAAGAAGGTCAAGGATAATGCACCCACCTGAGCAACTTCCAATCCCATTATCAGTCTCTCCATTTTGTGACTGACCGTCCGAGGTCCTGGAGAGGGCCGGAGGACTGCTCCCCAAACTTGGAAAGTTTGGCCCTCCAACCCTTTTTGCCCTCCCCTTGCCTAGGACTTGTGCTACCCTTGTTCTACCCTTATCCCCATTGCCTCCAATAATCCGGGACGCTATGCAGTACTTTGTCCATCTACTAGACTGCCCGTAACCCCGCATATAATTTTTTTTTGTTTACATCCCCTCGAAATGGGCCCTAAGGTTGCTTTGAGGATTTCCCAGGGGGTTGCATTCCTCAGCACCCCCCCTGGATGTACCATCCTTCCTTATGCCTTAGGAACAGCGTTCATTTTTTAGCCCCAGTGTCTTCTAGGCATTATGTTTAGCCGTGCCTCAAAAGAAAAGTTCCTTTTTATGTATATTGCAGCTTTTATGTTATTGCTATTTAAAGTTGATTTCACAGTTCGGGTAGTTACCCGACTAGGGGTCCCCAGTTCCGCGAGGGACCACATGTGTAACTCTCCCTCCCTCGGCCTTTCCCAGGCGTCTGAGGGTCGGGACTTCTGACCTCATGGGTCGGTTGTCTTCATTGTGTTTGCTTGGGATTTCGGGGGGTGTCTCCTGCCCTGATCTCCTCTTTCTCTTCTCAGGAACCCTTTCTTTCCTTGCCCTTTCTCCCCTTCTCTTCCCCCTTGATGGTAAGCTTCCCCCGTTGAATGTTTGCATGACACTATTTTTTTTCTCCTCAGGTTGGGCTGAGCCAATCCAGCCGAAATGGTATCCTGGGAGATATCCTTGGGCCACCGATCTCAATGCCCTTACCAAGAACCCAGCTATAGATTGGGTAAGTGAGGTCGTTTTCAGATGCTGGGCTCCCCCTCTGCTCCATGGCTGACCCACAGGCTGCTAGGCTTAAGATAGCCTCCCACAACATTCAGGGTCTTAATTCCCCCATCAAACGGAGAAAAGCCCTCGATTACTACAAATCCCTGAAACTAGATATAATTCTGCTTCAGGAAACCCACTTTCCTATCCGGTGTAGTCCCAAGTACCTACATGCCCACTTCCCTCAGTTCTTCTTAGCCAACGCGGAATCCAAGACCAAGGGGGTGGCCATTTTGATGGCCAAAACATGCAAATTCAATAAGAGTTTTGAAAAAGCGGATCCGGAGGGCAGATTTTTACTTGTTAAGGGCACTGTGGGGGACCAACTTTACTCCTTGGTCTCCTACTATGCCCCGAACACGGGTCAGGCCAAATTCTTCGAATCCATGCTACGTACCTTAGCACCTCTTTTAGAGGGGACGGTTATTGTCGGAGGAGACTCTAACGTCGCCTTTGATCAAGGTCTTGATAAATCCTCCCCCTCACGTCCCCGCTTAACCAGGCCCACGAAGGCAAGCTTACGGATTGCCAAATTGCTACACGCTCATGGGCTATCCGATGCCTGGCGGGAATTAAACCCCACAAAGAGAGACTACACTCACTTCTCAGCGCCTCACCAATCATATGCACGCATAGACCACATACTTGTCCCCTCCTCGCTCCTTCCCAGGATGCTCAAAGCCTCCATCACTGACACAGTGATCTCAGATCACTCTCTTGTAATTGTGACGGCCCTGGGGGGCTCGAGTGGGAGACATCCTAGGCATTGGAGGTTAAATGAATCCCTCCTTTCGGAGCCATCACGAGTTATAGATCTCGACAAAGCATTGAAGGAATATTTTTCTATTAATGCGACTCCTGATGTCTCCCCCGAGACCCTGTGGGCGGCGCACAAAGCTTACATTAGGGGAAAATTCATGCAATTGGGTTCTCAAATAAAACGGGAAAGGCAATCAACCATCCTGAAGCTAGAAGAGGAATACTCTAAACTCAGAGCTCTTCACAAAAAGGACCCCCTCCGTACCCCCACGGCCATACTAGACAGGACTCGCTTAGAACTAAATCTCGCCCTCACCACGAAAGCTGAAAAATCAGTTAGGTGGGCTGGCCACAAATTTTACTCACAGGCGGATAAAATAGGCACTCTCCTGGCCAATAGACTCTCCCCTAGAACCAAGCTGAGCACCCTCCCTCGGATCAGAAGCGCGGGACTCCCGCCCACGTCTAATCCGGTCACAGTTCTGAATGCCTTTCAGAAATTCTACACCTCTCTCTACAGTAGCTCCCCACCCCCCAAAGATAACCTCCTCCCAAAGTTTTTGGAGGGTCTGCCCATCCCGGCCTTATCGGACGTTCACAAACAAGTTATGGAAGCCCCCTTCCAGACAGAGGAGATACTGGAAGTCATTAAGACTCTTAAAAAAAGCTCCGCCCCTGGTCCCGACGGCCTTTCGATCCCTTACTATAAAGCCTTTGCCAACACACTAGCTCCCCACCTGGCCAATCTCGGTAACCATAAAGCTAATGGAGACCCCCTGGATCCCCACCTAAACACGGCGTATATCACGGTCATCCCCAAACCTGGCAAAAACTTGGAAGATGTCAGCAACTACAGACCGATTTCCCTTATTAATAATGATCTCAAAATTCTTACGAAAGTTATGGCCAATAGGTTAGCCTCCTTTATTGGACGCTATGTCCACAAGGATCAAGTTGGTTTTATTCCCGGCAGACAGGGACCTGATCAAATTCGGAGGGCGATCGACATTATCTCCATTTTGCAGTCTAATTGGGAAGGGGGATCCGGACAATCTGGCTTCCTCCTTTCCTTAGATATTCAAAAGGCTTTCGACTCGGTCTCATGGCAGTACATCTTCCAGCTCTTTGACAGGTGGGGATTTGGGGCTCGCTTCCTTGGCTTATTACAGGCCTTATACTCCCAGCCGAAGGCCCAAATTCGAATGCAGGGATACCTTTCTGAGCCAATTCCCATCACCAGGGGGACCAGACAGGGGTGCCCCCTATCCCCCCTCATATTTGCAATAGCCATTGAAACACTGGCGATCGCAGTCCGCCACAATATGGACATTAGAGGTGTCCAATGCGGTAGTCAAACGCACAAATGTGGACTCTTCGCGGACGACATACTGTTGTTCCTCACTTCCCCCCTCACAACTCTACCCAACTTATCCCGAGTATTGGACGACTTTGCCAAGGTCTCAGGCTTGAGGGTTAATTACTCCAAGTCTGTGGCGTTGAATGTTTCTCTCCCCACTCACCAAGTCCTCTCACTCAAACAATCCTTTCCGTTCCAATGGAGTGACACTGCCATCCAATACTTGGGTATCTCCCTCACACCTAAAATAGAGATGCTATATGCCCACAATTACCCCAAATTATACAGACAGCTGGAAACTGACCTCTCCTCATGGTCTAAACATGAATTATCCTGGCTTGGCCGGATTAACTCCATAAAAATGACCCTTCTCCCCAAAATCCTTTACTACTTTCGAGCCCTGCCAATACCAGTTCGGAAGGACCACCTTTGCTCTCTGCAAAGCAAAATACTGAAATATATTTGGGGTAATAAGGGATACCGTCTACCGCAAAACACGCTCTTCCTGCATAGACGCAGAGGGGGGCTGGGTCTGCCTAACCTCCACAAATACTACCTTGCAGCTCGCCTAGCCCAACTCTCCTCGATCTACTCCAAATATGAGAAACCGGATTGGCAGTCCATAGAACGCTGTGCGGTACCCTCCTATACACTAGATTTTTTATTATGGTGCCCGCCCAAAGCCAGGCCGCCCATCATGTCCCCATCCCTTTCTCACTCCTGTGCCCTATGGGACGGCCTTCGCAAAGAGCCTTCCCTAGTCTCCACTATAAGACCCCTTGCTCACATGTTTCGTAATCATGACTTCCCCCCCGGTCTGAACATTGAGGCCTTCAGATGGTGGTTGGACAAGGGACTATACCGGATAGGTCACTTTTTTAATTCCAGGGGTCCGATTTCCCTAGCTTATTGTATCGAACACTTAGAGCTACCAAACACAGAGAGGTTCCGCTTCCATCAAATATCTCACTACTTGAACTCACTTTGGAAAAACAAACCCCTTCCTCCTCCCTTTACTGAATATGAAGCCTGGTGTGGTGGAGTCGGGGAGCAGAGGGGTGGTATTTCAGTGATCTACACGGCTCTCACTTCCCCAACGGGTAAATCCCCCTATATGACGGCTTGGGAATCTGATCTCCAGACCTCTGGGAGTCTCGAATCCTGGCAGCTGGCCTTAGCCAGATCCTTTCGTGGGATCCAGAACACCTCACTAATGGAGGCTAGCATTAAATTGATAACCAGGTGGTACCTCACTCCAGTAAGGCTAGCCAGAATATATCCCACGGCTAATCCCTTATGTTTCAGGGGGTGCCAACTTCGTGGCTCCATGATCCACATCTGGTGGGAATGCCCTAGACTCCGTTCGTTCTGGACTAAAATCTTCAACTTGATTTACTTAGTCACGGGCTGCCGGGTTTCGAGAACTCCAGAGGTTGCGTTACTCAATACCCCGATTCCTTTGATGTCTGGTAACATTCAGAGACTAACTTATTTTATTCTATTAGGAGCCAAAATTGCGATTGCCTCCGCATGGAAGCAACCCAAACCCTCCTTCCTCGCAGTTAAGAGGAAGATATCGTGGATAATGTCCCAAGAAAAACTATCAGGTATTCTGTCAGACACCACACCTAAATTCCGAAAGGTGTGGGACCCTTGGGCCCGTTACATGGGAATCTCTCTGCTGCCGGGGGTACCCCCAGGCCCTCCCCTAGGAACCAGACCTCACCCCTAAAGCACCCATTCTTACATTGATTGCGAAACATTCCCTCGCTATATCCTTCCACCCTTTCAGGACATAGCTTACCTCCCCCGACCCCTCTGTTCTCCTCTTCTCCTCCTTTCTTCTCTTCTCTGTCCTTCTAGTCGTTCTAAGATTTTGGTTTGCTCAACAGAGCTGTAATTGACAGGTTCACCATTCAGTCCAATTTAATGTTGCGGTACCCACGGCAGACGATCCTCCGACTGTTTTTCCCCTCTGCGAGGGAGGGGCCTGGGAGGACACTCCCTCATCCTGGCACAGCAAGTTCCCTATTAGGGGTGTCGGGATGGGGGCTCCTGGGAGTTACCCTAATAGTTCTACCTGGTGGGCTCTCCCGGGGGGACACCCCCCGGTTACCTCTTATTGATGTAGCCCCTCGATAAGGAAGGGCTTGCCGACTGTACACTCTTGATATTGTCTGTTTTTCACTAATGTCTCATGTTTTCTTTACTTACATTGTGACAGCAGGCCTTCCCTGCTACTGCTAGTTTGTGTACTGTTTTACGTATGTAAGTGCCTTTAATATAAAATAAAATATTTTGAAAGTAGAATTGCACAAACAAAATTGCAGGATGCCTATCCCCCCATTTTGGGCAACAGGCATCCCGCAATTTTATTTGTGTCATTTTACAATGATTCATCGGGTGACAATTTGGCAAAATCGCGCCATGATTGGGCTGCCACTGAAAGCAAAATTGTAGCGATTCTGCTTGCGATCCAGAACGCAATGGTGTGAAAGGAGACTGGAGCCTGTTTACTGCAGTCACATCAGCCCACATACTAGAGTGTTCATTGTCTGTCTTTGGGTGGGGTGGAGCCCTATACATATGTTACTATGGGCCCCATGTGGGGTTCCATTGACCACTGCCCTATACTACCCAAGACAGTTTGGGCTTTAGCTATACTTTCCTATGGAAGAGTGTAAAGAGATGCTATGAAGAAATGAATGGCCAGGCCTTCCCTCCACAGTCCGGGATCCCTCCACAGTCCGGGGTCCCTCCACAGTCCGGGGTCCCTCCAGGGTGCCGAGTGATGATGGAGAGGAATGCTCAGCTCTGACAACATTCCTGAACTTTGGAATCCTGATATTCCATATATGGGCACAGTGCTGTCAGAGGGGGCGGGGCCGGGACCTCCCACACACACACTGCCCAATAGAGGAAGAAGAGGGAATCTGTGCGCCACTTGAACAGTCTTTGTAGGGAGTTCCCGGCTGTCACACACCACGCCCCTTTGTGCCGGAGGATCCGTCCTCGGGAGAAGCTGGACACTCACAGCCTGCCGGGAGAAGACTCCACACCTCCCTCCTCCATCCATCCATCCATCCCTCCGGACTATGACCACCAAACGTGTCGTCCTCACCGGACCCGCACCATGGGGCTTCCGACTGGTCGGGGGAAAAGACTTCGATCAACCTCTAACCATTTCCAGGGTAAGTCCCAGCTGTGATCTCTATAGGGGATCCTCTGTGTGTGGACATCTCCCAGCTGTGATCTCTATAGGGGATCCTCTGTGTGTGGACATCCCCAGCTGTGATCTCTATAGGGGATCCTCTGTGTGTGGACATCCCCCAGCTGTGATCTCTATAGGGGGAGATCGGGGATTCTCTGTGGACATCTCCCATATGTGATCTCTATGGGGGGGAGATCAGGGATCCTCTGTGTGGACAACTCCGAGCTGTGATCTCTATGGGGGGAGATCAGGGGTCGTCTGTACCCCCATACACTGTCATAGAAGAGGCTCCTCTCCTTTGATCTCTATGCATGAGATGACTGGCAGGGTGGAGTACACAGTGGTTTCCTGAGTTCTATGTGATATTCTGTCTACTTTTGCAAATTCATGCTCAGCCTGCTTCACGGCAGCTGCTGGTGGACTACAAGTACCAGCATGCCCCTCAGGCAGCACTGCTCTGCAGTATCGGATTAATTACAGACAGAATGCCAGTTTATTAAATCCAGACTTGGAACAACCACAGATATGAGAGGGAGACTACAGTATACACTATGCAAGCTCCTTTACATCTATCAGCTTGTGTAGAACAAGGGCCAGTCTGATTGGATACAAACCAAATGAACCGTAAAGTGTGGTGTGTGATTTTATTTTTTTTTTATTTTTTTTTATAGCAAACCTGTTATTTTTACTTGCTCTGTGCAATAGACTTGCACAGAGCAGCTCCAATCCTCTTCTGGGCTCCCCCGCCCATGCTCCTGGCTCCTCTTGGTAGGTGCCACCATAGGAAGCCACATTCTTTAGTGGCACATGTGTGTGCTCAATCCTGAGCCACACTGCCTGCATGCATGGACACAGACAGTACAGCTCGACCCCAGCCCCAATCTCTTGTCACAGGATTTGACTGACAGCAAGCTAAGTTTATGGGGGGGGGATTAAGATAATTAAGATTAAAAAAAAAAAAAAAAACTTTTTTTATCTTAATTTAGGGAAAGCATTTAAAAAAAAAAAGGAAACCTGTTATACTTTTTTCTCGGGTCCTCCACTGGTGCTTCTGCCCCCTTCCTCCTGCCAGTTGCCCCCACAGCAAACCGCTTGCTATGGGGGCACCCTAGCTGAGCCACTGCTCTGTCTGTCCATTCAGACACAGAGTGCAGCTTGGCCCTGCCCCCCACTCTCTCCTCATTGGCTCACTGGCTGTGATTGACAGTAGTGGAAGCTAGTGGCTCTCACTGTTGTCTCAACCAATGAGGAGGACGAGAACCAGGACAACCAAGGCTCTTGTGCACATCGGTGGATGAAGACGGGGCTCAGCTCGGTATTGGGGGGCTTCTGCACATAGAATGCGTGAAGGTAAAAAAAAAAAAACCTTAAGCATTTACAACCACTTTAGGGTAAAAAATGTTTAGGCTTTAGAACCACTTTAATGTTTGTCATCCTATTACAAAGCTTTGGTAACTCTAAAGGAGATTGTGCAACCAGATTGTATCGTGTATGGCCAGCTGTCATGTTTGGTCTATAATTGTGCATGGTGTCTTCTGCTGAGTGTATGAGTTCATGGTTTCAGTATATTCCCATTCTTGAAAGAAAAATAGTAGTGACTGATTGGTAATGTTTTTAAATGAGAGGGGGGGGGGGGGGGGGTGGGATTGTAGATGTCACAATCTGTCAAGTTTTTTTTTATATGATCATTTCCCATTCTGATCATTATCGAACTGATTACAGGACAATCGTTCTATGTCTAGGAGTAGCCCTAGGATCGCCATACATGTTACAGTCTGCTGTACAACCAACTTTAGATTTACCAAAATGATGTACTATGAGGACCTACCTTGCAGGAAAGAAATTTGCACGGTCTATATTCTTCCTAAGCTATCCAATCTAAATTTTGATTAGGCTTCCTGTACTATATAATTATTGGCAGATCTAAAGGCGATTGTACGATTGCACACAGTGAAAGATGTCGCTGATTGAAGCTTCTGGATCTCAATCGCTAGCTGGGAGCGACCTCTTGCCTCAGCTCAGCTACAGAGGAATCGTCTGGCTGACATCAGTATTACGTTTAGTACACACGATCAGAACGATTGTTTGATCTTTTTATTAACACTTTGCTTTCCAGAGCTGATATGGACTATTCAGATGGACATCTTTCTTGTTAATGACCATAACGTTTGAATTTCATGTAATTAGTACAGTATTCGTCCTATAAAATCGAATGAGCTAGTCTATGCATAATTGGTAACAAAGTATAACCATAGACTGTAGGCAGTTGTTCTCTGTGGTTTGAGAGTTTTGATACCCTTTTCAGCATGGGACAGGAACCCTGGCCCTGGAATTTCTGGCCCGCCCTGGCATCTTTTAGAAAATTCAGATTGTCTGGGGAATGGGGGGGGGGAAATCATCAATCATGTGACTACTGTACTGTAACTGCCTGTCACAGTGGTCACATGATCACAAGCTCAGTGTGTTGGGAGCGCACAGTGAGCACGCTCCCAGCACAGAAACCGTGACGCATGCGTGATGTGTGGGCATTTTTAAAGTGGATGTAAACCCCCATTTATGAAAGTTGAACTAAGCACACATATCTGTAGTGTTTACTTATCTCTCTCCAAAGCTCTAATGCCCCATACACACGATGAGATTATCGGACGAATGAACGTCCGTTTTTTATTGCATGCTAATCTCAGATCGAATCTGATGAGTTTACTAAAGTCACGAAAATTCCCGCACGACATAAAAAAAATTCGTACGTGATGTCATGTGTTGTAATGCATTTGTATTGCATTTTCGAACGATAGCTGTACTGATTACACGAAAATCGTACGATCTAGCATCGTACGAAAAAAATTTCCGTGCACGTCCGATAGAATAATATCGGATGTACTGTTCGAATCGGCTCTCGAAAGCTCTGTACTAACGATCCGATTATCGTACGATCGCATCGAAAGCGGTATTTTCCGTACGATTTTCGTATCGTGTGTACGGGGCATAAGTGTAGTTTCTCTCTGGTGCTTTGTTCCTCGGTTATCAGCATGAGTCATTCCTAAGACGCATGAGATAACAGTAGCTGAAAATTTGTGTCATTCCTCTTCCTGGAGGGGGGGGGGGTTGTCTCTCTCCTCCAATCAGCTCACACACAGAGTAAACCCAGTCTCCTCACCCACTCCTATGTGCTGCTGAAAGAGGAAGAAAGATTTTTGTTTTTAACATGATGTACACTTTCTAAATGTGTAGAAAGCTGAAGACAGCAGATATACAATTAAAACTTATATAGGGAGATTTGTTTCATCCCTGTGTATCTTCTGAAGCTATTTACCTCACTGGGCATATGTGAGGGTTTACATCCACACCAAGGTCTAACTTTTTGCTGCCAAATGTCTTATCTGGGAGGCAACAGGTTAATTGCACCTGCCATTTTACCACCTACAGGGCATTGTTGGGGCTCTTTCACATGGGTGATAAAAAGCGGGCGGTTGAGTTGCTCCCCACCTAAACCCAGAAATGCAGCTGCTAAGGGTTGTACACATGCCATGGCCACGATGCTTTGCTTCTCAGCCAAGGCAAAAATGAAATGGCGTGTTGCATTTGGAGGGCAATGCCATCCTTGAACACAACCTATTCAAGTGAATGGGGGCACGTCACTGCCGCCCTGCAACTATGTGCCAGTGGACACAGTTGCGGCATGATAGGTTGGCTTTTTTGGGTTAAAGGCTGGGTCACCCACAATCCCTGTGTTCAGTGTGTGTTTCCACATGCACAATTGCACACAGTTTTAATGCATTTTCAGTGCGCTTGTTTACATTCCTGTGCGCTTAGGATCCCCCTAGTGCTTTTGTATGTTTACATGCAAACAAATGACTGCTGCTGTATGTGTGTGTGTGTGTGTGTGTTTTTTTTTTTTTTTTTTTTTTGAGAGCCATATTACTGAACGCAGTGGGACCAGCTATGGTTGGATGGATATATATAGATATTTATATCTATATCTATATCTCTATATCACCTGTCAAATGTCTTTGAAGAGCTATCACCGCAGAACGTTTTTCAGAGGGATGGAAATAACAGTATACAGGTGAATGAGCTCTCGGGCCGGTGTCGACAGTCTTTTGTTTGGTTTAGAACAAATCTATAGGAATGCAGAAACGGCTGAAGAAGGCCAAAAACAGGTCAGCAGTGCCTACAATGAACTCTGATGCTCTTTTCACATAGGCGCCCTCTGTTCCTTCCCCTCAGGGTGTCCTCTGTTCCTTCACATCAGGGTGCCCTACATGCTTCCTCTTCTGGGTCAGATCAGAATGGAATCTCGTGTGTGTGTGTGTGTTATTGTGATGGAGGAAAAACTGATCCATGTAATCCCTACAGGCAGCCAGATGTAAGAATATGTGTGTCCGCCTATCTGGTCAGGTCCGCAAAACCGTTACAAAAACGTCTTGCTTTTGGTCTGACGAACCTGAATGGACCCAGATGTAAACGGACGCACGTCCACTTATATTGAGCCATATATATGGATACATTGCAGGCTGTTTTTGATCTGTCTTGTCAAAGTTAGAAAACAGACTGATAGGACACTTTTGTGTGAAAGGGGCCTTAGAAGGATCCTAAACTAATGTCAGAAGTACACTGCATTTGCCCATTGATCCACATTCACATGGTGCTGAAGCCCATGTGCCATAATCAGTCATTTTTTTATTTGACTGGAATTGCTGGTTCCTGCATGTGGGCAGGCCGTGTAATGCAGGCCATACATAAGTCGCATTCCAAAATAACTTTATTTTCGGAAATTGTAATTAAGAATCTTTGTTCAAATTTCGCACCTGTGCTGCAGGAAAGTTTGATTTTTGTGTGGTCATCGAATTTGAATGATCGGCATGTTGGAAATTGTTTGAGCTAACAGATTTCGAATCCATGATTAGAGAATTGCGCATGAAATGTAATGGAAAAAAGAAATGCACATGAGCTGTGACCTGGAAAGAAAAGAAGATTTCTGGCACTGAAATGTCTTTTCTGTAACATGAGGTGAAATTGAAGGCTTGGTTGGTTGAATTTGGAAGTCAATGGTGGCACCATCAGATTACAAAACGCCCAAAATTTCTGATTTTCAAAAGGAAAATTTGTTCGGAATACGACCCATGTATGGTCTGCATACGTCTATGGTGATGCAGTAGCTGTACAGCCACGGCTGCTCGTCCTAATTTGACAGGCGTGTGGGTAAGTGGTCCTGAATGCAGACAGGATGGCAGCACTTCCCACCTGTCAAATTAGGACAAGGTGCTGTGTCCGTACAGCCACTGCATCCCCAAAGTGTTCTATGCACCACCCGCATGCAGCACCTGGCGGTTCCAGCCACATAAACAAACGTCCAATTTACGGTGTACAGGCCTCAGCACCTCCGCAAAGGAGGCCTAAAAAGGCAATTGATCATGCCTGTTGGCATCGTTATAATAACTGGCATTGTTAGGTTTATGTAAGCTGTTTCTATGTTTATATGATGGTTGTCCTCACTGGAGCTGTGTAGACAAAGATCTGCCTGGTAGTGACATGGCTGTTTTAGGAAAGGTGATTTGTGGCTGTGGTTTGGCCTCAGTCCAGAATGAGCTCATCCATTTCACAGAAGCCATCATTAGTGATGTATGAGGTGGAGGCCAGGCTTATCAGGAGTACAATGCAGCTGAAGATTAACCCAAAGTTTGGACAATGAATAGTTCCATTCTGACTGATTTGTGCATAGGTCCGATTAAATCCTTAAAGTAGTTCACCTTCCGCCTTATGTAAACACAAAGGTCACAATGTGATAAGACCTGTAAGGACAACTCCTGACCAGGACCAACTCGTAAGCCTGCATGTTCACCTGAGCACCATGAGCAGGGCGTGTTCCTGGTGATTTCAAAGCTCTTTTTGTTTTATTGGCCTTTTTTTTACAATCCTTTTGTACATGTTTCAGGCTTTAACCATTTCCTGGGCTGGACAAGGGAGGGAGAGCAGTTATAGCAGAGGAGAAGACTCTTGGGGTGCAAAATCATGTGCATCACATGTGTACAGCCAGGCTTATTGAGGTCTATGGGCCACAAAAAAAAATTTTTTGCTAAACAATAGCTTGTCTAAAACCACTGAGTGCTGAGATGTGATCAGGCACACAGTGAAGCCAGGCATAGGGAAACGCACTACTAAACATGCTAGGTGTGTTTAATGTGCGATTTACCTTCTATGAGTCGAGTTAAAGTGGTTGTAAACCCTTACAAACCACTTTGACCTACAGGTATGCCTAGATTAAGGCTTACCTGTAGGTCCAAGAAATATCTCCTAAACCTATACGGTTTAGGAGATATTTACCTGAAGACAGCCACCGCTGTCTACGGCGCATGCGGGCTGTACACTGGGTAAGCCGCAGATCGCAGCGATATGCCGCGTGTGTCGGCTCCCGTGCGCATGCGCGGGACTGACGTCATCGCTGCTTTGGTGAATCACAGCGCCGGAGCAGCGAGACCCACCAAGAAGATGGACGCTCGGAACTATAGGGGACAGCGGTGACTTTGCTGGCTCCTGTGTCAGGTAAGTGACACATAATGGACTACTATGCAATGCATAGTAGTCCATTATGCTTTACCTTTGCAGGGAATCAAACCCATCAGGGTTTACTTCCTCTTTTAATGCCAAAGAACTCAATTTTTGTCTCATCTGACCACAGCACTTTCTCCAAATCCTCCTCTGAATTATTTTTAGATGTTCATTGGCATTACTGTGCATGTGCCTTCTTGAGGAAGACAAATGCTGACAAATGACTCTAAGAACACCACTCGTACAGTCAAGTATGGAGGTGGAAACATTATGCTTCGGCCGCTGTTTCTCTGCTTAAGGTACAGGCCGACTTTGCCGCATTGTAAAATCTTGGATGAGAACCATCTTCCCTGAGCCAAAACACTGGGTCATGGCTGGGTCTTTCAACATGACAGTAACCCAAAGGAGTGGCTCAAGAAGAAGCACATTAAGGTCATGGAGTGGCCTATCCAGTCTTCGGATCTTGATCCTATAGAAAATTAATGAAGGAAGCTGAAACTTTGAGTTGCCAAGAAACCTTAAGCCCCGTTCACGTCGGCGTGATTTGACATGTCAAAGTTCAGCCTATTGCCGGCAATGGCACTGTCCCAATATGGCACCGCACCGATTTCCAAAAGAATTTCCTGCACTACTTTTGGCAAATTGCAGGGTGCAATTTCAACAGACATCTGTGCATGAACCTGAACAGATGTCTTTCCAACCCGCGTTTGGTGTGAATGAGAGCTCAGGATTTAGAGAAGATCTGTAAAGAGTGGACCAAAATCCCTCCTGAGATGTGTGCCAACCTGGTAACCAACTACAAGAAACATATTACCTCTGTAATTGCCAGCAAGGGTTTCTCCACCGAGTAACAAGTCATGTTTTGCTTGAGGATCAAATGCTTATTTTACTCGCTGAACTGCAACTCAATTTATAACATTTATATCATGTGTGGTGGTTTTTTATTTATTTTTATTTTTTTTCCAGGATTTTTGGCTGATATTCTGTCACAAATTCTTATCATGGTGTATTTTAAATGATATAGACCCTCCATTTCTTTGTAAGTGGGCAAACGTACAAAATCTGCAGGGGATGAAATAATTATTTTCCCTCATTGTAAGGTGTTCTTTGCATAAACCTATGCGTTCTTCTTCCCCTTTTTTTTTTTTTTTTTTTTTTTTTTAAAGTGCGTTTTGAAGTTTGCAGAAACACACTACAGTCCATTTAACATGGTTTCCAATGGTACTAATTCATATTTGTGCTTTTTTTTTTTTCCCGCGATTTGCGGCTAATAGACTTCAATGGAGCTGCACTAGAAACGCAAGTGGTACATTTTGTGGTTCTTATTTTACCACTGTATATAGCTGGTTTCTAAGCAGGGGGCCCAGGAAGCCAGCCACCACATCCTTAGCAACCGATGAGTCATCAGCTGTCAACGGGGTTCCCTGCTGAAAGCTGAATGTAAAAAAAAAAAACACAAAATAACAATGGCGTGGGGAACCATACCAGGCCGCATGCCCTCAACATGGGGGATGGATGCTTTGGGGCAGGGAGGCTCTGTCCCCCCCCACCCCAAACCATGTTGATCAGGACAAGGGCCTGTTCCTGACCACCCTAGGCAGTAGCTGTCGTTGCGCTGGGATTATCTGAATCTGGAAGCCCCCCTTTAAGAGGGGGGGGGCCCCCAGATCCCGCCCCCCTATGTGAATGGGTAGGGGTACCCCTACTTATTCATCAAAAAAGCAGTGAAATATAATAAAAACACAAGCCGTTTTTTGACAATTCCTTTTTAATAATAGCTCTGTCTTGTCTCTTCCTGCCGTCTTCTTCCTCGCCGCTGGTTACCCGCTAAAACAAAGCCCCTCCTTGTTGAGAGCATGTGGCCTGGTATGGTTCGGGGGGGGGGCGCTCACTCGGGCGGCATGCTCTGATAAGGGTTTGGTATGGATTTTGGGAGGGACCCCACACCATTTGTTTTTAATTTTGGTGCGGGGATCCCCCCGAATCCATGCTAGACCTGAAGTGCCTGGCGGGGGGGGGCTTTTTTGCTGCCAAATTTTATTATATATATGGGTGGAGCTCCGCTTTAGCAGATATAAAGTCAGGGTTTTTTTTTTATTTATTTTATTTTATTTTATTTTTATTTTTTTTGTCAAAGCTTAATTTAAGAAGCTGATTGGCTACCATGCACAGCTGCACCAGATTTTGCACTCTCTAGTTTTAGCAAATCAACCCCAAACAGTCTGCCCATACTGCACTAAACTGTAGTACCGCTCGGTGCCCTGTCCAGCTGCAGCAGCTGTCAGCTTCTCATAGTTTGACGGGGCTGCCAGCAGCAGAGATGGATGATTCACCTGTGCCTTCTACCCCCACCCTAAAGTGGTTGTAAACCCTCCACATATTCCCCAGTGAAGTGACTGGCCTCAGGTGATACAGAGATTAAACAAAATCCTCCTACATAAGTTTGTACCTGTCTGCAATCTTCTCTTTTCTACAGCCATTCAAAGTGCAGCAATTATAAAGCTTGTCTGAGCTGTCAGAAAAAAAGGGGGCAGAGGGCTGACATTACACTCTGCAGAGCTCAGTAGGAGAGCTGATTGGAGAGAAGGGAAATCCCCACTCCGTCACCTTTTTTCTCTTGGTGTCAGGAAAACTTGTCAGAAGTGAAAGCAGAGGAACAAAGCAGCAGAGAGAAATTATACTTGGTGCTCTGGATTGCGATAAATACACACTATAGAAGGATATGCTTTGTTCATATTTCATGTCTGAGGTTTGCAACCACTTTATGGGCTTATGCACATAAGGGGTTTTTACAGCTGATTTTAGTGGCGTCAGGCGGTGTTTTTTTTTTTTTTTTTTTTTCTTTACAGCTTCAAAACACCTCTCCATGTTATTCTATGTGTCCATGCACACATAGACTTTTAGGAGCTTTCAGGCTGGGTTCACACTGGAGCGATGCGGGAATGCCGCGAATCCGCTGCGTTTTCCCGCATCGCATGCCTCCCGACGGCAGTTCACACTGCCCTATGCGGACTGTTGGGAGTGTCAGTGAAATGTTAATGACACCCCCAGATCAGTTCGCATATCGCAGTGCGATGTGCAAACTCGGACAGGAATCGGATCGCATGGTGTGAACACCCATGCGATCCGATTCTGCTGCGGACCAAAAAAAGGGTCCTGTGCGAGTTTGCGGCGGGTGCGATGCGAATTCAGCCATACTATCTGTATGGCTGAACTCGCATTGCACAGAGATCAGATGTGATTTGCACTGCAGTGTGGTGCGAATCACATCTGGTTCTCGCTGCTGCAGCGGTGTGAACCCAGCCTCAAGAGGAGTTTCCATTTGAAAAAAAATAAAAATCAGCAGCTACAAATACTGCAGCTGCTGACTTTTAATAATTGGACACTTGCCTGTTCCAGGGTCCAGCGATGCGGGGGGGTCGAAGCTCCGCTCGGCGGCGCCGGTATTGCAACTGTAGGCACCTGGCTGTGGCTTCACAGCCGGGCACCCACTGCGCATGCGTGAGCAACGCCACGCGCTGAGATTGGCTGCGCAGTCATCTTTGACCTGTCACGTGTCCCAGATGACTGACAGGAGGGAGGGGGCAGAGCTGAGCCCTTCCCGCGCTGAGGGGAAGTGATGATTTAGGAATTTAATTTTTATTTTTTGAAATTATTAATTTTATTATTTTATTTTTTTAAACTAAAAACGCATAGGTGTGAAACCAGCCGTAGGCCCTTTTGGATTGATAATACAGTTCAAATCAGAAAGTGGAAGTATTATTTTTTTTATTTTATTTTTTTTTGTATTTTTTTTTATTTTTTTTTTTAAGGTATTTATATAGCTTTTATATAATATGCAAGGCTTCCTACATAGATCTATTAATTCCCTGCCCACTGAATGGCGTTCATGGTCTAATACCCCTACTACACATGTGACAATAGAGGGACCCCGTTCACCTACAAGTATTTTTCAGGATCATACTAACAAAGGGAGAAGCTACACACTCCATGCAGACGTCCCAGGTGAAACTGCATCATTCATAAGTATATGTGTATGAGACCAAATCTGCATAGTGGAGTAGGCAGATGTCTTCTGTTTGTGTGATGGAAGTGATTTGTTGTGTTGGGAGTATTGCACAACGATTCTCTGTTCATGAGGGGGAACATCTGCCTGTCAGATCATACTTGTAAACAAGTCTCAGCACTGCTGTAACCATTAGCCCGAATCGCTTCTGGCGGTTATCACGCACGACAGTTACTTGTGTTCCATGATGTGGTGATTCACGTTGGTAAATTATTGAGAAAATCTTTTCCTATTGTAAAAATCACAGCTGGCATTGCAGTGACTGAAATGTGCTGACCACCTGGTCACTGACTATTGGTTATACCCGAAGGATGGAATGTGAACATAGGATGCCCGGGGGCATCTCTAATCATTTCCTTGGAAGATGGAGTGTTCAGGGTTTCCACTGATACTGAGAGACTGCCAATGCTGACTTCTCGCTCTGGAAATACTGTGGTAGTTACCTGGCAGCCATGTTGACCCTATTGCTTCAACTCCTTATGGGAATGTAGACAGAAATAATAACCTATAAATAAAACCAACAAACAAAATAGTGGAGTAAACTTTGCCGCGGCCTTTATTATTGGTGTTCAATTTATTTTATTAAACACGTAACCATTCATAGGTAGATAAATTCACAAATAACTTAATTACTCAAAACAACCTTACAATAAGACCCCTTTCACACTGTGCCGCCCATAGCGTTTGCGTTATTTTTAGCAGTGTTTTACCGCCGGATTTGTGGCGCATTTCGGCCGCTAGAGGGACGATTTTTTTAACCCCTGATAGCAGCCTAAAAAGGGTTAAAACTGCCCGCAATGCGCTCCAATAGCGGTGTTTTGACGGCGGTATTGCCACGCTGCCCCATTGATTTCAATGGGGAGCAGCGGTGGAGGGGCGGTAAACGCCCCGTTCCAAAGAAGCTGCTGGCAGGACTTTTCCTCATGCCCTGCCAGCACACCCTCGGGCTTTCACACTGGAGACAATGGAGCAGCTGTTTGAGGGCGGATTGCAGGCAGTATTTTTTAACGCTATAGGGCCTGCAAAACGCCCTCTGTGTCAAAGGGGTCTAAGCAACCCAGCCACTACGACTCAGGTTGATGACAAGTATAAAAATTTTCTATTAATCACTTGAGAGAGGGAGGAGTAAACCACAATATTATAGGGCCGCGACAAGGGAGGTGGGGTCTTGAACTGTAAAATAGCGCCTGTTGCACTGCCTTCTATAGCCTTTTGACCCTTCTAGAACATTCCAAGAGGTCATGGGACCTAATCTTCTGGAATGTTCCTAAAGGTCAGCTGACCATCAGTGGTCAATTGACTTGGTCCTTGGCTACATGACCTTTTATTGGTTACTTAAGTTTACCTTAAACCTTTTCTATTAACCCAACTGGCAGGAAACAAGACACGTCCACCTAACTAACTGCCCAATTAACCACTTGCTGCCCTCCATATAGCAGAATGACGGCGGCAAAGTGGTTTCAAAATCCTGACTGGGCATCATATGACGTCCTCAGGATATTGAGCCTCTGCGTTCCCCCAGGGGCGTGCATCGCATCGATCGTTGTTGCGTGGTGTCAGTCTGACACCCCGCAACTACGATCTCAGTAAAGAGTCCCCGACGGAGACTCTTTACCACATGATCCGCCTTTTCCAATCACGGCTGATCACAGTGTAAATAAGAACAGCCGTTGATTGGCTTTCCCTCACTTGCGTCTGTCAGATGCGAGTAGGGGAGAGCCGATCGGCTGCTCCTCTGACAGGGGGGGTCTGTGCTGATTGATTATCCCCCCCCCCCGAGGATGCCCACACTGGACCACCAGGTATGCCACCCTAGACCACCAGGGATGCCAGTCAGTGCCCACAATGGGCATCACTGGCATGCATTGTTGGGCACTGATTGGCATCCATTAGTACAATACAATGCCGCCCATCCGTGCCACCTATCATTGCCAATCCCTGCCACTTATCGGTGCCAATTTGTCTCGCCCATGAGTGCTTGTCAGTGCAGCCCCATTAGTAACCATCAGTGAAGGAGAAAACTTACTTATTTACAAAGTTTTAAAACTGAAACAAAAAAAATATTTTTTTCCAAATTTTCGGTCTTTTTTTATTTAGCAAAAAATTTAAAACCGCAGGTGATCAAATACCACCAAAAGAAAGCTCTATTTGTGGGAACAAATGATAAAAATGTAGTTTGGGTACAGTGTAGCATGACCACGCAATTGTCATTCAAAGTGCGACAACGCTGAAAGCTGAAAATTGGTCTGGGTAGGAAGGTGTTTAAAGAGGAAGTAAACCCTGATGGGTTTACTTCCTCTTTCATTCCCTGCAAAGGCAAAGCATAATGGACTACTATGCATCGCATAGTAGCTCATTATGTGTCACTTACCTGACACAGGAGCCAGCGATGTCACCGCTGTCCCCTGTAGTTCGGCGCATCCATCTTCTCGGTGGGGTCTCGCAGCTCCGCCGCTGTCATTCGGCGAAGCCGCGATGACGTCACTCCCCCTCATGCGCACAGGAGCCGAGACGCACGGCGTCTTCGTCATCGAGGATGCCGCGCTCAGTGCGCCTGAGCGCCGCTGTCTAAGGCGCATGCACCGTAGACAGCGGTGCCTGTTTTCGGGCAAATATCTCCTAAACCGTATAGGTTTGGGAGATATTTCTTGGACCTACAGGTAAGCCTTAATCTAGGCTTACCTGTAGGTCAAAGTGGTTTGTAAGGGTTTACAACCACTTTAAGTGCCCGGTATTGAAGTGGTTAACTACCTCGGGGGGGGGGGGGGGGAGGCCTTGAAACTACTATTCTGTCACAATCCCATGCGCTGGGTGGCCTTAAGACAGCCCCCCTGGTCTCATTAATGGCTCCAAACAAGCATTCAGATCAGAACTTTCTGAATAAATGAACTCCAAACAAAATCGCGAGCACTGAAATATTAACAATAAATCACACTTGTACTAGTCCAGCAACCTCAGCATTAGAATCACAGGACCCTTTAAAGCTGGCGTCAGATGGTTGGAATCTCAGCTGCCCCCCCCCTGCATGTATGGACAGTATATCGGATTTCTAGCATTCTGTTATTGCCAGCAGCTATAGATGCTAACAAAAATCACTGTGTTCTCCTGGCAGGGGCGACTCCCTTCCCCCCCGCCGGGAGAAACACAATGGCTCTACAGGAGGGATTCCCCATTAACACGGACTGTGTTGATGGTGAAATCGGTCGATTCTCTTGCAGGAAAGAAAAATTGCATCATCTACGGCAAGGGTCTCCATACTTTCTAAACAAAGGGCCAGTTTATCGTCCTTCAGAATTTTAAGGGGCCGAACTGATGACAGCAGGAGTGGAAATTGTCTTGCCATCAGTGGGAGTAAACGTCACCACATTTGGTATTAGTGGGAGAAATGGTGCCCCATTGTTGTCAGTTGGCAGAAAGTGTCTTATATCAGTGGGAGGAATAGTGCCCCAAGGGCCAAATAAAGGCAAGCAAAGGGCCACATCTGGCACCGGGCTGCAGTTTGGAGACCCCTGATCTACGGCCTGCCATAGAGTAGCCTCAGATATACTAATCAGTTTAAAAGCAACAATTGTGTCTGAGCTGTTACTAGTCCATAGCAGACCAGAACCTTGATAAAGATCGGCATTTCTGATCGACATTTGTCAGATTGAGGCTGTAGGGGAGTCTTTGTTTTATGCCTTCTGTGAGTGACGTTAACTGATGGTTTATTTTGCAGCCAGGATCCTGGCTGACACTGCTTAAGCTTAGAACTCTCTATTCAAAAATTCAATGGACGATCGTTTGCATTTTGTCCTTGTCCTCTTCCCATGTTGGAAAGCAGACTTGCTAAAATGGCACGAAAATTCTCAGACAACTTCCCACATGTGTAGCTATGGTCTCTGTCTTGTCTATAGTCCTATTTTGTTTATGATCATGCAGACTTGCTCATTCGATTTTTATAGGCTAATATTGTACTAATTATCAAACATAACTAGCAAGAAAAATTTCCGACAGGTCCCTTTGGAAATGTATTGTCTGAACAGTCCATATTCTTATGCCGCGTACACACGAGCGGACTGTATGGCGTACTTAGTTCGTCATACAATCCGACGGACAGTCCATCGTACTTTCGACTGAACGGACTTGACCACACACGGATGTACAAACAGTCCGTCGAAAGCTTGCGCGATGACGTGTACAGCACGTACGACGGGACTAGAAATAGGAAGTCCAATACACAGCAAAGCACCCTTCCGCCGTGTAAATCCTTTCTGGGCATGCGCCATTCTTAGTCCGAAATTCTTAGTACGCCGGACTGCACGCTGAAAAAGTCCGCTGAAGCCCACACACGAGCGGACTGTCCGCTGAAATGTGTTTCGACGGACTAAGTACGCCATACAGTCCGCCCGTGTGTACGCGGCATAACTCTCTGGTTCAGAAAGAGGTCTGCTATGACGGCACCTATATATTTTACTTAGGGAAGGTTCTTTTTAGGTTACAAACTCAAAGGCTGGCTGGTTTTGTGTACAATTCCCACCAGGCACACCATCTGCATGGAGTGTATTTCCTATTTGTGCTGCAGGCCATGTGAATGAGCCCTTAGGTGATACCAGCAGACTGCCCCCATGATTGTATATCTCAGCAGCCTCCTTACTTCACTCTTGACATTTGTTTTTATTTCTCTTCCTAACCGCTGTTCAGATGAGTTATGACTTGAAGATGTTATGCAAGAGCAGTAGACCAACTTCTATAAGCCCCTTTCACACTGAGAGCGTTTTGCAGGCGCTATAGCGTTAAAAATAGCTCCTGCAAAATGCCCTAAAACAGCGGCTCCATTCACACTGGAGCGGTGCGCTGGCAGGGCGTCAGAAAAAGTCCTGCCAGCAGCTTCTGTGGAGCTTCTTAGAAGTGGTGAACTCACCTCTGCTCCTCATTGAAATCAATGGGGCAGCGATGCGATACCACTAGCAAAACGCCACTCCGGCAGCATTTTGCGGGTGAATTTAACCTCTTTTCAGCTGCTAGCGGGGGGTTAAAACCACCCCGCTAGCGTCCAAATAGCGCTGATAAAATGACGGTAAAAATAGCACCACTTTACCGCTGGTGCCCTACCGCAGGGTGAAGGGGGCCTTATAAAGAAGGTGAGGGTTTTTATTTTTTATTTTATTTTTTTATTTCTTCCTGTAATGAGAAACGGCTTTGGTTACTCCCTGTGACATCACCACGCTTGTAAAATGATTGCAGGGGAAGCTTCTGTGAGCTCAGTTGCTGTTGATGTAGGAACACCCCCAGAACTGCATCTCCCGAGAGCCCACACACACACCATACAGATAACAGTGGTTGCAATTTCATTGCCGGTGTCTTGTAAAATAGTGTCCTCCATCAGATGCTGTCCCCTGCGTACTGCGCATGCGCAGTACACAGGAACACAGATTCCGAAAATTGCCGAGGACGAACGGCGCCTGCGCCGTGAGTCCAGGTTCTATCCCCACTATCCAAGTGGACATAGAGTTAGAATAAAAAAGAGCCGAGCGGAGCGAGGCCGAGCCCGAAGCGTGGCGAGCGAAGCTCGCCCGCGAGGGGCCCTCTAAAATTCACTACCCTATGTCCGCTTGGATAGTGGGGCTACCTCCTCCACTCACGGCGCAGGCGCCGTTCAACTTTGGAGTTTTTCCGAAGCTTCGGCTGCTCCGTACTGCGCATGCGCAGTACGGAGCGGACAGCATTTGATGGGCGGACTGTATTAGGCAGAACACCGGAAAGGCTCCATGTTGTCTGCCTGCTCACTAGATTTCTGGCAGGTCAGGCATTTCTTTCTGTACTTGCAGCATTTTTAAAGTGCTAAAACATGGTATTGCTCAATGCATTCACAGCATTATGGTAAATAGTACTGCAGTAAATTAACTCATCAAACCCCCCCCCCCCCCCCCCCCCATCCCTATCCCTATCCCCAAACACTTACCTGCTGTTGCTGCATCCAGGTCCTCCACAATCTGCCCTGTCCTGGTTGTTGGGTAGAGGTGAGCGATTGGTTCCTGCAGGAGCTGGGAGGAGGTAGCAGAGGGGTGACTTGCTCTGTGCTTTAATGGATGCAAACAGCTAAGGCCAGGAACACGCATGCAAGGGTTTCTACTTTGCGGCAGCAAGGAATAGAAGATGCCTACTAACCGGATCACAAGATGGGCATACAGGAAGAGTCTCCTTTCAAGAAATATAATATAGGTTTGTATTATTTAAAAAATATATATATTTATTTTTTACATATGCTTTAAAAAGGAAGGCAAGGTTGTTACTGTCATGTCTGCTGGGTATTTGTCTTTATCAGGTCAGCAGTACATATCGCAGAGCTCTGAGTCATTGTGTAAACAGTAAAAGTGACAATGTTCAGCACCCTGTGACAAACAGGAAAAGTAACAATAGCAGCTGTTATGGGCTTGACCATGTAAAGCTGTTTGTGTAACCTCCCCAACTATGCAGTCCTTTGATTGTACACCATGTCCTCTGCTGCAAGTCTGTTTTATGTAAACTGTTATCTGCCAGCTCCAATAATGGTGCCCATTGGCATGCTTCTGTTCACAATGACCTACTGTTTGAGTATAGGCGAGTATGATAGACATTTGATGGATAGTGGATGATTTCCTCCAGACAGAGCAATGACTGTCATGTCTATGAGCACCTGCAGATCTATGCTGATACCCCCAGAGTAGGGATGAGCTCCGGTGTGTTCGCATGGACCACGTGCAGAGCCCGCCAGGAAGTCGGTGCTGCGCTAATCACAGGCAGTGAGACATTGCCCGATCTCTGCAGCCGCACATCGGGACAATGTCTCACTGCCTGTGATTAGCGCATCGCAGCACCGACTTCCTGGCGGGCTCTGCACGTGGACCATGCAAACATGCCTGAGCTCACCCTTACCCCAGAGGTTTATTTTCCAACTAATTGTCATTGGTCCAGCCAGATTAGGCAGCTTGTTCAATTAAACTTTGGCAATAAAACCTGGAAGCTGATTTGCTTCTATGCAGAAATGTGACTCGTTTTGCCCCCTAGCTTTAGTAAATAAACCCCTCTGACTTCATCTTCTCCACTGATAGACATGTATGTTTCTATTTCAGGGGGCAGATTTGTTCAATGGGGGCAGCAGCAGGAGGTCCCTTTTGGGTGCCCATTAAGCTGACCATACACCTAAAGATATACCCATCTAATCTAACCAATTGCACCATCTGTACTGTTATCTTGTGCTGTGGCTATTGTAATCTCACAGCTGGCTCCGCATATGCTTGGATGCAGCGGCTGTTTGACCAACAATTTTATGCCTGGCTTCTTTGGTATTTCAAGTAAAGTTGGAGGGGTCCAAGGGGGCCACCCACTAAGCAAATTTCAGCTGGTTCATTAGGAAATACATTTTAAACCCTTTCAAAAACTCTCCCCCGTGTTGCATTCAACGGGCAGTAAGTGCTGCCACCTAAACCAACCTATTCAAGTGAGCTAAACACCAGCCTTGTGGTTGCAGTTTGGTATTCCCTTTTAAAAACCCTGTTTAACTCTTCAGAGACCAACATGCATAAATTAAGCCCTAATAAAGTAATAAAAAATTCAATGCATCCTTTGGGTTTAGGCCAGCCTATCTGCATCCCCTAATATTTTACAATAAGTTAATTTTGCGTTTTCAGGCTCGATTCACATAGGTGCGATGCAGGAAGCCCTGCGAATCCACTGCAGGTTCCCGCATTACATCCGATTCGCATGCGGTTCGCACTGCCATATGCAAACTGCTGGGAGTGTCAATACAAAGTTAATACATCCACCCCCCCCAGATCTGTTGGCATATCGCAGGAATACAGCAGAATATTGCCAGCCAAACAATGACTACATCAAATCGGATGCAGCCACTCTTTGGGTTCATCTGTTTATATATATATATATATATATATATATCTATCTCTGGGTGTGTGGCATTCAGAGAGCTCCTCAAATAAAAGTCCAGGATCTAGTTCTTGAAAAGCATAGTCATGTCCTGACCTTTTTTCTTTTGGAAGTGAACTTTAGCTGACCACAGATGGATCGAAATTCTGCAGCCTTTTAAAGTGGTTGTAAACCTCAGATCTAGCATATGCATAGCACAAAGCATATCCCTCTATAGTGTGTACTTGTCTCAATCCAGAGCACCAAGTGTCATTTCTATCTTCAACTTTAAAGGCTCAAGGTTTCTTATCTTCATGTTAAGAAGATAAAAAAAAACCTTCAGGATGCATCTCCCCTGCAGCCCCCCCCCCCCCCCCCCCCCAATACTTACCTGAGCTGATCAAGCGATGTGCACGAGAGCCAAAGCTCTTCCGGGATGCTCTCTCCTCATTGGCTTAGACACAGAAGCAGGAGTTGTTGGCTCCCGCTGCTGTCAATCACGGCCAGTGGGGAGGGAGCAGACACAGAGGTGGCTCAGGTGCGAGCACGCACTTGTGCTCCCAGAGCAAACCTCTTGCTCTGGGTGCACTTAGCGCTGGTGGGGGATCCCAGAAGAGGTGGATTGGGGCAGCTCTCTGCAAAACCTTTGCACAGAGCAGGTAATTATGTGTTATTTAAAAAAAGTGATTTAAAGTGATTCTAATCAATCACCTTGTAAAACAATCCATTCGGTTCAAAATAGAAGGGAAAGGCAAAACATTTGTGTATAGATAAAAAAAAAGAAAAAAAAAAGGAAGCAGTATTAAGGGGGGTGTTTTTTTTTTTTTTTTTTTTTTTTTTTTATCTATACACAAACACACCCCTTAATACTGCTTCCTTTTTTTTTTTTTTTGCAAGTGATCACATTCTGTTTTTTCAGCTGCGTAAGAGCTGGGGGAGGAAAAGCAACAGTACACTAAGCTCTCCAATGAATGGCTGTGCAGGGGAGGTGTGTCAGGACAAGTCTAATTTGGAGGAGAGCAGGCTGAGTTCCCAGCACAGCTAGAGAATAAACCATGGTGTGTTCTCCTGCTTAGTGTGGTCAGTTGTTAATAGGAAAGCATAGGGACTGGCAGGAACACCAAGGATTTCAAACAAAGGAAGCAATACAAAGAGAACAGAAGACTTTTTTGATACAAGTACATGGTACAGCAGGCACATATCAGGAATATAAAATGTTGGGGGTAACAAACACTTTAAGCAATGTCACATAAGAAGAGCCACTCACTGTGTTTATTCTCGTCAGAAGTTTTACGTCATCCAAACATTTGTTTGATTAGCCTGGGAATGTGTTTGTGGAAAAGTTATTTGTGGCACAGATAAGATCTGTCTGGTCTGCGGAATTCCTCATTCCCGCATTAAAATGTTTGGCCATATGTTTCCTTGTTCTCTTGGATGGACTTGCACACATCCAATGTAAATATCATTCACATTATGTATACAGCAGAGGCTAGACTTTTATTTTCTCATGGAAGGATAGCAGCTCCCAGTAGATGACGGAACAGCTGAGGCATTCTGTATAGTGTTCTGTGACCCCCCTACCGCACAGTTACATTTAAACATGCATCATCTCTTCCCTTTTGCTTTTGGATAGGGTAAGGGAGGGTTATAACCCCTTCCAGCTTCTTAGCAATCTGTTTCTCATTGGAGAGTTTTCCCTTCACTTCCTGTTCCATAGCCAGAACAGGAAGTAAGGAGGGTCCAGGTTACCAGAACTAGTGTCTCCATTGGAAGCTTTCCCCTCTATTCCTGCCCTGACGACAAACCCCACATTTTGGGATTTTCTTTCACTCTCAGTGATAACAGTAATCAGGACAAATAGAGGGTGAATCTCCCCAACGGGGGCACAGACAGCAATAAAACCAATCCGCTCCACTCTATCCAGAACTAATACATGTTTTACTGTAAGAATTAAAGTGGAATTTCAGCTATACACCTAACTAGCATTAAAACTGTCCCCTCCCTCCTAACTAACCCGTATAAGACAGGTATATACTTGTTTTCAGGTCGCTCCGGCCGCGTGACTCCCCCAGTGTCAGCTAGCGGCAGCTGCAGGGGAGAGGAGAGGACAGATTGCTCTGACAACGAGCCTGAAGTGGTGGCGTCGCCCATAGGCTCCCATAGCCCATCCATTGTCAGCACTCCCTCCTCTCCCTGAGGCCGATGCTGGGGACCCAGAGATTTTATATATATATAATATAAAAAAATTATTATTCCGTATTTATCGGCGTATAACACGCACCCCAAGTTTAGGAGGGAAGTTTAAGGAAAAAAAACCTTACATTTAAATGCCCATCAATGCAGCCTTATCAGTGTCCATCTGCGGCCTTGTCCATCGTTGCATCCTTGTCGGTGTCATTTGCAGCCTTGTCAGTTTTTTTTTTTTTTGCAGCTTTTCCTTTTAAAAATTGCGCCGCCGAGATACAGAGCCGGATGTCCTGTGTATCTTGGCGTCACTCTGTAGTTCTCGGCGATCTGCGGCCATTCTAGGCATCTTTCGGCTGCAGAGAACGGCCAAAGCCGCCGAGAAGAGCCATAGGCGGCTGAAAGCCGCCCAGAGGCTCACAACGCCGGGGGATTGGCGTATAACACGCACCCGCGATTTTTCCCCTGATTTTAAGGGGAAAGAAGTGTGTGTTATACGGTATCTGAAAAATAGCTGGCAAACCAGGAGTTAAAGACCTCACATGTTTACTGAGGTCTTAGTGTTAATAAACCCAGGACCCTGCATTCACTAGATCTGGTCTTCCACAGTATTTTGAAATACAATTATTTTAATTAATCTGAACTGCTAAATGCCTTTTCTCATCAGCAGTATATATCATTCTTATGACTTCTATCAGTGTCTGGTAGGAGGAGTTTTCATTCTCCTCTAACTGTTCTATGAGGCTGCATGACCCCTGAGTTTGTCTGGACAGAGCTGATGTGCACCCTCCCAAGGAAAAAAAAATGGATTGGGGACAGTAAAAGAAGGGGATGATCAGAAAAGAGAGAATCAAACAGCCTTTTTACATAATGTGGAGGATTAAGCCCTTAGGTTCCACAGTGAGTATAACAAGCATGCTTTACTGCATATACAGACTGATTTTCCTGATGTGGGTTTAGTAACGCTTTAATTGCAGAAATACATCCATAAAGGCACAGGCCTTATTCATATAGGCCATATTGTTTGTAGACAGCCTTGGATGGAAAACCTGTACAAATCAATGACAAGAACTGTGTTGGGAAGGCCTCTGGGATGTCCCTTGCAAACAATGCAGTGATTGGTGGAGAAGCAGAAGCTGTAGCAGGGTATGACCAATGCTGTGACCCTAAACTGGGCAACACGAGGTGTGAGGCAGAAGATGTGTGGTAAGGCTAGTCATATATTGTTTGATTTCTTTCGTTCTGCCCGCATCCTCCACCCTCTACAGAGCAGATGGACAAATTGCCTGTTGTGCCTACTATGTTCTGAATGGATGCAGCCGCCATTCAGCAGACAATTTTCTGCCAGCTCCTTTTGATTTTTGAATTGAAAAATGTCTGGCAGAAGGCGGCCAACAGGGCCATCTACGTAGCAAATTTCATGTGATCTGGCAAAAGTCAGGTAGTGTATGGCCAGCTTTAGTGTTGCTTGCTGCATCAGTTTGTATCCATACTCTGTCGATGCTGGTATGAAAGGAACCGGATAGCACTCGTTGTATCTCCCATGGACATGACACAATTCCCGCTTTTACCTCTAGTGGTGAGAAAGTCCTCATTTTGTTTATATAAGATCTGCAGTTCTGTGCAATGTTGATTTGTGTGTTAGGAGAATAAATACTATGTCTGCTTTAACTTCAATACTACATTGTTAGCAAAAGGTGTTGCAAAATAACACGCATTCTTCCTTCACTAAAAGAAACCAACAAGATTCCTTTCTCACATTACCTCTTATCATATTTTTTTTTTTTTTTTTTTTTTGAGCCTGTAAAACATTGCACAAGCAATCAGCAGTTCGCAGGTGCCATGCGGGTCTCCTCCCGATCTGTCAGAGTATCTGTATGCCCATAAATCTTGTATGTATCCCATTGAGAACTACAAGCCAACAGCCACAAAGGATGTCAGGGTTTGTAGTTCATTCACACACAGAGCTGTGTGCATGAATCATACTGCCATGTTGGCCACGCTGATTTCAGAAAATGACAGCTAGCACAGGGACCTTCTCCCCGTACTGTTGTCACGGGGGAAGATGTAACCTGTTCCCAAAGGTCAACTTATCCTTTAAGTCAGCTCTGGAGCTTCATGTTGAGGTGCAAAGGTGAATATCCTCGTCCTCTATGCCGACCACAAAGAAAAACCTTCTGTGCTGCTGAATCCTCCCCCTTTTTTTTTTTTTTTCTTCTCTGAGCCTGATCTGATCCATGGACTTGCACGAGCGCAGTCCTTGGTTAGATTGATAGCTGTGACGCGGGGGGGGGGGGGGGGGGGCAGGGCCAAGTCCTACCATCTGTGTCAATGCATGCAGCAGCGGAATTAGGGAGCGAGCCCGCACCGACGAAGAGGAGGAGCCTGGAGCGCAGGTGGGGGATCCCAGAAGGGGAGGATCGAGGCTGCTCTGTGCAATATCTATACATGTCCTACATTACAAGGTGGTTTACATAATGGCATATTGTTGTTTTTCAGAATCCTGTGCATGATAAGTCCACATGCCAAGATGAATGTAATTTTGCTTGGCATACGTGACATTTGCTTGTTTCACACCCCACAATATATTTACACTGTCACATGAAACCTGACATTGTAAAACCCAATAAAAACGTATTAAAACAGAAACATATAGGTTTACCACTAAGGGGGGGGGGTTTACAATAGAACGCAGTGTGGGCAAAGCTCATTTCGTGCGTGTTCCTCATAGTGTAGGTGAACATGTTACTCTTGTGATTTGCATGCGGGCACCAATAGATTGTTAATGGCACTGCAAATGCAGTGAAATTGCATGGTACCGAAGTACCATAGTACCATGCAGTTTGGTGTAGTGCTTGCTTTTTCCATGGTACAGTGCATTTTGCAGCCCATTGGAATGAACAGGCTGTCAAAACACACAGCAACATGCGCATTCTAGTGTGAACTGGCCGTAAAGGGGACTCCCGGTGGTGCAGTATAAAATCTGTCTTCACTGTAAGATCAGTCATAGTGCATTGTGCCCACTCAGTTGCCTGACTCATGGAGTTTGTGTGGGGTCATGTTTGTGTGAATTGGGGCGTAATTAACTGTCGGTTTTATCTCCGGGTTTAAAAAGTATGGGATTTAGAAAAACAAACGTACATACTCAGCTAGGTGGATGCAGCATTCATCTGAACTAACTCACAGCTCAGAGCGGACCCGAGAACTGAGCGATCCAAGACCACTAATCGATCAGTTCTCTGGTCCGCTTTGAGGTGTCAGTCACCGACTCTTTGCTCTGCCCCTCCAGCGCTCACCAGCGCACTGGGCTATGGAGGGGCTGGCTCAGGCTCTGGGAGGCTGAGCCAGATGCTGACCCAGGCATCTGGGTGGATGCCGACATTGTCGGGATTCCTGCAGAGCCTGGACCAGTTCTCCAACGGTTCCTTTCCACTTTAACGTGTTCTAGCACTCCATGTTTCCTCGTCATATAAAATATAATTCAACAGAAAGAGGCCACAGCTGGTGGGCAGAGCCTGAAACTCAACCACAGAAATCTCCGTGATAGTCCCTACAAAATAATAACTTATTAGAAAGTAAAACTCTCCAGCATCCTATCAAAAAAAATATATTGGTTTTGGCTGAATTGAGCCATTAAATACATCTGAATTTGAAGATTTAGAGAGAACCTGAATTGCACACAATTATTGCTACAGTAAAGTACAACTTAAAAGAGAAGTCCAGCTTTCTGAGCATGTTTGATGTAACGCCCTTCTGCCCGCTCCTATCATTATTTGAAATGGACTCCGCGCACACAGCTACAGCATTTGTTCAAAGGAATCAGAAAATTAAATAAATAAAAACGCCATGGGACTTATCCACTGCAGCAGAGGGACTTGTACTTGTAACCCATGGATACTTCCTCCAGTCCCTTAACTGAAGGTCTTATCTTGATGTGGATCTGCAGCTGGGGGGATAGTCAGCAGGAGCCTGCATTGCACCCATAATCCACTGGTATGCAAAAAATACTTTTTTTTTTTTTATCAATACGGGTGCCCTTCCCTCCCCCGTTCTTCTTCCTTTTTTTTATTTTTTTCTACACAGGGTGGAATGTGCCTTTAAGTCGTCACTTGTACAGCCCACGGTGATGAAAGCAGAAGATCTAAGGAGTGAGGCAATATCCTCCGACAGACAGGCAGCATGTGATTTTAATCTATTCTTTACCTTATATGTGACCATAAAAAGACAAATTTCAAATTCCTTACAATGTTCCGTATGTCACTGCTAAAAGCAATACATAAAGGGACAAACTTTGCGTTTTTAACCGGAGCAGAACAAATCAGCATGTGAAATTTTTTTAAGCTTCGTGGGAAAAAAACGAAAGCTGATTGTTTACTATGGGCAGATCTTGTCTCATTTTTTTTTTTTTTTTTTTTTTTTCTTAATTTCCCTAAAATTTTAACATAAGAAACTTTGTTAAATGTTCAGTGTGTGTTTCCCCAGCACTTCCCAAATAATAATAAAGCAGAATTGTGGATGTGGTTTGTGTACTGATATACAAAAAATACACACTTTCCTTTCTATGTTACTCTCATTTCGGTTTTAATGCTTAGAGAGAATAATTGGGTTTATTTTAGACATTGGCAGGGCAACAATCCAATCCGAGAAATGTTACCTGTACCCAGGCAATGCCCCAGCCATGCTTAAAGTAGAACTAAGGCCAAAACTTTATTATTATTTTTTTTTTTTTTCCCTTTTTTGGATAGAGTAAGGGAGGGTTTCCCCTCACTTTCTGTTCCATCTTTTGCTGACATTGGTGATCAGGACAAATGGAGGGGGCGGTTGTTGCCAATGAGGACACTACAGAACACACTCCTCATGTCCATAACATAAGCGGGAGGTGTTCTGTAGTCCAGCAGCAAGAACATGAGTAGGGCTGATAACTCTGCTTTAAATTTCAGTGCAGCGGAGGCAGTATTGTTCAGGCACAATGGGAAGTTCAGATCACGCTGGATTTTTTGTGAAGTCAATGGGTGTTTTTCTGTATTCGCAGTGGTTTTAATAAGGCAAAACACACAAATGTGCATGTATTGCAGAAATGTAGTGACTCTGGCTCTCCTTCCCCCCCCCCCCCCCCCCGACATGCTTATTAATTGAGAACGTTCACCCTGAGGCAGCAACATCTGGACTCCAAACTGTGGCCTGGGGGCCAGATGCAGCTCTTTGCTTGCTTTTATCCAGCCCTTGGGGCACTATCTCATCCATTGACACCAAAGATGGCACACCATTCCTCCAATTGACCCCAATGATGGGGCAAAATGACTCCCAATGAATGGGGCACAGTGGCTCCCAATGATGGGGCACAATTGCTCCCAGTGACACCAATAAGGGGGCATAATTGCTCACAGTGACACCAACGATGGGGCACAGTCCCTCCCAATGACACCAACAATGGGCTGAATTCTCACTGACATCAAAGATGGGGCATTGTTTACTCCCACTGATGCCGAGACATTTTCCCCCAAGTAAACTGGGACAGTAAATTGGGCCTTTGTTTGGAGACCTCTGATCTGGAGGAACCTTGGGGTTCCATGGAACCCTGGCTGTGACTGGCTGCTCTAGGCACTTGTCCAGGAGTACCATGTAGAAAATGCAGCTCTGGCAGCATTCTTTAAATCCTATTGCCTACAAATGTTATATAACTTGAAATGAAATATAACCTCCTGCTCTCCAGCTCCCTTGTTGCCTCCTCCCAAGCTCGCCTTCGGGACTTCTCCAGAGCCTCTCCCATCCTCTGGAACTCCCTGCCCCGGTATATCCGATCAGCCCCTACCCTGTCCACCTTTTAGGAAATCCCTGAAAACTCTTTATTCATGGAAGCTTATCCCAAACCCACTTAACAACTGTCCCCGAGTGTCCCCATCAAATCATTCTCTGCAGCTATTACCTTTTGTACCACCACCCCCTCCCTTTTAGAATGTAAGCTCTACGAGCAGGGCCCTTTTGTATTGAACTGTACTGCAATTGTGTTCTCCCCCTATACATTGTAAAGCGCTGCGTAAACTGTTGCGGCTATATAATAATAATCACTGGACTTCTTGCCTTCTTACAGGTGACACTCGGTAGCAAGGCTGCTTTGGCTGAACTGTGTCCTGGAGATGTGGTTATTGCCATTGATGGGGAGAACACCGATGGAATGACTCATTTAGAAGCCCAGAACAAAATCAAGGCCTGTGAAGATGATCTGGCTCTCACCATTAGCAGGTAACTGTCTCTGAGAGGATAGATGACAACATATAACCAGTTTTCATTTTCTCTAAGTGCTTCAGCCACAGCTCATGTAAAAACATGAATGTGTATGCATTCCTGCGGTCTCCTCCCTCCTCCTGTGTAAGTGGGGAGCGTGAGTTGTTATTAGATGTCTGTATTCAGAGGCAGGGGACCAGAGAAGTACAGAGGTCTGTATAAGGGCAAGATATACATAGGAGGAACATCTGTATGGCTTGTCTATATCATCAAGCCAATTAGTAATGGGCAAATGGCTATATCTTTTTTTTTTTTTTTTTTTTTTTTTTTTTTTCGTTCTTTTTTCATTCTTTTTTCATTCCTTTTTCTTTTTGGCTGAGTGAACACGGATTTATACAAGTCAAATTCATTGCAGTTTGCTTTACAAAACCTGTCAGAAGCAGAAAACAAATACACATACATGAGCCGCCATATCTCTGATCCTTTGTTACCCAAATGCTTGATGAAACTTTACAGATGTTGAAGAGTGATGAGAACTGTATATTGCTGTAGTTTATACAATGTGGGATTCATTCGGTATACCAGATGGTGTACAGCCACATAAAAAAAAAAAAAATGAAATATTGTGCATTTTCAGTAAGCACATACTTTGAGTAGTACGAATTGCAAATTCTACATAGAAACAAGGTTTTTAAAACCATATGTAAAAATCTGTTTTTACAGTTTCTTTACAATATGTACAATCTTTTGTGAATCTATTGCAAACTTTTCTACCTGGAGATCCTGCCAATAACCAAACTTCCTGTTGGCAGGTTGACAATGCTAAGCTACCTCCTTGTAATTAGCAGCAGTGTGTGTTCTCAGCCTGCTTTGCACACGTGTGTGTGTGTGTGTGTGTGTGTGTGTGTATGTGTGTGTGTGGCGCCAGTACTCCTAACGAGTACGCGCTATGTATTTAAATCTAGTTTTTGCTCAAAACTGTAGTGAGTCTTGGGGTTAATTGTACTTTGGCATCAGTTTGGCTGGGCTGTATAGAAGTTCTGCCTGTTCATAGTTGGGGTTGTACACCTGTGGTAGGCTTTAGAACACTGTCTAGTTGGACGCATTGGGTACCAATCATTGGGCGTAATCCAGGAAGGGGTACTTAAGGTGCCGAAGTCATGTAGTTCTGGTTTCCGGTCCAGAAGTTGTTGTTGACTCCGTGGTCCTGGTCCTCCTGACCAGCCCCCGAGGGGCCCTCATGGCCTGGTGTGCGGATCCATCCGTTTCTGAGCCTCAGAACTGGCTAGTTCGAGGCCCAGTAACTGGAAGGAGGATTCTAAGGTTTTCCGGTGCCGTCTCGTTTTTGGAGAGGCCCAGCAACTCTACACGCGACCAGGGGAGGACTCTTCAGTGGAAGGGCCACGCACGAGGCTGGCTGCTCGGTAAGAGCCTGGAAGCTGAGCTGCCATGGACATTGATTGAATCCACAATTCTTACAGTATCGCCGGACCGGCTGAAAGATTCTGGTACAGTAAGAAAAGTTCCTACTTCTACCCTTCCAGTTGTAACTAAGTTTCCTACCAAGTCTGTGTGAGAGACTTTGGCTAGTATTACCTGTTGGCTGCTAAACCCAAACTTAAGGATTTATCCAACAGCCAAGAATCCAGTTGCGAGTGGCTGTTCCCTGGATTGTGTACAGAGAGAGAGACTTTTATTGAAGTCCGCAATTTCAAGCACCTGAGCTAAACTCTATCCTGATACCCTCTATTCCCAACTTAGAGACCGAGTTTGTTCAACTGTTTTTATGCAAAATAAAAATCCTAACAAGGAATTCAAGTGTCTGTCTCTACAGTTACTGGGTTATCAACCCTGGGAACCCCTAGACAAGGACAACGAGTGTGAGCTAGTGGAGGTATCTATCTATCTTATATTGTAATGGATAATTATTCCTGCGCTACCATGTATAAGGCACAAACGAAAGGGGGGGAAAAAAAGGGGAAGAGGGAACTGCTGCAAACACCGAGTGTGGGTCAAACCGTACCCACTTGGAATTGTAATGTATTAAAGAAATGGTGTAGCGCTGTTCTAAGAGGTAACAAAAAAATTGTACAGTAGTGACAAGATAATGTAGTCTTTTCAGCAGAAAGTGGCACTAGAGATGGCAATATAGATGCAATGGGAACATGGGTTGCTACAAACAGCAGTACCAGTAGGAAGCCAGTATGTGCAGAGAGAAACTTTTTTTTTTTTGGTATCTCAGTACAAACATTTTTTTAAATACATAGGAATAAGGGGAACATTAAAACAATAATACATACAGTGCAAAAAATAGCTAATAATGCCTTCACGTTCCAAAAACAATAAATACCATGCAAAAATAGCTAATAGTACATTCACCTTCCAATTTCAGGTGTATTGTGACATCAAAACATATCAAAGTGCAATGTACACATCTGTGCAAAAATGCAAATATAAAAAAATAGTGCATACACAATAGGTGTAAAATCTGCAATAAAGTGCAAAGTGAGTGATATCACTATATAGTAAACAATGTACGGCCAGTGATAGGCAATATTCCCAAGGCACCAAAAAGGTGCACAAATAGCAATAAAGTGCAAAGAAAAAATTTGTATGTGCTTAATGGAGCCAGTCTGTGCAACAAAAAAAAATGCAACAAAAGTGCAAGTCTGTCTATCTGTCTATCTGTCTATCTGTCTATCTGTCTATCTGTCTGTCTATCTGTCTATCTGTCTATCTGTCTATCTACTAATACTACTGCTAATTACAAGGAGGTAGCTTAGCATTATTGACAATGCTAAGCTATTTATACAAACAGATATGTGTGTATAATGTATATAGAGATAGAAATTATTGTTTTTAAGCCTTTTAATAAAGATTAAGACCTTCCAAAGAGACACAGTAGAAAGTCAGCAAAAGATTGACATCAAATATAGACATTGCACAGCAGGGCTCACAAGTAAAAAATTTACGGCAGAATAAACAAAGTCCAGGTACAGTCTAGGTATCTTGCAAAATATGGTGGACAAACCTAAAGAATTGTACAAATTATGAGATACACCACTGTACACTTAATAAAGAATAAGGGAAGAAAGGGGGGAAATGCAAAAAGTAAAGAACATCCTAACCAACTAAACCCAGACGGAAAGAGAATGGGGGAAAAAAAAAAAGAGGGGCTTGAAAACTCCAGAAATCAAACACACAGGAAAGTTATGAATCATTGGGAATCTCTGTAGAATAATGCATCCAGCCCGGAGATATATATATATATATATATATATATAATAAATAATTTTTTTTATTTTTGGTGCTCCTATTGAAGCTAATGGGACCGAACTCTGTTTCAAAAGCAGCTCCTGTATAGTGACTCAATATTTTGGGACAATTTTAAAAGCATGGGATTTTGATTGTAGAGTGTGTTGGAGCTTTGAGCCCTAAATCCTCACCTGTGAATGGGAGGTTAAAGTGCTTCTAAAAGCCAAACCTTTTTATGGTGGTGCACTGAGAAGAGGAGAAACGTGGAGTGCCGGCAGGGGACCCCAGAAGAGGAGGTTCAAGCTGCTCTGTGCATGCACAGAGAAGATGGGTATATGTTTTAACATGTTTTATGTAATGATAAAAACAGACCGTTTACAAATGCTTTAGGAGTAGCAATGTTTATCAGATATTTAAATGGTTCCTTTTATCTACTGGGAGATTTTATGGGGAAATAATCTGTTATGCAAGGCCTGTCAAGTGAAGATGTTTTAAAAGCAGAAGAAATGAACAGGTCAAGGTAGTAACTCTCCCTGCGATCTGTATTAATTGCTAGATCAGTCATTGTTTAAACAGTGGGAAGATTTGCTTTATCAGCATGGAGATTTAAGTCATTGTGATATTTCCTTCATCTGTCACTTATTAAACTGATACTAAGTGCTTTTTAAGAATTTTTTTTTGCCCTGACTTGTACTTTACAGTGCATTTCAATTTTTACAGTCAAATTTGATTTCCCCCCCCCCCCCCCCCCCATGCTTGTGTGTTCCCATTTTACACAGCATACCTAAAAATAGGCTCCAACATTCATTACATTCATTCACAAATCTATTCTCTTCCCTTTTTTTTTTTTTTTTTTTTTTTTTTTTTTTTTTTTGCACAATATATCTATATAAATCTTTTCATTTAACATACACCACACTAACCCACCCTGAGAAAACACATTGGATTCTTGATCATGTCTTCAAAAGAGAGAGAAAAAAAGGAAAAAGCCCATCCACTTGCCTACCCATAATCAAAACTCAATTTGTGCAAAACATTATTCAAGGTATAATTAAGAATATAAATATATTAATTATACAATTCCTAATATATAATTAAGGATTTTAAAATATAATTAAGTATAATTTACAGCGCCCTATTACGTTTGCCAAATAACCAACAATACAAAAATAATAAAAGAAAAAATATATAAATAAAAAAATTCACAGATCTATTCAAAAGGATCTGTGAATGGAAGAACACAAGTGCCACCTGCCATTGTGGCAAGCAAACCCATCAATATCATCAATGGGCAGGGCTGGACTGGGACAAAAATTTGGCCCTGGACTTCATCATGACCGGCCCACTTTAATCTTGAGTGTCTCCATCAGCACTTCCCCTTACATCAGGGTGTCCTCCCTTTCCTCCCCCTCCCACGTGTACTCCGTTTTGAAGGCAGCTTCTCATTCCTCTCTCCAGTCATGTGATAAGTGACAAGTGCCAAGGGGAGAGAGAATGGAATGTCTGCCAGCTGTCTATCTCCCCCTGCAGGCTGGAGGGAGCAGAAGGCCTAATGCTCTCTCCAGCAAGTGACGGCAGCTGCTCCACCTAACAGGAGTGAAATCGCGATCACTCACTGTCAGAGAGGAGCGGCTCCAGGACTGCACCTGACTGGCCCACTGAGCCACCGGCCCACCGGGAAACTCCCTGTAGTTCAAATGGCCAGTACATGCCTGTCAATGGGGCACAAGAATAGTGATATCACTGCACTTGTAGTCCATTGACTCCATTCTCCATAACCTGGAGGTGGAATATGGACTAAAACTTGCCATTTTTTTGTTTCCTATATGCCATTGGGGCTATTTCCCGTTTTGCAGTCCTGTTGTGTGTCTGCCTCAGGAAGTAAAGTACAGTACGGGGAGTTCCTTTCTTGGGAAGTTTGCCAGCAGCATAGTGATCTGTCTCTGTAAAGGTGGCCCCCAGGCCAAATAGGGAATTTAAATCTACCTTGTGGGGACACAGGCAGCAATAAAAACTTGGGTCCTAACCCTTCCCTTCATTAATCCCAACTATGAAATAAATGACACCATTGCTTTTTCAGAATTAAACTCTAATTAAAAAAAGCCTGATGCATTAAGGCCTCATACATAATGATGTATGGAGGCTGCAAAGATCTTTAGCATAAACTCTCTGGCACTTTCCCTTGCCAAAGGAGTTGCATCTTAATGGTTGCAATGCACGGTACTTGGGTTAACGCTGATGGCTTCTGCATCAGCATTTACATGCTCATCCAATGTATTTCCCAAAATGCAAAAGTGGTGCCTTCAGGGAAATATTCCATACACGCATGCGTGGGAAACAGCCAGAATCCATCCGCTTTTTACAGGACTATGTATGTCTAGCCATTCACTTGTATGGCAGCTGTACCCAGCACCTGTGGCTCACCGGGCACAGGAAAGTGAGTTATTTACACTAGATGACGTTGCAGCCTCTCTACATCCGCATGCATCAGGCCTTAGGCTGGCCATACACGATTCGAAGCATTAATGGGCAGGCTGAATGTACCAAGTTGATCAATCAGCTTGGGTAAAACCAGCCTGCTGGATTTCTTACAATTATCGCTAGTGACTGCTATAGCCGCAAGCAATAATTACTGTCTTCTCCCGGTGGGGGCGGCCTTTCTGCCCATGCTGGGAGCAGACAATTGCTCAGCAGGAGGAAATGCCCTGTCAGCACTGTCTGATGGGAAAATCGTACAAATTTCCTTCCTGCAACCATTCATGCAAAAATTCAGTGTATGGCCGGCCTTGGACCCCTTTCACACCAGGGCGTTTTGCAGGCGCTATAGCGTTAGAAATAGCACCTGCAATCCGCTCCATAAAAAAGCTGCACCATTGTCTGTAGTGTGAAAGCCCGAGGGCTTTCACACCGGAGCGGTGCGCTTGCAGGACGTCAGGGAAAAGTCCTGCCAGCAGCTTCTTTGGAGCGCTCCTCCACTGCTGCTTCCCATTGAAATCAATGGGGCAGCGCTGTAATACCGCCAGCAAAATGTCGCTATTGCGGCATATTGCTGGCGATTTTAACCCTTTCTCGGCCGCTAGCGGGGAGTAAAAGCGCCCCGCTAGCGGCTGAAATGTGTCGCAAATCATCGCTAAAAAAAAGCAGCGTTTTACAGCTGACGCTATGGGCGGTGTGGTGTGAAAGGGGTCTTAGGGCCTGTAACTGTAACATTTCTGGTGCCCTGACTGGAAGATTTACTCTGCAGAGAGGAAGAAAAAAGAAAATCACTAATTTGACCATATTATTCCTAGTTATATACTTCAAATTTTCTGCAGTATTTGTGGTCTATGATTAATGGCAAAAATATGCTGAACACACCACACTATCCTTGGGCTATCCCACTTGTATGTACCATATTATTGGCGCACCCAGCTGTATCAGACCACTTGAATGGAGCCAACTCGGTTTTCAGTTTTGTACAAGTCTGCAAGAAATTGCTTGCGCCTGTTGTTGCTACGGTTACATACACTTTATAAACAGTGTCTATACTCCTGTAAATCCCCGCCATGTACTGTTTGTTCTGGGTTTGTCACTGATTTTGGTGGAGCAATAACACTTTTTTTATGAGTCTAACAAAGGTGTGTATGCCTGAACAAGACCGAACGAAAAAAAAATGGAATATTTGCAGCACAATAAGGCCTTTGCTTTACTGCAAACAAATGGTTCTTGGAAGAACAGTTAATTAATCCATTGCATTTGCCAATATACTGAAAAGTCATGCTGCTTCATTGCAGGCAATATCCAATGCAATTTTTTTTTAATGGGTTTAAAAAGAGCATTTGTCTCAGGCTAATTGGGGTTGATGGGCTGTTCACTAAATAATAAGTAATTGAACCTAATATTGGGTGTGCAAGACTGCGTCATGTTTACATCGAGAACTTTAATCTCTATACCAGGGTTCATCCAGAGATTGCTAGGTGTTCCTTGAGCAGTAAGCTATTTCTGCCTCTCAGATAAGTTCCCATTGACACCATTGATCTTTTTAGCTATTTCTAAGGGGGTAGTTCTATCCATAGACCACTAACCAATAGGGGAGCACATCTTCACTGGTCTCACAATTCAATACAATTATCCTGTCCATGATGCGATTCCACAATGCATTACAATTACTTGTGCAAGTGCGCATGGTTAAACTTTTTTTATCCAAAAATTCAAGCAGTCAGAAAAACTCAATTTTTCTCCACTGGCAGAGGGATGGCTGGTAGGGGCAGAGGGGTGATGGTAGTGTAGGGATGGGGATCAGTGACGGTGGCACTCACCAGCTCGCTGTCAGTCAATTCCCCCCTCCATGCTGCTCAGTGTTTTCTCCTTCCGGTGCCTCCAGTGAAGCCTCTCCTGATGTCGGGTCTCCTTGAGCTCCTCCCCCCTGCACTGTACTGGCTGTCCGCTCATCAGCTGACTTTCTGCTTCAGTGAAGGGGAGGGGCTTTATCCACCATGCAGGCTTTGCATTTCTCCCAGAGAGGGAGAGCACTGCACGGAGCGATGGATGATGTCATCCGAGATCGATTTGGCCGTCTCGCACCATTCTGAACGTCTCTGAATCTCGATGCTGCGATTTATATTCAACACCCCTACTAATCATCACACAAATGTAACATGAGTTGTAGATATAGTTTAGTTATTTTTAGCTGGGGTTCCCTGAGACCAGAAAGTTGTTATTTTTAAGGGTTCCTCTGTGCTGAAAATACTCTATACAATAAAGAATGCCTGTCCATCAGTCCTTAAAATTGCCCCGACTAGTTTGAGCTCTTGTGGATTGCTAGAGGCTTTCCCAGCATCCCGAAGAACTTGCTACAGTTCCGCCATAGACTATAGCTGTCTTCATTCTGTCTTATTGACTCAATTATGTTGAACTTGAGATCAGGGCTTGCTGGGAGGTCCTACCGTATGCTGCAGAGTTCCCACCTCTTCTTTGTACAGCAAATAATGAAGTTGTGACTGATAAGGCTGCTTTCTGATTGTATTACATGATGGGTAAGAAGGTGCTTGTACTTCTTCTTACCAATCCTGTTTGTGGACATGCAGTCCTAACCTTGCAGGGAATCTCAAATACTTGATGGATGGGGAAAGCGTAGGCCCACAGTATAACGGCACATAATATAAAACCTGCCTCTTCCCCTCCCAAAAGATGATACAGACAGATTAAGTTGGAAAATGAGCAAGGCTACAGCTTAATTGAATTTCCAACAAAAGAACTTTTATTACGTTTTTCAACCACATAACCAGTGGCAGTCAGTTATACCGTGAGCACATCTGAGCAGCAACCTAAAAAAGCCTTCGAAGCCTGCCTTTACCATGAGTGCCGGACAGGCGCTAGACCACATCTGTCAAACACAAGGCCTGTAGGCTGAATTCTGCCTGCCAGGCTTTGTCATGTGGCCCTCACACCCAGTTTTGCAGCTGAAACGTGGAGGAACGCCCCTCTGCTCCTCGCTGTTACTTGTAAACACGGAAACCTTCACTGTTTACAAGGGACAGCTTTGCTCGCAGTGGTTCCCATATTTACCAGATTCCTTTCCCCACTCCAGGGGGGGAAAGATCTCCAGAGAGAGAGATCCCTTCAAGACGAGGTAGAGCTGCCTACACAGGGAGGTATTAGAGCTATTACACATGGAGGCGATAGCCAGGCCAGGTAGGAGAGAGATGCGAGAAAGCATTGGGGTGAGGAGGGTTGGGGTTGCACACTGTACACAGCACACCCCTGAACCCTGCACTCTGTACACAGCGTGCCCCATATACAACCGGCCCTTTGAGGACAACCATACTGCTGATGCAGCCCTCAATGAAATTGAGTTTGACACCTCGGCTCTAGACCAACTAAAGAAACCATCTTCGCCTCTAATATGCAGTTATCATGGAGCTGTACATGTGATCAGTTATGACCCCAGCCATTTGATGGCTTTATAATTCCATTGAGAGCACAAGCACTTGTGCAATTTTATCATACATTGCATGCCTTGAATGTAATCGTTTTGGGAAAGTGTTAAATCGCTGGGTTTTACTGTATTGCCTGGTGAAGAATACACGATTAGGACATTTATTCACTCAAAGTTCCCTCTTGGTAAGAGCTCAAGGGGCCAATATTGCTGTTACCTGTGGCCTTTCATCTATGAAGGAAACACGTGTACAAAATTCCCAACCAAATTCCCAGGTCAGATAAGTCTCGATATCATAGAAAGACAAGTCTATGGGCATTCTGCTATTGATTTGGGTGTGTCTATCCACAACAGTCCTCTGGAATATAGCATGGAACTTTTTCCCCATTACTAGATGATGGATATGTGAAGAGATCTACTGTGTGTGTGTGTGTGTGTATGTATGTATGTATGTATGTGTATATATGTGTGTGTGTATATATATATATATATATATATATATATATATATATATATATATATATATATATATATATATATATATATATATATATATATATATATATATATATATATATATATATATATATATATATATATATATATATATATATATAAATTTTATCATTGTCGCAGAGTAAAGCCTTTTTTTTTTTTTTTTTTTTTTTTTCACTTTCTCACGGCGTCTCGGGAAGCGTCTGTTTATTGGCAAGAGATGGAAGTTTTAGTTATAAATAACTAGATAATATTCCAAAGCATCCTGTCATTTGTCATGTCAGTGTTCTCAGTATTTCACAATTTTTCACTGAATAGCATTCTTCTGTGTTGGAAAATATTTTGTGATATCCATGACTAACAGCTCCAAAATGGGAGATGACTAGATCTATGTAATAAGATCTCTACAGAGAGGGGATAGTAGTCTGCAATGTTGAATAATTGTGGTATGTTGCTATTGTGCCGGAGGTGTTTGGTTGCACCGCCTCCTCCCACCTCTATAGACATAAACACACATGAATGAATGAATTATTTGTATGCTAACAATAAGGATTCCATTGCTGCTTGCAGAGAGAAGAGGGTGCAAGACATGTAAATGCGGCCATAGATGGTGCAATTTCCCTCTGGGCTCTGAGCAAACAGTGATTATTGCTGGCGACTATAGTCGCTGGCAATAATCGCATGAAAAATCTGACAAGTTGCTTGTACCCAAGTTGATGATTGATCAACATGGGTACAATTAGCCTGTACAATCATTGGTTCAAATCTCGGCCAGTCCCTGCTGAACCAGCCAACGTTTAAACCATCTATGATCGATTTAACACTGAGAAATCTCAAATTCTACTTTTAGTTCAAGAGGAGAATCTCTTTAATCTTTGTGCAATCTCTAGAACCAAGACCCTCTTCTAAGTTTAGCAGTTCCCCCAAAGATGCCATTCTGTGCCTGCTAACACAGATGTGACATGTTAGTCAGGTCTCCATATTTAGTAAACCTTGAGAGTCACTAGGGATTGATGTGTTTTTATTTTTATAGTTTTTACCCCTACCCTTCTATTCACTAACACTGCAGAGTCATCATGTGTAATGGAAATAATATCATTTAGCTATTTCTGTGCACTAAAATATACTTGAAGAGGTTAAATGGTTGTGGACATGGGAAAATATGTGTGTTACTGTACACGGGCCAAAGGTTAAATCTACAATCCAGTGGATATTCTGGAAATAGGTACTTTTTAAAGCAGAACTTTTTTTTTTTTTTTCTCTGACAATAAATACCTTAAACAGCCCGATTCTCGTTTGGTAAAGAGCCTGGGCCTTATGACGACATGCACAGTGCACTCTCGTGAGAGTTTGCCAGAGAGGGATGAGTCATGAGAGGGCCAATGAGAGCTGCAGAGATGGGGGTGTGTGAATCCAGGCAGTGAACAGGCAGCAGCTTCAGCTGCCCACAGTTAAAATTGCTGCAGCCAGACTTGGTGGAGGGAGATTTCTGCAGCATATTTGGCAAGTAGTGTGTGTGTGTGTGTGTGTGTGTGTGTGTGTGTGTGTGTGTGTGTGTGTGTGTGATAAAAATAAATACATACATACTAAGCAAAGTGGTTGGATGGAAGCTTCAAAATGGCAAAGATGTTTTTTTTTACAAAGTATGTGAGCAGACTGCAGTTCATCTTTAAAGCTGAACTCCAAGTATGATTTGTATTGCATGCATGCATTGGTCCAGCTTGGACCAATGTAATAATGCATATATCATACATTAGGAACTGCTAGGGAAGCTTGTCGTCACTGAACTGAAAGATCAGTGATATCACTATAGTAGTGCCAGCTACTACAGCATTTGTCAGATTCCTCAGCAGTCTCTCAGTTATAAATTATGCATTAATACATTGGTCCAAGCTGGACAAATGTAAGTATGCAATACAGCTAGTACCTGGAATTCAGCTTTCAGTATTTTTGATAAATTGCTTACTTAATAGTAATATCCAATGTAGTAGCCAGTTAATACAGTTGTGATATGGGAGCATTTTGACGTTTGATTTCTAAAGGTAACATACAATACATAAACAGAGTAGTTTGCATGTTAAAATGTGTTACAAATCAAAAATATATGTACATTAGTGTGTGAGAGAGAGAGAGATAGAGATAGAGAGAGAGAGATAGAGATAGAGAGAGAGAGAGAGAGATATAGAGATAGAGAGAGAGATATAGAGATAGAGAGAGAGATATAGAGATAGAGAGAGAGAGAGATATAGAGATAGAGAGAGAGAGAGAGATATAGAGATAGAGAGAGAGAGAGAGATATAGAGATAGAGAGAGAGAGAGATATAGAGATAGAGAGAGAGAGAGAGAGAGAGATATAGAGAGAGAGATATAGAGATAGAGAGAGAGATATAGAGATAGAGAGAGAGATATAGAGATAGAGAGAGAGATATAGAGATGGAGAGAGATATAGAGATGGAGAGAGATATAGAGATGGAGAGAGAGATAGAGATGGAGAGAGAGATAGAGATGGAGAGAGAGATAGAGATGGAGAGAGAGATAGAGATGGAGAGAGAGATAGAGATGGAGAGATGGAGAGAGAGATAGAGATATAGAGATGGAGAGAGAGATAGAGATATAGAGATGGAGAGAGAGATAGAGATATAGAGATGGAGAGAGAGATAGAGATATAGAGATGGAGAGAGAGATAGAGATATAGAGATGGAGAGAGAGATAGAGATATAGAGATGGAGAGAGAGATAGAGATGGAGAGAGAGATAGAGATGGAGAGAGAGATAGAGATGGAGAGAGAGATAGAGATGGAGAGAGAGATAGAGATGGAGAGAGATATAGAGATGGAGAGAGATATAGAGATGGAGAGAGATATAGAGATGGAGAGAGATATAGAGATGGAGAGAGATATAGAGATGGAGAGAGATATAGAGATGGAGAGAGAGATAGAGATGGAGAGAGATATAGAGATGGAGAGAGAGATAGAGATGGAGAGAGATATAGAGATGGAGAGAGATATAGAGATGGAGAGAGATATAGAGATGGAGAGAGATATAGAGATGGAGAGAGATATAGAGATGGAGAGAGATATAGAGATGGAGAGAGATATAGAGATGGAGAGAGATATAGAGATGGAGAGAGAGATAGAGATGGAGAGAGAGATAGAGATGGAGAGAGATATAGAGATGGAGAGAGAGATAGAGATATAGAGATGGAGAGAGAGATAGAGATATAGAGATGGAGAGAGAGATAGAGATATAGAGATGGAGAGAGAGATAGAGATATAGAGATATAGAGATGGAGAGAGATATAGAGATATAGAGATGGAGAGAGATATAGAGATGGAGAGAGATATAGAGATGGAGAGAGATATAGAGATGGAGAGAGATATAGAGATGGAGAGAGATATAGAGATATAGAGATGGAGAGAGATATAGAGATGGAGAGAGATATAGAGATGGAGAGAGATATAGAGATATAGAGATGGAGAGAGATATAGAGATATAGAGATGGAGAGAGATATAGAGATATGTGTGTGTGTTCATAGCACAAAAAATAAAAAATCTGCAGTAGTAATCAAATGGCACCAAAAGAAAGCTCTATTTGTGGGGGGAAAAAAAATAATTTTTTTTTATTTGGATACAGTGGTGCATGACTGCGCAATTGTCAGTTAAATTAGTGCAGTGCCGTATCGCAAAAAATGGCCTGGTCATAAATCTTCCGTAGGTCAAAAAGTGGAAGTGGATAAACTCCACTTTTGAACTTTGTTCCTACAGGTAAACCTATAATAAGCTTTTGGTTTGCTCAACAGTCCACAGCAATTGTGTCACACCTACATATTGCTATAACACACACCTATAGAGTGCTTTTGCTAACAGATAGGGACTTTCACCCTTCCCTTTTTTTTTTTTTTTTTTTTTTTTTTTTTTTTTACAAAGCAGAACTACACTGCATGTGAGCACCTCAGATTGAAAAACTCAAAAAAATTAATTTTTTAATATTCAGAGCAAATTCCCCATCTATCCATCATTTATTTTGCTGAGAAATCACTTTGAAAATCACCCACTAGCATTTCTGCCCATGGCCAACTCAAAGCGGTAGTAAACTACTTCGAAGATGGGGAAAAAAAGTGGGCCCCCTGCAGGGTTAAGTTATAATGTACCAATATGCACTGCATGACAGACTTGCCTGTAAAGCAGATCGCTCCCGTAAGGCGCTGTCACGGATCCCTGGCGCTGCTATCTTCATCCGGTCTTCCTTCTGGGTTCTCGGGCTCCAGCTGTAGGAGTGGCCAGGGCCATGATGATGTCTCTCCCGCGCATGTGCGTGGGTACCCTAGACTCCGCCATGCCATCCCTTCACAGCACATCAGTGACGTCACTGCCAGCATCCCTTGTGAATGTCTTCTAAACAGTGCAAGTTTAGGAGATACTCGCTGTAGCCACTGGTAAGCCTTATTATAGGTACAAGTTCAAAGGTGGCGTTTATCTCCACTCCAGAAGATTTACCCTCCTTCTTGACCAGGTCATTTTTTTGCTTGGTCATGCAACACTGTATCCAAATAAAAATGTAATTCCCCCCCCCCCCCCCCCCCCCCCACAAATGGAGTTTTCTTTTGGTGGTATATCAAATTATATATATATATATATATATATATATATATATATATATATATATATATATATATATATATATATATATATATATATATATATATATATATATATATATATATATATATATATATATATATATATATATATATATATATATATATATATAAATTTATTATTATTTTTTTTGCTATAAACAAAAAAAGACAATTTTTTTTTTTTTTTTTTTTTTTAACTCAAAACAATATTTTTTACTCTGCTCTAAAACACATCTAATAAAAAAAATAATCAAATTTTTTCATCAATTTAGGCCAATATGTATTCTGCTTCATGATTTTTGGTAAAAATTCCAACAAGTGTATGTTGCTTAATTCACGTGAATGTTATAGTTTCTACAAACTATGAGATATATTTATGGAATATTATTATTATTATTATTATTATTAATAATAATTTTTTTTATACTAGTAATGAGCTTTAAAGCTGATGTGTTTTGCTTAAATAAACTTCCCCCTACAGCGAAGTACTGTATTTAGCAAGTTGCAGGATCCTGGAGAAATCATGTGTACGGCACTGCCCGGTCCTCTTCCTGTCTCTGAAATGTGGGGGATCATCGCTTCAGGTCTCAGAGCTGAACTTAATATAAGAAGACCACCCCTTCCTTCCCTCTAGTCCATTGACAAAAGTGCTTTAATTGACTGACTCTATTGCGTGTAACAAGATCTATGAATGGGGGAGAGTCACAGGATTCTCTCCCTCTCGTTCACAGATTGAGTTACAGGAAGTGTAATCAATGAATAGGCTTTTCTCATTTGTTGAGGAAGGGGTGGGTGCCCTGCCCGACGCTGTTAACTTCCTCTGTGCCGATGGTTCAGAGACTGGAAGATGACCGGTCGTCACTTCAGAATTCTCCAGGATACAGCAGGACATGGGATATACTTCAAGCAGTATTAAACCCAAAACCAAAAGTATAATGTATTGACGCTTACCAGTCATTTGGATGTGGTGGCTGCATCAGTTTTCTTCTTTGGGTTTTATTCACCTCTGTTTTTCCCCTGGTGATCTGGCCAGCAACACCCCTCCTGTATTAGTAAGACACCACTCTAGAAGACTGAGCACAGGAGGTACAGAAGCATATTTAGTCTGTTAAATGTATTAGCAGATTTAAATACGCCAACAAATTGAAGCCAAATTCCAGCTCAAACTTTATAATCAGTTACAGCAAACCGTTTTTGGCCTTTTGGCATAAAGGTTTTACATGAATAAATAAAAGCTGATTATTTTAAAGCACCCCTGTCGGTGATAAATGGTTCACCTCATCCATGTAAACCGATACATTCTGCTGCTGAGCTTGTGTTTTTGAAAAACAGCAGACTTGCTGGCTGGATCATCAGATGAAAATAGAAGAAAGAAAGCCTAAAAAAAAGAAAATGAATGCAACCATCACATCTAAAAATTGGTAAGCTCTGTAGTATAATAAATGTTTGCGTTTTTGAGTTTCATTGCCGGTAAGTTAGGCCACTAAGGCTGTAGAAATAAAATATTAGGTAAACTTCAGCTTTAACCTGTTTAATATCCTTTTTATAAGTATGGAGGTAGGCAGGTTGTACTGGATTTGATCTATGGAGGGACTTCGGTACAACCAGCCTGTTGGGTTTTTCTTTCGTTCAGTCACTGCCAGTGGCTACAGCCGCAGGCAGTGATCATTGTATTCTGATGGAAAACTCCCCACTGTCAGAACACAATGGCTCCACAGGAGGGATTCCACCATCAACACCGACTTTGGTGGGGGAATCAAGCTATTTTCTTTCCTTCAACCCGTGGTTGAAGAAATGAAATTTGCCTAATGTATAGCCTGACTAAAGCTGCCAGCAAGAAATCAGCCAGTGCTAGGCTTTCTTACTAGAAAGCACAGTATGAATTGCAGGCTATCATAAATGCCACCTTGTAATAGTTTGTAAGATAAAAATGAAACAACATGGACTCAAAACTGTTAGAATTCCACTTTGAAGGGACCACCACCATTCCAGGTATTGAGACTGCCAGATAGATGGCATTTTCATAAGGAGGTCAGTGATGGAAGCTTTCATATTTTTCTCAGAACTGGTTTTCTGTGATTACAGTTGTGCTCATAAGTTTACATACCCTGGCACCTTTCCTTCATGATTAGTGTTTGGCTAAAGCCATTTATTATCAATCAACTATGTTTACTCTTTTTAAATCGTAATGACAACAGAAACTACCCAAATGACCCCGATCAAAAGTTTACATACCCCAGTTCTTAAAAACCATGCATTGCCCCCTTTAACGTCAATGAGAGCTTGAAGTCTTTTGTGGTATTTGTGGATGAGACTCATCTTCTCATATGGGAAAAAGCCTCCAGTTCCTGTTAATTCATGAACTGCACGTTTGAGATCTCCCCAGAGTGGCTCAATGATATTGAGGTCAGGAGACTGAGATGGCCACTCCGGAACCTTCACTTTATTCTGCTGTAGCCAATGACAGGTTGACTTGGCCTTGTGTTTTGGATCATTGTCATGTTGGAATGTCCAAGTGCGTCCCATGCGCAGCTTCCTTGCTGATGAATGCAAATGTTCCTCCAGTATTTTTTGATAACGTTCTGCATTCATCTTTCCATCAATTTTGGATCAAATTTCCTGTGCCTTTGTAGCTCACACATCCCCAAAACATCAGCAATCCACCTCCGTGTTTCACAGTAGGAATGGTGTATCTTTCATCATGGGCCTTGTTGACTCCTCTCCAAATGTAGTATTTATGGTTGTGACCAAAAAGCTCAATTTTGCTCTCATCACTCCAAATGACTTTGTGCCAGAAAGTTTGAGGCTTGTCTCTGTACTGTTTGGCATATTGTAAGTGGAATACTTTTGTGGCATTTGTGTAGTAATAGCTTTCTTCTGGTGACTCGACCATGCAGCCCATCTTTCTTCAAGTCCCTCCATATTGTGCATCTTGAAAAAGCCACACCACATGTGTTCAGAGAGTCCTGTATTTCACCTGAAGTTATTTGTGGGTTTTTCTTTGCATCCTAAACTATTTTCCTGGCAATTGTGGCTGAAATTTTAGTTGGTCTACCTGACCGTGGTTTGGTTTCAACAGAACCCCTCATTTTCCACTTCTTGATTTAGAGTTTGGCATTCATAATTCCTTGGATATCTTTTTATATCCCTTTTCCTGTTTTATACAGTTCAACTACCTTTTCCCGCAGATCCTTTGACAATTCTTTTGCTTTCCCCACGATTCAGAATCCAGAAACGTCAGTGCAGCACTGGATGAAAGATGCAAGGGTCTGTCAGGAGTCCAGAAACTCATTGACCTTTTTTATACTCACACTCACACACACTAATTACAAGCAAACAGATCACAGGTGAGGATGGTTACCTTTTTTAATATACATGTGTGCATGTTATCAGGCCAAATTCACCAGGGTATGTAAACTTTTGATCAGGGTCATTTGGGTAGTTTCTGTTGTCATTATGATTTATATAGTGTAAATACAGTTGATAATAAATGGCTTCAGTCAAACACTAACCATGAGTGAAAGAAAAGTTTTTGTGTTCTCATTCATATTGTCTGAAAAATGGCCAAGAAACAATAAATCCTGCCAGGGTATGTAAACTTATGAGCACAACTGTAACTACATTTATCAGGGAGTGTTGAAGTTTTCAGTTCTGTTTAGCAGATATCCATGTAAGGCGGGTAACAAAATTGCATTGCTCCTATGAACTCATTCATATGTGAAGTCACCTGCCAAACATGCAGTACATTTTGGTGTGATGGGGCTTTCTAAGGTTACACTATTCGGTCCTCCAGGATGTTTATCAGGGAACTTAAGTGTTTCTGTTCCCCCTGGAAAGTGCCTTCCAACTCCATAGGTCTGAAAGTATGCAGTTTGCTGAACTACTTGGTACACTCTTCTAAGAATCTAAGGTCTTCAGGCTGTGCATTGCTTCCAACTGGCCCAAGCTGTAGCCCATTTTTTTAACCACTTCAATACCAGGCCTATACCGGCACTTCTCTCCCGCATGTAAAAATCATCTTTTTGGGGTTTTTTTTTTTTGCTAGAAATTTACTCAGAACCCCCAGATATATATATATATATATATATATATATAGATATAGATATAGATATAGATATAGATATAGATATAGATATATAAAAAATTTTTTTGGCAGACACCCTAGGGAATAAAAAGTGTGGGGGGGGGAGGGGGGAAGTTGGGACTTTAAATGAGGCAATGAATGTATAAATTCATCTACCTCCATCCCTGATTCGGTATTACAAAAAGAATGAGGTGAGACTTTAAATGAAGCATAGCTGCAATGTAGGTATGCAAGGACATGTCTGAAATTCATTGACTAAATTAGAAAATTGAGGAGAGTAAACAATAATAACATGATAAACAATAGTATCAATAAGTTATATTTCATATAAGTATGTATACAAACACATGTTACAACATGATTTACTCAGCTCCGGAGAAGATTTGTTTTCACAGCGCCCTTATTCGTTTTTTTTCTCCCCAATTTACAGTTTCATTGTAGGTAAGAATGTTTGGGGGAGCTAAGTTCCTCCCCTCTATCTATTCCTTGGCCCTTCGTGCTGTTTTTGTCTGATCCTCATGCGTTCACTTATCTCTTTGTAGATAATTTTAACCCCTGGAATTGCTCCTGATGAGTGGATGAACTCCACGAAACGCGTAGAGCGCTTTTATGCTACCATTTGCAAGCATGTGTCTGAAAATTCCCCCCCCCCCCACTTTATCTACAATGTTCTAGGTTTCAATCAATCGAAGATTATTTCTGTTCTTTTTTCTAATCATGAATTTTCTAATGAGATGTTGATTACCAATGTAAATCATGTTGTAACATGTGTTTGTATACATACTTATATGAAATTTAACTTATTGATACTATTGTTTATCATGTTATTATTGTTTACTCTCTCAATTTTCTAATTCAGTCAATGAATTTCAGACATGTCCTTGCATACCTACTTTGCAGCTAGGCTTCATTTATTGTCCCACCTCATTCTCTTTGTAATACCCTAGGGAATAAAATGGTGGTCATTGCAACTTTTTATCTTTAATTCTCTAATTTTTCAAACTCTTTTTTTGGGGGGGAACCAGTTTCATGAATTAAATAACAAAACAGTAAAGTTAGCCCAATTTTTTTCTATAATATGTACGATGATGTTACGCCAAGTAAATAGTGACCTAACATGTCGCGCTTTAAAATTGCGTGCGCATTCATAGAATGGCGCCAAAGTTCAGTACTTAAAAATCTCCATAGGCGACACATCTAGTGCTAGAATTGTTGCACACGCTCTAACGCACATCTTAGAGCGGGGTTTGAACGGCATTTATGTATGTGGGCGGGACTTACTTGTGTGTTTGCTTCTGACCAGAGCTACCGAGGCAGGGGACGTTTTTAAATTTTTTATTTTTTTTCCCATGATAACTCTTAGCTTTTGTACACACAGTCGGATATTCAGACAACCAAATCCGTTGGATTTTGTCTGACGGATTTTGTCCGAAACTGTTGCATACACAGTCGGACAAAGTTGTCAGAAAATCCGATCGTACTTAACGTGATGACGTTATTTCGTTAGGACGGGACTACGTTCACGCTAGTAGCCAATAGCTTTGGTCTTGGAATTTGATCTGAGCATGCGTGGCACTTTGTGCGATGGGAATTCTCTTCACATGATCGGACAAAGTCCGATCGGATCATGTTGTCGGAAAATTTTATAGCCCAGCTGGAAAACTTGGTCCGTCGGATACTCCGATGGAAACAGTGCGATGGAGCCCACACACTGTCGGATTATCCGACAACACGGTCCTATCGGACATTGTCCATTGGAATGTCCGACCATGTGTACAAGGAGTGAATTTCCCTTCCAAGGGTAGATTTCCTCTCACTTCCTGCTGTCTCCCTCCGTTTGTAAGTCGGATGTTTGTAACTAGGGGACCGCCTGTATTGTGTATGGCCAGTCCAAAGCCTGTCTTTATTTCTATACTTAGAACATCCTGCTAATAGGAATTAAAGAATACATAAACCTGACACCTCATATTCCTGATATGTGCCTGCTGTATCATACACTTGTATGAAAAAGTATCCCGTTCTTTGTATTGTTTCCTTTGTGTGAAATCCCTGGTGTTCCTGCAAGTTCCTCTGCTTTCCTATTAAAAACTGACCACACTAAACAGGAGAACACACCATGGTAGGTTCTCTAGCTGTATTGGGAACTCGGCCTGCTCTCCTCCAATGATCAGATCTTCACTGGGAAGTTCAGTGCATTGCGGTTCCTCCTCCCCCAGCTCTTATGCAGCTGAGAACAGTTGTAATTGTGTGTGTGTGTGTGTGTGTGTATGTATGTATGTATGTATGTATGTATGTATGTATGTATGTGTATATATATATATATATATATATATATATATATATATATATATATATATATATATATATATATCGATATATAATGTGTATGTATGTATGTATTGAATGCTTTTTCTATCTATACACAAATGTTTTGCCTTTCATTTCTATTTTAAACTGAATAGGTTGTCTTACAAGGTAAGGGTTTTTACATCTATTGTTTAAGCACATATGTTTTAATACCATATGTTTATTGTCCTGTACTCCTTTTCTTTTAAGGGTTGAATCTAAGATTTGGTCACCCCTTGTAACTGAAGAAGGCAAATCAAACCCATATAAAATGAACCTATCATCGGCTCCTCAGGTAAATGCTATTTATTCTCAAATTGTATCTTTTGATTAGAGGCTGATGGAAAATGTTGTTCATTGTTCATCTCAGCAGAACAGCAACCTATGATGTGTCCAACTACAGAACTAAATTTGCCAGCAATGTGTTCTTGATTTAGGTTTGTTATTGTAGGTTGATGTTTGACAGCTACAGGCTATGCTGTATTAAGCCTTTTATGCCCCCCTAAGCAAAAATGCACAATTCTAAAGATCAAACTTAAAAACTACGGATTGAGCAAAAGCATAATTACAGTACATAATTTGCCATCTATATACCGTAATTCCCCCCTCCTGGAGAATAAAATGCCATGGCATGAATTTTGACAAGTGCATGTGACCATTCATAGCCAATCACAAGTTTGTATTGCATGTTGGGAGTCCCTCTTGTGATTTGGTTTTCAGAAGCAGCGTGAGCATGCGCTTTGCGGCTAAATAAGTATTCACACTGAGTAGGAGTGAGGTCAGGCGGATCTCATGCTGACTTTTCTGTTGGAACTGTTTTTTTTTATTTTTTATTTGCATTAACTTGTGTAAAGGAAAACGACTAATTATTTGAACCAAACGAATGTCTTCAGACATCAGCTAAATGGCATAGCTTAGTCCTAATTAAATGCTACAGTCTAAATTGTTGTGTAGATCCAAGATCTGAGCCGAAGATCTCTTTAAATATACTTTTAACAAGAACAAATCGTTTTGTTTTTTTTTAAGCTTGGAGGGTTCACCTTCCTATCTAGATGTGCGAAATTGCGTTTCTGCACTCTCTCATTTGAGATCTTAGAAGCACTATAGGCATCCTGTTGAAGTATCGCTGTGGTTCACAGGAGTGCAAATCCTTCTGCAATCCTGTGACCTGTTTTCAGCTGACAGCGGGCTAAAGCCTGCTGTCGGCTGACGTCACTCAGCTGGTCCAGGCTCGGGAAAGATGTCGCTGGGAATGCTGTATTGCTGTGCAAGGGAACTGTTTTGAAGGTGATGGTGTGTAAATGTAGATAAAGTACTTTCTTGTATACAGGGCTAGTCTCAAAAAATTTTAATAGCACCTTGAAGTGGCGGCCCGTCCATTAGGGGCGCAGGGGTGCTGACCCCCTAATCCATGCGTCTGGCCCATAGTCTACATGCAGGGTTCTAGACGCATGGATTCCAATGGGCTTTTTTTATTTTTTTAAAAGCACATGATTTTGTCCATTAAAAAGGGTGGGCTCAGGGCACAGAGCACCACGCCTGGAGCCCACCCAGCTGTGTGATATTGGCGAAATAATATTCGCTAATGTCTTCCAGTTTCTCCTTCCGTCCAATTGGAAAGCAGGTCCTGAGTCCCAATTGGCCGGGAGGCCTGAGACCCGATTGACTTTGAGTCCTAACTCCTGATTGGCTGGGAGGAGAAGTGACTGCTGGGACTCGGGAGGAGACGCGCAGGGGGGGGGGGCACTAACAAGATGGGGTAAGTGCAGGGGCGATCGATCGATGGGGGTGGTTTATGTGGTTGAGGGGGAGATGACGGCTGGCGGCCACCCCAAGAAAGTTGAGCACCAGCCGCCACTGCCACCTCATATAAAAGTGCATGTATTGGATAGACGGGAGTAGGGTTAGAGCCTCTGTGTTTTTATTTCTGTCTATTGTTCTGTCCCAGTAGCGGCTACATCTGTTAATTTCCTGTCCTGGTAAAATCCCAGGGGGTGCAGCAAGATAAACGTGATAGAATGGGTCAGAACTTCTATTTAAAAACAGTTGGAAAAACATTTTGATTGGAGTTGGGCAGTTCCTGCTATGGTCAATTATTTACAAACGCCTCTCTGAGGCTACTATGGCTCCACCAAGTGGCAGTACTAAGTCATTGCTGCCATTATTCTAATATTAGCATTGCCAGTCTCTATTACCAGCCAGTAAAATAAAATCTCCAGTCCCTTATCTAAATGAATAAAGTTACATCATTAGAATTATCTTATGAAAAAGAAGTCATAAAAAGGAGCAGACTCTGATTTCTGGGGAGATGGTGATTGTGATTTGGCGGCAGGGATGAGGTCAATCATGGTAGCGTGTGCAATTTGAGTGTGTTGATCTGCTTCCATAGAGACATGATGTAATCACAAGGGTGTATCATTAAGCTCTAGGTGTGATAAGAATGGAAGAACAGGACTATTGTTCCATGTGCTGGAGCCGGTGTTACCTCATTGCTCTGGAATGTCAGCGGGTTCCGTGCCCTGTGAGAAGTTCAGGAAACATTTTCATTGCTGAGGCTGTGCTAAAAGTCACCGTGTGAGTGTAGTTTTTATAGATACATTTTAGCACACTAGACGTTTTATCTTTAAAGGACACCAGGATATTTTTATGTACCAATGCAATAAAAGTAACAGGCAATACAATGACACATAAAGTCATCATAGGGCACGCAGCATGGCTCACTGTCCTTAAAGAGACCCTGGCACCAACTGTAAAAATTCTAGGCAAATGCACAGGAAAATCAGGTATATAAAGCAGTAGTAAACTGCCAGCGATTGGGCCACACATAAAATACACTATCAATTAGAATAGCTGATCAGCAGGAAAAGTCGAGCAGATCTCAAGTTAATGATCACTGATATAGAAAATGTACCTAATGTATCTAAATAATAACACTTCATTTTTTTTTCTAAAAGTAAAAGGGCAATGTACAGCTGTAGGGTTGTATCTAGGAGTGGGGTGTGCTGTGCCCCCCACTCCTCCCCACACAGCACATAGCTCTCCCCAGCATACCCCTAGATAAAGTTATGCAGCATTCGCATGTCTGGCACTATCGGGAGTCCCTGTATTTATTGCAGCAGGTGTTATTACAAAAACTCCATTCCCCCAGTCAAGCCTATGCTTGGATTCTCACTGCTGGCCCCTGTGGCTGCTATGTATCCCTCCATATGTGCTTGTCCCTGTCAGCCACCATGGCTTCTATGCTTGCATAGCATCCCTCCATATGTGTTTTGTCCCTGCCAGTCACCGTGGCTTCTATGCTTGCATAGCATCCCTCCATATGTGTTTTGTCCCTGCCAGTCACCGTGGCTTCTATGCTTGCATAGCATCCCTCCATATGTGTTTTGTCCCTGCCAGCCACCGTGGCTTCTATGCTTACACAGCATCCCTCCATATGTGTTTTGTCCCTGCCAGCCACCGTGGCTTCTATGCTTACACAGCATCCCTCCATATGTGTTTTGTCCCTGCCAGTCACCGTGGCTTCTATGCTTGCATAGCGTCCCTCCATATGTGTTTTGTCCCTGCCAGTCACCGTGGCTTCTATGCTTACACAGCATCCCTCCATATGTGTTTTGTCCCTGCCAGTCACCATGGCTTCTATGCTTGCGCAGCATCCCTCCCAGACATGCTCGGGCCGCATATTGAACGCTCTTGGGCCACAGGTTGGACACCCCCTCATGTATACCAATGATTGGCACATCGTAAAAATATATATCAGGTCTTTATATTGTGCCTTCAAATCTTGACGGCGACTCATTGTGAAGAAAGGGAAAGTCCTAATTTTTGTTACTTGTACCCAGAGAAGTTACTTTGTAAAGCCTAAATCCAGTCCTTTTTTTATTGTAGCGTTGATATAGCAGAGAAGAATCTAAACTTCTGTTTTTATTCTGCCGCTCACCCTATTGGGGAGATTCAAACCATTCACCACTCTACTCGGATGTATTTCTGGGTCCCCATTGGGGAGATTCGAACCATTCACCACTCTACTCGGATGTATTTCTATGTCCCTATTGGGGAGATTGAAAGGGATTGATGGGGCAAGTCTCCCCAAAAGGGGCACCAATAAAAACCTAAAGGGGCTTAATCTAGAAAAAAAATGGGGTTTGGCCAAATTTGCGCTTTTAAAGAGAAGTTGCTCTGTGCTGCGTTTTTTGTTTTGTTCACATTTTCAATTGCTGTCACCAAAAGTTGTATGGTATCATTGTGTGTTGCATGAGTTTTGGCTGTGTTATCACATCACGCATGCATGTTAGTCACCTCTGATTTTCCTTCTGGTCCCCTTGCATGCAGGAAGTAAAACCGATAGGAATCGCACACAATCGAAGTGCTATGCCATTCGCTGCTGGCTCCGCTTCCAGCACTCCCAAAGTGATCACTTCTCAGTACAACAACCCAGCTGGCCTCTATTCCTCTGAAAACATCCAAACCTTCAATAACACTTTGGAGTCCAAATCGACCAACGGTGCCCATGTTGCCCAAGTGTCAAACAAAGAGTAAGTGTCCATTATCTGGCATGTAATGTTGTTGAGAAATATTTGATGTGTGGTTACCATGCAGGATGCTTGCTGCTCTGTAAACCTGTACTGACTGCATCTGCCTATTTTGTGAGCCCTATCCACTCCAACTGGGCACCCAATAATATATCTATTTTATCTTCATTGATGACCTCACAAGGACTAAGGGGTCTATTTATTAAACATTTGTTGCAGGAATATCAGAAGCATTCATGCCAATGTAATAAAATGTCACTCGTTGCTTTATAAAAGATTAATTCCTTTATTTTCTGCTCCATCTAGTGGCCAAGATATGGTATAGTTTTCTCGCTGAAGTATTTCAGAAAACTATGCATTTTGACCACTAGATGGAGCTGGTGATAAAGGAATTTAATCTTTCAGAAAACATATCCTGTTTCCCCGAAAATAAAACCTAGCGTGCTTGTCGGTGATGGCTGCAATATAAGCCCTACCCCCACAAATAAGCCCTAGTTAAAGTCCTTGTAGGTCTTCTTTTCAGGGTAGGGCTTAGTTTCGGGGAAACGGGGTAGGGCTTATTTGGGGGGTAGGGCTTTGTACACTGTATCACAATTCAGAAGGGACACGTCAGGATGATAATATGGAGCTGTCATTGATTTCAAAGTGTATCAGAATCTAAAAACATTGTTTTATTTATTTATTTTCCCCACTTTATTTTCATCTGGTAATCTGCAAATAACACAATTCTGTTCCTTCATATCTGCTCTAATTTCTCCACTGTAATCTATGGAGGGAACTATGATGTCATAAAAATATGCGATGATGATGATCCAACAGTTTGTGCAATGCTTTACAACAGTATCATCCCCATTACACTATGAATTGATGCAAATATTAGTTTACACCAGGAAGATAAGGATATTTTAGGCTTTCTTTTGACCTGACCAGAAGTGACAGGATTTCAAAATATACACCTACATTTCTCATGGTACTTTGAAGGCAATGTACATAAAACACAAGTGATAAAATTTGTGCCAACCTTGTCCAGCGTTACATTAAAAAAAAGCAATACAATTCCATAAAGGCTGGCACATTACATATACGCTATATTGCCAAAAGTATTGGGACACCTGCCTTTACACATACATGAACTTTAATGGTATCTTAGTCCGTAGGGTTCAATATTGATTTGGCCAGCCCTTTGTAGATAACCGCTCCAACTCTTCTGGGAAGGCTGTCCACAATGTTTAGGAGTGTGTCTATGGGAATGTTTCACCACTCTTCCAGAAGTGCATTTGTGAGGTCAGGCGCTGATGTTGGACGAGAAGGCCTGGCTCTCACCCCCCCCCCCCCAATGGTTCCCCCCCCAATGGTTCTGATTGAATGCAGATTTGAAGTGTTTGTAAAGTCTTGTTTTTTTTCCTATAATAATAACAAACATATTCTACTTGCCTGCTCTGTTGCAGTGGATTTTCACAGAGCAGCACTGATCCTCCTGTTCAGTGCCCCCCACAGCAAGCAGCTTGCTATGGTGGCACCCGAGCTGATTCAGAGCTCCCTGTGTCCATTCAGACACAGTGCCCTGACCAAGCCATGCCCTTTCTCTCCCCAGATTGGCTAGCTGACTTTGACAGCAGTGGCAGCCAGTGGCGCTGCTGCTGTGTCTCAGCCAATCAGGAGGGATAATCTCGGAAGGCTGTGACTTGTGGACATCGCTGGACACAGAGAGACCTCAAATAAGTGTTAGGGGGGCTGAGGGAGGCTTCTTGTCTACATGCACAGAATGCATTCTGCCTTTACAGCCCCTTTTAACCACTTGCGGACCGCCGCACGATGATATATGTCCTAAATTTGAAGAGGAATATTGTTATGGCAGCAGCTAGCAGCCATAACCCGGTATCCTCTTCTTTGGCCGGTGGTCTGCTTTCTGATTCTCTGGGAGAGAGCCCCTCTCACCACGCTCCGGTGCCCTCCGCCTCTTACTGGGGCCATTGGCAGCGGTGGCGGCAATTGGATGTCTCTTTTTTGGTATGGAGATGAGTGAGGGGTAGATGGCCCCCACCCGTCTCCATACCACTGCAGGGCAAAAGTGATGTAAAAACATCCTTCCGCCCATAGCTCTTAAAGGACCATTTTATTTATTTTATTTTTTAATGACAACATTTATTTCAAATTTTTTTTTTATTGCATTTTAGTGTAAATGGGATCTGAGGTCTTTTTGACCCCGAATCTCATATTTTAAGAGGTTCTGTCGTGATTTTTTTTCTGTTACAAGGGATGTTTACATTCCTTGTAATAGGAATAAAAGTGACACTATAATTTTACCTCCTCTGTAACTCAAAACATGCAACCAAATTTTTTAAATTTTGCCTATGGAGATTTTTAAGGGTAAAAGTTTGTCGCCATTCCTCGAGCGGGTGCAATTTTGAAGCGTATCAATTTACTCGCGTAACATTATCTTTCACAATATAAAAAAAAATAATTGGGCTAACTTTACTGTTGTCTGTCTTATATTATTTTATTTTTATTTATTTTTTATTAAAATGATTTATTTATTTTTCCCAAAAAAAGTGCGCTTGTAAGACTGCTGCGCAAATACGGCGTGACAAAGTATTGCAACGACCACCATTTTATTCTCTAGGGTGTTAGAAAAAAAAAGTATAATGTTTGGGGGGGTTATAAGTAATTTTCTAGCAAAAAAAACTGTTTTTAACTTGTAAACAACAAATCTCAAAAAGAGGCTTGCTCCTTAAGTGGCTAATCTTCAGGGGTGATGCTATTGTGCGCTTGTGACTGCGTTTGGTATTTTTCCTGTAAGTGTGGTATCCTGAGTGATCAGTAAAACATGTTATTGGTTCTTTCATGTTCTGACCATATGTTTTCTCTCCATCCACATGCCTTCTACAGATCGACTGATGGAAAAACTAACAGTATGTTTTTTCATTTACCAGAGACCTGTCAAATTTCAACGTGCTTTCAGCATGACTTGCCAACCACTAAAATCACCATCAGGCTCCATCAGGTGCTTTCCTATTAATACGGTCTGCTCTAGCTCATAGTGCCATCAGCAGAGAGCCTTATGCTCCACATGTCATAACAATTCATCTGATGCCACCAAATTCTAACCTGTATTTTAACATAGCTACTGTATATAGAAGTAATCCATATTCCTTTTAAGATGAATGCTTTTTTTTTTTTTTGATTGCTCTAAGGTGGCACAGATGTAAAACCATTATATAGTTTTATGAGCCTTTATCTACTGTTGAAATCTAATTTTTAAAATAAAACCATAAAGGCCAATTTTGACGCTTTTATACGTAGGCCCCATGCACACTGAAGCTCATAAATGGCCATTTTTGGGAGCTTGGGCATTTTTATTTTTTTTGTTTAACAGCCCATAAAATCCCCTCTGTTATCTTATGTGTCCATGCACACATGGATGTTTTTGGATGTTTATCAGCAGCGGACTTTATAGGCTTTTATCTGAACGCCCTAAAATCGCGTTCAGGAGCTGTTTTTCTGACCACAAAAAAAGCACGCTCATAAACATCGATAAATGTTCAAAAACATGGCTCACCGGGGTTTTTTAATGTTTTTGAGCCATTGAAAATTATATATATATATATATATATATATATATATATATATATATATATATATATATATATATATATATATATATATATATATATATATATATATATATATATATATATATATTGTATTATTAAAAAAAGAAAATGTGTATATATATTAAAAAAAAATAAAAAATTCTCCTTAAGAAAAAGAGAGAAAAAACGCTATGGTAAAAATTGAGAGACTCGCTGCAAAGCTACTGTTGTTTTTTTTTTTTTTTTTTTTTTGTTTTTTTTTTATAGCATTATTTTAACGTCCAGTGTGCATGGAGCCAAAATGTTGCAAGATTGCCAGTGTAGTTTAATACAATTGCCAAATGCAACAGAAACGTTGATTAATATTTTTTCTTTTCTTTTTCTTTTTTTTTTCTTTTGTTTCTGATCTTGTATTCTGTTTGCCTTGGACCTTTTTAACTGGGCCTTAGTCCTGTCTCTCCCTCTGTGATGTTTAAGGCTACCATGGCTTCTGTGTATAACCCTCTTCAGTCTTGTGCCGCCCCTGGCTCCTTGCAAAGGCGGCACAGCACCTCTTCAATCCCAACTCAAGTGCGAGTGGGCCCTGAAGAGTTGAAACAAGCTGCACAGATCTGTCCTAACAGCCCAGTGGAGGTGGATATTCCTGGACTAAAAGTCATGCACAACCAGTTTAACTCCCCATTACAGCTCTATTCCCAGGAAAACATTCTGGACACTTTGCAGGGCCAGATCTCTTCTATTAACCCAACTTATTCCAGGTAACTTTGCCTGTGTGCACACATCCCCAGCACAGTGCATGCCCACTGGAGTGTAACTGCATGCTGCTCACCTGGCATCTCACCTTCATGTATTGTGCTTGTGTTTTCATTGCACCCACCATGCGCAGATAATGCTGCTCATATACTGGAATTCACCATCGCTATATAATGCATCAGTCACAGTAATACTATTAGCAGTTACCAGTGTGTGAATTGTGTATTATGTCTGGCTGAATACTGTATATTTTGTAAGGCTTGTAAAATTTTTACATGGCCTATTTTCTTTTATTTTTTTTTTATTTGGTCGTGTTGAGATAGATTATTAGAAATGATGTGTACAAAGTTACACAAAGACATTACAGAACGTTCTTCAAACGTATATTTCTTAAAGCTAGACTCCGGAGAAAAAAAAAACGTTACCCTTGCTGTGGTTCCTTTTCTGCTCTGCTCGTTTTCCCCAGAGCAGGGGTCCCCAAACTTTCTAAACAAAGGGCCAGTTTAATGCCCTTCAGGCTTTAGGGGGCTGGACTGTAGCCAGCAGAAGGTGCCCCAGCATCAGTTGGACTAAACAATATCCAATCATTGGGTGGAAAAGTGCCTTGTTGGTATTAGTGGGAGTAATAATCCCCTATCGATAGTGTAAGGCATGGTGCCCCATCATTGATGTCTGTTGAATAAATAGTGCTCCAAGGGCCAGATAAAGGCATGCTAAGGGCCACAGTTTGGAGACCCCTGCCCTAGAGGATGAGGAACTAGGTATTATACCTACAATTTTTTTTCTTGGTAGCCTTTACTTTTCCCTTCATTCTAATGTCCTGGGTTTTAGGTGGGCACTCTGTGTCCCCACGTGCAATGCAGAACTGCTGGTAATACCTTGTATGAGGTGACGCTAGAGGGCTGTGACTGGTTGGGCAACAAAGATGATTGACTTCAGGGGACTGATATTACAGCATAGGGAATCCCTGCAGAAACCAAGAAAAGGCTTAATATATCACCGTATTTATCATCTCATATGCAGTTGATCATTGCATTGCAGAAGGGGAGCCACTGCAAGGATCTTCTTCTCTTCCTTTTTTTTCCTCACCGAGTTCCGCTTTAAATTGCATCTCTAGCTAAAACTTTTTTTCTGTTTTATATGGAATGGGAAAGGGTTCTAACCCATGTCAGGTCTTTATTGCTTTCTGTAACTTCAGTGGGAGGATTCACTCTTCATCTTGCCAGTTATTACCAGGGAAGAAAGTGATGGGGAATCCAAAATTGTTATAGTTCTCGCTGGAAAATTTTTCCTCATTCTGCTTGGTATCATTTCTTCTGGAGACAGCTAAGAGGGGATTTCCACTTATTTCCTGTTGTGTCTCCAGGACAGGAAGTGATGTCAAACCTCCCATGTTTCCTGATGTATAAACAGACTATAAAGTTATACATGGTTTCCAGAAGGAGATATCCAGATTTTGCTTGTTTAGTATTCCATTACAAACTGTGAATAAGTTCAGGGCATTTGTATTTTTTTTTTTTTTTTTTGATTAATTATACTAAAAGCGCTCTCCTATATACTCCAGTGGTGAAGACAGTTGTTGTGGAGTCTTGGGGTATCCATATACCTATTTTCTATGATGTTTCCTAGGGTTTGGGGGACATCAACGGAATAAACATGTCGGTTTCAACTATTGGTCCTTGATTATCACTAAAGAGAGCCTTTCCTCTAAAGGATCCAAGGCTGTAATACCTGTCCTGGCTTCACTGCCTAGTGAGTCGGTAACCTTGAATACACATGCAGCCAGTGAAATCTGTAAAGTCTAAACTCTCATCCTGTATGCCAGTTCTGGAACAGTGACTCACTAAGGCATGAATCAAAATGGAGATGGTCTTCTGGAGCCTGCCCTTTTTTAAAAGCAAGATTGGCTCCCTTTTCTCTCCTTAAATATTATATATCTATCCATCTCTTCATGTATTTTTTTTTTTTTTTTTTTCAATATGCCTACTTATCCTATAGATCCATTGATCTTTGATAGTAGGGCTTTTGTCTCCTATTTTTTTAGCACCGTATGCTGTCCGAACCAAATACAGTAAAACGCATGACATAAAATAATTGCATCACTTTCAGTTTTGTATGTTTTTTTTTTTTTTTTTTTTTTTTACTTTTCATTTCATAGGTTGGATAATGAATATAAAGTCCATTTTCCTTTTTGTCCATTAGTTTTCTAAGATTTAAATTCTTCCCAGTAGAAAAGTGCATGTAAAAAGCAAAGCTATTGCAGTTTAGCCAGTAACACTGCATCAATAGAAATAGTTTTCTGCAACGGCAAGCAGTCATTGGCTCTCCATAGTTTTAGTTTATTCGGTATTGAAAAGCAATAAATGTTTGGTTGTTAAGTTACTGCACACTGAAGGTTTTTTTTTTTTATTATTATTATTATTATTATTTCTTTTGTATGGAAACTGAACTCTAGCCACATTGGATTGTTTTTTTTCTTAAAAATCTCTAATGGGCAAAAAAAAAAAAAAAAAAGACATTCCTGGGTAATGGGGTAGGGAGATTCGTTTTTTTTTTTTTTGGTATATTGCAAAAGTTCAACCTAAGAGTTAACTTATTCTGTACCCATTTTAGAGCAAAATAGGCTTTTAACAAATTGGCTCAGACACCAATGTATCATATGGGGGTGCCCTGTGTAAGCTCAACTAGGAGCTTACACAAGACTTCTCCTTGCTGCTGGTGGTGAACGGAACTGTGCAGAGGCTTGCTTTTAAAGCCCAACCGAATGCCCAGTTTAAACCAGCAAAATACATTCTGGGGTTATCAATGCCTTTCAGTTTCTCTTTATTCTAAAGCAGCCACAGCATGAGTAGAAAAGGCTGTTTTGCCAGCGGCTGCAAAGTGGGAACCTTGCTCTCTGTGTGAATGTAGTTGCCTTATTGGAAAATGTTCCCATGTCCCCTGTTGATTCAGACCTAAAACTCTGCAATCATCAAAGCTGAAAATCTCATGCTGTCTGTTGATTGGAGAGCTCTGGCTTTGGTGCATGTCAGACCTCTACAAAGAACTAGTTCCTATAAGAGTGCAAATGTCCCAATCTTCAGCTGCTGGCAGGAACAGGCTTTTCTTTTCAAGCTGTGACCTCTTTAGAATGAGATTAAACTGCAAGACATTGAACACCGTTTTATTTTGATGCACCTGAAATGAATTTAGCATATTTAAGCGAGAGGTTCATTGAACTGGAAAGTAAACCCATTGCTTTGCCCTGTATAGGCAAATCACTGGTTTCCATTCAGTAATACATGTCTCGACTGTTTTTTCAATTTGTATCTCTCTCCTTTTTGTTGTGTTGGTAAGTATATTTTAGGACTAGGGTCTCATGCTACAATCCTGTCATGTACTTCTGTGGTATGAAATATGTGTTTTCCTATTATTTCATTCAGTGTAGAACGGCCTCCTCCTCCACCACAAGCACGGCAAATTGACACGGAGTCCGAGGTATACAAGATGCTGCAAGAGAACCAGGAATCAAATGAACCCCCAAGACAGTCCGTCTCCTTCCTAGTACTGCAGGACATATTGGAGAGCGATGAGAAAGGCAAGTAATAAACCTTATGTAGCACAAACCCCTGAAGGAGCTGCTGGCTATTTTTGGGCTTACCGTTACCCTCCGTTATCCTTGTTGCACGTCTAGGGGATGTCCCGTTGTAGATGGCCCAGTAACTCGAGACTGACATAGATCCACTTGAATGGATTTTATTTGCAAAACTCAGACAATTGAACAGTCTCTCAACTTGGGATCAGAGGGTTGGAAAAGGAAGTTCAGGTACTCTTTGTGTCAAAGTCCAAAAAGTTAAAGAACTTGCTTACTTTGACTGCATCCAGAGAATAGCCATTCGCAGCTGGATGATCACTCAAGTTGGACAGTCCTTCTCTCACAAGGCCTAGCAGCCAACTTGATGCTTACTTCAGGAACAAAGTCTTTACCACAGACGTTGGAGAACATGTAGGGAAACTAAACTTGAAACACTTGTAGAATACCTGGATCTTTCAGCCTGCTTGGCGATATCCATAAGACTGGATTCTCTCGGTTACTTCAGCCCTTCCAGGCTCTTGTTAAGAAAACCAATCCGTACGTGGTGTTCTTCTAAAGAGTCCTCCCCTGGGATGCTCGAAGTACACTAGGTCTCTCCCGAACCGGAGACGGCACCCAACCACCTCAGAATCCTCCTTTTAGTTTCCTTGCCTTGGACTAGCCAGCTCCAAGACATCAAAGTCAGATGGATCCGCACCCCAGGCCATAGCCTTCCTGGGGGCTGGTCAGGAGGACCAGGACCATGTAATCAGCACATCATACTGCACCGGAACCCCGAACCACGTGACGCCCGTATCTTATGTACCCTCTCCCAGAAGCACAGCGAGAGCGCCACTCCCACTGGGCAGACTCCGAGAGAGTAACTTAAGCACCTAACCAGACCACAGTTCCATACCTGCCAGAAGAGACAATGTCCCCTGTGGCCAGGCTGAACATCTCACAGTCCAGTCAGACTGATGCTGAGGCCCAATCTAGATAATTACACCCAAACCAAACTGCAGTTTAGGCAACTTTAATTTTAGAAAAACTGCATAGCGCATGCTCTTCAGGAGCCGCCGCTACACTTAATTATAGAACATTTTGGGAAGATAGCTTTTCAAAATAGATAGCTGTGAGTTTATAGTCCCACTTATTTGTAAACTAAATGTACAGTATCCTGATATCCCTTCTGGATATATAATTTTTTTTTTTTTTTTTTTTTTTTTTTTTTACTCCGTTTCATTACATTTTTGGTAAGAAAGCAAAAATACAGATACAAACATACAAAAACAACCCCGGAATAGGCAGCAAGGGAGGTTACGCAGATTTCTGTAAAAGTTGGTTCCCAGCTCCTGCCTCTAGCATGGCTGTTATACATGGCTGCCTTGCCATTACCTGCAACAAAAGGATGGAGACACAGATGAGATTTCTAGTAATTTAAACCACCAGCATCTATCCATAACAAAATATCAATGTTAGGATTCAGCATTTAATGAAAAGTCAAGGGGGGGAATATGTCTCTACAAAAACACAAATGACTACTTGGTAAAGTCCATTCCTACATTGCATTAACACGCAGAAGGTATTTCTACTCTACATATGTGACCCAAGGCTTTTAGCGTAGTTGGTGCCTTAAATTCCAATAAGGAAATCCATGTGCTGATAAGATGATTGTAGCCCCAGGATACTACACAGGATGTTTGGAGTCATCAGAAGGCATTTGCTTTAAACCCAGTGGGTGAGGTATTCATTAATATGCCTACCATGTGAAAGTGGTATTTACCCAAATAGTTGTCGTCTTTTTCAAGAGATTTGTCCTACAGGGATCAATATTTGAAGTGTGCTTTCATTTAGTACTATAGAAGGGTCAAAGTTATTATTAATTAATAGTCTGTCATTTTATAATGTTGGAAATTACATAAAAGCATCCAAACACTGCAAATCTTAGAAGAGCCCCTTGTGTTGGAAGTTTAAAAAAATTCTAAATAACCCTCCTTTTTCTTTTATTGGTAAATCGGTTAAAAAAAAATACAAGAATTCACATGTATTTGAAGTTTATTTTAATTGCCTCCATGGCTTTTTTTTCAGGTGTCGCCTGGCCGCTATGTTCCCACTCTGTCTGTGCTGCCAGGACCTCTGGAGTCTTGTAGGGGCTCCAACGTGCGTGTTCTTGCTCTGTACTATCACTCTATGGGCAGCTGTTCAGAGAGCAGCACACACTGGCACTGACAATCACTGCTGTGGGGGAAGAGGAGAGGAGTGGCTTTAGCGCAGTGTTCCTCTTGTGCTGGCTGTGTATATGGTGCTGAGCGGCTGCATGTAAAATTGCAGTACAAAGCAGGAATGTACATGTTTGAGGACTCGCACAAGACTCCATTAGTCCTGGCAACACAGAGACCAGGAATGTAGCGGCATGGCCAGAGGACAATTGAAAAAGAAAGCTTTGAGGAGGATATTAAGGATGAATTTAAATGCATGTGAGTTTATTTCTATTTGATTTAGGAACAAAAATTACTTTATTACCATTTAAACTGCTCTGTGATAAAAAACTGTCTTAAAGTGGCTATAAAGCCTAAACCTATTTTTTTTACTTTTAATGCATTTTTTTTGCATAGAGGTAAAAAAATGTTTAGGCATCGGTATCCCCCTTGCACCAACCGCCCCCTCATACTTACCTGTGCCCTAACTCGATCCAGCAATGTGACCGTTTGCAGCTCTTCACTCCCCTTACTGGTCTCACTGGCTTTGCTGAGACAGCGGGAGCTATTGACTGTCAACCAAAGCCAGTGACGAGGAGCGGGGGGACGGGGCCCTATCCTGCTGTGCATGTCTATGGATGCCGGCAACACAGCTCGGGAATGAGCCTGCACAATTGCCCCCATAGAAAATGGCTTGTTGTGGGGGGCACTTACCAGCAAGGAGGAGCCAGGAGCGCCGACATTGTGTTTTTTTTTTTGTTTTTTTTTCCAAGGTGTTATGCAGATGACTGCTGTATAATTTGCTGTGTTATTAAACATGCTGGATTCTAAAAATCCCTTGGTGATGGACATATTATATACTGTATTGGGTTGCCCAAGTCTGGGTCTTAAAAAGGGTTTGAGAGCAGAGATGAGCAGAATCTCACATGGGACAACAGACAAGTTGTTGAAATGCATAAGTACAATATTCCTTGTAATGATGTGCACATTTTAGTTAGGAAATCTTTAAAGCATGTGTGAAATTATAGAAATGCCCCTAATGTGGCACTGGAATGAGATGAGCATCTCCAGGTGCCCGCATTTCAGCTTTACTTTCCTACTAGACTTGCCTATGTGCATCAGATCCAAAGATGCTTCAGTGCACACACTTGCACCAGCTACCATTGTCATAGTTACATAGTAGGTGAGGTTGAAAAAAAAAGTCCCTCAAGTCCAACCTATGTATGTGATTATATGTCAGTATTACATTGTATATCCCCATATGTTGTGGTCGTTCAGGCGCTTATCTAATAGTTTTTTGAAACTTATCGATGCCCCCCGCTGAGACCACCGCCTGTGGAAGGGATTTCCACATCCTTGCCACTCTTACAGTAAAAAACCCTCTACGTAGTTTAAGGTTAAACCTCTTTTCTTCTAATTTTAATGAGTGACCACATGTCTTAAACTCCTTTCCACAAAAAAGTTTTATCTCTACTGGGGGTTCACCAGTATGGTATTTGTACATTGAAATCATATTCCCTCTCAAACGTCTTTTCTTCAGAGAGAATAGGTTCAATGCTCGCAACCTTTCCTCATAACCAACATCCTCCAGACCCTTTATTAGCTTTGTTGCCCTTCTTGGTACTTGCTCCCTTTCCAGTATATCCTACGTGAGGACTGGTGCTCAGAACTGGACAGCATACTCCAGGTATGGCCAGACCGGAGTCTTGCAGAGTCTTGTAGAGCTGGAGAATGATCATTTTATATCTGCTTTTATCTCCTTTTTAATGCATGCCAATATTCTGTTTGCTTTGTTAGCAGCAGCTTGGCATTGCATGCCATTGCTGAGCCTATCATCTACTAGGACCCCCAGGTCCTTTTCCATCCTAGATTCCCCCAGTATATAGATTGAATTAATATTTTTGCTACCCAAATGCATTATTTTATATTTTTCTACATTTAAACCTCCATTTGACATGTAGTTGCCCACCCCATTAATTTGTTCAAATCTTTTTGCAAGGTTTCCACATCCTGCAGGGAAGATATTGCCCTGCTTAGCTTAGCATTGACTGTTTACCTCATCCTCCAGGTCGTTTATGAACAAATTAAATAGGATTGATCTGTCTGGGCACAGAATCCTGTGGGACCCCACTACCCACCCCCGACCATTCTGAGTATTCCCCATTGAGCACCACCCTCTGAACTCGCCCCGTAGCTAGTTTTCTATCCATGTACTTACCCTATGGTCCATGCCAATGGATCTTCTTTTTTTTTTTGTACAGTAAACTTTTTATGGGGAACTGTGTGAAATGCTTTTGCAAAATCCAGATACATCAGATAAAGGAAGGCCCGTTCCTTTATCTAGATGGCAACTCGCTTCCTCATAGAAGGTTAATAGATTGGTTTGGCAAGAATGATTCTTCATGAATCCATGCTGATTACTGCTAATGATACTGTTCTCATTACTAAAATCTGGTATATAGTCCCTTATCCCCTCCAAGAGCTATTGATGTTAGGCTAACTGGTCTGTAATTCCCAGGGATGTATTTTTGGCCCTTTTTAAGTATTGGTCCTACATTGGCTTGTCTCCAATCTGCTGGTTCCATTCCAGTCAGTAGGCTGTCAGTAAAACTTAGAAAAAATGGTCTGCCAATTACTTGACTGAGTTCCCTAAGTACCCTCGGATTCAAGCCATCTGGTCCCGGTGATATATTAATGCTAAGTTTCCCAAGTCTAATTTTAATTATGTCTAACCATGTAGGAGCTTCCTTTGATGTATCATGAGGATAAATACCGCAGTTTTGGTTACTCTAGTCCCGTTGCAACCCTATTGCAATTTCTTGGGATTTTTTTATTTTTTTTGCTCTACTCCGCTATGTGTCTATCGTGTTCTATCTTAGCCACTCTAATTGCACCCTTACATTTCTTGTTGCATTCTTTATAAAGTCTGAATGCTGATGATCCCTCAACCTTTTATTTTTTGACGGCCTTCTCCTTTGCTTTTATATGCATTTTTACATTGGAGTTAAGCCATCCAGGACTTTTGTTTGCTCTTTTAAATTTCTTACCCAATGGGATGCATTAGCTAATGCCCTTATTTAATATGCTCTTAAAGAAAACCCATCTCTCCTCCTTGTTCTTTTTGTTCCTAAGATTTATGCCAATGTATGCCTTTTAGCAAGGTTCATAGTTTAGGGAAGTTGGCCCTTTTGAAATTCAGTGTCTTTGTATTCCTCTTATGTTTCCTATTTGTGTGATTTTTATATTGAAGCCAATTGACCAGTGATCGCTATTTCCTAAATTACCCCGTATTTCCACATCTGTGATCACGTCTGTATTGTTTGTAATCTGTAGATCCAGTAACGCTTTATTTCTAGTTGGTGCGTATACTATCTGACCCATGAAATTGTCCTGCAAGACATTTAGGAACTGGCGAGCCTTAGACTAATGCGTGGTTCCCTCCGCCCAGTCTGTCTGGATAATTGAAATTCCCCCGTTATGATAACACTTACCATCCTTGCTGCTAATCCAAATTGTGTTAGGAGATCTGTTCCCCCCCCCCCCCTCCACCCTCAGGTTAGGGGGCCTATAGCATACTCCCAGTATTATTTTCCGCTTGGCTTCATCCCTTTTGGAGCTCTACTCATAAGTATTCTACCTCCCTCCCTAACTCCCTTAGTGATGCCACCTCTCACATTCACTTGTACGTTATTCTTGATACATAGGCATAACTCTCACCCTTTTTCTCTTATATTCACCGACTGACACAGCTCCTCTTAGCCATTGGGCTGTTATGTCACCTTTAGGAGAAGACTAGGCATTACATGTTATGAAAAACACAGAACTTTTAGTTCCGCCCAAGGGGTGGTCCCTTAGATAACAACCCCCCCAGCCTGCCATGCAGCCATCAGTTTTATTTTCCCTAGTGAAGGAGAAGGACCTAGGAACCCTGACGGCCCATCGGTCCATTATTTTTTTTTTTCTGCAGAAGTTTGGCTTTTTGCGCAAGATGAAAGATCCTGTGATCTGCTATCAACAGCCGGCTGGGTGACAGGCTGGATACCCTTATCCTTGTAGTCTCCCCAGCCTGGCCAGCGAGCATGTGCAGGTCGTAGCTATGCACTAGGCCGGCCACGACATACCTCAGCTCCAGAGGTGGTCGGTGAGCTTTATGCTCCAGGGCGCACATATGACCAGGCTACTAATGTCTGCGTCACAGTGTGCCGAGGCCAGCCGCCATCCTGTACTGATCGCAGAGTGGGTCTGTGATGGAATGCCTCCCAGCTCTTCAGGACTGGCAAGTACAGCTCTCCCTGCCTCGGTGAGGCTGAAAAGCTGGGTATTCCCTGGGGGGGTCAATTTGGGGTTCCCTCACCTCCCTCTCTTCTCTCCCTGTCTCCATCTTCCCTCCCCCACTCCCTGTAGGGGATGCTGCATGTGTGGCTGCTGAGCGGTGTGTCATGTGCAGAGGCTCTCCGGGGGGGCTCTCACCTGGGGGGGGGGGGCTGCGCTGGCTGGCTGTGCCCTGCAGCGTTGATCACCGCCATTTTCTGGCACTGCCCCTCATGGTTTTCAGTGTTCAGCGGCCATCTTAGGTGAGGGCAAGGAACAGCATGCTCTCTGAAGCTAGCGGCCATTTTCCCTGTGATTTTTGTCCTTTATCCTGGACACCGGCGGCCGTTCTCTTGAAGCCTGAACACGTTTTTCATCAGGCTCCAGGAGCAGCATGCTTTCCTGTAGTCCGGCGGCCATTTTCGCAGTGCTTTTTGTCCTTATGCTGGACGCTTGGCAGCCATTTTCTTTGAGCCTGGGCACATTGCAGATTGGTTTCAGTGCCATAAGCAGCAGCTTTGGATGACAGTGACAATTCCTCTGTACCTGAGAGCTGACAGAGAACACAGGCACTACTTGCAGGACAGCGCAGAACCACTCAGGGTGGTGGGTCCTGTGGGAAAGAGCCCATCAGCCAGCAGCAGTTAGGTGGGTGGGACCATCACTGTCGTAAATGTCCTCTTCAGGTGGCAGACAGGGTAGGGTCAGCATGGCTTCAGAAACTGGTGTTTCTTCCCCTGAAATCCAGGCAGTTGCAATCTGTTCGCCTGCGGAATGCGCAGTGCCCCTGGACACCTTGTCGGCGGTCCTCAATTTGTTCGTTGCCAAGATGGATGCTGTGTGTGGATGCAAAGGTGCTATAAAGCGGCCCCTGGCCCCCATCCTCTGAGGAGAGCTCTGACGCAGACTCGAGGCCCTGCTGAGGCTGGTGACCCCTGTTCTGTCGTTTTCAGATGACTCTGACCAGGACCGTTCGGACAGTGAGAATGAGTCACCGTCCGGGTCCGTGCACAATAAAGCGCTTGTTGGAGCACTTATCACAGCTGTGCGCGATACCCTGAGGTTTTAGGAGCCAGCAGATCCCTCTGATATAGCGGTACCTTTTTGGGTCCCGTGAGTCAACACATTCACCTAAGGTGTTCCCGTATCTGACTTATTTTGACAAGTTAATTTACAAGGAATGGGGTCGACCGCAACTGACCTTTTCGTTCCCCAAATACATGGCGGTGTGTTACCCCTTTGTGGAAAGCCTTCTCAAGAAGTGGTCGACTCCTCCGGTCCTGGACCCCCCCCCCAGTATCCAGGTTAAACAAAGTAACCACGATCCCGGTAGAGGGGACCCTGCATTTAAGGATCCCATGGACAGGAAGGCGAGCCGTTCCTTGTTTACGGTTGTGGGGTCAACCATGCGACCGGTACTGGCATCCGCACTTGTGTCGCAGACACCGAATGGGCAAAACTGTTGCACTGCGAATTGGGAGAACAGGCGGCTTCTCCTGTCTGCGTGGAACTAGCAGACCAACTAGTGCAAGGCCTGAAGTACATTTTTAATGTGGCCCTGGAAACTCTTCCCCCTGTTATCCAGGGCTTCAGTGTCAGCAGTGGTGCTGAGGCGCCTGATTTGGTCATTTTAAAAAAAAAAGCCCTGATGGATCTTCCCTTCCTTGGCGACCGGCTCTTTGGAGCCTCTTTGGATGACATTATTAAAAATGCCACAGGTGGTAAGAGTATGCTACTCCCACAGGCCAGGAAGGCTAAAAAGCCACGCCGTAGGCAAGGGCCCTCATTTTCCGCTCACAAACGGCTTTTTCGTCTACCCAGAGCTTTGGCCAAATGTCCTCAGATCGATAGGACGACTTCTGAAGGACAAAAGCGTCCTTGGAACCGCAAGCCTAACTAACCTGCGAGCAAAAGTGTGACTGCATGAAGGTTTGCCCCCACCCACAACTCTGGTGGGTGGTCGCCTTTGGGAGTTTGCAGCCCGGTGGGCCTCTCGGCTGTCCGACCAATGGGTCTGCGATCTGATTTCCTCCGGCTACAACATAGTTCCTCTCTTGGCCGCAAAACAGATTCTTCCCCTCCAGCATACCCGTACTCCCGGCTCGCCAGGAGGCCCTCTTGGGGGCGGTAAGGGACCTGCTTCATCTGGGGGTGATAGTACCTGTTCCGGAATCTGAACGTTTCCAGGGGTTCTACTCAAACCTGTTTGTAGTTCTCAAAAAGGAAGGGGTACGCCCAATCTTGGATCTTAAAGCCCTCAATTACTTTGTAAAAGTATAAAGGTTCAGAATGGAATCAGTTAGCTCAGTAGTTGCTGCACTCCATCAAGGGGACTCCCTGGCGTCCTTAGAGGTCCAGGATGCGTACCTGCACATACCTATATGCCTCCAGCATCAAAAGTTTCTGCGGTTTGCAGTCGGAAAAGCCCACTACCAGTTTGTGGCTCTCCCTTTTTGGTTTGGCATCACCCCCCGAGTCTTTACCAAGGTTTTGGCTCCAGTTTTGGCATTGCTGCGGCAACGCGGGATCGCGATCGTTGGATACCTAGACGATCTCCTCCTGAGAGCATCTTCCACCTCAGAGTAGAGGAGGATGTGGCGATCACCATGCAGACCCTGCAGGAATGTGGGTGGCTGTTGAATCTAAAGAAGTCGGTGATCGTACCAACTCAGCGTTTGGAGTACCTAGGCTTGCTGCTGGACTCCAGGGAAGCAAGAGTTTTTTTTTCTCCCTTCAGACAAGCTGCAGACTCTCAGAGCCTTGGTAAAACTGCTGATGAACCACAAATGGTCATTGCTGCGCTTCTGCATGCGAGCCCTGGGACTCATGGTGGCCTCTTTCGAGGCAGTACCATATGCCCAGTTCCATACCAGAGTGCTGCAGAAGGAGATTTTGACGAAGTGGGACAAATTATCCAGGGATCCCCTGATTTGGTGGCTGAGGTACCCGGTACTTCAGACCGGAAAGTCGTTCCTACCTCTGAAATGGATGGTGATCACAACGGACGCCAGCCTATCCAGCTGGGGTGGAGTAATGGGAGTTCAGTCGACCCAGGGCCTCTGGTCGGCAGAGGAATCCAAGTTGCCGATCAATCTGCTCAAACAGAGAGCGATCGAGCTATGCCCCTCCACATGGTCGATGAGACTGCGGGGGGTGTCCGATCAGGATCCAGTCAAATGCCACCAAGGAGGAACAAGAAGCTCGGCCGCCGCATGGGAATTCGCTCACATACTTCAGTGGGCAGAGTGTCATGTACTGGCCCTGTCAGCCATTTACATCCTGGGAGTGGAGAACTGGCAGGTGGACTATCTGAGTCGACAGATGCTGGCCCCAGGAAAATGGGCATTGCATCCGGAGGTGTTCAAGCTACTGTGCCTGTGGTGGGGCACAACAGATGTGGATCTTCTGGCCTCCTGTCTCAATCGGAAGGTGCCGAAATTTGTGTTGAGGACAAGAGATCCATGGGCAGACACGTCAGATGCGCTAGTGGCTCCGTGGGATCAGTACCAGCTGATCTATGCCTTTCCCCCACTGAAACTGTTACCACATCTGCTTCGCAGAGTGGAGGACGAGGGGATCCCAGTAATACTGATTGCCCCAGATTGGCCTCAGCGTCCTTGGTATGCAGACCTAGTGCGCCTGGTGGCAGACGCCCCCTGGCGATTGCCGTTGCGAGAGGACCTTCTGTCTCAAGGTCCGATTCTCCATCCTGCTTTACCATCGCTGGCTTTAATGGCATGGCTATTGAGAGCCAGGTTTGGAGGAACCAGGGTCTGTCGGACTCTGTGATCCCAACTATGTTGACAGCACGGAAATCTTCTTCTCAGAAGATATATCATCATACCTGGAAGGCTTACATCTCCATGTATGAGGAGAAAGGATGGCATCCGCGCTCTTTTTCTATATCTAGGATCCTGCTGTTTCTTCAGCGAGGAGTAGACCAGAAATTGGCCTTGAGCACCATTAAAGGACAAACGTCAGCTTTGGCTGTCTTTTTATTTTTATTTTTTTTATTTTTTTTCATCAACCCCTGGAGTCTCACTCTCTAGTGAGTACCTTTTTTGTCCAAGGGGTCCGGCATGTTGTTCCTCCGGTGCGTCCAACGTTACCTCCATAGGATCTGAATCTGGTGTTGTCGGCACTGCAAAAACTGCCTTTTGAAAATATCAGAGAGATCCCTCTGTTGACTCTTTCCCAGGAAGTGGTCTTTCTAATGACCATCACATCGGCCAGGAAGGTTTCGGAACTGGCGGCCTTGTCCTGCAAGTTGCCCTATCTGGTTATCCACAAAGATAAGGTGGTGTTGCGTCCGCAACCTTCTTTTCTGCCGAAGGTGGTCTTGTTGTTTCACATCAATGAGGACATTGTGTTACCATCTCTGTGTCCTAAGACGACACATTCTAAGGAGGTGGCACTTCATTCCCTGGATGTGGTTCAGGCTCTGAGGGTGTATTTGTCTGACACGCCTCCCTTCCGGAGGTCAGACTCACTGTTTGTTTCGGTGGCTGGTCCAAAGAAAGGCATGGCGGTCTCGTCGGCCACCATTTCCAGGTGGATCAGGCAGATTGTAGTGCAAGCCTACACCTTGAAGGGGCAGATGCCCCCCTTTCCGGTCACGGCCCACTCCACAAGGGCAATCGGAACGTCTTGGGCCTTCCAACATCAAGCGTCTGTCGCTCAAGTGTGTAAAGCGGAGACCTGGTCGTCTGTTCACACTTTTACGATGTTCTACAAGGTAGATGTCAGTGCACCGGCTTGCAGGCGGCCGTATAGTTGCAATTGTATTTGCAATTTTTTCTTTTTTCCTGGTTTTTGGGGTAAAAACAGTATCTTTTTAAGTTAATGCACTGTTGCATTTGTTACCGCAGGTTTGGTGCAGTTTGTAGGTAGGGTCTCTCTGTTGAGGAGCACCCTGTGTGTTTTATTTATTTATTAATTTTTGTGGTGGTTTTTGCCATACACTATCGTTTTGTGGGTACAGTTCATGCTAGTTCCCACTTGCCACGATGGATGAAGTTTTTATGCTGGTTTTCCCTTGTTTTTGGCACTGCTCGGGGATGTCCCAATGGCTAAGAGGAGCTGTGTCAGTTGGTGAATATAAGAGAAAATTTTTTTATTTTTTTTTGCACTCGCAGTAAAATCCTTTTCTGTGTAATTCACCGACTGACGCAGCACCCGCCCCTCCTAATTTTCTTTACCTTATACTGCTTGTTGACGTACTGATGGCTTCATGGCAGGCTGGGGGGTTGTTATCTAAGGGGCCGCCCCTTCGGTGGAACTAAAAGTTCTGTGTTTTTCATAACATGTAATATCTAGTCTTCTCCTAAAGGTAGTGTAACAACCCAATGGCTAAGAGAGGAGCTGTGTCAGTTGATGAATTACAGAGAAAATGATTTTACGGTGAGTATAAAAAATCCTATTTTTACCCTCTCTATCCCTGCGATAAAGGGTATACCCTTGAATGGTTGCCAGCCAATCATGAGAGCTGTTGAACCAGGTCTCTGAAATTCCCCAAAAATCCAAATCCTCCTTGTACAACAGTATCTCTAGTTGACCTATCTTGTCCGCCAGGCTCCTGGCATGGGTGAACATGCCACCTAGTTTAGATCGGTCGCATATTATCCTCTTATTGGGTGTTTTCCGGGGATTGCAACTAGGACTTGTCTATATTTTTAACTTGGGTTTATTTGCTTTAGTCAACCTACCACTAATGCCCCAAATACTACCCTCTGGAATATGTTCCGCACTGACTAGCTGTACCTCTAAAATCCCCTCTAGCTTTTTGGACATTTTCACTTCCAGCTGATCTGCACCCTCCTCATTTAGGTGCAGTCCGTCCCTTCTATGATACTGGTGATCGATTAAGAAGTCAGTCCAGTCCTCCAGGAACCCAAACCCCTCCTTACTTCACCAGCTCCTCAGCCACTTGTTTACTTCCCTAATCTCCCTCTGCCTTTCTGGTGTGGCTTGTGGTACCGGTAGTATTCCTGAGAATACTACCTTGGAGGTCCTTTTCCTCAATTTAGCTCCCAAGTCCCTAAAATCGTTCTATAAGACACTCCATCCGACTTTGTCATTGGTGCTAACGTGCACCATAATAGCTGGGTCTTCCCCAGCCCATCCCAGTAATCTGTCCACCAGATCCGTGATGTGCCAAACCCAAGCGCCCGGTAGACAACATACAGTTTGGCGCTTCAGGTCTTTGTTACAGATTGCCCTCTCTGTCTTTCTAAGAATTCTCCTACCACCAGAATCTGTATTTCCTTGAACCCCCCCCACTTTCACTGGAGGAGTTCAACTGGCAGCTAAGAGAGCACCTCAGCTACAGCAGTGCTGGCCCCTGACTGGTTTCACCAATGTCACTGAATGGAGCATAGTTATTTGGATACTCCAGCCCTGGATCGGTCTCTTTGGCACTTCACCCTCTACTCTTCCTGACTGTAACCCATCTACTCTTTTCTAGTGCCTGCACCTCTGTCTCCACCCACCTCTAAACTGGCCCCTGCCATCACCTGCCAGGTACGTTTCTGGCTCTCCTTTAGTATGGAGGGTCTTCTCAGTGCTGACAGTTGCTTCCCCAGATTCAGAACCTGGGCTTCCAGGGAAACAATGTGCTTACATGTTGCACAGCAGTATTTGCCCTCGATCGGAGGATCAAGAAACGCATACATGCCACAAGATGTACAACTCGTCGCCTCTCCACACCCGCGAGGCATCGTACCTGTTAAATTTAATGAGGATTGGGGATTATATCCTGTCCTAATTGCCTAACAACTAGCTTCCTGACACTAATACTCAACAAGCCAATACACAGGTACTCGCAGACCAACGTGCACACAGAATACATAAGTATACATAATACAGAAGTACTAACGATCCACACATACACTACTCAGACAATACTCAGGTACTTGCAATACACAGGTACTACCTGACACTAATACTTAATACAGCCCACGTGCACTCACAGCACTCATGTACTTACAATACACAGGTACACACTCGCACCACACAGGTACTCAGTTCCACTTGGTCTAAGTGTCAACAAGCTGAAAATGAGTTCTACAGAAAGTTTTATATAGGCCTCAAGCACCTGTGACCAATTAACCACTCCCCTTTTTAATTAGTAGGCTGTTTAAGTGACAGAAAAAGGTGTTAAACAGCTGCAAGGAAAAGCCCCCCAAAAGAACCTAAAAATGCAAAACGCCAATCACCAGCAGTCAAAAGAAAAACTTGTTCACACTCTCCACTCAAGGTCCCCACTGTTTAGCTTCCAACCAGCAAGTCTGGCGACTAATGTCATGTCCCTTCATGTCACTAGTGAGGGACCTGGTGGAAGATTTGTATAACCAATAATTCTAGTGTATTTGGTTCCCATGATACCCAATAGGGTTGGTGGGGTTATTGCAATGGATGGATCTACCTGCTTTCCTATGGACAATGGAACACTTTCTCATATCATGCATTATGTGATTGTTGCAGGCAGTACTCAATTTTTTCGATCAGCCTTATCAAATCAGTTGATCAGAAGTTGAAATGGTTAATCCATTATACATACACTGATCTTTAGTTTCTATTACAACTAAAAGGTTTAACAATTATCTTAAAAAAAAAAAAAAAAAGTATAGCTTGGTTTAGGAAACCTAATGTGTCAGGTCACCTGGGTCCAGGTGACAGATGCACACCGTTTGGAGTCAGGAGTTCACTGCTAAGGTAGTGGACCTTACGGCTGACTGGTGCGGATGGAACACTGGGTGGTTCAGGAAGGCAGGTCCACTGGAGAACCAACACAGATCCCACTGGGAGCTAGAGCATAAGATTCCCCAGGGCGCAGAGTCTAAAAGCCAGCAGGTGTTCACCAGAGCCTCTAGTGGTGAGGATGGACTGCGCTGCAACTGACTCCGGGTCGTGGGCCCCAGGGTCTCCCAGCTCATGCTCACGGTAGGCTACAGAGAGGAAGCAGCAGCCCAGGACAAGGGATAGTAAGGAGATAAGCCAAAGGTCAGGGCGACTTGCAGACAGAGAACACGCCAAAAGGTCAGGGTGACACCCAAGCTGGGATAGTCAAGAACAAGCCAAGATCGGTAAACTGGATCAGATGTAGGACACAGCGCAATGAGCACACAGAAGCCAAATCGCAGAATATTGATAAGCAGAGCTGGCTTGCAGTGCACAGGTTAATATGGAGATCCCTGATGGGGCTGGGGTGGAGCCATGCTTTGAGAAGAGATTACTTAAGCAGCCAGGTACCCGTTTCTGGCCTCTAATCTGAACACATGGAGAGGTAAGCTGACAGACAAACATTACTGCATAACCATGACATAGTGAATGCAGTGGAAGTCTATGCTAAAACTAAAATCCCTGCATCTATAGCCAGCAACATTCTAACACTAACCTATCTAGCCCTGTACAGGGAAAAAAAAATCTGTATACATACCTTTTCTGCAGGAGATCCGACTCTATCTCCAGCGGTGGAAGCTCTGCAGAGGACACGGCAAACGACTGTGAAATGAATGGGAAGTGACGTCACCCATAGACTTTACTATGGGGCTTCTGTTGTCGGATGTGTCCTCTGCACCCGTCCACACAGCGAAGCCCCAGCTGAGAACACAGCGTAGGATTGGGTTGGATCGCCCGCAGAATAGGTATGTATACTGATCTTTTTTCTTTACAGGGCTAGATAGATTAGTGTTAGAACATTGGTGTCTATAAATGATGGGATTTTAGCATGGACTTCCACTTTAAGTATATATTGCAGTATATTCTTATGAGAAAAATGATGCCAAATTCTATCCATGTCGCCAGACTTCCAAGGCACCGAATATGCATTCCCAGGTTCAGCTGATGGTTTAGACCCAGGTAGTTTATGGCTGACAGCTCGGTCAACACATATCACATTAGTGTGAGCGCTTATTATCTCACTCTGTTGTCACCTTCCTTTGCATGTTCTCTCTGGATGACCGGATCTGTCCTATGTTGTATGGCAGTAATTCTTGGTTATTGTGAAAATCATTTAATGATGGGCTTCAGTTGTGTATTGTGATTATAGGAAGTGGTGAGAGACACTGCTCTTTGGCACTGCTTGCCTTTATGCATGCATCCAGTCACAGAACGATTCATGGGAATTTTTTTTTTCTTTCACTTGAGAGTAGGAATGTTTCTGTTATAGTAATATATGTATGGATATAACACACATGCATGACATTTTGCTTTTATGAACTATTGCAGGTGAGAAGCCTTCTGGGTTCCGTAGTGTGAGAGCCCCCACCACAAGAGTAGCAGCCTCTGTTGGCGGTGGGCAAAAATTGCCAATCTGTGATCATTGTGGATCAGGCATTGTGTAAGTAGTGCTTTTTTCCTTTTAATGAAAAAGTGGCAAAGGAGTAAATGTTTGTTTTGCTTTGCCTGCTTTCATAGCATACATACAGGGTAAAGGCAGCCATACATGGATTGAAATTCTTCTTCTGGTTCAGCAAGGATTGGAAGAATTTTCAGTACATATATGGGTAGGCTGGTTGTACCAATCGACTTCTGTACCAACAGCCTGATGGGTTTTATCCCAATTGATCAGTGCATTCTAACGGTGGGCCCTGCCAACTGTAAAATGATTCAGTGGCAAACAATATTGGGTCTGTCGGTCCTTCCTTTTTTTTTTTTTTTTTTTTGTGTTAAACCTACTGGACAAAGAATGTATGGCCTGCCTTATTCTGATTGGTTGCTATACTTAAGAACATTCTGTGGAATATGTTTTGGTCTTACTTTTAGAATGTTGACTCTGAACTTGCTAGCTTGCTGCTGAACCTCGAACAGCCCACCATCTTTTGGCGCAGAACCCAACACACAAACTGCAGTGCCAACAAAGCAAGTCATTAACAGCCCCATACTGAGCCATTGACAACTAACTCTTTCTCATCACAAAAATATATAGTATACCGTATCCGTACCCTAATTACCCCGCATATACTATATTGACAGCGCTAAAACAAAAAAGGGAAAATAATCAAAAAATAAAATATAATAAATATATAGAGGATAAAATATAATAAATATATGGAGGATAATAATTCAGTGTCTAAAAAAAGTCACTAGCAAGTGTCCATAATATCTCCAAACATATATGACTCAATATTCAATTGAGCTATCACACTTTGGAAAAAAGTTCAGAAAAGAAGATCCATCTCCGAAGAAGAAAACACCAGTGTGCGAAGGGTCTGACGGCCGGTGACACCCCTTATGGTAATTCACTCACCAGAACCCAAAGGGTTAACAGGCACTTCACTACGGCTGTAGAAGTAGTCCCACTAGTGTCCCTCCGGAAAATCGTCTTATCAGAACACCATAGGTTCCTCTCTCTCGGGCTCCCTGCTCTCTCACCGATAAGAGTTCACTTAATTCTCATTCACAGCCCCAGATCCACATATAGAAAACAATAAAATATAGATTCCATAGTGCAACACAGCTTTATTCATTAAAAACACTCATGCGCTTAAAATCATACGTACACAATGTGCACAGCAAAATGTCACATTTAAAATGTCACTTGCAGTGATAACGAGGTGGTCTCACCGCAGTCCTGAGCGCGTGGGCCCACGGACGAAGACGTGATGACGAAACGCGTATGGGCGTGACCAGGCAGCTATACGTCACCAGAGCAGGCTATTCGGAGTGGTTACCCGGGACCCGCCGTGGAAGCTGAGGCAGTATTCGACCAAACGCGCTCAGGACTGCGGTGAGACCACCTCGTTATCACTGCAAGTGACATTTTAAATGTGACATTTTGCTGTGCACATTGTGTACGTATGATTTTAAGCGCATGAGTGTTTTTAATGAATAAAGCTGTGTTGCACTATGGAATCTATATTTTATTGTTTTCTATATGTGGATCTGGGGCTGTGAATGAGAATTAAGTGAACTCTTATCGGTGAGAGAGCAGGGAGCCCGAGAGAGAGGAACCTATGGTGTTCTGATAAGACGATTTTCCGGAGGGACACTAGTGGGACTACTTCTACAGCCGTAGTGAAGTGCCTGTTAACCCTTTGGGTTCTGGTGAGTGAATTACCATAAGGGGTGTCACCGGCCGTCAGACCCTTCGCACACTGGTGTTTTCTTCTTCGGAGATGGATCTTCTTTTCTGAACTTTTTTCCAAAGTGTGATAGCTCAATTGAATATTGAGTCATATATGTTTGGAGATATTATGGACACTTGCTAGTGACTTTTTTTAGACACTGAATTATTATCCTCCATATATTTATTATATTTTATCCTCTATATATTTATTATATTTTATTTTTTGATTATTTTCCCTTTTTTGTTTTAGCGCTGTCAATATAGTATATGCGGGGTAATTAGGGTACGGATACGGTATACTATATATTTTTGTGATTTGTCCTTTTGTATGATAGCAGCTTGTTAGGGTGAGTTTTGACTTACTGCATAGGGCGCTGGGATCATTGTTTGTCACTTTCAATATTTTGTGTGCACATTCCAGTGATACTAGTACTTGTTAACTCTTTCTCATGCCATGCATATAACTTCGGGCCCCCGTCACTTTTTATTTAATTTTTTTTTTTTTGTGGTACATCGCATTAAAGTGACTGTAAAGGCAGAAGGGGTTTATTTTTATTTTATTTTTTTCTTAATGCATTCTATGCGTTAATATAAAAAGCCTTCTGTGTGCAGCAGCCCTCCTAAGAGGTCTCTCTAGATCCAGCAATGTTGCAGGAGTGTCTTGGCTATCATGGACTCCCCTCCTTATTGGCTGAGAAAGCAGTGCGGCACCATTGGCTCCCGCTCTTGTCAATCAGCCAATGAGAAGAGAGGGGGCAGGGCCACGACTCCATGTCTGAATGGACACAGGGAGCTGTGACTAAGCTCAGGTGCCTCCATAACAAGCTGCTTGCTGTGGGGGCACTCGACAGGAGAAAGGGGCCAGGAGCACCGAAGAGGGACACGAGAAGAGGAGGCTTCAAGCTGCTATGTGCAAATCCACTGCAACAGAGCAGGTAAGTAGGGACATGTTTTGTTATTTTTAACTTTTAAAAAAAAGAGAATTTACACTCAGTTTAAATGGGCTGCCTGCACACCAGAACCTACCTGTGCATACCTGTACTTTTTTTTTCTTGACCGTGCACAAAACACATGGTAGTGTATTGCAACACAGGTGGTCGTGTTATGCATTTGGGTACCATTGAAAATACCAGCAACACATAGGTGCGAAGCCGAGCCAAAAGCTTTTTCTTCTGAAATCCCCTCAATCATTCTCGGGGACTTCAACATCCCTATTAATACGAACACTCCTGCCCCTTCCAAACTTAGCCTAACCACCTCCTTTGACCTGAAGCAGTGGATACATGCTCCTACTCACTCTGAAGGCAATATCCTTGACCTTGTTTTCTCTCACCTTTGTACTCCATGCAACCTCTCTAACCAACCATTCCTGCTCTCTGATCACCACCTTATTAGTTTCACTCTCTCCCTCTCCTTCATCTCCTCTCCCTCCAACCATGTAAAGGTTACCCGCAGAAACCTACGTCATCTCAACCCTTCTCTTCTCTACTTTGCTGTCGACAACCTCTAGGACAAAATCTCACCCGTATCCTGCACAAACCTAGCCACTTCTGTCTACAACACTTCACTTCTAGCCTCACTGGCCCCCCTCACTACACACAGAATCAAGCCCCGACCCCTTCAACCTTGGCAAACAGATGTTACTAGAAGTCTGAAAAAACGTAGTCGTGCTCATGAGCGCCTGTGGCGTAAGACCAAGTGTCAGAAAGATTTCAACCAATATAAATCTGCCCTCCAAAAATACAATTCCAGCCTCCTCTCTGCCAAGCAGACCTATTTTATCACTCTCATTAGCAACTTATCCCGTCCCCGTCAACTCTTCTCTACCTTCAACTCTCTACTTCGTCCTCCACCCGCCAACTCACTCACTGCCCAGGAGATTGCCAATCACTTCAAACAGAAGATTGATACAATTCGCGCAGAGATCTCTACTGTTCTGATACCCTCCACACTTTACACTTCATGCCCACAGGCACAATCATTACTTCCCTCTTTCAACCCCACCACTATAGACGAAGTTGCTAAACTACTTGGAAATGTCTACCTTACCACCTGCCCTCTGGATCCTGTTCCCTCACAAATGCTACGTTCACCCTCTGGCTCTATACTACACTCTCTAACCCACATCTTCAATCTCTCCCTCTCTTCTGGCATCTTCCCCAACTCTCTAAAACATGCACTTGTCAGACCTATACTTGAAAAGCCCTCACTCGACCCATCCAATCCGAACAACCTACGCCCCATCTCCTTGCTCCCCTTCTTATCCAAACTCCTTAAACGTCTGGTCTACAACCGACTGAGCATCCACCTCGCTGATAATAGTCTTTTTGATCCCCTTCAGTCTGGATTTCGTCCTCAACACTCCACAGAAACTGCTCTCCTAAAACTAACAAATGATCTACTAACGGCCAAAACCAATCGATATTATTCGGTACTCCTCCTCTTGGACCTCTCTGCTGCCTTTGACACGGTTGACCCCACCCCCCCTCCTCAAAAAAACTCCACACCTTTGGTCTCTGTGACTGTACTCTTTGCTGGTTCTCTTCCTACTTATCCCACCGCACCTTTACCATTCCTTACAACTCTACTTCCTCCTTTGCTCTTCCTTTCTCTGTTGGGGTCCCCCAAGGTTCTGTTCTTGGACCGCTCCTATCTTCAATCTACACTTCCTCCCTGGGTAAACTGATAGCCTCCCTTGGCTTCCAATACCCACTTTACGCTGACGACACCCAAATCTATTTCTCTCCCCCTCAGCTCACTCCCTCTGTCTCCTCAGTATCACTAATTTACTATCGGATATATCAGTCTGGATGTCGCACCACTTCCTCAAACTCAATCTATCCAAAACCGAACTTGTAATTTTTCCTTCCCCATATGCCCCTTCCCCTGATCTCACTGTCCAAATGATGGCACAACCATAAGCCCGTCCCCACATGCCAAGGTTCTAGGTGTAGTCCTGGACTCTGACCTCTCCTTCAAGCAACACATCCAATCACTGTCCAAATCCTGCCGCCTCAACCTCCGCAACATCTCCAAAATACACCCCTTTCTAACCAATGACACAACAAAGCTCTTAATTCACTCGTTGGTCATCTCTCGCCTCAACTACTGCAACTCCCTTCTCATTGGCTTACCTCTATATAGTCTATCACCTCTTCAATCCATCATGAATGCCGCTGCCAGACTCATCCACCTTACCAATCGCTCTGTCTCTGCTACTCCTCTCTGTCAATCCCTCCACTGGCTTCCGCTCAGCCAAAGAATTAAATTCAAAATACTAACAACTACGTACAAAGCCATCCACAACTCTGCCCCCAGCTACATCACTAGCTTAGTCTCTAAATACCAACCCACTCATTTTCTTCGTTCCTCTCAAGACCTCCTGCTCTCTAGCACCCTCATCACCTCCTCCCATGCTCGCCTCCAGGACTTTTCCAAAGCCTATCCAATCCTATGGAATGCACAACCCCAATCTGTCCGCATATCTCCTACTTTATTAGCTTTTAGGCGATCCCTGAAAACCCTTTTCTTAAGAGAAGCCTATCCTACCCACACCTAACAACTGTATTTTAATTTTCTCCATCAGCTCATCCCCCACAGTTACTACCTTTTTTGTTTCAACTTGACCCTCCCTTCTAGATTGTAGGCCCTCTAGTCCCTCCTGTATTGATTTGTATTGTAAGTGCACTGTCTGCCCCATGTTGTAAAGTGCTGCGCAAACTGTTGGTGCTATATAAATCCTGAATAATAATAAAGGGTTGTGGTGTGTGTGTGTGTTTGTTTGTTTGTTTGTTTTTTTTGTTTTTTTTGTTTTATATGCAACTGAAAAAAAACCTGAACTTTATAAGTGACTATAACTTTGCCTTTTGATAGGGGAGCCTTCGTAAAGATCCGTGACAAGCCTCGTCACCCTGAATGCTATATTTGCACTGACTGTGGAACAAATCTCAAACAGAAGGGGCACTTTTTTGTAGAGGAAAAGATGTACTGTGAAAAGCATGCACGGGAGCGTATGACACCCCCTGAAGGCTACGACGTAGTGACAGTATTCCCAAAGTAAAATGTAGCAATTTCTTATTTCTGCTTTGCACAAAATGACATTTCCTACAATTTTTATTGCTGAGTGAAGGCTTCTGTTTACCCAAGCACAATTGTTTGCAGAAAATGATTCTAGAGCGGAACCCTGTGGATTTTTTAAAAAATATATAGGAAATTCAACTCAAACATTTCGACGTTTTTTTGTTTTTTTTTTATCTTGATTGTAATACTCAATACAGAGCATCTTTATGACACAAAACTGTGTGTTTTATTTATTTTTATAAATGGCCATGGCAGCGGACAAAGATGTTTCACTATTTATGAATTGCTTTTCAAAATAAGATGGTGATTGTTTTATAAAGAGACAAGTGTATGACCCAGCAGAATGAAGGAAAAAGCAAAAAAAATAATAATATAATTTTGTGTGAGTGTGTGTTTTATCCCAATTGATCAGTGAAACAAAAAAAAAAAATGGAGAGTTTGACAAAGACATCAACTATGAATGGTCTGCTTGATTGGCCAAATCACAGGTCAGAGTATGAGGGTCAGTGAATCATCCAATCCATGATAAAATATGTTTTTTTTCTTTGGAAATGTTGGCAGTGGCAGCCCCTGTATATCTTGACAGGTTTATTTAAAGTGTTACTAAACTCACAACCGTAAAATCCATCTGTGTACGAAGTAAAGCATTCTCGTTCTGCTCACTGTGGAACCGAAGGAGTTAATCCTGCACATTGTGTAAAAAGGCTGTTTGATCTTGTCTTCTCTGATCCTCCCCTTCTTCCACTGTCCTCATTCCATCTCCTGATAAGAGGGTGCCTTTTGGAGTCACTCTGCACATGCTCAGTTTGGTGTGCATTGCTAGAGCATTTTTTTTTTGTTCCTTCCATTGGCCCTGTGCTGATCACATGCACTCTCCCATCAGAACTGTCCAGACAGAGGGCCAAAGGTCCTGCAGCCTCATAGGAAAGTCAGAGGAGAATGAAAACTCCTCCTTACAAGCTTTAATCAGACACTCATAGAGGTCATAAGATGCTTAATACTGCTGATGAGAAAAGGTATTTCGAAGTTTATATTTACTAAATTAATTGTATTTCCGTGTACTATGTTCTGTGGGAGACCAGATATAGTGAATGCACATTCTAGGTTTAGTAACACTTTAACCGCTTGCCGGCCGTCATATGACAGGCAGGCAGCGCGGCTCTCGTTCTGGGCTGGCGTCATATGACGTCCCTCCATTTAATCGGGGAATGCGCGCGATCGTGTGCGCATCCTTGTTCCTTCGGTGGCAGTGTGTCACGGAGATGTCGCTTGCCACCGAGGAGGGTGAACAGCCATTGGGCATGGCTGTTTACCACGTGATCGGCCGTGATGAAGTCACGATCGTTTGCAGGTGGTACCACCCTACTTTGCACAGCGCATGCTCGCAATCTCAAGCGCGCTACGCATGCACATCGGTGGCGGCATGTTCCCGGGAACACTGCTAGTCACCAGCGCTGGTAAATAGCTGGCGGCTGTTTACCATGTGATCGGCTGTGATCCTTTCACAGCTGATCACTAAATGTCAACAAACGGCGGTAACGAGATGGTGATTGTGTGTGAGAAGGAGATTGTGGTAACCTCTCGTTACCACTTACAGTGTACACCAATCACACTGATCCCCCCCCCCAATAAAGAGGACCTGTCACCACCCATCAAAGTACCTGTCACAGTCCATATGAGTACATCAGTCCATCGGAGTACCCGAGTAGCTGTCACAGTCCATCTGAGTCCAAGAGTACCTGTCAGTCCATGAGTACCCCAAGGTCAATATGAGTACCTGTCACCAGCCCATCTGAGTACCTATCTGCAGCCCATGCCTCAAAGAATATACGTTGGTGTGTTTGCTTTCCAAAAGGGGGGTCATTTTGTGGGCAATTCCACTGTCCTGGTGCTCAAGGACCTTCAAAAATGTTATAGGTAGGAATGAAACGAGATGTGTAATTTATGCCCCTAGAACGCCTGAAGGTACTACTTTTAATGTTGGGCCTCTGTATGTGGCCAGGCTGTGTAAAAGTCTCGCACATGTGGTATCTCTATACTCAGGAAGAGTAGCAGAATGTAATTTGGGGTGTAACTTTTGCTATATACACGCTATGTGTTAGAAATATATCTTATAAAATGACAACTTTGTGTAAAAAAAAAAAAATAATAAAAAATGCGTCTTCATTTTTTTTATCCACATTTTCCCAAAAAACTTCTGGGAAAAAATGAACCATTCAAAAGACTTATTATGCCTCATACATTATACATTGGGGTAGATTATACGTTGTGGTGTTTTTTTTGTTTTTTTTCAAACTGGTGTCATTTTGTGGGCAATTCCATTGTCCTGGTGCTCCAGGGCCTTCAAAAGTGTAATAGGTGGTTGAGAAATGAGATGTCTCATTTATGTTCATAGAATGCCTGAAGGTGCTACTTCAATGTTGGTCCTTTGTATGTGGCCAGGCTGTGTAAAAGTCTCACACATGTGGTATTGCCATACTCGGAAAGAGTAGCAGAATGAATTTTGGGGTGTAATTTGTTGTATGGATATGCTGTGTGTGTAAGAAATAACCTGATAGTATAAAAATTTTGTAAAAATAAAATCTTTATTTTACAAAGAATTGTTGGAAAAAAAAATACAACTTAACCAGTTCCCGATGTACGTCGGCAGAATGGCTTGGGCAGGCATATTGGCGTACAGGTACGTCCAATCTTCAATGCCGCCCTGCCATCACAAACGCGCCGGCGGTGCGCTCGCGTGCTGCTCGGGACCCCGTGAGTCCAGTCGCGGGTCCCGCGTACTCGATCGCCGTGGGCATACCCGCGATCGTCTCACGGGACGTCTGAATGGAGGAAATGCAGTGTAAACAGCATTTCCCCATTCTGCCTAGCAACGCTGATCTCTGCTCCATGTGATTGGAGCAGAGATCAGTGTTCACTAAATGAAAGCCCAACCCCCCACAGTTAGTAACACACCCCTAGGAACACTTAACCCCTACACTGCCACCCACTGGTTAACCCTTTCACTGCCAGTGTCATTTACACAGGAATCACTGCATTTATATAGCAGTGATTACTGTATAAAGGACAATGGTCCCAAAAATGGCCGATGTGTCTGCCGCAATGTCGCAGTCACAATAAAAATCGCCGCTGATCGCCGCCATTACTAGTAATAAATAAAAAATTATTAATAAAAATGCCATAAAGCTATCCCCTATTTTGTAAACGCTATAACTTTTGCGCAAACCAATCACTCACTTATTGCGATTTTTTTTATTTATTTTTCCCAACAATATGTAGAAGAATATGTATTGGCCTAAACTGAGGGAATTTTTTTTTTTTTTTAATATATATTTTTACGGGATATTTATTAGAACAAAAAGTCAAAAATAATGCATTTTTTTTCAAAATTGTTGCTCTATTTTTTTTTTTTTTTTTTGTAGCGCAAAAAATAAAAAACACAGGGGTGATCAAATACCACCAAAAGAAAGCTCTATTTGTGAGGGAAAAAAAGGACGTCAATTTTGTTTGGGAGCCACGTCGCATGACTGCGCAATTGTCAGTTAAATTGACGCGGTGCCGAATCGAAAAAAGTGGTCTGGTCTTTGACCAGCAAAATGGTCTGTAAGTGGTTAAAAAGCTCACCATGCTACTTACTTAATACCTTGTTAGGCCCGGTTCACACCGCTGCGGGTGGAGATCCGGATGTGATTCGCACAGCAAATCACATCCGATCTCCGTAGCGATGCGAGTTCAGCCATACAGATAGTATGGCTGAATTCGCAGCGCTCCCGCAGCAAACTCGCACGGGACCCTTTTTTGGGTCCGCAACAGAATCGGATCGCATGGGGGTTCACACCATGCGATCCGATTCCTGTGCGAGTCGGCAGATCGCACTGCGATATGCCGACGGATCTGGGGGTGTCATTAACATAACATTGACACTCCCAGCCGTCCGCATAGGGCAGTGTGAACTGCCGGCGGGAGGTGTGCGATGCGGGTAAACGCCGCAGATTCGCGGCGTTCCCGCATCGCTATAGTGTGAACCCGGCCTAATGTCTACTTTCTAAAAAAAAAAAGGGTAATTTGGAGGGTATTTGTACTTTCCTGACTTGTTAGTGTCTCAAATGAGATTCACCTGATGTACTGAAGGCCTAATCAGATCAATTTTCAGTGATTGGCACCATAGTTTGTAGACTCTATAACTTTCACAAAGAACAAATAATATACACTATTTTGGGTCATTTTTTTACCAGATATGTAGCAGTATGAATTTTGGCCAAAATTTTTGAAGACTTTTTTTTTTTTTTTTTTTTTACTAATTAACAAAATTTTTATGACCGAAACAAAGAAAGGTATTTTTTTTTTTCCACAAAATTTACGGCTTTTTTTTTTATTTATAGCACAAAAAATTTAAAAAACTCAACAGTAGTGATTAAATACCACCAAAAGAAAGCTCTATTTGTGTGAAAGGACAGTGGGTACAGTGTTATCATTCAAACTGTGAGAGTGCTGAAAATTGGTCTGGGCAGGAAGGGGGTGCAAGTACACTATTGAGGTGGTTAAGTTGAAAGAGGGGGGGGGGGGGGGTTTAAACCCAACTTTAGCCAAAAGATGTTTGTTTTTGGATATAATGGGGGAAGGTTGGAAACTCAGATTTGTTCAACTTGTTGGCATTGGGAGAGAGAGAGAGAGATTCATCTTTCTGTTCCAGTATCAAAGCGAACAGGAAGAGGAAGCAATGGAAAATCCCTTTTAATAGGGGTGAATTTGGCTACGTAAAGAAATGTTTCTGGTACAGTTGGGAAGTTTAAAACCTCAGTCAGGTTTTTATTGCGGAGTATGCCTTCCTGTCCAGTGATCCGTTTCCTATTTCTTGGTTTCACAGGCGCATAGAGTCGAGAGGCAGAATGGAATTGTCCCTAATGGAGTTTAAAAAAAAAAAAAATTTGAGTTTCTAACAGTTTCTCACTATAGAAATTGAATAGTGTAATTCTGTTTTTAGTTTTGGATAAAGCTTACCCACACCTTTTTTAGTGGCATTGGATGCATTTATTCCTGTTTCTTCTCTTCGCTTAGTAATCCTGCCAATGATTTCTAGACTTGGGATGGCAATGCTCACTTACTGTACTGTATCTATGAAGGGCCACCAACATAATCCTAGCTGGTATTTTTGATATGGACTTACAAATACCTCTTCCTTATAAGCTTTCTTGGATATATAACTTTGTATGACAACACTTGATTTATGACAGAATCACCAGCTGTGTTGTATTACTTTAAAGTGTAAGTTTACTTGTTCAGGAAAAAATAAAATGTGATTGGATACACTACACTCTCCCTGGTCCCCACAGTACGTCCCTCCATGGATAATGAGCTGTCAGTGCCCTTGTAGCTGGTGTAATGGTCCAGGGATTTGAAAGCCCCACTCTTCACCCTCTTTCTGCAAGGCTTCCAGGATGGATCAGAGCGATACTCTGCTTTGGCACTGACAAATGAGAATTGCTCTGATACATTTCAGAAGCAATGCAGAGGGAAGAGGGAGAAGAGCAGCAACTACACACCAGCTGTCTGGACACTGACAGCTTATCACCCACGGGAGGGTGTAGGATGTTCGTTCACCTTTTTTTACTCTTTTCTGAAAAGGTAAACTAAAGCTTTACGTACAGAAAAATATACACTGCAAATTTTTTATTTGGTTTTAATAAACTGTTAAGTAATGTTTCAATGTGGATTAAGAAAATATCAGGACGCATTATGCTCATCTGCATACTTGCATTGGAGTAAGTTATTCTAAAGCTGATGAAGCACAGAATCTGCACCACACCTGCCATTTCCAGAAGAGATCAACTGGGGCAGAATACATCTTTTAGTGTAGGTTTCCTCCAAAGTAATTCCAAGGTATATCTGGGTGGCACATAAGTGGCACAAAAAAATGTTTTAAATTTTCTTTATTTTTTTTTTTTTAAACCATCTGTGGTTTACAACCACTTTAACCGCTTAAGGACCGCCTCACGCCAATATAAGTCGGCAGAATGGCACGGCTGGGCACAATCATGTACAGGTACATTGCCTTTAAGTGCCCAGCCGTGGGTCGCACTCACGACCCAGTCCTGAGCTCCATGACCGTGGCCACGGGACCCGGTCCCCGCCGGTATCCCGCGATGGGGGTCACAGAGCTGAAGAACGAGGAGAGGTAAGTGTAAACCTCTCCTTGTGCTTCCTAGTAAGGATGTCACTGATTGTTCCCTGTTATAGGGAAAGACGATCAGTGATGTCAGACGCCAAGCCACACCCCCCTACAGTTTAAAAAACAAATAAAAAACACACACTTAACCCATACACTGCCCCCTAGTGGTTAACCCCTTCACTGCCAGTGACATTTTTACAGTAATCGGTGCATTTTTAATTGCACTGATTGCTGTATTAATGCCAATGGTCCCAAAAATGGGTCAAAATTGTCCGATGTGTCCGCCATAATATTGCAGTCACAATAAAAATCACTGATCGCCGCCATTACTAGTAAAAAAAAAAATATTAATAAAAATGCCGTAAAACTATCCCCTATTTTGTAGATGCTATAAACGCTTATTTTATTTATTTTTTCACCAAAAATATGTAGAAAATGTATCGGCCTAAACTGAGGAAAAAAATGTTTTTTATATATTTTTGGGGGATATTTATTATAGTAAATAATATTGAATTTTTTTCAAAATTTTCACTATTTTTGTTTATAGCGCAAAAAATAAAAACCACAGAGGTGATCAAATACCACTAAAAGAAAGCTCTATTTGTGGGGAAAAAAAGATGCCAATTTTGTTTGGGAGCCACATCGCACGACCGCGCAATTGTCATTTAAAGCGACGCAGTGCCGAATCGCAAAAAAGGGCTTGGTCCTTTTGCTGGAAAATGGTCCAGGGCTTAAGTGGTTAAAGCAAGCTTAATCACTTGCCGACTGCCGCATGTATATATACACGTCAGCAGAATGGCATGGCTGGGTAAATGGGCGTACAGGTACGTCCCTTTGAATTTGCCGCCGTGTGGTCACGTGCGCGCCCCTGCCAGGAGCTCTGTGAGTAGGATCGTGGGTCCCGCAGACTTGATCGCCGCAGGGATACCCACGATCGTCTCATGGAGCTGAAGAATGGGGAGATGCTAATGTAAACAAGCCTCTCCCCATTCTGCCTAGTGACACTGTCACTGTTCATAGCTCCCTGTGATCGGGAGTTATGATCAGTGAAGTGTCATTTGTAGCCATGCCCCCTATCAGTTAGAATCACTCCTCAGGACACACTTAACCGCTACCTAGTGGTTAACCCCTTCACTACCAGTGTAATTTTTACAGTAATCGGTGCAATTTTATATCGCTGATCACTGTAAAAATGACAATGGTCCCAAAAATGTGTCAATTGTACGATGTGTCCACCATAATGTCGCAGCCACAATTAAAAAAAAAATAAATAAAAATAAAACAATTTATAAAAATGCCATAAAACGAACCCCTATTTTTGTAGACACTAACTTTTGCGCAATACACGCTTATTACAATATTTTTGGTAAAGAAAAAACAAAAAAAGTAGAAGAATATGTATTGGCCTAAACTGAGGAAAAAAAATGTGTTTTATATATTTTTTGGGGATATTTATTATAGTAAAAAATGCTGTTTTTTCAAAATTGTCTCTATTGTTTATAGCACAAAAAATAAAAACCGCAGAGGTGATCAAATACCACCAAAAGAAAGCTCTATTTGTGGGAAAAAAAGGACATCAATTTTGTTTGGGAGCCATGTCGCACGACCACGTAATTGTCAGTTAAAGCAACGCAGTGCCGCATCGCAAAACGTGCTCTGGTCTTTGGCCAGCAAAATGGTCCTGGGCTTAAGTGGTTAATGTGACATTAAACTACTTTTTTTTTTTTTTTACATCTATAATACCAAATGGATGTTTTTTATTTATTTATTTTCAATGAAAGTATTTTCAGGCATATTTATTGTCCTGTGCTCTTGGTCTGGCACTGATGCACCTCACTGCTGTTTTCTGGTCACATGCTTCGCGCTATGCGTACTTCAATTGCCATAGACCTGAATGTGTCTACAGGTAGATGTGTAGTCTCAGGGCAAAAAGCAAAGGCTACAGTCACATACTGGGGAATGGAGAATGCATGTAGCCACCCCTAAATCAGGAAGTCTCAGAACCACAAAAAAAAACAAAAAAACTTGCATTTGAGATAGAAGACAAGACAGATAGAAGGTATATTCTGGAGGTTATATGTAGACTTTATTGCGTTTTTATTTAAGAAAAAAAAAAAGTCTAGATTTAACTAGAAAATACATTCTATCTCTAGTATTCTCTCAAATGCAAGGTTTTTTATTTATTTATTTATTTATTTATTTATTTTTTGGGAGGGGGGGGGGGGGGTTGAGGTTCTGAGACTTGCTGATTTAGGGGTGGCTACATTTCATTTTCCATGCCCTCTTTGTGCATGTGAATGTAGCCTTTGATTTTTGCTCTGAGACTACACATCTACCTGTAGATACATTCAGGTCTATATTGAAGTATGCATGTACGAGCAATATATCATTTAGTGACAACTTTGTGCAAACAAAAAAAAAGTTTTTAATATTCCCGCAACTTGTGGCAAAATACTAAATATTTCATGGACTCAACATGCCTCTCAGCAAATAGCTTGGGGTGCCTACTTTCCAAAATGGGGTCATTTGGGGGAGTTTTGTGCTATTTTGGCATTTTATGGCCTTTGAAACTGTGATAGGTAGTGAGGAGTGAAATCAAAAATTTGCACCCTTAGAAATCCTGAAGGCGGTGATTGGTTTTCGTGGTGCCGTACGCAGCTAGGCTCCCAAAAAGTCCCACACATGGGGTTGTATAACATTTTTCATACTAGGCCTTTCCCCTCTGAGGTTCTCTGCACCCCATAAGAAACTAGTACGCCATGTCCTCACAGCAGCACGATGTATGGCAGTGCTAAACTGGAAACGCCGCACACCCCCCTCTGCAGATGCCCTCTTCTCCAGAATTAAGGATGTAGAACTGATGGAGAAAATGACAGCTAGGATTCAAGACAGGCTGGAGGCTCATAACAAGGTCTGGGAGCTGGGGCACCTCCAGGAGGATCCATCCTAAACAGGTAAAAATAAGGAAAAAAAAAAAACAGAACAATGACTCACCCCCCTCTCTCTACCTCTCTTCTCCCTTCTATCCTCTCTTTTTCAATATAGAATATTCAAAACGGTTAAATACAAGATGTTACAGCTTAGTAAACATAAGGCCCCTTTCAAACTGGGGCGGTGCGGGCGTCGGCGCTTTACCGTCGTTTTAGCGGCGGTCTGCGGGCGCTAGCGGGGTGGTTTTAACCCCCGCTAGCTGCCGAAAAAGGGTTAAAACCGCCCGCAAAGCGCCGCTGTAGCGGCGCTTTGCCGGCGGTATTGCCACGCTGTCCCATTGATTTCAATGGGTAGGAGCGGTGAATACACCGCTCCTTCACTGCTCCAAAGATGCGGCTAGCAGGACTTTTTTCACTGTCCTGCCAGCGCACCGCTCCAGTGTGAAAGCCCTCCAGCTTTCACACTGGAGTGAAAGGGGCCGGTTTTTTTCAGGCGCTACACAGGCGCTATTTTTAGCGCTGTAACGCCTGAAAACCGCCCCAGTGTGAAAGGGGCCTAATAGTGAAGCATGTTAGACAAAACGGCAATGCGAGTGATCTTCCTAGCCTAGCATCAGCATGCATACATGAATACTTGACTGTACTGATGCACAAATTGTTATGCACCTCTTTTTATTTTGGATCGCAACCACAAAACTTTAATAAAAAAATGTTACTTGGAAAAAAAAAATTTAGTTTAGCGTCACATCAAGCTTTCTTTAACCACTTCCCAACCAGCGTCGTCATACTGCGGTGGCTCGATCCTGCAAATTGCTGTAGGTGTAGGTTGGCTCTTACACGTCAATTCGTGGGCGCATGTGTGGCTCCCCTGCTGGCCAGTGGGAGCAATTAGTGGGTCCGGTGGACTCCACTTCTGCCGGCCACCTGCGATTGTTCCCCACAGTGACAGAAACACTGCTGGTAACGTCACAGGCTACTCCTCCCAACTAGGTTCATCACGTGTCTGGTGATGAAACTAGTTGGGAGGAGTAGCCTGTGACGTTACCAGCAGTGTTTTGTGTACACTGTCCGTGTATGAGGAGATCCCAGTGTTATGCTGTATGCAACTGTGGGAAAGTGTGAGTGAGGTTCACCCCAACTAAATAGGGATCACTTTGTTATAATATCTGCAATGGTCTTGTTTGTTCCTTGTTTTTCATGTTATGGAAGCCTGCTGAAAGCTGGAAATTCATCCATGGGTATCAGCAGTGAAATCTCTGAATGAACCATCTGTTACTCAGAAGACTCATTAAGGCTTGATTATCTAGTCCCACATATGTGAACTTATTGGCAGAGACTTTGGTTTGTACACAGTGGAATGTGATATTCGTTTACTTGTGGCAAAAGTTTGCTTTGTTACACAGAAGGAATTTTTTATATTTTTATATATTTCTTATATTTTGTATGGTTCACTATATGTTCATAATTATTCACTTTACTTTATTTGGTGGTACACTGTGCAATATTAGTAGGTTAATATTAGCGCAATTATTCATTAAAAACATTTTATTTTTGTGCATGAAAATTCCAGTAGATCAGAAGTTTTTAAAATACTCAGACCCAGCCCTTCTGGCACCAACAACCATGCCACCATGTTCAAAGTCACTGAAATCCCTCTTCTACTCTATTCTGATGCTTAGTTTGAACTTCAGAAAGTCATCTTCACCACGTCTATATGCATTGAGTTGTTGCCATGTGATTAGCCGATTAGCAATTTGTGTGACTAAGCAATTGAACAGGTGTACCTAATAAAAAGCGGGGCTGGTGAGTGTACAAGTTTAATGTGTTTCTTAAATTTTGCACCATTACCAGTGGCAAGAATACTGCAGTGAGGAAGGTGCAGGTAGCAAGAAGCAGTGCTGTAGGATGGAGAATTTGCACTGTGGTGATGGCTAATTTGACTTTGCTCAAAAGAAAAATGACCGGGAGATTTAATAAAAATCCGGTGCAGCTGTGCTTAGTAACCAATCAGCTTCTAATTTTATTGTCAAAGCCTAATGGAACAAGCTGATGTTAAAGCGGTTGTATAATCTTTTTTTTTTTTTTTAAACCTTTACCTACAGGTAAGCCTATAATAAGGCTTTCCTGTAGGTAAAAAAATAAATAAAAAATATCTGCTAAACCTGTATGGTTTAGGGGATATTCACTTCGCAATGAGCCACTGACTGCAGCGGGGCGCATGCGCACAGGGGATGCTCGGCTGAAAGCCGGGCAGACGCCGGACCCTGCTGGAAAGAAATCTCCTGCATGCATGCACGGGAGTGACGATATTGCGGCTCCAGCCACTCACAGCGCCGGAGCTGCGATACCCGGAAGACACGCCGAGGGAACATATCATCTCCCTCGGCGTGGATCGGGTGAGATGTCGGGGCCTTGTTCTAAGGTAAGTATTTCATAATGAGCTAGTATACGGTGCATACTAGCTCATTATGCCTTTTGCTGGTCTGGAAAAAAAAAAGTCGGGTCCCGCTTTAAAAGTCAATTGGTTACTGTGCACAGCTGTACCAGATGCAGTGTGCACCAGTGTTAAAGCGGTTCTGCACCTTAAAAAAAAAATATTAAAAGCCAGCAGCTAAAAATATTGCAGCTGCTGACTTTTAATAAATGGACACTTACCTGTCCCAGGGTCCAGCGATGTCGGCGGCAGATCGCTCGTCTCTCTGCTGCCCCCGCCGCCATCCTCTGTCAGGGAATCGGGAAGTGAAGCGTTGCAGCTTCACTGCCCGGTTCCCTACTGCGCATGCGCGATTCGCGCTGCGCGTCTCTGCTGGTCCCCGCTGTGTCCTGGGAACTGTGTGTTTCCCAGAACACAACGGGGGGGGGGTGGGGCATCTGCGGCGGTCTGTCCCGGAAGTGGGTGCAGATACCTGGATTATCCAAGTAACTGCACCCCCCTCCCCCCTGAAAGGTGCGATTGTGGCACCGGAGGGGGGGAGGGATCAGATGAGCGGAACTTCCCCTTTAGGGTGGAGAACCACTTTAAGTGTTAACACGATCAGACTTTTTGACAACAAACATGCAAATTAGCTGTTTTGAGGCAACATCCGACCGTGTGTACGCTCCATCGGACAAACTTTTTTTGGTTTTCATCTGGCTTTTGTTGGCTGTGCGAACGGACAAACTTTTTGACAACATAAGTCCAATCGCGTGTACACAAAACCATCTGACTTTTGTACAAAGTACAAACACGCATGTTCAGAACCAATGCAAAAGATCAGACAACAATACAGAAGTTGACCAAAGGTGGCTCTGGAGTAATTGAATGTCCTCTTTTGAAGTTTCGTCAGTATGCTGAAACGTCACTACGTTCGTGTTTGTTGCCTAAAAAGTCTGATCGTGTGTATGCAATACAAACTTACAGCCAACGCCCTTTGTACAAAAATCCAAGGGAAATTTTGTACAAAGTCTGATCGTGTGTATGGGGCTTTAGTAAATTTGTGTACCAGGTTCTTCTGGGCCAATTAGAGCAAGGGAGGAAAATGCATTCTAATTGCACCAACTTCTAGCAAAAGATCCCTGGCCTGGAGCCTAGGAAATCTATTGTCTGGATGTAGTCTGAGCCATTAAAATGATTGTTATTTAAAAAAAAAAAAATACAAGGGTTTACAAACATGTCATACTTCCCTCCACTTTGCAGTTCATTTTGCAGAGTGGCCTCGATCCACCTGTTATAGGGTCCCCTGGCGGCGCTATCAGTTCCACCTTGCATCTGTAAACCCTGTAAGAGAAGCACTCTCCCTGGGGGTTAACGCACGGGCGCGTTCCCAAGTCCAGCATTTGCATCCATAGACACAGAATGCCAGCTCAGCCCCGGTTATTGAATTTGATTGACAGCAGCGGGAGCCAATGGCTGAACTGCTATCAATCTATCCAATCAAGAGCCGAGGCAACGGGCAGAGAGGAAGAGCGCGTCTCTGCCGAGGGAACAAACGGGTCAGCTGATTAAAACAGGGGGGCTGAGAGACCGGTCAGTGTCAGAAGTTTTTCTTTTTTTTTTGCAAATATGGTTTTATTGATTTTATCAGTATATACAACAAAAAGAAAACAGTCTGGCTTCTGTAACAGATAGGTAAAAGAGAGTGGCGACACCCGGTGCGCAGCACAGGTGGAAAACAAGATCCAGCATATAGTAAACATTAATGAGTGCCTGAGAGTTCAGGGTAATTCACATATGCATAGTAAAAGTAGCCGCTGCGGCAATCATCATCTGTACACATAAAAGCTACCCTAGCCGTATATCACCACTCTGTAGTATCAAATGGGTAATCAGGAATCACCAGAGAACAAAGAGAAGAGATAGTCAGAAAAGAGAGAAGGAAAAGTAATAGGTAGAGAGAGGGATTGGGGGAAGGGGGGAGGGGGGGGGGGGCGGCAGGTAGATATGCCGTTAGCGGTATGTCATAGGCTCTCTCAGGGTTATTAATAATATCATACAATATTATCTTCCCTCTGCAGAGTATTTAAATATATTCCAACGGGTCCAGGTCTGAAGATATGTCTCATGTTTGTCTGCTGCTGTCAGAATAAAATCTTCCATTTTATTTATTTCTTCAACTTTTCTCAACCACAATGCCACCGTAGGTGGGTTTTGCTGTTTCCACAAGAGGGGAATGCAGGCCTTGGCTGCGTTCACGAAGAGTTGCAGTATAGATTTTTTATAGGTTTTGATAGACATGGTAGAGATATGTAACAGGAAAAAGGCAGGGGGTCATCAGGGATCACGAACTCTGTGAAATCCTGAAATATAGTGCGTACAGAGTTCCAAAATGTTAAGAGCTTGGGGCAGGCCCAAAAATATGTAGAAATGTCCCCTTATCCGTGCCACATCGCCAGCACCTATCTGAGGTCTCCGGGAACATAGCACGGAGTCTGCTGGGGGTCAAGTACCATCTCATCAAAACCTTGTAGTTAGTTTCCTGTGTTTTTGTACAAATGGAAGACTTGAGCGACAGGTGGATCATCTTTTCTGTCTGTTCTGTATCAAAGTCAAGGTGGAGATCTTCGCCCCATTTCTTTATGCATGTCAGTTCAGGGAGGACTGGGGGGGGTATTGAGAAGGGTATATGCCTCAGAGAGGGTCAGAGTCAGTGTCAGAAGTTTTTCACCCCCTTTAAATACTGCCTGAATTACAGCTTTGATCAGACATTTGTCCTGTTCCCTGGTCCTCAAGGGACACCCCTGCCTCTAAGTCTATTGCAAAAAGGATTAGAAGTGCCATCACTAGAGCATACATTCTCAGGCCCAAATATACTTACACTATCCCCAGGGATCAGTGGGAGGTGGGCTACTGAAGCCTGGTGCTGAAATGCCAATCTGTGCAAGGGTGCCAGGTTGTCAACTGGTCCTCTGTTCATACCTTCTACTAGGTGAAGTAAAATCTGTAAAAGCAGTTTCAGTTGCAAGGTTCTTTCAGCAGAACTCTGAAGTTGGTCTGAGTCTTGTTTGGCCTAGTAGTTGCCCATCCTTCTCAGTCATTGCTTGGGGACATCCCAGGGTCTGAATACCTGTGCCCTGTACACCAAGATATGGAATTTTAGAGGCAATTTCAGTTTTCTCAGTTTGATGTAATTTTGTATCTTGGAGTACAGTACAAGACTTGATCCATAGACCATGGGTTATATGCTGCTATCCTCAGGTGACATTAGTAAAAGCCTTGTTGGGTATAGCCTCTAGCGCCCCCACACAACCCTGCCCACGCAAAGAGGCTCACGTTATGTTAGCATGCAATAAAGAAATCAGAAAAATAACCAGGGGAGGGATCTTTTGTCCTGTGCTTTAAGATGAGAAAAGCAGAGTTAGTTCTTACCGGTAACTCTGTTTCTGGTTCCAGGGCAGCCCTTGAGAGATGGAGCTCCTCCTCACACACAGGAACACATTGCCAATAATTTTTTTATTGCGGGTTTAGCTAGAAGAAACGCTTCACCTGGGTGTTTTTCCGGGATGCAAACAGATCTATATGTGGTATTCCCCAACGGGCTGTAACTTCCCTGAACACCTCTGGGTGTAATACCCATTCCTCTTGGGAGATCTCCTGGTGGCTGAGGAAGTCCGCCACTTCATTTGTTTTCCCCTTTAGGTGGACCGCTTCCAGCGACAGTAGATTCCCCTCTGCCCATTGACAGATCTGGTTGGAGATGTGGTTTAGGGAGAAGGTCTCCTCATGCACCCTTGTTTGTTCACATAAGCTAATGCCGTGGCGTTGTCCAACAAGATCAGGGTGTGATGACTTCTTAGTTGGTCTTGGAAGTGTTTTATGGCTTTGGCTATTGCCATAAGCTCCCTCCAATTCAAAGATGCCTGGGCTTCTTCTGGGGACCATCTCCCCTGAGCATGTTGCCCTGCTAGATGGGCTCCCCATCCCCAATGGCTCACATCTGTGGTCAACTTCCATGAGGTTGGGAAAGACCATGCCAAACCCTGGTTTAAATTTGTGTGGATCCTCCTCCACAACCAGAGCGACCTCGTCACAGGTGGTTGAGAGTAAGCACCTGTACACACGGTCGGAGATTCTGCCAACCAAATAGGTCGGATTTTGTGTGCGAAATTGTTGCATACACACGTTCGGACTAAGTTGTCGAAAAATCCAATCTTTTAGAACGTGATGACGTAATTTCGTTACGATGGGACTGCATTCAGGCTAGTAGCCAATAGCTTTGATGTAGGAATTTGATCTGAGCATGCGTGGCACTTGGTCCGATCAAAATTCTCTACACATGATCGAAGTATGTCCGATCGAACCAGTTGGTCGGGAAATATTTCCAACATGTTGGAAAATTGGGTCCGACGGATATTCGGACGGAATCAGTCCGATGCATACCACACACAGTCGGATTATCCGACGACACGGTCCGATAGGACACATTCCGACAGATTCTCCGACCGTGTGTACAAGGGCTAAGAGTGTCCTGTCCAGATCCTGTTGATTTCTTAGGAGAAAGACTTGTAAAGGGCCTTAGATGATACTTGGCACATTGTATTGCTGGTATCGTTGAGGTCATCAGACCCTTGATGGATATCAGTAGGTTGTTCTGTACAGAACTTATTCTCTAGGCCTTGAATCTTCTCCTCTGGTAGAGACGCCTTCTGCTCTATGGAGTTGAGCAGATATCCCAGAAACCTGATGTTCTGAGTGGGACACAGGTTGGATTTTTCGATGTTTAAAATCCAGCCTAATGACTTTAGCTATAGTTGAGCTTCTGCCGGGTCTTTTACCAGCTGTACTTCTGACAGTGTTGCAAATAGTAGGTTGTCTGAGATTGAAGAAGCTGACTGTAGTACCGTACCTAGGGGGCCAGGGCTTCTGCTAAAACTTTGGTAAAATGGGATTTTTGTACTCACCGTAAAATCCTTTTCTCTGAAGTTCATTGACGGACACAGCTCTTGACCTTTAGGGTTATCACTCCACCTTCAGGAGAGGACTAGGCACAACGTATAAAACATGTAAAAACAGCAAGACTGAACAGCACCGCCCAGGGGCGTTCCCTCTGGTTATAACCCCTCACCCTGCTTCCTGCAGCTCAGTTCGTCAAAAAGCAGTACAAACATAACTAGGAGAGGTGGGTGCTGTGTCCGTCAATGAACTTCAGAGAAAAGGTTTTTACGGTGAGTACAAAAATTGCATTTTCTATTTTGTTCATTGACGAACACAGCTCCTTTAATTCTTGACCTTTGGGACGTCCCCAAGCAGTGTCAAAAAACGAGGGGTGGAAACAGTAAAACATAACTTTACCCACAACAAAAAGAACACTTCAACAGGGGAGTTGCCATCTTAAATGGCCTCCATCAAAACCTGCGGCCAACTTATGCATCAAAAGATGCGTTCACAACAAACTTGTAACTGAAAGAAAGTGTAAATTGCAACCTTACACAGCCGCCTGTAAAACCTTGTGGCCAAAGCAAGCATCCAAAGATGTGCTTACGTCAACTTTGTAGAATTTAGTGAAAGTGTGAATGGACGACCAAGTCACCACCTTACACACCTGGGAGACAGACGCTTGATGTCGGAAAGCTCAGGAGGTTCCAGTTGCCCTGGTGGAATGAGCCGTGACAGGAAAATGGGGCATCCACCCCTTTAAGGCATAGGCCTGAACCACGATCTGTCTGATCCACCGAGAAGACCTTTTTTCGGACCAGCCACTGAGACAAACAGAGAGTCTGACTTCCAGAAGGGAGCCGTAGCAGACAGATACACCTGTAGAGCCTGAACCACGTCCAGAGAATGTAAGGCAACTTCTTTCTGGTGTGTCAGCTTAGGACATAAGGATGGTAACACGATGTCCTCATGTAGATGAAATGCTGAAATCACCTTTGGAAGGAAAGACGACTTCGGACGTAGCACCGCCTTATCCTTGTGGATAACTAGGTAGGGAGACTTGCATGACAAGGCCACCAACTCAGAAATCCTCCTGGCAGATGCAATAGCCACTAGAAAGACTACTTTCTGAGAAAGAATTAACAAGGGAATCTCCCTAATGTTTTCAAACGGCGGTTTCTGAAGCGTCGATAGCACCAGATTCAGATCCCACAGAGGTATTGGTGGTTGAACCGGAGGAACTATGTGTCAAACCCCTTGCACAAAAGTACTCCCAATGAGTGAGTCACCAAGGGATGTAGGAAAAATACAGCCAAGGCTGATATCTGCCCCTTGATGGTGCTTAAGGCAAGTTTCTTTTTTTAATAAATTCTTTATTTTTTCATCTTTTCTTTCCATAGATTTCACATTACATTTCGTTATATATCTACAACTTCTTTAACAGCTATGTCTTATAATATTTCAATCCATACCTCAATTCCACATCATCCTCCCCCATCCCTCACCCTTCCCTCCCAAAAAAAACAAAAAAAAACAGAATTTTCATAATAATCCCCCCCATGACCCGCCAGCTCTCCCATATTTCAAATGTTTTACATCATACTTTCTCCATAATTTAAGTATGGAGCCCAAATCTTCTGATATTTCTCATCTTGATCTCTCATTGTCATTGTTAAATTTTCCATTTGTTGGATTTCTACAATTCTCTGAAACCACTGTGCTCTAGCTGGAGAGCTGCTTTTTTTTTTCCACAGAACCGGAATACATGCCCTTGCTGCTATCAATAAGTGTCTCAGCAAAGAATTTTTGCATCTTTCTATTGCCATTGGAATATCCAGCAACAAAAAAGTTGCCGGTTTATCTCCCAGGTCAATTCCTGTAATCCTTACAATAGTATCAGCTACCATCTCCCAGAACACTCAAATTTTTGGACATTCCCAAAAAATATGTAATAGTGTTCCCTCTGCTCCACGACATCTCCAACATGTCTCTGATATCTGGGGGTAAATTTGATGTAGCACTTTTGGTGTTCTATACCACCTAGTGAGGATCTTATATCCCCCTTCTTGATATCTGCTTGCCATCGAGGCCTTTTGATTAAACAGCAACATCTTATCCTTTTGTTCTGGGGAAAACATAGTCCCTAAGTCTCTTTCCCAAGCCTGCAGAAAAGGCAATTCTTGTGGAGTCTCCTGTTCTATTAACATACTATAAAAATAAGACATCAAATGTCTCAGTTCCTCTCCTTTCAAACAGATCTCTTCAAACTCAGTCAATGCCCTTATTTCTACATATACTTTTGATTTAGATCTAATAAAGGCTTCTAATTGCCTCATTCTGAAGGGATCTAACTCTAATGTCATTCCTTTTTCAATATCTTTTTTTGTCATTAACCGATTGCCTACCGTGAAAAGTGAAAAATTCTGCTCATGCCTCTTGTCTCGTATTGTTTTGAATTTTGGATCTGTTATTCCCGGTAGAAATGCCGGGGTACCCAGGATGGGAAGGAGCGGGCTGGGAATTCTTGAAATAGATGTTTTTCTAAATACTTTTTTAGTTATTAGAAATGTCTCCCCTAGTATTGGATGTTTTCTCATTTCTGCTGGTATTTCTATATCTGGAATCCACACTTATCCTTCCAATGGGATATCTATCGCTGCTTGTTCTGTCTGTATCCACGGTTTTTCATTTTTAAGCCTACACCATTCCACTACTCTGGCTAAATGTGAAGCTTCCTGGTATTTTATTGTGTCTGGGAGTCCTATCCCTCCTTTTCCTTTGGGGAGTACTAAGATATCTCGGCGTACTCTTGCTGGTTTCCCAGCCCAGATGAACTTCATAAATCTTGATCTAAGATCCTTGAAAAAGCTTAGAGGGATCTTAATCGGTATAGTTTGTATTATGTATAGAAGTCTAGGCATCACATTCATCTTAATAATATTGGTTCTCCCAAACCATGTAAAAATCTTTGTCCAATTTTTGAAGATCACTTTTGATCTGTCTTACCAATGGGATATAGTTAAGTTCGAACAGCTCATTTAGGTTTTTTGACATTTTTGTTCCTAAATAACTTATATATGAATTCGTCCATCTAAAATCAAATTGCGTGGATATTGCTTGTAGCTGAGATGAATCTATTTCTACCCCCATTGCTTCTGATTTTCCATAATTTATTCTAAAGTTAGATATTTTCCCATATTCTCGTAGCTCCATTAGTAAAGACGGGAGAGATGTAATTGCGGACGTTACAAAAAAAGATCAAATCATCTGCATAAGCTGCCAACTTCTGATCTTCATTTTTTATTTTTACCCCCCTAATATCCACATTGGCACGTATTTTCCTTAAAAAAGGTTCTATTGTCAGAATGAATATCAGGGGTGAGAGGCAATTTTTGTACCAGGTAAATTGTGTTCACCACTCGTTGCATATTTTCTCTTCCTTCTCTCCCTGGGACGAATCCCACTTGATCTGGGTGTATTAATTCCGGTATCAAATTTACCAATCTCATAGCTAATATCTTTGTGAACAATTTAAGGTCCACATTCAACAACGAAATAGGTCGGTAGCTGGGACACTGAGAGGGATTCTTTCCTTCTTTTGGTATTACTGTTATATGCGCCAGTAACGTTTCTGTTGGAATTTGCTTCCCTTCCCATATTAAGTTATAGGCTTCCATGAATCTCGGAGCCAATTTCTCCGCGAACATTCTATAATATGACAAAGTAAATCCATCTGGACCTGGTGATTTTCCTAGTTTCAATATTTTTAATGCTTTTGCAACTTCCTCTAGAGTGATTGGTACATCTATTTCTCTGGCCATTTCCTCTGTTATTTTTGGCATTTTTGTCCTTTTAATGTATTCTCTAGCTATCTCTCCTTTTTTTAACTCCTCTGCCAAAGTAGATTTCTTTTCCAGCTGATATAGCTTCTCATAGTATTCTTTAAATACCTGAGCGATTTTCTGCGATGTATTAACCATTTAATCTCTGTGTCTTAATTTGTGTAATTTGATTCCTAGTTGTGCTTTCTCTTAGAGCATTTGCCAGCAGTCTCCCTGGTTTATTCCCAAATTCATAGAATCTCAGTTTCCCTCGCGTTAGCTTTGCTTTCACTTTTTCTATTAATTGGAGATTTAATTTTTCACGCAAACCGTCTAATTTCTGTTCTACTGCTTGTGCTTGTGATTTTTTATGTACTATTTCTAGTTCCCTAATCTCTTTAAGCAAATTATCGATCGTTTCATTCAGTCTGCGTTTTCTATGTGCTCCCAGGGATATAAATATTCCTCTCATAACACATTTGTGTGCTTCCCATATACAAAAAGGTGTTGTTTCTCCTACTTTATTTTTTTGCGAAAAAAAACATCCAGTTCTTGTTCTAATTTTACCTTATATTCATTATCCTTCAGTAATGTTTCATTTAACTTCCATTGCCATTCCCTTGGTTCCGCTTCCCCTAACTCTATCACACAACTCGTCGGGGCGTGATCTGATAGTGTAAATAGGCCAATTGAGGCTTCCACTAGGGATGTAATCCCATTCTGGGAGATTAAAATGTAGTCAATTCTAGAGTAAGATTTATATTTTGCCGAGAAAAATGTATAATCTCTGCTCTGTGTATGAACAGCCCTCCAGCTATCAATCAGCTGCAATTCTTGCATCATTCTCTTTACTTTCCTTAATTTGACATATGATAGATGAGACAAGCCTTTTGATGTCTTTTATTGGATCCAAAGCCATATTTAGGTCGCCTCCTAACACTAGTATTCCCTCTTTATGTTGTTGAATAATCTGTAGATAGATTTCTAGAGAGGTTACTTGCTCTTCATTTGGCAAATATATATTTACCAATGTCACTTTTTGACAACCCAATGTACCCTTTACTATCAAGAGGCGACCTTCCTCATCAATGTGTACCCCTTGTTCCTTCCATGGTGTCTGTCTTGCTATTAAAATAGACACCCCACAGGATTTCGAGTTCTGTGAGGTGCTATGATATGCCCAGGGGAAATAGTGACCTTTACTCCAAGGGATCCTATCCATTTTAAAATGAGGCAAGTTTCTGATCCACTCCTCGCTGCAAAAACAGCAGGATCCTGGAAACTGAATATGTGCACGTGGAGATGTAAGCCTTCCACGTACAACTGTAAATCTTTCGAGAAGATGACTTCCGTGCCCTCAGCATAGTGGAAATTACCCAGTCTGACAGACCCCGGTCCCTTAGTACTTTGTTTTCCACAGCCATGCCATTAAAACCAGCGACGGTAAAGCAGAATTAAGTATCGGACCTTGCAATAGAAGGTCCTATCGCATCGCCAGCCGCCAAGGAACATCCGCCAACAGTTGTACTAGGTCGGCGTATCAAGGACGTTGAGGCCAATCTGGGGCAATCAGAATCACTAGAATCCCCTCGGCCTTCACTCTGGGCAGCAGATGTAGAAATTTGAGGGGGAAAGGCATAAATCAGCCGATAATTCCCCCATGGAGCCACCAATGCATCTGACGCGTCCACCCAGGGGTCTCTTATCTTGGACACAAACCTGTGCACCTTCCAATTGAGCCGAGAGGCCAAGAGTTCCATATCTGGTGTGCCCCACTTTAGGCAAAGGAGCCGGAATACATCCGGATGCAACGACCATTCCCTTGGGTCCAGCATCTGATGACTAGGGATGAGCTTCGTGTTCGAGTCGAACGTACGTTCGACTCGAACATTGGCTGTTCGGGCGTTCGGCGAAATCCGAACTCTTGGTCCGTTCGCGTCAAAATTTGTGTGGCGCGCGCGGACCACAATGCACTGCGGTGGCGCAGTGCATTGTTGGCTCGTGATTGGCCAAGCATGCACTGTGACCCCGTATGCTTGGCCAATCGCAGCGCCAGCAGCGAGGAGAGCCATGATTGGTCACAGGCATCCTGCCTGTGGCCAATCATAGCTCAGGCTGTGTAGTGCACGCCCCACACTATATAAGGCCGCCTTTGAGGCGGCCTCGTTTAGTGTGTTACTTAGCATCTGAAGCAGTGAGCATCCGTGATGCACTCGAGAGCATCCGTGACCGCCGGGTCGCATCACGGATCACGGTAAACGGCCGCTCGTAGCGGCCGTTTACCACGTGATTGCTCCGTCAAATGACGGAGTGATCACTTGGAAACAAACCGGCGTCATGTTATGACGCCTGTTCCTCCCTCCCCTCTCTGTACCGATCGGTACAGCGGAGGGGAAAGAGATCGGTGTCAGCAGCGATGTGGGCTGCATCTGCAGTGCCCACATCGCTGCTCACCGAATTTAACCCCTCAATTCCCTGCCAATACTCTGCAATACCAGTGCATACTCTGCAGTACCCTGCCATTACTCTGCAGTACCCCGCCATTACTCTGCAGTGCAGTACCCTGCCATTACTCTGCAGTGCAGTACCCTGCCATTACTCTGCAGTACCCCCCATTACTCTGCAGTACCCTGCCATTACTCTGCAGTGCAGTACCCTGCCATTACTCTGCAGTACCCCCCATTACTCTGCAGTAACCCCCATTACTCTGCAGTACCCCCCAATACTCTGCAGTACCCGCCATTACTCTGCAGTACCCCCAATACTCTGCAGTACCCTGCTATTACTCTGTAGTACCCCACCAATACCCCGCCAATACTCTGTAATACCCTGCCATAAATTGCCATACCCAGCCATACTCAGAGATACCCAGCTATACTCGGTGATACCCTGAAATACCCAGCCATAGACGCCCCCCACCCCTCACCGCCCTCCGGTGCTTCTACCAACTCGCCAGTACGATCAAAGCCAGAATCTTTTTTTTATTTTTTATTTCAGGCTTCCCAGCCTAGAGGTGAGATGTGGGGTCATATTGACCCCCCAGATTTCACTGTAAAGAGGACCTGTCACCCCATATTCCTATTACAAGGGATGTTTACATTTCTTGTAATAGGAATAAAAGTGATCAAAAATATATTTTTGGGGAAAAAAATGTCAAACTAACATAAATAAAGTAAAATGAACAATAAAAAAATAAAATAAAAATTAAAGCGCCCATGTCCCCATGTGCTCGCATGTGCCACACATGTGAGGTATCGCCGAGAATGTTAGAGCGAGAGCAATAATTCTAGTCCTAGACCTCCTCTGCAACTCAAAACATGTAACCAGTAAAAAAAAAATTAAAGCGTCGCCTATGGGGATTTTTTAAGTAGCGACGTTTGGCGCCATTCCACGGGCATGTGCAATTTTGAAGAGTGACATGTTTGATATCTATTTACTCAGCATAACTTCATCTTTCACTTTATGCAAACATTGGGCTAACAAGTGGTTAATAATAGAGCTTGCAGTCAGTAGTGTTAGGAGATAGTGCGTGCTGTCTGCGTGCTCTGTACCCAGTACATACCGCTATAATATAGGGCAGGCCCCTACTTTCAAACATCCAACTTACAAACATCTCCTACTTGCAAACGCAAGGAGACAGCAGCAAGTGAGATGAAAAAAGATGGACGACAAAACAAATTATACAGGGGTGATAACCCTTCCCTATGTTTTCCAAAAAGCTTAAAGATAGTTTTTTTGACTGGAGCTACACTTTAAAAATGTACCGGTTGAAAATGACAAACAGATTCAACTTAACACAACAAACCTACACAGTCCCTGTCTTGTTTGCACCGCCTGTATACTGCTGTTCTGAGTATATAGGGCCTGGGGGCCACACGCATTTCCTTTTTTTAATATGGGTACGGGGTTCCCCTTAATATGCGTACAAGACCCAAATAGGCTGGTAATGGGCAGGGAGGGCTACCCATGCCATTTTTCTTAATGATTTTCAACCATATTGCAGGAACCAGATATAACATTAAAACCGCAAGCAGTTTTAAATGGTGTTATTTCCGTTTAATGTCATTTTGTGCAGGGACTGTTCTAAACACGGGAAACACGTGGCACTTCACAGGCATACTACAGACACCCCCCAGGCACCATATTTAAAGGAATATTTCACTTTTTTTTTTTCACTTTAATCGTCATTAAAATCAGTGCTCCCGCCAAAACGGCAGTTTTTAAAACTTTTTTTTGCAGTGACCCATGTCCCCTGAGGCAGGAGGCAGGTCCCCAAACCCTTTTTAGGACACTATCTTGCATATTAGCCGTTAAAATAAGCACTTTCCAATTCGAACGTTCGAGTCCCATAGACTTCAATGGGGTTCTAACGTTCGTACCGAACGCGGGGGTCGTTCGCAAGTTCTGGTGCGAACCGAACCGGGGGGTGTTCGGCTCATCCCTACTGATGACTCAGGTAGTCCATCTGCCAGTTTTCTACGCCCAGAATGTATATGGTGAACAGGGCCAGCACGTGCCGCTCTGCCCACTGGAGGATATGAGCGACCTCCTGTGCTACAGCCAAGCTCCTTGTTCCTCCTTGATGGTTGACATATGCCACCGCCATGGCATTGTCCGACTGGATCCTGACCGGATGCCCCTGTAGCCTCCTTGACCATGTGGAGTGGCACTGCCTGATTGCCCAAAGCTCGAGCACATTGATCGGCAGTTGGGATTCTTCCCACGACCAGAGGCCCTGGGCTGACTGTATGCCCAAACCCCCCCCCCCCAACCGGTCAGGCTGGCATCTGTTGTGATCACCGTCCAAAGAAGAGGAAGAAACAATCTCCCAGACCGAAGGGCCGGAGACCTCAGCCACCAGAGAAGGGAATCCCTGACTAGCTGGCTCAAATTTGACAATCCAGGGATAGCGGAGATTTGTTCCATTCTGACAAAATCTCCTTTTGCAGGACATGAGTGTGAAATTGAGAGTACGGTACCGCTTCAAAAGTGGCTACCATGAGGCCCAGAACTCGTATACAGAAGCGCAGCGACAACCACCTGAGGTTCACCAACAACTTCACCACAGCTTGTAGAGTCTGCAGCTTGTCTGAAGGTAGAAAAACCTCTTGCTTCTACAGTAAGCCCAGGTACTCCAGCCGTTGAGTCGGCACTAACACAGACTTCTTTAGGTTCAGCATCCAACCAAACTCCCATAGAGTCTGTATGGTGATCGCTACATCCTCCCTTAATTCTGAGGCGGAAGCTGCTCTCAGAAGGAGGTCATCTAAGTAACCCACGATTGCGATCCCAAGTTGCCTTAACAGCGTCAGAATTGGAGCCAACACTTTGGTAAAGACTCGGGGTGCTGACGCCACGCCAAAAGGGAGAGACACAAACTGGTAGTGCTCTTCCCCCACTGCAAATCGCAGAAACCTCTGATGCCTGAGGCATATGGGTACATGTAAGTACGCATCCTTGATATCCAAGGACGCCAGGAAGTCCCCCTGATGGAGTGCAGCAACCAGGGAAGGGAACTGATTCCATCCTGAACCTTTGCACTTTCACAAAGCTGTCGAGGGCCTTCAAGTCCAGGATTGGACGTACCCCTTCCTTTTTGGAGACTACAAACAGATTGGAGTAGAATCCCTGAAATCTTTCCAGTGTTGTATCACCCTGCGCAGCAGGTCCTGTACTGCCCCAAACAGGGCTTCCTGACGAGCCGGTGTTCTGCCGCATAGTGTCCGGCTATCAAATAGTGTCCGCCCCGTACTGCGCATGCGCAGTACGGAGCAGACGAAGCTTCGGAAAATCTCCGAAGCTGAACAGCCGTGAGTGGAGGTGGTAGTCCCACCATCCAAGTGGACATAGGGTTGTGAATATTAGAGGGCCCCTCGCAGGCGAGCTTCGCTCACCCCGCTTCGGGCTCGGCCTCGCTGCGCTTGGCTCTTTTATATTCCTACTCTATGTCCACTTGGATGGTGGGGCTAGAACCTGGACTCACGGCGCAGGCGCCGTTCATCCTCGGCAATTTTCGGAATCTGTGTTGCTGTGTACTGCGCATGCGCAGTACGCAGCGGACACTATCGGATGGAGGACATTATATGACAAGACACCGGAAGCAGAGGTTGGTTGGAGGGGAAAAAAATCTGGTGGACAAGAAAGAAATTCTATCTTGTATCCCGATGAAACCAGTTTGCAGACCCATTGGTCGTACAATAGGGAGGTCCACCAAGCTGCAAAATTACGAAGGCGACCCCCTACCAGTCGGGCGGGGGGAAAACCTTCATACGGTAACATTTTTGCTCACAGACTTGTTTGGCTTGCGAAACCAGGGATGCTTTTGTCCTTCAACAGGCGCCTTGTCGGACTGGGAACGCTTACCTGCTAACCCGGGCGGGTGAAAAAGCCATTTCTGAGCAGAAAAAGAGGGCCCCTGCCTACGGTGTGGCTCCTTACCCTTCCTGGACTGTGGGAGCAACATGCTCTTCCCACCAGTAACATTTTTAATAATGTCATCCAGCGAAACTCCAAATAGCCTCTCACCTTCGAAGGGCAAATCCGCCAGTGCTTTTTTAGATGCCTGGTCCGCAGACCAGCATTTCAGCCAAATCAGGCGCCGTAGCACCACTGCTGATACTGATGCTCTAGAGAGCAGGGGGACTGTATCCAGGGCTGCATCACAGACATACTTAAGGCCATGCACTAACTGATCTGCCAAGCTCTACGCAGACTAGGGAAGACTGTTGCTTCTCCAATTCACAGTGCAACAACTTTGCCCACTCAGTAAGCCTCTGCGACACCAAGGCCGTGGCCACCACAGGTCGTAACGCTGACCCCACCACTATAAACATGGACCAGGCCACGGCCTCGGTCCTCCTGTTGGCAGGGTCCTTGAAGGCAGGAGTCCCTTCGACCGGAATCGTGGTTACTTTATTTAACCTGGATACCGGGGGATTAACGACCGGAGGAGAGGCCCATTTTTTTCAGGAGGCTCTCCTCAAAGGGGTAACGCACCTTTTCTTGGGACTGAAAAGGCCAGTTGAGGGCTTCCCCATTCCTTGTAGATGAACTTATCAAAATAAGTCAAATACGGAAATGCCTTAGGTGTATGGGCCGGTTTGCGGGACCCAAAAGGGGCCGCCACCTCAGCAGAAGTTCCTGCTGCATCCCGTAACTTCAGGATATCCCGCATCGCAGTGATAAGTGCTCCTACTAGCGCTTTTTCCTGTGCTAACCTGGACACAGAGTAATTCTCACTGTCCCAATGGTCCTGGACCGCATCCTCTGACACGTCAGAACAGGGGCCGCCAGTCACCGTGGGGCCCTAGTCTGAAATCAGAGCTCTCCCCAGAAGACTGGGGGGGGGGGGGCGTTTTTTACCCCCCTTGCACCCGCATGCTGCTTCCACCCTGGCAACAAAGGTCTCCAGGATCGCCGACAAAGCGTCCATAGGCACCACATTTTGAGCAGGTGAGCCGGTTGCAATAGCAGGGATGTCTGGGGAAGAAGCGCCAGCTTCTGACACCATGCTGACCCTCATTCGCCTGCCACAACTTAGGGACTTAAGGCAAGGTACACAAATCCCACCCTCCTAGCTGCTCGCAGACTGAGGGCCCCCCCCACCCCACAGGACTCACCACCCTGACCGAGTGCTGCTTTGTGCTGCCGCCGTCCACTCTGCCCTGTGTCAGTCACAAAGTGCCCAGAGTAAAAACCGTGCTGTTCTGAGGTACACAGACACCAGCACTAGAGGTAAACCGCATTGAAGCTACAAGAAAATGGCCGCCGGATGTCCTAGCAAAAAAATCACAAAGAAAATGGCCGCCGAACCTTTTAGAAAATGGTTGACAGTATATAAACTGCATAAGACTATAGGAAAATGGCCGTGGCCCGCGCGGCTGCCTCTCCTCATGTAAAATAGCCTAAGCACCTCACAGTGAAGGATAAAAGGCAGCGAAAGAAAAAGCGGACCCTAACAGCCAGCGCAGTCCCCCGCCAAATCCCGGAGGACCCCCTGCCAGGTACATACACCGCACCTCATACCCAGTCACACAGCGGCCCCAGCAGGGGGAGGAGGGAATGAAGGATAAGTAGAGAGGAAAGGGAGAGTGAGAGTCCCCCTAGTCGACCTCCCAGGGAATGCCCAGCTGCTCCATCCTGCCGAGACAGGGAGAGCCGTACTTACCCCTCCTGTCGGGATTGCTGGATGCATTCCACCACAGACCCATCACCCGAGCAGTATGGGGTGGCTGTTGGTCATGGCACACTGTGACATGGACAGCAATAGCCCAGTCATATGTGTGCCCCAAAGCATATAACTCACCTGCCGCCCCTGGAGCAGAAGGGGCATGTCGCGGTCGACTCAGCACGTAGCTAGTCTGCTCACGCTCGATGGCCAGGCTGGGGAGACTACAAGGATCTATATTATCCAGCCTGTCACCCAGCCCGGCTGTTGATTGTAGATTACAGGATCAAAATTGCAGAAGAAATGAAAAAATTCCCAGGACCAATGGTCCCCTCATGGAGTCAGGTCCTTCTAAACTAGAAAATAAAAATGAGCTGTGTTTTACATGTTCTGCCTAGTCCTCTCTGAAGGTGACGTGATAACCCTAAGGTCAAGAATTAAAGGAGCTGTGTCCATCAATAAATGAAAGAGAAATATCTTCGTCGCCAAGGATAGCCCGAAAGGAAGACCCCTGCTCTGGAAATTATACTCCTTTCCATCTATCTCCATCACCAACCTCAGGTATCTCTGGGATTCTTCTTGTATGGGGTTGTGGAGATGGGCATCCCTGAGATCCATGGACACCATGAAAGTTCCTGGTTGAAGGGTATTCTTGACTGAGAATATGGATTCCATTTTTAATTGTATTGCTTGGTTCAGGGGGTTTTAGATTTAGTATCAATTGAAACTTCCCAGAGTGTTTTTTGATGCAGTAATACTGTGGCACACTGTGGTGTAGTGGTTAGCACTTTCGCCTAGCAGCAATAGGGTCGCTGGTTCAAATCCTGACCATGACACCATCTGCCTGGAGTTTGGATGTTCTCCCTGTGCCTGCGTGGGTTTCCTCCCACACTCCAAAGATATGCTGGTAGGTTAATTAGACCTTGTCTTAAAAAAAAAAAAAAAAAAAAAAAATTGGCCTTAATATGTGCATGTTAATGTTGTATGTGTTTGTAAGCATGTCAGGACCTTATGGGGTAAAGGACCACAGATGGTGGCAAGAAAGCGCCATGAGGAGATTCAGTTCGCATAGGTAGCGCTATACAAGTCACTCACTCACTCTGATCACAAAAATGTGAGTGTAAAAACGCTTTTGTTTTTCACCCTCTGGGACTGAAGTCAGTACATTCTGGTCTATCATCTCCCCCAGTAACCACGGGAGAGCCCTTGCTTTTTCATGATCCCTGGGAAGTTTTGTTAATAGAAATCTCTGGAGGATAACAATTGAATTCCAGGGAGCAACCCCTTTGCGACGATGTCTATGTTAAATTGGTTGGCTGTTGTCTTCTGCCATTGAGGTAGGAAGGTAGCCAGCCTTCCTCCTACTGGCGATCTGTCATTGTTTTGGGGTTAGGTTAGACGAGCCAAAGAAGACATTACTCTTCCTTTGACTTCCCCTTGTGACAAGTACAGTGCTTTTTTTGGGGGGGTAATCTCTTTTCCTTTTGTGGACTCTCTCTTCACCCATGAAAAATAGGATTTATAGCAGCTTACCTGTAAAAAATCATTTTCTTGGAGTACATCACAGGACACAGAACCACAGTAATTACTGTATGGGTTATATGGCATCCCCCATATAACCCCTCCCCTTACCGGTAGTACCTCAGTTTTGTAGCAAAGCAATACATGTGTAACCAGAAAGAGGGGAGGGACCTCTGTGTCCCGTGATGTACTCCAAGAAAAGGATTTTACAAGTAAGCTGTTAAAAAAATCCTATTTTCTTTATTGTACATCACAGAACACAGACCCACAGTAATTACTGTATGGGATGTCCCAGAGCAATGCCACCTGAGGGGAGGGGACAAAAACAAAAGTAGGGTGCAATCAGACCTGAGGACCCATACTGCCGCCTGCAGTACACTGCGCCCAAAGGCGATATCCTCATGCCTTCTTGCATCCACCTGATAGAATCTTGTGAATGTATGGACTGAAGACCAGGCTGTGGCCTTGCAGATTAGAGCCATGGAGGCTTGGTGGTGCGCAGCCCACAAAGCACTAACAGCCCTGGTGGACTGCGCTTTGATTTGAAAAGGTGGAACCTTCCTCTTCAAGCCATAATCTTGAACAATTACACGTCAAATCTATCTGGTAATAGTGGACTTTGACGCTGCCTGTCCTTTCCTAGGACCTTCAGGCAACAGGAAGATGTGTGTGTCCTCAGTGTACAAGATGCACACTTTGGGGTGAAATATTTCTATTTCCCCCTGAAGTAGATGCACAGTCCCTGCATCAATAAGTGTTGGGGATGGGTCAGGACGGCACAGCAGGCATCTTGTGCACTGAGGAGGAGGCCCGCATCATCCTGATACCATTGGTAAACCCCAGTATAGGCTTACTATAGAGCGGTGCACTGACGCACCTAATCTGTGTGAGTACCCCTGAAGGGGATCTTTTTTTTGCTTTATTTAATAAACGGTTCAAACTGTACTTCCACTAGCGAGTTTTTCCTGTTTCATATCCCAGTTGATGTATGCTGAGGAATCCAGGAGCCCAATACCATCATAGAGCCCAGAGGCGTTTAACATGCATGTTTTGACTTAGCTTAATCGCAAAGTCATACGCTCCAAGGTGAGCATTTATTACCTAAGTGGGGCACCTGAGTGATGACACCTCAGCACGGCTTGGATCACAGCTTTTGGATTACACAGACCTTTATCAATACTAGATTAGTGATGCAATTGGTCGCTACTTACATGCACATGAGCACTTTGTTATATGATTTAAATCACTTGCAGCATTGTTTCTCAGCACGGTCATTATTGACTTATTTGAACACTATATGAAAGCACAGAAGCATTTTGATATATTGCTGATTTTTTTATGTATTTGTTTTTTGGCTTGTAATACAGTTATGAACTAGGCACTTTTAACTATATCCATAGTAATATATGTGCATTAACATTTATAATTCACTGGTTCATTATTTATGAGATTATTTACTGTACACTGAAAGGTTATGTTAAGCATGCATCTTGTTTCTGTCAGCCATCTTAATATTCACAAACTTCCATTTTACAATATGTACAGTTTGAACACCCCTTTAACTTCTCAGATCGCTGTCTCAACATGAGATTCTTCTAACTCATTTGTTCTCACACACTTATCTAAAACGTTCACACATTTTCTCAGCATTCCTTCAGCTACTGGAGAAATCATGAACTGTCTCACGTTCTTGCTATCTTTTTTTTCACATTATTTTAGCCAGTTTAGAACAAATAACAATAGCGTTTTGTCTTGACCAGCTGTAATCGTCTTGATGTCTACTGCGCATGTCTTATTCTGTGTGACGTGTAATTTACTATATGAATCACTTTGTGATAACTCAATACAATTAGTTCTCAAGGGACAGCGTGGTGTGAGTGTGGTTTTATTTGTCCTTTGAAGGTCTGAGAGGTTGAAGGGACCACCCTAGACACATGATTAACCCTTTCAGCACTGGGGGCTCGTCCAAAGGATGGATGTTTATTTACTATTAACGGAATTGGAAAGCTACTTTTAACGGTTAAAGGATTCGGTAAGTTAATTCTATTCTTATTGAGTGAAATTGACTTGCCGGGGTCCAGGTGTCAGGTGTGTGACTTGGCTTCTATTCCACAGAGATTTCTGTTGGGTTATAGAACCTCTCATAAGTATAGATAAGTTGACCGGTCATGACCTTGGGGTCATATAGTGTTTTGGTGACCTTAGAAGAATTTACAGAGTACTCTAGAGTTTTAGTTCTGTTCGGGACAGAACTGGTGACTGATGATCAATGTATTGTGTAAACTCTGTGTATGATTGTATAACTGCTTTGCTTTAAAAGTATCACGCTGAAGGAATTGCGCTGAGTGTGTATATGTGAACTGCTATTTTGTTTCAAGAAGCAAAAGGCATACTTGGTGAGTAGTATTCCCGGAGGTTATAAAGCTACAATTTGGGTAAAGCTATTTTGGGAAAGGTAAACAGATTAAAGAGGAAGTAAACCCTGATGGGTTTACTTCCTCTTTTTTTCCCTGCAAAGGTAAAGCATAATGGACTACTATGCATCGCATAGTAGCTCATTTTGTGTCACTTACCTGACACAGGAGCCAGCGAAGTCGCCGCTGTCCCCTGTAGTCCGCCGCATCCATGTTGCTTGTGGCGTCTCGCAGCTCCGACGAATCACAGCAGCGCAACCGCGATGACGTCACTCCCACGCATGCGCACGGGAGTCGCGCTTTGCAGCTCCGCCGCTGTCATACGGCGAAGCCGCGATGACGTCACTCCCGCGCATGCGCACGGGAGTCGACAAATTTGGCAAATCCATGCACCGTAGACAGCGGTGCCCATTTTCGGGCAAATATCTCCTAAACCATATAGGTTTAGGAGATATTGCTTGGACCTACAGGTAAGCCTTAATCTAGGCTTACCTATAGGTCCAAGTTGTTTGGAAGGGTTTACTTCCTCTTTAATGTACATTGCAAAGTTAATTTCATAGGTGGTTTAAATTTGTCTGAAACAAAACGGCAGCTCCATGAGCAAGATTGTGCATTTATTGTATGTCTGAAATACTCTTGAACTTGTTCCACATGTATTCTGTTACAGACTTGAAGTTATTGTAGCTGTATTAGTATAAAAAAAAGTATCATGGACAGTACGAATTTTTTTGTTAAAGGAATCCAAGTTGAGGTATTGTCTGATTCACACTGTTGTCTGCACCGCTAGGTGACAGTCGAGCACGATAAATTGTTTTGTTTTCATAGGAAAATGGAATGTACATCACTGCCTAGTTAACCCTTGGTTGGATAATATGGCAGGATGGACAGAAAGCCGGATTGGGTATTCTGACAATTTTGGATCCATTATCGATTCAGACTTTCCTGAGTAATCTCAAACCCCATTTAGTGGTCCCAGTCAAACAAATGATTACTGAATGTTCAAAACTTTCTAGAACTGACTTTGGCAAAGCTCTTTCACAGAAAGATGCAGCAGGTGGTTTTGATATACCAAAGCCATCGCCTGTCTCCACACAACATTTCCAAGGGAATATGAAGGGGAACTTTAGAGGCAGAGGAAATTTTAGAGGCAGATTTAAAGGCAGAAATGGAATTGGGATAAGTCGCTCTAGAAACAATGGATGTTTCAATTGCAGTGCTGAGGATCACTGGGTGAGTCAATGTCCTCACCCCACCCCACCCCTCCTCAGACTCCCGATTCCAGCTCTGTCCCTAACCAGACACAACAACCACAGGCATCCATCCAACAAGGTCCAACATTTCCAATCAAATGGAAAATCAACAATGATGGGGCTCGGAGGGTAGTGTCCCAGCTTTTCCTTTTGTCTGACAGTCCAATGGTTGTTATTTCAATAAATGGGAGACTCCTCCCCTATCTCGTCAATAGCGGGGCCACTAGGAGTACTATTTGTGAAGATCATTTCAAAGGCAAGTGGGAACCAGCGGAACCCTCTTTGGGAATTAATGGGATACTGACAAAAACATATAGGACCCCACCCCTACCAATAGAAGATGATGAAGGGTACACCATATGCACACATTCTTTTAGGATAATACCAAGGTGTCCTGTAAATTTGTTGGGAAGGGACTTGTTTGGGCCACTAGGAATCACAATTAGAACCAACTCAGGAGGTCTAGACATTTCCTCAGATAAAATCACTATAGTAGCATGCAAACCAGGTTTATTGATGCTGTCACAATAGTGAAGAAGATTTTGAGGATATAGACCCCCACGTTTGGTATACATCAGATCTGGCTGTAAGACTTATTTCATGCACACCATACAAGGCCACTCTCAAAGAAGGTGCATTTCCTATACATCAAACAGTATCCACTCTCTAAGGAAAAGATGGATGGCATAGTGCCAATGGTGAAAAAGTTTCTGCAGGATGGAATCCTGGCAGAAACAATTTCTCTCTTTATTACAACACGCCTGTTAATCCTGTAAAGAAGCCGGATGGCTCCTTCAGATTTGTACAGGACTTGAGGGCCATAAACGACCCCATAGTCCCAATAGCACCCATTGTACCTGATGTTCCATCACTACTGTCCTCCATTCCAGCAACAGCCAAACGTTTTACTGTAATTGATTTAAAAGAATGCTTTTTTTTTTTTTCTTTTTTCTCTGTCCTTGGAGACAAGGCCACTCTTTGCTTTTACTATGTTGATTGACCGACACAATCGCCAGTTTACCTAGTGTAGAATGCCCCAGGGTTACATAGACTCACCTGTGGTCTATTCTGTAGTACTCCAAGCCACCCTCAGGCCTTGGACTGCCCCTCATGGTTCTGTACTGTTGCAATATGTTGATGCTCTTTTGATTTGTAGTTCTTCAGAGGAGGACTGCCCAGCTGATAGACACTTTGTGACCACATGTATGTAACCATTTCAAAAAAGGATAGACTAGGAAAAAAATAAAATGGTGTAAACAGGAGGTTGAGTACCTAGGGTTTGTGCTGGCTCCGGGAGTTAGGAAAGTCAGTCACAAAAGAACTGTTGCTAGAGTGGGTCTGCCCAGCCCACTTTCCAAGAAAGACCTGCTAACCTTTCTTGGAATGATTGGTAACTGCCGCCAATGGATACCTGACTGTTCTATGACAATATATTGAGACAAGCAACCCTCTCTGAAATGTCTGATAATGTAAAATGGTCTGATGAAATGTTAAATGCTTTTTGCCATGTTGAAATGTGCAATGGTTACCAGCCCGAGCCTCGGCCTCCCTGATTTTGGCAAAATGTTTCACTTGTTTACCAGGGAAAATTGCAGCACCACGGTAGGAGTACTGGCCCAGGAACATGGTGGGAGACTGCACCCGGTAGCTTTTTTTTTTTTTCTCCTCAAAGATGGTTCCAGTACAGGTGCAAGGCATGCCTGCTTGTCTCAGAGCATTGGCTTCTTGTTCTATGGTTGTAGAGATGGCAGCACCATTTACCTTGGGCCATAACACTACTTTACACACCTCACATAATGTTACCACACTCCTCAAAACTTTACATACTCAGCACAAATATTGAGTGGGTATGAAGTCATCATCCTCCTGTCTGTTCCAAACCTGAAAATAAAAAGTTCAAACAAACTCTGGCGCAGCTCCAATTTTGAATGCCTTATTAGGTCTTAAATGAGAACAGGATGACTTACCGCCACCTCATGACTGTACACAATCAATACATCAGGATGCTTCACCTAGAGCAGACATGCTTTCAGTAGCAATTCCTACTGCACAAATGGTCTGCTGCAAGAGCCATCAACAAAAACTAAGTGAATTTTGTAAAAGTGTAAACAGACGACAAAGTCACCGCTTTACACACTTGCGCGACAGACGCTTGATGTCGGAAGGCCCAAGGCATTCCAACTGCCCTGGTGGAGTGGGCTGTGACCGGAAAGGGGGGCACCTGCCCCTTCAAGACGTAGACCTGTACTACAATCTGTCTGATCCACCTGGAAATGGTGACAGACAAGACTGCCATGCCCTTTTTCAGACCAGCCACCGAAACAAGGATTCTGGCTTCCAAAAAGGGAGCCGTAGCAGACAAATACACCCTCAGAGCCTGGACCACATCCAGCGAATGGAGGGCTACCTCCTTAGGAGGTGTCGGTTTATGACACAGAGATGTTAATACAATGTCTTTATTGATGTGGAATCCCAAAACCACCTTCGGCAGAAAAAGGTTGCAGACAACACCACCTTATCCTTGTCTTGCAAGTCGCCTTATCCGTTTATCCACAAGGCCGCCAGTTCCAAAACCCTCCTGGCTCATGTAATGGCCACTAGAAAGACCACTTTCTGAGAAAGGGTCAGAGGGATTTTTGATATTTTTAAATGGCGGTTTCTGGAGCAGGATGGAGAATCGGACCTTGAGACAGCAGGTCCTCTCGTAATAGCAGTCACCATAGGTCATCCGCCACCAAGGATGCTGGGGCCAATCAGTATTACTGGAATCCTCAAGCCCTACTCTGCGGAGCAGATGTAACCGATTCAGCGGAGGAAAGACATAGATCAGCTGGTACTGATCCCACGGAGCCACCAACGCATCTGCCCAAAGATCTCTTGTCCTGGACACGAATGCAAGCACATTTTGATTGAGACGGGAGGCCAGATGATCCACATATGGTGTTTTCCCATCACAGGCACAGTAGACTGAACGCCTCCAGATGCAACGCCCATTCTCTTGGGTCCAGCATCTGGCGACTTAGGTAATGCACCTGCAAGTTCTCCACTCCCCGGATGTAAAATGCTGATACATGTACCTCTGCCCACTGAAGGATATGAGTGACCTCCCGTGTGGCAGCCAAGCTTCTTGTTACTCCTTGACGATTGACATATGCCATGGCATGGTCTGACTGGATCCTGATCAGACGCCCTCAAAGTCTTATCAACCATGTGGAGAGGCATAGCCTGAACGCTCGCAGCTTGAGCACATTGGTCAGAGGATGAATCCAAGTTGCCGATCAGAGGCCCTTGGTCGACTGAACTCCCATTACTCCACCCCAGCTGGTTAGGCTAGCGTCCATTGTGATCACTGTCCAACGTAGAGGTAGGAACGACTTCCCAGACCGAAGTGCCAGGGACCTCAGCCACCAGAGCAGGGAGTCCTTAACTGGCTCACCTGAATCTGCCGATCCAGGGATAACGGAGATGTCCCATTTTGTCAAGACCTCCTGCAAGACTGATGTCAAACTGGGCATATGGTACCGCCTCGAAGGAGGCCACCATGAGTCCCAGGACCCGCATGCAGAAGCGTAGCGATGACCACATATGGTTCATCAGCAGTTTTACCCGAGTCTGCAGCTTGTCTGAAGAGAGAACACTCTCGATTCCATGGAGTCCAGCAGCAAGCCTAGGTACTCCAAACGCTGAGCTGGTACAATCACCAACTTTTTTTTATTTAGTTTCAACAGATTGCTGAAGGGTCTGCATGGTGATAGCCACATCCTCAAATTCTGAGGCAGAAGATTCTCAGGAAGAGATTGTCTAGGTAACCTACGATAACGATCCCACATCTCTGCAGCCATGCCAAAACAGGAGCAAATACCTTGGTAAAGACTCAGGGAGGCTGATGCCAAACCAAAAAGGGGAGAGCCACAAATGGGTAGTGGGCTTCCCCAACTGCAGAAATTTGACGCCGAAGGCATAGGGGTATGTGCAGGCAAGCATCCTGGATGTCCAAAGATGCCAGGGAGCACCCTTGGAGTGCAGCAACTACTGAGCAAACAGATTCCATTCTGAATCTCTACTTTTACAAAGTAATTGAGGGCTTGTAGATCCAAGATTGTAGTCCCCAAAAAAGGGGTACGTCCAAACAGATTGGAGTAAAACCCCTGGAAACACTCCGGAACTGGTACCATCACCCCACAACTCAGCAGGTCCCTTATTTCCCCCCATTAGGGGCTCCCAGTGAGCCAGGAGTATGGGTATGCTGGAGGGGAAGAATCTGTTTTGCAGCCAAGAGAGGAACTCCATCGTGTAGCCTGAGGAAATCAGATTGCAGACCCATTGGTCAGACAGCCAAGAGGCCCACCAGGCTGAAAACTCCTGAAGGCGACCCCCCACCTGAGTTGCCTTCATGCGTTAGCAATTTTACTCGCAGGCTTGCGGTTCCAGGGACGTTTGTCCTTCAAAAGGTCATCTGTCAGGCTGGAGACATTTAGCAGAAGACCCGGGCGGACGAAAAAGCAGTTTGAAAATTGGAAAATGAGGGCCCTTGCCTACAGCATGGTTCCTTAGTCTTCCTGGTCTCTGGGGAGTAGTGTACTCTTACCACCTGTGGCATTTTTAAAATATAATTATAATATATTATCAATTTTAAAAATGCCACAGGTGGTAAGAGAGAGAGATTATATATATATATATATATATATATATATATATATATATATATATATATATATATAAAAATCCAATGAGGCTCCAAAGAACTGCTCACCATGGAAGGTTAGATCTGTCAGGGCTTTTTAGATCTGTCAGGGCTTTTTAGATGCCTGGTCAGCCGGCCAGCATTTTAGCCAAATCAGGTGCCTCAGCACCACTGAAGCCCTGGATAACTTAATCCTTACACTAACTGGTCTGCTAGTTCCACGCAGACAGGAGAAGCCTGTTGCTTCCCCAATTTGTGGTGCAAAAGTTGTGCCCACTCAGTGGCAGTGATAAGTGCGGATGGCACTACTGGTCACATTGCTGACCCTCCACAACCAAGGAACACATCACTGCCTCTGTCCGTGGGATCCTTAAATGCAGGAGTCCCCTCTACTGGGATCGGGGTTACTTTGTTTAACCTGGATACTGGGGGGGTCCACGACCGGAGGAGCTGACCATTTATTTTTTGAGAAGGCTCTCCTCAAATGGGGGGGGGGGGGGTAACACACCGCCATGCATTTGGGGAACGAAAAAGGTCAGTTGCGGTCGACCCCATTCCTTGTATATGAACTTATTGAAATAAGTCAGAGACAGAAACACCTTCGGTGTATGGGCTGGCTTACGGGACCCAAAAGGGACCACTACAGCAGAGGTATCTGCTGGCTCCTGAATTTTCAGAGCATCATGCACAGCTGTGATAAGTGCTCCAACAAGCGCTTTATCGTGCACGGACCCAGACGGGGAATCATCCCACTATCCGAGCGGTCGTGGTTAGCGTCGTCTGAAATTACAGAGCAGGGGGTCACCAGCCTCAGCAGGGACCAAGTCTGCATCAGAGCTCTCCCCTGAGGATGGGGGGACGGGACCATTTTTACCACCTTTGCGCCCACGCACCGCCTCCATCTTGGCAACGAACTAATTAAGGACCACCGACAAAGCGTCAAAGACAAAGCTTCCAGAGGCACTGCACAGTCTGCAGGTGAACCGGTTGCAATTGCCTGGATTTTAGGGGAAGAAACATGAAGCCATGCTGACCCTACCCTGTCTGCCACCTGTTGGGGACTTAAAACAGTGATGGTCCCACCCTTCTAACTGCTGCAGACAGAGGGGCCCCTACCGCAGGACTCGCCACCCTGACAGTTCTGTGCCATCCAAATAGGTGTGCCTGTGTCAGCTCCCAGCTGAAGGGACAAAACTGTGCTGTGCTCCTCAGTATAGCGCTGAAGCAGAAAAAATGTTTCAACAAAATGGCCGCAAGCATCCAGTATAAAGGACATAATCACAGGAAAAATGGCTGCTGGACTACAGTAAAATGGAGACCAAGCATGCTGCTCCCTGGTAACAAAAATGGCAGCTGAACACTGTATGCAATAAACAGTGGAAAAACAGGTAGAGAAATGGTGGTAAACAGTGCTACAGCGATCAGACAGCCTCCAGGGCATAGCTACCCACCGCAGGTGAGAGCCGCCCCCGGGAGCCCCTGTATGACACACTGCTCAGCAGCCCATGCAGCATCCCCCGCAGGGAGGGGTGGTGGGGACGATAGGGTGGTGAGGGACCCCCGAAGCCACCTCCCAGGAGAATGCCCAGCTGCTCAGCTCCACCGAGGCAGGGAGAGCTGTACTTATCAGTCCTGAAGTGCTGGGAGACATTCCATCATAGACCCACTCTCCGTACGGGGTGGCTGCTGGCCCGGCACACTGACGCAGACATCAGTAGCCCGGTCATGTGTGCCCTGGGGCATTAGGCCCACCGGCCACGCCTGGAGGTGGGGGCATGTCGTGGGTGACGCATCGCGGAGCTCTGGTCTGCACATGTTTGCTGGGCAGACCAGAATAAGGGTATCCAGCCCGTCACACAGCTGGCAGTTGATAGACCACAGGATCTTTAAATCTTGCGCAAAAAGCAAGACTTCTGCAGAAAAATCCACGGACCAATGGGCCCGCAGGGTTCCTAGGTCCTTCACTAGGCAGAAAAAACCTGAGGCTACAGTAGCAGGCTGGGGGTTGTTAACTAAGGGACCGCCCCTTGGGTGGAACTAGAAAGTTCTAGTTTTATTAGAACATAAACATGTTCTGCCTAGTCCTCTCCTGAAGGTGGCGTAACAACCCAATGGTATGAGAAAGGAGCTGCGTCAGTCACTGAACGCAAGCAAAATGGGAGATTACATAGTTTCATCTTGGATGCAGGACCCCCTGACCAAGTTTTCATCCAGATAGCCAACCTGATCTCACAGCCAGTTTGACAGATTCTGCGGATGCATACGTCTTGTAAACAACCACCTTGGAGAAAACCAGTAGGGTTTTCAAAATCTTCCATTTCTAAAATGGTCCTGAAGTTGAGCCAAAAATCAAACCTGGAATACTTTGGACTTTCTTCCTTAGACCTTGGTACATCAGGTAAAGTTTTGATGGAAGTTTTTTCTTCCTCCATTTCTAAAGTCCTGTTTATAGCCCCAAGCAAGTTCTCTACATCTTCTCTGGACAATTTATACTTGGGCCCCCTTTCCTTCCCCCACATGTTCCTGCTCTGAATCGGAGCTGTCAGTGGCTCTAACCGCTCACTTGCTCCTGATCTGGGTGAGGCCAAGGAAGAGGAACTTCCAGGTTTTACCTTTATATATATTTTTTGGTATTAAAAAAAAAAAAAAAAAAAAGAAATTACAAATAAAAAGTCTGTAATTTACAATCTGTCTAAGCAGACTTCACATAGTGGCTGTGTATCCCAAGGGTATCTTGGTGGCAGATTGCGTGAGGAAAAAAAAAAAAAAAAAAAAAAAAAAAAAAAAAAAAAAAAAACACACCTTTAGTGCCCCAGGGTGCTAGAGACCACCAAGTAGCCTGCCGTTTCCTATATGGACAAGGTCCAAAATCTCAGCCCTTCTAAAGCACCCTCCTTTTTAAATAGGCACAGCTTTTTTCATTTTGGTGTCATTCACAACACAGTAGGAGTTAAACATTTTTATTAACAGATTTTGTAACAATTAAAAAAAACAAAAAAGACAAAAAACAAAAAAACATAAAAATACTTCCACAGGAAGACTGTTCATCAACACAACCTTGAAGTCAAGTAAAAAAGTGCAGTGATGGGCATGGCATTTCAAAATGCTAGAAAGACACTGGTACATTAAAAACAAACCTCATCAGGTCTAAATTAAACTACTGTGATAAGGCAGGTCAACCGCTCTCTAACCTAGTTAAAAAGCAAACAGTAGAAAGAAGTGCAGCAGAGCAAACTAGTCTGGGCATCTCAGACTGCAATTTCCTCCACGTCTTCAAGAACCATAAACGTCTCACTTTCTTTGCAAGGTGCATTTTTTTTCATTTGTTCTAGAAAAGAATGGAATAAAATATTAAATCACAACAATACATCATTTTTGTATTACAGGAATGCCCAACTATTTGTTATAAAATGTATTTCCAAGCACCAAGAACAGGTACAATTACAGTTAAAACAGATAAAGCCTATATTCACAGATGGGCCACATTTCTCCACTGAAAGTAGCAGAAAGGCAGGGTTCAGTTGGCTGGCACATGCCCTTTATTAGTGTTCATATCATGGGAAAGCAAGCCATGCACATTTCTCTTTTGTACGCATCATCCAGAAGGTTCAACTCACCAATGAGGTCACTTCTATCAAGTAACAATTCGAGGTCTTTGTCACTCATGACTTTTCCATTGGATCCGTTTACTTCTCTGAAAATAGAAAAACGCTTAAACTTCACAAAATAAAAAAAAAAAAGTGTAAAAGCTGCCAGGCAATTTAAAAGTACTCAGATCATACCATGGCTCAAGCAACTATGGAATTACACTGCTGTATGCTGTATGTGCAGGAGCCTGAAACCTACTTGGGCCATACTTTGCACTGGTACAGGTTTGCTGCACAGCATGCTTTATAATCTTGATTTCCCCATGCATTTTAAAAATGGCCTCTTCTACTCAATGGTTAAAGGATAGCTTAAAAAAAAATTGCATCATTTTGAAGGTAAAAAATTTGCATTTTTCTCCAGAACTTGCAATCGATTGCAGGTAAAATGTCAAGCTCCTGCAGACTCCAAGACCCCATTACACACTACACAACTTTTTGCTCAGATTTCCTTTAGACTTACCAAAACCATGTAGTGCCCGATTGCATATAAAATAGACCCTCTTAAGGTTTGACCTCGGTTTTGGTAAATCTGAAAAAACCACAGAAATTTTATAGTGTGTATCCAGCCTGTGTCCTCACCTCTGAACAGGCGATCAGTTTCAGATCTGTAGCTTTCTGTGGAAAGCACAAAGTAGGAGCATGCTGATCAGCATTCTGACAGTGAAGAGTGCGGCTGCGTGGGCAGAACACGTTACTAAAAACAGAACTTATTAAAATTTTCACATTGAAGTTAAAGGATAGAGTATGGACATCACTTTCTCTGCAGCCCCATCTCTTTCAGCAGCACCCAGCACCAACTGCCAGTGCCTAGGGTCCCAAATGGGCATTGGTCAATATCTGCTGATACTTTAACCCACTTGGCTACTGGGCACTTACCTCCTTCCTGCCAACACCAGTTTTCAGCTGTCACGCTGAAAATTACATGGTGATGCTACACTGTACCCAAAATGAAAGCTCATGGAAAAGCATAACCGCTAGAAAATTTTAATTCCCCCCCCCCCCCCCAAAGACAGAACCCCCAATTCTTACCTTTCATGATCCCGGGACTGAAGCAACTCTAGTAATTCTTTTGGATCAAGACAGCTTTTAGATTGGTTCATTCCATTGTGTCCACCTTTAAATTTATCTGGGGGAGAAAAAAAAAAAAAAAACACATTTATATACAAACTAAGCTAAAGCTGGGTATTTCACATTCAAAACCTAACCCCCCCCCCCCACACACAGACACGTGGAAATCAAGAAACAAAACCCCGATCTGCAGACCTGAGAGCACAAGCACCCTAATCCCCCCGGGTCAGAGGGATGAACCATGGGGAGAACCACACCAATGGTTCACCATCAGAACTAAACAGTGGTTGTAAACCCTTACAATCTACTTTGACCTACAGGTAAGCCTAGATTAAGACTTACCTGTAGGTCCAAGAAATATCTCCTAAACCTATACAGTTTAGGAGATAGCAGACAGCGGCGATATGCCACTCTTGTAGTCAGTCTTCAAGCAGGAAATGTGATACTCCTAAGAAACAAGGCCTTAGGGGTGCCTCTGCTACACCCAGACCCGAGAATGAACTGCTTGTGAAATGAGATTATACGTGAGGGGAAAGAATAAGGCCCGAGGAACCCCTGCAAAATGGCAAAATACCTCAATGAACACCAGTGAAATAGCCCAGACACATACCGCCCCAAGAGGGTGAGTGGCAAAAAGACCAATAGCAGGAGTGCGAAAAGCTGAATACCCGGGAAAATAGTCCCATGGCATGATACAGACATACCCAAGCCCCCTCCCCCTACTTGGAACAAGCTGGGGATCAGAAAAGAACTGGACTGATGTCCCCAAGTAGAACTCCAGGCAATAAGTTTAAACAAGATCAGAGCCAAGAGTGGAATCCAAAACCATTATGACATCTGCCAAACCTACCCCCCCAAAGACCGTCATGGGGGCGTGGCTTAGAAAACACCCTGAGAGAGACTATACATTCCTGGGCGGTAACCAGGGCCTCAACACAACAGGACATCAACTGAAGAAAAAGTTGCGACTGCTTCTGACCCAAGGGTGAGCCCAGTGGTGAAGTGACATCAGCACCAATCAACTAGCCCCCAACAACGGCTGGGCTGATGGAAGTGATAGCAAGCATGGTTAATATCGGTATGGATGCCAAGACGGCCCAACCTGAAACAAACTAGAGAAATGGCAGACAACCAGACATGAGAACAACAACAATACCCCCCCGCCTAACTAAGAATGAAACATGAGCAGAAAAGTCAAGACCACCATGTAAAAGAACCGGATGGACCCCCCCACCCACATGTAAGTGGCAAGAGAGCCAGAGTTACCTGCAGTGCAGAGACCGGTAATTAACTGAAAACTCAGGGCTAGTGTACCCACAGGCAATGGTGGGTAGTCGTATAGATGTGGTGAATGAACATGCAACATATGACGTATGGTATATGGGTGAGAAGATTGTGGACAATCAATTAACAAACGAAACCTCAGCCTGTATGGATCTATAGACTTGACAGATCCTGATGTGTGAGCCCTAGCTACCTGACCCAGGTACAAAACACGACACAGACACGATGGGACATGACAATCAACAGACGAAAGACTACGAGTATGCCATGAGTGAACGCCGCCCCTCTGAGAAACTCTATCATAGTATTTCAGCCTTGGTGTTCAGTCTCAGACATGCTGGCAGCAACGCCAAGACAAACACAACTCGCCGTGACAGAACTGCTGGACCAAGCGCCATGACAGAAATGCTGGACCGAGCGCAATGACGGAGAAAGCTGGACAGACCGCTATGACAGAAAATGTTGACTGAGCCCAGGAAGTAGGTGCGCGGAGGTGGACGACCATGACGGTCGTTGTCCCCCCCCCCCCATGCAATGCACATGGGAGAGAGGAGCTGGGGCAGCCGATCACCCCATCCTCATGCTGGAAGAATCATCCCCACACTGGAAGCCTGGTGAGGCTGAGGGACCCAAGTGAATCCAATCTTGTGGGTATCGCCAAACCAGCTGGAAGATCCAGGTATTACATGTGTTCTACAAGTCCTAGATTCTTACATGCTCTACAACAATGTCTGTGGCAGAGACTTCTTCCCAATTTAAGCACCTTGTTGGCTGCTAGGCCTTGCGAGAGGGACTATACAACCTGAGTGAACATCCAGCTGTGAAAGGATATTCTCTGGATTTAGTCAAAGAGTTCTTCATTATTGACTTTGACACTAAGAGTACCTGAACTTTCCTCCTAACCCTCTGATCCCATTTTAATAAGCTGTTAACTAAGTTTTTTGCAAATAAATAAATCCCTTTAAGTGGATGCGTCGTCAGTCTCAAGTTACTGGGCCATCTACCACGGGAAACCCCTTGACATAAATAGAGAAGGCAAGGGCAAGCCCAATCAAACCAGCAGCTCCTTCGGGGGTTAGTGCTACATACATCTTACAGGTTTGGTACTAGAGCAGTGGTTCTCAACCTAAATGCTGTGACCACTTGATAAAATTTCAAGTTGTGGGGGCCCCCAACCGTAAAAGTTTTCGTAGTCTGGGTTGTCAGCACTAAAAGGCAAGATAAGCAATTTGCACCCCTAACCCATGGATATTTAGTACTCCCTGGTTCCTTTCCACTCGTACAGTATTAAAAACCCTTATGGTACATTTTAGGATGTATCTGTTCATCTGGGGATTTGGCAACCCCTGGCAAATTCAACCAACCAAAGGGGGTTCCTGACCCCAGGTTGAGAGCTACTGTACTATAGAAACAAGTTTCTCTACCATCCCCCATGCAAATGTAAAATGTTCATGCCACATGCAAGTCACCAGGAACGTCAAAGTGAGCACAATGATACCAGACCTGTGTAACTGGTAACCTGTGAAAGGTTTAGGCATCACCTATGGAGATATTTAGGTACTGTAGTTTGTCGGGTGTATGCAACTTTAAACCGACAGGTATCCATTTACTTGGCGCATCATTTATATTTAACAAAAAAAAATGAAATATTTTAATGTGTGCATATACACACACACACACAATATAATCAAACACAAATTTCTCTATGTAAATAATTTCTGAAGGTGCCATTGACATGAATCCATGCAACCCCCCCCCCCCCCATTCAGAAATTAAGTGTAATAAAATAGTGTGCGCAATATTCTTCATTCCAACTGAAATGTAATACTTTGTACAAAATCCTTTGTTGGTAATGACAGCCTCAAGACACTTCCTGTATGGAGAAACTAGTCGCATGTATTCAGGTGCGATTTTGGCCCATTCTTCCAGTCTTCAAATCTTGAAGGTTCTGTGTGCCTCTATGAACACTGATCTTTAGACTCACCTGACTTGAATCCAAGAAGAACTAGCAGCTTTATTTTCTTTGAAAGGAAGTTTCATTGGCCGTTTTTTGAAATCTTGCTGAAATGTCTACCCTCATTTCCTTGTAGATGGCAGCTATTCAAGAAGAATGTCTTGGCATTCTCTTCACCCCCCCCCCCCCCCCAAATTCATCCTTCCTGCAACGACGGTACCTGATGCAGATCCTATATCTGGCACACACACAGCTGGCCCACACCTCTGACAAACACACCCCCTGTACACAAACAGCCTAGTCTTTCCCCTTGTACTCACAGCCCCTAGTGCTAAGGTGGTCTTCCTTCCCAATGTCCCTGTGTAAATTGCTGCCAGCAAACAAAAGCAACCAGAGGTGGCAGAATAGAGCCTGATGTGATCAGTGACACTGAACAGCAGACACTGCACGAACAGAGCCAGCAGCCCGATACATTACCCCACTCCACGGATCGTGGTGTGTGCCGAGCCAAACAGGGTGACCCGTTCAGATCACCGATCATGGACGATCCGTTGCACCCCTACTGGATGGCATGGCTTGTTACTGACAAGTGGTGAAAATTTCAGTCGCTAGCACCTTCAGAAATATTTACTCATCTTTACATGCAGTCTCACAAACATGGGCTTTTATCCACACAAGCAAAAAGCCCCGGGGGAGGGGTTCATTTAAAACTTTTGCTCTAGTTTTTTTTGGCCCAAAAATTGCCTAAGACCCCCAGGAGCCTTAGGTTTTCTGAAAGCAGAGGCCTTGTAGAATAAAACAGTTGCATATTTGCACAACTGTTTATCAAATGCATTTTTCCTGAAAAACACCCACTATGGTTATGTTTTAGGAAATTGCTCTCACTTGTGTTTGCATGATAACCCACGTGTGGTGTGATTGCAGTTTACCCAAGATGCACATGTTTGCATTTGGTACATGTAATTTTGTTAATATTTTTTTTATATTGATCTAGGGGTTAAACGCCATTGTAATAGCATTGGGCAGGTGATCCTTATCCTTTATGGACCCAAGGTCTCTCCTGCACTCCAAAAGCAGCCAACACAGACCTGCTCAATTAGCCACTTTACATCCAGTTGAAGGAACAGCATAACCTTGTGGCTGCTATATGGAATATTAGATTGCGTGGGATAGCAGGCATTACAAGTATTGTACTAGATTAACAAGATCTAAACTATTGGTAAACTACAAGTGTAGGCAACTTACTTTTGTGGATCACCATCTTCTCTAGCTTTCTTTTGGCTGCTGCCCTTTCCACAATCTTTTGATCTACAGTATTTGCAGTCACTAGTCTATACACCACAACAGGTTTTGTCTGACCAATTCTGTGGCATCTGTCCTGGGCTTGAAGGTCAGCTTGAGGATTCTGTGCAAGACAGGATGGACATTTTAGAAAATGCATCTATACCAAGGACACAAACAATTTGTGTAAACATGTAACTGGTAATTAAAAAGTTCCACTATGCACAAGTATTAGGCTAACAAACCAGAGTAATGAAGGTCCCTTTAACCGCACATACAATTATGACACTCAATCTCAAGATTCAAGGCAAGAACCTTGTTGCTGAGCGGAGAAAGATGCTACCCAGTAACCTGTACTTCTAGATGCAATTTACCACTAGTGCTGTATTTGATTTAAAGGAGCCAAGCAGCATTAAACACATGGTACTTGAATGGAGAACTAGGGTGTTGGAAGACCACAACTAGAACATCAGCTAGTCGTAATTGAAATCTCCACAGTTCTGCTCCGACTGAAGTACTACAGAAACACCAGGATCTATTTGGTTTACATGCTAGCAAGAAAAAACACTTAAAATATTGTCAATATAGATTACAGAATTAACATTTGCTGCATCTTACATTGAGACTTTTGAAAAATGCATTTACCCAGTCACTGTCATAAAGGATTACTGTATCTGCTGCTGTCAAGTTAATTCCCAGTCCCCCTGCCCGTGTGCTAACCAGAAAGATGAAGACATCAGGGTCAGTATTAAACTTGCGCATCTGCGAGAAAGGGAAAAAAAAAAAAAAAAAAAAAGTTAAAGTTAGAGGGGTATTGCAGAACACATCAATAGGTAAACCGTATCCATATACAGAGCTGAACCTTACATTCTCTTCTCTTTCTGCATATTTCATAGTGCCATCCAATCTACAGAAGGTGAAATTTCTGTAATAGCAGTAATCCATTATTATGTCCAACATCATTGTCATTTGTGAGAAGATCAAAATCTAAGAAAAGATGCACAATAAAAACAGATATTACAAAAAGGCAGGATTTTTACTAAACGCACAAACGGATAGGTAAAAAGCAAGCAGCATTAATACCTTGTGTCCCCTTTTCTTCATTTCTGGCAACATCCGATCCAAGATCAAGAACTTTCCTGAACTATTTATCAGCTCCTTATCAATCTGGTGGAAAAAAATTAACAAATGCTTGTGTGACTTGTATGGTATTTTGCACAGAAACACACTGTATTTATCCCCGCAATATACATAGCCAAGTGTACTCAGCTAGGCTCCTCAGTCACACCCTATGATGGACATAACACAGGGACTGGGTGTGACTGAGCGGAGCCGAGCACACTCAGAAGGCGCTTGGCTCCTCTCAGTCCCGCCACTGGACCTGTTCCATCATGGGGGTGGGACTGCAAAAGGAGCCGAGCACACTCGGCTTTGTGTATGTCGGCAGCACTCGCTCCTCTTAGTCAGCGGACATCGGCGCCAATTTTTAATAATCAGGCTGCAAAGAAACTGGGCATTTGAAATGTAAGTTTTTTCCTTAAAATTACCTTCTAAACTCAGGGTGCATGTTATACGCCGATAAATACGGTATGTGGTGTGGGAAACGCAACAAATCCTCAACACTGCCATACACTGAAAAACTGCACTCAGTTCATGCATCTGCCACCAGTGTTAAATGTTAATGACACCCCAAAAAGATAGCAAAATGTAGTGAGATTGTAAGAAATCACATAATTCAGAATGCAAAATATAAAATAAAAGATGCCTGCACCTTATTGCACGGTGCAAACTGAATGGGCTTAAATCGCATCTGAGCATATGTGAACCCAGCCTTTGTTGCAGCTATAAAAATGTTCTCTTCAGTTACACATAAAGACCTCTTGAAACCTCACCTTGAACTCCTGGGTTACGGGATCTAGAGGATATTCAATCAAATATGGGTGGTTACAACATTTTCTCAACAACATCATGATATTCCTCATTTTAAGGTTCACTTCTGCACTCCCTGGCAGATTGACTTCCATCACAGCCCTGCAGAAGACAGAATGTTTAATATACACTAAACATACAGCTGGTCCCCAATAGAGCAGAGTTGCATAGCAAATACCTTTCTTGCTCAGCTTCCTGCTGTTTGAGGAGGCGGCTAAAAAACTCATCCGGAGTTTCTTTAGCCGCCTCACAATAATTCACCACTTTGCGACTTCTTCTTCTCCCTCTTCCATTAGTTATTTGCACTGGCTCCGTGGGCTAACCAAGAAAAAAAAAAAAAAAGGATGCACATTAGGCAATGTTTTATAGCATTAACAAAAAAAAAAAATGTCCGAGGGGGAAATTAGATTACAATTCCAAAACACAGATAGACCCAGAACAATTCAGTTAAGCTCTGCGTAAAATATCTTAAAGGGGAACTTTTCAGCCTGGGTCCCTAACTGACAACTTCTCCCTGTGTGCTGTCTGAGCAATTTGACCAGCACAGGATGAAAACTCCTGTGCAGGGATGATGGCAATTTAAGCTGAGCATGTGCAGCAGTTTACATGTTGCAGAACTGTGAGCAGGCAGTTGTGGATTTTATGGAAGATATTTCATGCCTTAGATACTGAAGCCATTTTTCAAGACTGAAACTAGGCATGCGGTTTATATTATTGGAAATACTGAAATTAAAAATTTGGCTGCCATGGGAAATTGCTTTTTTTAATCTTCAGTTTCACAAGTCAGTGTTTTGTACTAAATGCTCAGTTTTATTCATAACAGAAAACCCTAGGAATACATATGAAAAGAATTTTACACTGTTACAAAGCATACAACCAAATCTTTAATGCCAAATACACCAAGTGTGCCAATGCCTACAAACCGACTAGTGGCGCTATTAATATAGTGTACTGTAATAACTTCTAAAAACACAAGAAAACTCGCAAAAGTTTACCTATAAAATTTGTGCATGAATTTAGTGATTTCCTACTCCGAAAGGAACAGCAATTCACATGAGAACTGAATATGGGGGGGGGGGGGGGGGGTGTAGGAACCCCACACATGCATGGCCCCAGCTGATGTCGCAATGCAAAAGGAGACAACATTTTCCAAGGCAGACCAAAAATAAAAAATACAACTTAGTGATTACCTTATCTTGTCCCACAATTTTTTCAATGGTCCGATTCACTATAGCTGTGTAAAACTCCTCTTGTTTCTTTGTTAACGGAGCATAGACAATAACTTCACGTTTTGGTGGCACCTCCAATGTTACATCAGTTTTTAGTCTTCTTAACAGGAAAGGTGTTAAAATCTAGAACAACAAAAAAAAAAAAAAAAAAAAAAACACACAACCCATTATAAATATATAAAGTTTGCTTGTGCCAGAGAACCAGGGATTAATGTAATGGCATATTATGGGGCATGGGGACTGCTCGATTCAACATTTAAGATATGTTATTACCTGGTGCAGCATATGTAAAATGTTCTGTTCACGTTCCTTGACCACAATGTCTTTAGCATTCTGAGAGATACCAGTTATATCAAACCAGGATTCAAAGCTTTAGAAAAGTAACGAAAATGGAAGGGTGAGAAAGCACACTGTAAATAGCCAATACGGTGAATTCAGTCAGTGTTTAGTTACCTTCTCAAATCATCAAACACATCTGGTAGCAGGAAATTCAAGAGAGACCACAGCTCTGCTAGGTTGTTCTGTAGTGGTGTGCCAGTGAGGAGCAGCTTATTGTCAGACCGAAATTGTTTTAATTCTCTTATAAGTCGACAGTTCATATTTTTAATCCTGTGCCCTTCATCTAGAATCATGTATTTCCAGGATCTATGCTGTAGAATTAAAAAAAAATAATAAAATAAACACCCCCACACACCATGCAATACAGACTACCTCTCTCCCCCCACCCCCCCCCCCCCCCAAAAAAAAGTCCTTCTGCCCAATTGCCAAGGCTAATCCAATCACTGATGTAGCTTCCACCACCCCATCCAGCACTATGTTGCCTCCCGCTCTCTAGTGAATGGGTGGAAAGAGGCAGAGCTGTGGTGACGACCTAACAGTCTGCTCCCTGCAGCCAAGAGCGACAGCTTGCCGACCCCTGCTTTAATGCACATCTGTACAATATTATACAATACCTGCAAGACTGGACGATCTCTCATGGCAATCTCAAAAGATGTGATAACCACAGGATAAGTCTGCAAAACCCCATCTCGTTTATTAATTTTTTGTGCCAATTCACGACGTTCTTGTTGGTTACCATGGTAAAGCAGCACTGGAATCTGGAACACATTACAAAATGTATATTTTCAGTGGATTTCAATGAAATTAAAAATAACCTGTCTGCACATTGTTGGACAGCTTTTTTTTTTTTTTTTAATGGTGTTGCAAGGGGTTACTCTAGTGTACATCCACAATTGTTCTATTAGTTTTCTTATAGAAGTTCTTTATACTATAAATCACTGCTCAAAACAATGGCAACAAGTGACGATTGTACTAGTTTGAGTAACAAGCTGCCCTATTCATTTGGCTCCTTCTAATGGGGGGACCCACAACTCAACATTTAACCACTCCCAGACCAGCTGCAGTTTCACTGCGGCAGGTTGGCTCGGCAAATAGTCGTTACCTTACGTCACTTTCGCCTTTTGGCCACTAGAGGTGTGCACGCAGAGCAGATGCGATGGTTTGTGACAGAGCAAGAAACAGGATCTGTGTGTCAACACACCGATCCCAGGCGTCTCAGGAGAGGAGACAGTATGAACCACCGATCTCTTCCCTACAGTTAGAACACACCTATGGAACCCAGTTAATACCTCTCAGTGAAATTTACACAGTTAGTGCATTTTTTAGAGCACTAATCACTGTATAAATTGTCAATGGTCCCAAAAATGTCCAACGCAATATCACAGAAGGAGAAGGAGGAGGAGGTTTTCAAAATAGTCGCTCCTTTATCTGGTTCCCGACCGGAGCACGCCGATGTACGTCGGCAGAATGGCACGGGCAGGCATATTGGCGTACAGGTACGTCCAATCTTCAATGCCGCCCTGCCATCGCGAGCGTGCCGCCAGCGGTGTGCTCGCATGCCGGTCGGGACCCCCGTGAGTCCGGTCACAGGTCCTGCGGACTCAATCGCCACGGGCATAACCGCAATCGTCTCACGGGGCAGCTGAATGGAGGAAATGCCGTGTAAACAGCATTTCCCCATTCTGCCTAGCAACTAGTGACGCTGATCTCTGCTCCATGTGATTGGAGCAGAGATCAGTGTTCACTAAATGAAAGCGCATCCCCCCCCCCCCCAGTTAGTAACAGACCCCTAGGAACACTTAACCCCCTCAATGCCAGTGTCATTTACACAGGAATCACTGCATTTATATAGCAGTGATTACTGTATAAATGACAATGGTCCCAAAAAAAAAATATATATATAAAAAAAAAAAAAAAAAAAAAAAAAAAACTTAAAAATGCCATAAAACTAACCCCATTTTGTAAAGGCTATAACTTTTGCACAAACCAGTCAATCACTTGTGTTTTTTTTTACCAAAAATATGTAGAATACGTATCGGCCAAAACTGATGGAAAAAAGCGTTTATATATTTTTGGGGGATATTTATAACAAAAAGTAAAAAATAAGTTCTCAAAATTGTCGCTCTATTTTTGTTTATAGCGCAAAAAATAAACCGCAGGGGTGATCAAATACCACCAAAAGAAAGCTCTATTTCTGGGGGGAGGGGGGGAGTAAATTTTGTTTGGGAGCCACGTCGCACGACCGCGCAATTGTCAGTTAAAGCGACGCAGTGCCGAATCGCAAAAAGTGGTCTGGTCTTTGACCAGCAAAATGGTCCGGTCTGTAAGTGGTTATATATTGCAAAAAAAAAAAAAAAAAAATAGAAACGGCAGAGGTGATCATTTTGTTTGGGTACAGCACAATTGTCAGTTAAAGCGATGCAGTGCCATATCACCAAAAAAAAAAAAAAAAATTGCCTGGTCATTAAGCAGCCAAATCTTCCGGGGCTGAAGTTGCTAAAAAAGGGCTTTTGCACACGGTAGTGTATTTATAGACAATTCAACAGTCCACGATCTGTGAACCTGTGTCCCGAGACGCGTCATTCCACTGGTACAGCATAGAGAAGCAACCAGCTGCCCCCCTCAGAGCCCACTCAGGAGGTGCCTCTGCCCATCCTATACCAGTCATATATGTTACTGCTCTTTTCATACTGCAATGTTCAGAGAACAGTTAAAATGGATTGGATAACTGCATATCAGTTATTAGCCATGTTTAGTGTATCAAAACAGCTGAAGCCCATCATTACGTTGTCTTGAAAACTAACTGGTAACATTTATTTTAGGGACACAACTATGAAACATCCCTTAAGTAAAAGTACACAAATCCACGAGTACACTTTTGAACTAAGGAAGCCAAGCATGCACAGCATTAAAACAAGCTTAGTATAGTTTAATACAAAAATAAAATTACCCCAGGAGAGAACCGTTTAAACTCAGATATCCAGTTAGGAAGAGTAGACAAAGGGCCACAAACCAAGAACGGTCCAGGTACACCTCTTTCAATCATCATTGCTATAGTAGCAATACATTGGACAGTCTTCCCCAATCCCATTTCATCAGCCAAAATGCCATTAATTCCATTCTCCCACAACATCTGTTAAAGAGAAAAAAAAAAGGCTTACTACATGAACAAAGTGAAAATGTTACTAAAGCAGTAAAAGACAATTAGCAGAGACTCCATACAAAACAAGACTTTGTAACAGATGTACCAGTCTACCTACTCCGTTCCTGACCGACTTTAGCATTTGTCTGTACCCAGGCTGCCACGCAAATTCCTCTGGCCAAATCGGTAACACAATATAAAACAAACAATTGGAAGCTTGGATACAATTTTTTTTGGCTTGGCAGCCTGTTCAGATTTTCATTAAGCCAAGTGTGATATAATGGAAGCACTATTGGATCTAGAATTTCAAGGAAACTGACAAACTTGCACCAAAAGTAGCTTGTATAAATACAAAATGTGTAGCGCCGATCTTGAATAAATGTCCAAAGTGAAAAAACTACAGAGGAAAACTTCAAATTATGATTGACCATAAACTGCATGAAAATTAGCCTCTTAAAACCTCTTATTTCAATGGAAATGTGAGGCGTTAATCTGCAGGAGGCAGGCATCTCCTGTAGAATGTATTTTACCCAAAGTGCGGTCTGTACATTCTACACAGTGACATCCCACGCCAGTATATAATGCACTCACCAGAAGAGATGAGCCTTCTGTTATAAAACACATGGATCGGTGGTGATGTCAGCCAGGTCTTGATCCCCTGATCAGCATCCAGGTGGAAGTGGAATAAACAGCAAACTTTTTGTACTTTGCCATGTTAGCGCAGTAGCCCCCCCTCCCAATACTTAGGCTGCTTATGTGCATCTTTACTCCACTGCCACATTTCAGCCCCTGTAATCCAGCTAGGCTCGTGCAGTAGGGAGCTGGCTGTGAAGACTCTTCACTGTCCCTTACTGGAGATACCTGCACCCTAAGCCAGCTAGAGTCGGCTTGGGTGAGGACATAGATGGATCCCTGTACAGGTAAGTGTCCTAAAATAAAAAAAATAAAAAATAAAAAAGTCAGCAGGTGCAGTATTTGTAGCGGCTGACTTAACTGGGAAGCCTGGAGCTCCAACATGTTGGACAAAGTGCCAGTGCAGTCATTCAAGGCGGGGAAAAACCCTCATGAAAAATACAGACTTGAACATTAAATATTTAATGGGATAACAGTAAAATGCCTGCAGTTTCATGGAATTCCCTTAAAGTTAACCTACCCTGAGCCATTCCATGCCTTCCACCTGGTACCAGCGCATCACACCTCCAACAAAGTACTTTGGCTGCTGATAAGGAACTGGCTGGCCATCTACTTTCCTCACAGGGTCCAGCATATGCTTAGCACTGTCCCTCACAGTTTGAGACAGGCGATCTTTAATTACGGTGTTCGAATCTCCCATCTGCTCAATTTCTTCAGATGTTAGTTTACAGGCAGAAGAATTGTTCTATTGGGGTGGGGAAAGGAGAGCAATATGAAAAAACAAAAAAACAAACACCCAAACCCCCCCACACACCCCAGTACAAATTCCTCACACACATACCTCAGACTCCTGCTTGGATCGTTTAGAGGCAGTTAAAATATCCTTAAAAAAAAAAAAAAAAAAAAAAAGTTAGATTCCAATAGAATATTTTGCAGTGCTGCAATTCTATTAAGATAAAAATGCTCTTCTTACTTCTTTTGACATGACATCTGAGATGCAATAGCTTTCCTGGCGTGGTCTTTTCTTTGCCTGAGCTGTAGGAAAAGAAAAAGCACCCCTTAACTGCCACATAGCACACACTGGGTGAATGTACATACAAATACCATAACACACCAACCCACACACCACAAAGACTCACCTGTTTTGCCAGAAGTTTCTTTTGGCTACAAATAAAAAATAAGAGCTGTAAGCATATCCCATATTTCACAAAGTGAGTGAGTTACTAAATAATGTAATACTACATACACATTATCTGGATGACTGAAGTCATGCCAAGTTCACTTTGCAAAGTGAGAATTTTCCCCTGGGCTTAGTGATGGATGAAGATGTACAGACTTCAATCACCTAAATTAGGTGCACGCAGATATGATTTTTTATTTTATTTTTTTGTACTAAAAAGTTGACTGCTACCTACAGGATTAGCAAAGAAAAACTAAACGATAGCCCAAGGTAACCTGTCTCACTGGGTCTGTAGCAAAATATTAGAAAGCACGATTGTAAAACACAGGTAGGACCTAGTCCCCCAACAGACTCCAAGAAAAGTATCTTACAGCGAGTGTAAAAATATATATCTAATTCATAGAAAATTTACACAGAATTATACCTTGGAGATGTCCAAAAGCAGTTTGAGGTATGGGCACCCCTAGGGTGGAAACCAAGTCAGCAGCTACAAATACTGCAGCTGCCAACTTAGTCGGACACTTACCAGTCCCAGCGATGTGGGGAAACAAAGCGCTGCTCGTGTCCCCCTCTGCGGCACAGTGACTGGCCAGGCAATCTGGGACATATCCCAGAAGATTGCTGAAGGAGGTGATCTCCCTTCCGGTGCACCAGGAAGTGGGATACCAAAAAAAAAAAAAAAAAAAATCCGCTCACCAAAAAAAAAAAAAAAAAATTGACATGCCAAAATGTGGCATGTCAGGGGAGTCACCTTTCCTTATAGTGCAAGTTCAATTTTTGGGCTGAACTCAGCTTTAATATTGCATTGCCCAGGTAGCATAACAGCAAGATCTAAATCTCTTGTATACTCTTAGAGTAGCTGTTAATAGGAACAAATAGGAATAAACATTCCTAGATAGAGTTCCAAACTCGCATTTTGTATGCTTCTGGCAATTCCCTCAGCTAAGGGGGGAGACAGAGCATGTGGCCGCATTAAGGGTCTTCAATCTTCTTCCGCCATAGCCCTCTGAGCTTTTCGGAGTGCATTCTTGTTCGCATCTATCCATGCTGAGGCTTCAGCACCATGTTCAAATTAGTGCGTTTGCCCCCTTAAGGTTATGTGTAGTTTAGCTGGGTAAACCCTTGCATATGAAGCCTGCAGCTTTTGCAGGCTTTTTTTAATCTCAGAACCATGACCTACTCTTCTGGACAGCAGCTGAGAAGTCAGGGTAAAAGGACTCTTAAACAAGATGTTTTTTTACCTCTGGCAAGCGTCAGAATAGTTTGTCCCTGTAGTTCAATAATTGCACCAATAGTGGGCAGGGAGGGTGTCCTGGTGGTAATTGTCTTGCCAGGACTGAGCCCTTTCCACCGCATACAGGTGTGCACAGTAATCCACTGCTCCACAAATTGGGTCACCGCCCTCCATCTCAGGTAACCCCCCTATTCACACATGGAGAATTGCTTAAGACGCAACAAAGTCATCTGCACACATCAGTGGCTTTAGCTAAGCGTGTAGTGGATTGGGACTGAGCATTTTGGCAAGTTTGGGTGGGATGGGGGTGTCCAGTCTTTTGGGTATTTAAGTTGACACAAAGCATGTGGTAGGGAGAAAGTGAAGGAGGGGGCGCGAGTAGATACCAAAGCGGTGCCATTTTGGTGATCCAGCCGCAGGCCGTCTCCTCGAGTCAGCATTGCCACCGTTCAAGGGTAGATGTCTGGGTGTGAAGGAAGATGTTCCCCTGTGTTTAACAACTGAAGATGGATCAATTCAAATAGCACAAGCTCTGAAGAGGCATATGCTCACAAGCCGCTCCCAGGCTAGTTAGAAGGGGGGGGGGGGGAGAAACACACACACACACACACACTTCCTTCATCTTGATCCCGCAAAGCTGACAAGAAGCTTTGGCTATATTGATCCAAAAAATACCAGATTATCTTCTGCTTCCACTAGGATCCCTGTACCTGGAGACCATCCTGTCCAATGGATCCACATCCAGTATCCCCAAACTACAATAAGTGCTGAACAAACCAAGTGAAGGAACCACTACTCCAGGATTCAGGTGCTGCCGACTGTGGAAGCCTGCATACCAATTATCTACACCTGTAACGCCCTTGTCTGACATTCTGCCTAGAATAGGATCCAATCCACCCCTATCCAGTAGGACTTGTCCAAAGCTGCAGACAGACAAAATGGCCTCAAGTTCAAATTGGGCAACTGGGAGAGGAAACTCTTTAGCGATCACAGGTGAGTAGCCACACCTCTGCGGAAGCTGGAAGCTTACTGCAGCTAATTACGGGGTTCTCATGTGCAGTCAGTATTCACAGGCAAGAACGCACCCCTAATGTTCCTGCTTTAAAGCAGGTTTAGCCATGTTGACATGTCTTAGAGTACGTGTCAAACCAGGTCTCAGGGCCAAATCTGGCCCACCAGACCATTTTATGTGGCCCCTTGCATCCAGGGCTTTTGCTGGCAGAACATGGTGGAACTCACTTTCTCCACTTCCCATTCACCACTGTTACTTGTAAAGGTAGAAGTCTGTGTTCACAAGGACAGCCTTCCTCAGAAGCTTGATGCTCTTAAATCCCTGCCTGCCCTCATGGCGGAGAGATGCCGACAAATGAGCTTCCTGCACGCCAAAGCCACCTACACTGCTGGAAGGTACTAGAGCCAGGCCAAGTAGGTGAGATACAAGGAAACTTGGGGGGGGGGTACAGAGGTCAGAGAAGAGACGGGGGAGGAAGTGAGATGTGGACAGCCTGTGAAAGAGCCAAACCCTGCACACTGCATAGCACACCCCTAAACCATGCACAGCCCTTTGGAGGATAACCATAATGCTGATTCGGGCGCAATGAAATAAAGTTAGTTTTCTGCATACTAGGGCAGGGACAACATTCTCTGCCTACACCTAAAAAGTTCCAGTAAACATTGAAAAATGACATGCCTTGCAGTATACGCATATAGAAGTAGCCTTTAAAAAAAAAAAAATCAAAGGAAATCTAAAAATTTTATGTAGAGCCCGCTTAAAGAGCAGAAGGAACATAAAAACCCCACACACCAAATATGCCAACAGCACAAACCAGGTGCTACAGTGGGCTTACTGAAAAGCATAGTAGCTTGTGTTTTGAGAGCGCCCTTTTCTCCAGCTGCAATCATCCACAACCTAAAAGTTCTCTTGTCCATTCCCCTGAACAGCAGGCCAGATTCTTTACCAACAAAGGGCTATAGAACCCTCTACCTTAGGTAGGATATGCTAGAAGCAGCGGTTTTGTTTTTAGTCAGTGCAGGTAAATTTAGGCAGGCCCAACAGTGAGCTAGGCCTGTTTGTTTTTGAGAGTAGCAGCAGGTGACAGAAGGTGCCAGAGATGAAGTACATGTCAGTTTCTGGAAGAGGCAGGGCAGAGTGCATCTGAGAGCCATGAACAATCCCCAGCCAGGTTTGGCAGGCCTCATACACACACTCATGGTCAGCCTGCTGTGGGAGGAGTGAACTAGTGATAGCGTTAGGCTGTCAGGGCCCTTAACGGAGCCCCCCTTTCTAGGTCTTTCGGGACTGGAGTTTGGAAGGAACCACTCCATACATGGTCATTGAGAGGTGTCTGGAACAGGAGGAAAGCAGTAGGGAGCATTGCCAGGACCCATTCTGGGGTCAGTCAGTGACAGGCAGTGTGGAGATCTGAAAGACATGCCAGGATTGAATGTGAAGCCAGAGGCAGAGACTGATGTCGCTGGGGTTTGAGTCAAATTGCTGCAGCCAGGACTTGCTGGGATCAGTAGTCCAAGATTCAGTTAGCACAAATACTTATTTTTATCGCTATTGGTTGCTAGTGCTACATCAAAGGGGCCTGCAGACCCCTGACAGAAAATTGTGGCTATTGGACAGTTGACTTATTCAGAGTGAGGCCTAACAGGATTCTAGGATTGTGCAGTAGAGAAAGTGAAGTTGACTCAAGTGATGTGCTGGAGGAATAAGGCGCTATATATCCCTCTATATAGGGAAACCAAGTTAGAGGACTGTTCATTGACTGATGCATGTATGAAGTGAATGCCTGGCCAAGATGTGTGGAACCATTACGTTTAGCAATCCCACTACAAGGAGATAAGGAGAGAGTGCCACAGAATGCAGAGGCAGCAGGATTTAGGAGGGGGGTGGAGATAGAGCCAGCTATGACAGTGTTCAAATTTTAAAACAGAAACTGCTGTAACATAGGGATCCCTGGGGATTTAACAAGCCATTTTATTTTGCCGACCTTTTTATCTTTGCGTTTTATTAAATCTATAAATAAAATATATCGTATCTTTTGCACTGCAGGCTTATGTTGGATTAAATAAGGCAGTTTAATATTAATTGGCAGATTGCAAGAAGATTTTTCCAAGTTATACACCTTTTATGTCTATAAACTTTAAAATTCGGATACCTGTCCAGATTTCGGCTTCTTTTCAAGTTTTTCTTTCCTTTTAATCTCCTGAAAAAAAATAAAATATATAATTTTGTTTAAAAACCCAAGAGGAACGCTGTTACACAGAGCTGTATCAAAAATTCAGTCATCTCTGGCTGTACCCAACTCTACAGCAGCAAATGTTACCTGAACAAGCAAAATGGCTTGCCTTACTTATCCACCACAGTGCACATCTAGACAGCATAGCATGACTTTATGTACATTAACAGTGCATGTAAATAACTTACCTCCAGCTGCTGCTGTTCCATTTTAGTTAGAAGGAACTTTGAATAAATGTTACTTTTCTCAAGCAAATGCTGAAGCCTTTTATAGCGCATTTCATTGGAGTCTCTTTCCCAAGACATCTGAGCCTGCAAGAGTAACCCAGATAAGAAACTTGACAGAAAAGAATAGTTTTGTACATCTTTGTTAATGGGGGTACACAAAGTATTGTGTAGTACAAATAAAAGTTTTTACATAGAGAAAAAAATAAATAAAAAAAAAAAAAAAAAGGCACTAAAAACTAGAACTCCATTCACTTTTCCCACTGTCTGGCCAGTTTGGGGAAGAAAACACCCCCCCCCCCCTCTTCCAAAAGCTGCTTTGTAGTGCTGGCCAACACTGTACCCGGTCAAGGAAGCCCATCTAGTCAAATGGCCCTCCATGGCTAGTGTCCCATCACCTTAAGGTGGCAGCACAACTTAAGTAGTCAAGAATATGAAGAAGCCTTGTGTTCGGTGATGTGCAATTAGGTCTAAGGCGAGGGATATGCAATTAGCGGACCTCTAGCTGTTGCTAAACTACAAGTCCCATCATGCCTCTGGCTGTCATGCTTGTGGCTTTAAGAGTCTTGCTTTGCCTCATGGGAATTGTAGTTCTGCAACAGCTGGAGGTCTGCTAATTGCATATCCCTGGTCTAGGCCCTACAGTTTCCCCACATCTACCTGTATAAAATTTCAAGCTACCATCTGTAGACTGAAGGAAGGAACAAAGATCTTGAAGTTAAGTTTCAGCTGGTTTTCTAACAACTTGGAAACATCTGCAGATTTAAAATAGAGGACTGACAAAATATGTTCTTAAAGGGTTAGTTCAATAGTGCATAAAAACAGAAAATAAAATTGAACAGCGGACACACCCCTATACCCTTGGTCCCCACAACCTATGGAGCTGCTCTAAGCAGTAGATCTTTTCAAGCCCCAGCTTGCCATCTTTTAGTTGCACTTCTATAGCAAAACTAAAATAAATATACCTACATTTATATTGTTAGTTTTAGGTAGTCTATAAATAAAAAAAAACTAATGTTTTAAAACATGGTCATGTATTAAAGGAGGTTTTACTTTGCAAGCATGCTACTAGAGATAATAAAAAATAAAATAAAAATCCAAACATATTTGCACCTTTTCCATCATTTTGCGCTCCTCAACTTGAGCTGCTTGCTCAAGTTTTTCCTCTTCCTTTAACATTGCTGGCGTTATTAATCCATCCAGTAATTGAGCCATCTCAGATTCTGATGAAGCTGCAAACAAGAACATTTGTTTTAAAATTTGTAGTCCCATTTCTTTAGCTGCAAGGTTTAGATATTGAAACATAAAATTCCTGTTCCATTTTCATTAATGTTCCAGTGGGACACTTCACATTGCAAACTTCTTCAGTCACATATGGGCTGAAAGTCTTTTAGGGCTCTACTACAATGATGGTATTCCAAAACAAAGTTGCCCATTATGGAACACAGAAGCTCATTGCATGCGTTATGAATGTCCCCCCATAAGATCCCATTTTCAAAGTTAATGGTTTCAAGAATCCTGCCATTACATGAAGCAAACAAATACATTAGCATTCGGTTTACCTACAGGGCCAAAGTGGTTAGCACTTCCGCTTAACTGCACTAGATTTGTTGGTTCAAATCCCAACCACATCACTACCTGCCAGGAGTTTGCATACTCTCCCTATGTGGGCCTCCTCCCACACTCACAAGACATGCTGGTGGGCTGGTAGGTTAATTGGCTCCTGACCAAACAGGCCCTAGTATGTATGAATGAGAGTTAGACTGGCCATACACCAGACAATTTTCTTTAGATTTACCTTCAACTGTAGTGCCTGATGGCATACACATTAAAAGTGTTTAGATTTACAAAAACCATATGAGGTCAAATCTAAAGGAAAAAAATTGGAGAAAATCATAATAGCAAGTTAGGAGCTAGTTTTTTGTAACTAACAAACCTTATGGATTTAATGTCCCCAAAGGTGAACTTCTTTAGCCCTTTCATAGCCAAAGTATTTTTTGTACACGTAAAAAACCCACACATTCTCCATATCATTTTAGGCTTGAAGATTACATAAACACGATTAGGACAACGTCTCACAGCTTGTGATTAGCGCTCCACAGTGCACGTGCTGTTTGCAAACATGCCTGAGCTCATCCTTGGCCTCCACCTTCTCTGGGTTCAGATGCTGATCTTCCCTGCATGCAGTCTTTTTTCCCCGCTTGTACTTGCCTGCTCTGTGTAATGGTTTTGCACAGAGCAGCCCTGATGCATCGCTGGGGGACCCCAGAAAAGATTCTGGCTCCTGCCTTCAGAGTGCCCCAATTGCAAGCTGCAAATTATAGCAGTGTGCCCCCTACAGCAAGGACACAAAAGGTGTATAATGAAAAAAAGCTGCCAACACACAAACAAAGTCCAAGAAACAATAACAGGTAACTAGTGTAGAGCTAAACAAAATGCGACTAGATGAAATGACAAGTCAGTCGCCTCAAATAGACATGGGTTAAACTAAAATAAGTGGCATAAAAACCCTACACCAAAAAAGGAGGTAATACTAATGAACCACAATAGTTCAATAACCAAAATGTCCACATATAAAGTGTCCAATAAATGGAAAACTCTTCAATCTCAAACTGAAGTAGGGAACATGTGGTCAAGATGGATAAATGAGCAGCACCTCTTTGCTAAAGAGGGACCTCGCCATGTCCACCTAGATTAAGATCCTGACCAGCACAGGAACTTCCAGTGAGTGGATTTGAGTTACTTTCATGGCATCACCATCCCTTTTGGCTCCATCTCATCACTGCGGATCCAGTACTTATAAGTGCATTAGACGCACTGCCGTACGGTAAGTGCATCTACCTGGTGTGGCAAGAGTACCCATCTTCACATTTGAATACCTTCTAGATGTATACCATTATATATTCAATCCATCTGCATTTCTGATTTATCCATCTTGACCATGTGATCCCTACTTCAGTTTGAGATTGAAGAGAAAGTTTCCCCATTTATTGGACTATTGTGTTTCATTAGTAATACCTCTTTTTTGTGTATGTTTTTAGGTCATACTTATATACACGTTTATTTGGAGGAGACTTAAAAATGTCATTTCATCTAGCACTACACCATTTACCTGTTGTGGTATATTGCGTTATAAGTGAAGAGCGGGTGTTTAATATAGCAAAGGCGCATTTAAGAAAATAAAAGAACCCAGGCACACCGAAGTCTAGAGACAGAATCCGGATGGTAGTAGTGTCCTCAAATAGGATATGCTGCACACCCATGTGGTGTGCAGCATATCCCTTTGATGCCATGATTTATTGCGCCACTGAATGTATTGCTCATCACACCGAGTTACATTCTTTCCCAGCCCCTGCTTCTGTACTGAGTGGCACCCGCTATGCCGGTCCCAGAGGGCCCCAGATGGGCAAGCATTCAGGCAGCAGCCCAAGCGCCAGGTCAAAATTTCTTGTTATGTCGGCTGACAGCACTATAAAAGAACCTGAAATCAAAACTGACAAACCAATGGCCTAGGAGGAATAACCATCATGATGATCTAGGAAATGCTTTAGACCTTTTTACACTGGAGGAGTTTTAGCACTAAATGGCACCTAAAACACCTCTAAATGCTCCCCATTGTTAAAAAGTCCTGCAGTGTCTTTGGGGGCGGTGGAGGAGCAGCGTATACACCACTCCAACATCCCTGCCCATTGAAATCAATGGGCAGCACTGCTTAAGCAACGGCGCTACGCAAGCGCTAGTACGTACCCCTTTTCTTTGGCCACTAGCAGGGGGAGGGTAAAAGCACCCTACTATGGGGCTGAAAATCTAGCAGTTCTTTACTGCCGAGGCTCAGTTCACATATGTGCATGCATGTTTACACCCATGTAGTGGGTACAGCAGCCCATTCATTTACTGCAGGCATGTTAAATTTGTGCAGCTGCATCCTCTTGTATTGGCTGCTGTGTGCATCTCAGGGGAAATACATTGGGCGTTAGTTGTTGGTGCTGTCCCCATGCACAGCATTGGGTGGTGCCAACTGTTGACAGACCACAAGATCATACTCTCTGCCTGACATGTGTGCAGGGGTGCATTTCATAGGGAATGATACAGCTGTTTAATAGAATCTGAAAGTAGAAGTGAACATATATATAAAAAAAAAAAAAAATCTGCCCATACATGCATCTATAGTGCTGCCACCCTTATGTATATGCAACACCAATATTTCCTGTACAATCACATAGCACTGATATGACAGCCTGGAGGACTTAGTCTAGGTCAGTGATGGCGAACCTTGGCACCCCAGATGTTTTTAAACTACATTTCCCATGATGCTCATTCACTCTGCAGTGTAGTTGAGCATCATGGGAAATGTAGTTCCAAAACATCTGGGGTGCCAAGGTTTGCCATCACTGGTCTAGGTGAACCCATTTCTGATAATATGGGTGCGCGTATGTATGTATACACATTCTACATGGGGAATATGGGTGGAATACTAAGAAATACTAAAGAACTGCTGGGTGCTACAATTTATGTCACATGGTATTTGCCCAGCAGTTTAAGCCCAATTTTTTGGAAATATAGTAAAAAAAAACCCCACCAAAATACATAACTACATTTTTGATAAAATATAAAAGAATTTTATGCAGAGTAAATAGATACCAAACACATCATGCTTTAAAATTGCGCATGCCAGAGCAATGGTAACAAACGGCGTCAATGTTATTAACTATAGGAAACTCTTTAAAAGCCTTTACAGGTTACCACTTTAGATTTACACAGGAGGTCCGGTGCTAGAATTACTGTCCGTGATCTGACATTCATAGCGATTGAGGTACGCCCAATAGAAGCAATACCCAGAGATACCCTCACTGATAATGAAAGGTTCTCCCTTCTTTGTCAAACCTTCTGGATTTATCGTTTGGGTTCTATCGCCTGAAGGTATGAAGAAATTGATGTTCAGTATTATGTAGTGGTAGTTTTTAATTAACTTTGACTTTTAGGTGGTTTTAAGCAATTCAATTAATGTTTTTTATTGGCGATTAGTTACATCGTATCATGAGTGCATTTTCATTAGTGGTTATTATCTTAGCGACTGTATTTATTAGTGACATTTCATATACATATTCACCATATTTGTAGTATATTCTTATAGGGTTCTTTTGTGTAATCAATTTGGTATTTGTGACTAGTCACAAAAGTACCATTACGAGTGGTCACCAGATGGACCAATTTTTTGATTGACATATTATATACTTTATATATTCATAGTAGAGTTTTTATGATAATTTATTTTTTTTATCGGCGATTACTTACATTACACAAGTACTTTTACCATTAGTGGTCACCAGATGGATCATTCTAGTGATATTTATAATTAGATACTACTTTATACACTTGGGGTGCGCTGTAAATCGGACACGGTTTCAGCTGGTGCGTGTGTACACCCTGCACCACGTGTATCCGAGCGGTTGTTTGGTCCTAGAACTTTGGTGACGTTACTCTAACAGCATACATTTTTTATTCTGACTACGATGTATGGAAAAGGGCCAATCATGGGCATACTGTGCGATATATTGTTTTAATTCATTAGATGACCAGTTTACCTCTATCCGAATGTGGGCATCAGCGTCGGACTAGGCATTTTCATTTTTTCGCTGCACCACTTGGCGGGGGTCTGATATTTCTGTTACAAGGAACCAAATATCTTCAATACTACTCCCAGAGATGTTCTGCTCAGTGCATTATTGAATGCATCAAAATGGTTGCAGATATCCAATTTGCACACATGGAAATATTTTTATTAAGGATGCAACGGATCGTTCCTTAGATCAGATTTTTTTGGATCAGCAAATAATCTGCAAAAACCTGTGAAAATTCCACCACCATATAGTCCCCACTGTAATGGACATCTCCCCCATTGTAGTATTGGCAGGGTATGGCAGAGTATTGGGGGATGACTGACTGCAATTGTCACAGAGCAGCGCTGTGGGCACTACAGATCCAGCCCACAGTGCTGCCGCCATCCAATCATTTGACGGAGCGATCACATTGTAAACGGCCTGGGTGTACAAAGATGGCCGCCACGCCAGAGCTAGGCTGAGGTCACAGCCTATCCTAAGGCCGAGGCCGCAGAGGGCTCCGTGGCATGTGCCGTTTCGAACAGGGTGACCCGTTCGGATCACGGATCGGTGACGATCCGTTGCACCCCTAATATTTACATATATTTTTATTACCTGGTGAGTTTTCTTGCAATAGCTTTTCTAATACTTCCTACCAATATTGTATGTTATTAATATTCATTAACTTATAATTACTTCCTTTATCATATTACACACCCCCATTGTTTGTGAGGACCAATTGGGTCCTGTGGTGACGGCAACGCCTATTAGGCGGGCCTTGGCATTTTCATTTAGTTCACCTCAGAGTTTGTAATTATTGTAATAATTATACATTTCTTTGAATCTGTTATGTTTTCCCAGCGAGTCGCTCTCTGAAGCTCCCGAAGAAGCGCAAGTCGCATAACATGTAGAGCTCCAACAGTTGTAATACTCAGTTGCAAGCATTAAGTTTAACCTATTAATTTGATGTAGTATTGGATACATTTGGTATGACCATTGTATTAATCACTAGAACTATATGGTTCATCTATATATGGGTCTTGCATACTGATGTTATATTACCTGATTTTGAGACATGGCTGTGCTCGGTTTTTAATGTTTTTTGTATAATAAAATTTATTTAATATACTAAAGTGTTTTGTGCCTATAAAGTCCGAACCCTCCTCCCTTTTAGTCCCCCCCCCCCCCCCCTTTTCTTACTTTATACACTTACCCATATATAGAATTTTTTGGGTTGTTGGTGGTTGTAAAAGTGCCTTGTGTTGTAAGTAAGGGGTTAACACTGCTTGTTTCATTAATTATCCCCTCCCTTCATTTCCCCAGCCTTTTAAACAAGTCTATGCCGGTGGCTCCTGTGACTTTGACAAAGAGCAGGCACGTGAAACATGTCAGTCACGGTCACCACTGCAAACTGACTGAGCACGCGTACCGCCCAATTGTGTTCCAGTTGGGGAGCCGTTGGTCTTCCGGGTTCTCTTCTGACATCTGGACGAAGGGTTACCAAGGACGCCGGTTAGTGCCATCTAGGATGTGTAGCAAAACTGGAGGCAGTGGATCCGTCTAACCTACAGCAGATATCCGTCTAGCCATCAGATTAGTGGCTGTTCCAGTGTCACTCCTTGTGTCACTGCTCACAGCTTATTGTATCATCAAGCCCCCTGCATCCAGATTGAGATGAGCTATGGTTACACATTCAGGTTAACCCCTTGCTTTCATCTTTTAAAGGTGGTATTGCCATTTTGCTGCATTCCTGTGATGAACTTTCCATGGCATCTGACTATTGATCCTACATTCATCCGTCAGACTGTGTTGTATGTTTCTGTGCATTATATTAAATATTTTTTAAACATAAATTTATTTCTCGACTGGTCCCATTGAGCGCTGTTATATGTATAGCCTTCATAGTGATACCTGAGACGTGAGAGTTGATCGTTGCATGTGTGGCACACCGATGCATGCATCTGCGCATGAGCATGTGGGGTGAGGGTGCTTTAATTTTTTTTTTTTTACACCGTTAAATTTTAGTTAATATTTTTACCACTTATTGCTGCCACATTGCCTGTTGTCACAAAAAAAAATGTAAACATGCAGAGATGGACACTTTATGGAGACCCCAAATCTCTCCTCTGCCCTTAAAAGCAATTTATCCCACCAAAATCAGTGATCAAATGCTTTCCATTTTTAAAACCCATGCCAGGGAAACCGGAAGTAATGTAAGCTAATCTCTTCACATTTCCTATATCAGAGGCTGTTCTGGTCTTTGAACGCCTCTGATCAGCCAGTGGAAGTGCTGGCTGGTCGATCAAGTGTCAGGACAGCTGGCTGAAGGCAGCAGAAGGGGAGGAACGTCCCTTCCCGCTGCTTGTAAAAGTGGTCAAGTGGCTAGTTAGCTGCTTGGATTGCTTTTACAAGAGTTGACCGTCAGTGCTAAACCTTGCTACTTGCAGGGCTAAAGAGGGAAAAAAAAAATAATTCTTGCCTGGCACCCAGAACTGCATGGCCTGGTGATAGGAATTGAACTTATCTGCAAAAAAACACATTTGACCAGATTTTGATAAGATGGGTACAATTAATTTTATATATGGAGATTAAGGAGGGAAATCTCATGCTTAAAGGGGTTGTAAACCCTGGAGGTTTTTAATCTTAATGCATTCTATTCAGCCCCCCACCCCCCTTTTACTTACCTGAACCTGGTCTTTCCAGCAACAGGATGAGCACACCAGCTCTAGCCGGTGTCTTGGGTCCCGATTGGATAGACTGAAAGTAGCACAGCCCCGCTCCTGTCAAGCGGATACAACATGAAAGTGTGGGTGTGGGTGTGGGGGGGGTGTCGGGGTTAGGGCCGAGTCCTGCTGTCTGTCAATGGATGCAGGAGACGGACATGGGAGCTCCCCTGCACAAGTTTACCGAGGGAGAGGGCTCTCCAACGGGGCACTCGAGAAGAAGAGGAGCCAGGAGAGTCACTGAGGGACCCCAGAAGTGGAATATTTGGCCACTCTGTGCAAAACCAACTGCACAGGAGGCGGCAGTAAAAAAAAAAAAAAAAAAAAGCGTACGTTTCATTTTCAGTGGAACTCCGCTTTAACAAACATTTAATCTATTTCTGAAACAAATATGCGCATAATTATTTGTTTACTTTGGTATTATGGGTGGAATATCATATTTACACATTCCAAGTAACATTTAAACTGTTCGATCAGAATATTGGAATTTTTATTAATTTAATTTGTTATGCATTACGGGGGGGGGGGGGGGGGGGGGTCATAGTGATACTAAACATATGTTGGCATCTTTTTTTCTACATGAGGATTATGGATGGAACATCATGGCTACACTTGACAAGAAATATATTTAACATGTTCTTGATAAGAGAATGGATCAGAAATAGGTTAAACATGTTCCTATGCAGGGGGGAATATATTTCGGCTATCAAGGCGGTCCGCTCTGAGATGTCATCTCGGATGCGGCAGCTTGAGGGGAGCGAGGCCGAGGCGGCTGAGGCTTTTTCCGCCTCGCCGACCCCGGAGCGCTTTACTCGGCTGGCTGATTCAAGGCGGGCCCTATCCCTTCATCTTGCGGAGGCCACACACTTAGATCTGAAGTCTCTGGCAGGGAAAATCTTCGAATCCGGGGACAAAAATGGTAAGCTTCTGGCAAATTTAGTAGCCGATTCTAAAATGCAGACAGTTGTCTCGGAGATCTATGGATCGGATGGTCAGTTGGTGTCCGCGCCTGACATGATACTTTCTGAGTTCAGGGCCTTCTATGAACAACTGTATGCTGAGGTTCCAGGGGGGTCGGTGGAAGCGCAGAGGGAATTTCTTTCCTCAAATTTGCCCTCTCTATCACAGGAGGACCGGGAATTCCTTGATAAGGATTTTACCTTGGAGGAAGTGGAGGAGGCAATTCGCTCACTCCCTGGTGGGAAGACTCCTGGACCTGATGGTCTACCTGGCGACTGGTACAGGATGTATGCCCCCCTGATTGCTCCCAAGTTGTTAAAAGTGTTCTCCGATAGCAAACTTCGGATGGGGCTTCCCCCATCCATGTATCAAGCACATATAGTGCTTATCCCCAAGCCTGGCAAGGATATCTCCCTGTGTGCTTCCTATAGACCGATCTCCCTGCTAAATTACGATCTGAAAATTTTGACGAAGATTCTGGCCACCAGGTTACGGACGGTCCTGGCATCCCTGATTGAGATGGACCAAACTGGATTTATGCCAGGGAAGTCCACTGATATAAATCTACGACGGGTGTTTACACATTTGCAGTTGCCGGCCACGGAGTCTTCTACGAGGGTCATAGTTACACTAGATATTGAAAAAGCTTTTGACTCTGTGGCCTGGCAGTTTATGTCCTTAGTTTTGGAGGCCATGGGTTTTGGAGTGGGATTTTGTAATTGGATACATATTTTATATAAGGAGCCCCTGGCGCAGATTAAGATGGGTGGCGCCTTGTCAGATCCTTTTGCTGTTAGGAGAGGAACGCGGCAGGGTTGTCCATTGTCACCGGCTCTGTTTGCCCTGGCAATGGAGCCACTCGCGTCGGCCCTCAGGAAGGCGGAGGGAGTTAGAGGGATACAGGTGGGTTCCATACAGGAGAAGGTAGCCTTATATGCGGATGACCTCATACTCTTTTTAAGTGACCCGGCCCAGTCTCTCAGGGAGACGCTACTTATTCTTTCTCACTTCACTGACTGTTCAGGGCTCAAGGTAAACTGGGATAAATCTCAAATTATGTCAATAGATAGGGAAGCCAAGGCAGCTGCGGATCCCAACCTGCCACTCATGTGGACAGATACTATGAAATATTTGGGGATTTACATTTCCCCCTCTACCTCTGATTTTTGTTCCCTCAATCTGGATCCACTGGTGCGGCGGATGAGGACTAGACTGAAGGCATGGTCGCATCTCCCTCTCACCGTGATTGGGAGAATTAATTTATTTAAGATGAAGCTTTTGCCTGCTTTTCTCTATGTTCTCAGACATGCTCCAGTCTGGATTCCTAAAAAAATATTTCGCACGATAAATTCTCTTTTGGTGTCCTTTCTCTGGGGCGCTGGTCAGCCACGGTTTAAGCTCACGGTATTGCAGAGGCCTTGGGGGGAGGGTGGATTAGCTTGCCCGGATTTGTACTCCTACTATGTGGCGGCTCTTCTGACCCATGCTCATAATTGGCTGGTTTCAGACGAGTCCAATGCGGCGGTGGTCCTGGAAGCGGCGTGGTTGGGGTCATATGAGGCACTAAGACACTTGGTGTATCGCGGTCTGCGAGCCCCTTTTCCTCTTACTGCTGCAATGAGGGCGGTTATAAGGGCATGGAAGGCTGCCAATCTGATGCGCCCCGTACCCTCGGGACACATCTCCCCGCATAGTCCTCTTTGGCTCAACCCGAATTTACCGGAGTTTGGCTCTATTCCCGACCCTAGTGTATGGGCAAGCAGGGGTATTAAATATATTGATCAACTCTGTGTTGAGGGTAAAATTCAGACCTTTGACAGGCTGAAACAACAGTATACACTGCCCAACTCACACTTATTCAGATACTTACAACTTAATCATGCCTTTCGATCGCAGTTTGGAAATGCCCCCGTCGCATTTTACACCTCAAGGTTGGAATCTCTGCTCAGAGATGTTGATCTGTCCAAACCGTTGTCTGCTATCTACAAGGTATTACTCCCAGGTGTCCATACCGGTCTGGAACTCCAAAGGGCAAGGTGGGAAGCTGATTTTCCCTCCTTGGACACGGAGGACTGGGAAGATGTATGGGAGTATCCTTTCCTACAGTTAGTGTCAGCCAGAGATAGATTGGTGCAATTCAAAATAGTGCATAGGGTATATTACACTCCGCAACGTCTTCACAGAATCTATCCATCTGTCCCTGATTCTTGTTGGAGATGCAACTCACTTTCGGCGGATTTCATACACATGTTCTGGAGCTGTCCTCAGATAGCTGGGTTCTGGGTGGAGGTGACTAATTTTATTCTGGCGGTTACCACCGTTAACGTACCTTTATCGGTCGAGATATGCCTCTTAGGACTGGTCGAGCCGCTGGCTACACGCCGAGCGCTCAGAACACTCCTGGGCTTATTGCTGTACTATGCCCGTAAGTCGATTGTTCTCAAATGGAAGGCCCCGGTAGCCCCCTCTATTAATTTTTGGAAGAACTTAGTGAATACGGCTCTCCCTCTTTACAGGGCCACCTACCTTTCGCGAGGGTGTGGCACTAAATTTCATAAAGTATGGGGCATTTGGACGGAGTCGCGCGACACCAACGCTGACTTGAATCCGGACTGATGGAGTTTCATTAGTGACTAGGGGAAGAGTTCTAAGTTGTGTGCTATTCATGTAACCTTGGGTCATTATTTACGTGGGCAATAGGGGATTGGTAGGTGAAGGGTGATGTATGCATATTTTATCCTGGGTCTGAGTGTGGACTGCGGTGGAGCAGGGGCGAATTAAGTAACTGTCCTGAGTAATGTGCAGTGGTGCTGGAGCGTACAGGGGGAGGGGGGGTATTTCTTTTTTCTGTTTGGATGCACACGCCGGTGGCGGTGTATCGGGTGGGGGGAGGGGGAGGGTTCATTGGTTGTTCCCTGATTGTTTGACTCAGGGGGGGTTTTGTAATAATCAGCCTGGGTATGCCCAATAGGCTGTAGGTTGTTTTATTGTTTTACTTGCAAATTAATAAAAATAATTAAAAAAAAAAAAAAAAAAAAAACATGTTCCTATGTATGCTTAACTAATTTTTCTGCTATAATCCCCACGTAGAACAATTATATGCAAGTTCTTATCAAAAATAGGTTAAATATATTCCTAGGTATGTTTAACTATGAGATGCCACCCATAATCTCCATGTAGAAAAACGATATGCATATTCTTATCAGAAATGGGTTGAATATATTCCTATGTGTGTTAACCAGTTCCCGACCGGCGCACGCCGATGTACGTCGGCAGAATGGCACGGGCAGGCATATTGGCACGTCCAATCTTCAATGCCGCCCTACCATCACACCGGCACGCTCGCATGCCGGTCGGGACCCCTGATCGCCGCCATTACTAGTTTAAAAAATAAATAAATGTATTAATAAAAATGCCATAAAACTATCCCCGTTTTGTAAACGCTATAACTTTTGCGCAAACCAATCAATAATCGTTTATTGTGATTTTTTTTACCAAAAATATGTAGAAGGCTACGCATCGGCCTAAACTGAGGGAATTTTTTATATGTTTTTGAATAATAATGCGTTTTCAAAATTGTCGCTCTATTTTTGTTTATAGCGCAAAAGATAACGGCAGAGGTGATCAAATACCACCAAAAGAAAGCTCTATTTGTGGGGAAAAAAAAAAGGAAAAAAAAAAGGAAGTCCATTTTGTTTGGGAGCCACGTCGCACGACCGTGCAATTGTCAGTTAAAGCAAAGCAGTGCCGAATCGCAAAAAGTGGTCTGGTCTTTGACCAGCAAAATGGTCCGGTCTGTAAGTGGTTAAGTACAATATTCCACCCATCATCCCCATGTAGAAAAATGACACACATTCTGAAAAGAAATAGGTTTAATACATTCCTATGCATGTTTAACTACAATATTCCACCCATAAGCCCCATGTAGAAAAATTCCACCCATATTCTTATCAGAAATGGGTCGAATATGTTCCCATTTTTAATATTCCACCCATAATCTCCATGTAGAAAAATCATATGCATATTCTTATCAGAATAGGTTAAAGCGGAGGTCCACCCTAAAGTGGACCTTCCGCTCATCGGAACCCTCCCCCCCTCCGGCGCCACAATTGGCACCTTTTGGGGGGAGGGGGGTGCAGATACCTGTACAGTACAGGTATCTGCACCCACTTCCGGGATAGCTCTGTGCGGAAAAGGGCGTAGATTACGCCCCTTTCCGCAAGTGCCCACCCCTTTCCGCAAGTGCCCCGCTGCCTGCTGGGAAACACAGATCCCAGAGGCAGCGGGGACCGTCCTTATTGTGCAGCGCGACTCGCGCATGCGCAGTAGGGAACCGGGAAATGAAGCCGAAAGGCTCCATTTCCTGATTCCCATACCCAAGATGGCGGCGGCAGCACCCTTGAGACGATCTAGAGATCGGCTTCGGGTGCCGACATCGCGGGCACGCTGGACAGGTAAGTGTCACTATTTTAAAAGTCAGCAGCTGCAGTATTTGTAGCTGCTGGCTCAAAAAAAAAAAAAAAAAAGCGGAGTCCCAGCGGACTCCCGCTTTAAATATATTCCTAGGTACCGCATTTATCGGCATATAACACGCACATTAATTGTAAAAGGGAAGTTACAGGAAAAAAACCTTGGGTCAGTGGCTATCAATGCAGCCTGATCAATGCCCATCTGCAGCCTCACAAGTGCCATCAGTGCAGCCTGGTCGATGCCCATCAGCAGCCTAGAGGGGAGGGGCAGGACAAGCGCCGACAGATTACATAGAGTGAGACTCTCCTATTATAGACAGAACAGTGGTCCAATGGCAGCCCAGGAGACAGGAATTCCTATTACAGAGGCCGCCAAGTAAAGAGGAGATTCTCACTGTTCGTAATCCAACGTCACTCATGCCCACCCCCCCTCCCTCTCCCCTCCGAGGCCGCGGCGTATGACACGCACGCGCCATTTGCAACAGATTTTCATGGTGAAAGTGAGTGTTATACACCATTCCACCTATAATTCTCCATGTAGAAAAATTATATGCATATCAGTAATGGGTTAAATATGTCCCTATGTATTTTAACTACAATCTTCCACCCATAATCCCCATGTAGAAAGATTATATGCATATTATCAATAATGGGTTAAATATGTTCATTGCCAGGTGTTAACATGATATTCCTCCCATAAACCCAATGAGAAGTAATTCTACCCATATTCCCTATCAAAAACAAGTCAAAACGTAATTTTTCCATTACTTCAGTATAATTTACAATAATTCTGTTGTACATCTCCATATATGCATCAGCAAGTGAACAGTTAAACATTAGCAGCTGCTCCTTGCAACACTATCAAGCACTGCAGGAAAAAATTAACATATATAAGGTGTATAACCTACATTGACATCTCGTGAGATTTGAGTATTGCAGCCAATAATCCAATCATCCCAATATGCAGTTTAGCATGTCCCGTGCACACACGTGGGTCCAGTAACGAGTATAACAACGATTCTATCCGCCAGCACACAATAGATCACAAATGTCGCACAGAAGGTCGTTTTTATTGGAGAATTCTCACAATCATTGAAAGAAAGGTGCAACGTTTTGGTGCCTTAGGGGGCAAAAAAAAAAGTGGGGAAGAATATCGGGACATTTCACTGCAGATAAAGCAGCCTATTCAAAATGGTCTGTGCGCAACTGCAGAGAGACGCAAAAACATGGACCCTTGGCTACGTTCCTACCTTTGCACTTTTGGGAGAGTGTTAAACAACTTACCGAAAACACATTTAGGGTCCTTTCACACGGGGCGGATCAGTTCTGATCCGCCCCGTGGATATCCGCTTGCTCAGCGGGGATCACTCCGTCGATGCCTGTTGAGCAGGGAGATGACAGGTCCGTCTCTGCACACTGCGCAGGGACGGACCGGTCACAGCGCCGCTCTCCCCTATGGGAGATCGGATGACGACGGACCGCAGTGCCCGTCGTCACCCGATCCGATGACGGATGGAAAAATAGCTTTTTCCTCCGTTACACTTTTTCGGATCGGATGTCAGCGGACATGTCACCGCTGACATCCGACGCTCCATAGAGCTCTATGGAGCACCCGTTCAGGTCCGCCTGAAAAACTGACAGGCGGGCCTGAACGGTACGTCAGTGTGAAAGGGGCCTTAAGTGGTTGTATATTCATTTTTTTAACTTTTACCTACAGGAAAGCCTATAATAAGGCTTACATGTAGGTAAAAAAATATCTCCTAAACCTGTACGGTTTAGGAGATATTCCCTTCGGTATGCGCCGCTGACTGCAGCGGCACATGCGCACAAGGGGATTCTCGGCCTGAAAATCCGGCAGTGGCTGGCCGGAATGAAATCTCCCGCGCGTGGCCGTGCGGTGCATACTAGCTCATTATGCCTTTTGCTTTGCAGGTGTTAAAAAAATAATTAGCGGGTTAACTACGGCTTTAAGGTAGATTTATAATGCACTTTTGAGGCTCAGTTCACATCCACGTGTTTGGCATGTGCAGATCTACAGGTAAGCACTGCAATGCATTTAAACCTTATTTTCTAATGCATTTTTTGAAGAAGGTACATGCTTTTTTTTGGCAACGGCATGTTTTTGGCTTCACAGACTTTAATAGAATTGCATCAGACAAATCTAGGTGCTTTTGATTTTTTTTTTTCTACACAACACCTCTTTGCAACACCAACAGTCTCCATTAGCCAAAAACATGCAAAATGCAATAAAAACCACACCTGAAAAACTGCCAAATGTGCAACAAAAACACATTAGCCGCACATGCAGAGATGTAAACCTATAGGGAAAAAAATCCCTGAACCTCCAAAAACATACTGCAGGGGATGCATAGATGTGAATGGGCCCCATAGGAAGCTCCAATCACCTGATTGTACTGCCTTCCTGAAAAGGCTCCAAAATTGGGAGACTTTGGAGTGCAAAGTTGAATGGGTGCGACTTGGATGGGACTTGCCCCTCTTCAAAGTCAGACCCACTGTTGCATATAATTATTAACTCTTTCGGGTACAACTTTCTTGCAACTTGAGAGTGAAGAATCTTTTCACACTAGCCTACTCTTCAGTGCAACTGGAGTCCGTAACACAGCTTTTAAGTGACTTTGATAAGACTTTGACACCCTCTGACATTGAAGTTGTGTCAAAGTCAGATCATAGTGATGTAGAAACCTTTTCTGAAGTTGCAGTGACTTCAATAGTGTCAGTTAGACCTGCTCAAAGAGATGCATGGCATTTCACATGTCCTGTGACTTGGAGGGGGGGGGTCTCACAAGTCACACCTTAAAGTGGGTGTAAAAACTTAAATCACTTTTCACTACAGGTAAGTCTATAAATAAGGCTTCCTTTCAGCGTCTGTCTGGCTCTGTTCTCACAAATCCCCAATAGGAGAGCTGCTGACTGTCAGTCGGCATCTCTCCTCTGTGCTCCACCACACTCATTGGTGCGTTGAGCTACAGAGGGGTGTAAAGCGGCTTGCTGAGAGACTGAGACAGCCATCACTCCAAGTAGCTGGCGGATCCTGACTTGAGAAGTCGGAATGACGTGCCTCGCAGTGATGTCAGCAGACCGCTCTCTGATAAAAACAGGTGACAGGAGTGCAAAACGAATTACACTTCTGAGACCCAGAGAAGCCCAGGCTTCACTTCTCCTTAAGTCACATATATATGAATGGCTATTGTTGGAAAACATGGGGTAAGACTTGTCATGCAACTCTGATGTCCAAAAATCGCACACCAAGTTGACCAAGGGGGTGATCACGGTGTAAACCTCCATAGATGTGCCACCCCACAATACATACATACATACATACATACATACACGTCTGAGGGCTGCTGACATCAACTGGCTGTTGCCATTAGAGAATTCTGAAGTCTGAGCCAAGCCTGTCCTACTCCTAATAGCTTAGTGGGCAGCCAGGCAATTAGCATTTCCAGAAGAAAGCCTGTCAGCCAACATAACCCTCTTACTAAAAGTTTCCTTCCCTCGTGAGGAGGGCAGAACCCCTCGGCACCCTCAGGGCACAAGGACCACGTGGTGTGTTATAGGCAGAGGACATTACCGGGGTCGGAGAGCGGCACTTCCACAGCAGGCATGGTTCGGTCCCGGTACACACAGCTCACACAAACTTCCACCACGACCAACTCGCGCCAAATCACCTCACAGATCTCGCGTCCCAATCAAAAGTCTGACAAACCCCGCCCCCTTTCCTTTGAAGTTTGCCCACACTCCGCCCATTCCTATGTTGGAAACATCGCGAGAGCAGACTTAGCTGTGTGCAAACGGCGCGAGTTTTTTTTTTCCTTCTCTCAGTGCAGTCATGTGACCTTCATTTTTGGTGGGGAAGTGTGATATAGCCGTGTATTGGGGGAGAGGCGGGAGTTCTGACAGATAGGAGGTGAGGAGGCACCTCAGGGAGAGATGGAGGATACGACAGTTCTCTTTATTATTGTCTAGAACATACAATTCTCCTCCATTGCTGTGCTGGCAGCTGGAGGGAAAAGTCTGAACATGTCCTATATGGGGGAGGGGCCTGTGCTCATATTATATAAACCTTTATGTCAGTCACAGCGCCCTGTTGAAGTATAGAAGTGTGTGGTCAGGGTGGAGGGCTCATTCCCAGCAGGGACGCGAGGTGAGGGGCTGCTATCAGCCAGGTACACACAGGTTACATATTCACAAGCTACATATTCCATTCTCATTCTACAAAAATATTTATAAACGCTGTCCGTTTAGCCACGTGCTGACCAGCTGCTGTCATTGTACTGCGGCACAGCTCCCAACTGTCCCTGATAAAGGAGCAATGCCCCTCTCCCCCCCCCCCCCCCTCATTTGCCCCTCATTTTGGTCTGATCTATATAAAATGCACTTTTTATCTTTCAAATAGTGTTTCCCTGTGCAAAACCTGTTTCTTCCAAATTCTAAAAAGGAATAGTAGTAGTAAAAAAAACTTGTGGATTTAATTAATCTTTTTTGGGGGTTAATTCTCCTTTAAGGGGGTGTGGCAGGGGCCGTGTCCTATGCCTACATACATTTGCTGGCAGGTGTCCCTCATTCCCATCTCAAAATGTTGGAAGGTATGCTGCAGCAGGTCAGCTCGTTCCCACGATCGCCGTCATTGTACCGTGGCAGGTCAAGTCATTCCTACAAATCGCCATCGTTGTACAGAGGCAGGTCGGCTCATTCCCAGAAATTGTCATCGTACTGCGGCAGGTCGGCTCATTCCTGCAAATCACCATCATTGTACTGCGGCAGGTCGGCTCATTCCTGCAAATCACCATCATTGTACTGCGGCAGGTCGGCTCATTCCCACGAATCATCATCATTGTACTGCGGCAGGTTTGCTTATTCCCAAGAATCACTGTCATTGTACTGCGGCAGGTCGGCACATTCCTGCAAATCACCATCGTACTGCGGCAGGTCGGCTCATTCCCGCGAATCATCATCATTGTTCTGCAGCAGGTCGGCTTGTTCCCAAGAATCACCGTCATTGTACTGCGGCAGGTCGGCTCGTTCCCCACGAACCACCGTCATTGTACTCCGGATACTCGTTCCCATGAACCGCTGTCATTGTACTGCGGGTGCTCATTCCCGCGAATGGCCGTCATTGTACTGCGGGTGCTCATTCCCGCGAATCGCCATCATTGTACTGCGGCAGGTCGGCACATTCCTGCAAATCCCCATCATTGTACTGCGGCAGGTCGGCTCGTTCCCGCGAATCATCATCATTGTTCTGCAGCAGGTCGGCTTGTTCCCAAGAGTCACCGTCATTGTACTGTGGCAGGTCAGCTCGTTCCCCACTAACCACCGTCATTGTACTCCGGATACTCGTTCCCATGAACCGCCGTCATTGTACTGCGGGTGCTCATTCCCGCGAATCGCCATCATTGTACTGTGGCAGGTCAGCACATTCCTGCAAATCACCATCATTGTACTGCGGCATGTCGGCTCGTTTCCGCGAATCATCATCATTGTTCTGCAGCAGGTCGGCTTGTTCCCAAGAATTACCATCATTGTACTGTGGCAGGTCGGCTCGTTCCCCACGAACCACCGTCATTGTACTCCGGATACTCGTTCCCATGAACCGCCGTCATTGTACTGCGGGTGCTCATTCCCGCGAATCGCCATCATTGTACTGCCGCAGGTCGGCTCGTTCCCCCGAATCACCATCATTGCACTGCGGCAGGTCGGCTCGTTCCCGCGAATCACCCTCATTGTACTGTGGCAGGTCGGCTCGTTCCCGCGAATCACCCTCATTGTACTGCGGCAGGTCGGCTCATTCCCGCAAATCACCGTCATTGTACTGCGGCAGGTTTGCTCATTCCCAAGAATCACCATCATTGTACTGCGGCAGGTCGGCTAATTCCCGCAAATTGCCATCATTGTACTGCAGAAGGTCGGCTCATTCCCGTGAATCGCGTCGTACTGCGGCAGGCCGGCTCGTTCCCGCAAATCGCCGTCGTACCACGGCAGGTGGGCTCGTTCCCACGAATTGCGTCATTGTACTGCAGCAGGTCGGCTTGTATGTCCGCTCAGGAACTCTATGTTGTGTGCGCGCCCACTGGTCAGCGGTCAAGGCGGACTTGATGTTTCACCGGCCACCCGCAATCTTTCCCCGCAGTGACAGACTGGGGATCTGCCTGTGTAAACAAGGCAAATCTTCGTTCTGACGGGAAATCACACAGATCCTGTCTTTCTGCTATGCAGGAGCACGGATCTGTGTGTTTACCCAGGCAGCCCATCCCCCATACAGTTAGGAAACATCTGCAGGGGACACGTTTAACCCCTTGATCGCTCCTGATGTTAACCCCTTCCCTACCAGTGTCATTAGTACAATAACAGTGCATATTTTTAGCACTGATCACTATAATAATGTCACTGGTTCCCAAAAAAGTGTCAAAAATGTAATTTAGGTGTCTGATGTGTTCACCTCAATGTTGCAGTCCCACTAAAAATCACAGATTACTGCCATTACTATTAAAAAAAGAATAATAATAATACAAATGCTATAAAGCCCCTATATTGTAGACGCTATAACTTTTGCGCAAACCAATCAATATACGCTTATTGCAATTTTTTTTTTAACCAAAAATATGTAGAAGAATACATATCCGCATAAACTGAGGAAGAAATTTTAGTTTTTTTATATATTTTTTGAGATATTTATTATACAAAAAAAAATTGCTTTTCTTTCTTAGATCAGGGGACACAGAGCTGTAGTACTTACTACGTGGGTTATATCGGCATATCAGGTGATGGACCCTGGCACGCCCCTTAAGGCATGAACTTCCCCCATATAACCCCTCCCACTACTGGGAGTCCTCAGTTTTTTCGCCAATGTCTAAGGTGTTGGTCTCATGTAAGGATGTGTGTACTGAGCTCCACGGGCAGTAATCCTTTGATGAGAGCCAGCCATCCTGACCGGATCCATTCTGATGTCTCCGTAATAAACTAAATGAATGGTAACTGGGCCTCGTCATCCAAAGACAAAAGTTTTTGCTTGCAAATGCTTTTAAAGCTGGGCCCTGGGATCCAGTACTTTTTGGTAGTAAAGCCAATAAAAGTTTACTGGCAGGGTCTTCTCGCAGGTCCAGGATTGCGGGATTATCTGAGTGTACCCCTGTTCCTGAAGGGTTCCTTTCAAGGTCTCGGAGCCTATTGAGAAGGGCGAAAATTTGTTTTTTTATCTCTGATAAACCCTGCTGTGAGGAAAAGTAGGGGAGATTTTCTCAGGAATCTCTTCTTCCATGTATTATGTTGTCATGTCATGTCTATGTGTCACCACTGGAGGCTGTATTGAGCACTCACCATTCTGACGCTGGAAACAGCAGAAGCTCCACTCTCCTCTGAAGGGGGGTTCTGATCACTTCCTGGGCCCCCAAATTGGTAGTTTTTGATCCTTTGAATGCCAGCCAGCTGCCTCTTTTTTCTTAAATAAAAAAAAAAAGTTTTTTGGGCAGGTCGTGGTCGTTCGTCAGGCGGAGGATTTACCCCTCGGCACCTCCCGCCATGATGCCGGCGCTCACACACTTCCCTGTTGAAAGAGGGGGGGCATTTTCACATAGGGGTGTGGCTAAATGGCGTCAGATGCCAGCCACACGTGGAGGAAGTAATTTAAGCTATACAGGAAAAGCTGCAGTCTGGCGGTGGAGGGACAGAGCAGAGTGGTTGCTGGTCAGTTTTGGTGACACAGGCATCCCCCTTTTGTTGACAACATTGTACTGTATAGCTAGGACTAATAGCAGCTTTTGTACTGTACTATAGCTTAGCAAGTGTAACATTCTTTTGCTGGTAGTGTCTCTGCTTTGTACTGTAAGCTATGTGTGGCAAGGGGGCCAGAAACTCCTCTAAGGGTTCTAAGGGGTCACAACAAACTAAGACCCTGTCCAAAAGAATGTCTTCCTCCTCTGAGAGTGTTGTGGCCGGTCAGATTGAGCCGTCAGGGGAAGCTGTTATTGCAGTTGCTCAAGACGCTTCAGCCCCTGAGTATGTCATACATGAAGTCTTGTCATCTACCATCGCTGGCTTAGAGAACAAGCTTTATGCAATTTTATCCCTTCAGAACGGGGGTTAAATGCAGTAGATCCCCATCAAGTGCACAAGATCCTCCTCTGGAGGTTCAGGATGCTGGGGATCGGGCAGATCTTCCTAGAGATCATCTGAGGATCCTAACACAAAAGGAGTATCTCCGCAGGAGAGGTTGCTTGTGCTCGCTCTCACTAAGTTGGTTTGTTCAACTTTTTTGCTACCTGCAGCGCAGGCCTCTGAAGATCCCATCTCTAAGTTAGGATCATTAAAACCTCCTCCTGCTGGGGATGCCTTTCCTATCCATGCGTGTCTAAGAAAGCTTATGTATGCAGAGTGGGAGCATCCGGATAAGCAGTTTTATCCTCCTAAGAGATTTTCCAAACTGTATCCTATGGAAGAGGATTTCTATAAGAAATGGGGGATTCCAGCGGTTGATGCCACGATTACCTCTGTAAATAAGAACCTCACATGTCCGGTTGATAATGCGCTCATGTTGAAGGACTCAGCGGATAAGAAGCTGGAGCACCTTTCTAAGAACCAGATAGCTTTAGCAGGTTCAGCAGTGCAGCTGGTTCTGGCCGCAATGGGTGTATCCCAGGCCATTAAGGAACAATTTGAGGAGATGCTTACATTTTTACCTGTTGAACAGGTTCAGCAGTACGCTGATTTAGCAGATGCACTGTGTTTCACAGTAGATGCTTTGAGAGATGCGTCCATTCAGATTTCACGCCTGATGTTGGGACTAGTGCATTCTCGCAGAGTTCTTTGGCTTAAAGTGGTTGTAAACCCTTACAACACACTTTGACCTACAGGTAAGCCTAGATTAAGGCTTACCTGTAGGTCCAAGAAATATCTCCTAAACCTACACGGTTTAGGAGATATTTGCCGAAAGACAGGCACCGCTGTCTACGTGCCGCCGTCAACGGCGATATGCCGCTCGTGGCGGCTTACATGCGTATTGCGCGGCAGTGACGTCATCGCGGCTTCGCCGAATGACATCGGCGGAGCAGCGAGACCCACGAGAAGATGGATGTGCCGGACTACAGGGGACAGCGGTGACTTCGCTGGCTCCTGTGTCAGTTAAGTGACACATAATGGACTACTATGCGATGCATAGTAGTCCATTATGCTTTACATTTGCAGGGAATGAAAGAGGAAGTAAACTCATCAGGGTTTACTTCCTCTTTAAGAGTTGGTCAGCCGAAGCACCGTGTAAGAAGCTTTTGCCAGTTTCCCTTTTCATGGTGAATGGCTATTCGGAGAAGATTTGGATAAATACAGAACATTTTCAATGGCAAAAGCTCTCTTGACAGTAAAGAAGAAATTTAGACATTTCTCATTTAAGCGGGCCTCTTCTTCTGTATCAGGGACATCAGCCTCTAGGCAGTCTCGACGGCCTCATGGACAGCACCAAGGTCAGAAAAGATCTTGGGGAAAGAAACCCACCAAGCAGAGTACTAAAGCTTCCTTATGAAGGGGCGCCCCTGCTCGCTCGGGTGGGGGGAAGGCTCCTGCACTTTTCAAAGATCTGGCAGAAGCAATGTCAGGACAAGTGGGTGGCTTCTGTGGTTTCCCTAGGTTACGAACTAGAGTTCCCGAGTTTTGCTGTCTCCCCAGTTTCAAAGGTCAGGGGTTCCCAAGGACCCAGAAAAGAAGAAGGCTCTCCTAGCACTGGACCATCTGCTAGCCAAGGCGGTTATATCAGAGGTTCCCTGAAGCCGCGTACACACGGGCGGATTGTATGGCCTACTTAGTCCGTCATACAATCCGACGGACAGTCCGTCATACTTTCGAATGAACGGACTTGACCACACACGGATGCACAAACAGTCCGTCGAAAGCTTGCGCGATGACGTGTACAGCACGTACGACGGGACTAGAAATAGGAAGTCCAATATACAGCAATGCAACCTTTCGCCGTGTAAATCCTTTCTGAGCATGGGCCATTCTTAGTCCGTCGAACTAGCCGACTGATGAGCGGATTGTCCGCTGAAACCAAAGTATGACGGACAGTATTTCGGAAATTCCGAAATACTTAGTACGCCAGACTGCACGCTGAAAAAGTCCGCTGAAGCCCACACACAAGCGGACTGTCCGCTGAAATGTGTTTCGACGGACTAAGTAGGCCATACAGTCCGCCCGTGTGTACGCGGCTTTAGAAGAGCAGGGCACAGGTTTTTATTCAAACCTCTTCACAGTCCCGAAACCAAACGGAGAAGTAAGACCTATTTTAGATCTCAGAGATCTAAATCAGCACTTGAGCATCCGATCCTTCCACATGGAGTGAATTCGTCAGTAGTAGCCATCCTCCAAGGTGGAGAATTTTTGGCTTCAATCGATATCAAGGATGCCTATCTTCATGTGCCAATATTTTCTCCTCACCAGAGGTTTCTACGCTTCAAAGTAGAAAACCGTCACTTTCAATTTGTGGCCCTGCCATTCGGTCTAGCCTGAGCTCCTTGAGTATTCTCAAAGATTATGGCTCCTGCTTTAGCCAGATTAAGGGCTCAGGGCATAATGGTCCTAGCCTATTTGGACGATCTACTCCTAGGTCCTGGTAATCTTATTCCAGGGTCTGGTGACAACGTTAAACTACCTGGAATCTCTAGGCTGGGTTCTCAACCTAGAAAAAGCCTCCTTGAGGCCATCAAAGAGAGTACAGTACCTGGGACTAATCATAAATACCCGGCAGGGAAAGGTATTTCTACCTCCAAAGAGAATCAGTTCCATTGTAGAACTAATTCATCTCATCAAGGCAAAGAAAAAGCCTTCCATTCAGTTGTGCATAAAATTTTTGGGGAAGATGGTGGCCTCCTTCGAGGCCGTCCCTTACCCACAGTTTCATTCAAGATTGCTACAAAGCTCAATCCTGTCAGCCTGGAACAAAAGGGTTCAGGCCTTGGATTGTCCAATTCAGCTTGCTCCTGAAGTATGTCAGAGCCTAAATTGGTGGCTGATATCCAGCAACCTTCAAAAGGGAAGGACGTTTCTACCTTCCACCTGGAAGGTAGTAACCTCGGCTGCCAGTCTTTTAGGCTGGGGAGCAGTCCTGGAAGAAGATTCTATCCAGGGAAATTGGTCCAGGTTGGAAAGGACCTTGCCTATCAATATTTTGGAAATTCAGGCAATCCGTCTGGCTTTAAGAGCCTGGGCGGTCAGACTGAAGGGCTGTCCTGTCAGGATTCAGTCCGACAATGACACAGCTGTGGCTTTCATCAATCACCAGGGGGGCACGAGGAGTCATGCAGCCCAGAGAGAGGTGAATCACGTTCTGTCTTGGGCAGAACACAACGTCCCTTGCCTATCGTCAATTTTCATTCTCGGGATAGAGAATTGGCAGGCGGACTATTGAGTCACCAACAATTATTTCCAGGAGAGTGGTCTGTTCACCCCAACATCTTTCTTGCGATATGTCAGAGATGGGGTATTCCGGACGTGGACCTGTTTGTGTCCAGATTCAACAACAAGGTCGACAACTTTGTGTCAAGGACAAGGGATCTTCCCATGGGATCAGTTTTCTCTGATCTATGCATTTCCTCCAGTTCTGCTATTTCCGCGTCTTCTTCGCAGGTTCAGGCAGAAACAAAAGGAAGTGATTCTCGTGGCCCAGAAGGCCTTAGTTCGCCGAGATCATAAGGATGGCAGTAGGAGTTCCCTGGACTCTGCCAATACGGCCAGACCTTCTTTCGCAGGGTCCGGTATTCCATCCTACCTTACAGACACTAAATTTGACAGTCTGGCTATTGAGACCCACATTCTAAGGGATCGCTACGGGATCGTGGGTTATCTCCTTCAGTCATATCTACCTTGATTAATGCCAGGTAGGGATGAGCCGAACACCCCCCTGTTCGGTTCGCACCAGAACCTGCGAACAGACCTAAACTTCGTGTGAACTTTAGAGCCCTATTAAAGTCTATGGGACTCGAACCTTCACAATCTAAAGTGCTAATTTTAAAGGCTAATATGCAAGTTACTGTCCTAAAAAGTGTTTGGGGACCTGTGTCCTGCCCCAGGGGACATGGATCAATGCAAAAAAAAAAAGTTTTAAAAACTGCAGTTTTTTCAGGAGCAGTGATTTCAATAATGATTAAAGTGAAACAATAAAAGTGAAATTTTCCTTTAAATGTGGTACCTGGGGGGTGTCTATAGTATGCCTGTGAAGGGGCGCATGTTTCCCGTGCTTAGAACTGTCCCTGCACAAAGTGTCATTTGTGCAGGAAAAAAAGTCTTTTAAAATCACTTGCGGCTATATTGTCAGCTCCCTGTAATACAGAGAACACTTAATGAGTGTTCTCTGTATTAGCCGACAATTCATTCATTCATTGCTAAAAAAAAATAAAAAAGCGTGGCGGTTCCCCTAAATTCAATTACCAGGCCCTTCAGGTCTGCTATGGATATTAAGGGGAACCCCGTGTCAAAAAAAAAAAAAAATTGACGTGGGGGTCCCCCTAAATATCCTTACCGGACCCTTCAGGTCTGGTATGGATATTAAGGGGAACCCCGCATCAAATTTAAAAAAAAATTTGACGTGGGGGTCCCCCTAAAAATCCATACCAGACCCTTTATCTGAGCACGCAACCTGGCAGGCCGCAGGAAAAGAGGGGGGACGAGAGAGTGGCCCCCCTCCCTCCTGAACCATACCAGGCCACATGCCCTCAACATTGGGAGGATGCTTTGGGGGTCTGTGACCCCTCAAAGCACCATGTCCCCATGTTGATGGGGACAAGGGCCTCATCCCCACAACCCTGAGCGGTGGTTGTGGGGGTCTGCGGGCGGGGGGCTTATCAGAATCTGGAAGCCCCCTTTAACAAGGGGACCCCCAGATCCCGGCCCCCCCTGTTTGAAATGGTAAGGGGGTACAAAAGTACCCCTACCATTTCACAAAGAAAGTGTAAAAATAGTTAAATAAGACAAACACACTTTTGAAAAATTCCTTTATTAAAAATAAAAAAAATAAAAAAAAAGATTCCAGCAGGGCTAATCCACTCTTGCTATCCAGCGACGGATCTCCGGGGTCCAGCTATGGATGATCATATCCAGCGACGGGGGATCTCTCAGTCCAGCGCTGTCCATACATCCGTATTCTGTCTCCACTGCGGAGACACTGCGGGGATCCCAGCGCTGACGTTTCTTATATTAGGAGGGCGGGGCCACCCGCCACCTGACCCCGCCCCCTCTGACGCTGGTGAGGGAAGCCAGGGGTTCCCCAGTGACGTATGGGTGACCCCGCCCCCTCTGATGTAACGGAAACCTGCGTTACATCAGAGGGGATATTGGATATTTAGGGGGACCCCCACGTCAATTTTTTTTTTTTATTTGACACGGGTTCGACTTAATATCCATATCAGACCTGAAGGGCCTGGTAATTGAATTTAGGGGAACCCTCACGCTTTTTTTTTTTTTAATCAATGAATGAATGAATTGTCGGCTAATACAGAGAACACTCATTGAGTGTTCTCTGTATTACGGGAGCCGACAATATAGCCCCAAGTGATTTTAAAAGACTTTTTTTCCTGCACAAATGACACTTTGTGCAGGGACAGTTCTAAGCACAGGAAACATGTGTCCCTTCACAGGCATACTATAGACACCCCCCAGGTACCACATTTAAAGGAATATTATACTTTTATTGTTTCACTTTAATCATTATTAAAATCACTGCTCCTGAAAAAACGGCCGTTTTTAAAACTTTTTTTTGCATTGATCCATGTCCCCTGGGGCAGGACCCAGGTCCCCAAACACTTTTTAGGACAGTAACCTGCATATTACCCTTTAAAATTAGCACTTTAGATTTATCCCATAGACTTGTATAGGGTGTTTCGGCTTTTCGAATTTGCCGCGAACAGCCCAAATTGTTCACTGTTCGCTGAACAGGCGAACAGGCAATGTTCGAGTCGAACATGAGTTCGACTCGAACTCGAAGCTCATCCCTAATGCCAGGAAGCCAGTTTCCCGGATCATTTTACTATATGAGCCAAAGCATCTGGAAGGCATATGTTGCCTGGTGCAGATCCAAGGGTTGGCACCGCAGGAAATATGTTATAGGTAGAATTCTTGATTTCCTACAGATGGGATTAGAGATGAATCTGGCCTTGAATACCATCAAGGGCCAGATCTCGGCCTTGTCAGTATTTTTTCAGCGGCCTTTAGCTTCTCACTCTTTAGTGCGTAGCTTTGTGCAGGGGGTAACACGGATCAGTCCTCCTATCAGGACACCCCTAAAGCCTTGGGATTTGAATTTGGTCTTGTCAGCTTTGCAAAAGCAGCCATTTGAACCCTTATGGGAAATTCCCTTGGTTCTGTTGACCAGAAAGATAGTCTTTCTGGTTTCCATTTCTTCTGCTAGAAGAGTTTCTGAACTAGCGGCTCTATCTTGTAAGGAGCCATATCTGATTATGCATAAGAATAAGGTTTTTTATGCCCTCATCCTGAATTCCTGCCAAAGGTAGTGACAGGATATTGTTCTTCCCAGAGCCTCAATCTTGGAAAAAGAGGTTGCCACTTTTCCTTGATGTAGTAAGGGAGGTCAGAGTGTATTTAAAGGCAACCGCTCAAGTTCGTGAGACAGATATTTTGCTTATTCTGCTGGATGGTCCAAGGAAAGGACAGGCAGCATCTAGATCCACTGTTGCCAAGTGGATTTGTCAAGTCATTGTGCAAGCTTATGGTTTAAAGAGGAAGATTCAAAAAACACAGGAAGTTTCCCCACGGTTTTTTTTTAGCAGCAGAGAATTTGTATAAAAATGGTAGATGTAAAAAATAATTTATTTAACAGACAATAATAAATCATCCATATAGGTAGTGTGACACAAAAACAAACATGGAACATCACTTATAGCAAAAAACACTCTATGTACAAGCATGGTTTGCCAATTGTATTTGAAACATCTGTATCCACATGAAACACCCCGATGCATTTCCACCCTTGCGATTTCCGGTCTCTTCAGAGGGATTTATATTCTAGGAAAATTACAAAATATCTAATTAAAGACTTTGGACAATATAAAAAATATATATAGGTATAGCATTTCAAATTGAGCAAAATTATATCTCCATACACATAGAGGTATAGTTACCAATGGGTGGATGAAGACATGAGGATGTATTGCACAAACCAACATTGCAGGATTGTAGCTGTCCAGTGATCCCATCGCTGCCGCATGTCCCCCCGCGTACTCTGGGTGGGTGCATAGTCCACTGAGCTTGCAGGGGGCCATGTTCTGGGAACCAGAGAGGAGGATGGGGGGTAAAACACCTGCAGATGGACATGCAAAAACTTTTTGTAAGTCGTCATTAAATGATGTTGGAGGGAGTATATAGAAGTGCTTGGCAGCAATAGGCTTATTGTTACTTGGTCATTAATGGATTCATATTATAGAAAAATTAAGTTAGTTATACATAATATGGCGTAGATTATTCGTTGGTTGAATTTATTATAAGAGGGATTAGCTAACGGTGAAAAGAAGGTGGGTGAGGAATGGGGTGTGGTTATGTGATTAGTGAAGTGAAAGTGTATAATGATGTGGGGTAGACTGATGATGGGACAATAGAGGTGTGAAAGTGAAAACAAAAAAGCTGCTAAAAACGAATAAACAAATATTAGAAGTGTAAAAGTGAAAAGTGTGGGCAACTAAAGAGTGGATATGAGTGTGGAGAGCCTAAATTGATGGGGGGATATATATATGTGTGTGTGTGTGTGTGTGTGTGTGTGTGTGTGTGGAGTGAAAAGGGCAGGGGGATGATAAAGTGAGATGGATTACGGTGCCAAACATAAGTGATATGACACTGAATACTATATACATAGTAAGAGGGTAAGACTAAGGTTATATTACAAAAGGATAATATTGTATAGGTTAAATAGAAATGTTAGAAAATGAAAATAGATGGGTGTCACATAAGTACAAAGATTACCCAGTCAAAAGCATTCCAAAAGCTGCACTTACCAAGCACTCCATCAGTCTTGTATGACATCATTACCAGGGAACACCTCAGGATCTCCTGGGAGCTGTGGGGTTTTAAAGTGTCTGCATGATTTGTCCATTGTCTGCAGGTGTCGGGCCCCACCCAATACACCCTCCAACAGGTCTGCGGCACCAAAATGGCATCGTCCGCGTGGTCCCCTCGGCGTTCCGGAAGGCATGAGCCCTGGTTTAAGCCATCGCCGGCACAGAGAAGGCCCCCCACAGTGGCCCAAAAAGAACTCAACTGTAGGAAAAGAAGCATTGGTGAGAATCGCAGATGATAGCTGCGTCTCCCCACCGTGCCGGGAAGCGGGGCAGAAAAGAGGCATCCACCCAGTGCCGCGAGGCTGAACACAGCAGCCTGCACCAGGGGGATGGACAAAATAGAACACTGCAATGCATGCAAAGTAATAAAAATAAAATGATTTACAAATAATCATATGTTATATAGAGGTGTATTGTTGGTTGAAGGAACCAAAGGCATGTACAGTGCCATCAATTAAATAAGAAAAGTGTGGGGGGGGGGGAGAAGGTAGCTTTTTGCACCCCAAGAAAAAGGATATACTCTTACGTTCAAACAGTGATTCCACCTGTTTGAGCCAAATGCAGGTGCCTTTCATTATAGGCTTTGTCTACGTCCCTTTGTCACCTCAAGGGTGACTGAAGGAAAATACCTGCATTTAAATTTTTTTAAAAATTGGCGATATGCTTTGGCTCATATCAGGGCTCACATGTGTTAGAGGGGGGAAGAACGGGTGTTTAGCCACCCAATTGGGATATATAAAAAGGAAAAACACAATAAGGGAGCCCCCAAAGCTGCATAACCCAAAAGTATACAAAAAACACAGGGAGTTTCCCCAGGGTTTTTTTAGCAGCAGAGAATTTTTATAAAAAGGGTTGATGTTAAAATCATCTATCATAAATAATAATTTATTTAACAGACAATAATTTCAAATGAACAATGATAAATCATCCATATAGGTAGTGCGACACAAAAGCAAACATGGAAGATTCCTCCTTTTCAGATTAAGGCACACTCTACCAGGGCGATTAGTACCTCCCTGGGCAGTGCATCATCAGGCCTCTGTGGCTCAGATTTGTAAAGCTGCGACATGGTCTTCAGTTCATACATTTACCAGATTTTATCAAATCGATGTTAAGGGTCAGGAGGATTCTGCCTTTGGGCGCAGCGTACTGTGGACTGCAGTATAAGTCTCCTGACTTCCTTTTTTTGTTGTCTCCCCCCCTTCAGTTGCCATTGCTATGGGACATCCCACGTAGTACTACGGGTCTGTGTCCCCTGATGTAAGAAAAGAAAATAGGATTTTTACAACAGCTTACCTGTAAAATCCTTTTCTTTGATGTACATCAGGGGACACAGAGGTCCCTCCCTTCTTCTCCTTATACACTTTGATTGCTTGACTACAAAACTGAGGACTCCCAGTAGTGAGAGGGGTTATATGGGGGAAGTCCACACCTTATGGGGCGTGCCAGTGTCCAGCACCTGATACGCCAATATAACCCACGTAGTAAGTACTATGGCTCTGTGTTCCCTGATGTACATTAAAGAAAATGATTTTACAGGTAAGCCGTTATAAAAATCCTATTTTTTTTTTTAATTGTCGCTCTTCTTTTTTTTGTTTTTTTGTTTGCTAGAAAATTACTTCGAACCCCCAAACAGTATTTTTTTTTCAGACACCCTAGAGAAAATTTGATTTTGTCTGACGGATTTTGTCCGAAACTGTTGCATACACACGGTCGGACAAAGTTGTCGGAAACAGAACGTGATGATGTTATTTCGTTACAACGGGACTACGTTCACGCTAGTAGGCAATAGCTTTGGTGTAGGAATTTGATCTGAGCATGCGTGGCACTTTGTCCAATCGGAATTCTGTACACATGATCGGAGTATGTCCGTTCGGAGCATTTTGTCGGAAAATTTTAACAACAAGTTGGAAAACTTGGTCCGTCGGATACTCCAATGGAAACAGTCCGATGGAGACCACACACAGTCGGAATATCCGACAAAATGGTCCGATCGGACACATTCCGTTGGAGTCTCCGACCATGTGTACAAGGGCTAATACTTTATGTCACACTGTATTTGCGTAGCGGTCTTACAAGCGCATTAAAAAAAAAAAAAAAGTTTTTTGACTTAAAAAAATGAGACAACAGTAAAGTTAGCCCAATTATTTTTTTATATTGTGAAAGGTAATGTTATGCCAACTAAATTGATACCCAACATGTCATGCTTCAAAATTGCGCTGGCTCATGGAATTGCAACAAACGTTGACCCTTAAAAATCTCCATAGGCTATGTTTAAATTTTTTTAAAGGTTACCAGTTATGAGTTACAGAAGTGGTCTAGTGCTAGAATTATTGCTCTCGCTCTAACGATTGCGGTGATACCTCACATGTGGTTTGAACACAGTGTTCATATGCGGGAGCGACTTACGTATACGTTAGCTTCTGCCCGCAAAGTTAGCGGTACAAGGGCCCTTTAAATTTTATTTTATTTTTAGACTGTTCTTTTACAAAAAATATTTTTGGGTCACTTTTCTTCCTATTACAAGAAATGTAAACTTCACTTGTAATTGAAAAAAAGCATGACAGAACCACTTAAATGTGAGACCTGGGGTCAAATAGACCTCAGATCTCACATTTACACTTAAATGCAATAAAAATAATTAAATGTAATTTTTTATTTTTTGCAAAAATAAAAAAAATTTACCCTTTAAGACCACTGGGCAAAAGTGGCGTTTCACGTTGCTTCCCCCATCCAATATAATGGAGCCCTGCAGGGGCCATCTTTTCCTCACTCAGCTCCAGGCCTTTCAGGGGAGAGGACGCGATCGTCTCTGCTGCTACTGACGGCTCCGGTAAGCAGAGGAGACGACCAGAGCGCCCCCAGATAAAAGTGATCTTGCGTGAATCCGCCGCAGAGACCACTTTTATCTTAAAGAGAACTGCCCGCTGTTGCTGAAAATACCCGGGTTATGGCAGCTGTCAAAGTAACAACGTACAATGGCGGCGGTTTGCAGTAAGTGGTTAAAAAAGCACCTTTTCAGCACCAGCAGATTCTCATTCTCCCTCTTGACTGTGTAAGAAAGCCATGGGATTGTGGGTAAACCTTAAATCCATAAACCCATATTTTTTTCTTGTAGTTAAGAGGGCTGGGCTGGAAGGGAGAATTTGTTCTATAGACAGATGCCCCTTCTATTACACTGCAGTGAGAGGCGTGCCTCCACTGCAGCATGGATCAATAGTGCTTTACCATTGGTCCAAGGCTCCAAGCTGTCCATTGAGCTCAGTGCCTTTGGCAGGAAGTCATCCTCTCAGTCTTCTGCAAACAGAGTGTGCCAGCTTGTATTTAAACTGGCCGCACTGTATGTAGCTTCTGACAGGCTGTGCAAGGAGCCCCATAGCTCCAGAACCAAATGTGGCAGTGGAAAGGGGGGGGGGGAGTGCGAACAAGAGGAGCTTCCCTCTTTTGGGTGGAACTTCACTTTTACCACTTGCCCTCTGGCAAATGTACCCCCCTTCTGAGGCACTCTGATCGCATTTCAGAGTTCCAGGAGCCTCTCTGAAATGCGATCTGAGCATGGGTCACTTTTGAAAGGAGCAGCAGTACTAAAAAAAACAAAAAAAAAAAAACAGTTCTGATTGTATACAATGTAGGGGTTGATTAAAGAGGAGGACAAATTTAATTTACAAATACTGTAGCTGCTGAGCTTTAATATACCTGTCCAGGGATCCAGTGATGTCAGTACTCCAAGCAGATTGTTCAGTAAGCTTCAGGTGCAAGCGCTGGCATGGATCAACCAGGTGTTACAGGGGGCAAAATTACACAGCATTATCACTGTGCTGTTATTCATGCTTTAAAGGAGCAGGATCCATTTTTTTTTTAAGGTTAATAAACGCTTTAACCACTTGGCACCTACTGGGCACTTTCACCCCCTTTCTGCCCAAACCACTTTTCAGCTTTCAGTGCTGTCACACTTTGTATGACAATTGCGCAGTCATGCAACACTGCACCCAAACATACATTTTTATCTTTTTTTTGCGACAGATAGAGCTTTCTTTTGGTGGTATTTTTATGTTTTGCTAAACATACGAGAAAAAAAATGGAAAATTAAAAAAAAGAGAGAGTTTTCTTAGATTCTGTTATAAAATTTTGTAAGTTCATTTTCTCCTTCACATATGTGTGCTGATGAGGCTACACTGATGGGCTTCACTGTTAGGTGCCACTTGTGGGCACTGAAGGGGCAGCACTGATGAGGAGGCGCTGATAAGTCTGCACTGATATGTAGGTGGCACTGATTGGCAGCACTGGTGGGCACTGATTGGCAGCACAGATGGGCACTTATTGGCAGCACTGGTGGGCACTGTTGGGGCTGCGCTGATTATCAGGGCACTGATGATCAGTGCCCTGATTATCAGTGTAAATGTCCCCATGTGAATTTTCCAGTTATCGGCTCTAGCGTGTAAGGAGAGGAATGCTGATAACTAGTGATGGACGAACTTCCGACGGGACGTTTCGCGAACGCGAAATGCGAACGGACCCAAACGTTCGCGAAACCGACCGTTCGCCGCGGGCCCCATTGACTTCAATGGGAGGCGAACTTTGCAAACCTTCATGTCGAATTTGCGGCCACGTGGTAATTATTAGGGGGTAAAACGTAGTCCCACCATCTGGACAATGACATAATACATGTATGAGGTGAATTTGGGATCGATAACTACAAGCATTTTTATTTTATTTGGGAAATTGTTCTAACAATTCAGGACTATGGAGCTAATGAAGGCAATGGAGGAGAGGGAAGGTCAGGGACCAGGGTAGGCAAAGAAGAGGGTGCAGGAGATGATCACCAGCAGCGTGACATACCGGAATGACACATGCACCGTGATAGAGGCATCTGACAGCAGCACCGTAATACAGAGCACTGACAGCAGCACCGTGACATACAGCGCTGACAGCAGCACCGTGACATACAGCGCTGACAGCAGCACCGTGACATACAGCGCTGACAGCAGCACCGTGACATACAGCGCTGACAGCAGCACCGTGACATACAGCGCTGACAGCAGCACCGTGACATACAGCGCTGACAGCAGCACCGTGACATACAGCGCTGACAGCAGCACCGTGACATACAGCGCTGACAGCAGCACCGTGACATACAGCGCTGACAGCAGCACCGTGACATACAGCGCTGACAGCAGCACCGTGACATACAGCGCTGACAGCAGCACCGTGACATACAGCACTGACAGCAGCACCGTAAGCAGCCCCAGGAGGAAGTCAGCACAGCACAGGGATGGTGTGATCCCCTCATAATAAGAACCCCCAGGAGGAAGTCAGCACAGCACAGGGATAGTGTGATCCCTTCATAATAAGAACCCCCAGGAGGAAGTCAGCACAGCACAGGGATATCATAAGCAGCCCCAGTAGAAATATGACACCGCTCAACCTCTTCAAAGAGGAGGGTAGGGGCATATAGTACGGTGTGCTTTTTTGGGTCAAGGAAGTGAGCCAAATGAATTAAGAAGGTCTGTGTGCTTGATTAAAAAAATAGTTTATAGACATATACATGGTCTACTGGTCACATGTGTTGAATTCCTCCGAGATCCATGCCTCATTCATTTTTAGAAATGTGAGGTAGTTAACACTGTGGTGAGCTAGGCGAGTACGCTTATCGGTCACAATCCCCCCTGCTGCGCTGAACGTCCTTTCGGACAGGACACTGGATGAGGGGCAAGCCAACAGTTCGATTGCAAATTGGGCAAGCTCTGGCCAGAGGTCAAGCCTGCCCACCCAGTAGTCTAGGGGTTCATCACTCCTCAGAGCGTCCACATCGGCCGTTAACCCAATGTAGTCGGACACCTGACGGTCTAGGCGTTCCCTGATGCTGGATCCGGATGACACCTGTCGATGGGTCGGCTGAAAGAATGACCTCATATCCGAAGTCACCAACACATCTTCAAACCGGCCTCTTCTTGCAGGCGCTGTTGGATTGGTACCCGCAAATCCTTCTCTGGGAGTGGGAATTGCTCCTCTGCCAGCGCACGCAAAAGCAGAATGCAGCATTTCTCGAAGCAAGGCCTGGAAGTGCTGCATTCTGACAGCCCTCTGCGACGGCGGTAACATTTCCGCCATTTTGTGTTTGTACCGGGGGTCTAAGTACGTTGCCACCCAGTACTGGTCCTTGACCCTCATGCTTTTTATACGGGGGTCCCTATTAAAACACTGGAGCATGAAGGCCCCCATTTGCACTAAAGTGGAAGCGGTGTGGTGGCCTGGCTCCTGCTCATCATCCAGGATAATGTCGTCCTCTTCATTCTCCTCTCCCCATCCTCGCACAACAGGGATCCCAGAAAGGTTTAAAGCATGCTCTTCTTGCTCCTGCTCATCCGCCCCGGCACCATCCTCCTCTGACTCCTCATCAGACTCCTGTTGTTGACTTGTCTCAGATAGAGTAGCCCCCCCTGGGAATTCATCCAGCATTGCGACTTCCTCATCTTCCCGCTCCTGCTCCTCCACAGCCTGATCAATGACACGACGCAATGCACGCTCCAGAAAGAAGGCATAAGGTACCATGTCACTGATGGCGCCATGGCTGCGACTGACCAGTTTGGTGATCTCCTCAAATGGCCGCAGAAGTCTGCATGTGTCGCGCATGAGCAGCCACTGGCGCGGTGAAAAAAAACCCAGCTCCCCAGAACCGTTTCTTTCGCAGAGTTCATACAGGTAGACGTTAACTGCACGTTTCTGCTGGAGCAGCCTATCAAGCATATAGAAGGTTGAGTTCCATCGCGTCGGGCAATCGCAAATAAGACGTCTGACCGGCAGATGGTGTCGCCGCTGAATGTCAGCAAGGCGAGCCATGGCCGTGTAAGATCTTCTGAAATGGGCCGAGATTTTCCTTGCCTGCCGCAAGATGTCCTGGACCCCAGGGTATTTGACAAGGAATCGCTGCACGACCAAGTTTAAGACGTGTGCCATGCACGGCACGTGCGTGATTTTGCCCTGTTTCAATGCGCTAAGCAGATTGGCACCGTTGTCACACACCACTTTACCAACTGTCAAATTGAGCGGTGTTAGCCACTCATCTGCCTGTGAACGCAAAGCTGAAAGGAGTGCCGGGCCAGTGTGGCTCTTTGCTTCCAGGCACAACAGACGCAGCACGGCATGGCAACGTCTCACCTGGCATGTGGAATAGGTTCTGGGGAGCTTGGGCGGTGCAGTGGAAGAGACGCTAGCAGCGGAAAAGGAGGAGGCAGCTGAGGAGGAGAGGGAGGAGGATGGAGTAGGAGGAGGAGAAGAAGAGTCAGGCCTGCATGCAATCCGTGGCGGTAAAACCAAATCTACACGGGTGCCACGGGTTACATGCTTGACGGCCGTCAGAAGGTTCACCCAGTGGGCAGTAAAACTGATATACCTTCCCTGCCCGTGTTTGCTAGACCACGTGTCTGTGGTCAGATGTATCTTGGCACCGACACTGTGTGCCAGAGATACATTCACTTGCCGCTGAACATGGCCATATAGCTCTGGGATGCCCTTCTCTGAGAAATACTTCCTTCCTGGGACCTTCCATTGTGGTGTTCCAATGGCCACAAATTTGCGAAAGGCCTCCGAGTCCACCAGTTTATATGGCAGTAGTTGGCGGGCTATGAGTTCTGACAAGCCAGCCGCCAACCGTTGGGCAAGAGGGTTATCCGGCATCATCATTTTTTTACGCTCAAACATTAGGCCCACGGAAGCCTGCCTTTTTGCAGAAAAATGTGAGCTTGGCGTGATGGAAGGTGGAGTGGAGGACAATTGTGAGGAGAGAGGAGAAGGAGAAGTAGAAGACGAGGCTGGACGGTGAGAGCCTGCAGTGTGGCTTTGTGTGTTCCGTTGCTCCCACTGGGCTCGGTGATGGCTGCTCATGTGCCTTCTTAAGGCGGTCGTCCCTAGGTGAGTATTGGGCTTACCGCGACTAACGCGTTGACTGCAAAGATTGCAGATGGCAACGCTATTGTCAGCAGCGGACACGTTAAAAAAAGCCCACACTGCGGAGCCATGTGCCGGTGTCCTGGGAGCGCCAGATGTGACCGTACATGGTCGATGACTCGCTCCTGATACATTTGCAGTCTGCTTTGTCCCTGCTGTGCAATGTAAGTCATTGCTGCTTCTCCTCCCTATCTGCTGGTCCATATCTCCCTCTGAACTCCCCTCCTCTTCCTCTCTTGTGGGCACCCACGTGACATCACTAGACACGTCATCATCAACGTCACCTTCCCCACCGCTATAAGTAGAGATCTCGGAGTAGGCAGCAACACCGGGGACCAACCTCCTCCTTGGGCTGATCTGGGTACTGGCGTCAGACTGCTGAGTAGCGCTTGTTGCTACCTCCTCTTCCTGATCCAATACCAAGAGTGGCTGCGCATCAGAAATGTCCTCTTGATATGGATCGGAAAATAATTCCAGTGACTCAAGCGGAAGGTATGTGGTGGTGGTGGTGGTGGTCGTGTTGTTGGTGGTAGTGTCTTTGGGGGTGCACATAGCAGAGAGTGAAGAAGAGGGTGCAGATCGAGAGGATGAGGAGGGTGCAGAAGAGTAAGGCTGAGCGAGCCACTCAACCAAGTCTGGTGCATCCTTTAAAGTAATTGAACGCACCTTCTGCAACTTCCCACTTTGGCTCAAGCCTGTTGCTCCTGCCCTACCCCTACCACCCCTGCGGAAGGGCCTGCCTCTTCCTCTGCATGTCATTTTTTAAATGACCCTGTGACAAAACTCTTAGTCCCTATACCGCTGAAGGACTGCTGCAGTATAGGTGAGCGGTCAGCAGTGGTGCACGTCAACCCTATCTATTGTGGACCTATAGCGGTCCTTACAGAACAGCAGACTGTACCGCACTCAAGCCTATGTACCGTAGCACCCTATACCAAGTTACCAGTCCTTATAAGAACTTTTGTGGACCAAGCAGGTTGTGTATTAGTGTTTAGCAGACTGTACGTCAGTCCCTATACCGCTGAAGGACTGCTGCAGTATAGGGCAGCGGTCAGCAGTGGTGCACGTCAACCCTATCTATTGTGGACCGATAGCGGTCCTTACAGAACAGCAGACTGTACCGCACTCAAGCCTATGTACCGTAGCACCCTATACCAAGTTACCAGTCCTTATAAGAACTTTTGTGGAACAAGCAGGTTGTGTGTTAGTGATTAGCAGACTGTACGTCAGTCCCTATACCGCTGAAGGACTGCTGCAGTATAGGTGAGCGGTCAGCAGTGGTGCACGTCAACCCTATCTATTGTGGACCGATAGCGGTCCTTACAGAACAGCAGACTGTACCGCACTCAAGCCTATGTACCGTAGCACCCTATACCAAGTTACCAGTCCTTATAAGAACTTTTGTGGACCAAGCAGGTTGTGTATTAGTGTTTAGCAGACTGTACGTCAGTCCCTATACCGCTGAAGGACTGCTGCAGTATAGGGCAGCGGTCAGCAGTGGTGCACGTCAACCCTATCTATTGTGGACCGATAGCGGTCCTTACAGAACAGCAGACTGTACCGCACTCAAGCCTATGTACCGTAGCACCCTATACCAAGTTACCAGTCCTTATAAGAACTTTTGTGGAACAAGCAGGTTGTGTGTTAGTGATTAGCAGACTGTACGTCAGTCCCTATACCGCTGAAGGACTGCTGCAGTATAGGGCAGCGGTCAGCAGTGGTGCACGTCAACCCTATCTATTGTGGACCGATAGCGGTCCTTACAGAACAGCAGACTGTACCGCACTCAAGCCTATGTACCGTAGCACCCTATACCAAGTTACCAGTCCTTATAAGAACTTTTGTGGAACAAGCAGGTTGTGTGTTAGTGATTAGCAGACTGTACGTCAGTCCCTATACCGCTGAAGGACTGCTGCAGTATAGGGCAGCGGTCAGCAGTGGTGCACGTCAACCCTATCTATTGTGGACCGATAGCGGTCCTTACAGAACAGCAGACTGTACCGCACTCAAGCCTATGTACCGTAGCACCCTATACCAAGTTACCAGTCCTTATAAGAACTTTTGTGGAACAAGCAGGTTGTGTGTTAGTGATTAGCAGACTGTACGTCAGTCCCTATACCGCTGAAGGACTGCTGCAGTATAGGGCAGCGGTCAGCAGTGGTGCACGTCAACCCTATCTATTGTGGACCGATAGCGGTCCTTACAGAACAGCAGACTGTACCGCACTCAAGCCTATGTACCGTAGCACCCTATACCAAGTTACCAGTCCTTATAAGAACTTTTGTGGAACAAGCAGGTTGTGTGTTAGTGATTAGCAGACTGTACGTCAGTCCCTATACCGCTGAAGGACTGCTGCAGTATAGGGCAGCGGTCAGCAGTGGTGCACGTCAACCCTATCTATTGTGGACCGATAGCGGTCCTTACAGAACAGCAGACTGTACCGCACTCAAGCCTATGTACCGTAGCACCCTATACCAAGTTACCAGTCCTTATAAGAACTTTTGTGGAACAAGCAGGTTGTGTGTTAGTGATTAGCAGACTGTACGTCAGTCCCTATACCGCTGAAGGACTGCTGCAGTATAGGTGAGCGGTCAGCAGTGGTGCACGTCAACCCTATCTATTGTGGACCGATAGCGGTCCTTACAGAACAGCAGACTGTACCGCACTCAAGCCTATGTACCGTAGCACCCTATACCAAGTTACCAGTCCTTATAAGAACTTTTGTGGACCAAGCAGGTTGTGTATTAGTGTTTAGCAGACTGTACGTCAGTCCCTATACCGCTGAAGGACTGCTGCAGTATAGGGCAGCGGTCAGCAGTGGTGCACGTCAACCCTATCTATTGTGGACCGATAGCGGTCCTTACAGAACAGCAGACTGTACCGCACTCAAGCCTATGTACCGTAGCACCCTATACCAAGTTACCAGTCCTTATAAGAACTTTTGTGGAACAAGCAGGTTGTGTGTTAGTGATTAGCAGACTGTACGTCAGTCCCTATACCGCTGAAGGACTGCTGCAGTATAGGGCAGCGGTCAGCAGTGGTGCACGTCAACCCTATCTATTGTGGACCGATAGCGGTCCTTACAGAACAGCAGACTGTACCGCACTCAAGCCTATGTACCGTAGCACCCTATACCAAGTTACCAGTCCTTATAAGAACTTTTGTGGAACAAGCAGGTTGTGTGTTAGTGATTAGCAGACTGTACGTCAGTCCCTATACCGCTGAAGGACTGCTGCAGTATAGGGCAGCGGTCAGCAGTGGTGCACGTCAACCCTATCTATTGTGGACCGATAGCGGTCCTTACAGAACAGCAGACTGTACCGCACTCAAGCCTATGTACCGTAGCACCCTATACCAAGTTACCAGTCCTTATAAGAACTTTTGTGGACCAAGCAGGTTGTGTATTAGTGTTTAGCAGACTGTACGTCAGTCCCTATACCGCTGAAGGACTGCTGCAGTATAGGTGAGCGGTCAGCAGTGGTGCACGTCAACCCTATCTATTGTGGACCGATAGCGGTCCTTACAGAACAGCAGACTGTACCGCACTCAAGCCTATGTACCGTAGCACCCTATACCAAGTTACCAGTCCTTATAAGAACTTTTGTGGACCAAGCAGGTTGTGTATTAGTGTTTAGCAGACTGTACGTCAGTCCCTATACCGCTGAAGGACTGCTGCAGTATAGGTGAGCGGTCAGCAGTGGTGCACGTCAACCCTATCTATTGTGGACCGATAGCGGTCCTTACAGAACAGCAGACTGTACCGCACTCAAGCCTATGTACCGTAGCACCCTATACCAAGTTACCAGTCCTTATAAGAACTTTTGTGGACCAAGCAGGTTGTGTATTAGTGTTTAGCAGACTGTACGTCAGTCCCTATACCGCTGAAGGACTGCTGCAGTATAGGGCAGCGGTCAGCAGTGGTGCACGTCAACCCTATCTATTGTGGACCGATAGCGGTCCTTACAGAACAGCAGACTGTACCGCACTCAAGCCTATGTACCGTAGCACCCTATACCAAGTTACCAGTCCTTATAAGAACTTTTGTGGAACAAGCAGGTTGTGTGTTAGTGATTAGCAGACTGTACGTCAGTCCCTATACCGCTGAAGGACTGCTGCAGTATAGGGCAGCGGTCAGCAGTGGTGCACGTCAACCCTATCTATTGTGGACCGATAGCGGTCCTTACAGAACAGCAGACTGTACCGCACTCAAGCCTATGTACCGTAGCACCCTATACCAAGTTACCAGTCCTTATAAGAACTTTTGTGGAACAAGTGAGTTGTGAATGTTTAGCAGACTGCAGCAGAAGGGCAGCAGTCAAGTATAATATCCTTTCTATATTTGGAAGAAAGAATATTATACATGTACAAGCCTATTACTGTACCACTGATACCAGTCCTGAAAAGAACCTTTGTGGAACTAATAATAACAGCAAGTCTTTAAAATTACCCTCACTGCCTGACAACACTGCTTCCTTCCTGTCCCTATACAAATTGGCAAAAAAAGAGAACGATTAGTGGTTACTGGAACAGCTCTTTTGTGGACCTTGATAGTAACAGCTAATGATGATGATGATGATGATGATGATGAAAGACTAATCTGGCTGTCCCTGTAGCATACACCGTCCTTTCCCTTTCTCTAAACTAACAAAAGACACTCAGGCTGCTGCAAGAATCAGCAGCACAGCAAACCTATCAACACCTAACACCTATACCAGTCCTGAAAAGAACTTTTGTGTACCAAATAGCTAGTGGTTTATCTCTCCCTACTCCACACAGGAACCTGTCCCTATCGTAACAGAAGAAAGAATGTAAAATGGCCACCGGATCGGGTGTATTTATAGGTTAGGGGGAATGTACAAGTGTCCATGTGCTGTCATGTCTCAATTGGCTGTCCTGTATCACATGATAAACGTGTCACCAAAGGTTAAAGTTCTTGTATACATTAAACACGTAAGTCCGCCGCGGCGAACGACAGAAAAAGGCGTTCGAACGTGCGGACCGCGAATGTCGGAAATTCGCCGCGAAACGACCGCCGGGCGAACCGTTCGGCCATCACTACTGATAACAGGCAAATCATGTTTACATTGTGACCAGCTGTGATTGAACACAGCTGGTCACACGATAAAGAGCTGCTGTGATTGGCTATTTGCCCCAATCTGTGATGAACTGTGTCCTAATGCGATGCATGCCGCATTTACAGGAGGATGTCATGTGACGCCCTCCCGACAATGTGCAAATGATGGCTATAGCGCGGTCATGAAGAGGTTAAGGTAATTGTAAACCCTTACATATACCCAGTGAAGTGACTGGCCTCAGGTGATACACAGAGATTAACCACTTAAAGACCGCCCACTGCATATATACTCCAGCAGGGCAGCTCTATTGCGGGAAGCAACTTACCTATACATAATTTCGTGCAATAGATACTGTGGGCATGCGCGCAACCGCTGCATGGAGGGAGAGTCAATCAGCAGGCCCGGCCACCCGCGATCGCTTCTCAGAGAGGCAGAACAGGGATCTGCCTACAGTATGTAAACAAGGCAGGTCCCCATTTTGTGAGGGAAGAGATCTTCTGTTCCTTGTAAGCAGGAACATGGATCTCTGTGTTCTTCCATTCAGTCCATCCCCCACACAGTTAGAAAACAGTCCCAGGGAACAAAATTAACCCTTTGATCACCCTTGATATTAACCCCCTTCCTGCCGGTGTCATTTATACAGTAACAGTGCTTCTCAGAGAGGCAGAACAGGTATCTGCCTACAGTATGTAAACAAGGCAGGTCCCCATTTTGCGAGGGAAGACATCTTCTGTTCCTAGTAAGCAGGAACATGGATCTCTGTGTTCTTCCGGTCAGTCCATCCCCCACACAGTTAGAAAACACTCCCAGGGAACAAAATTAACCCTTTGATCACCCTTGATATTAATCCCCTTCCTGACGGTGTCATTTATACAGTAACAATGCATTTTTTTAGTACTGATTGCTGTATTGGTGTCAGATTTATCCGCCGCAATGTCACAGTCCTGCTAAAAATCACTGATTTGCTGCCATTACCAGTAAAAACAATAAAAAAAATAAAAAAAAATAATGAAAAAAGTCCATAAATCTAGCCCATCGTTTGTAGACAGGATAACTTTTGCGCAGACCAATCAATATATGCTTATTGGAGTTTTTGGATTTACCAAAAATATGTAGAAGAATACATATTGGCCTAAATTGATGAAGACATTTTTTTTTGGATATGTATTATATCAGAAAGTAAAAAATATATATATATATTTTTTCAAAACTGTTGGTCTTTTTTTGTTTATAGTGCAAAAAATCAAAACCACAGAGGTGATAAATACCACCAAAAGAAAGCTCTATTTGTGGGGAAAAAAGGATGCCAATTTTATTCGGGTACAACGTCACAAAACCGCGCAATTGTCAGTTAAAATAACACAGTGCCGTATCGCAAAAAAATGGCCTTTTCATTAAGAGGTTAAAACCTTCCGGGGCTGAAGTGGTTAAACAAATCCTCCTATGTACAATGTATCTTTATCTGTAGTCATCTCTTCTCTACATCCAAGTCCAGAATTTATAAGGCTTGCCTCAGCTGCCAGAAAAAAGGGGATGGGGAGCTGAAGTTGCACTCTTCAGAGCTCAGTGAGGAAAGCTCTGAGAGCTGATTGCATGAAAGGGACACACACCCCTTCACACAATACACAGGAACAGGTCCCTCCCCTGTGACATTTTTTCTCTTGGTGTCAGGACAACTTGTCAGAAGTGATTCATGCTGATAGCAGAGGAACAAAGCAGCAGAAATGATACTTGGTGCTCTTAATTGACACAAGTACACACTATAGACTAGAGCAGTGATGGCGAACCTTGGCACCCCAGATGTTTTGGAACTACATTTCCCATGATGCTCAACTACAATGCAAAGTGCATGGGCATCATGGGAAATGTAGTTCCAAAACATCTGGGGTGCCAAGGTTCGCCATCACTGGACTAGAGGGATATGCTTTGTCCATATTTCATGTTGGAGGTTTACAACCACCTTTAAGTGGAACTAAACCCATCAATTTAACAGTTTCAAAAAAGAGTTATATTTCCAGAATGTGTTGGGAATGTAACTGTCACATTGGATGTGCTCTCAACCAAAATGTCAAACCATCCAATTTCTGGTGTCATAACTGATTACATGTGCAGCACCCTGGCAGCTGAAGATCAAACAGAGGCCAAGATGGCAGCTTCCTTGGCTGAAAAGAGTAGGGGGGTTTAGTTCCAGTTTAAGTCCTGTAAGTTGTGAGGTGGGGCCTCCATGGATTGGACTTGTTTTTCCAGCACATTCCACAGATGCTCAATTGGATGAAGATCTGGAGAATTTGGAGGCCAAGTCAACACCTCTAAGCCCTTGTACACGTACGATCAGAGATTCCAATGGAATGTGTCCGATCGGAGCGTTTTGTCGGATATTCCGACTGTGTGTGGTCTGCATCGGACTGTTTCCGTCGGAATATCCGTCGGACAAAATTTTCCAACTTGCCGGAAATATTTTCCGACAAAATGCTCCGATCGGACATACTCCGATCATGTGTAGAGAATTCCGATCGGACAAAGTGCCACGCATGCTCAGATCAAATTCCTACATCAAAGCTATTGGCTACTAGCCTGAACGTAGTCCCATCGTAACGAAATTAAGTCATCACGTTCTGAAAGATCGTATTTTCCGACAACTTTGTCCGACCGTGTGTATGCAACAGTTTTGGACAAGATCCGACGGACAAAATCCGATGGAATCTCCGACCGTGTGTACAAGGGCTAACAAATTGTGTTCCTCAAACCGTTCTTGAACCATTTTTTGCAGTTTGGCAGGGTGCATTATCCTACTGAAAGAGGCCATGACCATCAGGGAATACCATTTCCATGAAGGTACAGCAACAATGTTTAGGTAGGTGGTACGTGTCAAGGAAACTTCCGCATGAATGGCAGGACCCAGGGTTCCCCAGCAGAACATTGCCCATCTGCTTGCCTTCTCCCCATACTGCATCGTGGTGCCATCTTTTCCCCAGGTAAACAATACACACGCACCTGGCCATCCTCGTGATGTAAAAGAAAACATGATTTATCAGACCAGGCTATCTTCTTCCATTTCTCTGTGGTCCGGTTCTGATGCTCTTGCGCCCATTGTAGACACTTTTGGCCAGTGGCGTAACTAGAACCTTCAGGTCCGATGCAAGAAACCATGAAGGGCCCCCCTGACCCCCCTAGACAGAGCCCTTTCCTCCGAGCCCGGTGGTGGAACAACAGGGCTCGGTAATACAAGTGGGTGGCTGCATATAAAGGAAGTGATTCCTCCCCCCCGCATCCCCTCCCAGTAGGCATTCAGCGGCTGCAGGAGGGAAATGGAGAGATCGGTTCCTCTATGCCATTGTTTCTGAATCTTTTTTCCAATTGAGGCACCCTTGAAGTATACCCCTAGGTGATTGGGGCTGCACTGCAAACACTCTGCAACTGTGTGCATGCAGTTGCAGCATAGTGATGATGCATTTAAGGGGTTAAAACAGGTGGTCAGGAGGCAACATATTGCATTTCTACTGGCTCTCAAATGCCTCTGAAAAGCTTTCTGAGCATGGATCGCTTTTTTTTTGAGGAACAACCTTATTTGCCGACACTATGAACAAGCAAGAAAAAAAAGCAGCATGGGGCCCAGTCGCCATTGCGACCTCAGCGACCCCTATACTTTGGCCACTGCTTTTGCTTGTGAACACGGGTCAGCATGGGCACCCTGGAAATTTTGCAGCTACTCCCATACACAACAAACTACAATGCCCATTTTTTCTGCTTTCAACACATCAACTTGAGGGTCAACATGTTCACTTGCCTAATATATCCCGCATTGATGTGTTGTTGCTTAATTCTTCATAATCAACACACGTGAATGAGCCCTAGAGTTACTACAACATCAGACAACTACAAGGAGTTTCGGTGGTAACCGTTTGAGATTGGGATACCTTAGTCACCAATCTATGTGGTTAATGAGAAAAAGAGCAGTTTCTCTTTGAAATGTGAAAAGTGTGGCCTCGGAAGTATCAGTAAAATAGCAGAGGGATTTATATCTCTTTTTCACTGCAATGGTTAGTAGAGTATATATGGGGGCCAGAAAATGACTGGGAGAACTGATATTGCATTTGTGAATTTTAGGCAAACCATTTTTTTTAGAATGCATTAAATACTAACATCTTCATGGTTTCCTTGCAGCTGTGTTTTGAATGGGCTTTCATTTTAATGCGCTGCTGTACCTGTGGGGAAATGCAGGGGAAAGGTCCATGCACCTTTCCCAAATTGCAGCCGCATGGAAACTGCATGATGCTATTAATAATTAAGAATTAATTGCACTCCAATGCGTCTGCTAGTGTGTTTTTGCTGCAGGTGCAGAAATGTGTACAATTTACACGTAGTCCTGCACCCACATAGATGTGAATCTAGCCTTAGCTAAGGGGGATAGTGCATACTATTGCCTGCCTGGCACCTATCCTGTCACAGGAGGATAGCTGGTACAACTTAGTAAGAGATCAATTAAAAGCTGTCTGTATGATTCCTTCTATTATGGGATGACAATTTTTATGAATTCCCAACTGCATGGGTAAATGAGCTTAAATCAGTGGTAGCTTAGCTATAAATGAGATGACCCCTGTTGAGAAGTTCTCTGGCAACCACTCAAAGATTCCCCTGAGCCGGAGGTATATAATAAAGTGAAAAAAACAAAACAAAAACGGATGCAAAGTCTAAAGGAAGTAGCTACAAAAATAGAAATGTAAAAGATTCTGGTAACTGTACAAATGTCTACAGTCTTCATCAGCGCAATAACTTATCAAGAGTTATGGCTTCCTGCAGGTGTCCGTCCCCCACCCCCCCCCCCCCTATTAATTTTTTGGGTTGGCTAATGTGTCTTTTTCCACTTATTTTTGGTTAACCACTTAAGGACCAGGCCTCTTTTTCAGATTTGGTGTTTTCATGTTTAAAACTGTTTTTTTTGCTAGAAAATTACTTAGAACTCCCAAACATTTTATATTGTTTTTTTTCTAACACCCTAGAGAATAAAATGGCAGTCATTGAAATACTTTTTTTTACACCGTATTTGCGCAGCGGTCTTACAAGCGCACTTTTTTTTGAAAAAATGCACTTTTTTGAATAAAAAAATAAGACAACAGTAAAATTAGCCCAATTTTTTTTTTATATTGTGAAAGATAATGGTATGCCAAGTAAATTGATACCCAACATGTCACGCTTCAAAATTGGGCCCGCTCGTGGAATGGCGTCAAACTTTTAGCCTCAAAAATCTCCATAAGCGACATTTAAAAAATTCTACAGGTTGCATTTTTTGCGTTACAGAGGAGGTCTAGGGCTAGAATTATTGCTCTCGCTCTACCGATCGCGGCGATATCTCACATGTGTGGTTTGACCACCGTTTTCATATGCGGGCGCTACTCACGTATGCGCCCGCTTCTGTGCGCAAGCTCGTCGTGACGGGGTGTTTTTAAAAAAATTTTTTTTCTTCTTATTTATTTTAATTGATTTTATTTATTTTTACACTGTTTTAAAAAAAAAAAAAATGGATCACTTTTATTCCTATTACAAGGAATGTAAACATCCCTTGTAATAGAAAAAAGCATGACAGGTCCTCTTAAATATGAGATCTGGGGTCAAAAAGTCCTCAGATCTCATATTTGGGCTAAAATGCAAAAAAAAAAAAAAAAAGAAAATCTGACATTTACAAAAAAATATACCTTTAAGAGGTATGGGCGGAAGTGACGTTTTGACGTCGCTTCCGCCCTGCTATGGTATAGAGACGAGTGGGGGCCATCTTAGCCTCACTTGTCTCTATGCCCAGCAGATGGAAGGACCCGATCGCCTCCGCCGCTACCGACGGCTCCGGTAAGCGGCGGAAGGTGCGGGAGGGGGGGGAGCACCTCTCCCGCCGCCGATAGCAGTGATCTCGCGGCGAATCCGCCGCGGAGACCACCGTTATCGTACAGAGGACCGCCGCCTGAAGAGATGGACATCTCGGTTGTGGCAGCAGCTGCTGCCGTTACCGAGATATCCCTCTTCAAAAAAATCACGTACATCCCCGGTGGGCGGTCCCCAAGTGGTTAATAGAGCCACTTTACAATATGATCTTTACTCATCTGTTTTCTATTACCAGACAGTTTATATACCAGTTTTTGCTGAGCGTTGTATATTATTGCTGCTAGACTTCCATCTGTAAGAAAGCTCTGGATAATTTCTGGATCTTCCTTCTCTTACATACATACATGCAGCAAACAGCCATAACACCCCCTCCCCCCGGTCAGCGTCAGCAACCTCCCTCCCTGGAGGACAGTCGGGACATCAAAGCCACGCACTTACACCATCTAGGAAGCAGGCAAGCAGCATGTTCCGGCAGCTTTCTTCCTCCTCCTGTGGTGTGGATCATGGCAGCTTCCGCCATGCATCCCCCTCCTCCTAGGTATTCGACTGGAACGCCTGACCTTTCAGCCAATGGGGAAACGGGTGTAAGACTTGCGCTTCTTGAATGGCGGAGAGGAGATTCAGTGTTAGAAAAGCGTATATTTATTTGCTGTTGTACCATACCTTTGCGCGCAATGCTCTGCGCCTATGGCTCTAAAACACCCCTGCCGCTGTAATTCATGCGCCCGGCATCCTGAAAGAGGCCGGACACATGAATAGGGGGTGGCCGTGGATAGATTCATGCTATGCATGAATCTATTAATCATATAGGGGGCATGGATATCCAAACAAAATAACTCGCTGCTCCAGGTACAGAGACAGGAAGCCTAATGATATCACAGGTGCCTGCCTTGGCTCGCCTCCGCATACGATCAACACTGAAGAAATGGCTGCACTCCAAGATCCATCAAAATTCTTATTTAATAATGAACATCCCAAGTGTTACAAACAGTTCAAATGGTAGACGCGTTTCACATACTAACAGGTACGCTTATTTATTAGAGGGGAAAGGACAGAGGGGGCAGCGCTCGTGCACCCTTAACTAGATGCTGACCGCCGGCCGTCAAATGGCGGCCAGGCGGCACACCTATTGTGGCAGGAGGCCGTCATATGACGGCCTCCCATTTAAACAGGGAATGCGCGCGATCGTGCGCACGCATCCCCGTTTCTTCGGTGGCGGCGTGTCACGGAGACACCGCTCGCCACCGAAGGGGGTGAACAGCCATTGGTTATGGCTGTTTACCACGTGATCGGCCGTGATGAAGTCACGGCCCATCACAGATGGTCACACCCCGACTGTGCACGGCGCATGCGCGTGATCGTGAGCACGCTGCGCGTGCACGTCGGTGGTGGCGTGTTCCCCGGGAACAATGCTCATCACCGACGCTGGTAAACAGCCATTGGCCGGCTGTTTACCCACGTGATCGGCTGTGATCCTTTCACAGCCGATCACTAAAATGGAAACAAACCGCGGTAACGAGATGTTACCGGGTTGTTCTCCTCCTCACACACCGATCGTGTGTGAGGAGGAGATTGCGGTAACATCTCGTTACCGCCTAGTGTATACCAATCACACTGATTGCCTGCCTGCCCCCCCCAATAAAGAGGACCTGTTACCACCCCTCATAGTACCTGTCAATCACAGTCCATCAGAGTACCTGTCACAGTCCATCAGAGTATTTGAGTACCTGTCACAGTCCATCAGAGTATTTGAGTACCTGTCACAGCCCATCAGAGTACCCGAGTACCTGTCCCAGCCCATCAGAGTACCCGAGTACCTGCCCCAGCCCATCAGAGTACCAAGTACCTGTCACAGCCCATCAGAGTACCCGAGTACCTGTCACAGCCCATCAGAGTACCCGAGTACCTGTCACAGTTCATCTGAGTACCCGAGTACCTGTCACGGCACATCAGAGTCACCGAGTACCTGTCACGGCCCATCAGGGTACCCGAGTACCTGTCACGGTCCATCAGGGTACCCGAGTACCTGTCACGGTCCATCAGGGTACCCCGAGTACCTGTCACAGTCCATCAGGGTACCCGAGTACTTGTCACAGTCCATTAGAGTACCGAGTACCTGTCACAGTCCATTAGAGTACCGAGTACCTGTCACAGTCCATCAGGGTACCCGAGTATCTGTCACAGCCCATCTGAGTACCCGAGTACCTGTCACAGTCCATCAGGGTACCCGAGTACCTGTCACGGTCCATTAGAGTACCGAGTACCTGTCACAGTCCATTAGAGTACCGAGTACCTGTCACAGTCCATCAGGGTACCCGAGTACCTGTCACAGCCCATCTGAGTACCCGAGTACCTGTTACAGTCCATCTGAGTACCCGAGTACCTGTCACAGTCCATCTGAGTACCAGAGTACCTGTCACAGTCCATCTGAGTACCAGAGTACCTGTCACAGTCCATCTGAGTACCCGAGTACCTGTCACAGTTCATCTGAGTACCCGAGTACCTGTCACAGTCCATATGAGTACCTGTCACCGCCCTTCAGAGTACCCAAATACCAGTCACCAAACCATCAGAGTACCTGTCACCAGACCATCAGAGTACCTGAGTACCTGTCACCAGGCCATCAGAGTACCAGAGTAACTATCTCCAGCCCATCAGAGTACCCGAGTACCTATTTGCAGCCCATGTCTCATAGAATATACGTTGGGGTGTTTGCTTTCCAAAATGGGGTCATTTTGTGGGTAATTTCACTGTCCTGGTGGTCCAGGACCTTCAAAAGTGTGATGGGTAGGAATGAAATGAGATGTGTCATTTATGCTCCTAGAACGCCTGAACGTACTACTTTAACCACTTAACAACCGCCCATTGCCGATTAACGGCATCAGGGCGGTTGTTTAACTCTGAGAGGCCGTTAATTAACGGCCTCCCAGAATTCTGCTCTCGCGCGCCCCCTGGGGCGCGCACACGAGAGCATCCGTGACCGCTGGGTCCAGTGGACCCGGCGCATCACGAATCACGGTAAACGGCCGCTCATCGCGGCCGTTTACCACGTGTTCGCTCCGTCAAATGACGGAGTGATCACTTGTAAACAAGCCGGCGTCATGTTATGACGCCGGTTCCTCCCTCCCCCTCTCTGTACCGATCGGTACAGCGGAGGGGGAAGAGATCGGTGTCAGCAGCGATGTGGGCTGCATCTGCAGTGCCCACATCGCTGCTCACCGAAAATTAACCCCTCAAATCCCTGCAAATACTCTGCATTACTCTGCAATTCCCTGCAAATACTCTGCATTACTCTGCAATTCCCTGCAAATACTCTGCATTACTCTGCAATTCCCTGCAAATACTCTGCATTACTCTGCAATTCCCTGCAAATACTCTGCATTACTCTGCAATTCCCTGCAAATACTCTGCAATTCCCTGCAAATACTCTGCAATTCCCTGCAAATACTCTGCAATGCCCTGCAAATACTCTGCATTGCCCTGCAACACTCTGCATTGCCCTGCAACACTCTGCATTGCCCTGCAACACTCCGCAATGCCCTGCAACACTCCGCAATGCCCTGCAACACTCCGCAATGCCCTGCAACACTCCGCAATGCCCTGCAACACTCTGCAATGCCCTGCAACACTCTGCAATGCCCTGCAACACTCCGCAATGCCCTGCAACACTCCGCAACGCTCTGCAGTACCCTGCAACACTCTGCAACACCCGCCAATACCCTGCAACACTCTGCAATGCTCTGCAACCCCCGCCGATACCCTGCAACACTCTGCAATGCTCTGCAACCCCCGCCGATACCCTGCAACACTCTGCAATGCTCTGCAACCCCCGCCGATACCCTGCAACACTCTGCAATGCTCTGCAACACCCGCCAATACCCTGCAACACTCTGCAATGCTCTGCAACACCCGCCAATACCCTGCAATGCTCTGCAACGCAGTACTCCATGCTCTGAGATACCCAGCCATAGTCGGTGATACCCTGCAATACCCAGCCATAGACATCTCCCGCCGCCCTCCGCCCTCCGGTGCTTCTACCGAATCGCTAATACGATCAAAGCCAGAATCTTTTTTTTTTTCAGGCTTCCCAGCTTAGAGGTGAGATGTGGGTCTTATTGACCCCACATCTCACTGTAAAGAGGACCTGTCATGCCATATTCCTATTACAAGGGATGTTTACATTCCTTGTAATAGGAATAAAAGTGATCAAAAAAATTATTTTTGGGGAAAAAAATGTCAAACTAAAATAAAGTAAAATGAACAATAAAAAAAAATGTTTTTTTTAAAGCGCCCCTGTCCCCATGTGCTCGCATGCAGAAGCGAACGCATGCGTAAGTCCCGCCCACATATGAAAACGGTGTTCAAACCACACATGTGAGGTATCGCTGCGAACGTTAGAGCAAGAGAAATAATTCTAGCCCTAGACCTCCTCTGTAACTCAAAACATATAACCAGTAAAAAAAATGTAAATCGTCGCCTATGGGGATTTTTAAGTAGCGACGTTTGCCGCCATTCCACGAGCGTGTGCAATTTTGAAGAGTGACATATTAGGTATCTATTTACTCAGCGTAACTTCATCTTTCACATTATGCAAAAATTGGGCTAACTTTACTGTGTTTTTTTTTTTTTTAAGCACAAAACAGTCTTTTTTCCAAAAAAAAGCATTCGAAAAATTACTGCGCAAATACCGTGCGAGATAAAAAGTTGCAAAGACCACCATTGTATTCTCCAGGGTGTTTGCTAAAAAAACATATATAATGTTTTGGAGTTCTATGTAATTTTCTAGCAAATAAATTATGATTTTTACATGTAGGAGAGAAATGTCAGAATTGTCCTGGGTGCTCCAGAACACCTGATGGCGCTCCATGCATGTTGGGCCTCTGTATGTGGCCACGCTGTGTAAAAGTCTCACACATGTGGTATCACCATACTCGGGAGTAATAGCAGAATGTGTTTTGGGGTGTAATTTGTGGTATGCATATGCTGTGTGTGAGAAATAACCTGATAATATGACAATTTTGTGAAAAAAAAAAAAAAGTAAAAAGAATCTTGATTTTGCAAAGAATTGTGGGAAAAAATGACAACTTCAAAAAACTCATCATGCCTCTTACTAAATACCTTGGAATGTCTTCTTTCCAAAAAGGGGTCATTTGGGGGGTATTTGTACTTTTCTGGCATGTTAGGGTCTCAAGAATTGAAATAGGCCGTCAGTCCTTCAGGTGTGATCAATTTTCAGATATTGGCACCATAGCTTGTGGACTCTATAACTTTCACAAAGACCAAATAATATCCACCAATTTGTACTTATTTTTACCAAAGATATGTAGTAGTATAAATTTTGGCCAAAATTTATGAAGAAAAAATTACTAATCTGCTAAATTTTCTAACAGAAACAAAGAAAAATTCGTTTTTTTACAGAATTTTCGGTATTTTTTCTTTTATAGCACAAAAAAAAAAAAAACCCAGCGGTGATTAAATACCACCAAAAGAAAGCTCTATTTGTGTGAAAAAAAGGACAAAAATTTCATATAGGTCCAGTGTTGCATGACTGAGTAATTGTCATTCAAAATGCGAGAGCACCGAAAGCTGAAAATTGGTCTGGTTAAGGGTGTTTAAGTGCCCAGTGGTCAAGTGGTTAATGTTCGGCCTCTCTATGTGGCCAGGCTGTGTAAAAGTCCTACACATGTAGTATCACCATACTCGGGAGGAGTAGCAGAATGTATTTTGGGGTGTAATTTTTGCTATATACATGCTATGTGTTAGAAATATCTCATAAATTGACAATTTTGTTTAAAAAAAAAATGCGTTTTAATTTTTTTCCACATATTACAAAAACTTCTGGAAAAAAATTAACCATTCAAAAGACTCATTATGCCTCACAGATTATACGTTGGGGTGTTTGCTTTCCAAAATGGGGTAATTTTATGGGAAATTCCATTGTCCTGGTACTCCAGGGCCTTCAAAAGTGTAATAGGTGGGGGCGTGGTCTCGGCATGGAAGTGTGAGGACGGGTTTTCCCTGAGCTCCCGGGCCACGGCTCCCTGACAGCCTACCCCACACAGATTACCGCACATTCGGTCTTCTCAACTCCGTTCCTCGTGCCGATTCAGCCGGCCGCCTCAACCACGGACCCGTCCAAGATGGCGACGGCGCCTGCCGCGAGGACGGAGCTCGCTATGTCGGCGCCTATCAGCAGTGAAAGCTACGAGGGAGGCAATGATATGCCCCTGTTCTCCCCGGCCAGTGACCTCTCCCCATGCCTCCCACGGTCGCTGTCACTAGCATCTCTGGGCAGCCCTGGAGGGGACATGGGAGGCTCCACGCAGTGGACTTCCAGGGACACACAGGCCTCCCATTACCAGGCCTCCACCAGAGACTCACAGCAGCTTATGGAGCAGGGCTCTGGCACTGCCACTCCCCTGTTAGAAACCCCAAGAGGCCCCTCCGCCACACTAATTAATGAACAGACATTATGGGCACTATTACAAAAGCTCCCCACTAGAGATGATCTGGACTTGCTGGCGTCCAGAATGGAGGCGGCACTTCGTGGAGAGCTTGCCTGCATCAAACAGGAGGTTTCCGATGTTTCCACGCGGGTCTCCTCAGTTGAGGCTGAGGCCGCCACCCTCCGCCAAGATGTCACCGGCCTCCAGGCCATGAGAGGGGAGGTGGTAGATCAAGTCGCACAGCTGCATCTCCTGGTAGATGACTTGGAGAACCGTAATCGCAGGCGTAACATAAGAATTTGTGGCCTGCCGGAAGCCACCCACCAGGCGGACCTCAAAGCGACCGTTACTGCCATATTTAATAGCTACCTGGAGCGCCCCTCGGAAACATCCATTGAAATTGACAGGGTGCATAGGACCCTGGGTGCCAGAACGCCGGCTGCAGACAGGCCCAGAGACGTTTTATGTTGCTTGCATAACTACTCCCTCAAGGAAAGCATATTGCAACGGGCTTGGCACAAAGGACAATTGGATTTCGACTGGAGGACCCTTCAGATGCGACGATGTATGAAACCACTTCTGGAGAAGCTCACCGAACACGGGATCACGTACAAGTGGGCCACCCTTTCCACCTTATAGCGAGGAAGGGCGGCCGCTCGTACGCCCTACGACACCCGGCGGAGGTCCCTGCTTTCCTTAACTCCCTGGAACTGCCCTCGGTGTCGCTACCCAATTGGCTGACAGTGGATTCTCCTCCAACTAGCACCATCCCAGTGGCTCACTCGGTGGGAAGGCCGCAGAGATCCAGACGCAATCGGGGACCCCGAAACAGAAGACCGCAGGCCCCGCAAGACAGCGAGCCGTAGGTTCCTGTGGCCGTATTGGCCCTGAGGGGCTTTTCACCGGACTGAACGGGCTCCTCCTGAGCGTAAGTACTATTTTAGCTTAACTCTGTTCCTGTTGCTTCCCCCTACCTCAGTTGCATAGACTTGCGGGATGTTCCTGGAACCAACTGTATCCCACCTGGTTGATGGCCTCGGTTCAGGGGCATTAACCGTTCTGGGGGGAAACCCTAAGGATTCAGTGGCTCAGGCTTGAACTACCAGGGATTGTGAGCCATCCTGATTACAACAAGACTCTAAGTTAGTGCACACCTGCGCAAGGTGGCCTGGGGTGAAGTGAGACCTGACACGGGGTGCTGCCACAGACTGTGCGAGGGAGGGGAACGAGGGGCAGACACCTGGGCGATATGCTCATCTACTTCTTGTGTGCCGCAAGTCTGACTCAACTGTTGTCCTTACTCTGGACCATGGTTCTGGGGAGGGGATTTTTTTGTGGGGGGGGGGGGTTAAATGTAAAAAATTTTTGTTGCATTTTACTCCTGTAATATTCTGTTGAGCTCAGGGGCTGGGGGGGGGGGGGGGGGTCCCTGGGGGGACAGCCGGTGCACCCGCCAATTTTACAGTGCTAGCCCTATCTAAAGTGTCCAGGGCGCGGCGCCGAATGCTGGCCTCCGGGGGATCTCCTCTTGCCACCATTATATCAAAACAATGGTTGTCCTGGGTTTACTGTTGGCCGCTGGCCTGGGGGTGGGGTACCGGTGATGGGGCACCATTTGCAAGTCGGGGGGAACCGGGGTCCGTTCCCATGAACCGGGGTGTCGCGCGGGGGGGGGGGGGAGTTCCCCTGCTGGAGACACATCCGGTGTGATTATGTTCGTGTTTGATGACATATTATTGTTTTATATTTTGTTAGTACTCCTTGTATTCGTTGCATTGATGTAGTAGCAATGATTATTTCTTTAAATTGAGAAGCTTAACCTGGCATAGCGGCTCCAAAATGGACCGCCTTTAAAAGGGGGCTGTTGGGGGGCTCCACTCTTGAAGTGCCCTACTTCTTCCCCCAATAGGCCCGAACTGCCCGATCAGGCAGTAGTTCTCCACACGGAGCTTAGTTCTCTTTCCCTGCATTTGTCGTTTCTCTTTTTCTCTCTGTATCCCTTTTTCTCTTTCTGTTCTCTTTCTCCCCTGATCATTCCAACCTCCCTCCTCTCCCCGCCTTCCCCTTCCCCATCCTAATATCTGTCTCTGATTCCGGTAGGCTCTGACAGCCCGGCCTCACACGGTTAACATGTCATTGAAGTTTGTATCATGGAACGTGCGGGGCTTAAATGTTCCCGAAAAACGGTCCAGTTGTCTAGCAGAACTATGGAGGCAAAGACCCCAAGTGGTGTTTCTACAAGAGACCCACTTCTGGGCCGATAGGATTCCAAAACTGAACAATAAGCATTTCCCGGTAGCGTATCACAGTGTGTCCCCTACAACAAAATCAAAGGGCACGTGCATCCTCCTGGCAAAAACTGTACCTTGGCAGCTGATAGACATTCATACAGATCAGGAAGGTAGATACCTTTTTATTTTGGGAACGCTACACTCGCAAACGTACACTCTGGCTAACTTATATTTACCAAATGTGGACCAGCTTTCAGCCCTGGATTCCTGCCTATCCGCTCTGGCTTCCTTTGCTGAAGGTACTCTGGTGGTGGGGGGGGACTTCAATTTACCCATCGACCCTCGGAGGGATTCCTCGTCGGGGAGCTCGACCTTATACCAGAGAACCCGAATGCAAGTTAGGGAGCTGTTACACTCTCATCGGCTAGTTGACATTTGGCGTATCCTTCACCCGCAGGAGAAGGACTACTTTTTCTCAGCGGTGCATGGATCATATTCCAGAATTGATCTCTTTCTAGTCTCTCACGCCACGATCCCATTAGTAACTAATGCCCAGATCGGTCACATCGCGTTGTCGGATCACGCGCCGATATCTATGGTTCTAGCACTACATAATCGGACACATAGTTCCACTACATGGCGACTAAACGATTCGCTCATCCAAGACCCTGAGGTGAAGGCGGATATATTGCGCCACCTAGAACTTTTCTTTGATCTCAACAAAGATTCGGTCCCTAATCCCCTCTCTATATGGTCGGCGCACAAGTGCTACATTAGAGGAATGCTTATTAAACACGGCCACAGACTTAAAGTGGCCAGAGCGAAAGTGCTGTCTGAGCTGCTTTCAAAGCTGCACGATTGCGAAAAACGTCATAAAGCACAACCAAACCGAGCCCTGGAAGCTGAAGTTACTGAACTTCGGGAACAAATAAGGGAACACTCCTTATTCCAATCCAAGCTTGGGCTTATGAAAACCCGCAGAACGTTCTACGAATTTGGAGACAAATGTAGCAGAACTTTAGCGAATGCCATTAGAACTCAACGCAACTTGTCATACATATCGGCTTTGTCCTCCCCCACAGGGCGCAGAATTCACGATTCGGTGGATATGGCGGAGTCTTTCCGCTCTTTTTACGAAGCGCTATATAATCTTCACTCCTCCCCGTCGAGTGCTCGGACTCAGGATAGGGGAGCGGCGCTAGACGCCTACCTTGAGGCAGCTAATTTACCTTCCCTCAATGCGGCGGAGGTGGACCGTCTCTCGCAGCCTGTCACGGTGGAAGAACTTGCAGGTGCCCTAACGGGATCCCTGAAGGAAAAGGCACCAGGCCCTGACGGGTTCACAATTGCATATTACAAAACCTTTCAAGCACAGGTGGCGACTCACTTTGTGGCCGCCTTCAATGCTATACTGGATGGTCATCACATGCCACAAGATCTTTTACAGGCTAGCATCACCGTGATCCCCAAGCCGGAGAAGGATCCACTTCTTTGTGCGAGTTATAGGCCTATCTCGCTACTGAATTGTGACCTAAAGTTGTTCACCAAAATTTTGGCCACAAGGCTAGGGACAGTCCTACAGCGTATAGTCCCCCTGGACCAGGTGGGCTTTATACGCAATAGGGAGGCCCGGGACAATACGGTCAGGACAATAAATGTTATTGCTAGAGCCAAACAACTAAACACTCCATTCATCCTTTTGTCTACAGATGCCGAAAAGGCATTCGACAGGGTGAACTGGACTTTTCTCCTAGCCACTCTGAGACGCCTTGGGATGCCGGGCCCCATTCTGTCCTGGATCTCTGCAATTTACTCTACCCCTACAGCTTCGGTCAGAGTGAATGGGGTCACCTCAAAATCCTTTAATATAAACAATGGAACGAGGCAGGGATGTCCACTCTCCCCGCTTCTTTTCATACTCTCGTTGGAACCCCTATTGTAACATATTCGGCTTAACCCTGACATCAGGGGGCTGGAAACAAGCACATACCACCATAAAATCGCTGCGTATGCGGACGACCTTTTGTTCTATATTTCCGATCCACATACCTCTCTCCCGATCCTCCTATCGGAGATTCACCGATATGGTGATCTATCGGACTTCAAAATCAACCTTCAAAAATCAGAGGCACTTAATGTCTCCCTCCCTCCCAGCCACTGGAATCGCCTTAGTGGCAACTTTCCCTTTTGCAGGGCCCCCCAAGCAATCAAGTATTTAGGTACCAAAATTCCCTCAGATCCGCGACTTATCTACCAACTCAACTTTCAGCCTTTACTAAATAGTATTTCTCTGGATTTAGACAGATGGAGGAAAACCGCCAGATTCCTCCATCTGTCTAAATCCAGAGAAATACTATTTAGTAAAGGCTGAAAGTGGTTTGGTAGATGCAATGTCTTAAAGATGAACGTTATGCCGCGATTGCTCTACCTCTTACAGACACTGCCGGTAGGGATTCCGCGTAGCTTCTTTGGTAAGCTACGTTCGCTCTTTATTAAGTACGTCTGGCAGGGTGGGCCGGCGCGGCTTAAGGGTTCGCTATTACAGAGACCGAAACTTAGAGGGGGGGTTGGGCTCCCCGACCCTGCTCTGTATCACACAGCAGTCCATATGAATAGAGTTGTGGACTGGTGCAGACATTCCCCCAAAAATTGTGGGTATGACTAGAGCAGGAGTCGATATCGCTTCCCCTGGCGGGGCTACCCTGGAGTGGGTCGCCATTTTCCAGATTCTCCTCACCGCACCCTTTAATCGAACCCACCATGCGAGCACTCCACACATATTTCAGAATTGCGGGGACGGCCAGCTCCCCATCTCCATTGACGCCCATAATAGGACACCCGGACTTCCCACCAGGAGTATCGGACAGATCATTTAGACTCCAATCGGATCAGAGTTTGGTTAGAGCCTCTACTTTTCTCAGCCCCTCGGGGTGGGTTGACCCGGCGAGCATATATCCTGTCCTTAATTCTTCAATTTTGGGGAAATGGAAGATTGCACAACTTGCACACTTCCTCCGATCCCTCCCAGACAGCGGCTGCTTTCGCAGACAATTGACTCCCTTTGAGGGCCTATGTTCGGGTGAGGGGCCCATAAGGGGGTCTCTTTCCTACTCCTATAATATTTTACTCGCTCACGCGTCGCAAGCTGACCCTCCATACTTGAGGAAGTGGGAAAGGGATCTCCATACCACATTCACGGAGGATCAAAAAAAACGTATTCTCCTGTTTGCACACAAATCATCCTTGTGTAGCAAATATCAGAAGATAACCTACAAGATTCTGACGCGTTGGTACAGGACCCCATCAGTTCTGGCGTCCGTATTTCCAGGTCTTAGCCCCCTATGTTGGAGATGTAGCACCCACAATGGCACACTGCTCCACATTTTCTGGGAGTGTCCAGATCTAGCCCAGTTCTGGAGACAGGTTTTGCAGATCATTCACAAAATCACAGATATCTCCCTACAGGATAATCCAGCAGCTATATTCTTAAACCTAACCCCAATGTCATGTAAGCAGTACAGCAAATCCTTGTTGAGGCATCTGCTGAACGCGGCACGGGCTTGCATTCCCAGTGTATGGAAGCAACAATCTCCACCGACTGTGTCTCTGTGGTTCACCAGAGTGTGCGATATACAGCGGATGGAGCAACTTACAGCTGCCCTAGGGGACCGTGAAGAGGAACATAATGCACGCTGGACACACTGGGATATGTTCCGATACTCTGACGAATACAAATCTTACATTTGAGTGACTGATCATGGCCGGGGCTGCGGGCCCTGACGAAGTCTGTCCCCCTCCCACCCCTTCCCCTCTTGTGTACCCCCTACTTCCTTTTTTTTCTATGTTCCTTATCTCTATCTCTTTTTCTCCTCCTTATGCTAAAATACCCTTGGAATGCGGGAAACCTAGGGCATTACACCGCAAACCCAGTCCGATGGGCTAAATACCACGATGGGTGCATTTTCCGAAATACAAGCCCACACGTAATGATGAGTAGTGGCCTACCACAAGGGGACAGTACTGCCCTGATTTACAGACGGTCTACCCCCCCTTTAATGTCCCACTCTACCATTTGATACAGGTCCGGCGGGCCCCCCCTCCCTTTTTTTGTTTTTGTTTTGGGGGGAGGGGGGGGGGTTGGATATGAGGCCTGGATTTATTACAAAAATTCATAAGGGGAGGGAAATGAACATATCCGACTTCCGGAATACCACATAGGAGTGATAGTCCTGTGAATATTGGTCTTATTAGGTATTAATTACGGACATCGATGATCTACTGTCTTTGGTTTGGCACCGAAATTTTTTTGTTGGTGAACAATTTGTTATGAAACTGCGTTATTTGTACCGCATTCCTTAAATAAAGATTTAAAAAAAAAAAAAGTGTAATAGGTGGCTGTGAAATGAGATGCGTCATTTTTGCTCGTAGAACGTCTGAAGGTACTACATCAATGTTGGTGCTCTGTATGTGGCCAGGCTGTGTAAAAGTCTCACACATGTGGTATCGCCGTACTCGGGAAGAGTAGCAGAATGTATTTTGGGGTGTAATTTGTTGTATGCATATGCTGTGTGTGAGAAATAACCTGATAATATGACAATTTAGTAAAAAAAATCAAAATAAAAAAAAAAATCTTCATTTTGCAAAGAATTGTGGGAAAAAATGACAACTTAAAAAAACTCACCATGCTACTTACTTAATACATTGGAATGTCTACTTTGTAAAAAGGGGTCATTTGGGGGGTATTTGTACTTTCCTGACTTGTTAGTGTCTCAAGAAATGAGGTACACTTGATGTACTGAAGGCCTGATCAGAAGTGATCAATTTTCAGTGATTGGCACCATAGTTTGTAGACTCTATAACTTTCACAAAGACCAAATAATATATACTAATGTGGGTTATTTTTACCAAAGATATGTAGCAGTATAAATTTTGGCCAAAATTTATGAAGAAAAATTACTAATTAGCAAAAATGTATGACAGAAACAAAGAAAAAGGCATTTTTTTCACAAAGTTTACGTTTTATTTTATTTATAGCACAAAAAATAAAAAACCCACTAGTGATTAAATACCACTAAAAGAAAGCTCTATTTGTGTGGAAAAAAGGACGCAAGTTTCATATGGATACAGTGTTGGATGACTGAGTAATTGTCATTCAAACTGTGAGAGCGCTGAAAGCTGAAAATTGGTCTGGTCAGGAAGGGGGTGTAACTGCACTGTATTGAGGTGGTTAAAGGACGGGCCACCCCTAGAAAGCTTCTGTTTAACAACACATAATACTGTAAAGCCCAGTACACACAAATTGAATGTCGGGAGACATTGGCCGCTTAAAAAAAAACGAACAGGTGCACTTATTTATTAGAGGGGGAAGGACAGAGGGGGCAGCGCTCGTGCACCCTTAAAGGACGGGCCACCCCTAGAAAGCTTCTCTTTAACAACACATAATACTCTAAAGCCCAGTACACACAAATTAAATGTCAGGAGACATTGGTCGGTAAAAAAAAAAAAGTCAGACATTCGGCCCGTGTGTATGCCACTATGTCCAGAGGCTGGGGGGGGGGGGGGGGGGGTATCCCCCTATCAGAATACAATAGCTCAGAAGGGGTGATCACTATACTAACTTCACATTTTCATTCAACCCAGAAAAAAAAACCTCATAGTGTGTACCAGGCTTAATACTGCGCTTGCTTAGTTGAAATAAAAATTCTTACGATTGTGAAGTACAGAAGACTGTTGACTGCCTTTAATGATTATTATAAGATGCAATCAATGTGCCAGTCCTTACCTTACCCTGTATCCGCTTATTTTATACTGTATCTTAGACCAGTGGTTCTCAATCACTGGGCCATGGTCTGGCTGTGGGTCGCTGCTTCCCTGCTGTCTGGACATCAAATTCAGCATCTGATGTGCCCCTGTCTGCCCACCAATCAAATTACTTTTGGGCATCACTGCCATTCCTGCAATTATGTAGCCTGGGCCTACATTCTGTGGTCTGTTGTGGATAGCACCTGTGTCATTTGGCTCCACCTCAGCAACACCCACACCCCCTGGTACCTCCACCAGCAATAGTAAATGGTCTGCCTATGTCCCTTACAATTGAGGTAAGCTGTAAGCGATTGGGGAGGAGTGTGCAAAGGTTGCAGGAGTGAGCAGAGTTAGGTCTGTTTACCCTAAACAAAAAATTGGGGAAAGAACCCCCAGAGAAAGAAGGTACTAAATGCAGCCCATGTAGTATGACAGGTACAACATGACTTTATTAAAGTTACCAAACAATTCAAATAACAATAACAATAGGTGAAAATAACCACCTTCAAAAATAATACCTCCATCCCACGCTCAATATATAAAGTGGATGTAAACCCTCACATATACCCAGTGAAGTAAACAGCCTCAGATGATGCACAGGGTTGAAACAAATCCCTCTACATAAGTTTTACATGTATATCTGTTGTCGTCAGCTTTTTATACTGTTTAGAAAGTGCACGTGGTGTTAGGCGATTTTCTCTTCCTGGTTAGCATTGCAGTGAAGCCTGGACATACAGCCAAGACAGCTGATTGGAGGAAAGGCACACACCCCCTCTCTTCATAGGTAGATACTTTCAGCTCTGTTCATTAAATCGTTCAGGGCTCTGTTAATCTATTTATAGCATCCTCCCCAACACAAAACTCTGCCTGCATTTATCATATGTGACAGAGAGTTTGTCAGGCTGATAACAGAAGAACGGAGCAGGAGACAGCTACAGGACTTAGTGCTTTGAACATAAATAAGAAAATACCTCAGATATATGTGCCCAGCTCAAATTTTATGAATTGGGTTTACATCCACGTTAAAACTGACACCGTTGTCAATCAATAAAGGGCCGTGTTTACCCACATGAGAATGCATAGTTGTTCTGCATCCCAGTGTAGCGGTCCCATTAATTTCAATTGGGATGCAGTGGCTGAATGGACACAGCTGCTGCTCCCAATTTGCCATCCATGTAGGTGTGGTGCACAGCCCTGAACATACATTGTCTGCACCCTGGGGGGCTTAACAAGCTTTTTTTTCTCTTATGATAGCTTTCCTTTAAAATGTTCCTTCTCCATTCTGTCTCAGACACGGTTCTAATGGTGTTAAGGCCTTCCATGATAGCGATGGGCTACTAGGAATGTGTGGTGGCACTGTGGGACTTACTGCAGTTACAGTGTTGCAATCTAAACACTAGGGGAAAAAAGACTGAGGAAATGCCTGCAGTGGACTGATTATCTCATCCTAGGCAATGTCACTTGACTAAATCTCAAGGATTGCCTTTTAATGAAAAAAGAAACATCACTGAGTAACAACTTGTTGACAAGATGGCTAAGAAATCATGGAGAATGTATTTGGACTACTCCCTCCTAAATTGCCAGGTTTAGCCCCAAAAAATTGGATACCCACATCTTAACAGCATCCAGATGTCTCATAGCCCTCCAATGGAAGATACAAACACCAAGTGACCTTTATGCTGGGATTAAGGATGTGGAGATCATGGAGTCCCTGACAGCCTAACTGGCTGACAGGGTTGATTGCCACCGTGCGATCTGGGAACCCTGGTATCTCAGGGAAGACCCTCCATGAGGCTCTTAAGCCCTTCTTCCAATGTTGGCACTCTCTAGACCCAGGAAAGACAAGCCATGTCTGTCTACGCCTACTTCTCCTCCTTTAGTTTCTTCATTCTTCTCTTTCTTACTTCATATAACCCCAATAGGCACTTCCCATACCTCCTTGGGTTCGGAATCACTGGTTAAACTACTTCAAGAAATCATATTAATTCCATGCTACTGGTTTGCTTGACTCCTCAGCACTAAAGGCAATATCCGGCTACAGAACTGTATAACAAATTTTATTGGTTTTACTCAAGACCCACGTGTATTGCTATGTGTGCATTCTATGTCGGTTCGCTATTGGAAGTTTGCATGATTTCCAGTGATCGTTACCCTTTTCTATTTTTGTATTGTAAAATATAAAACTTCAATAAAAATTGTCAATTATAAAGAAAAAAATCATGGAGCAATTGAGGTGGAGCATAAGGAACTGAGCATTTATGGTGTTTGGACCGCAATTATCATTGGAGAAGGGTGAAGGACATCATACAAATTTTAGTGTTCAAATCTAAAAAGAAAAGTAGCATTTCAGAAATAAACAACCAAAGAACTTCACACCATGAGATACTGTGGATTGGAGGCGTTTTAAGCCAAGGCTGAAGGGATCTCTAAAGTGGCATCACAGACTGTCTGCATCAAAATGTGCTTATTATAACTTCTTCAAACCCGTTGTGACTGTAAATCTAAGATGGGATCCTTAAATTCAGCAGGGGTAGGGAGGCAAATTATTCAAAGAATATCCATAAATAAGAAACAGTCCTATGCCACGTTTGGTCTTGTGTTTGATGTAGCGTTACAAAAATTCACTGCAGTTCAATGCATTCTATTTCAGATAGGAATCATTGTGAGAAGTGTGCAGTACAGTCAGATGTATTGGAAACAGACACAGCATTGTGCATGTACCCCCTAATATCTAAATGAGCACGTAAGTATAGGTTATATTGTCATAACAAAATGCAAGCCTGTGTTGCATTGGACTGTGAAAAACTGTGAATTTGTTTGCTTTATTTTATTATGATACACTCTTTAAGGCTCGGCTCACACTGCAGCGATGCGGGAACCCTGCAAATCCACTGCGGGTTCCCTATTGCATATCTCCCGCTGACAGTTCACACTGCCCTATGCGAGCTGCTATGAATTTCAGTTAAAGGTTAATGACACCCCCAAATCAGTTTGCATATCGCATTGCGATCTGTAAATTCAGACAGGAATTGGATCGCATGGGTGTGAACACCTATGCGATCCGATTCTGCTGCTGACCATAAAAAAGTCCTGAACAAGTTTGGTCCGAATGCAATGCAAATTCAGCCATACTATCTGTATGGCTCTGTGTATCTCACACAGAGATCGCATGTGATTTGAACTGCAGTGCGGTGCGAATCACATCCGATCTCGGACATCACACCAGTGGAAACTGGACCTAAAGTAGAACTTTACCCATAACAACTTGATAAAAAATAATGTTCTATAGCAGCGGTCCCCAACCTTTTTGACACCAGGGACTGGTTTCATGGCAGCCAATTTTCCCAGGGACCTGGGGGGCTTCGGTTCTCAGTAATCCTTTACATCACAACCCCCTTTACAGCACAGTCCCTCCTTTATATCACAGTTGCCCCTTTAAAGCAGTCCCACAGTGTTCTCAGTTCCCCTTTACATCACAAACCCCTTTTCATTATAATGCCCCTTTACAGTGCAGTCTCATTTATATCACAATGCCCCTTTACCCTGCAGTCCCCTTTACATTGCACTGTGAGACAGTGTTTTACTGGATTTTAAACTGTATACAGACTTATTTTTAATGTTTTACATATCTATACCTACAAAAAGGGCCAGTCTGAAGCAACTAAAGTTCCACTTTAATAATTACAAAACTCATCTGATTTGACATAAGTTGATTGATCAGCATTTCTTCACTAGATGGCACTATAATACAGTACTGTGCCTAGCTCTGTACCAATATGTTCTGTAAAGCCTGTTAACAGTTTCAGCTCAGCAGATATTTTTTATCTTCTAGATTTTACATTGCCTTTGTGCAGTTTAACACTTTATTTACTATTATTATTCAGTAGCAGATGTATTCCCTGGGTTATGATTTAGCTTGGTTTCAAGTGGTTGTAAACCCACGAACAAAACAAACAAAAAACAAACAAACACACAAACAAAAAAAATCTGCAAGACAAAGGCATAATGAGCTAGTATGCATAGCATGCATGTTTGCTGTAGGCAGTATCTGCATGAGCCTGACATTGCACCCACAATCTTCTGATCGCAGGTGCAATGCTCTGCAGGCTCATCAGAAAAGAATAATAAATGCATTATTTTTTTCTAAAAGGTGAACTTATCTTTTAATACCACTTTCGGTTTTGCTGTCTTCCACTATCATAGTTACTTACTTCTGCCTGTTCCTTCAGCTTTGATTGACTGCTGCTGGTATCTTTAGGAGATCCTTCTGTTGGGGACACACATCAGATTACTCCTGAATAACAAAGGGGCTTACAGCGGGAGTCCACCGGGACTCCGCGTTTTTTTTTTTTTTTTTAAAAGCCAGCAGCTACAAATACTGCAGCTGCTGACTTTTAAATAGTGACACATACCTGTCCAGCGCGCCCGCGATGTCGGCACCCGAAGCCGATCGCTCGCTCGGCTGCCGGGTCCCGCCGCCATCTTGGGTATGGGAATCAGGAAATGGAGCCTTTCGGCTTCATTTCCCGGTTCCCTACTGCGCATGCGCGAGCCGCGCGGCGCAATCCGGACGGTCCCCGCTGCCTCTGGGAGCTGTGTGTTTCCCAGCAGGCAGCGGGGCACTTGCTGAAGGGGGCGGGCGCTTGCGGAACGTACGCCCCGTTCCGCAGAGAGCTAGCCCGGAAGTGGGTGCAGTTACCTGGATTATCCAGGTAACTGCACCCCCCTCCCCCCTGAAAGGTGCCGATTGTGGCGCCGGAGGGGGGGGGGATTCCGATGAGCGGAGGTCCATTTTAGGGTGGACCTCCGCTTTACTCTCCTTATGTTAATTAGAAGCAGCATCTGATCTGCTTTCTCAACTTAGAAGAGTGCTGCAGGCATGAAGCCTGTGCCACACATTGTTAATACCCCAGACAGTTTCAACGCTTATTTGTGACTCTACACCTATGCCAGCAAAAAGATTGTGGTGTTTTTGTTCTCCATCAGTATTAAAGTGTTACTAAACCCACAACAGTAAAATCAGTCTGTAAATGCATTAAAGCATGCTTGTTATACTCACTGTGGAACCTAAGGAGTTAATCCTCTGCATTGTGTAAAAAAGCTGTTTGATCCTGTAGGTACAGATCCTCCCCTTCTTCCACTCTTTCCAAACCATCTCCTGATAGAACAGAGCCTTGGGGGGCAAGCTGCACATGCTCAGTTTGGTGTGTATTGCTGCAGAGTTTTTTTTTTGGGAGGGTGCATGTGATCAGCACAGGGCCAATCAGCACTGTCCAGACAGAGGGTCAGGGGTCCTGCCATCTCATAGGACAATCAGGGGAGAATGGAAATCCTCCTACAAGCTTTAACCAGATACTGATAGAAGTCACAAGACTGCTCTAACTGCCAATGAGAAAAGGTATTTAGCCGTTTGTATTTACTAAAAATAATTGCATTTACATGTTCTATGTACTGTGGGAGATCAGATATAGTGAATGCAGGGTCTTGGGTTTAGGAACACTTTAAATGTGACTATGTTATGTAGATTAGTCTTAAAGAACAATTCTAGCACCAAATAGCATATCTAAAAAGCTGAAAAATTACCTGGTGAGCGGGGGGCAATCTAGTAGGAAAGTGGTAAGACGCCACTCATGCACACACAACCCTCTCATGAGCAGACTCGTAAGGCTCTTCTCTTGAATTGTTTTGGAACTGTAGTCTTTCTTTTATTGTAAAGTGCTGCACAAATTGTTGGTGCTTTATAAACCTACGGGTTCATCACCTACCCTGGCTGTGCCTCCCATTCGCAGTAAATATACTGTGGGCGGGTGGGCAGCGAGCAGTAAAGTGTATCTAGACCCCAAAACAAATATTTCTTTCTCGTACATCACGGGACACAGAGACTCAGTAATTACTGATGGGTTATAGGGTATCACTATGTGATTGGACACTGGCACACTCTAGACAGGAAGTTCAATCCCCTATATAACCCCTCCCCTTACTGGAGGTACCTCAGTTTTTTCGCCAGTGTCTTAGGTGTTGGTCACAATTAAAGTCATGCTGAGCTCCGCTGGACTATTCTCACTGGGGCTAGCCATGCAACCGGATCCATTCAAGGTGTCTTTCCCAGGCCGAATTGGATGGTGCCCGGGCCTTGTGGCCGAAGAAACAAGGTTTTACCTGTAACGCTTCACTTTTTAGAGAGCTGGACCCCGGGACCCAGTATTTGTTTTTTTCAGCCATATTTCTGGTGGGGTGCCTTACAGGCCCAGAACTGCGGATCCCCCTATTCAAGGGGGCCCCAGTCTCTGAAGGTTTTTTCCTAACAGAGCCCACCGTGAGAGGTGAAGATTGGTCTGGTCTTCAAACCCTGCAGCTAGATAAGGTAAGGGAGACTCCTCAAGAATTTTTCTAATTCTAGTAGGTTTTCTCCTTTAACGTAAATGTATGCTATGCCTAAAGTCACCACCGGGGGCTGCCAAGAGCACATTCATGCCTGTTCTGTCTGCTTGGTGTCCACGCTCTATGCTCCTCCAGCCATGCTCCAGGAAGGATGAAGGTAAGGGGGTTTTTCCTCTTGGTAATCTTCCTCTAGGGGGCTGAGGCAAGCCTGGGCAGAGAGCGGTAGCATACTGCACCACCCGCCGCCATTTGCCCCCACCATTACAGCGGTTTCGCGTCCACCGTCCCTTCCCTCTCCTCAGTCCCAGCCTCCCCTCCATGCTTGTCTGCAGGGATTAGAGCCTCGGCTCGCGCGGGAAATGCTCGTTTTTGAAAAACGAGCGGGGGCGGAATTAGTCGGAGGACGGGGGTGGAGTGCTAGGCCACACAGACTTTAAAGTGCACTCTTTTTCAGGTACACACAGCCTATGGAGGGTCACAGAGCAGACAGGCACATGTGTGTGTGCAGGACACAGGCATTCCCAGGCAGCATTCTGAGCAGACAGCAGACTGAGTCTTGGTAGCAGCAGCAGTTGCTGAACTACAGTGCTCAGCAGTCTGCATTTTTTTTGTGGTACCTCTACTTTTTGTTGCTTTGGGTAGAAGAGGTACAAATACCCCGAAGAATAGGGGCTCAAAGGGGTCCCCTTCAGACTCTGAGGACCCCCCTCTGCAGCACCTTCCCCCCCTGCAGGACCCATGGAGGCTGACCAGGGCGAGCCGTCGGGGTCAGGGGCTGCAACTGCTTCTGGCACTTCAGCCCCTGTATACATTACACAGGAGGTTTTTTCCTCAACCATAAATGGATTTGAGGAAAGATTAGTGGCCTTAATCGCGTCTACACTCAGTGGAAGAAAACTCACTAGGTCCCCCTCTGTCACCCAGGACCCTCAGAGTGAGGAACTCTGGGATAAAGGAGAGGAATCCCCCTCAGAAGTTCGGGATGAGACTGATGATTCCACCCCTGAGGAATCTAGTGGAGAAGGGCCCTCTTTAGCTTCTCAGGATGAGAAGATGTTGGTGCAAATTCTTGCTGGATTGGTCCGCTCCACATATAAGTTACCTGAGTCAGTTAAAGAATCCACTTCTTCTTTGGGTTCACTGAAGCCTCCTCAAACCGTGCATGCCTTTCCTGTTCATAGTTTACTGGAAAAGTTTATCTATTCTGAGTGGGATCATGCAGATTAACATTTTTTTCCTCCTAAAAAGTTTTCTACACTTTATCCTATGGAGGAAAAATTTACTAAGATGTGGGGTATACCGGCGGTTGACGACGCCATATCCTCTGTAAATAAAAGCCTGACTTGTCCTGTTGACAATGCTCAGATGCTTAGGGATCCAACTGAATTCCTATTAAAAAACGTTTTCTCCTTGGCAGGTTCAGTAACCTTTGTGGTGACCAAATTTTGGTCCAAGAGGGCTACTGACCGGTCTATCAAGAGCAAGTCGTTTAGGTATTCTATTATTGTTATACCTTGGGCCCTTAATCTGGCCAGAGTAGGGGCCAAGATCTTTGTAAACACCCGAGGCGCAGTAGCTAGCAGAGCTACAATCTGAAAGTGGCATTTTTCTACTTCAAAATGCAGGTATTTTTGATGAGCAGGGAAAATAGGTACATGGAGATACGCATCCTTGATGTCTATTGATGCCAGAAGTTCTCCTCCTTGCAGGATGGAGACTACCGATCGGATCGATTCCATGTGAAAGGACCATATCTTTAGAAATCGGTTTAGATCTTTGAGATCTAGAATGGGTCTGACATCTCCATTTGGCTTTGGTACCGTGAAAAGGTTTGAATAAAACCCCATTCCCTGCTCTTGCGCGGGAACTACCATGACAACTTTTTGCGACAATAGTCGCTCCAACACTAGAGAGAGAGACTTCTTTTTCTCTGGGTCTCTGAGTACATTTGATCTGAGGAAACGAGGAGAAGGGAATTCTCGGAATTCTAGTTTGCAACCTAGAGTTATTGTGGAGACCACCAATTTCTCCCGAAATTCCTCCTGCCAGAGCCCTGAGAACTTTAGTAGTCTTCCCCTCCACTCGAGCGAACGGGGGCGCCCCTTCATAAGGAGGTCTTAGCATTTTGTTTTGAAGACCTTCTCCCCCAGGACTTCTGTTGTCCCTGGTGTTGACTCTGAGTTTTAACCTTTGAGCCTGACGGAGGAGGCCATCGTGACTGCCTGAAGACTGATGCCCCTGGCATCGGAGAAAGAGCCCCTTTAAAGGAGGGAAGTTTACTCTTTTTCTTGACTGGTAAAAGGGTGCTTTTCCCACTAGAGTTGTCCAAATCCTCTCCAAACAGTCTTGCACACAAAAGGGAAATCCAGCCATGAGTTTCTTACATGGTGATTCAGCTGACCAATTTTTTCAACCATGAGATTCTACGCATATGTACCAACCCAAGGGTAAGGCGAGAGGTCTGAAGGATAGAATCTCTGATAGCATCAACAGCAAAACACAAAGCCGCTGGTAGGTTGGACAACCTCCGAGCTGTTCAGGTAAAGCTTTAAGCACCTCTTTAACATGGTCTCTCAAATATTGACAGACTCCAACTGCTGCCACTGCAGGTTGAGCTACTGAGTGTGGACTTGTTATTGTATTGGTAGACCAATGTCAAAATTTGTCTATGTATGATCTCTTAGTATGATATTTTTTATTATTAGTTTAGGGTGCTATGCCACTTGCATTATACGATTTCATATAATTAATTCTGTGTGTAGCACGTATGCATATATAGATCATGGCTGGAAATCTATTTCCCATTATAGATTATAGGATTTGGTGAGCGTGACATTTAAAGTGTGATTGGCGTCCTCCAATTAAAGTTGGTCTAGCCGTTAGCTTGTTCCCCTGGTTTTATTATGTTAGTATTTTTTTTAATATTTTTTTTATATTTTTTATATTTTTCATATTTTATAATGTTCATCTAATTATTGTGCATAATTACTTTTCCAGGACTTTTCCAGGAGTACGAATTTTTGCCCTTACTCAATATTAGGGACTCTATACACTATTTAACTTACTCTCCCATAAGTAAGATGGCCCCTGAGTGTTGCGGCCCGGGACTCAGAGCGAGGCTTGGTTTTGTTATTTTATTTAATGCGGTGCATCAGGACACCACCCATGCCCTGAGACCACATCCTCTGTGTGACGAAGCGCATAGGGCGTGTGACATGCTGACGTCACCGCGTGTTGTCTCGCTCCATACTGCATGGGCGAGCTGCTTGTTTGAGCTGGCCGTCTACTACTTTTATGCTTTTTAAGCATCTTTTATATGTTTTTGTCGCTATAGCTTGTTCTGTTTTAAATAAAACGGTCGGATTTTACTGATGTCAGTCCCTTCGGATTTTTCTTCCCCTTTTTATGGCTTTGGATCTTTGATCGCCATATCTGCATATTTCATAGTTTCATAGTTAGTTAGGTTGAATAAAGACACCAGTCCATCCAGTTCAACCTGAGTGAGTGCACACTCATGTCAGTCCCTACCCTCAAGGAGCCCACAATCCAAGGTCCCCATTCATATACTAAGGCCAATTTTTGACAGAAGCCAATTAACCTACCTGCATGTCTTTGGATTGTGGGAGGAAACCTGAGTACCCGGAGGAAACCCACGCAGGCACATGGAGAACATGCAAACTCCAGGCAGGTAGTGTCGTGGTTGGGATTCGAACCAGCGACCCTTCTTACTGCAAGGGTGCTAACCACTACACCACTGTGCTGCCCAATATTTACACCTGTCAGATTGAGTGTCATGAGCAGCTGTGCAGAGGGTGGGACCTGTCCATCACAGATCATTTCCTCGAGGAGGACATATACTCACATGGTTATATATCATTTTTCAGCGCAGTTCCAATTTTTTTCATTTGTTTGTTAGTGTTGTATATCACTTTGAGTTGCAGCTATTGGAGGTATTTTTATAGCACGTTTTTTTCTACACACATTTTGGCTCTCATACGTATCACTGCAGCTATATTTTGCTTTTTGATTTTCTTTTTCAATGAATATATTTGAATTTAGAGCCTCCTGGGTGGTCAACACTGAGGGGGTTTTAAAGATTTTTAAGGGGGGCGTGGCCTGGTGATGTGCTAGAGCAGACGTGTGCTCTGTGAGCTCCGAGGCCGACACAGAGAAAAATCCATAAAATCATCCAAAAATTCATATTTTTTGCTCCCTGAGTGATGGGTCGGCGGACGGGCAAGTCTCTGCCCAAGAAAGGAGCCTCGACGGGGTCGATTAAGCGATTCCTTTCCGTGGAACCGGACGAGGTGGAAGAGCAGGACGACCTAGGCCGCAAGCCGCGGAGTAGAGTAGATTCCGCATCCCGCGATGGGCCGGACCGGAGGTCGCGCTCGCCCGAGTCCTCGGCGGGCTCGGGGGCTGAGGGTGAGTTACATCCTTCCGCTGAAGCGGCGCCGAGAGTGAGCGGTCTCCCTACCACCTCCGATCTCGCCGCCATGCTTCTGAACCTCGAGCGGGTCATCAGGAAGGAGGTCTCCGCAGTTCGTTCGGATCTCTCTCAAGTATTGGTTCGTGTTGAAGAGTCGGAGCAACGTCTCGATCGCCACGCGAACGCTATCCGATCCCTCCAGGCGACTACACGTCAACTTGCCATTTCGCATCGTACGACCGTTTACAAGATCGAAGATCAGGAGAATCGTAACAGACGTAATAACGTTCGGATTAGGGGACTTCCCGAAGCGACTGGAGACGACGATCTGTTACCATCCGTTCGGGGCATTTTTAATAGTCTTCTGGGACGAGCACCTGACGCCCCTTTGAAGATTGACCGGGTGCACAGGGCACTCCGCCCACGCAATCTTGCTTCAGATGTCCCACGGGACATCATTTGCCGGGTCCACCATTATCCTGAAAAGGAACTGATTATGCAGAAAGCTAGGGGAGCTAATCCGTTTGATTTTCATGGAGCGATGCTATCCTTTTTCCCGGATCTCGCTAAGGAAACCTTGGATCGACGCAGGGCCCTAAGGCCCCTCACGGAACTGCTCCGGGCGGCGTCCATTAAATATAGGTGGGGCTTCCCTGCGGCCTTGATCGCATCTAGAGATGGCAAAACCGCAATACTTCGATTTCCGGAGGAGCTGTCCAAATTCTGCACGGATATGTCCGTTTCTATTCCGGAACTACCTGGATGGCAAGAAGGCATCCCGCCCCTGCCCGCTGGGACCGACCAGGGCTGGCAGAGAGTGAGCCGTGCCCGCCGTACTTCTGCACCTGACTACCGCCCTTGAAAGGGCATCCTGCCCGTCAACTTGTTCAACTTGGTTGCCTGTTCAGGACGTCTACTTGCATTTGTGGGACATACCGCCTGAACGTGAATGGGGGGGCTCCTTTTACTAAGTTTGTGCGAGGAAGCTGACCGCCTCTGGCGACAATGTGTTTTTGCAGGCCAGGGCTGAGTCACCCTTGGCCGTGTGGCCAGAGACCCGGTACCCCTAAGGGGCCCTCAGTCTGGATAAAAACATCGCTGCTCTTTTGCCTTTTTTTTATTTTTTATTTTTTATTGGCGTGACATTTCTTCATCTTCCTCGCTGTGCCTTTGGAGCGTAGCTGACTCACGGTACCCCCCTCCCCCCCCCCCCCATTGGGTATCCTACCGCCTTAGCTTCATACCAATATTGTTCTGTACAGGCGCTTTAGGTTTTGGATGATGTTATTTCTAGATTTTTATGCCTAGGTGTCGGCACCGGACCGCGGGGCGCTGACTTGGACCTTTATGGTGTGGTTTGCGCCCGGCTGCCTGCGTCCCGCCTCCCCCTTTTTGAGCGGGGGCTGCCCGGCGCAGGGCCTCGGCGTCCGTTCCCCTGTTGGGGTGGCGGGCGTGGGGGCCCTGTGGCGGTTACGCAGCCCGCTCTTGCACGGCATGGTAATGCGTGCACTAATGGCTGTTCTTCGACAGCACCTTTTTTGGTTCATTTTGTTTTTCCCACTAAGGTGGGGCCTTGCATTTTCTTGTTGCCTTTCTTTCTCCTTTCCTTTTCTCTTTCACCTTTTCTGTCTACTGCCTACACCTCCTCTGTTCCCCTCCCCCCTCTTTGGCGGCAGACCGCCTTGGTATTGCATTGATAATGTTGTGGTGATCGCGGTTCCTCCTCCTGAGACCCCATGGCTACTGTGAATATTGTATCTTTTAATGTACGGGGCCTTTACGCCCCAGGGAAGAGACACAATTTATATAGGGAACTGGACCGTTTGCGGGGGGACGTGGTCTTCCTCCAGGAGACCCACCTCACACAGACGACTCGAGTTAGGTTGCACTCACCACAGTACCCTACGTGGTACTACAGCCTCTCCGACATCTCTAAAGCCAAAGGTGTGGCCATCGGGCTTCGTAGGGGAACCGCGTTCACGTTTGAGGAAATGTTGTGTGATCCTGCGGGACGTTTCTTGTTTCTGCGGGGCACCTTGGGCAGCATGCAGTGTACTTTGGCCACCTTATACTCCCCTAACAAAAACCAGGTGCGTTTCTTGGCTTCCACACTTAGCTCCCTGCGGAACTTTGCACGTGGATGCATTCTCCTAGCGGGCGATTTTAATGTTCCCTTGGAACCTACTCTGGACACCTCTAGGGGTGGTTCCTCGCTCTCCGGCAGGGGAATAAGGTATATCCGTTCCCGACTCCATGACCTACAATTGATGGATGTCTGGAGAATTGCTCACCCGCGGGAAAGGGACTTTACCTACTTTTCCCCGGTGCACCAAACCTATTCTAGAATAGATTTATGCTTCATTGATCACCAACACCTTCCACTCATAGTGAAGTCAAGCATTGACTCATCCCCCATTTCGGACCATGCTCCGATTTCCTTAACCATTAGCGTGGCGTCCATACCCCTGAAGGCCACTAACTGGAAGTTGAACGAGGACCTCATAGCCGAAGAGGCGGATAAAAAGGTGATGGGTGACAGTTTGGAGTTTTATTTTAAGACTAATGTCAGTCCTGAAGTTTCACCGGGAGTGCTCTGGGAGGCCCACAAGGTGTATATTAGGGGAAAGTTCATAGAATTGGGTTCTAGGAAAAAAAGGGAGCGCTTAACTCAACAGTCCAATTTGTTGCGTGACATTACTGACTTAGAACGCCGACATAAGTTGAACCAGACTCCGGCCCTTTTCCACGCCTTAACGGAGAAACGGGAGACCTTGAAGTCTCTCCTTCATTTAGATCACAAACGTCGCGCGCGGTTGGTAGCTCACCGTTTTTATGAGTGGGGCGATAGGCCCAGTAGACTGTTGGCTAATTCGGTGCGACAGCGGAAGAATGCGGCGTTTATTGCCAAAGTTAAGACCCCCTCGGGAGACTTGGTGTTTGAGACACCCCGTATAGCCAAGACATTCAGGGACTTTTACCAGCGCCTGTATCGGGTGCACCAGGGGGACCATGATAGAGAGGCTCGGGGACGCCTTATTGGGGACTATCTGGCCCGTGCCGCCCTCCCGAAACTCTCCGGGGAGGTATTAGCTTCCTTGGAGGTGGAGTTGACGACTGCGGAGCTTCTGGGCGCCATGAAAGCTATGGCGCGCGGTAAGGCACCGGGTCCAGACGGCCTCACGGTATCGTATTATAGAGCGTACGCTGACATACTGTTGCCGTACTTGACCAGATATGCTAACGTGACCTCGGACGGCGGGGACCTTCGCCCGGAGACCACTCATGCACACATCACGGTATTACCCAAGGAGGGCAAGGACCCTAGTGACTGCGCGAGCTACCGTCCTATTTCGCTCTTGAATATAGATGCGAAGATTTATGCTAAAGCCATAGCGAATAGGCTGCTCCCCCTGGTGCCACAGTGGATTTCACGGGATCAGACAGGATTCATCCCCGGGAGGGAAGCGCGGGATAATTCTCTCCGCACACTCTCCTTAATGGCTTATGTGCGGCGGACTGCCCAGCCCACCCTGTTACTCTCCACGGATGCTGAGAAGGCGTTTGACAGGGTGGACTGGGACTTCCTTATGGCTACGCTGGCGCACCTGGGCATAGGTCCCACTTTGCGCTCCCAAATAGCGGCGTTGTACCACTGCCCCACAGCTCAGATACGGATTAACGGAACCCTTAGTGACCCCTTCACCCTATACAACGGCACTCGCCAGGGGTGCCCGCTCTCGCCGATTTTATTCGCGATATCCCTAGAACCATTTTTATCCCTTATTAGACAAAATCCGAATATACGTGGCTTCACCATAGGTACGACGGAACACAAATACGCGGCTTACGCGGACGATATTTTGTTCTACGTGCAACAGCCTCTGATCACCCTTCCAAATCTTATGTCCGAGTTTTCGGCCTACAGCGCGGTGTCAAACTTTAAAATCAATATGTCCAAATCGGAAATGTTAAACATCTCTGTCCCCGCCAAACAGGTATCCCACCTGAAAAAGAACTATCCCTTTAAATGGCAGCTGAGTTCCATGAAATATTTGGGCATTCACCTCACGCCCTCACTATCGTCTCTTTTCCGCGCTAACTTTCTGCCTTTGCTCAACACTCTTAGGTCCGATATCCAAAAGTGGTCCCAGCTACGACATTCTTGGCTGGGCAGAATTGGTCTGGTTAAGATGAACTTGCTGCCCAGGGTGCTCTTCATGTTGCAGATGGTCCCGTTTGGGATACCGGTGGGGTTTTTTACAATTTTGACATCTATGGTATACCGGTACATATGGAATAGGAGAAGGCCCAGGTTGAATAGAACACTCCTCATCCGCCCTAAGTGTAGCGGGGGTCTGGCTGTGCCAGACTTCAAGCTCTACTACAGGGCCGTTGTGCTGACCAGGCTCTCTGACTTGAAGTATTGCAAGGACACGAAACTCTGGGTAAATGTGGAAACAGACCTTTGTGGAGCTGAACCCTCCACACTGATGTGGATACCGAGGAAGTTCCGGACCCTTTTGCCTACCACGTCACCACTTACACACTCCTCCTTGCTGGTATGGGACTCTATCTGTAAGAGGTATGGCTGGCTGTATAACTCCCCCCTGATGCCCTTGGTGGGTCATAACTTTTTCCCACCGGGTAACATGGACCCTCAGATTCACCCGTGGCGGCTGGGCACTAACCTCTACATCAGTTCACCGGCCCATCCGGGGTGCTACCTCTTTCTTCCATTATGGGTGACTCCTCCATTTCCTACATGGATCGCTGGAAACATCATCAACTGTTGAACTTTGTTCGCATGCTCCCAAAGCCCCTACGCACCTTGGCGGAGCTTACACCTGTGGAAACCGCATTTGCTGAACCGGACCCGATTGAGCGGCCGGTTTCGTATTTCTATCAGGCCTTGTTGTCCCTCACTTCTACGGGTACCCCCTCCTTCCTACGGTACTGGGAAAGGGAACTACAAATGGCGCTGTCTCCGTCCCAGCAGTCACAAATCCTAACACTGGCTCATGCCTCCTCTGGATCCTCTAAGACATCAGAAATGGCGTACAAACTTTTGACCAGATGGCACTACACACCGGTTGTTTTACATAGGTTTTCTCCCCAGTCCTCCCCACTCTGTTGGCGGGAGTGCGGGGAGGTAGCCACTCATGCCCATATTTGGTGGTACTGCCCGAGGATCCGCCCATTCTGGTTGGCGATCTTATACACAATTAAAGAAATCCAGGGGTGGGAGGTACCCAATGACCCGTGGTATGTGCTGTTCCATTGCACGGGGAGGCCGACAGGCCCCTACAAGAGGTCGATTACACCACATCTCTTAAACGCTGCTAAAACCCTCATTCCTCAGTTTTGGAAGCTGAAGACGATCCCCACGCTCCGGCGTTGGTTGCTCAACGTGGATACCACATATTATATGGAAGATATGACTCTTTCCCTCCGGGGTAAATCTGAGTTGTCAACAAAGATCTGGGCCTGTTGGGTTGCCTTTAAATATTCCTCGAGTTATGCAGCCATAATGTCTCAACCAGAGTGAGGTGAACATGACGCTTGTTCTTACTATGTTTACTGTTATTTTGCAATAGGTTGTCTGACGGTGGTCTGCCCCCTCCCCCCCCCCCCCCTTCTCCCCTCCCCGCCCCCCCCCCCCACATCCCCCCCCCCTCCCTTCTTTCTCTTTCTCTCTCTCTTTCTGCTTTTTTTCCCTTTCCTTTACTCTCCTTCTAATTCTGTCTACTATATTTCCTCTTTTATAATAGAAGAGGTGGGTGTATATTTCTGTGCCCATGTAACTAACGTTATAATGTTGTTGATCTTGCTATTGGTTTCTATATTGATCGTTATGCTCTGTACACGCTTCTCTTCTTTAATAAACATTAATTATAAAGATTTTTAAGGAGAGCGATGGAGATTTGGCAGGTCTGTTCATGAGGTTGAAAAACCTCACGGTCTCTGAAGTCCACACGCAATAGGACATCGATTTCCTTGAAACATATGTTAAGCTTCTTAGGGTTCCCCGTAGCTTAAGATGGGAAGTGAGTCCCCAGAAAGGTGAAGTTGAACTAAAGGAATGGTTCAAATATTTTAATGAGGCTGGGGTTAGCTTTTATAATTTCTGCTAGAGAGAAAAAACAATAAATTGAGTAGGTTAGATGAGGAGATTAAAATTATTAAGGAAAAGGTGGTACCTTTCAAAAGTAATGATGAGTATGTAGAGAGATCAAAGTCTCTGTTAAAACTTCTTGAAAAAGAACAAAAGATAAAAAAGAAAAAGAAGTTTAACAGGGATTTTGAGGATTACAATTCCCAAACAGTATTTGAATGGCAGAAAAAACTTTTGGCAGAACAGCTGACTAATGCTAATGTGGTGATGGATACCACTCCACAAGTAGAAAGTCAACCACAAGGGGTGCGGGATGTTCGGGCTCCGCCTAATGGGGATCAGATCCGCACACCAGCAATAGTGTCAAAAGGCCAGCCCACAGTGGGAGGTGGTAGACGCTCCTTTTTTCCGCAATACGGTCATCCGGGGAGAAATAACAATAATCAGATATTTTACCCGCCTCATGACCATACGGACGGGGGCAGCGGTATCATTCTGTTGCAGGCCCCCCCCCCCGGTCACAGGGTTGGGGTACTAATTATGGTCCACGACCGGTTCGGGGACGGGGCTCTCCCCATAATTGGAGACCAGGGTATTCAAATCGTCATCCAATACCCTAGAATCATTTCCCCAATGGGGGTTATAGTCAGAGTCAAATTTATAATGACAGTCAAGTAGTTCATTACGATATTGGGTATGAGTCCGAATACAAAATACAATATTCCCACTTGAAGTAACTGATCAATTCAGTCTATTCTTATTATCAGTTATGTATTCCTTTGTCTAGTCCCTATAGTTTAGCTAACAATCTATTACGCCGAGCACATGTTATTGTTAATACCACAATGCTACCACCGTTGGCTATGAAATCAATACACGGTATAAGGTCAATTAAATCTCATTTATTTCCCAAGGAAATAATACAGCGTGCATAAGGTATCAATAGAAGTTACAATAATACATAGCATACAATCAAAGTATAATATAAGCCATACTTATCCGACCTTCGCCGCTACACCTCATGATGGAATAAAGAGACAGAGCTCAGGTCGCAACCCTTTTTGTCAAACATACCTCAGCCATACCACACCCTACTGCCAGTCCCATTTGGTTTGGACCAATCAGTGTTCACATGACAGCCCTCCTAATACTACTGACTGCCTTGCCATACTTGGCTTCTATGGCCAGTATGCATCTGATGTTCCCTGGGCCGTCTTTGTCATCAATCTCTTTGAAGCTTGTGTGCACCAGTTGGGCTGAAGGTAACTCCTTTGATATGCAGATTCTGCCACATTCCTCTACACATTCTAAACATGTGTCATGCAAACATCAACATGGCTGAGTTCGGCTGTACCAACAAATGTGTAGAACTTTAGATATATAACATTACTTCTTATTCACTTCCAACATATTCCGCTTTGCGCCTAAAAGGCGCATACCACCCTTCTTTAGACACGGCTTCTTCTGAACAATCCATAACTGTCTCAACGTGTGTGGTTCCCCAACATGTGCTTCCGAACCAGTACCTGTAGCACAGTCCTTAGCTCGTGTAACGCATGGTTGTTTTCAACGAGCGCTCCAGAGACATCTCTCATGGAACAGTACACAATTGTCTTACCACGCTGTGTTTTCAACGTGTGCCGAAGCAGGTCCTATGGAGCAGCCCATAATTGTTTTACCATGTGATGTCTCCCAACACGTGCCGCTTTGCCACTGAGTGACACACCTCCACCATTCTTCAGCGACAGCTTCCATGTCACCATTCTGTATCTTGGGTATCTTCAGGACGGCAGTACAGGCAAGGGGTGCCCATTCATTCACCATTCACCAGCACCCATTCAGAGCAACATATCACCCAGCTTTCAGACCCAGAGTCTTGAGGAGGGCCTTTCTTGCCCATATTACTAGCCTACAATACCCATAGGTCACACTATACCACGAACATCAATCAACTTATTACCGTAATATATACATATATATGTATTACGCACCCCGCTCCCAACCTCCTATAACCTTTTGCTGTAACTACGAGTCGGGATTAGGCAGGCTTGCTCGCAGCGGCGTTGCAGGGCTCTGACTTGGCCGCAACGTCTCCAATTTGTACACAGAGAGCCCACCGTCAAATCATCCCTCAACTTGCATAGACAAATGGGAGACCCTTCTAGATAAATATCGCTTAACTACACATATAAGTTTACAACAATTACCAAACCCACACAATTCCACCCCTGTGCCTGGATTTCAGAGATCATGCCCATTGTATACCATGCACCTCTACCTACGGTTAGGTTCAAGGAACCCTCTAGTCCCTTGACTAACGCTACACCGGTATTCTTTAGGACAAAGAAACAAAACTCGCCTATGTCCTAAATAATACCTGGGTGCCTTCTTCCCAGCAATGACCTCTCCATCCAGAATACAGAGAGAAATAACTTCCCAACATTATTCGTTCCTCCCCATGTATTGACCTGGCCTACAAAGGACATCATGGTCATGCTTCCGACAAAGGGAAATATCAACCTGCCTCCAGCGTTCATCTTCTCTGATCACATGTGTGATATAACCTCAAATGCAACAAGATAGAGTCCCCAGTCAGTAAGCCCATTGATGCCACCAAATATACAGACCAAGTCTGCACTTCTGTATATGAGAACGTACAGCATAACACCTTTCACAATCCAACTTAGTACCACCCATACAGGCATTCGACCACTATTTTGGATTAGTGTAAGCCACGTGTTTTGGCAAAATCTTACTGAGCGGTGACGCTAACTCATCAGGCCCCTGCCCCTCATACAGAGACAGTACAATCAGCTTGATGTTGGCTGATATTTCCACCTGCCACAGAGTGCGCGCCAAAGCCAATGACAGGTTTCTGTCCTCCCTACCAACCTCTCAACATGGAATGGTTCTTAATTATGGGTTACTGGCGCTACCTCCAACCAACAACTTCCAATATCACTACTTATTTCCTCAAACTTTTATGTCTATTACCTCAAACTGACCCCAGGGGCTACGTAAATTGAACCCGTGTTCCGTATTTTAACTCAGCACCACCCCACTTATCCAATACCTCAAACTCAAGTCACAAGTGGTTATAACCACTTTATATCTCCTCTACTAGGTGTGCTGATACCACTTATTCTACATATAGTTTTATTACTTATGTGCTTTAAATAAAATGTGAGTAAGAAGTGAAAAAGTGAAAAAAGGGGAAAAAAAGTGATAAATGGTTAATAAAACCTCTACCGCACCCAGAACAAAAAAAATAAAAAATATTTATAAAAAACCCAAACAAAAAAACACAGGGGCAAACCTCACAAAAGGCCCAAGAAAATAGGGCAAAACACTAGAAAAAAAACCCAAAAAATGGGGAGAAGAATAAGCTTCCAAGTGTTATATAGTGCAAAAGTCACTTCCTTAATGGGAAGTAAAGCTACCTTCAATTTTTATACAAAGATTTGTGCTAAATATCCCAAATCCTCCTGCACTGGTAAATGTGAAAAATGTGACCAAAAATAAATGTGAACAAAAATATAAAAAATCCAAATTAAATCCAGTGATGTATACACAAAAATATGAAAAGTCCAATTAAGTCCAGTGATATATGCACCGATCCACAGCCATGTACAATTGTGTAAAAATCAATAAAACAAATATGTATACAGAATAACCAGTGTATATATCAGAAAATTCAGTCCACAGTGAGTCTTCTATAGCCGTATCAATGTGCCATTACAGCTCTTCAAAATACAGGAAAGGTGACTTTCGTGAGAGTGCCTGCGCTTATATTAGTGACTTTCGTGCTTGGTCCCCCTCAAGGATCCCCACTCACCAGATCCATTCACCCCCTAAGGGGTTATACGCCCATAATCTGTAAGGGCTGGTACATTTTTATTAGCCGTATATAATCATTCACATACGGCGTATGCTGATGCAAGGTTTGTTAAACTGCATCTTGCATAATATTTAAAAAAAACCCTTGTTTTGCATACAGTGTTGTATAAAGTTTTTTTGGTAATAAAGGAATTTTTTAAGTGGATACTAGCCTCCTACTGTTCCCACATAATTAAAGATACCTGCCTTTTAAGAAGAATATTAGATTGCTTTTTCCCCCCTTCCCCAAGTATAATCAAAAATACTACACCATGGGGGAATTCTCTTTTATTTGAGGAATTACTAGTGGATATAAAGATCTACCTGCATCTCGTTATAAAAAAATCCTGAGGAGGACCCGTGGAATATACAGCTGGTCGGTGGAATCTCCGGATAAACGGGATACAGATTATGGGCGTATAACCCCTTAGGGGGTGAATGGATCTGGTGAGTGGGGATCCTTGAGGGGGACCAAGCACGAAAGTCACTAATATAAGCGCAGGCACTCTCACGAAAGTCACCTTTCCTGTATTTTGAAGAGCTGTAATGGCACATTGATACGGCTATAGAAGACTCACTGTGGACTGAATTTTCTGATATATACACTGGTTATTCTGTATACATATTTGTTTTATTGATTTTTACACAATTGTACATGGCTGTGGATCGGTGCATATATCACTGGACTTAATTGGACTTTTCATATTTTTGTGTATACATCACTGGATTTAATTTGGATTTTTTATATTTTTGTTCACATTTATTTTTGGTCACATTTTTCACATTTACCAGTGCAGGAGGATTTGGGATATTTAGCACAAATCTTTGTATAAAAATTGAAGGTAGCTTTACTTCCCATTAAGGAAGTGACTTTTGCACTATATAACACTTGGAAGCTTATTCTTCTCCCCATTTTTTGGGGTTTTTTTCTAGTGTTTTGCCCTATTTTCTTGGGCCTTTTGTGAGGTTTGCCCCTGTGTTTTTTTGTTTGGGTTTTTTATAAATATTTTTTATTTTTTTTGTTCTGGGTGCGGTAGAGGTTTTATTAACCATTTATCACTTTTTTTCCCCTTTTTTCACTTTTTCACTTCTTACTCACATTTTATTTAAAGCATATAAGTAATAAAACTATATGTAGAATAAGTGGTATCAGCACACCTAGTAGAGGAGATATAAAGTGGTTATAACCACTTGTGACTTGAGTTTGAGGTATTGGATAAGTGGGGTGGTGCTGAGTTAAAATACGGAACACGGGTTCAATTTACGTAGCCCCTGGGGTCAGTTTGAGGTAATAGACATAAAAGTTTGAGGAAATAAGTAGTGATATTGGAAGTTGTTGGTTGGAGGTAGCGCCAGTAACCCATAATTAAGAACCATTCCATGCAAGCAGGTTGTTTATGCAGCCTGTGTATACTAGGATGGCAGCAACCTCATAAAAATTAGAGAAAACTCCTTTTAGAAATTTTTTTTTATATTTTTTCAATAGGATAAAGAATTAGAAAGTAGAACTTTAACCAATAAAGAATTTGTTTAAAAACCCATATAAAATACAAGGTTATAGTTATAAATTAACACCTTTATATTACTGCTGGTCAGAACCCACTCCATAGTGCGCTTTTACCTGCTTAAACCTCTCAACATGGTTGACAAAATCCGGAGCCACTCTAACCTGAGTGTTTCTGTGACTTCATTGAATGTTATCAAGGATACCACCAATCTCCCGGGGTAACAAAGTCACGCTCCTTCTCTGAAGCTATGGCTGTGAGTTTGTTCCTCAGGAGGCTGATGTCCCCTCCATTAACACCACCCATCCCAGCTATGGTCCCCCCCCCAATATAGTGCTGAATACATCCCTCCTCTTTCGGGTTACTCCTCAGCAATAAGCATCCTGCATGGACCTCATTCTCATCTCTGGGAGTAAGTCACTGGTACAATAACCGCACCTGATTCAGTGTATACTCAGCACATATAGGGTGATAGGTTTTTGTCAACCACCATGAGATGTTGCAGCACCATGTGGTGAAGTCCTACGGTACCCTGGTAGCCAGCGTTTGTTCCCTTTATTTTAACAGAGCATGCTCCTGTGTGTATTCACTGGCATTATCTGTGCAGGGTTTCAACCTCTCAGGTGAGACACCAACCGGGCGTATCTTCCTCGTGTCTAGTTCTGGTGTCCCGCATGTCCTGTAACCGAAAGCTTCTCTCTAGGACCGCTAGGATTGAGACACCACCCCTACGAGGAAGTTTTCACCCCATTGATGTATCACCTGGCACCCTTTAGTCTGACCAACAGCCACCTTATTATGCATAAGCGCCAGTATACCTCCTGGGTACCTGCACCATATTGTCTCCGTTACATCAATACATGTAATACATTAAAACCTTTCTTCTTTCAATTCCTCCTTCCAACAAAAAAACACATATTTTACATTTTCATGTTTTGACGGATTGGATGTGTCATAACTCTTCCCCAACCTCCAACCCATTGCACATGTATAAATAACATGTTTGCATTCATCAGGAGAGACTTCAGCAAAAATATTTCAAGAGTTCTCTTGCTAGGCACAGTCTTTCAGATTCAGCATTAGCACCAAATTGTCCATACGAAAAAACAGGTATTAATCTGAATCTTTCAGTTTTCCTTCTCTCCTGGTGTTTATCGGAACTAATTTGTGGTATGGTGTGGCACAGACAAACTGCCAACCAGATGATCATCTGTCATCCATGTTCCAGAAGCCTCTCCAATTCTCGCTCCACTTGGATTCTGGAAGTGAAAAACAAGAGCAGTATCAAATTCTTATCCACAATATCTGCTCGCTTACCATGTTTACTTATAGTTCCCTCCTTGGAGCCCAGGATCTCAGTATTCCTGGCTTCTGCAACTCTGACCAAACTATCCAAACAACCATGACCTCTTTAGGCTACACCCACTGTAAAATGGATCCCCATGGTATGATCAAAAAACGTTTAAAACTGAACGTCAGTGTTGCTTCTCAAAAACTTCAAATTTTACAAACTAAAAAAAAACAATGCATCTATCTGTATCTTTACGATGTATGCACTACCCCTTTTCAGGTGACTGGTTCTAACTGAGGGCATTGTCAATTCCCCCCCTTTCAGGTGGATTAGACCTACTACTTTTCCACCTGAATAAAAATATAACTAACATAGAGGACTAAACCAATATCAAAAAAAAAAATTTTTTTTAGAAGAAAAAAATAAATAAAAAAAAAATAAATAAAAAAAAAATAAATAAAAAAAATAAATAAAAAAAAATAAAAAAAAAATGTAAAAAAACTTAAAAATCTGGCCATGATCACACAAATAACATGACAAGACAACCATCATACAACAATGACAAACACTCAACTTTTAGTTGACAACATCCATGGACTTTTCTCCTGCAAAGAGTGCTTATTCCAATCTGAAATACAATTAGTTAATGGGGAAAACGAAAAACGAAAAACAAAACAAAGCATATGTATCATCACAACATTTTAGCTTCATTTGTAACTCTTTTTAGTACTATTATTTTTCATTGTTTGCAAACAATTACTAACTAATGAGCTCATGGTACCATGTGATAATCGATTATGCATTTACAATAACCTAACCCCTGTTCTGTTATATTTTACCACTGTTGTTACTTTGAGAGACCTGCAAACAAATGCAAATGTCCGTATACGAATCAGTTTAACTTCTTCCTGGTCTCTGGAAAAAGGAACACACAAGTGATTACACACAATTCTTATGTTAATCAGCAGTATTGGATACTCAGGAAAAGTTTACAAAGACTGACAATAAGAGAAGAGTAAAGAAACACAAGATTAAAAAAAACTCATAACAGAAACATCTTTTAACCACACAAAAGAAAAACCACAATACCAATTCAGGGGTTTATCCCTAAAAGTACAAAACAAAAAAAAATGTATATCTATATCCAGGTCCTCTATCATATTCTGAACTTGAAACTTACATCAAACCTTTTTCATAGCCGGGAAACATTGACCAGAATATTCTTACCATGCTTGCAGCTCACTAAGTTCTGCTAACATTGTTTCCCCCAGTGCTATATTTGAGTAACCATGCGTCTATCTCCATTTTGACTCTAAGCAACTGTCCTACATATTGCTTTTTAGTTTCTAGACCCCGCATTTGCGTTTTACACGGGAAATGGGTTTGATTACTATTGGTTCCGTGCTGTGGATGGCTACCCCACCTGGCTGAATAACACACATGATGCCTTGGGGTCGTTTTCGGGTATAATTTCCTTTCGATATCATTATTCGCCGCCCGACAATATTTTGAAATGTGACCCCCCCTTTTACACAAAAAACATTTTAGTTCTGGTTTCCCTGCATAGGCCATTTTTTTAGCATATGGCGCTGGAAACCCACATTGCTGGATAATATTACTGCGATTGGACTGCACAGACTTTACACTTTCGTTGTCTGAGGAGTCATCCGAAGTGTCAACTCCTGAGTCAATTTCAAGTGCAGTTATCCCACCTTTATTTGCTTCTTCCACATCGATTCCCATCACAGTACTATCATTTGCAGTGATAATAGCATACGGGTTTTCTTCATATTTCACTTCTAGCTTTTCTATACACTGAGCATGTGTGGAGGGTACCTCCACTATTGCACACTTGGAGGATAACTCCATTATGGCTGCTTGTGCCTTAAGCCTTGTGATAACCTGCAAATTCTCAGCCTCCCTTTGATTCAAAGAGGCAATGCAACTTTCTTTTAATTTACACGTTTGTTCTAATTCATCTAATCTCTGTTGCAATACACATTTCTCAGCCACTAATTGTTTAATCCGACTACAAGCATCCGCATCAGCCTTTTCAATCCTCATTGATATATCACTTACCTGTTCCATCACTTTTTCTCTATCAGCAAACCATTCTAATTCTTTTTGTTCCGCAATTTCTTTCATTCTCATTAACATGCATAAGGCATTGGCCATTCTCTGTTTCCTGCCTTTTTTTGATTTATTAAATATGCGACTGTTATGTGTATTACATTGTTTTAAAAGTTCATTAAACTGATATGTTAATTTACCTTTGTGAGTAAGTTGAAATCTAATCCCACCATGCTTGCTAATGAAACCTTCAATGGCTTCCATTGATATGCTAATTAGCCTATCCACACCAGGTTGCTCCACCAGTTGCTTATACACTAGACAAACAACCATATAACCCCCACAAAGACAGATTCCTACCAACAAACGAACAAAAAAAACAAAAAAATAGATACGAACCGTTTAAATTTCCAGTGACTTGTGGTTCTACAGCATACAAGACACAAGGCACACTCTTAATCAATGCCTTGGTTTTATTGGACCAGAGCTATTTCACTCTCACGTGTGTAGAAATAAAAACCTATATTTCCCCCACTTTTTCTTCAAAGATGTATGGTAATTCCTGCCACTCTCTAACCAACACTGTGCATTAGCAATACACTAAACAATCAGATACCAAACACACAAAGACATAGAGGAAGCTGTTTAGAAGCTAGCTTTGACCTGTAGTCCCCCTCCAAATACAGACAAAAAAAAACAAATACAAATCCGTTTACCCACGAATTTCTTTAGGAGAACACACTCTTATTCAATGCCTTCCTATACGATAGCAGGTCATAGGGAATTTCTATTGGGACAGAAAGTTTTTTTTCACAATCACGTGGATATTTCCACTTTTCCCTCAAAATTGTATGATTTATCCTGTCAATCTGCGGTTATATCACATAACCAGGGATGATCAGTCCCTTATCTCGCCAGTGCGCCAATTTTCCCTCTGGTTACAAGTTTGCAAACACAACAATACGTACATATATATATATATCAGTCACAGTTCTCACCAGGTTTTACGCGTGCGTTTATACCAGTGAAATATCTCACAGAATTTTCCTGCTCATCCAAGCGTGGTTTCAGAATTCGCGAGCCAGCGCTAATCTTGTCCACACTAAAGATGACTTCCAGTTCTGGGTGGCTTTGAGCATCTGTGCTTACAGGGACTCAAACAAAAATACCTTAGATTTTTGTGGATTCTGTGTAAAAATATGTTTTACACGCCTTCTGGGGTGCCAAATGAAGTAACTGATCAATTCAGTCTATTCTTATTATCAGTTATGTATTCCTTTGTCTAGTCCCTATAGTTTAGCTAACAATCTATTACGCCGAGCACATGTTATTGTTAATACCACAATGCTACCACCGTCGGCTATGAAATCAATACACGGTATAAGGTCAATTAAATCTCATTTATCAATAGAAGTTACAATAATACATAGCATACAATCAAAGTATAATATAAGCCATACTTATCCGACCTTCGCCGCTACACCTCATGATGGAATAAAGAGACAGAGCTCAGGTCGCAACCCTTTTTGTCAAACATACCTCAGCCATACCACACCCTACTGCCAGTCCCATTTGGTTTGGACCAATCAGTGTTCACATGACAGCCCTCCTAATACTACTGACTGCCTTGCCATACTTGGCTTCTATGGCCAGTATGCATCTGATGTGCCCTGGGCCGTCTTTGTCATCAATCTCTTTGAAGCTTGTGTGCACCAGTTGGGCTGAAGGTAACTCCTTTGATATGCAGATTCTGCCACATTCCTCTACACATTCTAAACATGTGTCATGCAAACATCAACATGGCTGAGTTCGGCTGTACCAACAAATGTGTAGAACTTTAGATATATAACATTACTTCTTATTCACTTCCAACACCACTCATAACCAATTTTTTCCTTTAAGAGACTTGGAGGGTCACAACAGTGGGAGTTACCAGATACCATCTTAACCTGGTGATATTCCCTGTCCACAGGATAATTCTGTTCCACATTCTGCTGAATACAGAGATATCAACCAGGCTGGTGGATATGGACAACAAAATTGGGGTTTTCCCAAACCCAGCCAAGGACTAAAAAGGGTCGTAGATTTAAGAGAGGAACTAGAGGGGGGAGGCGTGCTCAGTCCAAAAAGGTTAAAGGTGTAAGTGGCACCAGTATTTTTAATCTTAGTTCTCACACACTTACAGCTTCTTAAAATAAGGTTTTAGATAGAGGTCTGAAGTTTTCTCCATCTCAAAATCTGAGCAAATTTCAGACCTATATGGACATACATAAATATGCTTGTAAGCTAAATGTTCAGAGATATATGTGTCAAACCTGTATAATCCATCAAGGACCATCACATCTAGTTATGTGCATTCTGGCCTCTCTAACTCCTCGCTGTTTAATCCCCCGGGCCAGTTGTGCCCTTCCCTTAAAGTGTTCAGAAATTTAGCATTGAAGGCTCTAGAGGAGTTACAGATTAAACAGGCCAGAAATAAAAAAGATTTTGAGCAAGGGATGGAATCTCTTTGCGCCAATAAAAATCTTGTTATCCACCCTGCTGATAAGGGGGGAGGAATTGTTTTTTTGAATAAGATTGACTACATGAAAGAGATGCACAGACTTTTGAGTGATAGGGACACTTATACACCTTTACCCTGTAATCCGAGTGGGGGGTATAAGACAGCATTAGAACAGATTGTGTTAAAGGGTTTCAATTCACATATACTTAATAAAAAAGAGAGGATGTTTATGATCCCCAAAGTTCCCAGAATACCTTTCATATACTATCTACCCAAGATTCATAAAAGTCTTACTTGCCTCCCGGGACGTCCTATCGTGAGTGGGATTGACTCCATTACTTCCCGGGTGGGCAAGTATATAGACTTTTTCTTGTAGCCCTTAGTTCAAAAAATGCCGTCCTATATTAAGGATACGCGACATGTTATCAATATCTTGTCAAATATCCAGCCACGTGAAGGTATGTGGCTGGTCACGGCCGATATCACATCCCTTTACATGGTAATACCTCCCCATTTGGGTCTTGAGACAGTGTTAATTTATTTAAAAAGAGATTCTAACCTTCCTGAAGACCAGATCATGTTTATCGTGGAGCTGCTGGAATATGTGGCTACCCACAACTTTTTCTGGTTTGACGGACAGTATTATAGACAGGATAGGGGCGTTCAAATAAAAAATACTAGAGGAAAAGCCGTGCTAAGGTGTGTGATAGGTTGCTGCCACCCTACGAGTCCTCAGCCCCCAGCTGAAGGCTGTGGATATACAATTCGTTTATAAAATAATAATAGGGCCCTGGGCACTACCTCAATGGGATGTTTTATGAGCTACACCCGTAATTTATGGACGTAGTCTGGAACCTCTCTGCTGCACGAGGTCCATGACCCGCCTACATCGAGGAAAGGCCACAGAATCTTCTCCGGTAGTAAGATATCACTAGTATGTCTTAAATAGGACTAGATGGTCCAATTGAGCCTAAGAGAGTTATGTGCACTATTCCCTTATCTTAGGTGTATATACAGCCGACATTAAGAATAAACCGGGAAAACACCCCCGTTCTCTATATACAGCTTATTGATGTACAATAGTACTGGGTACTTGGGATGAGTTAGGCCTATGAGATGTAGTGCATAATTAAAGCATAAAAAATCATTTTGAAGCACAGAGAAAAGATTCCTATATATATATGTAGGAAGGCCAGTATAGTGGCCTGAATTTATGGGAGGAGCCCGGAGGGTATTTAACCAGCCCGCTCGCCTGTGTTCTTTGTCGGTTTCCGGTGCGCGGCACGACGTCACTAGGGCGACTCTTCGAAACTCGTTAGCGCCCGTGAGTTACCGCTTCGTAGTTGTTCGAGGTCCTCGTTCCCGTTCGCAATTCACGTACTAACGCGTCGATTCGGCTGTCGCAGGTAGGGTTTTTCGGTTGACTTGTCATTTCATACATTATAAATGTCTCGTCACTAAACCTCGATATCAAACTTACGAGTTATTCGTAAAACCCTACACACAGCCGCGACGTCTGTCTACTACTCGTAACGTTATCATACTAAACATTTCTTTTGTGTTTGTGTACCTCACACTGACGCAAAGACACAGCTTCGTTTAGGCGTGTCTCACTGTTTTTTGCTCCACAGACTAATCGATGTTTCTCGTGGATTTGATGGACACCGGTCAGTGCCATGTCAAGGCCGAACCATGTCAACCATTTCAAACCATTTCAGATCATTTCAAATCATTTCACTCTCACCTACCACGCTCCGATTCGAATCCAGTCGCATCCACAATGCACCGATTCGTCCCGGTGTGCCCCAGTTGCTTTTCGGCCTTATTTCAGTACATGCTCCAGAGTCCCATTTGTCGAGTCACCGACTCATGCCTCTGTCATGGTAAATCATTTCACTGTCACGTATCACGTTCCACGATCTACCAATTCGTCCCGGTGTGCCCCAGGTATTTTTCGGCCTCATTTCAGTACATGCTCCAGAGTCCCGTTCGTTGTCAGTCGCAGGTTGCAGCGCACCGATTCGTGCCTCTGTCATGGGAAATCATTTCACTGTCACGTATCACGTTCCGATGCGAATCCAGTCGCATCTACGATGCACCAATTCGTCCCAGCGTGCCCCAGGTATTTTTCGGCCTCATTTCAGTACATGCTCCAGAGTCCCGTTCGTTGTCAGTCGCAATCGCGGCACGACCGATTCGGGCCTTTGTCATGGCAAACTTTTGTCACTCATTTCACTGTCATTTACCGCGCTCCGATTCGAATCTAGTCGCATCCGTGATGCACCAATTCGTTTCGATGTGCCCCAGTTGGTTACGGCCTCATTTCAGTACATGCTCCAGAGTCCCGTTCGTTGTCAGTCGCAATCGCGGCAACAACCGATTCGGGTCTCTGTCATGGCAAACTTTTGTCACTCATATTACTGTCACTTACCGCGCTCCGATTCAAATCTAGTCGCATCCGCGATGCACCGATTCGTTTCGATGTGCCCCAGTTGGTTACGGCCTCATTTCAGTACATGCTCCAGAGTCAGGATTCATTATCAGTTGCAGGTTTCGGTTCTCTGATTCATGACTCTGTCATGGGAAATCATTTTCACTGTCACGTATCACGCTCCGATACGAATCCAGTCGCATCGTGCACTAATTCGTCTCGGCGCGCCCCAGGTATTTCAGCCACGTTTCAGTACATGCTTCAGAGCATGCACGATTAACGGATAGTCGCAACAGCGGCATGATCGATTCGTGCCTCTGTCATGGCAATCAAAATAATTTCACAGCAACGTACCGCGCTCTGTTTCGAATCCAGTTGCATACATGCACCGATTCGTTACGGTGTGCCCCAGTGCTTTAGCCTCATTTCAGTGCATGTTCCAGAGTCCAGTTCATCATCAGTCACAGTCACGGCACGACCGGCTTATGCCTCTGTCATAACGGGTTTTTTCATTAAATTGACCGTCATATACCGTGCCCCGATTCGAGTCGGTCACATCTGACATGCACCGATTCGTTCCGGCGTGCTCCAGTTGTTTTCATTCGTACGACCGATTCATATCGGATTCATTCCATACACATCCAAGAAACAACTTCTTGCAAATCGCTGCTAGCACGCACCTAAGCATACACTCCCTGCAATCATTGCAAACACATCCCCAGGCACAGACTTCTGGCAATCGTTGCAAGCACGCATTCAAGCATGGACGTCTTGCAGTCGTTACAAGTACGCATTCAAGCGTAGACTTCTTGCAATCCTTGCAAAACACGCATCCAAGCATAGACTTCTTGCAATCGTTGCAAGCACGCATCCAAGCACAGACTTCTTGCAAATCGTTGCAAGCACGCATTCAAGCATGGACGTCTTGCTGTCGTTGCAAGTACGCATTCAAGGGTAGACTTCTTGCAACAGTTGCAAGCACGCATTGAAGCATGGACGCCTTGCAGTCGTTGCAAGTACGCATACAAGCGTAGACTTCTTGCAATCATTGCAAACACGCATCCAAGCGTAGACTTCTTGCAATCGTTGCAAGCACGCATCCAAGCATAGACTTCTTGCAAATCGTTGCAAGCACGCATTTGAGCATAGACTTCTTGCAATCGTTGCAAGCACGCAGTCAAGCATGGACGTCTTGCAGTCGGTGCAAGTACGCATACAAGCGTAGACTTCTTGCAATCGTTGCAAACACGCATCCAAGCGTAGACTTCTTGCAATTGTTGTGAACACGCATCCAAGCGTAGACTTCTTGCAGTCATTGCAAGCACGCATCCAAGCGTAGACTTCTTGCAAGCATTGCAAGCACACATCTAAACATAGACTTCTTGCAATCGTTGCAAGCACGCATTCAAGTGTAGACTTCTTGCAATCGTTGCAAGCACGCATTCAAGCATGGACGTCTTACAGTCGTTGCAAGTACGCATACAAGCGTAGACTTCTTGCAATCGTTGCAAACACGCATCCAAGCGTAGACTTCTTGCAATCGTTGCAAGCACGAATCCAAGCATAGACTTCTTGCAAATCGTTGCAAGCACGCATTAAGCATAGACTTCTTGCAATCGTTGCAAGCACGCATTCAGGCATGGACGTCTTGCAGTCGTTGCAAGTACGCATACAAGCATAGACTTCTTGCAATCGTTGCAAACACGCATCCAAGCGTAGACTTCTTGCAGTCATTGCAAGCACGCATCCAAGCGTAGACTTCTTGCAATCGTTGCAAGCACGCATCCAAACATAGACTTCTCGCAATCGTTGCAAGCACACATTCAGGCATAGACCTCTTGCAATCATTGCAAGCACGCATTCGAGCATAAGACCTCTTGCAATCATTGCAAGCAGATGTCCAGGCACAAACTTATTGCAATCATTGCTAGCAGGCAGTTCTGGCTGGCTCAATAGATTGCTTTAGGAAAAGCCTGGATACTTTCCTAAATGTACATTATATAACGGGGTACTTATATTTATAGGTAAAGTTGATCCAGGGAAAATCCGATTGCCTCTCGAGGGATCAGGAAGGAATTTTTTCCCCTGCTGTAGCAAATTGGGCTATGCTCTGCTGGGGTTTTTTGCCTTCCTCTGGATCAGCTGTGGGTGTAGAATTGGGTGTGTCGGGTTGTGCGATATTTTATTCGTTTGATTTGTGGTTAGGACTGGATGGACTTCTGTCTTTTCCGACCTGGCTACCCATGTATCCTACCATAACTCCTTGCAATCGTTGCAGGCACGCATCCTGGCATAACTCCTTGCAATCGTTGCAGGCACGCATCCTGGCATAACTTCTTGCGATCGTTGCAGGCACGCATCCTAGCATAACATCTTGCAATCATGGCAAGCACGCATCCTGGTGTAACTCCTTGCAATCGTTGCAGGCACGCATCCTAGCATAACATCTTGCGATCGTTGCAAGCACGCATCTTGGCATAACATCTTGCAATCGTTGCAAGCACGCATCCAAACACACGTTCAAGCACAACTCCTGCAGTCTTTGCAAAGCACATGCGGTAACACGAATTTCTCAGAGTCACCACGAACACATCTCCAGTGACAAACTCCCGTGCAATTGTCGCAAGCACACGTTTAAACACAACTTTTGCAATCATGCCAAGGCTCGCGACTTAGCATAACCTCTTGCAATCATTCTTGTGCTTGCACATTCTCAGTGGCACACAAACTGGCTACACGTCGTTTTCAGCAGCACTTAATTGGCCACTTGTCCCCTGTGGCTTTTCTTACAAGCCACTCACCGTTTCCTATCTGTCTGTCTCTCCCTTAGGACAGTTGAGTTCAACTTCCGTCCTGCACCAGGATCGTGTTGACACACGCAACTGGCTTCTTCCTGTAACACGCTCAGGCTATACCTAGCCAGCGTTCAGCATTTCTTATCCTTACAGGGCCCGGAGAGCCAGCTGTCTTTATGGCCCATACAGTAAGATCCCCACTACGAGGCATCCAGAGGCATCAGCCCATAGCCAACGGCAAACGCTCGCCCATCACAACTACCATCTTTAGGGACACATAAAATCCTCGCACATTCCCCAGTCTAGTCACCCAAGCGGCCATCTACCTGGCCCTTTATGGTTTGCACGGCCTAGCCAATTTATCGTTAGTAGCACTGGCAGCCAGGTTCGACACAGACACCACCTGACGAATGATCAAATCTGCAATACGGGCCATTCCCCAGGGTCAATCTTTATGTCATGCCTCCTGGTCTTCCTCTCACGGACGCAGGACCCCTCTCAGATCCTTGGTTTAGATACCGTGGCATTAGCAGACCTATCAATGTCGGAAGGTTCCTTTCTGCATGGATTGGTATAGCGATCTTTATACCATCTACGATGCCCCTGTCACCCCTGGTAGTGACAGATGCTGCAGCCTCCACAGGCTTCGCTGCAATTTTTGGCCACCACTGGCTTACAGGACCATGGCATCAGGGATACTCCTAAACCCCGGGTTTACCTGGACTTCCTCCCTCTTCAAGCTATACCTGGTCATGACAGCCTCTCGACTCTGGGGTCATGTCAGGACAGGACAGGTCGTGGCATTCACCACCGACAACTGGGCCGAGGTTCATCTTGTTGATAAAGCCAGGTCTGGACCGCTCTCGGTTGTGTCCTTCCTGCACAGACTGCTGCAGTTATCTTGGCGGCACCAGTTTAATGTCCATTGTATGTTCATTCCAGGCCTTCAGCAATCCCGCAGGCCAAGTTCTGCATAGTCGTCACTTGGCTCGCTACCAACACCATTTCATCCTCCACCTTGCAGTGTCTAAAAACCCAGCAATCTGGCTCCAGGATAGACGTCCATTTCCATAGAACAAGCAGTGCTTGGTGTCGAGTAACCATACTCGACTAACTACTGTCACTCCTACCGGAACGCGTAATCTATAGTCCCCTATTGCCTTTTCGTGCTAACACTTGTGTACCTGCCAGTTTCCCAAACACATGGGGTTCTTCTACGCAGCCTACACCTCTACCCCGGTCCATACCGTGGTCACTCTTTAGTATTTGAGCAACCTTGGCAGCATGTTGGCATGGGTCCCAAGTCACGTCATTGAGAGACTAAGCAGTTGGAACCCTGCCTACCTTCGCCGTTACATCCCCAATCCTCGGGTGGAAATGGCACAAGCATTCACCAAACTTGCTCAACTAATTAAGCTAAAACTAATAAAACTACACCCCTACCTGAATGTTTTTGCCCCCTTATTTTGGTATACCGACCATCAGACCAGGGCACACTTCAGGTCCATTTCATGTTGTTAATCTTATGGTAAAACTATTTGTTCATATCCGTATCGGCCATAGGGCTTCGACCATAAGTAGGAAGGCCAGTATGGTGGCCTGAATTTATGGGAGGAGCCCGGAGGGTATTTAACCAGCCCGCTTGCCTGTGGTCTTTGTCGGTTTCCGGTGCGCGGCACCCACCCTCCCATCCCCTTTTCAGGGCATTTCTCAAATTCATTTCTCTTCACAAAATATTAATTTCTAATCTAGGGTATGCCCCCTTATTTTGGTATACTGACCATGAGACCAGGGCACACTTCAGGTCCATTTCATGTTGTTAATCTTATGGTAAGTCTATTTGTTCATATCCGTATCGGCCATAGGGCTTCGACCATAAATATATATATATATATATATATATATATATATATATAAAAATTATAAATGTGGATCCTCAATCAAAGTGTTCCTGTGCAATTCATTAAATCCACAGTATGTGATTCCAAATATACAAAAAATATCACTAATAAATCCAATGTGGCATTGGATACTGAATGATATCCACAACAATCCACATCCTAGCATAACATCTTGCGATCGTTGCAAGCACGCATCTTGGCATAACATCTTGCAATCGTTGCAAGCACGCATCCAAACACACGTTCAAGCACAACTCCTGCAGTCTTTGCAAAGCACATGCGGTAACACGAATTTCTCAGAGTCACCACGAACACATCTCCAGTGACAAACTCCCGTGCAATTGTCGCAAGCACACGTTTAAACACAACTTTTGCAATCATGCCAAGGCTCGCGACTTAGCATAACCTCTTGCAATCATTCTTGTGCTTGCACATTCTCAGTGGCACACAAACTGGCTACACGTCGTTTTCAGCAGCACTTAATTGGCCACTTGTCCCCTGTGGCTTTTCTTACAAGCCACTCACCGTTTCCTATCTGTCTGTCTCTCCCTTAGGACAGTTGAGTTCAACTTCCGTCCTGCACCAGGATCGTGTTGACACACGCAACTGGCTTCTTCCTGTAACACGCTCAGGCTATACCTAGCCAGCGTTCAGCATTTCTTATCCTTACAGGGCCCGGAGAGCCATCTGTCTTTACGGCCCATACAGTAAGATCCCCACTACGAGGCATCCAGAGGCATCAGCCCACAGCCAACGGCAAACGCTCGCCCATCACAACTGCCATCTTTAGGGACACATAAAATCCTTGCACATTCCCCAGTCTAGTCACCCAAGCGGCCATCTACCTGGCCCTTTATGGTTTGCACGGCCTAGCCAATTTATCGTTAGTAGCACTGGCAGCCAGGTTCGACACAGACACCACCTGACGAATGATCAAATCTGCAATACGGGCCATTCCCCAGGGTCAATCTTTATGTCATGCCTCCTGGTCTTCCTCTCACGGACGCAGGACCCCTCTCAGATCCTTGGTTTAGATACCGTGGCATTAGCAGACCTATCAATGTCGGAAGGTTCCTTTCTGCATGGATTGGTATAGCGATCTTTATACCATCTACGATGCCCCTGTCACCCCTGGTAGTGACAGATGCCGCAGCCTCCACAGGCTTCGCTGCAATTTTTGGCCACCACTGGCTTACAGGACCATGGCATCAGGGATACTCCTAAACCCCGGGTTTACCTGGACTTCCTCCCTCTTCAAGCTATACCCGGTCATGACAGCCTCTCGACTCTGGGGTCATGTCAGGACAGGACAGGTCGTGGCATTCACCACCGACAACTGGGCCGAGGTTCATCTTGTTGATAAAGCCAGGTCTGGACCGCTCTCGGTTGTGTCCTTCCTGCGCAGACTGCTGCAGTTATCTTGGCGGCACCAGTTTAATGTCCATTGTATGTTCATTCCAGGCCTTCAGCAATCCCGCAGGCCAAGTTCTGCATAGTCGTCACTTGGCTCGCTACCAACACCATTTCATCCTCCACCTTGCAGTGTCTAAAAACCCAGCAATCTGGCTCCAGGATAGACGTCCATTTCCATAGAACAAGCAGTGCTTGGTGTCGAGTAACTATACTCGACTAACTACTGTCACTCCTACCGGAATGCGTAATCTATAGTCCCCTATTGCCTTTTCGAGCTAACACTTGTGTACCTGCCAGTTTCCCAAACACATGGGGTTCTTCTACGCAGCCTACACCTCGACCCCGGTCCATACCGTGGTCACTCTTTAGTATTTGAGCAACCTTGGCAGCATGTTGGCATGGGTCCCAAGTCACGTCATTGAGAGACTAAGCAGTTGGAACCCTGCCTACCTTCGCCGTTACATCCCCAATCCTCGGGTGGAAATGGCACAAGCATTCACCAAACTTGCTCAACTAATTAAGCTAAAACTAATAAAACTACACCCCTACCTGAATGTTTTTGCCCCCTTATTTTGGTATACCGACCATCAGACCAGGGCACACTTCAGGTCCATTTCATGTTGTTAATCTTATGGTAAGTCTATTTGTTCATATCCGTATCGGCCATAGGGCTTCAACCATAAGTAGGAAGGCCAGTATGGTGGCCTGAATTTATGGGAGGAGCCCGGAGGGTATTTAACCAGCCCGCTCGCCTGTGGTCTTTGTCGGTTTCCGGTGCGCGGCACCCACCCTCCCATCCCCTTTTCAGGGCATTTCTCAAATTCATTTCTCTTCACAAAATATTAATTTCTAATCTAGGGTATGCCCCCTTATTTTGGTATACCGACCATGAGACCAGGGCACACTTCAGGTCCATTTCATGTTGTTAATCTTATGGTAAGTCTATTTGTTCATATCCGTATCGGCCATAGGGCTTCGACCATAAATATATATTGTGGCAGCACGCAGGTAAAATCACCTGGTTGTATTCAGGATGGGAAATATGTGTGTCCTAGATTCAGGCTTTATGCAGACTTTTACAATTAGAGGGGAAGAGTTAATGAGCCCAGCTGTAGTAAGTGGGCTCATTAAGACCTCTACAAAAAACCCCAGCATGCATAGGGAGATGCTCCATCCTGGAACCAGTTTTGTGTGTATAGACTGGGGAGTCTGAGATCTGTTCTGTGCGGTGAGTTAACGCATGTGTGGCAAACCCCTACAATAGAGACAGGGACTGGGGCAGCACAAGGCTGCACCCAGTTGTTAGACAGGGAGTCTACGTGTGTAGTTAGAGGTCAAGCTGACCAGGATTTATTTTCTTGTTTTATTTTGTTTGGCTGTTATATGTATTACTGCATGTAGCCTAAATAAACCGGATCTTTTATTTTTTGCACCTACACCGCTGTCTGCTGTGCCTGACTTTGTGTTGTGAACCCATCCAGGGGGTCACACACACCCGCTACCGAGCGAACCCCCTCACAGTTGGTGGAGAATTTTGGCAGTTTTTTTTTTTTTTTGTTAAGGCCAGCATGGAGGAGATACTGAGACAGCTGGCTCTAGCAAATGCAAACCAGCAGCAAGCAAATGCAAACCAGCAGCAAACAAATGCAGCTTTACAAAAGAGCCTTGCAGCTCAACAACAAGCCCAGCAGCAGGCAAATGCAAATCAGCAGCAGACAAATGCAACTTTGCAGCAAAGTTTGGAAGCCCAGCAGCAGGCAAATGCAAATCAGCAGAAGACAAATGCAACTTTGCAGCAGAGTTTGGAAGCTCAGCAACAAGCCCAGCAGCGATCTGAAGCCCGCTTCATAGACCTGTTGCAGAAGCAAGAGCAGAATTTTCAACAGCAAATAGAGACATTGATACAGCAACGTCCGCAGACCAATGAAGCAAGTGGGTACAATAATACCGCAACCTTTGGTGTGAGCCGTTTACTGACAAAAATGACTGGAGAGGATGATCCGGAGGTGTTTTTGACCACATTTGAAAGGACTGCTGAAAGGGAAAAGTGGCCTAAGGAGCAATAGGCTGGACTGGTGGCCCCTCTGTTAACTGGGGAATCGCAGAAAGCTTATTATGACCTAGAGCCTGACCAAGCAAAAGACTATGTGGTGCTAAAAGCAGAAATATTGGCACGGCTGGGTGTCACCCTGGCAGTCCGGGCTCAGCGTGTGCATAACTGGACTTTTCAGGTTGGAAAACCTCCCAGGTCTCAAATGTATGATCTCATTCACCTGAGCAGGAAGTGGCTGCAGCCAGAGATTTTGACCGCACCAAACATTGTGGAACGTGTGGTTATGGATCGTTTCCTGAGAGCTCTTCCTACTGCCATCCAAAAATGGGTAAGCCATGGAGACCCAGAAAATGCAGATAAACTTGTGGATCTGGTTGAGAGGTACTTGGCTACAGAGAACTCGACCACCTCTTCCAGGGACTCACGGACTTTCCCCCCTAAGACCAGATCATCCCCAGTGGCGGGTAAGATGACTCCAAGGGGTGAGGGTGGAGAGAGTGAGAGGGTGGGAGTTCTACCTAAGGTCTGGCGGGAGCAGCCCAGGAAGGCCATGCTGCAAGAGGCAGCGAAAAAAATTATTTGCTACCGCTGCCGGCAAGAGGGACATATTGCAGCCAATTGCCCAGTTGTGGATGAGCCTATGCAATGTGACTTTATAAGGGAGAGACGTCAGTCGCTGTTTGCGACAGTTGCATGCACTGCCATTCGGGGACCTGAGAAACATTTATGTAAAATGTGTATTAATGGTAGACATGTTGATGTGTTGCTAGATTCAGGTAGCCTGGTAACATTGATAAAAGCTGAATTAGTTACTACAGAGGTCTCTGGGAAGAACAGGGTGGCTGTTATTTGTGTGCATGGGGACACCCGAGAGTATCCTGTAACTTCAGTGTTTTTTGAGACCCCCAAAGGTAACCTCTCTCATCAGGTGGGGTTAGTGTCTCACTTACCACATGATGCTATTGTGGGAAGGGATTTTCCAAAATTCTGGGAACTCTGGGATTGTCCTGAGGCCCCCATTGGTGCCCCTATAAACCAGGAAGATGACCAGAATTCCTCTGGGAGTGGTGAGGACTCTCCTGAATTTCCCTTGTCGGTATTGGCGGGGGAAACTCGAGAAACTGGGGAGGAGCCAACATCCTCAGATGAAAACATGCCGTCTGTGGAGTTTTCGGATCTTGAGGTTCACAGGGAAAATTTTGCCACAGAACAGTTAAAAGACCCCACCCTAATAAAGGCACGGGAAAATGTGGTGAAAATAGATGGCGAGTTAGTGAACCCAGATAAGACTTGCCCTTATCCTTACTTCACTATGGAAAGGGACCTGCTATATCGAGTGGCTCAAAGGGCAGAAGAAACCATTGAGCAACTTGTAGTGCCCAAACCTTACAGGAAGTTGGTGTTAGAATTGGCTCATGGGCACATTCTGGGAGGTCATCTAGGGACAGAGAAAACCAGAGAGAGGGTATTGCAGAGATTCTATTGGCCTGGGGTCATGAAGGAAATAGAAAAGTATTGTTCCTCCTGCCCTGTGTGTCAGAAGTCGGCACCTATGCCACATTTCCGTAACCCACTGGTACCTCTTCCTATCATTGAGGTCCCCTTTGAGAGGATCGCAATGGATTTGGTAGGTCCGATAATGAAGTCTGCTAGGGGGCATCAGTACATTTTGGTTATATTGGACTATGCCACCCGTTATCCGGAAGCAATTCCTCTCCGAAATACCTCGGCCAAAATCATAGCCAAAGAGCTATCCCTTGTTTTTAGCCGCGTGGGTATTTGTAAGGAACTGCTTACGGACCAAGGTACACCCTTTATGTCCCGGGTTATGAAAGAATTATGCAAGTTGTACAAAGTGAAGCAATTGCGTACATCTGTGTATCACCCCCAAACAGATGGGTTGGTTGAAAGATTCAACAAAACCCTAAAACAAATGTTAAAGAAGGTGGTGGATAGAGATGGAAAGAATTGGGATTGTCTAATACCCTATCTGATGTTTGCCATTAGGGAGGTACCCCAATCCTCTACGGGTTTCTCACCCTTCGAGTTGCTCTATGGGAGACACCCAAAAGGGCTGCTGGATATCGCCAAGGAAACTTGGGAAAATTAGAGTTCTCCTCACAGGAGTGTGATTGAGCATGTCGCCCTGATGCAAGATAGAATTGCACAGGTAATGCCAATTGTAAAGGAACATTTAACCCAAGCGCAGTTAGCACAGCAGAGAGTGTACAACCGTGGGGCCAAGACACATACTTTTTCCCCGGGGATAGGGTCTTGGTGCTAGTCCCTACGGTTGAAAGCAAATTTCTGGCCAAATGGCAAGGTCCATATGAAGTAATTGAAAAAATTAGTGAGGTGAACTACAGGGTTAGACAGCCAGGAAGGCGAAAGCCGGAGCAGATCTATCACGTCAATCTGCTGAAAGCCTGGAGGGATAGGGAATCCCTAGTCGCAGAGACTTTGTCACAAGTACAGCCTGATTGCTTAGTTCCTGAGGTTGGGATAGCAGACACCTTATCGAAACCCCAACAACAGGAGGTTAAAGAGTTTGTACTTCGTAACAAAGAGATTTTCTCTGAGCTTCCGGGACAAACATCTGGCGTAGAGCATGACATTATCACCCCGCCAGGAGAAAGGGTAAAACTAAAACCTTATAGAATACCAGAGGCCCGACGGGAGGCAATACGTGGGGAGGTTCAAAGGATGCTGGAATTGGGTGTGATAGAGGAGTCCCAGAGTGACTGGTCCAGTCCTATTGTACTAGTGCCCAAACCTGATGGGAGCTGGCGGTTTTGTAACGATTTTAGACAATTAAATAAAGTTACAAAATTTGACACCTACCCCATGCCACGTATAGATGAGTTGGTTGACCGGCTGGGAACAGCCCGATATATGACAACTCTTGATCTCACCAAAGGGTATTGGCAAATTCCCTTGGCCGAGTCGGCCAAGGAGAAAACTGCGTTTGTAACCCCAGATGGGGCATTCCAATATAAGAGAATGCCGTTTGGGTTACAGAATGCACCGGCAACATTCCAGCGGAAAATGGATAAGATTCTGAGGCCCCATCATAAATATGCTGCAGCTTACCTGGATGATGTGATTGTCCATAGCACAGACTGGGTCTCACATTTGCCAAAAGTACAAGCAGTCCTAGACTCTATCCGGGAAGCTGGGTTTACGGCCAATCCAAAGAAGTGTACCATTGGACAGGAGGAGGCCAAATATCTTGGGTACACTATTGGGAGGGGGGTGATAAAACCCCAAGTCAATAAAGTCGAGGCCATACAGAGTTGGCCATGTCCCAACAGCAAGAAACAGGTACGAGCCTTTCTGGGAATCGCTGGCTATTATCGACGATTCATTCCCCATTTTGCTTCTCAGGCTGTGCCCCTCACCAACCTGACAAAAGGGAAAGAGTCGGTTATGGTTAAATGGTCCCCAGAGGCTGAGGAAGCATTTCAGTCCTTAAAAACAGCCAGTGTTGTACTCACCAGACTTCTCTAAGGACTTTGTTGTACAAACTGATGCATCAGACGTTGGGTTAGGAGCAGTGTTATCCCAGGTCTGGAACGGGGAAGAGCACCCAGTCATTTACCTCAGCAGGAAGTTAAAGTCCCATGAGGTAAATTACTCCACGATTGAGAAGGAATGTTTAGCAGTGAAGTGGGCTCTAGATTCCCTTCGGTACTATCTGCTAGGTAGGCACTTTGACCTGGTGACTGATCACGCTCCTTTAAAGTGGATGGCTCAAAACAAGGAGACCAATAGAAGGGTAAATAGGTGGTTCCTGGCCCTACAGGAATTTAACTTTACAGTTAAGCATCGCCCTGGTGTTAAAATGGGGAATGTGGATGCTTTGTCTCGGATACATGCGTGTCTGGCTGCTTGTGTTACAACCCCAAGGTTGAAACAAGAGGGGGGGGTATGTGGCAGCACGCAGGTAAAATCACCTGGTTGTATTCAGGATGGGAAATATGTGTGTCCTAGATTCAGGCTTTATGCAGACTTTTACAATTAGAGGGGAAGAGTTAATGAGCCCAGCTGTAGTAAGTGGGCTCATTAAGACCTCTACAAAAAACCCCAGCATGCATAGGGAGATGCTCCATCCTGGAACCAGTTTTGTGTGTATAGACTGGGGAGTCTGAGATCTGTTCTGTGCGGTGAGTTAACGCCTGTGTGGCAAACCCCTACAATAGAGACAGGGACTGGGGCAGCACAAGGCTGCACCCAGTTGTTAAACAGGGAGTCTACGTGTGTAGTTAGAGGTCAAGCTGACCAGGATTTATTTTCTTGTTTTATTTTGTTTGGCTGTTATATGTATCACTGCATGTAGCCTAAATAAACCGGATCTTTTATTTTTTGCACCTACACCGCTGTCTGCTGTGCCTGACTTTGTGTTGTGAACCCATCCAGGGGGTCACACACACCCGCTACCGAGCGAACCCCCTCACAGTATATATATATATATATATATATATATATATATATATATATATATATATATATATAAATTATAAATGTGGATCCTCAATCAAAGTGTTCCTGTGCAATTCATTAAATCCACAGTATGTGATTCCAAATATACAAAAAATATCACTAATAAATCCAATGTGGCATTGGATACTGAATGATATCCACAACCAAGTGTGCAAAAATGCAAAAAAATGTGCAAAAAAGACAAAAAGACAAAAAACAAAAACAATGTGCAATAATGCAGTACTCAGAGTTCCTTAAATTGCAATGTGCAAAATTTGCAAAGTTTCATAGGTTTGATAAATGTAAAGTGCACAGTCTGTATATAGCAGATCTCCAACCGGATAAAGAATAAGCTGACTTTAGTGCTCATTCAAAAAAAGATTCTCTTTTTTTTTTTTTTTTTTGTGGTTTAATTATCACTATACTATACTATACTCACTATACTCACATGGTTATATATCATTATAATTAGAGGAAGTTGGTATGCAGGAAGTTGGTGGGAGGGGCTTGGGGTCTTTTGAAACAAGCTATGGAAAGAGACATGTGTTCGGGGAGATGTTTTTTGGAAGGATGAACAGGAAGACATAGATGCCAGAAGCTGGAGAGTTTTGGAGACCTTTTGAGTTGGACTGAGCAAGGAACTATGAAGCACATTACATCATAAACCCTAAGTTGAGTAACTGTTTAGTTTACTTAATGCGTACATATGGTACATGCTTATATTTGTAGGCATATTTTTGTAAGCTATGAGTTGTGTTGTATTGTGCATCCTACAGTTGTATGTGCAGTTTTTCCTGTTTAATAAAGCATTGATACACTACAGAAGTCTAAGCTTCCTTGGTTTTACAGCTAGAACTTTAATAGATAGATGCAAAGCATAATATTGGGGGCTCCTGCGAGGATTTGTTCTAAAATTTCTGAAGCAGACCTGTTTTCTGTGGTGTGTTTTCTTGCTTGTCCTGGGAGAAGATGCTGCCTACACTGTTTAGGAAGAGTAAGGCTGCAAAGGTTTCTGGTGTCCAGGAGGACTTGAAGGCGTGCACCCTTAATATCTGGGCTAGAAATAGTCAGTGGATGTCTGTTTTAAAGGAACTGGCTGGATATGCTTCTCCTTTGAACAGAGCTTGGGATGGAGTCTCTGATCTTTCCTCGGATTTTAGTCTCAAAAGTTTTGGGTTCAGTAATGCCACGTACACACGTAGCAGACTATCCGGCGGACTTTCCGCCGGACTGTCCTCCGGACTTTCCGAACGAGCTACCTGCCCACACATGGGGCTTTTGCGGCTTCCCCAAAGCACCCCCCATGTTGAGGGCACGCGCCCTGGTACGGCTCAGGAGGGGGGGCGCTCGCTCGTCCCCACCCCCTTTCCTGGCTGGCCGGGTAGCGTGCTCAGATAAGGGTCTGATATGGACCTGGGGGGACCGCACGCCGATTTTTCAGTGTAGGGATTTCCCTTTAAGTCCATACCAGGTGACGGGGCCAGCGACGCCTCCTTCACTGGCCCCGGCTACCTGGAGACACGCTCAAAATTAGCGGACTTTTCTCGGGTGGGAAAAGTCTATTCATTTCAAAAGTACGGCGGACTGGCACACACACGGCCGTACTGTCCGCCGAAATGCGAGTCCGGCGGACAGATTGGAGTGCAAAAATACTTTCTTAGTCCACCGGACTTTTGGGTAAAAAAAGTCTGCCGGAGCCTACACGCGGGCGGATTGTCCCATGGACTTGAGTCCGCTGGACTTTTCCACCAGATTGTTTGATCGTGTGTATGAGGCATTAGGGAGAGATGCAGGCAGTTGCTGTGTTTGTCGTGGAGTTCTTCATACCTACTTTACTTACACGCTTAATGATACATCAAATAAGTGAATACAACATCTAAGAACTGACCCATGCGTTTGCAGCTATAACCAATGAAATTAAGAACAAATGATAGCTGTGCAAAAAGGATAACAATCTAATTTATTTAAACGTACTATTGTACAGAAAAGAAACTTGTATTAATCCAAAGTTAGCTACTATAACATAACTGATACAACCTTAAAAACAATGATGTTACCAATGATACAAAATATTGCTTTAATGGTCATACACATGCTATCAATAGATTAATAATATATTAAGGCAAAATCCTACGATATAAAAAGTTACAGAAAAGCTAAAGAGGAATATGAAAACATATATACAGTTCTATTAGCGCTACAAACTATTAGTCATATGCATTGGCATGTACAACCTGAAAAATATATAGTATACTAAGTTCCAGTGTGGCTACCAACCACTGGAAAAATGGATCAGGATACAGATAACAAAAAGCAGCGCACAATGATACGCCGTATTAGTCCGCTGAAAAAGTGCCGCGTGTGGGCAAGTAGCCCGTTCGGAAAGTCCGGCGGACAGTCCGGCGGGAAGTCCGCCGGATAGTCGGCTACGTGTGTACGCGGCATAAGAGTCAAATATAAAAAGTTGCAGCAACAGTCAATAGTAGTATAGATACTTGTAGATGGTTGCAGAACAGTCATAAAAGCATATAGCTAAATAAGATACTGGTATAAATAATAAACTATACCACTGCTGAGTCCGGATGAGAGGGGGTCAACCAATCGGCTTCAGGCTGGACCGTGGAGATGGTATGAAAATCCCAGTATGACAGGGGGGAGGATGGTGTCTCAAATCTTGTAGCTGCCAGATGAAAGCGCTCAGCCTACAAATACACGTACAGGCACGGTAAGGAGGAGCCCTACCGTGGGACGTGCTATGACGCTCCTATGAGGATGCTGTGTAGCTGAACTAAGCTGTGCGAAGGCTAGACGTCTTCTAAAGACTAATACGATTTCATGCGATTTCCATTGTGCGCTGCTTTTTGTTTTCTGTAAAGAGGAATATGCGAATATATTACATAGGCATTCTTACGTGTGGCCATATTGGGTCCAGTCCATGAGGTAGAGAGAGAGCTAGCATCCCTAGGCTTTTGGTTTTTATGTTGTTAGAATCCACTCCTACCAATCAGAACTCAGGGTCACCTCATTGGTTCAGAAGTGGCATTGAATCCTGATTGGCTACCCTTGCAGCCTAATGTTCATTGGTTGAGTTGCCTCAAATTCTGATTGTCTGTAATTTCAAGCCCAGTTAAACAAGCATGCTTCCCACACCAGCAAGAGGCTAACTCTGGTGCTTCTGTGTCTGAAAACCTAAGTACCCGTTTAACTATCTCTTGATTTACAACCATCAGCCCTCTTTGATATAACATAAATTAGCATTTAAAGGACTTGTGATTACAAGGTATTGTTGCGGTGGTACATGGTCCCAGCCAGATTGGCCGCTTTTGTTCCGGGAGCTCCGTCCCATTGTTTTAGAGGATGCGGCCAGGTGGGGACCACCTACCATATTTGGTGGTCATGCCCGAAGGTCAGAAGGTTTTGGATTAGAGTGTTTAATTTTGTCTATACTATCACAGGATTGAACCTGAGGAAATCACCTAAGCTAGCCCTCTTGGGGGGCAAGGCAGCAGAGGCTTTCAGGCCTCAGCAGCGGCTCCTTACCTTTATATTTATTTCAGCTAAGATCACCATAGCTCGTAACTGGAGATCAGCCGCACTACCGATAGCCCAGCTTAAACATAAAATGTCATGGCTAATGCTAAACGAACGGTTATCCGCACTGTCACAAGACAGGATGAAAATGTTTTATAGAATTTGGGATCCATGGATTGTCTATCTAACTAATGGTTCCGGGACACATGCTGTTTAACGTTGTCACGGTAACATGAGTTTGAGGATCCAGGACTACGGCTCCCCCACCCAGTTCTCCCCCTTTCCCTCTTTTTTCCACCTTTTTCTACTCGCTACTCTTTTCTCTTTCCCTGCTATAGGGTCTTTCCTCTTTTCTTTACTGTTCTCTGTTGAATTCTTTATATCTCTCATTTAGCGGTGCTAGCTAAATGATTGGATATTTATATCACTCAAGAGGTAACAGCTCCGGCAGCTGGGATCCTATGTGATCCGGGGTTAATGGATAAGGCACCTATTTCGCTGCCGCCAGCATGTTTACGGAACTGACCGGTGTGTTAGCCCATTATGCATTGTGCTTGATGTAATACGTTGCCGCATTAATGAGACTATTGTTTGTATTGTACTGAAAACCTTTAATAAAAATATTGAAACATAAAGGACTTGTGATCAGAAAGAGGCGATATGTCTGAAATGGGCATCTCTATGAACAATAGGGTAACTTAGTTACTATGCAGACAGCAGACCAACACGTTGGTGTGTTTGAAATACCAAAAACAGTAAATAGGCCCACCTTCTAGTATACATGTTCCTATAAACCATACATATATATATATATATATTGTGAGGGGTTAGCTCGGCAGCGGGTGTGTGTGACCCCCTGGATGGGTTCACAACACAAAGTCAGGCACAGCAGACAGCGGTGTAGGTTCAAAAAACAAAAGATACGGTTTATTTAGGCTACATGCAGTGATACATATAACAGCCAAACAAAATAAAACAAGAAAATAAATCCTGGTCAGCTTGACCTCTAACTACACACGTAGACTCCCTGTCTAACAACTGGGTGCAGCCTTGTGCTGCCCCAGTCCCTGTCTCTATTGTAGGGGTTTGCCACACAGGCGTTAACTCACCGCACAGAACAGATCTCAGACTCCCCAGTCTATACACACAAAACTGGTTCCAGGATGGAGCATCTCCCTATGCATGCTGGGGTTTTTTGTAGAGGTCTTAATGAGCCCACTTACTACAGCTGGGCTCATTAACTCTTCCCCTCTAATTGTAAAAGTCTGCATAAAGCCTGAATCTAGGACACACATATTTCCCATCCTGGATACAACCAGGTGATTTTACCTGCGTGCTGCCACATACCCCCCCCTCTTGTTTCAACCTTGGGGTTGTAACACAAGCAGCCAGACACGCATGTATCCGAGACAAAGCATCCACATTCCCCATTTTAACACCAGGGCGATGCTTAACTGTAAAGTTAAATTCCTGTAGGGCCAGGAACCACCTATTTACCCTTCTATTGGTCTCCTTGTTTTGAGCCATCCACTTTAAAGGAGCGTGATCAGTCACCAGGTCAAAGTGCCTACCTAGCAGATAGTACCGAAGGGAATCTAGAGCCCACTTCACTGCTAAACATTCCTTCTCAATCGTGGAGTAATTTACCTCATGGGACTTCAACTTCCTGCTGAGGTAAATTACTGGGTGCTCTTCCCCGTTCCAGACCTGGGATAACACTGCTCCTAACCCAACGTCTGATGCATCAGTTTGTACCACGAAGTCCTTAGAGAAGTCTGGTGAGTACAACACTGGCTGGCTACATAAGGCTGTTTTTAAGGACTGAAATGCTTCTTCAGCCTCTGGGGACCATTTAACCATGACCGACTCTTTCCCTTTCATCAGGTTGGTGAGGGGCACAGCCTGAGAAGCAAAATGGGGAATGAATCGTCGATAATAGCCAGCGATTCCCAGAAAGGCTCGTACCTGTTTCTTGCTGTTGGGACGTGGCCAACTCTGTATGGCCTCGACTTTATTGACTTGGGGTTTTATCACCCCCCTCCCAATAGTGTACCCAAGATATTTGGCCTCCTCCTGTCCAATGGTACACTTCTTTGGATTGGCCGTAAACCCAGCTTCCCGGATAGAGTCTAGGACTGCTTGTACTTTTGGTAAATGTGAGACCCAGTCTGTGCTATGGATAATCACATCATCCAGGTAAGCTGCAGCATATTTCTGATGGGGCCTCAGAATCTTATCCATTTTCCGCTGGAATGTTGCCGGTGCATTCTGTAACCCAAACGGCATTCTCTTATATTGGAATGCCCCATCTGGGGTTACAAACGCAGTTTTCTCCTTGGCTGACTCGGCCAGGGGAATTTGCCAATACCCTTTGGTGAGATCAAGAGTTGTCATATATCAGGCTGTTCCCAGCCGGTCAATCAACTCATCTATATGCGGCATGGGGTAGGTGTCAAATTTTGTAACTTTATTTAATTGTCGAAAATCGTTACAAAACTGCCAGCTCCCATCAGGTTTGGGCACTAGTACGATAGGACTGGACCAGTCACTCTGGGACTCCTCTATCACACCCAATTCCAGCATCCTTTGAACCTCCCCATGTATTGCCTCCCGTCGGGCCTCTGGTATTCTATAAGGTTTTAGTTTTACCCTTTCTCCTGGCGGGGTGATAATGTCATGCTCTACGCCAGATGTTTGTCCCGGCAGCTCAGAGAAAATCTCTTTGTTACAAAGTACAAACTCTTTAACCTCCTGTTGTTGGGGTTTCGATAAGGTGTCTGCTATTCCAACCTCAGTAACTAAGCAATCAGGCTGTACTTGTGACAAAGTCTCTGCGACTAGGGATTCCCTATCCCTCCAGGCTTTCAGCAGATTGACGTGATAGATCTGCTCCGGCTTTCGCCTTCCTGGCTGTCTAACCCTGTAGTTCACCTCACTAATTTTCTCACTTACTTCATATGGACCTTGCCATTTGGCCAGAAATTTGCTTTCAACCGTAGGGACTAGCACCAAGACCCTATCCCCCGGGGAAAAAGTACGTGTCTTGGCCCCACGGTTGTACACTCTCTGCTGTGCTAACTGTGCTTGGGTTAAATGTTCCTTTACAATTGGCATTACCTGTGCAATTCTATCTTGCATCAGGGCGACATGCTCAATCACACTCCTGTGAGGAGAACTCTAATTTTCCCAAGTTTCCTTGGCGATATCCAGCAGCCCTCTTGGGTGTCTCCCATAGAGCAACTCGAAGGGTGAGAAACCCGTAGAGGATTGGGGTACCTCCCTAATGGCAAACATCAGATAGGGTATTAGACAGTCCCAATTCTTTCCATCTCTATCCACCACCTTCTTTGACATTTGTTTTAGGGTTTTGTTGAATCTTTCAACCAACCCATCTGTTTGGGGGTGATACACAGATGTACGCAATTGCTTCACTTTGTACAACTTGCATAATTCTTTCATAACCCGGGACATAAAGGGTGTACCTTGGTCCGTAAGCAGTTCCTTACAAATACCCACGCGGCTAAAAACAAGAGATAGCTCTTTGGCTATGGTTTTGGCCGAGGTATTTCGAAGAGGAATTGCTTCCGGATATCGGGTGGCATAGTCCAATATAACCAAAATGTACTGATGCCCCCTAGCGGACTTCATTATCGGACCTACCAAATCCATTGCGATCCTTTCAAAGGGGACCTCAATGATAGGAAGAGGTACCAGCGGGTTACGGAAATGTGGCATAGGTGCCGACTTCTGACACACAGGGCAGGAGGAACAATAATTTTCTGTTTCCTTCATGACCCCAGGCCAATAGAATCTCTGCAATACCCTCTCTCTGTTTTTTTCGGTCCCCAGATGACCTCCCAGAATGTGCCCATGGGCCAATTCTAACACCAACTTCCTGTAAGGTTTGGGCACCACAAGTTGCTCAATGGTTTCTTCTGCCCTTTGAGCCACTCGATACAGCAGGTCCCTTTCCACAGTGAAGTACGGGTAAGTGCAAGTCTTATCTGGGTTCACTAACTCGCCATCTATTTTCACCACATTTTCCCGTGCCTTTATTAGGGTGGGGGTCTTTTAACTGTTCTGTGGCAAAATTTTCCCTGTGAACCTCAAGATCCGAAAACTCCACAGACGGCATGTTTTCAACTGAGGATGTTGGCTCCTCCCCGGTTTCTCGAGTTTCCCCCGCCAATACCGACAAGGGAAATTCAGGAGAGTCCTCACCACCCCCAGAGGAATTCTTGTCACCTTCCTGGTCTATAGGGGCACCAGTGGGGGGCTCAGGACAATCCCAGAGTTCCCAGAATTTTGGAAAATCCCTTCCCACAATAGCATCATGTGGTAAGTGAGACACTAACCCCACCTGATGAGAGAGGTTACCTTTGGGGGTCTCAAAAAACACTGAAGTTACAGGATACTCTCGGGTGTCCCCATGCACACAAATAACAGCCACCCTGTTCTTCCCAGAGACCTCTGTAGTAACTAATTCAGCTTTTATCAATGTTACCAGGCTACCTGAATCTAGCAACACATCAACATTTCTACCATTAATACACATTTTACATAAATGTCTCTCAGGTCCCCGAATGGCAGTGCATGCAACTGTCGCAAACAGCGACTGACGTCTCTCCCTTATAAAGTCACATTGCATAGGCTCATCCACAACTGGGCAATTGGCTGCAATATGTCCCTCTTGCCGGCAGCGGTAGCAAATAATCTTTTTCGCTGCCTCTTGCAGCATGGGCTTCCTGGGCTGCTCCCGCCAGACCTTAGGTAGAACTCCCACCCTCTCACTCTCTCCACCCTCACCCCTTGGAGTCATCTTACCCGCCACTGGGGATGATCTGGTCTTAGGGTAGTGGTCAGGTTCTCTGTAGCCAAGTACCTCTCAACCAGATCCACAAGTTTATCTGCATTTTCTGGGTCTCCATGGCTTACCCATTTTTGGATGGCAGTAGGAAGAGCTCTCAGGAAACGATCCATAACAACACGTTCCACAATGTTTGGTGCAGTCAAAGTCTCTGGCTGCAGCCACTTCCTGCTCAGGTGAATGAAATCATACATTTGAGACCTGGGAGGTTTTCCAACCTGAAAAGTCCAGTTATGCACACGCTGAGCCCGGACGGCCAGGGTGACACCCAGCCGTGCCAATATTTCTGCTTTTAGCACCACATAGTCTTTTGCTTGGTCAGGCTCTAGGTCATAATAAGCTTTCTGCGATTCCCCAGTTAACAGAGGGGCCACCAGTCCAGCCCATTGCTCCTTAGGCCACTTTTCCCTTTCAGCAGTCCTTTCAAATGTGGTCAAAAACACCTCCGGATCATCCTCTCCAGTCATTTTTGTCAGTAAACGGCTCACACCAAAGGATGCGGTATTATTGTAACCACTTGCTTCATTGGTCTGCGGACGTTGCTGTATTAATGTCTCTATTTTCTGTTGAAAATTCTGCTCTTGCTTCTGCAACAGGTCTATGAAGCGGGCTTCAGATCGCTGCTGGGCTTGTTGCTGAGCTTCCAAACTCTGCTGGTGAGCCTTCTGCTGATTTTCCAAACTCTGCTGCAAAGTTGCATTTATCTGCTGCTGGGCTGCAAGGCTCTTTTGTAAACCTGCATTTGTTTGCTGCTGATTTGCATTTGCTTGTTGCTGGTTTGCATTTGCTAGAGCCAGCTGTCTCAGTATCTCCTCCATGCTGGCCTTAACAAAAAAAAAAGTGCCCGCATTCTCCACCAACTGTGAGGGGTTAGCTCGGCAGCGGGTGTGTGTGACCCCCTGGATGGGTTCACAACACAAAGTCAGGCACAGCAGACAGCGGTGTAGGTTCAAAAAACAAAAGATCCGGTTTATTTAGGCTACATGCAGTGATACATATAACAGCCAAACAAAATAAAACAAGAAAATAAATCCTGGTCAGCTTGACCTCTAACTACACACGTAGACTCCCTGTCTAACAACTGGGTGCAGCCTTGTGCTGCCCCAGTCCCTGTCTCTATTGTAGGGGTTTGCCACACAGGCGTTAACTCACCGCACAGAACAGATCTCAGACTCCCCAGTCTATACACACAAAACTGGTTCCAGGATGGAGCATCTCCCTATGCATGCTGGGGTTTTTTGTAGAGGTCTTAATGAGCCCACTTACTACAGCTGGGCTCATTAACTCTTCCCCTCTAATTGTAAAAGTCTGCATAAAGCCTGAATCTAGGACACACATATTTCCCATCCTGGATACAACCAGGTGATTTTACCTGCGTGCTGCCACAATATATATATATATATATATATATATATATATATATACACACACAAAACGGGGGCATGGTAATCTAACTAGAAAGTCTTCACAATGGTTCCCTTGAAGCTCCTTGATATGAATATGGATTTTGAAATCTCCACCACAGTCCCCCCTGAAGTTCATTCTTGGACTTATGTCCTCCTTCAATGATTTTGCATCCACCGCCAGAAGCCCAGATCCTTCCCCACCACCACCATTGCGACCTCCTCTTCCTTTCTTGAACACGCCAGAACCTATCAAAGTAGACCTGAGACAGCAAAGAAATCCTGGTGCTTTTGAGACTTCACATCCAAACCATGAGAGTTTGTACTGCAATGTTTCATCGCCCCTCTGCCTTGGAAGAGCGGAACTCCAACATTGATAGCGGGATCCTGGCATATCTCATCCTGTAACTTGGGAATATGGTGTAATGATTGTAATGACTGGATCGGACTGCGACACAGCACTTTTCAGCATGGTGAAGGAAAGTTCAGGAGAGTCTTATTCGTGGCACATTTGTCTCAAGAAATGACTTGATTGTCTTCCAGTGGTGGTTGGGCAGGCCTCCGGACAGTCGTGCATGAATACAAAAAAAGGAGAATGTCAATGTACAGATATTGGAGGAATGCCAGACAGGAGCAGAGGGTTGGCTATTAAGACTAAATGCTTATAAGGGGTGTAATGTGGATGATTAAATTGGGATCCCCACAGGGAACAGAGTCCAAGCAACAGCCAGTATCATCCATAGCCCTTGATAGTAGGGATAGTCAACACTGCCTGCTATTGCCAGGTCCCTGGGTTCACCACACCTGCTCATGGGGCTCAGGTTAAATAAGTAGGCAGACTAGGGGAGGTAGAATTACATTAAGACATAAGACCTGGATGTTCAGGGATACTTTGTGAAATATGGTACTTGTAAGTTTCAGGAAACCATGCTATAGGACCCACTGGACTCTTAAAAACTGAGTTAGGCAGAAACGGTAAAGCCTTACAATTCATAGCTCATAACTGTTCTGAAAAATTATTATGAAGTGCCTTGAAAAATAATACATTGCCGCTGTTACAACAGCAACTTAGTAAAAAAAAAAATTGGAACAAAAAATAAAAATAGGTAACTCCTCTCCCATATTAGTGATCAACAGGTGAACAGGATCACTGTCACAAAAAATGTACAAGTCGGGTAGAAATTTTTTTTAAAAAAAAGGAGAGAATAAAACAATGGTTGCCAAAAACCTTTACAATTTAGTCAAACCAGACTGCACTTTATTGCTCAAAATTTTTTAGAGGCTTTTTCCCCAAAACAACAAAAAGAAAAATATAGTTCTAGGGTCCTCTTTTAAATGTGCCCAATACTCTACACCGGTCTCTTAATAGATACCCACATCAGGACAACGACAGGGAGGAGTTTACTAAAGCTGTGGCCCTAAGACTGTACCAGAGTGAACTTTTCCTGCTAAGAAACCTTTGTTTGAGATATTTGGATTGACCTCTTTTGATCTTGAGAGAACCCAAATCCTCAATTTCTCTCCTCCTAAGACATCTTGATTTCCAGCTCCCTTGTTACCTCCTCCCATGCTAAACCTAAGGACTACTCCAGAACCTCTGGAACTCCCCACCCCAAAATGTCCATGTCCAATATTTCACACCTAGATGATCCCAAAAAAACTTTTATTCCAGGAAGCCTACCCCACCGCCACCTAAAATGTTACCTCAGCCAGCTCCATATTCCCAGTCGCTATTATTTTTGTACCACCCTCCTCTTCTTAGATCATAAACCCCTTGAGCAGGGCCCAATCTAAATTCTGTTGCCCAATCTACCCAACTACCCAACTTTTATGTCAGGTTTGCTATAAAACCTTTTCTCTGGGGTAATAGGGGTCCGCCCTTGTGTCCCTGCTATATCTACTCCAAGGAAAGGGGAAGATGTGCAGTAGAATCCCTTAGGTAGTGTACCACGCTGAGTGCAGTTCAACCCACATGCAGAATATAGAGCATCACTGAACATTCAATACCAGCACCAATACCCTTGTCTCAGGTCTCAAGTATTTTTAACTTTGTTTAGGACCAGTTGGGACACTGCCTTGGCATCCATCAGACATGACCCCCTCCTGTGCCAGCATTGTTGCCTTTTCCCATAGCACAACACCAGTATCAGTCATCTGAGGCTGTCCAGTAGGGATGAGCTTCGAGTTCCAGTCGAACTCATGTTCGACTCGAACATTGCCTGTTCGCCTGTTCAGCGAACAGTGAACAATTTGGGCTGTTCGCAGCAAATTCGAAAACACCCTATACAAGTCTATGGGAGAAATCTAAAGTGCTCATTTTAAAGGGTAATATGCAGGTTACTGTCCTAAAAAGTGTTTGGGGACCTGGATCAATGCAAAAAAAAGTTTTAAAAACGGCCGTTTTTTCAGGAGCAGTGATTTTAATAATGATTAAAGTGAAACAATAAAAGTGTAATATTCCTTTAAATTTAGTAGCTGGGGGGTATCTATAGTATGCCTGTGAAGGGGCGCATGTTTCTGGTGCTTAGAACTGTCCCTGCACAAAGTGTCATTTGTGCAGGAAAAAAAGTCTTTTAAAATCACTTGCGGCTAAATTGTCGGCTCCCCGTAATACAGAGAACACTCAATGAGTGTTCTCTGTATTAGCCGACAATTCATTCATTCATTGATTAAAAAAAAAAAAAAAAAAAAAAAGCGTGGGGGTTCCCCTAAATTCAATTACCAGGCCCTTCAGGTCTGACATGGATATTAAGGGGAACCCCGTGTCAAATTTAAAAAAAAATTGACGCGGGGGTCCCCCTAAATATCCATACCAGACCCTTCAGGTCTGATATGGATATTAAGGGGAACCCCGCATCAAATTAAAAAAAAAAATTGACGTAGGGGTCCCCCTAAAAATCCATATCAGACCCTTTATCCGAGCACGCAACCTGGCAGGCCGCAGGAAAAGAGGGGGGGACGAGAGAGCGGCCCCCTCCCTCCTGAACCGTACCAGGCCACATACCCTCAACATTGGGAGGATGCTTTGGGGGTCTGTGACCCCTCAAAGCACCTTGTCCCCATGTTGATAAGGACAAGGGCCTCATCCTCACAACCCTGGCCGTTGGTTGTGAGGGTCTGCGGGCGGGGGGCTTATCAGAATCTGGAAGCCCCCTTTAACAAGTGGACCTCCAGATCCCGGCCCCCCCCTGTTTGAAATGGTAAGAGGGTACAAAAGTACCCCTACCATTTCACAAAGAAAGTGTCAAAATGGTTAAATAAGACAAACACACTTTTGAAAAATTCCTTTATTAAAAATGAAAAAAATAAAAAAAATATTCCAGCGGTGCTAATCCACTCTTGCTATCCAGCGACGGATCTCCGGGGTCCAGCGATGGATGATCATATCCAGCGACGGGGGATCTCTCAGTCCAGCGCTGTCCATACATCCTTCTTCTGTCTCCACTCCGGAGACACTGCAGAGAGCCCAGCGCTGACGTTTCTTATATTAGGAGGGTGGGGCCACCCGTCACCTGACCCCGCCCCTCTGACGCTGGAGAGGGAAGCCAGGGGTTCCCCAGTGACGTATTGGTGACCCCGCCCCCTCTGATGTAACGCAGGTTTCCGTTACATCAGAGGGGGCGGGGTCACCCACACGTCACTGGGGAACCCCTGGCTCCCTTCACCAGCGTCAGAGGGGGCGGGGTCGGGTGACGGGTGGCCCCGCCCTCCTAATATAAGAAACGTCAGCGCTGGGCTCTCTGCAGTGTCTCCGGAGTGGAGACAGAAGAAGGATGTATAAACAGCGCTGGACTGAGAGATCCCCCGTCGCTGGATGTGATCATCCATCGCTGGACCCCGGAGATCCGTCGCTGGATAGCAAGAGTGGATTAGCACCGCTGGAATCTTTTTTTTATTTTTTTCATTTTTAATAAAGGAATTTTTCAAAAGTGTGTTTGTCTTATTTAACCATTTTGACACTTTCTTTGTGAAATGGTAGGGGTACTTTTGTACTCCCTTACCATTTCAAACAGGGGGGGGCCGGGATCTGGGGGTCCCCTTGTTAAAGGGGGCTTCCAGATTCTGATAAGCCCCCCGCCCGCAGACCCTCACAACCAACGGCCAGGGTTGTGAGGATGAGGCCCTTGTCCTTATCAACATGGGGACAAGGTGCTTTGAGGGGTCACAGACCCCCAAAGCATCCTCCCAATGTTGAGGGTATGTGGCCTGGTACGGTTCAGGAGGGAGGGGGGCCGCTCTCTCGTCCCCCCCTCTTTTCCTGCGGCCTGCCAGGTTGCGTGCTCGGATAAAGGGTCTTATATGGATTTTTAGGGGGACCCCCACGTCAATTTTTTTTTTACATTTGATGCGGGGTTCCCCTTAATATCCATATCAGACCTGAAGGGTCTGGTATGGATATTTAGGGGGACCCCACGTCATTTTTTTTTTTTATTTGACACAGGGTTCCGCTTAATATCCATGTCAGACCTGAAGGGCCTGGTAATTGAATTTAGGGGAACCCCCACGCTTTTTTTTTTTTTTTTTTTTTTTTTTAATCAATGAATGAATGAATTGTCGGCTAATACAGAGAACACTCATTGAGTGTTCTCTGTATTACGGGGAGCCGACAATTTAGCCGCAAGTGATTTTAAAAGACTTTTTTTCCTTTGTGCAGGGACAGTTCTAAGCCCCAGAAACATGCGCCCCTTTACAGGCATACTATAGATACCCCCCAGCTACGAAATTTAAAGGAATATTACACTTTTATTGTTTCACTTTAATCATTATTAAAATCACTGCTCCTGAAAAAACTGCCGTTTTTAAAACTTCTTTTTGCATTGATCCATGACCCCTGTTTGGTCCCCAAACACTTTTTAGGACAGTAACCTGCATATTACCCTTTAAAATGAGCACTTTAGATTGTGAACGTTCGACTCCCATAGACTTTAATAGGGTTTTAAAGTTCACACGAAGTTTAGGTCTGTTCGCAGGTTCTGGTGCGAACCGAACAGGGGGGTGTTCGGCTCATCCCTACTGTCCAGACTCAAACCATCAGAACAAGATGGACTCCAAGGTGTAACACAGTAGAGTCTGATAGGATAGTACCCAGATTGACCGTGATATCTGCACAACGTTCCATCCCTGCCATTAGGGATGAAAACAGTGCAAGTTAGATTTTTGATGATCCTGGAACTGAGTCATCCACCAATCTATTACGACTCATAGGCAACCTGGATACTACCCCCACCTGCCTGTCCTTGCAAAGTGATGCTGGACAGAGCAAGTTGGCTTTCCTAACCCCTTCCCTGACATGTAGCACAAGACCTCCCAATGTGGTCCTGAGTATCTCAAACTCCATAGTGTTTTAAGGTACCCAGTGCCTCACCTCCAGCTCCAAAGGCAGTCTCCATTAAGCCTCTCTTTATCCTAAGTATGGGAAATAGTTTGAATATCTGGATTGAAAACCACCTGCCAACAGGTGCATTCGTTTCTTTATAGAGGCTCCACATACGTTATCCTTCACTCATACAAAATAAACTGTCTACACCAGGAATGTCCAAAGTCCGGCCCGCGGTCTGGCTTTGAACGGCCCGTCTGATTATTTAAACATATATATCTTTTGTGGCCCCCGGCGATCTCTCAGCACCGGGGCCACAAAAGATATATAGTCCGGCTGCCTTGGAGGGAGGAGGCGGAATGAGTGCCGTGCACACAGGAGGAGTATTTCCTGTTTACACGGCTGCCTCTGTAATAGGAAGTCACTTTTCTGGCGCTGCCATTGGACTACTGTTCTGTCCATCAAAGGAGGCGGGACTTTCTCTTAAAGAGGCCGCTGTGTAAACAGGAGATTCTCCTGTAGGATGTCTTTGGCGCTCGTTCTGCCCCCTCCATGTCCCCTCTATGGCTGTACTGATGGTAATGGTGAGTGCATTCCTTGCAATGGTGAGCTAATTCCTAGCAATGGTGGCTGCATTCCTGGCAATGGTGAGTGAATTCCTAGTGTAGCGCTGGCTCCTGACGAGCAGGCGCTATGTCTTTTTTCAAAGTTAATTTTCCTGAAACCACATTTGGGTTTTGGGGTTAGTTTTCTAAATTTCTGGTTTCAGTACCAGTCCAGCTGGGTTGCACTGGGTTTTCCTTGACTGCAGGTGTCGCTGTCACTGCCGGCAAGTGTGAGAGCGCAGTTTAGCTGGGTGTATTGAATGCCACTGTTCTCTCGGAACCAGCCCAGTGGGAGTGTTCTCCTGCTGTGCATTCTGGGAGGTGGTATTTAAGGTACCGACATCACGTGCTTTGGGGTTCTGGTGCCGGAGATTATTTCTGTCTGTTCGGTTCTGGTGGTCCTCCTGACCCAGTCCCATGGCCCTCCTGGCCTGGGGTGCGGAACCATGCATTTTTAGTCTCGGGGCTGGCTAGCCCGAGGCAACGCAACTGCAGGGACAGGCCCGAGTGGATTTCGGGCCTATTGATCCAAGCATGGTCCGGTGCCATCTCATCTGAAGGGAGAGGCCCAGCAACTGTAGAACCCCAGGGGAGGACTCTTCAAGAGAAGGCCGTGCGCAAGGCTGGTTTCTCTGAAGGATCCTGGAGGCTTAGTTGAAGGACGCAACCTGGATCAACACTCATACAGTATCGCCGGATCGGCTGAGAGATACTTGGACCGTATGATAGCTCTCTAAATTTGTCTACATCCCTCAGTGTACCACACAAGTCTGTGGCAGAGACTTTGTCAAATATCCTACACTCAAGTCTGTGGCAGAGACTTTACCGAACACCCTACCGGCTGCTAGGCCTAGTGAGAGGAGATCTATCCTGGGTCGTAAAATCCAGTTGTGAAACGGTTGCTATTCTCTGGATTTTCCTATAAGAGACTTTCCATTTTTGCAGTCTAAAGTACCTGAACTTACTCCTAACCCTCTACCCTACATTGAAAGACTCTGTTTCTGTTTCAAATAAATAACCCAAAAGAAGGTTCAGTGTCAGTTTGCACATTTCTTTGGGCCATCTACCACGGGAATCCCTAGATGGAGAGACCAGGAGGTAACGGTAAGCCCAATAAAACCATCAGCTCCTTCGGGGGTCAGTGCTACACTAGCAATGGATGCTGCATTCCTGGCAATGGTGAGTGCATTCCTGGCAATGGTTGGTGTATTCCTGGAAATGGTGGGTGCATTCCTCGCAATGGTTGGTGTATTCCTGGAAATGGTGGGTGCATTCCTGGCAATGGTGAGTGCATTCCTGGCAATGGTGAGCGCATTCCTGGCAATGGTGAGTGCATTCCTGGCATTGATGGCTGCATTCCTGGCAATGATTGGTGTATTCCTGGAAATGGTGGGTGCATTCCTGGCAATGGTGGCTGCATTCCTGGCAATGGTGAGTGCATTCCTGGCAATGGTGAGTGCATTCCTGGCAATGGTGGCTGCATTCCTGGCAATGGTGGGTGCATTCTTGGCAATGGTGAGTGCATTCTTGCAATGGTGGCTGCATTCCTGGCAATGGTTGGTGTATTCCTGGAAATGGTGGGTGCATTCCTGGCAATGGTGGGTGCATTCCTGGCAATGGTGAGTGAATTCCTGGCAATGGTGGGTGAATTCCTGCCAATGGTGGCTGCATTCCTGGCAATGGTCGGGCTGCATTCCTAGCAATGGTGGGTTCTGCATTCCTAGCAATGGTGGGCGCTGCATTCCTGGCAATGGTGGGCGCTGCATTCCTAGCAATGGTGGGTGCTGCATTCCTGGGAATTGTGGGTCTGCAGATGGGCACTGACCCTTATTTTGCTTCACAGTTCTTTATTTAAAATTTTACACTTTTTTTCCTGAAACTTCCCTCTTAAAGTGAAGGTGCATGCTATACACCAATAAATACGGTATATCCAAATAATACACTTGAGTTCATCTCTTCACCACACACAGCCACAAAGGCAAGATAATTCTTGTTGGGCAGTGTATTAGTGCTCAGATGAGCACACTTAGACTGAATTTTAATGGTTCAAAGAATGTCAGGCAAAATGGTCGGCCCTCGTGCATGTTCACTTCATCAAATCTGGCCCTCTTTGAAAAAAGTTTGGACACTATTCAGACCGTACTCACATGAATGACAGGGGCATAGTGCAACACTGGGGCACTGGTCTTCCTGGCATGCAGGACACAGACCACTAGTTAAGGTACACAAGGACAGGAAGGACACCTATAGGTATTAACTGAGGAGAATACGGCATGCTCACACGTATATCGGACGTGAGGGCCCTTGGAACAGCCAAGAGCTTAGAATACCCCATACAATCTTCCTGCACAACTTTTCTCCAGACTCAACCAAAACTATACAATACAAGGCTGACACGGAAGGAAACAGTTGTGAACTACACTTGGTGACACACTGATAGCTAGGCACATTAACATACCTTAGCCTAAGGCAAAGAGCCACGCTTGCAAAGAAAGCACTGGCTGGGTGTGTAACTAATTACAATAACAGCAGGGGGAATTAAGCAGTCTTAAAGCGGGATTCCGCTGACCTATTATTTTCATTTTTTGTGTCACATCGCTATACATTTAAAGTATTATGCTATCACTCACTTCTTGCAGCTTTTAGATCCGTTGCTTGCCGATTTCGTCCGTGAGGTAAACTTACAAAAATTCCTCCCGGTGGTTTCCATTTTTATTGTAGGCATTTGAAGCCCACAAGCACTGATTTCCTGGATGCGGTGAATGCTGTGCTCCCAGCATTCTCCGCTCGATCCCGCGCATGCTCAGTGATATCAGTGAGCAGCGCCGTAGAATTTCGGGTTGCCATCACAACGGGCGGCGTCACCAGAAGTTCCCGCCCCATTGTGATGGCAACAAAACATAAACAAACAACTTCGTCATGTGACCGGCGTCTTCCTTCCGAAATCTCACGAGATTTCGGCATGACGGCGTCCCCCACGGATTCATGGGAAGAATATAACAAAGTTCCCAGGGGTCATTGCGAAGACGGGGAAAGGCGATAAACACGCCTACTCCCACCGGAGGAGAGCCCGGAAGTCAATATAATCATTTCTGCTAAAAGGTAATTAATGCATAATAATTTTTTTTAATGGTCATTTCTGCATCTATGCTCCAAAGCGATTGGAAGAACATTAAGTTGCAATTTTGAGTACAAAACCGCTTTAAACAAATCTACACAAAAGTCAGCATAGCCACTGACTTTTTTTATAATTGGATCAGAACATACAACACACACTTAGGTAATCCAAAATACAGCCGAATGGGCTGGCAAATAGAAGCACCAACTAGATAATGGTGCTGAAACCAGCAGAAAGAAGAAAATGTCTATGGCGGCTGTGATATTCTTTGTTCTGAAAGCCACAAAACCCAATTATTGAATCTGAGGGATAAAAATTTTTTTTTTACAAAATTGTCATAATAACAAGTTATTTCTCATACACAGCATATGCATACTTCCAATTACACCCCAAAATACATTCTGCAACTTTTCCCGAGTATGACAATACCACATGTGTGGGACTTTTACACAGGCTGGCCACACAGAGAGGCCCAACATGCAGGGAGCATCGTAAGGGGTTCCAGGAGCATAAATGACACCTCTAATTTCCTAACAACCTATTACATTTGTGAAGGCCCTGGAGCACCAGGACAGTAGAATTACCCACAAAATTACCCCATTTTGGAAAGCAGACACCCCAACGTATATTCTATGAGGCACAATGAGTCTTTTGAACAGTTAATTTTTTTCAACAAGTCTTCGGAAAACGTGGAAAGAAAATGAAAACATATTTTTTTTTACACAAAGTGGTCAGTTTATAAGATATTTCTAACTCAAAGCATGTACATAGCAAAAATTACACCCCAAAATACATTCTGCTACTCATCCTGAGTATGGCGATACCACATGTGTGTGACTTTTACACAGCGTGTCCACATACAGAGGCCCAACATGCAGGGAGTGCCGTCAGGTGTTCTAGGAGCATAAATGACACCACTAATTTCCTAACGACCTATTACATTTGTGAAAGCCCTGGAGCACCAGGACAATGGAATTACCCACGAAATGACCCCATTTTGGAAAACAAACACCCCAAAGTATATTCTATGAAGCATTATGAGTCTTTTGAACAGTTAATTTTTTTACACAAGTCTTCAGAAAACGTGGAAAGAAAATTAAAATCTTTTTTTTTTTTACACAAAGTTGTCCATTTATAAGATATTTCTAACACATAGCATGTATATAGCAAACATTACACCCCAAAACATATTCTGCTACTCCTCCTGAGTAAGGCAATACCACATGTGTGAGACTTTTACACAGCCTGACCATATACAGAGGTCCAACATGGAAGTGGTACCTTCAGGCGTTCTGGGAGCATAAATGACACATCTCATTTCGTACCTACCTATCACACTTTTGAAGGTCCTGGAGCACCAGGACAATGGAATTACCCACAAAATTACCCCATTTTGGTGACAGTTACTCGGTTACTCCGACGGGCTAGTGACAGGTACTTGGGTACTCCGACGGGCTGGTGACAGGTACTCGAGTACTCTGACGGGCTGGTGACAGGTACTCGGGTACTCCGACGGGCTGGTGACAGGTACTCTGTTACTCTGACGGGCTGGTGACAGGTACTCCGTTATTCCGACGGACTGGTGACAGGTACTCCGTTACTCCGACGGGCTGGTGACAGGTACTCGGGTACTCCGACGGGCTGGTGACAGGTACTCGGGTACTCTGACGGGCTGGTGACAGGTACTCGGGTATGCCAATGGGCTGGTGACAGGTACTCGGGTACTCCGACAGGCTGGAGACAGGCATTCGGGGTACTCAGATGAACTGTGACAGGTAGTCAGATAGACTGTGACAGGTACTCAGGTACTCAGATGGGCTGTGACAGGTACACAGGTACTCGGGTACTTAGATGGGCTGTGACAGGTACCCGTGTACTCAAATGGGCTGGGACAGGTACTCAGATGGGCTGGGACAGGTACTCAGGTACTCGGGTACTCGGGTACTCAGATGGGCTGGGACAGGTACTCGGGTACTCAGATGGGCTGACAGGTGCTCAGGTACTCGGGTACTCAGATGGGCTGACAGGCATTTAGCTGGATAAAATTGGTATGTCTATGACTGGCAAAACGAATCTCACTACACTCTGAAGAGTCTATCGAACAACCAGCAATCAGTAAGTAATCAAATGAGCTTTGTGTATGATTAACCATGGCTTAAAGAGTCTAGAGGATATACCTACACACTGTGGGCACCTCGACTGAGGGTTACACTGACTATATTTTGCTTTGTTCATCTGATTAATCCGGATTGCAATGTATATCAAATCAATTGAGTGTCTGTCACCTACCATTCATGCAGAGGAAAAATCAGCAAGAAGCGCTTTTTAAAAAAAAGACATAAGTATATATTGAGAGAAAAGTATCTCCTTTTTTTTCATAAGAAATGCACGGAACGTTTACAACATACTTCTGATGTTCCTTTTTTCATCTTTTTTATGACAGCTTTTTTGATACTTTGTGACTGGCTTCTGACATTCTGGTTATATATCTGGGCACAGGTCTTAGCCCTTGTACACACGGTCGGAGATTCCGAAGGAATGTGTCCTATCGGACAGTTTTGTCGGATAATCCGACTGTGTGTGTGGTATGCATCGGACTGATTCCGTCGGAATATCCGTCGGACCCAATTTTCCAACTTGCTGGAAATATTTTCCGACAAACTGGTCCGATCGGACATGCTCCAATCATGTGTAGCCTACTCTGACGGACAAGGTGCCACGCATGCTCACATTCAAATTCTGACACGGAAGCGCTCGTTCAGGTAAAACTACTGCTTGGAAGCGATATAGCACATTCGTCACGCTGCAATGTTAAAAATTCTTTCATGAAGCGCATTCTCTTGTTCTTTACAATGCTGCAAGAACGAACTACTTTTAATGCTCATAGTCACACACACTTCTCCCGAACGTATTTCATTATTTTTTTTTTCACCATTTCAGCAGTACAATTTTAGTTTGCGTCACATCTACACGATTTTAGATTTTGTTTTTTTAATTCCTCAAAATCTCCTTTAAAGACAGTTTGCTCATTTCTCCTTTTTTTGGGGTGTTTTTTGTGTGTGAACTTACCACAACATTATTGTATTTTTGATATTTTGTTTTTATTTTTTAATCTACAGGAGGTTGTTTAGTGTTGGTACCCCTTGTTATTCATTTCACTTATTTTTTTTTAAATGTACCTGCCTGCTCACAAATAAACTGTACTTTTTGAAGGAAAACACATACACAAGTATTTCATCAAACAAAAAAAACCTTTATTTTGGTCGCAATAAAATAAAAAGAGAAACGCAGCAATGGAGAAACTTGTTACTTTGGTGCAGCCTTTGGCCCCCACGGCAGACATGAACAAATTAGAATATAAAAAATTGGTGGCCTGAGGAGTACATATCTCAGGGAGAGAAGTCTGGTCCCGAAGTCCTAGAGAACAGGAAATTCAGATGCCATTTATGTCCCCAGGATGTGGATCTTCAAGAGGCAGACCAGACTGAACCCAGGCCATCACTCACTCGTCTTCCTTAGGCACTTCCCTCCAGGCATCCTTCGAGGCTGTGGCTGTGTTCCTGTAGTTGGGGCAGGAGGAGGAGAAGGAGGGCGTTGTTCGACCTCCTGGCTGCCACTTGCCACAGCCTCCCCCTGACTGAGGTCTTCCTGTGTATGAAAAGGGGATCATCAATCACACCATTTTGTGCTCCTGGCTTTTGCTAATTGAATGTTACCAAATAGAACAGACTTTCATTCTGAGACCAGCATTTTCTTTCCCGTCCCAATCATTTTTGGTCACTACTCTCTATTGAGATGTAAACCACTTTGATAAATCACAACTTACTGATCAATAAGAACATCTAGTTAACATCATTAAATGTAACACAAGAAATATGTTCAACAATGCAATACCTGTCTCAAGCTGGGCCCCACCACATGTTGCTGCCTGGAAGGCCCAGGTTGGACGTTGGAAGCCTCAGCTGGGGGTGAAGGATGCCTTGAAGGAAGACTGGAGAGTGGTGGCCTGGGTACCCCCTGGTCTACCAGAAAATGCAGCCTGTCAAAGTAAACCCTCCTGGGGTAATAAACGGCATCTGTATCGCCTGCTCTCAAGGACTCCAGGTGCTTCTTTCTCTCCCTGAAATATGTAATCCTCATGGCCCCAATTTTCCTATTCAGATAGGCCATGTCTGCCGTGGGGACCATGATCCGCACCAAAGAAAGCAGTTTCTCCAGCGCTGTGTTCCTCTTTGTTATGTCGGCATAAAACTTGTTGTGGAACTGCCACAGGCAGGGCATCTCCTTGTAGAGTTCTAGGAATAGCCCCATAAAATTTGGGTTTTTGAATGGATCCATATTGTCTGCAAGACACAACACAAGACGAACCCTCAAATACAAATAATGCCATTAAAAACCCTCCTAATCTTGTCCCAACATCAGCCTATATAGAAGCAGTCTAGTCTAGTGAAGCACCAAGTTAAAAATTTTACCTTCATTTGCACGTTCGTCGCGTCCGCGCCTCACTCTCTTCCCAGATCGTACGGACGATACACGCGTGTTGCGTTTTATATACAGTGCGCATGCGTGAAACTACGCCCGCACCTGACGTTCTTTCTAGACTATTCCCCGCCCCTTCGCTTCCGGCGCAGGTGCGCACTTATAATAGTTCCACTAACGAGGAGGAGGGTGAGGAAAGCCCGGAGCCTGAAACATCCCGATCCAGAAAGAGAAGATTTAAGGCCTCAAATATGTCTTTTGGAGAGATGTTGGAGATGGTCGACATATTGAACAGGACCGACTATGATGGGAAGTATGGACCTTACCCAAACCCAAATATCAGAAAGGCCAAGATCATGTCTAAAGTTGTGAAGAGTCTTCATAAGAATTTTGGGGTACGCCGATCCAAGGATCAACTGAGAAAACGCTGGTCAGACCTGAAACTGAGGGAGCACAAGCAGTACCTAAGGATCAAGTGTGTTCTTAAAAAAAGTAAGTAGTTGTCGTGTGTTCATATCATTATTCTTGCTTGCATACTGCTCCATGTGCTTTGATCTCATGTTGTGCATTTTAAAATGGCCACTTTCAAGTTCATGGTTTCATTCGTTCGTAAGAAACATCGTTCTGCAGGGAAGTATTCCAGCTTAACAAAGTGTCCACAATAATGTTCTCACCTTGGAACTCGGCCAAAAAACACAATTGTACAACACTTCCAAGCAATGTTTCAGATTCCTATTTCTGCCCTCTGTGTGCTAATTATTCTTTGTTTTTGTTTTTTTTATATACTCTTTATTTCTTTTCTTTTAAAGACAACATATACAAATTACAGATATCAAATGTACAGATTATTAAAAACCGTACGAACATTCCTATTCCCTTACCCGGTCCTCCCCCCAACCAAAAAAATAAATAAAAAATAAGCGCCCTACTCATACCACCTCATTCCTCTCCCTCTCCATCCCTTTCCAACCTTATATAGTACTCCTTTTTCAGGAATGCACCCCATTGTTGTCATTTACTTAGATATTTTGGACCTATATCCTCCAGTCTCTGTATAGACTCCTCTATTACCCTTATGTATTCTACTTTCCGCACCCACTCTGATACTGTCGGGACTTGCACAGTCTTCCAGTGGCACGGGATCAATGATTTAGCTACGTTCAATAGAACTGGGGTCATTGTACCTCTATATTGCGCAATCCCTTTCTGAGCCGAACACCCCCCGGTTCGGTTCGCACCAGAACTTTCAAACGGACCCCAAATTCGTACGAACTTTAGAACCCCATTGAAGTCTATGGGACTCGAACGTTCGAAATTAAAAGTGCTAATTTTAACGGCTAATATGCAAGATACTGTCCTAAAAAGGGTTTGGGGACCTGGCTCCTGCCCCAGGGGACATGGGTCAATGCAAAAAAAAGTTTTAAAAACGGCCGTTTTGGCGGGAGCACTGATTTTAATGATGATTAAAGTGAAAAAAAAAAGTTAAATATTCCTTTAAATATGGTGCCTGGGGGGTGTCTGTAGTATGCCTGTGAAGTGCCACGTGTTTCCCGTGTTTAGAACAGTCCCTGCACAAAATGACATTAAACGGAAATAACACCATTTAAAACTGTGTGCGGTTTTAATGTTATATCTGGTTCCTGCAATATGGTTGAAAATCATTGAGAAAAATGGCATGGGTAGCCCTCCCTGCCCATTACCAGCCTATTTGGGTCTTGTACGCATATTAAGGGGAACCCTGTACCCATATTAAAAAAAGGAAATGCGTGTGGCCCCCAGGCCCTATATACTCAGAACAGCAGTATACAGGCGGTGCAAACAAGACAGGGACTGTGTAGGTTTGTTGTGTTAAGTTGAATCTGTTTGTAATTTTCAACTGGTACATTTTTAAAGTGTAGCTCCAGTCAAAAAAACTATTTTTAAGCTTTTTGGAAAACATAGGGAAGGGTTATCACCCCTGTATAATTTGTTTTGTCGTCCATCTTTTTTCATCTCACTTGCTGTTGTCTCCTTCCGTTTACAAGTAGGAGATGTTTGTAATTTGGATGTTTGAAAGTAGGGGCCTGCCCTATATGCTCTGCAGAAATGGCGGAACAAGGTGTTGGTTTTGCCACAACATTGTAAGCCCTCAAAGTGACTCTTGGTGGGTGCTGGAGCACCCTGCTGTGAACGATTATATCAAGAATTGTAATTACATGCCATTGTTGAACAGTGGTAGAAAAATTGACCTTTGGTGGTTGTGGTGCTGGTGCCACAACACTATAAGTCCTCACCGTTACTCTGGGTGGGCACAGGAAGGGGCCCTCCTGTGAAATATTATATCAAGAATTGTAATTACATGTCCCTGTTAAACAGGGGCAGAAAAATTTGGCCTTAGGCACTGGTGCTGGTGCCACCACACTGCAACCTCTCCCATATACTCTAGTTTTATTGCAGGAATTAGCCCTGCTGCAAAGCATTGCATCAAAAATTGTACTTAAACGCCCCTGTTAAACAGGGGCAGAAAAATTGGGCCTTAGGCACTGGTGCTGGTGCCACCACACTGCAACCTCTGCCATATACTCTAGTTTTATTGCAGGAATTAGCCCTGCTGCAAAGCATTGCATCAAAAATTGTACTTAAACGCCCCTGTTAAACAGGGGCAGAAAAATTGGGCCTTAGGCACTGGTGCTGGTGCCACCACACTGCAACCTCTCCCATATACTCTAGTTTTATTGCAGGAATTAGCCCTGCTGCAAAGCATTGCATCAAAAATTGTACTTAAACGCCCCTGTTAAACAGGGGCAGAAAAATTGGGCCTTAGGCACTGGTGCTGGTGCCACCACACTGCAACCTCTGCCATATACTCTTGTTTTATTGCAGGAATTAGCCCTGCTGCAAAGCATTGCATCAAAAATTGTAATTAAACGCCCCTGTTAAACAGGGGCAGAAAAATTGGGCCTTAGGCACTGGTGCCACCACACTGCAACCTCTGCCATATACTCTTGTTTTATTGCAGGAATTAGCCCTGCTGCAAAGCATTGCATCAAAAATTGTAATTAAACGCCCCTGTTAAACAGGGGCAGAAAAATTGGGCCTTAGGCACTGGTTCTGGTGCCACCACACGGCAACCTCTGCCATATACTCTTGTTTTATTGCAGGAATTAGCCCTGCTGCAAAGCATTGCATCAAAAATTGTACTTAAACGCCCCTGTTAAACAGGGGCAGAAAAATTGGGCCTTAGGCATCACCCAGAACCAGAAATGTTCTTCCAACATATCAGCGGAGGAGGAAGAGGATAGACAATCAACATAACAGGACAGTCACTCAGCATCAGCATAGGCAGTCTTGAAGGGATGTGATATTTCAAAAAAAATTATTCTGTTACATCAGCTTCAGGTGCTTGGTAGCTGTGGTTGATCCAAGACTGATTCATCTTGATGAAGGTCAGTCAATCAACTGATTCGGTGGACAGGAGCACCCTGTGATCGGTAACAAAGCCACCAGCAGCACTGAAGCTGCGTTCCGAAAGAACGCTGGATGCAGGACAGGCCAGTAGCTCAATTGCATACTGTGCAAGCTCTGGCCAGTGATCCATCCTCAAGACCCAGTAAGCCAGAGGATTTTCGGTGGGAAAGGTGTCCAAGTCTGACCTTGCCCCTAGGTATTCCTGCACCATGTAAATCAGACGCTGGTGATGGGTGCTGGAACCGATCATACCTTGGGGCTGCGGACTAAAAAATTGTCTGAAAGTATCAGTCAGACCTTCTCCACCGCTCCTTCTGACCGATGCTTCAGCAACACGTTGTCCAGGACCAGGAGTTTGTAACCTCCCAGTCTCTGGGAACGCATTGCACAGACCTTTCTGCAAGGCCTCCCGGAGATGTCTCATCCTCTGCTCCCTCTGCGATGGCAAGATAAGGTCGGCAACCTTACCCTTGTACCGTGGATCAAGGAGAGTGGCCAGCCAGTAATGGTCCCTCTCCTTGATCCGAAGAATACGAGGATCCTTCCGCAGGCTTTGCAGGATCAGGGAGGCCATGCAGCGTAGGTTAGCTGAGGCATTCGGTCCGGAGTCCTCTGGGTCACTAAGGACAACATGATCCGCAGCTACCTCCTCCCAGCCACGTACAAGTCCACGTGTTTCTTGGGACTGTAAATCATCCCCACAAGACTGCTGCTGCTGCTGCTGCTGCTGCTGCTGCTGATGCTGAGTGCCAGCCTCCACCTCCATGCTGACACAATCATCCTCCTCCTCCTCTTCCTCCTCCTCATCCTCTTCCTGTGTGATGGGTGGCACAGCAGGAACACTGTCTGGATAAAGGGGGCCTTGAGAGGCAAGGAAGTCCTCCTCTTCCTGCCTCTGTTCTGCCTCAAGTGCCCTGTCCATTATTCCACGCAGCGTATGCTCCAAGAGGTGGACAAGAGGTACAGTGTCACTGATGCATGCACTGTCACTGCTCACCATCCTTGTGGCCTCCTCAAACGGTGACAGGACAGTGCATGCATCCCTGATCATACCCCACTGGCGTGGTGAGAAAAACCGAGCTCCCCTGACCCTGTCCTGGTGCCGTAGTCGCACAGGTACTCATTGATGGCCCTCTGCTGCGTGTGCAGCCGCTGCAGCATGGCCAACGTTGAGTTCCACCTGGTGGGCATGTCACATATAAGGCGGTTCTTGGGCAGGTTCAACTCCTTTTGGAGCTCAGCCAGCCGAGCACAGGCATTAAATGATCGGCGGAAATGCACACAGACTTTCCTGGCCTGCTTCAGGACATCCTGTAAGCCGGGGTACCTGCCCAAGAACCTTTGCACCACCAGGTTAAGGACGTGAGCTACACAGGGCACATGGGTCAGTTGTCCCTGTCGGAGGGCGGAGAGGAGGTTGGTGCCATTGTCACAAACCACCATTCCTGGCTTAAGCTGGCGTGGCGTCAACCACCTCTCGGCCTGCCCCTGCAGAGCTGACAAAACATCCGCCCCAGTGTGGCTCCTGTCCCCCAAACAAACCAGCGCAAGCACGGCATGGCATCGTTTTGCCTGCGTACTTGCGTAGCCCCTGGAACGCCTACGGAGCACCGCTGGTTCTGAGGACAGAGCACTGGAAGAGGCCATGGAGGAAGAAGAAGAGGAGGGGGTGGAGGAGAGAGGTGTGTCACAACCAATAGTAGCATTTTGGAGGCGTGGTGGCGGAACAACCTCCAACACTACTGCACCTTGTTCTGCATCCTTCCCAGCTGCCAGAAGAGTGACCCAATGGGCCGTGAAAGACAGGTAACGTCCCTGTCCATGCCTGCTGGACCATGAGTCAGCGGTAATATGCACCTTACCGCTGACCGCCCTGTCCAGCGAGGCAAGGACATTGCCTTCCACATGCCGGTAGAGAGCCGGAATCGCCTTCCGTGAGAAAAAGTGGCGTTTGGGGACCTGCCAATGAGGAACCGCACATTGTACAAACTCACGGAAGGGGGCCGAGTCTACCAACTGAAAAGGCAGCAGTTGAAGTGCTAGCAATTTAGCCAAGCTAGCATTCAACCGCTGGGCATGTGGATGGCTGGGAGTGAACTTCTTTCGCCGGTCCAGCAGCTGGGGCAGGGACATTTGCCTGCTATAATCGGACGTGGGTGTACTGCTAGCAGAGTTCCCGGAAGCACTTGGCTGTGACACACCTAATTCTACACCTTCATTCCTCTCAGAGCAGGTTTCAGAGAGGACTGAAGGTCTAGTGGGGTTGGAGATGCCAGCTGATGAGGAGCAAGGAGATGTCCGCTTTGTTCTTTGGTGTGGGTCTTTGAGGTACACTTGCCAACGAGCTGCATGGCAGGTCAACATATGTCTGGTCAAGCATGTGGTGCCCAAGCGGCTGATGTTTTGGCCACGCGAGATACGCTTGAGACATATGTTGCAAATAGCAGCGGTGCGATCTGATGCACTCGTCTCAAAAAAGGCCCACACCAAAGAACTTTTAGAATAACACGCAGAGGCAGCGCCCTGCACAGGCGGAGCTCTGCGGTGTGATTCAGTCGGTGTGCTGCCCCTAAGCTGGCCCCCGGAGGGCATCCTGCCTCGTTGGACATGTGCCTCCTCCTCCTCCTCTCTCCTTCCAGGCACCCACGTGGAGTCAGTGCCCTCATCATCCCCTCCCTCTTCATCGCTGTAGCAAACCTGGCAGTATGCTACAGCATGTGGAACATGACTGCCAGATTGCTGTCCTTCTTGAGCATCCCATCTCTCTGTGCTCACGCTACTGCCTTCCTCTAGCTGAGTGTCATCATCAGAGCCCACAAAACACTGGGCATCCTCCTGGAGCACGTACCCAACACTGTGCTCAAAGAGTTCAGGAGACTCCTCAGGAGGACGTGATGGGTCTAGGGAAGGAGTCACTGATGATGACATTGAGAGGAGGGAAGACGATGCGTTGGCAGCTGCTTTGCTAGTACCCTGAGAGTGGGTGAGAGAGGATGAGGAGGATGAAGAGGGCTTGGTCATCCACTCCACCAAGTCATTGGCATGTTGCGGTTCAACATGTCCAGCTGCCGAAAAGAAGGACAAGCGTGTCCCATGGCCACGTGCTGATGACAATGCACCGCGTCCACGACCAGCACTGTTGTCTCTAGACACAGAGCCTGCTTGCCCTCTTTTATCGGCTCGCGCCTGTCTGCCTCTCCTTGCTGGCCTTCCAGACATGGTAATGGCCTGAAGGGAGTTGGGTAAAACAGCAGTGTAATGGAGTCACACAACACCCACTAAGCCCTGCAGATGGCTCTATTAGAGAACAGAAATAAACGGTAGATACAGGTGTATATTGTGCTGGAGTCACACAACACCCACTAACTCCTGCAGATGCCTTTATTATAGAACACCAGAGATAAAGGGGTATACTGTAATTGAGTCACACAACACCCACTAAGCCCTGCAGATGGCTCTATTAGAGAACAGCAATAAAGGGTAGATACAGGTGTATATTGTGCTGGAGGCACAAAAAACCCACTAACTCCTGCAGATGCCTTTTTTATAGAACACCAGAGATAAAGGGGTATATACAGATGTATACTGTACTGTGCTGGAGGCACACACAACTTCCAATAACTCCTGCAGATGGCAAGTGGGCTCAAATAGAGAAGAGCTATGTAGGTGGATATAGCGGTGTGTACTGGGTACAGAGCACGCAGACAGCACGCACAAGCTCCTAACACTACTGACTGCAAGCTCTATTATAAAAGATAGATCACTAGCTATATAGGTGAGGTGAATATAGCGGTGTATACTGCGGTCAGGGCACACAGACAACAACCACTACACAACAGCAAGATCGAAAATCGTCCGAAAACGATCGGTGTGTACTGTGTTGAAGGTACACAGAACACCCACTAACTGCTTCAGACGCCAACACACTACACTAGGCCGCCGCGCTGGCGGCCTTATATAGTGTGGGGCGTGTACTACACAGCCTGAGCTATGATTGGCCACAGGCATCCTGCCTGTGGCCAATCATGGCTCTCCTCGCTGCTGGCGCTGTGATTGGCCAAGCATGCGGGGTCACAGTACATGCTTGGCCAATCATGAGCCAGCAATGCACTGCGATGATGCAGTGCATTGTGGGCCGTGAGCGCCACGCGAATTTGGCGCGAACGGCCCATAACGTTCGTAATTCGCCGAACGGGCGAACAGCCGATGTTCGAGTTGAACGTATGTTCGACTCGAACACGAAGCTCATCCATAGTGTCATGGAACAAACATTCCCATGGAGAATTTCCCACCCTTTCCCCTGTCACTAAGAATATAATTTCTATTATTTTCTCCCAGAAAGGGGTTATTTTGGGACAATCCCACCATATATGCTTGAAAGACCCTAGTCCATTACATTCCCTCCAACAGAGTGTCTGATTTTCTTCTCTGAACCTCTGTATTCTATGAGGCGTCAGGTACCACCTAGCTATTAATTTAAAGGACATCGTTCTGACATCGTTTCGACATCTCTTGCCAGGGAATGGGTCATTTAAATTATTTTTCTCCTATGCTCCTCATTTCTCAAAGGGCCAATCTCTTCCTCCCATTTCCCCAAATAAGCTGGGAGCTCAGCGTCTGCCTCTTGCTTTAATATCTTATATATTTTGGAAACCCTTTTCTCTAAAGATTGTGATCCCTTAAATAATTTCTCTAGTGGTCTAAGTTGTGTCTTTCCTCTTAACGGCTGTGGTAATCCTTGAGTAAAGTGAGCTATTTGCATGTATCTCCAATTATCTAGTGGCTTCCGTCCCCATTCTTGTGTGATTTCCCTAAAAGTGCTTATCCTGTTCCCTTTCATCACTTCTATCAATGTTATTTCCTCTCTCTTTGCCCACCTGCTAAAATATAAACGCTCCTCTTTCCCTGGGACGAAGTAATTTGTGTCTAACAGTGACATTAAAGGGGAATTATAGTGCCAGTTGTGCCTCTTATTTATTTTATCCCAAATTTTTAACGTGTGCCTAGTTAAAGTGCAAGTGCTAGTCCCTAAATCCCTATGTTGAGGTGGTATCCATATCATTTTTGCTAACTCCGTGTTACTTAATGTGACTTCCAACTCTACCCAACTCTTCTCTTGTTTATTATGACACCAGTCCGCTACCCTTGAGATTACTGTCGCTTCGTAGTATTTTGTGAAGTCTGGAAGTGCAACCCCTCCTCTTTCTTTCTCCTTCACTAAGACATTGTAGGCTATTCGCGGCTTCTTACGTGCCCATATGAACGACAGTATCATTTATTTTACCTTTCTAAGATAGCTTAGGGGGAGGGGGACTGGAATCATTTGGAACGTATAAATTACCAATGGTAATATAAATATTTTAATTGCGTTTATCCTCCCCATCCATGTGAGGGCTTTATATCTCATTTTATTTATAATGTCCTTAATTTTATTCAGCAGAGGTAGGTAGTTCGCGCCATATAGATTGGACGTTTGTGCCGTTATTCTTTGTTTACATTCTCATAGGGGAGTGTAGACTCGGCAAGTATGAGGACACCAGGGACCACACCCCTCTCAAAGAAGGCCAACTTCCAAAAGCAGAAACAGAGGAGCAGGAGGAGGAGGAGGAAGGAGAGATCGTGGAGGTTGGGAAAATTGTCACCACAACAGGTGAGTGTTGGAGAACACAGCTTCCGGTAAGCTCATCAATGTATGTCACCATATTTTTATTACATGATGTGTTTTTTTGCTTTGTTTTGTAGGTGATGTGGAAGAAGATTCCCGTTTTACCAGTGAAAGTGCCCAGATCCTGATTGGGGAGATAATGGGGTACAATCGGGATTTGGAAAATATACAGCAAAACATCAATGATGTTAAAAATAAAATGAAGAACATCATTGATGTTTTGGGGAGAGTGTGAAACACAAAAAACTAGATAGGGTTTTATTTTTGCTATTTGAAACAAAAAAATTTGTATTTATCGAAATTACAAATTTGGAAGATGCACAGAGTGTGTAAACATGCGCTATCTCCCATCATGGGGGATCAATGTACGTGTTTTGTGTAAAGTGTCTGAGATGAAGGGGTTGCAGCCCCAAAGCATGTACATTGATCCCCCATGATGGGAGATAGCACATGTTAACACACTGTGTGCATCTTCCAAATTTGGATTTTTCAGGGGTCACACCCCATGTGATGAAGGTAATATCAGCCCAGTTTGTACATACCCATGTCTGATATTGTCTTCACTTTTCAAAGTTGAACTTTGTAAGTTCCTGTGTTCTGTATTTTACAGTTTGATACATGCCTGTTTACACAAAAACAACAAGTAAACAAAATTATGATTAAACTCTGTTTTTGATATACACAATTTCTTGGTTTGTTGTAAAAACCTTTTTTAAACGCACATGTGAATGTGCTTGTATTAAAAAGTTTAATTATCAGCAATGTGTGGCTTCCTTTTTCATTGCGCAAAAAATGTATTTTTAGTCAAATTTTAGTTTGTGCTGAGAAGGAGTGTGATTTACTAAAGGCAACTCCACTTTGCACTCCAAGTGCAGTTTCAGGTGTACTTTTGCAGTGCACTTGTAGTGCATAGTGGATGCGCCTTTAGTAAAAAGCACCCACAGTGAGGTGTAAATTTGGACAATCATGCCATTTTCCTGCCATGGTGCTGAAAATGAGCACGATTTTAGTCAGTAATGCACTACATACATTAGTTACAAAAACAAGGTGTGTGTGTGTAGCAGACCCACAACATAATAACATTATCTGAAGAAGAGACTGTCCCCTCATCTCGCTCTGAACTTGGGTTTGCACTGTTGGTGAAAAAGGCACAACTTGAAAAAAACTGGCCAAGTGGGAGGCCATAGTCTGCCATTCCTGTGGCGTTGAAGGACACTGTGTAGTGAATCAAGAACAAAAATGTGTAATTTGACAAATCAACATTGCAAGCAGATTAGACACCCACATTTTTGCTCAAAATTAGTATAACATTTTGGGAACTGAGTATTTAAAGCCTAAAGTATAAGGTCCCCTTATGAGAGTCATCACCCCCCCACCCCCCCATCTGATGTGCCCTTGCTAAAAAATGAGGGGGGATGTTTTGGACAGGTAACCCTCTCCACTTGATTGAGAGCTGAATGCCTAAATAATGTGTGATACTTTGGGAAGCCCCTCCTTACTTACACTATTGGCAGCCCACCGGACAGGTAAGAAGTGTCATAATAACAAAAAGAAAACAAAATGGAAGCACATTTTGACATTATGCTATTACATATCAAGATAATTAATATGTTAAAAAAAAAAGAAAGCATTTGAAAGTATTGTGGCAGTCCCTTACACTACATGCTTAGGTGAACTCGTCCATAAATGTGATCATCAAAAAGGTAGGTATAGTGTGTATTGGGTTTGGTCAAGTCATCAGATAGAGGATTGCTATCAGCTGAGCTAGCAGTTGGGGGGAGGGGGGTTACTAATGAGTTTGGCACAACCCCAAAAATTTCAAAAAAGTCACTCTGCATGAATTGAAGCACACACATAACATTTGTAGACATTTTAGGGGGTGTTTAGAGGAAAGCAATACTATGGAGCTGACAAAAGACATTGGTAAGTCACTAGACTATAGTTTTATGGGATAAGAAGAGCATGGTGGGGAAGTTAGTGAGGCAAATCTGCATGAGGACAAAGGGGCAGAGCATATGAATTAGAGCATATTGCAATGATGGTAATTAGGGAATGAGTAAAGAAATGCAAGACATTAGCAATCATGAAATACATAGAATGTGATGTTTAAGGATAAAACTTACCTTCATATATTCCTTCTGCAGGACCTGAATGATGGCAGAACAGGTCTCTGGAATAATGATCCCCAGAGCCTGGGGGGAGATGCCTGTAGAGAACTTGAGGTCCTGAAGGCTTCTCCCTGCCGCCAAGTAGCACAACGTGGCGATGAGCCTCTGCTCCGGAGTGATGGCTTGCCACATGCAGGTATCCTGTCTGCTGATATAAGGGTCAGCAAAGCCAGCAGACGGTGAAAAACGGGGTCCGTCATCTGGTCACGCTGGCACAACCAATTCTTGGTCCACAAACGCCTCCCCTCCCTGTTCATGGACAGGGCTTGTGTCAAAGTAAGAACCCCAACATGAAGCCCCTGCACAGCACAAACTCTACGACGAGTACGTAGACGAAACATGGTTTCAAAACGGTCGGCTGGTCAGAATGGACACCAGAAAGCACCGATAAACAGCAAGGCCTGAAAGAACGAACTGAATAGCAGAAGCAAGCGGACAATAAAAAATGCCTTTCAAAGTGTACTATACCAATATATAGTCCACAATGAGAAACAAATACTTAATGACTGCACGCACTGATTATCAGATACGCAAAGACAAGCAGAAACCGAAGAGCAACAGCGATCTGAATCACTAATGTGAAAAGCGTGAATTGTCTCTCCCCAAACTTCTACTAACATGAGATCAGCAGAAGGAGCCCAAAGGGTGCTGGACGTGGTGCTGAACTTCCCTTTTCTAGTCCCGCCGTACACAGCTTACGTCACCGCGTTCTTGGCAACCGCAAATTCCGACAACTTGGTCCGATCGTGTGTATGCAACAGTTTCGGACACAATCCTTCGGACAAAATCCGTCAGACAAAATCCAACGGATTTGGTTGGCAGAATGTCCGACCGTGTGTACAGGGGCTTAGGCTGCTTCAATTGTATCATTCCGTATTGAGCAGTGTAAATGACTCTGTATAACAGTATCACACTGCTCTTACAGGAAAACTCACAGTTTAGTCCTTGCCTAAGGTAGCTGGGGTTAATAACAGGTGTTTTGGGGAGTGCTCTTTATCAAAGGGAGGGAGGTATTCACTGACTGCATATTTCCACCTCCATTGTGGATAGGATAGACTATATGGATTGTCTGGTTTAAATGTTTTTTTGGGGAGGATATAAAACTAGTGAAAGTCATTTATTATCTTTGTGACTTCCCTTGTTTTATTTTGTAAGGGATTAGGGGATTTTAGATTACTGTTTTGTAACTTGCTATATATAGCTAATAAAATTATGTAGTTTTACTCTTCAGGGTGTGTTTATTATCATATATTTTTTAATTTTTTTGTTTTGGATGTTACAGCATATCATCTCCCCACTGCAGGGGAGCATGATATACATATGAATGCTGCCTATATTTAAATATCAATGCTGCCGGCCGCAGCTATTTACTTGGTAATGCCACCACAATTTACATGTAAACACAAGGTCTGCAGGTGAGTCACCTGCACAGAACAATAAGGCAGAGCTGGGCAGCATTAGTAACAGCACTTCACACTGAGATATCGGGACACAGCACAGGACTAAAAGTTCAAGGGACAATGCAATTTAAACTGGGATAGTTGACAAGTATGAGGCAGCTGCTTTGGGCCCCACAACAATGACAGGGCCCAGGGCAGCTGCCCCTTTTGCCCTGCCTTAAAGATGGCCCTGTTGGTTACCCCTGCAGCCTAATGTTCATTGGTTGAGTTGCCTCAAATTTTGATTGGCTGTAATTTCAAGCACAGTTAAACAAGCATGCTTCCCACACCAGCAAGAGGCTAACTCTGGTGCCTCTGTGTCTGAAAACCTAAGTACCTGTTGAATTATCTGTTGATCTACAACTGTCAGCCCTCTTTGATACATAAATTATCATTTCATGGACTTGTGATCAGGAAGAGGCTCTATGTCTGAAATGGCCATCTCTACGAATAATAGGGTAACTTAGTTACTATGCAGACAGCAGACCAACACGTTGGTGTGTTTGAGATACCAAAAACAGTAAATAGGCCCACCTTCTAGTATACATGTTCCTATAAACCATACACATATATATATATACACAAAACGGGTCATGGTAATCTAACTAGAAAGTCCTCACAATGGTTCCCTTGAAGCTCCTTGATATAAATATGGATTTCAAAATCTCCTTGGTTTGTACTTCCTGCATGCTCTACATGTTGAATCTGAAAAGAGGGAAAAGGCAGACTTAAAACATCATCATTAATCACGGTTAGCTTTTATCATCCAACTTTTATTTTATTTTACTTATTTTATTTATTCTTTTACAATCTGATCTGCGGCCCATATGTGCATACCTCATACTGGCATTGTGATGTGGCTGTTTGTTTCTCCCGTTGGCCGCTGTTTCCCACTGCCCCTTCTCCATTCCTCCATGTTCCTTGGAGAGCTATGGCTTAGGGTGAAGGGGATGTGTCCCCACCTCAATCCCGGGGGAGACGGCTCATTCAGTGCAACCAGCCTATTTCCTTTTTGGGTTTGTTGGGTTATTCATCTGAACGTGGCCAATGGTAATGCATCCACTTTTAACACCTGCTCTCTTTTTGATAGCAATGATTTTTCATTTGAGACTGTGACCGACCTATTTACTCACTTATTTCATCTCTTTATTTAGCGACTTTTGATGCATCCCACTCCTGATGATTGGCTGAAATCGCCATGAAATGCGTAGAGTCCATCCTCAGGGATGCCAAGTCAAGTTTGCTACAATCATGAATTTCCTTTATTCATTTATAGTTATATTTATTAGGATAACCATGTTCACCTGCTCTGTATATCCATTCAATTTTTTAATTGTGATTGCTTGTACCAATTATGTCTATCCATTATATACATTAAATATGTCAACATGATTATTACTACAATTAATTATGCTTCTTTTTGCATGACCCATGTATTATATATTATGATACATTATATATACCTACTATTTAGTATTTGTATTGGCTTTATTGGATTGATTAGCAACTTTCTATGGGTATACAGATTTTCCCTGCAGGGACAGTGACAATGAATTACATTTTAGGTATCCTAGGCCATTTCAAACACATATCCATGCCTCATTTAAAGTCCCATAATCCACTTTCTTCATTTCCTTTTATTAATACAGGGATGTAGGCCTGCTTATGTTGCATTGGGGTCCAAATAGGTTACGTGCTTTTTATTATGCAGAATTATAAAGAGATTTACTGAAGGAGCAGTTTGCAGTAGCATCCAAGTGTTTGGAAGAAACTGAAAGCAAGGCAAATGATTTAGAAAGTAGGGTAATCAAAGTTAAACGTGCAGTGGCTTCGAGGTGTGCTCAAACCCCTGCAGGCTGAGCTGAAGATTTGAATGAGTGGTGCGCAGCCCTCATGAACAAGTCTAATGATGCCCTAACAAATGACAAAGGCCCAAAGCCTGTAAGCAGAAGTAGGATATGTGCCATAGTTACTTCCCATAAGCAGGAAGCTGAGGATTTGATCAGCTCAAATGGGTGAGTTGAGTCAGATACAAGGAAGGCAAGGCCTATGATATCCAGGAGACACATGTGGATTGATTTACTTAAGGTGGGGGTCCCTAGAGAGGAAATAGATGGGATTTCTACACCAGGATTGCTTAAGAAGTGGAAGCATGTGGTCGGGAATGGTAGATTCAGTAATATTCAGTAATATTAAGATTAAAAATTAAGACTGGACAACAGCAGGCCTGTGTTCTTCCCAGGACAGCAGGGAGAGACATGCAAGTTTATTAATTACATTGGAGGTCAATGCCTTTCCGTGAAAGTGTTTCAAAGCGACAGTGGGCACCCTACAATAGTTTTGCAGTTAGAAATGGGCAGATAGAGAAATGTGAGCAGTGAGCTATGTTTTTGGCACAGTTGGAAGGAACATATAATCTGCTTTGTCTCTTACTCTTTATAGGTACTGAGCATCGAGAGGTGGAGCAGGCAGAGCAGATGACTATGCTAGATGGGAGACCAGAAGAGAGCCTGAAGAAAATGCAGATGATTTCCTGAATTGGAGTGGATTTTCATCTCAGCATTTCCTTATGATCAAGAGGACAAGAGACTTTCATCAGGGACTTTCCTTACACAAACTGGCAAAGACACGGTTAACCCTGCTCAAAAGTAATGTTGCAGCCTTCCAGGGACAACAAAATAAAGGTCTGACCGCCCAGAAGATAGGGGGTCGAAAGGGAATTTTTTCCTCCAATTTGCAATACTGGGGGTTTATTTCGCCCTTTTTTGGACAAAAGGGTTTAAGAGATGTTGAAGTTTCCTATACTATCTTATAAAGTCAAGAGGTGGTATGTGTTGCTATGGCCATTTGTATTGTCTTGATATCAATAATATAGAGTTAGGTTTAGTAAGAGCATATGTTTACAGAGGCTCTTCCCCCTCCATTGATATGTAAATAAACCAGTTGAATAGGTTTTGGAGCTGTCAGAAACCATGAATCAGACTGAAACAGAAGTACAGTTAAATCACACTTGTTTAATATTAATAAAAAAAAGGTAAACAGAGTAAACATAGAAAAAACATAGCCAGAGTTCAGGAACCAGAATGGATAGTCAGACAAGCCAAAACGTCAGGGAGCCAGAGATGAGCGTAGTAGAACAGCAAGCAGGATCTGGAGCCAGAAGGAATGTCAACCAAGCAAGTCTTTAACAGGAACACAGGAGAGCGTCTCTAGAGATGTAACCAAAGCGAAGGCAGAGATCATGTGGACTGGGCGGCTTAGCAGGACTGATTAGCAGGATATCATCAACAGGTGAGTCACTGTGGAGAGATAGGAGCTGACAATTACCTGACAGCTGAGCGGCCAGCTTTGAGAAGGAAGGGCTGAGCACAGCCCTGACAGGAGCTGAGCAGAGGAAGTTGGTATGCAGGAAGTTGATGGGAGGGGCTTGGGGTCTTTTGAAACAAGCTTTTGAAAGAGATGTGTTCGGGGAGATGTTTTTGGAAGGAAGAGGAAGACATGGATGCCAGAAGCTGGAGAGTTTTGGAGAACTTTTGAGTTGGACTGAGCAAGGAACCATGATGGACATTACATCTTAAACCCTAAGTTGAGTAACTGTTTAGTTTACTTAATGCATACATATGGTACATGCTTATATTTGTAGCCATATTTATGTAAGCTATGAGTTGTGTTGTATTGTGCATCCTACAGTTGTATGTGCAGTTTATCCTGTTTAGTAAAGCATTGATACACTGCAGAAGTCTAAGCTTCCTTGATTTTACCGCAAGAAATTGAATAGATAGACGCAAAGCATAACAAGTGCATATCACACAAAGGGTCACAGGGGTCAATAGTGCTTAAGAGTCCAGAGAACAGGAGTGTATAGGGTACAGAGGTGGGCACATTGTCAGCACTAGCTGCTGTGCTGTGCCATGGATGCTCTGAGGGGGGGTGTTGTAACCCCCTATGCCCTCCTAATATACACCTCTGGATATTGGACGTTGTATGTCTGTTACTTTAAAAGACAACTTCAATCTAAACTATTATTGTTTCTTTAAGCTTGGTTCACATTCTGAATTCTTGTATCTCTCAGTGATATTCTCACAAGAATTCCATCATCTTGCATATACTGTGGTTATAAAAGCATCAAATAACAAAATAAAACGCTAATCAAAATATTTTCTCACAATGTAAAATAAATAACTGGGAAGTGCCGTAGCAGGAGAGTGGAGCCTTCATAATGGCCCTTTAAGTAGGCAGCAAAATGTACTGCATGCAAATATCACAACTGCAACCTCTGAGAGATACAAGAAGGTGATGTGGTACAAACGGTGTCCACCCATATCTGAAATATCAGAGGTCCACTTTTTAGTCTTAGATAATCCAGTAGACTATAGTAAAAGCACTGTTTAAGCTGTTTCTGTACAACAGAATTATCTGGCAAAACAACTGCAGGCTTATTTTCTCTGGCTTTTCAATACTTGAACATTCCACAGTTCCTAGCCACCTTAAGAAATATGATGTGCAAAAAATTCAACTAATTTTTCCCAGCAGAAAAACATGAATGGAAACAAAATGTATTTTTCAGTGTTTATTTTTGTCTGTCTATGCTTTTGTTATTACAAAGCCTTTTGAGCAGGTTGATTGTCTCTAAATGCACACTTGCACTGCTTTGTTATGTGTTAAAAATAAACCTGTTGCAAATCTGAGCAACTCAATCTGTGCACATGAGTACATAAGAAATTATTACATTCAGTAAAGGGTGTATATCAAATTGATCAGCAGATCCAGATATATAGGCAAATAAGTTTTATGTAAATCCTGATCTCTAGCTTGACTATCCTTCAGCCCTTAACTATGTGTTAAAAGTTGAAGAAAAGTACACCCCACCATAGGACCAACCTTACAGTTGATGACTGTCTCCAACGTCTTCTCTCCCACTGCCAAAAACATCACTGCTATGAACCCAGGAATTGCCAACCCAGACTTTGAACCAGAACTGCAGAATTCCGAACTCCTCAACTTCCTGGGATCTTATGCAATAATACTTAACCACTTAATAACCGCCCTATAGCCGAATGACGGCTTCAGGGCGGTTTCTTAACTGTGGGAGACCGTCATATGACGTCCTCCCAGAATTCCGCTCTCGCGCGCCCCCTGGGGCGCGCACTCGAGAGCATCCGCGGCCGTTTACCACGTGATCGCTCCGTCAACTGACGGAGTGATCACTTGTAAACAAACCGGCGTCATGTTATGACGCCGGTTCCTCCCTTCCCCTCTCTGTACCGATCGGAACAGCGGAGGGGGAAGAGATCGGTGTCAGCAGCGATGTGGGCTGCATCTGCAGTGCCCACATCGCTGCTCACCGAAAATTAACCCCTCAATTCCCTGCAAATACTCTGCAATACCCTGCCATTACTCTGCATTACTCTGCAATACCCTGCAATACCCTGCAATACTCTGCATTACTCTGCATTACTCTGCATTACTCTGCATTACTCTGCAATACCCTGCAATACTCTGCAATACTCTGCAATAGTCTGCATTACACTGCAATACTCTGCATTACCCTGCCATTACTCTGCAATACCCTGCCATTACTCTGCATTACTCTGCATTACTCTGCATTACCCTGCATTACTCTGCAATACCCTGCAATACCCTGCAATACTCTGCAATACTCTGCAATACTCTGCAATACCCTGCAATACTCTGCAATACTCTGCAATACCCTGCAATACCCTGCAATACTCTGCAATACCCTGCAATACCCTGCAATACTCTGCAATACCCTGCAATACTATGCAATACCCTGCAATACCCTGCAATACTCTGCAATACCCTGCAACGCTCTGCAACACCCGCCAATACCCTGCAACACTCTGCAATGCTCTGCAACACTCTGCAATGCTCTGCAACACCCACCAATACCCTGCAACACTCTGCAATGCTCTGCAACACCCGCCAATACCGTGCAACACTCTGCAATGCTCTGCAACACCCTCCAATATCCTGCAATGCTCTGCAACGCAATACTCTGCAACGCCATACTCTGAGATACCCAGCCATACTCTGATATACCCAGCCATACCCAGCCATAGTCGGTGATACCCTGCAATACCCAGCCATAGACACCCCCCCCCTCCCGCCGCCCTCCGGTGCTTCTACCGACTCGCCAATACTATCAAATCCAGAATCTTTTTTTTTTTTTTTTTTTCAGGCTTCCCAGCTTAGAGGTGAGATGTGGGGTCTTATTGACCCCACATCTCACTGTAAAGAGGACCTGTCATGCCATATTCCTATTACAAGGGATGTTTACATTCCTTGTAATAGGAATAAAAGTGATCAAAAAATTTATTTTTGGGGAAAAAAATGTCAAACTAAAATAAATAAAGTAAAATGAACAATAAATTTTTTTTTTTTTTTAAAGCGCCCCTGTCCCCATGTGCTCGCATGCAGAAGCGAACGCATACGTAAGTCCCGCCCACATATGAAAACGGTGTTCAAACCACACATGTGAGGTATCGCTGCGTACGTTGGAGCGAGAGCAATAATTCTAGCCCTAGACCTCCTCTGTAACTCAAAACATATAACCAGTAAAAAAAAAAATTAAATCGTCGCCTATGGGGATTTTTAAGTAGCGACGTTTGGCGCCATTCCACGAGCCTGTGCAATTTTGAAGAGTGACATGTTAGGTATCGATTTACTCGGTGTAACTTCATCTTTCACATTATGCAAAAATTGGGCTAACTTTACTGTGTTTTTTTTTTTTTTAAGCACAAAACTGTTTTTTTTCCAAAAAAAAGCATTCGAAAAATTGCTGCGCAAATACCGTGCGAGATAAAAAGTTGCAACGACCACCATTGTATTTTCCAGGGTGTTTGCTAAAAAAACATATATAATGTTTTGGGATTCGATGTAATTTTCTAGCAAATAAATTATGATTTTTACATGTAGGAGAGAAATGTCAGAATTGTCCTGGGTGCTCCAGAACGCCTGATGGCGCTCCCTGCATGTTGGGCCTCTGTATGTGGCCGCACTGTGTAAAAGTCTCACACATGTGGTATCGCCGTACACGGGAGTAATAGCAGAATGTGTTTTGGGGTGTAATTTGTGGTATGCATATGCTGTGTGAGAAATAAACTGATAATATGAAAATTTTGTGAAAAAAAAAAAAAAAGTAAAAAAAATCTTGATTTTGCAAAGAATTGTGGGAAAAAATGACAACTTCAAAAAACTCATCATGCCTCTTACTAAATACCTTGGAATGTCTTCTTTCCAAAAAGGGGTCATTTGGGGGGTATTTGTACTTTTCTGGCATGTTAGGGTCTCAAGAATTGAAATAGGCTGTCAGTACTTCAGGTGTGATCAATTTTCAGATATTGGCACCACAGCTTGTGGACTCTATAACTTTCACAAAGACCAAATAATATCCACCAATTTGTACTTATTTTTACCAAAGATATGTAGTGGTATAAATTTTGGCTAAAATTTATGAAGAAAAAATTACTAATCTGCTAAATTTTATAACAGAAATGAAGAAAAATTCATTTTTTTACAGAATTTTCTGTATTTTTTCTTTTATAGCACAAAAAATAAAAAACCCAGCGGTGATTAAATACCACCAAAGGAAAGCTCCATTTGTGTGAAAAAAAGGACAAAAATTTCATATAGGTCCAGTGTTGCATGACTGAGTAATTGTCATTCAAAATGTACCGAAAGCTGAAAATTGGTCTGGTTATTAAGGGTGTTTAAGTGCCCAGTGGTCAAGTGGTTAAGTATGGACAACGGTATTCGATCACTAGAGGAACTACATGCACTCTGTTGAACTGGATTATCTTGTTATAAAAGATATTTTATTATATTTTTTCATGTGACAACACTGAAGAAATTACACTTTGCTACCGTGTAAAGTAGTGAGTGTACAGCTTGTATAACAGTGTCATTTTGCTGTCCCCTCCAAAATAACTCCATTGATGTCTAAACCGGTGGCACCAAAAGTGGCACAAAAGAGCCCAATTATTCATTTTCCCTCTCCGGGGTCATGTGACTCATTAGTGTTACAAGGTCTCAGGTGTGAATGGGGAACAGGTGTGTTAAAATTTGGTGTTATCGCTCTCTCACTCTTTCATACTGGTCACTTCAAGTTCAATATGGCACCTCATGGCAAATAACTCTCTGAGGATCTGAAAAAAAGAATTGTTGCTCTACATAAAGATAGCCTAGGCTACAAGACCCTGAAACTTCGCTGCAGCACAGTGGCCAATACCATACAGCAGTTTAAAGCAGGCCGCCCACTGCTGCAAAAATTCAAAACCAGTGGCTACACATACTGCAGCTGCTGGCTTTTTTTTTTCTTTTATACAAATGTTTATTAAGAGCTTTTTTGTCAACCAAACACAATGTTTAAAAGAAACACATGACAAATATTCTTGTCGGGGGAAAAAAAAATTAACATGTAATGGAAAAAATAGTAAAAATACACAGAAGCAAAACACTCATACTACACAGGTGACAAAGAACACAACAAAACATTTGGGGGAAAAAAACATAAGCTTTACAACAGTAGCAAGACAACCCAAGCAAATATAATAGATTACTGGAGCAGGACTGTCATAGGATACAAGAAGTTTTCTGGATATTAACTATAGTGGGCCATATTGCAGAACTAACCTGTCCAGAAGTCTTGGCTCATTACCAGGACATTATAATTTTTATTAATAATGAGGCACAAAGCAAAACCGCAGATCTGATCTTTGCCATGGTTACTGCACATGTCTATAATATTTGCACATTATTAAATAAATCATACAGGATAGGTACCACTCAAAACTGATTTTTTATTTCAAGATGGGATTAGGCAGGTCACCCACTGATTCATTTCCAAGGTTTGCACATCACTTAGGTGGGTCATTACGAAAAGGTCTCACTTGTAATACCGTCGGGTTCTCTATTTTACATTACCAAGAATACACAAGCAAGAGTGAGACAACACTGTCTGGTTTAGGTAATAGCAGAGCAGAAGTTCACTATATGGCATCGATCCAAAACTTAAATATCAAATTTGTGTGGACCTCGCTTTTAAATAGTTAAAAACACCACAACATGTATGTATAAATATGCCTGCTCATTGGGTATTGATAAAGGTGTGTGCAAAAGATTGAATGTCCTATTTATTTTGCTTGGAAAATGTGCTATACTCCCAACAGAATGTTTGTTTAGCGTGTACACTGAAGTACAAGGACATCTATCCACCAAAAATAAAAAAAAGTGAAAAAAATAAGAAAAACACACACACACACACACGCGCACACACACACACACACATACACACTACTTTTCGCATTACCTTTAAAACAATATAACTCAGCTCATAACAAAGTTCACTACATAAAATAATATATCACTCTCCTCATGTAGCGATTACCTCCTTTTATCAGCACTGTTAGGCTAGTACTGTGGAAAAGGCCAGAGCTACTAGTTCCTATCCACTAGTACACAATCCCACCCACCCACATTAACAATGGGCTTTTCCGAAAGCCAGCTTGGCACCTGATCCGATTTCAACGTAGCAAAACATTCCTATAGTCTTTGCACCAGAGGAATTAGCCAGTTCCCTTATCAAGGTCTATTCTTTTCACTGAAGATCTGTGTGGCTGGTCTCCTAAATAAAAAGGGTTAAATGGAGAAAACGGTTTAGGCCAAGAAGAACATAGCCAGGACCATGTGGTTGATTACTGCCTGCATCTCTAGAGATTGATCTTATAAAATATTAGGGAAAAGGATGACATCAGAACCTACAGAAGACTTTTAGGATTTTCAGATATCAGGTCTTAGCTGGGAATGACAGAAACTGCTGAAAGCTTTGGCTGCCAGGGAAACCTGCCGAGAACATCTGTGTAACCTGGTGTGTATATCCATGAAGATCAGTCAAGCAATGGAAGAGCATTGTTGTACACTTTATGGAATAAGATCATGCTTCATCTCTGAATTGTTTTTAGTGGCCAAAACCACACACCTCCCTAAACACTCAAGTTAGTTTCTTTAAAAAAAAAAGGGGGTAAAGCAAAAAATGCATTAAAGTCCAAAAATATGCTCTCATTGAACCAAAACCTATAGGAAAAAAAAGTTATGTGGTAACCAGGAATTGGGACAGTTAAGTCATGGCTGACGTCCTGTTTAAACTTTTGCAAGAAGTCTAATTGGAGAAACATTATTCAACCTTAGATTAAGTCTAAAATAAAAACTAAACGTACAATAAAAAAATAAAGAAAATGATGAGTCTGCTATCCTGCCTGTAGGAAGGAATGAAAGTCTAAAATATATCTGTGGGGCATGTAAAAATAACATCACTAGTGAACAAAAAAATAAAGCTAGAGAAGGTACCTGTGCCACTGGCAGGAGAAAAGAGAATGATGAAGGCAACCACTGCTAGCCTATAAGGACTTTACACCTTCACTTATCAATCAGATCCGAGGTACACTGAATATTGATCAAGCAAAGGAAAAGCATTGTTGTAAACTTCATGGAACAAGATCATGCTTCATGTCTGAATTTATTTGTGGCCACACCTACACACCTCCCCAAAACACTGGGGGTAAAACAAAGCATGAATAAAAGGCAAACAAAAAAGGATGCTCTCACTGCACCAAAACATAAAGAAAATAAAAAAATGAAAAACACAAGCTATGTGGTAAATAGAGGAATGAGGACAATAAAAACATGGCTGATGACCTGCTTAAACTTTTGCAAGGTGTTGTTGACGTGAAAGGATTGAGCTATAAAATATTTAGCAAAACATTGTTTTACTTTAAATTAAGTCTAAAAGTCTAAAATAAAAATAAAAAATAAAATAAAAAAAAGAAGAGTCTGCTAACCAGTCTAAGAAATAAAAATGCCTGTGGGGTCTTTAAAATAACATAGGCATCACTAGTGAAAAAATAAAGCAAGACAAGGGATCTGATCCACTGGCAGGAATAAAAAAAAAAAAAGTGAAGGATGCCACTACCAGCCTATAAAGACTGTGCACCCCTGCTGATTAATCAGACCCAACGTACATTGACGCCCCTATCCGCAACACCCTCATCTAGCCCAAATTACAGCAAGCTCCTGTGCTGAGGGTGCAAGAGCAGAACATTTGCTTTTGCTCTACTTTATTTCAGATGGTGGGTTGGAGTCTGGGGGAGCATTTGTGTGCTTTGACACTGAACAGTTGAATTGTTAAACCAGGACTAACAACCTCTTGCCCCAATGGGTCACACACTGGATATTCTGCTCTTTTTTTCTTGCACACAAGGATTCCTTCCTTTTGACATGTGGCTGCTTCACCCCACTTTGGCCCACTTGAGAAATGCAGGGATGTTTTGCACAGGGACATGCCTGGTCAGGGCCTTGACTGTGAGGTTACGGTCATCAGTTAGCAGGACAACTTCTCTTCTCGGGCGTATTGGATCTTTTTTTTTTGATGGCATGAATTATTTTGCACTGTCCTTGCAGTAATGCAGAGAAGACAAGATCAAATCATCATTGTTGCCCTTCCCAGAAATGTCCTCACTGCAAAAGGCGATATACTCCAGCTCATTGCCACAAATTATAAGCACTCGTAGATTGGGGTCTCGAGACTCAAACCTCTGCTCCAGAAACTGGATGGCTTTCTTTGCTTTCTCCTGAAGTGAGCGAGTATTTCCAGCACTGTGTTGATCAAATTCCTATCCTTTGGCAAGACCACCCAGCTCATGGATAACTAACGGGGAATGACAAGGATGTAAATCTGAGATTAAATAAGATTCTCTAGGCCTGGAAGATGGTTGATGAAGCCATTGGTATCAGGAACAAGAAACAAGGGGTGAATTCTTGCCATCCAGTACAGCCTGAATCTTTTGCTGTCAATGTTTCTGCTCCTCCAGTTTTCTTGTTAGCTCATGCGTCTTGGCACACAGTTCTCGAAAATCATGCTCTGCCCCACTGCTGTCTAGATCTGAATCTTCTGTGTACTTCTCGACCTACATCATCCTGATCTTTCACTTGGTTTCCTTCCGGGCTTCCCGTTTCCTTTCCTATGGCGTCTGGGACGAGTGCCACTGACACGTACTTTCCACCCTTGAATGCCAGCAGAGGCTCTTCTTGTCTGCACAGCGCTTCCAGGAAATATTTTAGGACTGTGACCCACTTACAGTCCGCAGCTATAATCTTATCAGAGGTTATCTCAACTTAGTAAGGTTCCTTAAGGCCAGCAAGGAGGGGGACAAATCCAGAAAGTAGTCTGTCTTCTTCAAGTATCAGTAGACAAAGGTCTTCATCAGAGTCTTTATAAAGAGGCGCCTCAGAGTTTACCCAGGTCAATGAGTTGCAGAACTCCGCCAAAACATTCCAGACAAATAGTGCAGGCTCCTTGCAGATTGTCAGTCGACTGGGAGGTGGATTCCAGGTTATCAGGGTGTCCCAGCATCCAGTCTGACCATACCGTCACACTTGGCAAAAGCTCTTTTAGATCAGATGGTAGAGAAGAAACCTTTACCTTAACATCATCCTCTGTTAGCCCTTGTACACACGGTCGGAGATTCTGACGGAATGTGTCCTATCGGACCGTTTTGTAGGATATTCCAACTGTGTGTGGTCTCCATCGGACTGTTTCCGTCAGAATATCCGACGGACCAACTTTTCCAACTTGTTGGTAAAATTTTCTTCCAAAATGCTCCGATCGGACATACTCCCATCATGTGTAGCCTACTCCGATGGACAAAGTGCCATGCTCAGATCAAATTCCTAGACCAAAGCTATTGGCTACTAGCCTGAACGTAGTCCCATCGTAACGAAATAACGTCATAACGTTATGTACAATCGGATTTTCCGACAACTTTTGTATGCAACAGTTTCAGACAAAATCCGTCGGACAAAATCCAACGGATTTGGTTGTCAGAATGTCCGACCGTGTGTACAAGGGCTAACACCTTGCTTTGCCATGGAGCTGTATTGTTCTGTTTTTTGATGTTGTAACAAATGGATGCATCTATTCACCAGAAGTGAGAACATGGAAAGCCCCAGACTGGTGGCCTGCTCCTGTACTACTGAGCGAGTGCCCTCTGAAAGGACATCTATGCTTTGACAGTTGTTCACAGAAAATATGTTGATGGCCATGAGCTGCAACATCCTTGTGCTTCCTATAGGGGATGGACTGTGCTTGAGCAAGGCCTGAAATTCCTTTAAAACCTTCTCAACAACCAATCCTGGTGAAGAGCTTCCTCTGGGCATGCAGGCATTTGTTCAGATCACTTGGGCTTGTCCACACCATTACACTTCTGACTGTCCCTGCTCTAGCAGCCTGATGGAGTTGGATGAATCCATATCTCAACTCGAGTGGCATACTCCATAGTGTGCCAAAACGTGGCACTCAGTTCTTGATGGCTGAAAGCTGAATCCACATCCTTCTGTTGCTTTTGATCCCTCTGCTTGGCCTTGCGTTTAGTTACTTCAAACAAGTTTATAAGACTCTCCTTGGCAGTCAGGATTGGGTTGCTGACAGCCAAGCTACGGATGTAGTAATACACAGCATCCAGTTTCCTCCTTGTGTATATGGCTAGAAGTGCCAGATGGTTATAAGGTCATCCATTCTTCGGAGCAACGTGTTGTGCCTTTAGGTACCAGCTGCAAGCTTTTCCATAGTTACATGTGTCTGCAGCCAGCTCTCTGTAATGAGCAATGTCACCTTGGAAAATCATGGATCGCTGTGCACTGATCAAAGCGAACTTCACCTTTTTGCAAAGGGGCTTGCTGCGAATTGCCATTTCATCCTTATAATCTTCCAATTTAAACTGGTATGTTGTCTGCAACTTCTGAAGCAAACCATCAAAAAAAATTGTACCCTCATGGTGGTTCCTTTAACAAATGTTGAAACTTTTCGATAACCTGATAGAAGACATTTTTCCATAGGAGCTGATCCACATTGTGATGGTCACAGAACTCAATGTCATATGAACTAGTTCTAGCCTAAGCAAAGACATTTTATTCAGTCCGTCTGAGCAGATGCCATCACGGGAGAGAAGATTACTGAGTTGTAACTCCTAATTACCTTTGCCATTCGCAAAAGATGAATGAGCTCCTACTGCTGCATTGTTCTTATTTGCTGTTCAATTTCCTCAGCTATTATTGGTCTCCCAGTGTATAAGCTAGGGCCATATTGAGCTGAGAATCCTGGGTAATATGTCCCAGGATAGATACCATTGTTTGGGCTCATGGAAAATGGCACAGAATAACTACCATAGCCATATGGTGAACGGTCATAGTAGTATGGATTATCAGAGTTCTCAAATTTGTAGTAAGATGTCAGAGGAACAGAGGGGTAGCTATCACTCTGAGAAGGAGCAGACTCATCATCGGTGTCCAGAAAAAAAAGCTTTGATTTTTAAGAGTAGGCTTCTGCTCAGGGTTGTTTGGGTCCCATAGACGCCAGTTAGCTCCACCACACCCTCGACCATGGACACCTTTGGTGGAAACAATGGGAAGTGGCTTGGCGCTGATAGGTCCGGTGTTCCAGTAGTGTTGACTGGAAGAATAAGAATGCCTCTTCCTTTGCCCTTTGGTTCAGTTGTCTTTTCTCTTGGTTCCTTCTTCTCCATATCAGTGTTGCATTTGAAAGTAGATCTCTCCCCAAATCTCTTGGACCTGTTCTCTTCATTGTTATGGCGATGTATGGATTCTTTTTTTCAATTCATAATTGTCTCAGGGCTTGGGCAACCATTATCAGTGAATTACTGTCTCTTTTTCACTTTGTTCCTACTTGCTTTCGCTCCATCCAACCACTCATAATCTTCCTCAAATGAGTCTGCCGAAGACATCGATTCCTGCTTCTTTGAAAGTACTTTTTCTTTCCGATCTCCAGTATTCTTCTCTTTCTTGACATTTCTTATTCACCTCTGCTGAAACTCCTTTTTCCCTGCTATTGCTGCTTCCAGCAGAACTGGTGCTACAAGTTTGTGTGCGAGTTCTTCGCTTGTCTGAATGGGAATACCATTTAGTCTGGCCAGACTTATACTCCTCCTTTCCTTGTCTTGATAAATAGGTTTCTTCACTAGTCCTGTTATTTTTATCTCCTTCTGATCTCTTGTATTTGTCATTCTTGGTAGCTTTATTGCCGTCTTCTAGAGGAGGCTTGTGACTTTGGACTGCATTTACAAGGCCTTCCTCAGTTACAATTTTCAGTTGATCGGTTTTTCCTACAATATCTTCTGTCATGTCACTAAGGGATTCCTTTACAGGGGTCTGAAGACATCTTCCTGGCTGGCAAATCATCCCATCTGGCTTTTTGGCTCTCTTGGCACTTTTTCAATCCGGAGTCTCTGGTCCATCATGCTCCATGCCATTCTCCTCCTGATTGTGATCTTTAGAGGTAACAGATGAGTTTATCCCATTAACAGATTCACTGTCATTTGATTTCTCGCTTTGAAGACCCTCAGTGTGATTGATTCCATTTTCAGAAAAATCTAGTTTAGGCTTATTTCGCAATCTGGATAGGCCAGGTTTGTAGATTTCAATGTCTGGACGTCTGTGGTCCTTCCTCTGTCAGGGTTCCATTATCTCCTTTACAGTCCCTTGGCTCCCCACGCTTTCCCCAGCTGCCAGCAAGTCCCGCAATTCAGAGGCAGAAATCCTAACCCTCTCCAACGTCGCCATCTGACCAGTGACCTTCAGGAATCAAAACAAGAAGTGAGATATGAGATGACAGCAAGCCCGCTGGTCCAAAATGCATGCCTGACCAGCTGCTGGCTTTTAATAATAGGACACTTACCTGTCCTGAAGTCCAGCAATGTCAGCACCGCAGTTGATGTTTCCATCAGCTGTCGGGTGCTGCCGCCACTTTGAGGGAACCCGGCAGTGTAGCCTTACAGCTTGACGTCGGGAACCCTACTGCTCATGCACGAGGCTCTGCTCCGCTCTCCTACTGCTCCGTGACAGGGGAAGGAGGAGGAAGGAGGAGGCAGTCAAGTGGTGACTTCAATAGCCACGGCTGCGGCTCCTGGAAGTGGGTAAAGGATACCTGTTCCAGGTAGTTCCAGGTGGAACTCTGCTTTAAAAGGACAGGTTCCACTCAGAACAGAACTCGCCATGGTCGACCAAAGAAGTTAAGTGCACATGCTCAGATGCTCTCATATGTAGAGGTTGTCTTTGGGAAATAGACGTATGAGTGGTGCCAGCTTTGCTGTAGAGGCTAAAGGGGTGGGGGGGGGGGGGCAGCCTGCCAGTGCTAAACCATACGTCGCACACTGCATCAAATTGGTCTGCATGGCTGTCGTCCCAGAAGGAAGCCTCTTCTAAAGATGATACACAAGAAAGCCCGCAAACAGTTTGCTAAAGACAAGCAGACTAAGGACATGGATTACTGGAACCATGTCCTGTGGTCTGATGAGACCAAGATAAACTTATTTCATTCAGATGGTGTCAAGCGTGTGTGGCAGAAAATAGGTGAGGAGTACAAAGACAAGTGTGTCATGCCTACAGTGAAGCATGGATGGTGTTGGTGTCATGGTCCTGGGCTGCATGAGTGCTGCCAGCACTGGGGAGCTACAGTTCATTGAGGGTACCATGAATCCCAACATATACTGTGACATACTGAAGCAGAGCATGATCCCCTCCCTTCAGAGGCTGGGCGCAGGGCAGTATTACAACATCTCCAAGACTCCAAGGTGGAGAGATAGATTTGTGTGTCGTCAGCGTAGAAATGATATTGAAAGCCACGAGGGGCTATTAGCTGACCCGGAAGAGGTGTAGATTGAAAATAAAAGAGGTCCAAGAACAGAACCTTGCGGAACCCCGACGGAGAAGGGAAGAGGAGTGGAGGAAGTAGAATTGTAAGTGACACTGAAGGTGCGCTGGGATAGGTAGAATGAGAGCCACTGAAGAGCACAGTCACAGAGACCAAGGGAGTAACGTTTTTTGAGGAGGAGGGGGTGGTCAACCGTGTCAAAGGCAGTTGAAAGATTCAGAAGTAGGAGTACAGAATAGTGTCCATTGGTTTTTGCAGTTAGTAGGTCATTTGTGAGTTTTAAAAGAGCAGTTTCTGTGGAGGGTTGAGGGTGAAATCCAGATTGAAGGGGATCAAGAAGGTTATTCTTAATGAGGTGGTCACTCAGTTGGTTGTAAACCAGGCGTTCGAGGAGTTTAGAGGAAAAGGGGAGCAAGGAGATAGGGTGTAGGTTGTTAAGATTGGTAGTGTCCAAGGATGGCTTTTTAAGTATAGGGGTGACCAGAGCATGTTTTAGAGCATTGAGGGAGAGATTGAAGATGTGGGTTAAAGAGTGTATGATAGAGTCAAAGGGCAACCGTAGTGTTTGAGATGGGAATAGGGTCCAGGAGGCAGGTGGTTAGGTGGGCGTTAGAAAGGAGTTTAGCAACTTCGTCTGTCATAGCAGATTTGAATAAGGAGAGTGTCAATTGTATTTGTTGATATGGGGTCTTAACTGGGGGAGATACCTGTAGAGTGGAGATTTCATCACGGATTGTATCAATCTTGTTTTTGAAGTGATTAGCAATCTCCTGGGCAGAGAGTGAGTCAGTGGGTGGAGGCTGTGGAGAGTTGAAGGTAGAGAAAAGTTTCCTGGGACTGGATGAGAAGGTGTTAATAAGAGTTGTAAAATAGGTCTGCTTGGCAGTGTTGAGGAAAGAATAGTATTTTTGGTAGGCAGAATTGTGTTGGTTGAAGTCTTTGAGAGACTTAGTCTTGTGCCACAGATGCTCAAGAGCACGTCTACATTTTTTGAGAAGTTTAGTGTCATCTGTTTGCCAGGGTTGTAGTGGTCGAGGCCTGATTCTGCATGTAGTAAGGGGAGTGAGCTTGTCCAGGGTGGAGGACAGGGATTTATTGTAGAGGGCTTGGTTTGGGCAGGACAGGGGAGAGATTTTGTCATAGAGATGGTCAGTAGCAGAATAGATTAGAGAAGAGTTGAAGTTGCGAAAATTTCTACGGGTGATGGTTAGGCGATTGGAGGTAAAGGTGGTGGAAGACAGGGAGAGAGAGGAAAAGGATTGTTTGAGAATTTGCATGGAGCGCATAGGTAGGAGAATACAAGGTCAAGGGTGTTGCCATCAGAGTGAGTAGAAGCCTGTACCAATTGCTTCAGGTCAAACTAAGAGGTTAGACTAAGAAGTTTAAAAGAAGCAGGATTGTTTGTATTAGCAGGGATGTTGAAATCACTGAGAAGGATTGTGGGATTTTCTGAAGAGAGAAAGTAGGGTAGCCAGGCAGAAAACTCATCAAGGAAAGTCGATCACAGCAATTCTTAGGGAAGTTGGAGAGAATAGTCGTATACAATGAGCTTCAAATGATGAGAGGGAAAAAGAGAGAGGGGAGTGAATAACCTGGAAGGTGCATTGGGGGGATAGGAAGAATCCCACTCCACCTCCCTTGAGTCCATTAGGCCTAGGGGAGTGGGTCCAGTGAAGGCCATCCTGGGAGAGGGAAGCAGGAGAAGGGGTGTCAGATTTGTGGAGCCAGGTTTCCATGAGAGCAAGTAGATTAAAGGAATTAGTGACAAAGAGGTCATGAACAGCGGTGAGTTTGTTGCAGACAGAGCGAGTGTTCCAGAGGGCGCAGGAGAGAGGGAGGCTGGCGTTGGGAAGAAGAGGAATGTAGACTAAATTGCGTAGATTGCGACTACTGCCAGAGGTTGTAGGGTGATGGGTGTGTTGGGTACAGTTAACAAAGGGAGGCCTAGGGTTTGGGGAAATATCTCCAGCGCTTAGGACAAGCAGAAAAGTAAGGGAGGTAATATGAGAATACTAATTGTATGAGGGGACATGCTTCAGTATCTTGGGAAGTTTGTTAGCAAGTGGGCTTAGAGTTAGAAAGAGGTGATGAGTGCAGTAGTAGGGAGAGGGCAGAAGTGAGGGTGATATGTACAGATTGTGGGGTGGAGAAAAGAGAGTTTGAGGAGAGAGGCTGCAATTGTGAAAGGGAGGAGAGGTAAAGAGTGCATGTTTCAGAGAGGAAAGTGAGATCATTTGGAAATTAGTTCACCTGCAGTCTGCTGTGGTTTGCTTTGTGCAAATCACTGAAGTGCAAGAGCGGAAGTGCCACTTATTCAAAGAACCCCACTTCTTTGGAAGAACCCCCTGTATGTGTAGCCCCCTGTATGTTCCTGTATAGGGGATCATTTTATGGCATTTTTTTTTATTAGTAATGGTGGCGATCTGTGATTTTTATCATGACTGTGACATTATGGTGGACACATCGGCACTTTTGACACTATTTTGGGACCATTGTCATTTATACAGCGATCAGTGCTATAAAAATGCATTGATTACTGTGTAAATGACACAGGCAGGGAAGGGGTTAAACACTAGGGGGCGAGTAAGGGGTTAAGTGTGTCCTAGGAGGTGATCCTAACTGTGGGGGGAATAGGCTACTACATGACAGCGATCACTGCTCCCGATGACAGTGAGCAGTGATCTCTGTCATGTCACTAGGCAGAATGGGGAAATGCCTTGTTTACAAAGGCATCTCCCAGTTCTTCCGCTCTGTGACACAATCGCAGGTACCCAGCGGACAATCAATGCCGCATCTGAAAGGGGACGTACCTGTACGCCCTTTTTCCCACCCGTGCCATTCTGCCGACGTATATTGGCGTGTGGCAGTTGGAAAGGGGTTAATAGAGAAATGAAGAACAAAGAGGACTGATAAGTTGCAATATATTACAGTTTTAGGGTGAAGACACGTTAAAGATATGGCACATTGAACGATGTCCAGCCACTGCATATTTAGTTCAGTTCCCAGCAACATGTATATTACATAGGAATCAATGGAAATTTTTATAGGATGCACACAAAGCATGTCTAAAACAGACAATGCGCCTACAGTGCATCACAACACATACAAATGCATCATTGTAAACAGAGCCTAATGTAGCAAACTTAAAACACTGATATACAAATGGCCACAAGGGGGAGCATTTCCACATTTACATATGGAATAATAAACAGCAACTGTACTCTCTGAAGTTCACTCTATTGTCCTTTTAAAGGGGAAACCGATAACAGACTTTGTCATTAGATTTTGGATTCTACACAAAAACTGTAAAAAATAAGCTTACTCTAGATGCTGCCAACAAAAATGTCTATATAACATAATCACCCTGTCATAATCACTGATTACTGAAAGTCAGGAAGTACCTTCAATTATAACATTATTTTTTATTTGATAAGTTGTGAGAGAAGAACTTTTCATTGGCTCCATCAAATTCCTGGAAAGTTTGACATTGCCTGCCTTATTTATTATATTTTTCTGACTTTGTTTCCTAGTTTTAAAGTAAAAGCAGAGGCTAAAATAACCAATTTTTAAAACCTTTGCCTTCCCAATCAGATTGTAAGGAATATCAGTGTAAATAATTTTTTTTTTCATTTTCTTCCGGGCAATTGCGTAACCTCTAAGCTGTAGCTCTAAGCTGTAGCTTCTTGGAGCAAATGAGGAGCTGCTGCGACTGGCGGAGGGGAATACACCAGTAAATGCTGATGGGTGACATTGCGGCTCTGTAAAATACATACTCGTTGATGGTCTGCACATCTACAAATAGGAACTGCTTGGTAGAAGATTAAAAAGATGGTATGTATGTTGACACTGATTTGAAAAAACTATATGAAGATAACAAATTGATCACTTTGGATACGTGCTTCCCTGAACAAGAAGCGATACTCAAAACCGTTCTAGAATCCTATGTAGCGACTTTTCTTCAAACTAAGGAGAAAAAGTTTATGAGAGATAAACTCTCGTATGATAATGATGCAGCATACAATTGGTCATCGTACAAAAAAAGGACGAAATTTTATGAAATATCTACTTCAATTGATATAAATCCTGAATTGACAGACTCTGACAATTCATCTTTGTCTTCTTCTTCTTCACAGGCACTGGAACAGGTCACTATGTTCAAGAATCAATCGGCTCACAGGCGCACAAAAGGTTACAATAAGACACAAAATGGTAAATGTAAGGGTCTCTTAAATCCCCCACGCACACCTATGAGCACTCGGGCTTCAACAGCTAAATCTATAAGCACTATCAAAACAGTGGGTCAATCAGACACTTTAGGCCACTCAGGTGCTCCATTATCTTCTTCTGCTCCAGTTCCATCTACTTCACTAACTAGAGCGGACGATATCACAACTGAACAGATTTTTCGCATGGCCCCAATCTTTACACAAATCGTGCACGATGCAAAGAAAGCATCAGATCCCAATCTCACTCAGTCTAAACACCTCAAAAGCACTTCGAAATAATCCATTTATCATCTTATTCGCTCACTGAAGCCCAGATATCTGTACTGAATCTGGGTTTGACCTTTTGTCCCACCCAGAATACAGATGAATTTGAATTGATCAAAGATGTCAATTTATTTTCACGAAAACTCATGTTTCGGCTTTGTATGATAAGCCTTAATCAGAGTTGGATGCTCACAAACTTGCCAATCCCCATTGGCAGGGAATGAGCATTAATGACATCAAGGCCATGGAGGAACTTATGGAGCTTTGGGAGGAGGGACATATCGACAAAGGAGATTTATTGGAGCTAGAAGCTTTGTCTGCATCTCCTCAATCTGCCCGTCCGTCTGTCCCTCCCCCCCTGGCTCCTCCTGTTAACATGTATAAACCCAAGTCCACAAACTTTCCGGCATTGCAGGGGAACCCCAATATTTGGGCCTTCACCCAACAAGTCACCAATGAGATAAGAAAAACTCACTGGCGTGAATCGAGAATGTCTAACCTTACTAGTGACCAGAAAGAAGCTCTTCGCTCCTTACAATCACAAACTCAAATTACTATTAAGCCTTCTGACAAAGGCGGAAATTTGGTGGTCATGGATAATAATCAATACGAATGCATGGTCGTTCAATTATTATCCAATAGGGAGTGGTATATATAAAAAAATACCGGATAGCCATGTTAAACACACCATAGACAAATTTAGGCATTTACTAAATTCAACTTATCATAAGGGATGGATCAACAAACAGACTTGGGAATTCTTAAATCCTAGGGAACCCAAAACTCCCACCTTATATGCATTGCCAAAGATTCATAAACATGCCACTAGACCACCCGGATGTCCTATAGTTTCAGGCAATGACTGCCTCACAGAAAAGGCCAGCGAACTCGTGGACGATTTCCTTCACCCTCACGTTGAGCGTTTGGCCTCATACTTACAAGATACCTTAGACTTACTGAGGGTCTTGGATGGTATCTCAATCCCTGAAGGCTGGCTCGTTGCCCTCGATGTTGAGGCTCTCTATAAATCTATAACTCTATACCCCATGAATTGGGGATGCGAGTTGTGGAGGGCTTCATTTCCGAGGGCAGCGATTCTACATCTTATTACTCCAGATTTGTTTTGAGCCTGCTTAAATTTAGTCTGGAGAATAACATCTTCTTGTTCGGTGGCTCCCACTAGCTCCAGATGCAGGGGGTAGCGATTGGGACCAAGTGTGCCCCCTCCTATGCCAACCTGTATCTGGGGGGGTGGGAGCGACACCTTCTATCTCAGGAGAATTTGCAGGGTGCCTTTGATCAGATCCCAATTTGGAGACACTATATAGACAATGTTTTTTTCGTCTGGACGGGATCTGAGGAGGACCTTCTGGCCTTTTTTGAAAGTCTGAAGACCAATATCTTTAATTTGAAATTTACCATGGAAAAAGGTCAGGCACTTCTCACATTTTTAGATCTCCAAATTTTTGTAAATTCCGATGGCAGTTTGGGGTCCACTCTCTTTCGAAAACCATCAGGGGCAAATACCGTATTGCATGCCACCAGCTCCCACCCTTCACCTCTAATTTCCAGTGTGCCTTACAGTCAGGACCTCCGTTTGAGGAGGAACTGTAGTGAGGAGGCATCACTCGAGAAGGAGGCCAAGCTTCTACAAGATCGTTTACGACAACGTGGCTACAGCCACAGATGTCTTAAACGATCATATCCCCGAGCTAAAAAACAAAACAGACTAACTTTGACTCATGGCAAAAAAATTGGCAAGCAGGATCCTGGCATTAGACGAATAACTCGTTTTTCTGGGCAGCACCAACAGGTACGCGACATTATGAAAAAGTATTGGTACCTCTTACGTGCTGATCCTAAAATATTCAAACATGTAGGTGATTATCCACAGATCACTTTTATGCCCCGTACACACGAGCGGACTTTTCGACATCCAAACTCCGACGGACTGAGTCCGGCGGACTATCCGATCGTGTGTGGGCTGCAACGGACTTTAGCGAAGCTAAAGTCTGACGGACTTTAGAAATGAAGCATGCTTTAAATTTTCCCGACGGAACTCCGCCGGACCCGGTCCCCTTTGAAAAATCCGCTCGTGTGTGTGCTACTCCGACGGACTAAAACCGACGCTAGGGCAGCTATTGGCTACTGTCTAGGAACTTCCTACGTCGAATCCAGTCGTACGTCATCACGTTCGACTCCGTCGGAGTTTGGTGTGATGGTGTGTGGTCAAGTCCGTTCGGTCGAAAAGTCCGCCAGAACTCCGTCGGAACTCCGGCGGAACTCCTTTGGAGGTCTGTCAGACTTAATCCCTCTCGTGTGTACGGGGCATAAGACGTTCCCAATCTCTTCGTGATATGTTGGTTCAAAGTCATTATGTCCCGCTAGCCAAAACCAGGAACAAAGACACTGGCACTAAACCTTGCCACAAGTGTAATTTTTGTCGCTTCCTCCACGTATCCAAATGCATTTTACTACCGCATGGTCAGATTTATAGGCCAAAATTTCTAGCAATTTGCCAATCTATAGGAATAGTCTATATAATGACATGTGACTGTGGGGCCTATTATGTAGGAAAGACAAAGCACCCGTTTTTCCACCGCATCAGAGATCATGTATCTCTGGTGCGAGCTAAAAAAATGGAGACACCAATAATCCGGCATATGGGTCTTTTTCATGCGTTTGACAAGACTCTCATGCATTTTTTTTGCATTGGAGTCGATTCCCCCGGGTGAAAGAGGTGGAGATTATGACTGCATCCTTTTACAGAGAGAGGCACGATGGATTTACACTTTGAAAGCCACATGTGCCCCAGGGTTAAATGATGCGATGAGTTACAAACCGTTTCTTTGATAAATGTATATATAGTCTTATTTAGCTTGGTTATGTGCATTTTTTTGTTTTCCTCTTCTCTTCCCTTTTTTTTTTTTTCTCCTCTTTCTCCCCTTTATTCGATGTAATGTATTTTCTATATAATTTAGCAGATTGATCAACAGTTTTGGGAAATTACACTCTACTGTAAATTTTCCTTGTGGCATTTATTAACCACTTCCCGACCAGCGCACGACGATGTACGTCGACAGAATGGCATGGGCAGGCATATTGGCGTACAGGTACGTCCAATATTCGATGCCGCCCTGCCATCCACGCTGGTCGGGACCCCCGTGAGTCCGGTCGCGGGACCCGCGGACTCGATCGCCGCGGGCATCCCCGCGATCGTCTCACGGAGCGACCGAATGGAGGAAATGCTGTGTAAACAACATTTTTCCATTCTGCCTAGCAACTAGTGACGCTGATCTCTGCTCCATGTGATTGGAGCAGAGATCAGTGTACACTAAATGAAAGCCCAACCCCCCCACAGTTAGTAACACACCCCTAGGAACACTTAACCCCTACACTGCCACCCACTGGTTAACCCTTTCACTGCCAGTGTCATTTACACAGGAATCACTGCATTTATATAGCAGTGATTACTGTATAAATGACAATGGTCCCAAAAATGTGTCAAAAATGTCCGATGGGTCCCCCACAATGTCGCAGTCACAATAAAAATCGCAGATCGCCGCCATTACTAGTAAAAAAATAAAAAATAAAAAATTATTAATAAAAATGCTATAAAACTATCCCTATTTTGTAAACGCTATAACTTTTGCGCAAACCAATCAATAATTTGCGATTTTTTTTACCAAAAATATGTAGAAGAATACGTATCGGCCTAAACTGAGGGAAAAAAATGTTTTTTTATATATTTTTGGGGGATATTTATTATAACAAAAAGTAAAAAATAATGCGTTTTTTTCAAAATTGTCGCTCTATTTTTGTTTATAGCACAAAAAAAAAAAAACGCAGGGGTGATCAAATACCACCAAAAGAAAGCTCTATTTGTGGGAAAAAAAGGACGTCAATTTTGTTTGGGAGCCACGTCGCACGACCGCGCAATTGTCAGTTAAAGCGATGCAGTGCCGAATCGCAAAAAGTGGTCTGGTCTTTGACCAGCAAATTGGTCCGGTCTGAAAGAGGTTAATACATATTTATTCGATTCTATTCAGTCAATAAATGTATTTGAACCTGGCTATGAAGCCTCTATGAACTGTCTTTCATTTCTATTTTTATTTTTGGTAATTTTTGGATATTGCTTGCACGGGCGCCCGGGGCTTTATTGCAATTTCGGCATCATTAATCAATTGGTGCCTTTTTGCAATTATGTAAGTCCTTTTGTTCACTTTGCATCAATTGGCTGCATGCCATCCAGCTGGCTGTTGTCCCCTGGCATTACGTCGCCTGCCTATGGGAGTCTACACTCCCCTGGGATGCGGTTCTGTCCTGGCTGTGTGGGGTTGATGTTATATCTCCCCGTTTTGGTTTTGTCATGCGGGGTTGATGTGGCGTTCTCCCAGCCTAGCCTCTTCACTATCCACTCCCAGATGCGGGCATTCCAGCTTTCAAGATGGCGTCCATGCACGAGTGAAGCAGTTGCGTCATTCGGTGCATGCACAGGAACGATGTTTGTGGATCCTCCCTTCCTCATATACCATCTGAGGTCATTGGAGTTTCCAAAATGGCCACCATGCGCGGATGACGGCAGTCTGTGTCATCACATGCATGCGCGGCACGTTCCCCAGCATTTCCGGAGATTGGCTGCCAGGTCATTTCCACCCGCCACTCGGCGGTGACGTCAGACACCGCCGAGTGTTGGTGAGACCATTCTTAAGGCAGCGTCCTTTTGCCTTACACCTTCTGAGGGGGACTCCCTTAATGGATGCCTTGATACTAGCTCTATTCAGGTAGGCATTCTAGTTTTAGTTTAATGCCTTGTGGACACTATTTTGTTAAACAACTTTTTTTATCCATAACAATAGCCGATTGTTTTTTTCTTTTGTTTCAGATCAGATTTCAGAACTTACTGCATCTATGCCTGAGCAGCAGGTGGCTTTCCCCTTTTGCTACAGATTGGCCGGGGCTGGTCTCTGTTTCCTTGATGTATTGATTCTATTAGGTAATTTAAAATCTTCATATTTTGACTTTGGAAGTCACAATTTTTGCGAACTCCCTTTAAGCAAATATCATTTAATTTATATATTGTGTTTGTTATCAAATTCAGACTGAAATCCAGGAAGGTCTCTCTGCAAGCTCTAATGATCCAGATGTTCCCATTTATCTACTTTGAGGCTCCTCTGGTCTTTTACTTATTGTTTATCTTCGATTTTTTGGTTTTCTTGAACTTATTGCAGGTGAGAGTGACATTTCCCATCTTCTGCTATGTCCTTATATGTATTTGATGCGAATATATTTTTTGTTTGATGTATAATATTTATCTATATATATGGTTGTTTGTGGAACATTTTTTGTAATGTTTCATTTATCATTTATGCTTTTGTATCTAATCAATTGTGTATCTATTATACAGTATTACAACACTACATCTATCACACAAAGCTCCTGATGAAACTCGATTTGAGTGAAACATGTCGAGCGTGGTATAAATCATGTTGATTGAGTTCAAAAGAAATTGTTGAAAACCATTGTCCGTTTGACGTATTTTCACGTATTGTGTTTTTAGCATTAATTGTTTCCTTTTTTCTGTCAATAAACTCAGAGATTTTTATCTTTGGTCTATTTTTTTTGATCCCTAGTGGTTCCTTATCAATACTATGTGTAATTGATACCCTTAAAAGTCCCTGGAGGTTGGTTACCTCTCCCCCTGCTCTGTATTTTCATATTAATTTGGGATGTGGTATCGTTTGATTTGGCTGCTCCACCTCAGTTCCAGAAATACAGTAGTGCAATAGATGTTCCCATCATCACCTGATACCTGCTGAAGATGCCACCAAGACTGTGGAAGCTATCTCCATACCTGGTGGAGCTGAACAAAAATTCAACCAATTTGCCATTAGATTTTACAGATATATATTGAAATAAAGTCGACAAATATAAGAGGCACACCAAAAGTAGTTTTGCACTATGTGCATCCAGACTTTCTGAGATCCGTAAAAAGAGATATCTTGAGGCCTATCTAGTAGCGCACAGATGTGTACAACAAATAAAATGCGCAATGTATAAAAGGATATAGTAATGCAAAACAAGTGCTGTGATCAATTAATGTGCTGTGACATGCTGTAATTGTTTAAGACCAAAATAAAACTGTATATTCCCAAAAGTGCTTGACCCGATGCAAACAAACATGATGAACTTATCAGAGGAACAAATTATTTTTCTGTTCATCAAACAAAGTAAGTAAAATAGCGCCGCTTACCAGATGTGATGGATCTCAGATTATAGAGATCAGATAGGCACACATAGGAAGGATCACTTGGCCAAAAAAGATGTATCCACAGGCTCTTCCAATGGCGGGATCCCTCCTTCTGTAGTGGCTTTCCTCTGCTGTGATATTTCTCACAGAGCATTCAGCAAGACAAACTCCGCCGTGGGATGTATTATGAAATGGAAAGAAGAGGATTCATGGTGCAGTATTCAAATTTAAATGCTGATTATTCTTAAAAAATCAGAGGCACTGACATCCAAATAAAACGGCATTCGGTGTATTCAAACCAGCCCCTACCATTCCTTCTTCAGGGATCAAATATATAATCAATTCTAAATGTAAAAATCTAGAATATAAAAACATACATATTTTTAAACAACATAATTTGATAGGTATTTGTATCAAAAAATAAATAAATAAATAAAAATATGCATCAAAAAATGCATATGCGTCACTAATTTACTCATATGTCAAATGAAGGAGTCCAAGCTAGAAGACAGGAGGCCAAATAGGCCAAGAGACACAGATAGATGACATAGTGGTTAAAATAATATATAGATCCCTGGTTGGTGGGAGAAGTAGATGCCGATAACACCTGAAGGCAAACCGAGACTGCATCAACAGGGAAGCTGGAAATAAGGAAAGGGGGCTGTCAGAAAATACCACTAACACTAAATATTTATTGTAGTCCCCTATCTCCTTGTCCACAAACCTCACAAAAAAGGGGAGGTTGGCCAGAGAGTCAGGGAGAGACCCATAAGTTTATAAAATGCTCAAAAAAAAAGTATATAAAATCAGAAATGTGTATATATATATATATATATATATATATATATATATATATATATATATATATATATACATACCTCAGAAGGGTGCTGTGTGTGCATAGACAAGGACAACAAAAGGTGAAAAGATGCACTGATTCAAAGAGCTATGATATCAAAAATGCACTAATTAAGGAATACGTCCCATGGTGGAGTTTGTCTTTCTGAAGGCTCTGTGAGAAATATCGCAGCAGAGGAAAGCCGCTGCAGGAGGGGGGATCCCGCTATTGGAAGAGCCTGTAGATACATCTTTTTTGGCCAAGTGATCCTTCCTGTGTGTGCCTATTCGATCTCTATAATTGAGATCCATCACATCTGGTAAGTGGCTCTGTTTTACTTACTTTGTTTGATTAACAGAAAAATTGTTTGTTCCTCTGTGAAGTTAGTCCTGTTTGTTTGCATCAGGTCAAGCACTTTTGGGACTATACAGTTTTATTTTGTTCTTAAACAATCACAGCATGTCACAGCACATTAATTGATCACAGCACTTGTTTTTCATTCATATATGCTTTTATTGGTTGTACACATTTACGGACTGAATATTCAGGTTTTTTTAAGTGCAGCATCAGCTTTTTTATGTATGAATATTCACATAATTATATATATATATATATATATATATATATATATATATATATATATATATATATATATATCCTTATTCATTTTTTGGGGGGGTTTAGCGCAGGTATCCTGCTATATATAGTAGTGTACAGAGACACTGGAAAATGACAACTAAATAACCACTGTCTTCCTGGGTCTCAATCATAAAAACTTGAAGCACGCGGAAAGCCTGATAGCAGACATGATGGATCTTTACCACTGCACCTTGTGAGCCTGGGCTCCCCCCAGGTATTTCAAAATCTCTTGACATTTTAACAACCCTACCACTTGGTGTCAACATGGTATTTATCCTCCTAACATAAACAGTGCGTGGGCAGGTCAGGGAGACAGAGTGGTTGACATGTCCTTCGAATTTCCCTTCTCGTTGAGTGCCAAGCAAGGGTCACATGGGAGGCCTATCCCAGGGTGGGTTCTTCTGGGCTATGCTAGACACTTTATAGAAGGTCACCGACATGCACGTACCTTTTCTTGAGTCACGTTCATGGCCCGGTAGATGACTAACATGAACGAACTCTAGTAAACTCTCCCTCGATGTACTAAACATTACCACAATTATGGGAGTATTTAGGAGGGACACACAGCGCCAATGCCCTCTCCAGCTATCCAGCGTATCACCACTACCACACTCTCAGTAACAGTATGGGGTCCTGCCGGGCACCTAGCACTGTCTCTATGTGTGCACTTCATTTTACTTAACTCTTTCTCTTCCATACCTGTGTACAGGCTGAGGACGTCGGTGGTTCAGATCCGTTCCCATTGCTATGGGAGATGGATTGCTGCAGAAGAAGTGCTGACAACATCTCCCTTGGTGCAAGAGGCTATCTTACCTGTCACGTGTACATGCTTAACCACTTCAGCCCCGGAGCATTTGGCTGCCCAAAGACCAGCGCACTTTTTGCAATTCAGCACTGTGTCGCTTTAAATGACAATTGCGCGGTCGTGCGACGTTGCTCCTAAACAAAATTGATGTTCTTTTTTTTCCCACAAATAGAGATTTCTTTTGGTGGTATTTGATCACCTCTGTGGTTTTTATTTTTTGCACTATAAACAAAAAAAGAGCAGCAATTTTGAAAAAAAACAATATTTTTTTACTTTTTGCTATAATAAATATCCCCCAAAAATATATATTAAAAAATTGTTTCCTCAGTTTAGGCTGATATGAATTCTTCTACATATTTTTGGTAAAAAAAATCACAATAAGTGTATGTTGATCGGTTTGCGCAAAAGTTATAGCATCTACAAAATAGGGGATACTTTTATGGCTTTTTTATTATTATTTTAGTTTTTTACTAGTAATGCTGGTGATCTGTGATTTTTATTGGGACTGCGACATTATGGCGGACACGTCGGACAATTTTGACACATTTTTGGGACCATTGTAATTTTTACAGTAATCAGTGCCATAAAATTGCCTTGATTACTGTAAAAATGTTACTGGCAGTGAAGGGGTTAACCACTAGGGGGCAGTGTAGGGGTTAAGTGTGTCCTATTGTGTGTTCTAACTGAAGGGGGGATGGGACTGTGCAGGGGAGATGACAGATCACTGTTCATACTCTGTATGAATAGACGATCTGCCTGTTCTCCCCTCGGAGAACTGGAAGCTGTGTGTTTACACACACAGATCCCGGTTCTCCATGTGCCCCAAGTGATCGGGGAGCCCAGTGGTGATCGCGACTGCTGGGCACTCGCATTGGCTCAGTGGGCGACCAGGGGCGTGCACGCGTGCCTCCGGTGGCGCACATGCGCCCCTCTGACGGTGCACACATGCCCCCTAGTGACTGTCTATGGTCCCGACGTACCATGACGGCGATTCGCTCAGCCGAGCCATGTCGCCGCAGTATAACTGCGGGGGCTGGTTGGCATGCGGTTATTGATAGGCTGCTAGAGAAGACTTTGTTAGCCTTGGTAACCCCTGTATCTTCACACTGCATTAACGCCTTGTACTGTTGTTTTCATACAACAATGTGTCTTGGTGACCCAAGCTGTACAGGCTGTGTACCGGCAAGCTGTTACTTACATTGCACCCCTTTAACTTCAGACCAGACAAGGGCAAAGTTCCAAAAAGCTTTACTAAAGAATAAATTAACATGATGACAATCACAGATAACAGTTCAAAAAAAGTGTACACTTTCCCCTAACATCCCTAGTGCTTAACTTAGGCTTGTGGCTGCCCCAGCATACCTGTTTAGGTTAAAGTGGTTGTAAACCCTTACAAACCACTTTGACCTACAGGTAAGCCTAGATTAAGGCTTACCTGTAGGTCCAAGAAATATCTCCTAAACCTATACGGTTTAGGAGATATTTATCTGAAGACAGCCACCGCTGTCTACGGCGCATGTGCCGTAGACAGCGGCGAGCAGGCGCACTGGGCAGGCCGCAGATCGCGGTGATATGCCGCGAGTGCTGGCTCCTGTGCGCATGTGCGGGAGTGACATCTCACGGCTCCGGCGCTGTGATTCGCCGAAGCCGCGAGACCCGGAAGTCGCTCCGGGATCCATGGCAGCGGTGAAGAGGAAGACGGAGGACCGCTTCGGGGGCTTCGTTCTCAGGTAAGTTATTCATAATGAGCTAGTATGCTATGCATACTAGCTCATTATGCCTTTGCCTTACAGGGTGTGTTTTTTTCCCCTTTACTTCCTCTTTAAGTCCATAATTGAATGATTCCATAGTGGGTTAAACTCAAATTTTGGCAATTTTCTGGTCCTCCAGGCTCTGATGACAGCATGGCAGCTTTCCATCTCCTGCATTTCCAGACCCCAGCTGACTCCGGCTGTCCCTTTATTCTCTGAAACATGGGAAATATCCCCCAAGGTGGGGTTTTCTAGGCAGCAATAATAGAATCATCACCATCATATTGAACCCATATGGGCAATCTACATATGATTGTAATATCATAGAATATTTTTAATAATTGTTTAAGAGGCCGGTAAACTCCAAATTGGACTATTACTATGGGGTTTTAGTTGATCGTGCCTAAGAAAAGCATACAATACTACCATAAAAAAAATCACGACGTAATCTACTTTTCAAACAGAAATCCCACTGTAACTATGATTTAGACCACACCCGCATTATTATGCGGTTTTCACGTCAACGTGCACTCATTAAAAACATACTGCAGAGACATTGGTCCATCCTAACAGATGACCCTAAGCTAATTCCTTTCATTCCCCTGTATCCAGCCATAACCTACAAACGGGCAGTGTCTATCAAAGACAAGCTTGTTCAAAGTGAGTTTAAAAATGCGCAAAAAAGAGTCAAACGCTGTTCCATTTTGGGATCTTTCCTATGTGGATACTGTTCGTATTGTCCTCTAATAAGGAAAGAAAAAACATTCCGCCTTCCTAATGGGGAAAACTTTAAACCCTCGCACTTCGTGAATTGCCAGTCCCGTGGGGTGGTATACCTCATGGAGTGTGAATGTGGTGCAAAACCAAACAGGAATTTTGGTGACGTATAGCCAAACACTTATACAGCATGCAGATCAGTAATGGATATTTCCCCATTGGGAGACATGCTGTTTTTGAGCATCACTATACAGTCCCCAATGTAACTTTCACAGCACTTTATGGAATTCAGATTCCTGCCCAAAGGGGGGACTGGAACAAGATCCTGCTTCAAAAAGAACAAAAATTGATCTTTTGTTTACAAGCCACTCAGTTCCCCAACCTGATTGAAACAGTCTTGATTGTTCCGTTCTTACGAGGTTTCTCAGGAAAAACACAATAGAATTTATTTGATATTTGATATTTTTCATTTCTCATTTTTTAAAATAAGCAATTGCTGGAGATTGAGAACACACACATTAGGGTTAACACTGGTAGTTCATAAAGTAAACAATACCAATTTGATGACAATACTCTATATTTATTCGATCATATCTCATTGACTTTTTATGTGATATATAAAATGTAATACAGTTTTTTATGCATTTTTACATATTTTTCTGTATTGTTTCCTCTATATAATTACATAGTTAGTAAGGTTGAATAAAGACACCAGTCCATCTAGTTCAACCTGAGTGAGTGTCTACAATTGTCCCTATCCCTGTACATTGCACACTCACATAGGTTCCTACCCTTAAGGAGCCCACAATCCAAGGTCCCCATTCATATACTAGGGTCAATTTTGGACAGAAGCCAATTAACCTACCTGCATGTCTTTGGAGTGTGGGAAGAAACCGGAGTACCTGGAGGAAACCCACGCAGGCACAGGGAGAACGTGCAAACTCCAGGCAGGTAGTGTCATGGTTGGGATTCAAACCAGCGACCCGTCTTACTGCTAGGTGAGAGTGCTAACCACTACACCACTGTGCCGCCATATGTGTTGCCCATCTATTTAGGTCCCACTGCTGATTCGCATGCCATCGGCTCTCCTACAATTTTTGGGATCCCATCACAGCCTGTCTTCCTGGCAGGGTAGGGGAGCATAGGGCCCTGTGCTCCCCTTCTATTTCCACTAGGTGGCGGAGCAGTTCTCCGGCCACCTGGTGGTTAACACTTCCTGCCAGTGGTGTTCCGAATCCCCTTCCGGACACAGGGCTAATGGGCATGCGCGGGATGTTTTCTGCGCAAACGCATGACGTCACTGGGGTCACGTGATTGTGACAGAGGAGACGGTGGCAACCGAGACTAATGTTGGTCTGAACGCAGAAGAAACTACACGTGGAGCGCCGCCATTGCTGCGATACCCCCACCATGGGTAAGTACAGGGCAGGGCGACCGCACCTGCAAGTCATTGGGGAAGATAATGAGCACACCATATAAACCATGGGAATGCTGGGAGTCTGTGAGATGATTCCCAGCCTCCCATTAGGATGGTCACATGCTTGTAAGCCAGCCGCATTACAGGTAAATTATTATTCATCTGTGATTTCTTGCCCATTTTTCAGAGAATATTAATGATAACACAAATCATTTCTTTCACTCATGGTTAGTGTTTAGTGTTTGGCTGAAGCCATTTATTATCAATCAACTGTGTTTACTCAGTTAAACTACCCAAATGACCCTTATCAAAAGTTTATATACCCAGGTGATTTTGGCCTGATAACATGCACACAAGTTGACACAAAGGGGCTTGAATGGCTACTAAAGGTAGCCATCCTCACCTGTGTGTATAAAAGGTCAATGAGTTTCTGGACTCCTGACAGACCCTTGCATTTTTCATCCAGTGCTGCACTGATGTTTCTGGATTCTGAGTCATAGGGAAAAGCAAAATAATTGTCAAAGGATCTGCAGGAAAAGGTAGTTGAACTGTATAAAACAGCAAAGGAATATAAAAAGATATCCAAGGAATTAAGAATGCCAGTCAGCAGTGTTCAAACTCTAATCAAGAAGTAGAAAATTGAAAAAGTTCTGTTGAAACCAAACCACGGTCAGGTAGAACAACTAAAATTTCAGCCACAACTACTGGGAAAATTGTTCGAGATGCAAAGAAAAACCCACAAATAACTTCAGATGAAATACAGGACTCTCTGAAAACATGTGATGTGGCTGTTTTAAGATACACAATAAGGAGGCACTTGAATAAAGATGGGCTGCATGGTCGAGTCGCCAGAAGAAAGCCATTACCACACAAATGCCACAAAGTATCCAACTTACAATACGCCAAACAGCACAGAGCCAAGCCTCAAACCTTCTGGCACAAAGACATTTGGAGTGATGAGACCAAAATGTAGCTTTTTGGCCACAACCATAAACACTACATTTGGAGAGGAGCCAATAAAGCCTATGATGAAAGGTATGGAGGTGGATCACTGATGTTTTGGGGATGTGTGAGCTACAAAGGCACAGGAAATTTGGTCAAAATTGATGGCAAGATGAATGCAGTATGTTATCAAAAAATACTGGAGGAACATTTGCATTTGTCAGCCAGGAAGCTGCGCATGGGACGTACTTGGACATTCCAACATGACAATGATCCAAAACGCAAGGTGATCTGTGATTGGCTGCAGCAGAATAAAGTGAAGGTTCTGGAGTGGCCATCTCAGTCTCCTGATATCATTGAGCCACTCTGGGGAGATCTCAAACATGCAGTTCATGCAAGACAGCCCAAGAATTTACAGGAACTGAAGGCTTTTTGCCAAGAGGAATGGGTAGCTTTACCATCTGAGAAGATAAAGAGCCTCATCCACCAATAACACAAAAGACTTTAAGCTGTCATTGATGTTAAAGGGGGCAATTCACGGTATTAAGAACTGGGGTATGTAAACTTTTGATCAGGGTCATTTGGCTAGTTTCTGTTGTCATTATGATTTAGAAAGAGTAAACATAGTTGATTGATAAAAATGGCTTCAGCCAAACACTAACGATGAGTGAAAGAAAAGTTTTTGTGTTATCATTCATATTCTCCGAAAAATGGCAAAGAAATCATAAATTCTGCCAGGGTATGTAAACTTATGAGCACAACTGTAAGTAAGTAAGTAGGGTGATGGACAAAGAGGCACAGAATGTAATGTGCATACACTACACACACAGATTATTAAATGGCATATGCGTTTTATTAAAATTGTTTCCTGTAATTTCATTGAGTTTCCATTCTGCCTGCTGATGCCATGAATTATACACTCTTTTCATTTTTTTCCATTTACACATTTTTTCCTATTGCTTATCGGCTTTTCCTGAGGTTACAGACTGTAACCAAAACTTCATATAAACAAAAACAAAACTTGTTTTATAGGTTTTTATGGAACAATAGAAGAACATTCTGCTCGGAGTCATTCACTAAGTAGGTATTAACTTGAGCTATTAGGTTCTGAAAATTTTATGTTTAAACTAGTATATATGTAGCACTAACCCCCGAAGGAGCTGCTGGTTATTTTTGGGCTTACCGTTACCCTCCGTTCTCCTTGTTTCAGGTCTAGGGGATGTCCCATGGTAGATGGCCCAGTAACTTGAGACTGAAAACAGATCCACTTGAATAGATTTTATTTGCAAAACTCAGACAATTGAACAGTCTCTCAACTTGGGATCAGAGGGTTGGAAGGGAAATTCAGGTACTCATAGTATTAAAGTCAAAAACACATTGAAGAACTTGCTTACTTTGATTGCATCCAGAGAATAGCCACTTGCAGCTGGATGATCACTCAGGTTGGACAGTCCCTCTATCACAAGGCCTAGCAGCCAACATGGTGCTTACTCAGGAACAAGTCTCTGCCACAGACATTGTTGTAGAAATGTACAAGATAATGTCTCTGCCACAGACGATGTAGAAATGTAGGAAACTAAGCTTTAGAACACTTGCAGGATACCTGGATCTTTCAGCCTGCTTGGCGATATCCACAAGCCCGGATTCTCTCGGGTACTTCAGCCCTTCCAGGCTCTTACTAAGAAAACCAACCCGTATGTGGTGTTCTTCTGAAGAGTCCTCCCTTGGAATGCTCGAAGTACACTGGGTCTCTCCCGAACCGGAGACGGCACCCAACCACCTCAGAATCCTCCTTTAGTTTCCTTGCCTTGGGCTAGCCAGCTCCAAAGCATTAAAGTCGGGTATATCCACACTCCAGGCCATAGCCTTCCTGGGGGCTGGTCAGGAGGACCAGGACCATGTAATCAACATATAATACTGGACCGGAACCCCAAACCACGTGACATCCACATTTTATGTTCCCTCTCCCAGAAGCACAGCGAGAGCATCACTCCCACTGGGCAGGCTCCGAGAGAGAGTAGCTTAAGCGCCTGATCAGACCACAGTTCCACGCCTGCCAGAAGAGACAATGCCCCCTGTGGCCAGACTGAACATCTCACATCCCAGTCAGACTGATGCTGAGGCCCAATTTAGATAATTACACCCAAACCAAACTGCAGTTTAAGCAACTTTAATTTTAGAAAAACCGCATAGCGCGTGCTCTTCAGAAGCCGCCGCTATATATAAATTATTTTTCAATTATCATGCTGCGTGTAAACACATTAACCACTTCAATACAGGGCACTTTTTCCCAGGCCAATTTTCAGCTTTCAGTGCTGTCACAATTTGAATGACAATTGTGAGGTCATGCAACCCTGTACCTTAATGAAATTTTTATAATGTTTTCCCCACAAATGGAGCTTTCTTTTGGTGGTATTTAATCACCGCAGTTTTTTTAATTTATTGCTACACAACTGAAAATTTTGAAAAAAAAAAAAATTTTTTTCCTGTTATCATTTTGTAAATAAGTAATTTTTCTCCTTCACTGACAGGCACTGATGAGGTTGCACTGATATGCAGCACTGGTGGGCACTGATAGGTGGCATTGATGGGCACTGATAGGTGGCAATGATGGGCACTGATAGACAGCACTGAAGTTTGTCCTGTTTACCATGTGATCAGTTGTGATTGGACACAGCTGATCACATGGTAATGAGCCTATGTCATAGGTTCTTTACCAAGATCAGAGATGTGGTGTGTCACAGCAACACACTGCACTGCCGACCGCTGCGCTGCGTGCCCTCCTGGTCACACGAGTGGCTTATCCTGCTAGAGGTCATATGACGCCCAGTCAGGATAACTGATGCCCCACCTGGCCGTCATTCCGCTATAAGCTGGGTGGAATGTGGGTAAGTGGTTAAGATATCGTGCACGCCACATTAATAACACTGAACCTGTTTTAGAAAATTTCACATTATGGTTAGGGCTTTACTGGCAACTGGCCCAAATGAATGTTCAGTTTTATTCAGCTTAATACATTCCAGGCACATCAAAACGAGAAGGATTTAAGGTCTTAAAGTATATTTTCTTTAGCAAAGACCCTTGACTCCCTATGTAAGCAGTGGTCTCTCTGCAGAGGTCTGACATACCCCTGCTAAGTCATATTTATAGCTCTGCCATGAACAAAGCCCATGCTCCCTGCTGATTGGTAAACATCTCTGATTCCTTAAGGGTACTTTCACACTGCAGCGCCCAACAATTATCGCTAAAGTGCTGCTTGTTTATGCAGAACTTTTGCAGCGCTTTTCGGCCACTAGCAGGGCGCTTTTTACCTGAAAAAAAGGTAAAAAGTCCTGTTTTGCAGCGCTTTCAAAGTGCTTTTCAGGCGCTTTGGAAGTGCTGCATATTCATTTCAATGGGCAAGGCGTTTTGGGAGCACTTATTTTTTTAGTGCTCCAAAGATGCTGCTTGCATGAGTTTTTTCATCTCCCTGCTAGTGCACTGCCCCAGTGTGAATGCATTTTTCATGCATATTTCAGTTGCTTTTTTTTTTAGAACAAAAGTGCCTGAAAAGCGCCTCAGTATGAAAGGGGTCTAAGGCTTTAAACACCTTTTGTTTTGATGCACCTTAAATTAATCTATCTGATTAAATGAAGGTTATTACTATTAGTATTATACAGGATTTATAAAGCACCAATAGTTTGAATAGTGCTTTACAAAATAAAGGGAAAAAATACATGTAGCACAAACCCCTGAAGGAGCGGCTGGTTATTTTTGGGCTTACCTTTACCTTCTTTTTTCCTTGTGGCACATCTAGGGGATGTCCCGTGGTAAATAGCCCAGTAACTAGAGACTGACGACAGATCCACTTGAATGGATTTTATTTGCAAAACAAAGTTCAGGTACTCTTATGTCAAAGTCCAAAAACGTTAACCACCTCAATACAGTGCACTTACACCCCCTTCCTGACCGGACCAATTTTAGGCTTTCAGCGCTCTCACAGTTTGAATGACAATTACTCAGTCATGCAACACTGTACCCATATGAAACTTGCGTCCTTTTTTCCACACAAATAGAGCTTTCTTCTAGTGGTATTTAATCACTAGTGGGTTTTTTATTTTTTGTGCTATAAATAAAATAAAACGTAAATTTTGTGAAAAAAAATGCCTTTTTCTTTGTTTCTGTCATAAATTTTTGCTAATTAGTAATTTTTCTTCATACACATTGGGCAAAATTTATACTGCTACATATCTTTGGTAAAAATAACACACATTAGTGTATATTATTTGGTCTTTGTGAAGGTTATAGAGTCTACAAACTATGGTGCCAATCGCTGAAAATTGATCACATCTGATCAGGCCTTCAGTACATCTGGTGTATCTCATTTCTTGAGACACTAACAAGTCAGGAAAGTACAAATACCCCCCAAATGACCCCTTTCTACAAAGTAGACATTCCAAGGTATTAAGTAAGCAGCATGGTGAGTTTTTTTAAGTTGTCATTTTTTCCCAACAATTCTTTGCAAAATGAAGATTTTTTTTTATTATTTTTTTTTTTACAAAATTGTCATATTATCAGGTTAGTTCTCACACACAGCATATGCATACAACAAATTACACCCCAAAATACATTCTGCTACTCTTTCTGAGTACAGCGATACCACATGTGTGAGACTTTTACACAGCCTGGCCACATACAGAGCACCAACATGGATGTAGTACCTTCAGACGTTCTACGAGCAAAAATGATGCATCTCATTTCTCAACCACCTATTACACTTTTGAAGGCCCTGGAGTACCAGGACAATGGAATTTCCCATAAAATGACCCCATTTTATGGTACTCGGGTACTCTGATGGCCTGGTGACAGGTACTCGGGTACTCTGATGGCTTGGTGACAGGTACTCGGGTACTCTGATGGCCTGGTGACCGGTTCTCTGATGGCTTGGTGACTAGTATTTGGGTACTCTGAAGGGCGGTGACAGGTACTCAGGTACTCATATGGACTGTTACAGGTACTAGGGTACTCAGATGAACTGTGACAGGTACTCAGGTACTCAGATGAACTGTGACAGGTACTCAGGTACTCAGATGAACTGTGACAGGTACTCAGATGAACTGTGACAGGTACTCAGATGAACTGTAACAGGTACTCGGGTACTCAGATGAACTGTGACAGGTACTCAGGTACTCAGATGAACTGTGACAGGTACTCAGATGAACTGTGACAGGTACTCAGATGAACTGTAACAGGTACTCGGGTACTCAGATGGACTGGGACAGGTATTCAGGTACTCAGATGAACTGTGACAGGTACTCGGGTACTCAGATGGACTGGGACAGGTACTCGGGTACTCAGATGGACTGGGACAGGTACTCGGGTACTCTGATAGGCTATGACAGGTACCCGGGTACTCGGATGAACCGTGACAGGTACTCGGGTACTTTGATGGGCTGTGACAGTTACTCGGGTACACAGATGAACCATGACAGGTACTCGGGTACTTTGATGGGCTGTGACAGGTACTCGGGTACTCTGATGGACCGTGACAGATACTCGGGTACCATGATGGACCGTGACAGGTACCTGGTTACCCTGATGGACCGTGACAGGTACTCGGGTACTCTGATGGATCGTGACAGGTACTCGGGTACTCTGATGGACCGTGACAGGAACTCGGGTACCCTGATGGACCGTGACAGGTACTCGGGTACCCTGATGGACCGGGACAGATACTTGGGTACTCTGATAGACCGTGACAGGTACTCAGGTACTCTGATACTCTGATGGGCCGTGACAGGTACTCGGCTCCGGTACTCTGATGGGCCGTGACAGGTACTCGGGTACTCTGATGTGCCGTGACAGGTACTCGGGTACTCTGATGGACTGTGACAGGTACTCGGGTACTCTGATGGGCTGTGACAGGTACTCTGGCACTCTGATGGACTGTGACAGGTACTCAAATACTCTGATGGACTGTGACAGGTACTCGGGTCTTCTGATGGACTGTGACAGGTACTCGGGTCTTCTGATGGACTGTGACAGGTACTCGGGTACTCTGATGGACTGTGACAGGTACTCAAATACTCTGATGGACTGTGACAGGTACTCTGATGGACTGTGAGTGACAGGTACTATGATGGGTGGTGACAGGTCCTCTTTATTGGGGGGGGGGGCAATCAGTGTGATTGGTGTTCACTGTAGGCGGTAACGAGAGGTTACCGCAATCTCCTCCTCACACACAATCGTTGTGTGAGGAGGAGAACCCGGTAACATCTCGTTACCGCGGTTTGTTTACATTTTAGTGATCGGCTGTGAAAGGATCACAGCCGATCACGTGGATAAACAGCCAGCCAATGGCTGTTTACCAGCATTGGTGACGAGCAGTGTTCCCGGGGAACACGCCGCCACCAACGTGCACGCGCAGCGCGCTCGCAATCACGCGCATGTGCCGTGCACAGTGGGGGTGTGACCATCTGTAATCGGCCGTGACTTCATCGCGACCGATCACATGGTAAACAGCCATAACCAATGGCTGTTCACCCCCTTCGGTGGCGAGCAGTGTCTCCGTGACACGCCGCCACAGAAGAAACAGGGATGCACGCGCACGATCGCGCGCATTCCCTGTTTAAATGGGAGGCCATCATATGATGGCCTCCTGCCACAATAGGTGTGCTGCCTGGCCGTCATTTGACAGCCGGCGGTCAGAAAGTAGTTAAAGAACATGCTTGCTTTGACTGCATCCAGAGAATAGCCATTCGCAGCTGGATGAACACTCAGGTTGGATAGTCCCTCTCTCACAATGCCTAGCTGCCAACAAGGTGCTTACTCAGGAACAAAGTCTTTGTCACAGACGTTGCTGCAGAACATGTAGGGAAACTAAGCTTTAGAACACTTGTAGGATACCTGGATCTTTCAGCCTGCTTGGCGATATCCACAAGACCGAATTCTCTCGGTTACTTCAGCCCTTCCAGGCTCTTGTTAAGAAAACCAACCCATACGTGGTGTTCTTCTAAAGAGCCCCGAGACATTAAAGTCAGGTGGATCCACACCCCAGGCCATAGCCTTTCTGGGGGCTGGTCAGGAGGACCAGGACCATGTAATCAGCACTTCATACTGGACCGGAACCCCGAACCACGCGACGTCTGCATACCAAATACCCTCTCCCAGAGGGCACAGCGAGAGGGCCACTCCCACTGACCTGGCTCCGAAAAAGAGTAACTTAAGCACCTGACCAGACCCTAGATCCACGCCTGCCACAAGAGACAGTGCCCCCTGTGTCCAGGCTGAACATCTCACAGTCCAGTCAGACTGATGCAGAGGTCCAATTTAGACAAATAAAACTCAAACCAAACTGCAGTTTAGGCAAAGTTTAACTTTGAAAAATGCATAGCGCAGGCTCTTCAGGAGCCCCCGCTACATACAGGTACAACACAATTTCAATGCTAGATGGAACAGAGCACCCTGCTCTGCTCGTGAGAGAGTTTACAACCTAAAAGGGAGGGTCAAATGATAAAAACGATAATAACTGTGAGGGATAAGCTGATGGAGAAAGCTAAAGTACAGTTTGTCAGGTGGGATATATCTTCCTGGAGAAATTTGTTTTTAGGGATTGCCTAAAGGCAGACAGAGTGGGAAATAGATGGACACATTGGGGTAAGGCATTCTAGAGGATGGGGGCAAACACAGTGGTTGGTAATGTGAATGAGTCTGGCAGCAGCATGATGGACTGAAGGGGGAAAGTTAGGCATACAAGGACGGAGTTGCAGTAGCCAACCCAAGAAATACTCAGAGAGTGAAATAGTAGCTTTGGGATGTTGTTGAAGGGGCATATTTTGGAGATTTTACAGTGGTTAAGGCAGCAAGATTGAGACAGCAGTCACAGCCAAAAGGAGAGGTTTAGAAATATACCTAGCACCATGGCATGAGGTGAAGAACATTGTGCCATTGATCTTGATTAAGTAGGGGTGGTGGAAATGTTTCAAGCTCAGAGGAAAAGAATGCGTTTGAGGAAGTGGTGATGCAAGAAGAGATTGAAGGGGTGAAGTGAGGAGTAGAGAGATAGATTTGGTTGTCATCAGGAGGTGTAGATAGAGAATCGAGGACAGAATCATGGGGAGCCCTACAGAAAGAGGAAGAGGAGAGGAGAAGGTAGAGTTATCTCTCGGGCAGTTGTAGACTAGACATTGTAGATGTTAGGTTAACGGAAGCAATGCGATGGGTCTTATGTTGTTCAGAATGGTGGGGTCCAGTGAGGGCTTTTTAAGTATGGGGGTGCCCAGTGTATGTTTAAAAATATGACAATAGAGAGAGAGAGAATATGAGGGGTATTTACTAAGACTGGAGAAGCTAGAATCTGGAGCAGGTGTGCATGGCAACCAGTCAGATGCAGTCAGGTTTTATTGTCAAAACTTAATTGAACAAACTGAAGTTAGAAGCTGATTGGTTATATTCCACAGCTGCACCAGTTTCTGTATGCTCTGGTTTTTGAAAATTAGACCCTGAGCCCAGGTTCACACTGCTGCAGGATTGAAATTGTGCGAGTTCAAATGAACTCGCACAATTTCATACCCACATGTCAGTCCCGACTTCAGAGGCGATTTCAGAGACATCTATGGAGAGACCTATTTTGGCAATACTTCTCGTGTAGGTCACAGGAGTGCACTTAGTTCTGCACTCCTGTGACCTGTTTTCATTCGACAGCGGAATAAAGTCCACTGTCAGCTGACGTCACAGAGCTGGTCCAGGCTCCAAAAAGATCCCGACCATATTGTCGGGATCCATCCAGATACCTGGACCAGCAGCTGGCTCCAGTGAGTGCTGGAGAGACAGAGCAGAGAGCCAGTCCTAACAGTCCCAGCTGTCGGCTGAGAGAGGAGGGGAGAACTGAGCAATCAGCAGAGTTTGATCACTCAGTTATCAGTGCGGAGCCAGCGGGGGGCAGCTGCATCCACCTAGGTAAGTATAAATGTTTATTTTTTTCTGTTTATTGCCTATAAATGTAATATTGCTGAAAAAAAAAATTGGTAATGTTTTTTAGCTGGAGTTGGGTGTATACAGTTCTGGACTTTGTCAAACTGGGTCACATGAAGGGAAAAAACAAAAAAGGATGCAGCTGTAAATACAAAGGATGGCGCAGCTTCCAGTACACAGAGACCTCTATTTGTCCATGGAACAGTTTTTGTCCAGAGGAAGCCAGCACACTAACCAGTAATGCAGACCCTAAACTAATATTTGTTTTTCTTCCTGTTATATCTCATATCATCCAAGACTGAATTTCCTGGCGAGATAAAAATCAAAAACAGGACTAAGTGTCACAATGGAATAGGTTTCCAAGTGTCTATTTTCTATTTTGTTTTATCTTTTATAACAACAGTACTTGGAACGCTTAATCAAGTGTTTCAGACCACCGTCCCTCTAGACCCAATTCACTGTATCTTGGGAGTTTTGGAGGAGATAATTCCCGAGGAGATGATCAGGACTGCTTTTTTTAGGGCAATGTTTCAAGCCGAAAACATATCTTGATGGGATGGAAATCGATCTCACTGCCCACAGTCACCTCATATATAACACACATGGGGAACACTTTGGTCATGGAACGTTATATCTACCAACACAGAGGAAGCCCATGTAGATTTGAAAAAATCTGGTCACCATGGCTGGATACAACTGGGGTAAGCCCCAGGGAATTGGTAATGTTCAGAATATTACAGTGCCCTATAGGGAGATCTTGACATGCTAAGGTTGCTAAATACTGGCTGTAATGTCTATTTCCCTAAGCTTTAGTTTATCGTGAACTTGAAGGTCATGCAAATTGTATTACATTTCTGGGCGCAAGGTTAACCCTGATATATAACTGTAGATATCTGCAAGTGCACTGTTTGTACGTTGGAAAATGTCTACTCTGTTTAACCACTTGCTTACTGGGCACTTAAACCCCCCTCAGTCCCAGACCAATTTTCAGCTTTCAGCGCTGATGCACTTTGAATGACAATTGCGCGGGCATACAACACTGTACCCAAATGAAATTTTTATCATTTTTTTCCCACAAATAGAGCTTTCTTTTGGTGGTATTTAGTTACAGCTCGGAGTTTTATTTTTTGCTAAACAAACAAAAAAAGATGCAAAAAAAAAATCATGTTTTAATAGTTTGTTATAAAATTTTGCAAACGGGTCATTTTTCTCCTTCATTGAAGTGCGCTGATTAGGCGGCACTGATAGGCTGCATTGGTGGGCACTGATGGGCTGCATTGGTGGGCACTGATGGGCTGCATTGGTGGGCACTGATAGGCTGCATTGGTGGGCACTGATAGGCTGCGCTGGTGGGCACTGATAGGCATAGTTAAGGCGGCACTAATAGGCACAGATAAGGCGGCACCGATGGGCACAGATAAGGCGGCACTGATGGGCAAAGATGGGCACAGATAAGATGGCACGGATGGGTGGCACGGATAAGTGGCACGGATGGGTGGCACGGATGGGCACTGATAGGTACCACTGATAGATGGGACTGATGGGCACTGATAGGTGGCACTGATAGGTGGCTCTGATAGGTGGCACTGCTGGGCACTGATGGGCGGCACTGCTGGGCACTGATGGGCGGCACTGCTGGGCACTGATGGGCGGCACTGGGGTGCAGCACCTTTGAGGCAGATTGTGGGCACTGTGGGTGGCACTGTGGGTGGCACTGCTGGGTGGCACTGTGGGTGGCACTGTGGGTGGCACTGTGGGCACTATGGGCACTGCTGGGTGGCACTGACGGGGGGCACTTACTTTTATTCAGGATGGCACTGCAGGGGGCAGGTGGGCACTGGCAGGGGGCAGGTGGTCGCTTGCATTGCTGGCCGTGATCAGGACTGATGTCCCGATCACCGCCGCCGGTGATCGGCTTTTTTTTTTCTCCTCGCGCTGTCAGCGCGAGGAGGAATACTAGCCGATTACCGGCTCCGTTATATCACATGATCAGCTGTCATTGGCTGACTGCTGATCACGTGATAAGGGGTCGGGATCAACCCCTTGCACGGATCGGTGATCAGGCGAGTCTCATGGACTCGCCGATCACAGAGCGCGCCGCGCGCGCCCCTCAGGGGGCGCGCAGGCCGCTCGTACACGGGACTACGTCTATTGACGTCATCCCGGAAAAGGAGATCCGCGCTGTAGCCGTCATTTGGCTATAGCGCGGATCTCAAGTGGTTAATAAACACATTTTTGATGAAAAAAAAAAAAAGACACCCTGTCACCAATATTTCAGGTAAGAGCTTAAAACAATCAAGTATCCTAAGTGCTTATTTGCAATGTTTTATCGTTCCATTATTGTTTTGAATTCACTTGCAATGTGCCTTTAACCTTAATATGATTACTCCCAAAACTGTCAATTTAGTAGCACATCCCCTCCCTCTGTACATGCTTTGGCTCTTTCTTCATCTAGGCTGTCTAATTACTATCTGTACTGGCCCAGCATCTCTACCCCACCATTCACCTACACTATACTGTCAAAAGAATTGGGACACCTGAACTTTAACCAGCCGCCGCCCACCCACCATCAAATGACGGCGTCCCAGAATGGCCGGACTTGCGTGTCCATTGTGCCCTTGGTGGGTGTCCCATGCATCCCTGTAGCTTTAAGGAGGGCTGAGCTCCCTGCCTCCCTCCCGGCAAACCTGCCCTTAATCAACCCATTGCTATATTTTCTCTAATTTGGGAGACTCTCAAAATTATAGCGTAAGAACCGCAGTACACTGGGGTGCCTTGACGTGGCAACAACAGCTTACACGTATGTTTGCAAATGTGTGCGACTAAACCCCTTGTTTTTCATTTAAACTGTTAGAGGATCAATTTGGTTTTAGTGCAGGCTAACTGGTAAGTGAGATGGGAATTTTTGCTCTTGTTTGATGTGAGTTGCTCTTCATGGTGTTCCTTGCTGAAAAGGCTAGTTATAGATTGGAGTGGTTACTATTTGTTTGTATAAGAATAGTTGTAGGATCTCCCCAACAGGGAGCAAGATAGTAACAAAAACCTGACAGTGGTTATAACCCTTTCCCTACTCTATCCATAAATGAACAAGGCTGTAGCTCCACATGCTGGCAATCGCCTCATTTTTTTATTTTGTAATTGCTAAAATGAGTTGAAACTGCTTAGTAGGAGAAGAACGTCCCATAAGTTTAGCTGTTACATGCCAGTTAGCGACAGGTTAGCTCCGAGGAATTATATGACTCAACAACCATCCTAAGAAATAGGAAACAGGTGTCTTGTCACTTGTTCAGGATGGTGGACTAGTCATATGAAACTTGGACTAGGGAATATCTCAGTTGTGTTAACAGAACAATTCATTATTCATAGAAATTGTGGACCGGTTTACTCATCTCTGTGTCATAGCTCTGTTTTATTCAGCTTAGGAATGCAATGACAGAATCACTGTCCTGGATTTGTCCATAAAATACAGGATGCTAAACAGGGAACTGGGATCCGTCAATCCCCTAAGAAGAAGAAAAGCGATATTGAACAAACACACTAATTTTCCCTCACCATATCTGCCAGTTGGAATTTTATCAAGTGACTGTTCACTTTAAGGTGTGCTGGCTACATCTATGTTGTGCCAGAGAACATTGATTAGTAAGACTGGGAGTATGCATGTGATTTATGACTCAAAGTTCACAAGTGTTTAAATTATTCTATAAGATAACGTTGTTTAAACAAATTCCTGTGCTTTATGTTATATGCTTTTTTTTTAACCATTATTTTGAAATCCTGCAGGAAACTTTTCCACTTGTTGACGAGCTCTTTCTGTAACCTTATGGACGTGCGGCCAAATGAGATTATTTATAACATAGGCAGCTGAAATGACCACACCTTGCCTTTTCAACAACACACACTAAACTATGGGCAAAAATAAAAACCAAGTGTCTTAAACATACAGTGCCTTGAAAAAGTATTCATACCCCTTGAAATTTTCCACATTTTGTCATGTTGCAACCAAAAATGTATTTCATTGGGATTTTATGTGATAGACCAACACAAAGTGGCCCATAATTGTGAAGTGGAAGTAAAATGATAAATGGTTTTCAATTTTTTTTACAAATAAATATGTGAAAAGTGTGGCATGCATTTGTATTCAGCCCCCCTGACTCAGTGCTTTGTAGAACCACCTTTCACTGCAATTAAAGCTGCAAGTCTTTTTGGGGATGTCTCTACCAGTTTCTCACATCTAGAGAGTGACATTTTTTTCCCATTCTTTGCAAAATAGCTCAAACTCTGTCAGATTGGATGGAGAGCGTCTGTGAACAGCAATTTCCAAGTCTTGCCACAGATTCTCAATTGGATTTAGGTCTGGACTTTGAATGGGCCATTCTAACACATGAATATGCTTTGATCTAAACCATTCCATTGTAGCTCTTTCTGTATGTTTAAGGTCGTTGTACTGCTGGGAGGTGAACCTCCGCCCCAGTCTCAAGTCTTTTGCAGATTAACAGGTTTTCTTCTAAGAATGTCCTGTATTTGGCTCCATTTATTTCAGGTACTTTTTTCATCTTCCCATCAACTGTGACCAGCTTCCCTGTCCCTGCTGAAGAAAAGCATCCCCATAACATGATGCTACCACCATGTTTCATGGTGGGGATGGTGTGTTAGGGTGATGTGCAGTGTTAGTTTTCTACCACAGATAGCATTTTGCTTTTAGGCCAAAAAGTTCAATTTTGGTCTCATCTGACCAGAGCACCTTCTTCCACATGTTTGCTGTGTCCCCCCACATGGCTTCTCGCAAACTGGACTTCTTATGGCTTTCTTTCAACAATGGCTTTCTTCTTGCCACTCTTCCATAAAGGCCAGATTTGTGAAGCGCATGACTAATAGTTGTCCTGTGGGCAGATTCTCCCACCTGAGCCGTGGATCTTTGCAGCTCCTCCAGAGTTACCATGGGCCTCTTGGCTGCTTCTCCGATTAATACTCTCCTTGCCCAGCTTGTAACAGGTGATTGCAATGATCAGCTTTTATTTATAATGTAAGACCTTCATCTCAAAATGAAAAAAAAAACACCTGCTATAATTTCCTTTAAAGCATTATTTGGAGTTTGGCTTCAATTTGTGTATTTAAATCGCCTAGCACATCTAACTCCCCCTCTCCTCACACTGACAATGCTGCTGTCCAAATGTGCCCTCTGTGCTACTTCATCCAGAGTGGGGGCACTCTAATACAAGAGGTGTGTTACTGGCCAGATCACAAGGTAAAGACAGAGCAGAAAAAGCCTAAAAGATGAAAACAAATTCAGCCACCACAGCTAATGCATAAAAAGCTGCAATATGTTACATGTTTGGTTTTGGGTTTAATACTGCTTTAAAGGAAATATATCAGACTGATTTTTCCATCTCTGTACACCCTTTATACAGTATTGTGTTACCTGCAGCAACAGAATCACTAATATTGAGATTTCATTATCCTTTGGAGTTTCTCCCTCACTGCTTGAACCAACAATATGTCTCTCTTGTTAGTGACCCAGTTTCAACCGTGTGTCAGGCAACGGCGAAGTAACTCTCATTAGTTATAACAGAAGTTTATTTCAGTGTTCTGCTGATAGGGAAGTGTGGCTAGCGAAGTTAGCCACAGAGTCGACCTTGTAGCATGGACCCTTGGCAAGTTGCTGTTAGCCAGGCTAGAGAATAGGGTGCAAACAGGGCCGGTGCAAGAATTTATGTCTACACAGACGAAGATGCATTTTTATGCATACCCTGATGCGTGACCTTCTTATCACATCCTACCTCCCCATATACCCCCTGATCGCCTCACACCCATACACTCACCCAATAAACAAACTCCCAAATCACACTCCCCAGATACACCCACTTTATCCCACAGATAACTCCACCCTGATCACACCCCCAGATACCCCTCCCCACTTTGATCGCTCCCCCACATATCCCCGTCTTGATTACCCCACCCCCACATACCCCCAACCTGATCACCCCATCCCCATATACCTCCAACCTGATCGAACACCCCTATATATCCCCCTTTCTTCTGATCACACCCCCAGATCCATCCACTCTGATCATACCTCCCACCCTGATCACAACCCCCAAATACCCTCCTCCCCCATCACACACATATCTGGTTTACCAATCCCCCAGATCTTACCAGTCATGAAGCTCCACCTTTAGATGATGTCAGTGGCGGAATTTGCAGCACACCAGGGCCAAGAGGATTAGCTGTGTTCTGTGCAGGCAGGATAAAATTTCCACTAGGATCTCAGGTGGCAGCGACAGCAGCAAAGAGTGGGGACTCCGGGGGCTTCCTCCACCCTTACTTCCTCCTCTGAGTAAACCACACAGCCTGACCCACCCGCATAGCTTGGCACACAACATCTATCCCTGACCAGGGCTTGCCTGACAGAGGGACCCAGCACCCTCCCTGCACACACCTAGGATCTGCCCACCTATTCACCCTCCACTGCATCCTTTGCTCCACTCTGAAAGTGGGGTATGTCCCACCTGCCTACTGCGTTCTCCTTACCCTCTCAGCAGCCTACTAAACAACAGGAAAACTTAAACGTGCACTCTGCCCCCTCTTTCCTACCAGGGGCAGCATGGAAGTTTTAGTTTGACTGCTGGGGCAATAGGTATTTAAAAAAATTGAATACCTAGCAAGTGGCTAAGGGATTCGGATTTTACCCCCCTATGCTGGTTCTTTAAGGCAGCTGTCTAAGCTGTCTTATGGTACAGCGACCCTGGGTTCAAAGGTGAAGCCCTCATTTTGTCTGCCAAATTGTGAATTAACAGCAAAAAAAGCATAAAAACTGTACATGTAAAACTAAATTTTAATGAAAAAAAATCAGGTCTATTAATTATAAACATTATAAACATTGAACATTCTAATAAACTTCACTTCAGATTCTTATCTGCTTCTGTTCTCCTGAAACTAAGAATTGCCAATTTTCTGTTCAAGCAGACAGCTAAGTGGGAGGGCATGTCCCATAAACAGTCCGAGCATGGTAAAAAAAAAAAGGAAACGTGCACCTCAGCATCCATTTGTTTATGTAATACACTTAGAAACGTATCTTATCAAAAATGAATGGCTGACTGTAGCAAAGCTAATGACAGCGCTGGGATTTCCAAAAAAAAAATACGTTTTTTTACCAGTATTAGAAATTGATTACTTCCAAATAGAAATGCTCAGTTATTTTCTGTACTTTTACATTTTAAATTGGCCTGTGGTGCAATAATTTATCTGCAATATCAAAAGTGACATTTTCTTCTAATGCCGCGTACACACGACCGGTTTTCCCGTTGGAATAAACTCCGAAGGTTTCTCCGATGGAGTTCTGACGGAGTTCCACTGAAACTGTCGTGCGTACACACGATCACACCAAAGTCCGATCGCTAAGAGCGCAGTGACGTACAGCACGTACGATGGGACTAGAAAAAGGAAGTTCAATAGCCAGTAGCCAATAGCTTCTGTCTCGTACATGCTTCAGAGCATGCGTCATTTTTGGTCCGTCAGAAGACCATACAGAAGAACGGTTTTCCCGATAGGAATTGGTTCCGTCAGAAATATTTAAAACATGTTCTATTTCTAGGTCCATCAGAATTTTCGTTAAAAAAAAGTCTGATGAGGCAGACACGATCGGAATATACAATGAAATGCTTCCGTCTGACCTTTTCTGTTGGACATTCCGCTCGTGTGTACGCGGCATAACTTGTTAGTTACTAAAGATTAGACACTACCTGTAGTTTTCATGGATCAAATTCATGTTTCATTCTGTCTTTCCCAAAACTAGGTTGTATTTATGATCTCATTCATTTTCCCACAAAGTCCACCCAGGAATCACACTTCCTATGGAAATAAGTCATACGGTATAGACAATAAAGGCATTTCCTATCGTTTACTTTGAAATGCTTGTTGTAGACTTAATTGTGCACTTCGTGCAGACCAGGCCCATTGTTAAAGGCATTATTAATTTCCTAAATTCCACCATCATAGTGTACTATTGTATGGTGACTTAATCCCCACCTCTTTATAATTTAGATGGATTAATGGATCAATACTTAGATAGACAATGCCACTGGTTACTCTAATATGTTACATTGCATTCCAGCCTCTCTGATTCATCTCATGCTGAATTCTTTATGAAGGCAATGTAATTTTTTTTAAGTGGAGTGACAAGCACTGTAAAGTTTTCACTGACACTTTGTATCTGTTATAATTACTATGCACGTTCTTTGTTTTACATATAATCATGTAATACAATGGATTTTCAGTCCTATCTAAAGAAACAGCATAGCAGAAAATTCCTTCCTTAAGGCTTGCACTGTCTGAGTGACATTGTCCAAAACTTCATTTGAGAGTGAACTATGCTTCAACTTATTTACTTGTGTGTTTAAAATTGGATTTGAGCTACTGAGCTCTGTCGGTGACAGTTATATTAACCACTTCACATCCAGGCCAATTCTGTCATTTCTCTCCTACATGTAAAATTCATAATTTTTTTGCTAGAAAATTACAACCAATTATATATTTTTTTTTAGCAAAGACCCTAGAGAAGACAATGGCGGTCATTGCAACTTTTTATCTCGCACCGTATTTGTGCAGCAATTTTTCGAACACTTTTTTTCAGAAAAAAAAAACAGTTTCATGCTTTAAAAAACTAAAAACTAAAGTTAGCCCAATTTTTTTGCATATTGTGAAAGAGGAAGATACGCAGAGTAAATAGAGGTCTAGGGCTAGAATTATTGCTCTCGCTCTAACATTCACGACGATACCTAACATGTGTGGTTTGAACACCGTTTTCATATAGACCCCATATCTCACCTCTAGGCTGGGAAGCCTAAAATAAAAAAAAAATTAAAAAACGATCCTGGCTTCCCATCTAAAACGGCGCCGTTAATTTGAATGCAGAGGCCGGGCGTGAAGCACCGGAGGGTGGCGGGAGGGGGGCGTCCCCTCCCGCCGCCCGTAAGAACTATCAAGCAGCGGAACAGCCGCTATGATCATTTTATGGTGCAGAGAATCACCGGTTGAAAATGACGATATCTGAATGATGTCTGTGGCCTCAGGCATCATTCAGATGACACCACAAAGCCCACAACGTCATATGACGTAGTATGGGCGCCAAGTGGTTAAAATAAGAGCAAAAGAGAAACTGGAAAATGTAAAAAGAAGCCTAAAGCTCCACCTGCTGGATAGAAGTAAGAATGTCAAGTATTATAATGCAATATTTAATATATTTCTAGAAAATGGAATGAAAAGCAAAGAGAATGCACCAGCCAAGTTCGTTATCTCACATATATTTATTGAAGATAAAAAGAAAAAAACCTCACAAGCATGAGATAAAAGTACGCCTAAAACAGTAGACCTTCTGCAGCTTAAAAAGCCCTGCAATCTACAATCTCCAGATCCTGGGGGGACCATGCAGGGACCCCTGCTGACTGACATGTTTCGAAGGATTGACCTTCTTCTTTAGAGCCTGAGGCTTCAGCCAGCAGGAGCCCCTGCATGGTCCCCTAGGATCTGGAGACTGTAAATTCCGGGGCTTTTCAGTTTTTATTATTTTTATCTTCAATAAATATATGTAGGATAATGCACTAGGCTGGTGTGCCCTCTTTTCTTTTCTTTCTAGAAATATCAAGGACACCCCCACCCCAGAGGGCAGCAAAGCCTTAAAGGGGTTGTAAAGGTAAATGTTTTTTCACCTTAATGCATTCTATGCATTAAGGTGAAAAAACATTTGACACTGCCGGCGCCCCCAGTCCCCCCGTTTTACTTACCTGACCCCTCGAAAATCCCGCGCTCGCCCCCGCCGTCCTCTTTGCCGCTCAGCCTGGCCGCTGATTGGCTGGAGTAGATGGATTGAAAGCAGCGCAGCCATTGGCTCACGCTGCTGTCAATCACATCCAATGACGCAGCGCGCCGGGGGCGGGGCCTTGTGATACAGCGAGCGGCTATAGCCGCCGGCTGTATCACGGGAGCGCGCCCGCAGGTGCTTCTCACCAATGCGAGGGAGCTCGCATGAACGTGAGAAGCACCTGCGGGAGGAAGCAGAGACAGCCGCCGAGGGACCCCAGAAGAGCAGGTTCGGGGCCACTCTGTGCAAAACGAGCTGCACAGTGGAGGTAAGTATAACATGTTTGTTATTTTAAAAAAATAAAACATTTTGCTTTACAATCCCTTTAAGCAATACCTCTAGTGAAGTGGACCACCACTCTCACCTGAACCGGGCCATCATACTTATGTGCAAGAGTGTTATTTAATGTTTAATATGTACCTAGCTAATCTAAGAAAACATTTTTTTTTTATTTGTGTAATGAACAGACCCTTTTTATGTAGGGTCACACACTGGACTATATCCCATCTCAGTTGTTCCATTCATATTTTAAGTCTACCAGGCGCCTGCGAATAAGCCATACAAAACGATGCATACAATATACTAATCGGGACTCTATTTAAACAGTTGACCCCATATTAATGTGTTGAAATGTAAGCTGACGTTTTTGTGCTGTTGCAACAAGGATTTAATAAAAATGTGTAACTGGCACAATATTGTGTGTAACACAAAGAAAGGAAATGCTCTATACACAAAAACACTGGACATTCTCTGTGAAAGTGGAGCTTTTAATAACATTATAAGTCTGCATCAATACACTCTGGACATGTCATAACATACAGCAACACTATCATTTTAAACATCTGCCTTATCAGGGCAGTGTTTGAGCTGCCGTTGCTAACAAATCCTTCTGAAAATGCTATTTGTCTGGCTGTCATGTTGATTCAATAACTTTAATACCTGACCTGGAATAAACTTTTAGATCTGCAGTTCAGAAAGTACTGAACACTAAAGCAGCCAAGCAACTAGCATTTTTAGAAGGAGGTCAACAGAGGCAATACGTCTATTGGGTTCTCTCAGGATTCTTTTGACATGTTTTATATGGTCTACCTTATTATATTGTAATGACCTTAAAGAGGAAGTAAACCCTTCCAAACAACTTGGACCTACAGGTAAGCCTAGATTAAGGCTTACCTGTAGGTCCAAGCAATATCTCCTAAACCTATATGGTTTAGGAGATATTTGCCCGAAAATGGGCACCGCTGTCTACGGCGCATGAGCCGTAGACAGCGGCGCGCAGGCGCACTAAATGCGGCAAATCCATGAATGGATTTGCCAAATTTGTTGACTCCCGTGCGCATGCGCGGGAGTGACGTCATCGCGGCTTCGCCGAGTGGCAGCGGCGGAGCTGCGAGACGCGACTCCCGTGCGCATGCGCGGGAGTGACGTCATCGCGGCTTCGCCGCTGTGATTCGTCGGAGCTGCGAGACGCCACCAGCAACATGGATGCGGCGGACTACAGGGATCAGCGGCGACTTCGCTGGCTCCTGTGTCAGGTAAGTGACACATAATGAGCTACTATGCGATGCATAGTAGTCCATTATGCTTTACCTTTGCAGGGAAAAAAAGAGGAAGTAAACCCATCAGGGTTTACTTCCTCTTTAAATATCACATAATCCAACATTATTTTGTTACTCTGGTTTCTTTCAGTGGCGATGTCCTATTAATTTAGTCCTCTAGTCAACTGACCTATTTCATTGATACTTGAATGAGTCTATCAAAACCCATGGTAGCTTGGCACAAGACAGATCAGTGCTGGCGGATGCAAACTTTGATGTGTGGTATTGCTCAATCTTTCCAGTCAGCTATTTCTCAAAGTTAGTGCTTGAAAGAAACCTGTACTTAAATACAGTGCCTTGAAAAAGTATCCATCATACCCCTTGACATTTTCTACATTTTGTCATGTCACAACCATAAATGTAAATGTATTTTATTGGGTTTTTATGTGATAGACCAACACAAAGTGGCACATAATTGTGAAGTGGAAGAAAAATTATAAATGGTTTTCCAAATTTTTTGCAAATAAATATCTGAAAAGTGTGGCGTCCATTTGTATTCAGCCCCCTTTACTCTGTTACCCCTAACTAAAATTTAGTGGAGCCAATTTCCTTCAGAAGTCACCTAATTAGTAAACAGGGTAAATAGAGTTCACCTGTGTGTAATTTCATCAGTATAAATACAGCTGTTCTGTATGTTACCTTTTCACTAAGGTTTGTTAGAAAACCTCACTGAACAAACAGCATCATGAAGGCCAAGGAACACACCAGACAGGTCAGGGATAAAGTTGTGGAGAAGTTTAAAGCAGGGCTAGGTTATGAAAAAAATACCCCAAGCTGTGAACATCTCACGGAGCACTGTTCAATCCATCACCTGAAAATGGAAAGAGTATGGCACAGCTGAAAACCTACCAAGACATGGCCGTCCACCTAAACTGACAGAAGAGCGTTAATCAGAGAAGCAGCCAAGAGGCCCGTGATAACTCTGGAGGAACTGCAGAGATCCAGGGCTCAGGTGGGAGAATCTGCCCACAGGACAACTATTAGTCATGCACTTCACAAATCTGGCCTTTATAGAAGAGTGGCAAGAAGAAAGCCATTGTTGAAAGAAAGCCATAAAAAGTCCAGTTTGCAGTTTGCGAGAAGCCGTGTGGAAGAAGGTGCTTTAGTCCGATGAGACCAAAATTTAACTTTTTGGTTTAAATGCAAAACGCTATGTATGGTGGAAAACTAACATTGCACATTACCCTGAACACACCATTCTTTTCTTTTTCGGCAGAGACAGAGAAGCTGCTCACAGTTGATGGGAAGATGAATGGAGCCAAATACAGGGCAATCTTCGAAGGAAAGCTGTTAGAGTCTGCAAAAGACTTGAGACTTGTTGGAAAAGACCACCTTCCAGTAGGACAAGGACCCTAAACATACAACCAGAGCTACAATGGAATGGTTTAGATCAAAGCATATGTGTTAGAATGGCCCAGACCTAAATTCAATTGAGAATCAGTGGCAAGACTTGAAAATTGCTGTTCACAGACGCTCTCCGTCCAATCTGACAGAGCTTGCACTATTTTGCAAAGAATGGGCAAAAATGTCACTCTGTAGATCTGTAAAGCTGGTAAAGACATCCCCAAAAAGATTTGCAGCTGTAATTGCAGTGAAAGGTGGATCTACAAAGCATATCTCCCAACTGTTCCTGATTTCAAGGGACTGTCCCTGATTTGGAGCAATGTCCCTCTGTCCCCCATTCCTCCTTGTTTGTCCCTCATTTTTGTCTGATCTATATAGTTGTATATAAAATAAAAAAATTGTTTCCCAGAAACACTAAATATTTCATCCAATTAGTAAATTGCTGCATCTGCAAACTTCAAAAGCCAATATAAAGGAATAGTAGTGGTAAAAATAAAGAACTTGTGGGTTTATCTAATAATTTTTTTGTACAATGCTCCTTTAAGGGGTCCATGGCAGGGAGTGTGTCCTATGCCTACATACATTTGCTAATAGGTGTTCCTCTCTCCCATCTCAAAAAGTTGGAAGGTATGACAAATTATTGCTGTGTCAGATATTTATTTGTAAAAGATTTGGAAAACCATTTATAATTTTCCTTCCATTTCACAATTATGTGCCACTCTGTGTTGGTCTATCACATAAAATCCCAATAACATGACAAAATATGGAAAATTTCAAGGGGTGTGAATACTTTTTCAAGGCTCCGTAAATACATAAGCCTAGGTTCACACATACTGTATGTGGTGCAGGAAATGCAGCGATCCTTGCGTGTTTCCTGCTCTGCATTGCAATCACACTGTGTTTACGATCCACTACAGCTGCCAAAACAATGTTAATGATACCCCAAAAGCAATGCAAAGCGGTGTGGTTTGTCTGTACCGGATCGCATGGTACAAAATGACAATGTGTTGCGCTTACGGTGCAGCTCCAAAAAAGGCGGCTGCATTTTCTTTGGTACGATGCTCTGTGATTTTTGAAAATGAATGGGCTCAAATTGCACTGAACTGAATCGCATGTTAATTACACAGGAATGCCTTGCGGTTCCTGTGGGATTCACATTCAGGTTATAGTGTGACCGAGGGCTAAATGGGTTGTAGGAATTTAAGCACATGTCAAAAATCAAAATGATTTCCTGTATATATATATATATATATATATATATATATATATATATATATATATAAATCCATGTAGCAAAAATCGGTTTATACACATATTTTAAGAATTGCATAATAAGTTCACTATACCACAATTATAAAGTTTAGTAAAAGATGTATATATGGCAGCATACTATTATTCTAAACTGAATTGATATTTTTAGGTTAGAATTGCAGACATCTAGCCGTATTGTTCTACTGTTATTGTCATTCAGAGTGCATACGCACTTATCCTCCATACTCCCTGTGTGCCTATGTTTAACATAAATAGGTCTGTTTTTGAACTGTTTAAACCTATATATAGCTCAAATGGTTTATCCATCTGTATTGTTTCTTTATTAGACTACATGCACAAACTGGTTTACCAATACGCATGATGCTCATACTAACACTTCAATTCACAAGCTTTAAGACCAGGATAAGCATCCTTATTTTTTTTTTAAATGGCAGTTATTTTTAGCTGCGTCCAAGGAGATTTGAATATACCAGTCACATGACTGAAAATAAAGATCTTTAGACCACAGAATATGCATCCAGGGCTAATCACTTGCATGTGATATATGCTTGAGAGATTACTTGTGAGTGGGCACGATTAGTTGTGAAAGACGACAGCCTCCCATTGTTTTTAATGGGGCCGCCTACTTGAAGCCAATCTCAGGAACTGCTGCTGGGGTTTTTCTACCTAATCACAGGCAAGGTGAATTTTCAGGTGTGAATGCACGCTTAATGAGGGTTCTCATAACTTAAAGCTTCATAAAGAACACTCAATGTGGTCCAGTGGTGGACAAAAACTCATATGGAGATCTCACAGTAGGGGTCAGGTAGGACTTTGGTCAAGGTCCTGCATCAATGATCAAACTGTATTGGAATGATCTCTATCATTCCTTAGGCTGTGTAAAGTGGGTCCATGGAGAATGCCATCCGATCTGGCAAAGTTTGCTGATAGAACAATTTGAACGATAGAGATCATTCCAATGCAGTTTGATCATTGATGCAGAACCTTGACCAAAGTCCTACCTGACCACTACTGTGAGATCTCCATAAGAGCTTTAAAGTTTTCGTTCCCAGCTGCACATCCCCTTGCCTTAGGACCAGTGACACACTCTTTTCTTCTGAGCCATGATACTTTAAATCTATAGGTTGAACTAGACCTCTACATACACCATCCACTGACAATGGACACCACCCACCATTTTTGGGCAGACCATCCCCCCAAAGACCAAGGCAAAGAGTCTCAAGGTCATCTTTGACTCGCAAATGTCAATGGATGCCCAAATAGGAGCAGTAGTCAGTGGCTCTCACCATATGCTCCACCTGCTACGCAGACTAATCCCGTTCATCCCAAAGAAGGACAAAGCAGTGGTAGTTGGAACAGTCATTAATTCATGACTTGACTACGCAAACTCCCTTTACTTAGGATTACCCCAATATCAACTTGCGCGCTTACAACTTATCCAAAATACGGCAGCAAAGCTGATAACAGGGAAAAAAACCCTGGGAATCAATCTCCCCTACCCTGAGGAGCCTGCACTGGCTAACCGTAAAGAATCGAATCACATTCAAGACCCTCTGCCTCACCCACAAATGCATGCATGGAGACGCTCCTCAATACCTATTCGAGAAAATAAAATACTACACTCCCAACCGCAGTCTTCGATCCTCTAACCAAAACCTCCTCCTCGTTCCCAAATCTCAGTACAAATCAAAGGGGGAGCAGAGATTCGCTGTCCAAGGACCACGGCTATAGAACGCTCTACCAACCAACATCCGCTTCGAAGAAAACCTCCAGGTCTCCAGGAAAAAACTCAAGACTTTCCCTTTCTAGAAGCTGGACAACAAAGCTCCGCACAGCACCTTGAGGCGATTCAGTTCGCATTGTGCGCTATACAAATTATTCATTCATTCAATGTTAATTTTACTCTTGCCTTAATACTCTGTGTGCTTGATTGTGGTGCCATTCAACATATCTCCAATTTAAACTCTCCTATACAAATAGCTCTGATGAAAGGACTTTATTATGTGTTTTTGTGTCTGATGTTTATGTATGTTTTCGCAATCATTGTGTGATGATTTTTTAGTTTCTATTTGTATTAATAAAACTATTTTTTTACTCATTCCATTAGTGTTGTTGCCAATTTAAAGTCCCAGTTTGGGTTATCCAAATTTTCCGTGGTATAAATAAACTCATGAAAAGATGAAAATCAAAGAGAAAAAAAAATCAGATTTAAGGCTCAGTTCACACTGGTGTGACAATTGCTCTGACTTTGAAGCACTTGTCGCATCAGAAGTCGGACCCCAGTTGGACTCCATTCTGTGCAATAGGACGGTTCTAATCGGTGCGACTTGAGGGTTCATGCACTACTTTCGGTCTGACTTTGGTAAGTCTTGCATTGACTTCTGTTAAAGAAGTCACATGCAAGTCGTGCCGAAGTCACGCTGAAGTTCGACTTCAAAGTTGCGCGGAATTCGCATGACTTTGAAGTCACTGGCAGTGTGAACCCGGGTTTAAGGGAACCTCTGAGGAAAGAAAAAAGAGGAAATGCCACTGCTAAGTTGTTTTAAGTACCAGGGCTCTCATTCAGATCCTGATTGTACTAGCTGATGAGTCATTGACTTGAGCCAAACATGCATCCAGTTAAATCTGTAAAGCCCAAACATCTGTCCTAGATACTTGTTCAAGGGCAGCAGCGTACTATTACTCAGGATGACAACCATATTTCTAGCTTTACCGGTTCAAAAGAAATGTGCAAAATGCAAAAACATACAGTGCCTTGCGAAAGTATTCGGCCCCTTGAACTTTTCAACCTTTTGCCACATTTCAGACTTCAAACATAAAGATATAAAATTTAAATTTTTTGTGAAGAATCACCAACAAGTGGGTGTGTCCCACTTGTGAAGATGAATGAAATCTATTGGATATTTTAAACTTTTTTAGCAAATAAAAAACTGAAAAGTGGTGCGTGCAAAATTATTCAGCCCCTTTACTTTCAGTGCAGCAAACTCACTCCAGAAGTTCAGCAAGGATCTCTGAATGATCCAATGTTGTCCTAAATGACTGATGGTGATAAATAGAATCCACCTGTGTGTAATCAAGTCTCTGTATAAATGCACCTGCTCTGTGATAGTCTCAGGGTTCTGTTGAAAGCGCAGAGAGCATCATGAAGACCAAGGAACACACCAGGCAGGTCCGTAATACTGTTGTGGAGAAGTTTAAAGCCGGATTTGGATACAAAAAGATTTCCCAAGCTTTACACATCCCAAGGAGCACTGTGCAAGCGATCATTTTGAAATGGAAGGAGTATCAGACCACTGCAAATCTACCAAGACCTGGCCGTCCCTCTAAACTTTCAGCTCAGACAAGGAGAAGACTGATCTGAGATGCAGCCAAGAGGCCCATGATCACTCTGGATGAACTGCAGAGAACTACAGCTGAGGTGGGAGAGTCTGTCCATAGGACAACAATCAGTTGTACACTGCACAAATCTGGCCTTTATGGACGAGTGGCAAGAAGAAAGCCATTTCTCAAAGATATCCATAAAAAGTCTCGTCTAAAGTTTGCCACAAGCCACCTGGGAGACACACCAAACATGTGGAAGAAGGTGCTTTGGTCAGATGAAACCAAAATCCAACTTTTTGCCCACAATGCAAAACGATATGTTTGGCGTAAAAGCAACACAGCTCATCACCCTCAACACACCATCCCCACTGTCAAACATGGTGGTGGCAGCATCATGGTTTGGGCCTGCTTTTCTTCAGCAGGGACAGGGAAGATGGTTAAAATTGAGGGGAAGATGGATGCAGCCAAATACAGGACCATTCTGGATGAAAACCTGTTGGAGTCTGCAAAAGACCTGAAACTGGGACGGAGATTTATCTTCCAACAAGACAATGATCCCAAACATACAGCAAAATCTACAAAGGAATGGTTCACGAATAAACGTATCCAGGTGTTAGAATGGCCAAGTCAAAGTCCAGACCTGAATCCAATCGAGAATCTGTGGAAAGAGCTGAAAACTGCTGTTCACAAACGCTCTCCATCCAACCTCACTGTACTCGAGCTGTTTTGCAAGGAAGAATGGGCAAGAATTTCAGTCTCTCGATGTGCAAAACTGATAGAGACATACCCCAAGCGACTTGCAGCTGTAATCGCAGCAAAAGGTGGCTCTACAAAGTATTAACGCAAGGGGGCCGAATAATTTTGCACGCCTCACTTTTCATTTTTTTATTAGTTAAAAATTTTTCAAAAATCCCAAAATCCAATAGATTTTGTTCCACTTCACAATTGTTAGAGATTAAAATGCATGATTCTAAGAACGGAACCTACACCCCAGTCTATATATGTGGCTTTTTGGTAGCCAGCTAATTCACCACGAGGCTTGCCCATTGTCTCTAAACCTGATCTGTAACCTCAATATTAACTGCTCCTTTACAATACAAAATTATTTAACCTTCATGCAACAAGATTATTTAGAGTTGATGGACCCAGCAGTTACATATGTTCTAATTTTTCTGAACATATTTGAAGTGACCTAGTATATTCAGCTCAGAAAATGTGCATTTACATGAATTCATATGTAGCGGGGACATAATTGTGTATTAATGTAGTTATCTTCATATCAATGTTAAATTTGTGGACATTGCGATGGCTCAGTGTTTGGAGCCATCTACTGACACATTCTGGTAATGCACAGATATGGTGATATTAAAACACAAAGACTTTCATAGGAAGTGATGTTTGTTTTAGTAAGAGGTTTGACCTTTGTTACCCAGGAGTCTGTGTGACCTACCCATGAACACTCTGATATGCAGTGCATGCTGGGTAGGGGATAAAAGGAGCTGCAGCGGCCATATTTGGCCTCTTGGGACCACGCTGCCTGCCTGTGTGGAACTGTGTGGAAGGTTCTCGGACACATTGGCAGACAGTCACCACAGAGTGCAAACCGGACTGTTTGCGCGGTGACTTGACAGATCCTGAGAGCTGGTGATCGGATTGACGAGGTTTGGAGACACTTGTAGGAGTAGCGGAGGACTGGATCTAGTTGGTGGAGCGACACAGAGCATCTGGCCCAGCCTGAGCGGGAGCAAGCTGCAGTTATTGGACCAAAGCCATCACCCCGAACTCTGATCCAGTTGGTAAGCGGGTTACGGTCCACCGTTTAATACTATTGCACGTAGTTAAACTTACTCACAGGCTTCGCTGGAACCTGTACACTTTAGAGCCCAAGTGTGATTACAAGTTCTTGGAGTTATACCTGAAGTATTCTGAGTTAACTTTCTCCACTTACCCCTTTGGATTACAATTACCTGAGGAACCATTTAAGATAGCGAAGAAAGAAGATAAAGGAGGAAATACTTTAAATGAGGCCTCACGTAGACTTTAAGTAAGGGGAGCTCCCAGATCTAGATAATATCCTACTTGCACATTGTTGTATCTGACTGTTGATTCATGCTGTACTGACGTTCTACGTTGGGATGACAGTGCAATTCCTGTAATCACTTATTCGTTATACTTTCAGTGAAAGTATTTCTGGTTAAGAGTACAAGTGTGTGGTCTATTGTCTTTGCCCACCAGGCGGAGCCAGAGGATCCTGAGGGATTGATACAGGTACCATATACTGTTTATATTGTACTGTATTATTATTGCACCACAGCTGTGCCAAGTTACACAGAAAGGGGATTTCTCAGAAGAGTGCAGGCCCAACTCAAATTAGCAGCTCCTTCGGGGGTCAGTGCTACACATATTTTAGGTATGAACAAGGAACTGTCTAACATGCCAAAAGCAGACCACAGATGACGATTAGGAAGAACGAATAAATGTAGGGTATGGAGGTGGAATCATGATTTGGGTTGAAACACCGGTCAGAAAATATGACTCACGGAGTTTAAGGTCAGGCCTGCTGGCTTTGAATTATTAAGGCATTAAAAACGAAAATCGGAAAAAAAGTCTGAGTGAAACAAGACTGCTAAACAGCACTATCCCAAAGGCAGAGATGGGACCTGCCATGGGCATAGGTAGCTCTGTAAACGTAAGCAAAGCATTGAGCCCCTTCACCATCAAATGCCCACTGAGTGTGGAAACCTCATGAAAAAACTGCACTAAAACACTGTCAACATTTGATAGGTGGAGCTGCTTAGCTTGAACAGAAAGGGGAGACCTGCTGGATGCTATCAGCAAGGGGAGAGGGAGTCCATCTAAAAAACAAAACCTAAATATTAGGTGCAACATCCATTTTAACAGTTGGAATAAATAGCTCCCTTTGGTATAAACTACACAGATAGAAAGCACTTTTGATCAGTCACACACAATTGAAGCAATGTGTGATGATGTAACTGCTACATACTACTTGTATAGCCTTTTGTTTCATCTGTTCATTGCCTACAATTCACACACAGTCACCCATGTGTTCCAGGCACCAATGCCAGACACCACAGCTAGGAATTTAACCTCCAAAGCAGAATCAAGATTTGTCATGAACACATCCCCAACCTGCTTATTATTTCACCAGAAAAATTCATTTTGAAGCCCTTAGTGCACCAAGTACACATAAACCTTGGTCTGGATAAAGTGTGTGCAATGGCTTTTGAATAAAATTTGTTCTGTCAGTGCTGGTTGTAGCTGCACCCTAGACTGAAGCCTAATTTATGGACAGACCCATGGTGGAGGTACAGCCAGCATGTCACTAGCAAAAACACAACACATGCCACACCTGCACCAACACATGCCAGCGAGTGCATATATAATTTGAGTATATATATGAAAGTGAAAGTGCACTGAAAGTGTACTTGGAAGTGTAGTCGGCCTAAATCTAAGGGGTAGATCTGAAATGAGTGGAAGCTCTGCTGATTTTATCATCCGATCATATGCAAGCTAAAATGCTGTTTTTTATTTTCCTTGCATGTCCCCTCAGATCGACAGTGACTTTACTTCCAAGTGCACTTTCAGTGCAAAGTGGATTTTCCTTTAGTAAATAACCCCCCATATTTACACTGTTATACAAGCTGTACACTCACTACTGTACATTGTAGCAAAGGGGGTTATTTACTAAAGGCAAGACTACTTTGCACTACACTGAAAATACACTTGGAAGTGCAATCACTGTAGATCCGAGGGGGATATGCAAGGAAAATAAAACAGCATTTTAGCTTGCACATGATTGGATAATCAAATCAGCAGAGCTTCCCCTAATTTCAGATCTACCCATCAGATTTAAAGCGACTGCACTTTCAAGGCATTTTTTTTCACGCATAATGGCACACATGTATTTTGCTTTTTGACTTGACACATGAATTCATTCTTTTTTTTACTCACTTTTAGTCAATTAATTTGGTGCTCTGGTGGGGAGAGGGGCTCCCATGCAGGAGCAATGGAGTCCAGTTGGTTGGGTCCAGTAATTTCACGGTCAGTGTCCGCAGCCTTCTACTTCTTGTATCCATGCCGCTCTGCAGATTGCAAGGTGGACAAGATGGAGGGAGGAGGTGGGTGGAGCTAGCACTCACCAGGGGCGGAGTCCTGCAGTCAGTGTGAGTGTCTGTATGGACAAGATGGAGGAGGTGCTGCCGGTGGGAGGGCCAATACACTCATGGGCACGGAGGAGGAAGATTGCTGGCCTCTGCCACACAGTGCCAGACTGCAACAACTAATGCCTAAGTATCAGCCCGGAAAAGACAGATACACTTAGGCAGGCTCCACCGCTCCAGGCAGCTCCTGTCATGGTCACGTCGGCTCTGAGTCTGAGACTCTGAGTCTGACGTGACTGACTCAATGACGTCACTCGTTGCTAGACTCCAGGTGGCCCAGGCGCTAGCAAAGAGTGCAGGGTTGCCAAGCCAACAGCGCAGCTCCACCCACCTCCAGGCTCCTCCTGGTCCGTCCTGCGTAATTAAACACTAGAGTCTCTCTCTCTGCACCGCTGATTGGTTGATGAGACAGAGAGAGAGACTCGGGCAGATCAGCGCTGCAGCCAAGTGAGGACCAGTGTGACAATGTCAGTGTCATATTTTCGGGGGGGGGGGGAATTGCCCTGTTGCCCCCCGATCCGCCCCTAACGTACACACGACCGGACTTTCCGCCAGAAAAGGTCAGACGGAATCATTACGTCGGATATTCCGATCGTGTGTGGGCTTCATCTGACTTTTTTCTTCAAAAATTCAGACGGACCTAGAAATCTAACATGTTTCAAATCTTTCCGACGGAGTCGATTTCTATCGGAAAAGCCACTCGTCTGTATGCTGGTCTGACAGACCAAATATTAGGCAAGGGCAGCTATTGGCTACTGACTATTGAACTCCCTTTTCTAGTCCCGTCGTACGTCATTGCGTTCGAAACTAACAGTCTTTGGTGTGATCGTGTGTGGGCAAGTCCGTTCGGTCGGAACGCCGTCGGGAAGACCGTCGGACCTTTTCTGCCGGAAAGTCCGGTTGTGTGTACGTGGCATAACAGGTTTTTTTCTAAGATTGCCCTGTATTTGGTTCCATCCATCTTCCCATCAACTCTGACCAGCTTCTCTGTCCCTGCTGAAGACAAGCATCCCCACAACATGATGCTGCCACCACCATGCTTCACGGGGGGGATGGTGTGTCAGGGTGATGTGCAGTGTTCGTTTTTTTGCCACACATAGCGTTTTGCTTTTAGGCCAAAAAAGTTCAATTTTGGTCTCAGCTGAGCAGAGCACCTTCTTGCACATTTGCTGTGTCCCCCACATGACTTCTCACAAACTGAAAAAGGGACTTCCTATGGTTTTCTTTCAATAATGGCTTTCTTCTTGTCACTCTTCCATAAAGTATAAAAAATGTGTAAAAAAGTAGTAGGTAGATGTGGCGCTATTCCCTAATAAATCCAAAGGAAGTGATTTACTGTCTAAATATGTTGAAAAAACTTCTGTTTATTTTTACCAGGATGTGTCTACTTTCAATAAAATAAGGGGAGGTAAATTTTAGAATTTTAAAAAAGTTTTACAATTGTGGTGTTGGACCCCCTGGTGATTTTTTGGATTACCCCAAAAAAGGCTTTGGTCCTTTAAAAAGCCAACCTCAGGGTTTACTGTGTAAAGAATCTGTGCAATACCTTTAAAAATTACTATCAAGAATATAAATAGAAATAAATAGGTGTGCAATGATTAAATATTAAGGTATGATCTCATATTCAGATCTAAAAAGTGATAAATATAAAAGTGAGTAAGTATACTTGTGGAAGTGAAAGGCAGAGGTAAAATTAAAATAAAGTGAATAAATAAATAAATAAAGTGAAATCTAGTGTTTGACCCTCTGTGTGGTATTGGAAATTTGAAACTTACACAAAAATATATGTATGACCAATCTACGTGCCTAAATCAGTATCTCGTAATTGCAAAAAAAAAGACCCTTTACAAATAACAGTGATATTAGAACAATAAGTAAGTATGCATATAAACAGCTGAATTAATAGTCCAAAGACGTGATACAAGTGACTCGTGCACAATTTGACAATTAATGTGACTGCTTCTTAATAGCTGAAAAAATTCCCAGTGTGTTTTTCCGTGCAAAGTAATGGTTTTGCACTCACCAGATACCCTGCCCCTGCAGGGGTAAGTATGCCTTCACAGTGTAAGCCCTTGTGTCGCTTTGTGGTATCTCCCTGTGAGCTTTGTTTTTCTCAGCATGGGCTAGTCATCCCCTTCATAAAAGAGAGGAAAATCCATAGTGTAGTATTTCTTGCATAACCAGTTTATTAAGTTTTAAAAGCTACTCACATTTGCCAGTGTTTATAAACAGCAATGCTATTACGGCTGCCGCCGCTCGCTGCAGCTTTAACGAAGAGAGAGTGTGTCCTATGGCCACGCCCTACACGTTTCGTCATCAAGACGTCATCCGGAGCAGCCATATTGTTACACCTCTCGTCTTATATAGGGTGCAGTGTCCGTGCTGTGCCTGCGCAAGTTTAAAGCTGCCATTTTATTTAGGGGCAAGTGGAATACTCACACTTACATCCAATTTCTTACAGTTAAGTTGCCTCAAATTTGTAACGATGGATTGGTGGAGTGCAAAAAAGCACTATCTGAAATACTATTTGGTGAAATTTGGGCACTGCGTCCTATACATAATTTTACATTACAACAGCAATACTTCCGGTCCTGTTTGCCTGTTTTACTGTTCCAGAATCGATTGTTTACTAACAGGATTGTAAAGTATAACAATCCTGTTATGTGCATAACATTTACATAATTAATTAATTAATTAATTAATTAATTAATTAAAAATCCATTCCAATTAATTTATACATAATTTATACATGAAAATATAAAATATTGTGAGTAAAAAATTAAAAATAAAAATAAATAGAGTAAACATGAAAAAATTAAGAATGATATAGAATACAAATTTTAAATTAAAATAAAAATTTGAAAAATTAAAGAAAAATTTTGGTGGGTTTTTCATGAATCCCTAAATAAATTGCTATTTAAAGTTGATCAATTAGGTAATCAACAACAATGGAATTAAAAATGAAAATATCAAGTTAAACAGGGAACTCTTATTTTTACTGCCAGTATGGATAACAATTTTAAACATGTGTTTCTTTACGCGGAAAGCTATATAAATAGGGCCATTAAAGGAGTTGCTATAGTGATCAGTGGTTTTTATTTATTTATTAAAAGGAGAAAAAACTATATATTTTTTTGTATGCATATATAACATTATTTGTTTATGTATATTTTTTTTATTTATTTTTTTATTAATTCTAATTTTATTTCAAGTTATTGTAAAGCATTACACATATTTAAACAAATTCCAGACATATACCTTACTTACATACATAATAAATACATATCTTAACTACTTTAACACAGATAAGAAAAAGAAAAAGAAAGAGAAGAAAAAAAAAAAAGGAGAAAAAAAACAACACAAAAAAAGTGAAACAAGAGGGCCCCCACCCCCCTTTCCCTCCCCTCCCTCCCTCCCCTCCATCCCTTCACCTTTTCTCTCCTCCAGCATAGTCTTTCCTACCATTTCTTTTCTCCTTCTACCTTCAGCTTTTTACCAATTTCCTATACTGCCTCCATGGGTTCCAAACCAGGAGGCATCTTTCGTACGTATCTAATTCTTGTGCTATAAATATCTCCATCCTCTCTATATTATCCATTTCTAAGGCCCATTTGTTTATTGTAGGGGACTGGGTTGATTGCCAGTGACGCGGTATCACAGTTCTTGCTGCAATTAACCAGTGCCCAAGAAGCTTCTGTTCTTATATGTTCCTGGTAACATAGAGAGAAGGGTAATTTGCGGCGTATTTGGGATTATCTCCCCAGTAACTAATGTGTATAGTTGCATAATCTTTTCCCAGAAACAAAAAATTAGGGGACATTTCCACCAAATATGGAGCAAAGAGCCCCTCTCTGTATGGCACCGCCAGCATATATCTGGTTTTTCTGGGTATATACGGTGTAGTGTCACTGGGCTCCAGTACCATCTTGAGAGCAACTTGTAGTTTGTCTCTTGTGCTTTAATTGTTGGTGATAAGCAGTGGGATAGCTTAAATGCCTTCTCCCATTGCCCAACCTCAATTTGAACATTGATCTCATTAACCCATTTATTTATATATTCCGGGGGCTCCGGATGATTTTTAATTAGAAACATCTTGTAAAGCGCTGATAGAACGTGTTTTGGTTTTTGATCTTGTGTCAGAAGAATTTCAAGTTGTGTTAAATCTCTACCCGGGGATTTTACTCAAACGAATAGAAGACCAAAACGACAGTAACTGCCGGTGTTCCAGCATTTGCACGAAAGATGGTCGCTGTATAGGAAATAGGTTTAGTAAAGACGGAACTGTTCCCTGGCATAAAATATTGCTCAGTCTATAATGAGTTTCCCTATTCCATATAATTTAATGCCGGGGGAAAAAAAAGGGTTGCCAAATAGGGGTGTCATAGGTCCTTCATACGAAGAAAGTTTCAATTGTATAACTGTTTTAACCCATATATTCAACAGATGAGATGTAAGAGAGGGCATATTCTCTAATAATTCTCGATGTAGCTTGTTACCAGATAAATCTACCCATGGCAACACCTTTAAATCTAATTGGTTCAACCCTTGTTCTAATTTTACCCACTGTTTAGTTTCCGAACAGTAAAACCAATCCACCAGTCTAATCAGGACTGCCGAAACATAGTAATAATACAAGTCAGGTGCACCCGCACCTCCTTTTGTTTTTGGTAATGATAATCATTTCTTTTGTAGTCTTGGTTTTTTATGGCCCCAGATAAATTTTGTAAAGGCCGATTGTAAAGTAGAAAAAAATGATCTAGGGACACAGACAGGAATAGTTTGAAAAAAATACAAAAATCTCGGTATTATATCCATTTTTATTATATTGATCCTCCCAAACCATGAATGTTGCTTGACATCGTATTTTTTTAAGTCTTGTAGAGTACGTTGCAGGAGAGGTACGTAATTCATTTTATATAAGTGGTTTGGGTCTGGGGGAATTTTAACACCTAAATATTTTAATGCTGAAGAGCAAATCTTAAACGAAAAATTAGCTCTCAGCATAGCAACTTGTTCGGGTATAAGCGACACGTTAAGGATACGTTTATGTATATTTTTGAGAGGAAATTTTTTCACAAAACCTTACTTGCAAAAAGGCCAGTGTGACGAGGAAGTCTGTAAATAATGATGTTCGAATAGCCAAACAAAAATGGAAAAATTGAAAAAATAAAAATAAAAAAATGTAGAAAAAATGATTTAGGTATATATTACATTCGACCTAAATGGGGAAAATTATGTCCCTTCTCAGTGAAAGATGTTTACATACTACTGTTATGTTCAGATCTTAAAAAGGTAAATTGATAGATCCAAATGAAAAAAAAGTCCAAATAAGAAAAAAAGGGGAATGTTTTAAGTATATGTTACATTCGACCCAATTGTAAAAATTATATTCCAACTAGAAGATGTTTAGATACTGCTATCATTTTCAAATATGGTATACGCCAGTGAAGGGAAAAAAGGGGTAAGAAACCTAATGAGATTAAAATAGTGAAAAAATATGAGGATGTCAGGAAGAGAGATAAGGGGGCAAATCTTTTATTTAAAAATTAAAAATTGGTCAGAAAGCAATTAAGATCCAAGTCAATGTTTAGGCCTGCCGGCTGAAGTGTGTCTAAATTAAAAATCCATTTTGTTTAATTTTGTGACACTTTGACTCTTTTATCTTCCCCCCTCCAATGTCCTTTGATTTTGTCTATTGCGTAAAAAGTCATACATTTTGGGTCCCGGCCATGAAAGTCCCTAAAATGTCTAGAGACACTGTGTTTGTTGAGCCCATTTTTTATATTAGTAATATGTTCTCTGATCCTGACGTGTAATTGTCGTGTGGTTCTTCCCGCGTATTGTTTGTGGCAAGGGCATTCAATAACATGAGTGACATAAGTGCTGTTGCAAGTGATCAATTCATTCATTTTGTATTCATTTCCGTTTGTAGTGGATGTGAAATTTAATTTCTTTCTATTGGTTTTCTTGCTTGTCTTACATGGATGACATTTTCCGCATTTAAAAAAACCTTTCAGACTTTCAAATATTTTAATCTGTTTCGGAGGATCTATAGCGTTCTTCACCAGTTTGTTCCTCAGAGTTGGTGCTTTTCTATAAATAAATGAAGGTTTGTTTGGTAACAAAGTTTTCAGCACACTATCTGGTTGTAGAATGGGCCAATGTTTTCTCATTATGTGTTCCAAGGCCTTCTGCTATCTATTATACCCAGTGAGGAAGGCAACGTCTATTTTTTTGTTCTTTATCTTTCTGTCTTCTAGTGTTCCTTCTATCAATCTGCTTCTTTCCATCTGTTTTACTTTTTCTTTTAAATCAAGTAGCTCTCTTTCTTTATACCCTTTCGTTTTAAACCCCTTTATGATCACTTCGGCTTGTTTATCAAAATCTGTATTATTGCTGCAGTTTCTGTACAGCCGCATGAGCTGTTCCTTGGGTATATTCCTTATCCATTGAGGGTGATGGCAGCTAGTGGTTGGGATATACCCATTGCGGTCTGTGGATTTAAAGAAAGTGTGCGTGCTTAGAGATCCATCGTGTTTAAATATCTGTAAGTCTAGATAGTCAATGCTTTGTTTGTTCCAATTCCCTGTAAAGGTGATATCATATATTTTGGCTGATTTCATCAAAGAAATTCTGTAGTTCATCTGGTGTGCCACCCCAGATGATAATGATGTCATCTATGTATCTTCGATAGTATTTGAGTTTTTTTTCTGGGTACACTATATACTTTCTACTTTGCTACACTGGGGGCGTGTTTGGCCCCCATAGCTACCCCTTTTGTTTGGGTGTAATATGTGCCTTGGTACCAAAAATAATTATGACTCATTGCCAATTGTAAACCTTCTATGATGTATTTAATTTGATCAGAGTACAGAGTATGAACAGTGATCTGTCATCTCCCCTGCACAGTCCCATCTCCCCTTCAGCTAGAACACACACTATGACACACTTAACCCCTTGCTTGCCCCTAGTGGTTAACCCCTTCACTGCCAGTGACATTTTTACAGTAATCAATGCAATTTTATAGCATTGATCGCTGTAAAAATACTAATGGTCCCAAAAATGTGTCAAAATTGTCCGACGTGTCCACCATAATGTCACAGTCCCGATAAAAATCGCATTTTGCTGCCATTACTAGTAAAAAAAAAAAAGAATAATAAAGCCATAAAACAATCCCCTAGTTTGTAGACACGATAACATTTGCACAAATCAATCAATATACGCTTATTGTGATTTTTTCTTTTTACCAAAAATATGTAGAAGATTACATATAGTCCTAAACTTTTATATATTTTTGGGCAATATTTATTATAGCAAAAAGTAAAAAATATTGATTTTTTTTTTTTATTAATTACGGAAAAGCCTTAGCGCTGATATTAATAAATATGGCTGCAACCATGCCAGTGTTCTATCACCAAAAAAAATTAAATTATGTATAATGGTGCGCTCTGGTAAACTTCCTTTTACACAATCTACAATGGAAAAAAAAGTTTTTTTTTTTTTTTTTTCCAAACAAATTTTATTGAATATAAAGGATGATAACAAGAAACATGAGATAAACAACTGTTACAGCTGGCATGGCACATCGACATAAAGCGTGCACTATAATGCGTAAGACAATATATAGTAGTGTGACAGTAACAGTAGAAGTATAACACTGTGAGGTAACATCTGTGTTTGTATTTCACGGTCCTGCCGGTAGGGAATATACGAACAGGTTCGGGAGCGGATCAAAAAGTTATATAAAGTGCTAACAAATTTATGTGCACTAGCCAAAAAATACGAACAATACAATGATTTTGTGATTAGAGTATTTGTTCGTATTTTTTTGTTAGTGCACATAAATTTGTTAGCACTTTATATAACTTTTTTGCTTATTGTTCACATATTATTATTGCATTTTTGCACGGCATGGTGTTCAGCGTATATCTCCTATAATAGTTGCAGGACTAGTATCCCTGTTTTTTCCATTGTAGATTGTGTAAAAGGAAGTTGACCAGAGCGCACCATTATACATAATTTTAATTTTTTTCAAAATTGTCGCTCTTTTTTTGTTTATAGTGCAAAAAATAAAAACCGCACAGGCGATCAAATATCACCAAAAGAAAGCTCTATTTGTGGGAAAAAAAGACGTCAATTTTGTTTGGGTGCATCAGTTAAATCGACGCAGTGCCGAATCGCAAAAAATGCTCTGGTCAGGAAGGGGGGTAAAATCTTCCAGAGCTGAAGCAGTTAAACTTCTCCACAACTTTATCCCTGACCTGTCTGGTGTATTCCTTGGCCTTTAAAAGGGAAATTATGACAAGTGTGGGAATGATTGAGTAAACAAAAAATGAGAGCACATTGATGCTATTTGGCATGCGTTTTGACATGTCAAATCGCATGCCAAATCGATGGCAATTGCCGGCAGTGGCAGCGTCCGAATCAGTGCGACACCAAATTTGTGGTGCCGCACCAATTCCCAAAAGTAGTTTCTGTACTACTTTTGGTGATTTGGGGGTGCAATTTCCATTGACCGATGTCGATGAAATCACCCCCGAAGTCGGCACTGACATGCCGGAATGAAATTGCGTGAGTTAAGCTGAACGATTTTGCACAATTTCATTCCCGCAGTCAGTGTGAACCAGGGCTCAATCTGGTTGGTATTTGTGGGGCAATACTAATATGTTGAAAAATCAGCCCCTGCAGTACCATAATAGTCAGTTTATAAAGTAATTTTTTTTCCCATCAAGTATAAGCTCCAGTTATATTTGTGTTTTATTAAAAGTCAGCAGCTATAAAAAAACATTTAATATGTTTGATATCATGCACGTTTTGCACTAAGTCATTCATGCACTTTATTTATGTGTTATATCACATTGATTACTTCAATATAGCGCGGCACTTTTCATCTGTTATTTTTTAATTTGCCCTATTCTGAAGCTGGTCTGGTTACATGTCCTCTCCTTTTGCGGCTTCAGTGTAGCAGAGAGATCGCTGACAATGGCTGCAAATGATGTCACCCTTAGGCCGCGTACACACGGGCGGACTGTTCGCCCAACTAAGTTCATCAGACAATCCGACAAACAGTCCGTTCAAAATTTGCATGAATGGACTTGACCACACACGATGAGCAGACAGTCCGCTGAAAGCGTGCGCGATGACGTACGTCACGTACGACGGGACTAGAAATAGGAAGTCCAAGACACAGCAAAGCACCCTTTGGGCTCCTTCTGCTGACTTTGCGTTAGTAGAAGTTTGGTTAGAGACGATTCGCGCTTTTCAGACTTCAGCTTAATTTGTCCGTTCACTGCGGCGCAGTCTACCTGTGAGGTTTGTATCTGTCTTTCGGTACGCGTGGATCAGTTGTACCTGTTATTAGGCGCTTCTGGTCCGCTCGTTTCTGGGTTTCAGGTCGTTCTTCATAGGTCTGGCTGTTCTTCAGTGCGTTCAGTTGAGCTTGTCTGTCCAGCCGACCGTTTCAAAGCCATGGAGAGTGGACGTACTCGGGAACGAGTTCGTGCTATATTGGGGCTTGGTGTTGGGGTTAATACTTTGACCCGAGCCCAGTCTGTGAACAGGGTGAGGAGGAGTTCATGGACAAAGAATTGGTTGCGCCAGCGTGACCAATTCTCGCATATGCCTTTACTCCGTGAGATCCGTGAGAATAATCCTGATGATTTCAGGAATTATCTCAGGATGACGGACCCCGTTTTTCACTGTCTGCTGGCTTTGCTGACCCCTTATATCAGCAGGCAGGATACCTGCATGCGGCAAGCCATCACTCCGGAGCAGAGGCTCGTCGCCACGTTGCGCTACTTGGCGACAGGGAGAAGCCTTCAGGACCTCAAGTTCTCGACAGGCATCTCCCTCCAGGCTCTGGGGATCATTATTCCAGAGACCTGTTCTGCCATTATTCGGGTCCTGCAGAAGAAATATATGAAGGTAAGTTTGTTCTTTTAATATTGCATTATATGCATTATATGCATTGTATGTTTGTATTCATTTCATCATGACTTTTAATATCCATGACAGGAATATGATGTGAATGTCCCCTTTATATGAATGCATGCATTTTTTTTTTTTTTTTTTGTGTAATTTTTTTGAGCTTTTTACCTTTTTGTGTCCCACGTGCATATTTGCTTTCATTAACGTCCTCAGCATTCAATCCTGGGCCCCATATACACCCACAGCCGAGACTGTTTTTCTCTATAATTCATATTGTCAGCTCCATTGTACTATTTTACTTGCCCCCCCCCACCCTTTGTATACTCTTTGTATACACCCTGTGTGTGTGTGTGTGTGTGTGTGTGTGTGTGTGTGTGTGTGTGTGTGTGTGTGTGTGTGTGTATGTGTGTGTGTGTGTGTGTGTGTGTGTGTGTGTAGATAGATAGATATAGATATAGATATAGATAGATAGATAGATAGATAGATAGATAGATAGATAGATAGATAGATAGATATAGAGATAGAGATAGAGATAGAGATAGATATAGATATATAGATATATAGATATATATGGATTGATATATATGGATTGTCAACTCATTAATTAGTCCCCCCACTCAAATTGGTTGCAGGTGTTGGATACTCATTAATTAGTCCCCCCACCCCACTCAAATTGCTTGCAGGTGTTGGATACTCATTAATTAGTCCCCCCACCCCAATCAAATTGCTTGCAGGTGTTGGATACTCATTAATTAGTCCCCCCACCCCAATCAAATTGCTTGCAGGTGTTGGATACTCATTAATTAGTCCCCCCACCCCACTTACCCACCTAATTTATGTCCCCTGGTCCATCAGAGGGCTGATTAATCTGTGAATTGGTCCGCCTATTTTTTTTTTTTTTTTTGCAGAAAACAAATTTGCAATATTTCTGTTTAACTGTTGTTCCAAAATGTTTTTGAGTTTTATTTGTTATGAATTGTTTTTATTTAATGACTAATTTTTTTTTCCTGTGTTTGACTCCCCAGTGTCCTTCCACGCCACAGGAATGGCAGACTGTGGCTTCCCAATTCGCTGCCCGTTGGGACTTTCCCAACTGCGGAGGGGCGATCGATGGGAAACATGTGAGGATTGTGCCCCCACCCCATTCGGGGTCCTACTATTGGAATTATAAGGGGTTCCATAGTGTGGTGCTAATGGCGGTGGTGTCGGCACAATGTGACTTTCTTTATGTGGATGTGGGGAAGAACGGCCGGATGTCTGACGGAGGAGTCTTTAGGCAGACCGAGTTCTGCCACTGTCTTATCACTGGTGGCCTGGACTTGCCACCAGATGCCGAGAATGTGGAGGGTCTACCGTTTGTGTTTCTGGCTGATGAAGCGTTCGGTCTGAGTGAACATCTTATGAAACCCTTCCCCCAAAGGACCCTCACCCCGGAGAGGAGGGTTTTTAATTACCGGCTGGCCAGAGCAAGAAGGGTTGTGGAGAGTGCCTTTGGCATTATGGCCAGCCGGTTCCGTCTGTTACTGACAGCGATCAACCTTGCAGAATATAAACTGAACTATGTGATTCTGTGCTGCTGCATTCTCCACAATTTTCTACGTAAATTTTCAGGTAACCAGTACCTGCAGCCTATTGGGCCTGAGGCCGGACTAATATTTCCAGAACTGACAGGGCTGGATCATGCCCTTCCTGGCTTAGCCCCCCAAACAGCACGTGAGGTGCGTGACCGCTATGTCAGCTATTTTAATGGTAGGGGGGCTATTCCAATGCCAGCTGAGCAATAAAAATGTATTTTTCTTGAAATATGTATTGTCTGTTCAAATTTTTAAGTTTGGTTCTTGTTTGCTTTTCACGTTGCTTGTCTCCTACATTGTCCTAATTCAGGGATATGCAATTGGCCAACCTCCAGCTGGTGCAAAACTACAAGTCAATCATGCCTCTGGGTCTCATGCTTGTGGCTGTCAGTCTTGCTATGCTTCATGGGACTTGTAGTTCTGCAACAGCTGGATTTCCACTAATTGCATATTCCTGTCCTAGTGCATTTGTATAGCAAAGTGGTTTTTGACAATAGGAAATAAGGCCCTTTGTGACAGAAAACACAAAATGACTTCCCAAACTGGTATTGAGTATTGAAAGAAGTAGACACACACACACACACACACATCTTTTTTTTTGATTTTTTAATAGTGCACATTCCAACCAGTGCCTCTTTTTTAGATATTTTTCTTTTTGTGTTTTTTTTTTTTTTTTTTTTTCTTTTTTTGTAAACATAGAAATATATAGATATATCTATATCTAAAATACAATTATCACAAAAAATAAAAATAAAAGCATATTTTTAACTATTTACATAAAACAAGGGGTAAAGCCAAATTTTGAAGATGCACACCAAAAATTGGTAATGTCAACATGTGCTATGTACCATCATGAGTGATCAATGGACGTGTTTGGTGTGTGCAATCCCTTCCTCTCACATATTAGAATGAGGAAGGGTTTGCAAACACCAAATGCGTCCATTGCGATCCTCTGATGGCACATAGCACATGTTGACACACCGTGTGCATCTTCAAAATTTGGCCTCTAAAAACTATGTTGTAAAAACATTAAAAACGTTTTTCCAAGGGAATGAAGAACATGATCGATTGGGTTTTACGGAAAAGGGGCTTAGATTCTCCCTAAAACATCGATCATGTTCTTCATTCCCTGCCTCATAGTGATCAGTTCTCTTTGTATGTTGATAATTTGGTTCTCCATACGATCAATCTGCCCATTCCAGGCCATGATGTCACCAATCAGCCTCTGGGCACTGTCAGAGGTAAATGGCTCCGCGGCTTGTCCTACCACAACCAGATCATCACCTAAAAACATGTGTAGATAAAAAATTGGTTAAAATATACAGCCATTAATTGTTTACCTTAAGCTGGGTTGTCAGACACTCACTTTGTGGGGTGTGTATCTCCACCTGCTCTTCCTCCTCCACATCTAGCCCTGGGCTCGGCTGATCCAGTGGAGCTACGGAGCTTGGTCCAGCGGAGGATACGGAGCTTGGCTGCTCCCTCTCGGACACTGGGCTGGGCAGCTCCAATACCGACACGGGGCTGGGGCTAACTGCCCAATCAGGCTGGCGAGGTCAGGGGGTCCTGGGCTGCTCCGCCTCTTGTCTGAGTCTTTGTTCCCCTATGAGAATGAAAAAAAAAAAAAAAAGGATACTTTTAAGCATAGTGATATTTGAGTTCAGAAATTTGAATATGAAACATTGGTTTGAAGTGGTGTACAATTATTAGCTGGTTATTACAAGCTCATAGTTTAATACATCATTAAAATGACATTTTTTTAGTTAGGCTGTGTTCAGACTGCTGCGATGTGCGAACGCTGCAAATCTACTGTGGTTTCACGCATCGCAAATGGCAGTTCGCACTGCCCTATGTGACCTGCTGGGAGTATCAGTGTAAAGTTTTATTGACACCTCCAAATTAGTTCTCATTTCACAGTGCAATCTTTAAACTCGGACAGGAATCGGACCACATGGTGTGAAGACCCATGTGATCCGATTCGGCTATGGACTAAAAAAAGGGCCATGTACAAGTTTGGGCCGGATGCGATGCGAATTCAGCCATACTATATGTATGGCTGAAATCGCATCACACAGAGATCACATGTAGTGCGGTGCAAATCACATTTGATCTCGTACATTGCAGCAATGTGAACCTAGCCTTTAACCAAACTGTGATACTTTATATCTTTTGTCCAAGTTTCACAGACGGACACACTCGAATCATCCCCTGGAGTACCTGTGTGTGATTATGTCAAAAAATGTTCTATGATGTCCCAAACTACACTAAATGTTTCCCAGTCCAGATGTTGAACCAGCATTTTATCTATCTATCTATCTATCTATCTATCTATCTCATTTTTTTTATTGAGTCTACATTGCACTGAATAAATTTATGAAACTTTATTAAAAATGTATATCCTAGAAACTGAGTGTGACAATTCAGTTTATCATGAACAATACAAAAAAATGAATAACTAATTAAAATCTAATCCAACACCAGATAAATTTACACCATATACAAATTCATGCTATTTACGCCCACATATACGAACAACCATATGCGCTCATTACATGAACTATTAACTACATGAACGATCAAATCCGCCAGATTTACATACAATACCTACACGAACGATTACGAACAAATCCGCCAGATTTACATATAATACCTATACGAACGATTATGTCCGACAGTCACGATAAACGCGGAGTTTACTCACTTTTTTTCAGGGCCTTTTTGATGCGATGATATTGGTCCGGCTCCCTGGACTTGATGTCGGACCATCGTTTCCGGAGCTGGTCCTTGCCTCTTTGTACCCCAAATTTGTTATGCAACGTTGTGACGACCTTATCCAAGATGCCGCTTTTCCGGACATTGGGTTTGGGGTACGGGCCATGTTCCCCATCATAGTCCTCCCTTCTTAATATAGCCACCATCTCCACCATCTCTTCAAAGGCCATATTGGTGGCCTTATATCTCCTCCTTGCTCCGGAAGCATGGGGTCCATGGCTTTCCTCCGCGCTGCTCACGCTGCTCATTGAATTTGCGTCCGCCATTTTCTCCTATCATTCACCCACAGCGGAACGAGGGTAAAAGGGGCGGGGAAATACGGTCACAAGGAACGTCAGGGGCGGGCGACGCAGGCGGAGCCTGAACGCATGCGCTGTATATAAAGCGTTACCGCGAGGCCGTACACTTGTCCGAACGGAAGCAGCGAGTGCTACACGCGACGGTAAGATAGTTATCGTTTTATTTTAGTTTCATTTTAAGCCTGCGTTAGGAATGTGTATATTGAAATTTAATCTTATTGATGTTTAATTGATTTTTATGTGGGTTGGTGGTTGAGTGGGGTTGGTGTTTTGTGTGGTAGTGTGGGGGTGGGGGTGGGTGTATAGGGGGGGGTAGTGTGTGTGTGTGTGTGTGTGTGTGTGGGGGGGGGTAGTGTGTGTGTGTGTGTGTGTGTGTGTGTGTGTGTGTGTGTGTGTGTATGTGTATGGGGGGGTAGTGTGTGTAGTGTGTGTGTGGGGGGGTAGTGTTTGTGTGTGTGGGAGGGGTAGTGTGTGTGTGTGTGTGTGTGTGTGTATGGGGGGGGTAGTGTGTGTGTGTGTGTGTGTGTGTGTGTGTGTGTGTGTGTGTGTGTGTGGGGGGGGAGGGGGGTAGTGTTTGTGTGTGGGGGGGTAGTGTGTGTGTGTGTGTGTGGGGGGGGGGTAGTGTTTGTGTGTGTGGGGGGTAGTGTGTGTGTGGGGGGTAGTGTGTGTGTGGGGGGTAGTGTGTGTGTGTGGGGGGGTAGCGTGTGTGGTAGTGTGTGTCTCGCCTACATTGTCACAATATAAATAGTGTGCATTTGGTCTGACTTTTTTTTCTTTTTTTTTTGTATTTATTTACTTATTTTTTTTGGGGGGGGGGGGGGGGTTTTCAGAAAACAACATAAACAGAAAATGCAAAGGTATACCCCAGACCCCTTTAAGGAGGAGGCCTTCCTCTCCACATTTCTTGATTTAATTGAGTCGCACAGTAGTCTTTGGGATTCAAAACACCCACAATATTCTAACCGCCATGCCCGGAAGAAGACACTGGAGACAGTTTTGACGTTTGTGAAAACCCGACTCCCCCAGGCAGACACTGACTTTGTGAACGCCAAAATTAAGAACCTGCGTAGCGTGTATAGGCGGGAGCGCAGAAAGATCCTAGAGTCCCAAACATCAGGATCAGCAGCAGGTCAGGTCTATATACCTAGGCTGTGGTATTATGACAGGCTGCGTTTTCTGGATGACACGTCAGAAGCCAGGCAGTCACTTTCTACTCTTCCGTCTACCCGTCCCTCCACCCTTCCCTCCACCTCAGGTGAGCCATCCCTGGAAGATCCAGACCCTTCCTTGCTGGACGAAGTTGATGCGCCCAGCTGGAGCCAGGTATATTTTAGTTTATGAAGTTTGGATTGCTCAAATATTAATGATGTAAAGTTCAATGTTTGAATTGCTTCCAAATCTAGGATTTCATCACAAATTAAATTAGATAGAAGGATACAGTAGTTTACACAAATGTGGCTCAAATCTTGGTGAACTGATGGAAAAATTATGGTGTCAAAATGATAGCCTTTTGTATTTCAAGACAAATGTATTTGCAAGTGAGAACTGTAAAATTGTTAGTGATTGATGATTTCAAAATATAGACATATTTTATTTATTGATTTCTTTGTTTTTTACACAGGATGAGCTCACCCAGGAGGAGGCCGGGACCAGTGGTATGGAGGAGGAGGCCGGGACCAGCCACACACAGGAGCTAGCTGGGCCCAGCAGGAGTCGGACGGAAAGCCAGGTCCCTCCCCTCCGCCTAGCCAGCAAAAGGCCCAGGAGGATGACCCGTACAGAGGAGGAGTCCTTGGCACTTATACGCCAAGCCACCCAAGTTCTGACCAAACCCCCCAATCCGGAGGAGGCCTATGGCACTTATCTGGCTAGTAAGCTACTCGAAATGGAAAAACCACAGCGCAACTTGTGCGAAGCAATATTTTTTGATGCCATCCAACGGGGTCTGAAGGGTGAGCTCACACCGACCACCAAGCTTTATAACGCAGACCCTACTGCTCCTCCTCCTCCTCCTCCTCCTCCTCCTACCACAAGTCCACCACCAGAGGCACAGCCTCCAGCGATGCGTGGAGGGAAGGCTAGACGGAAGAGTCGCAAGTGACTGCCTGGCTTCAGTCTGCTCTGAAAGAAGACGCAGGCTGTTGTAGTACCACAGTCTGGGGACATAGATCTCATCTGCTGCTGTTCCTGGTCTTTGGGATTCTAGGACCTGGTTGTGCTCCCTATTTACATGCTACACAGGTTCGGAATTTTGGTGGCCACTCACTTGATGTGTGCCTGGGGGACAAAAGGCTTCACAAACGTCAAAATTGTCTCCAGTGTTGCCTCCCTCTTGATTTAGTTTTGTTCTGAGGAAAAATTTAAATTTATTATTTCAAAAAATATTGTATGTTTTTTTTTTTTTTTTTTAATTTTGGCTTAAAAAACAAAGTTTATTTGTGAGTAGGCAGATACATGTCAAAAGACTCTGGGGGTTATTTACAAAACACACGTTCATGTAAATATGCTAACTTCAAGTGCAATTTTTAAAGCACTGCAAGTGCACTTGGAAGTGCAGTCGCTGTAAATTTGAGGCTTAACATTTGAAATGAGGGGAAGCTCTGCTGATTTTGAACATGCAATCATGTGTAAGCTAAAATGCTGGTTTGGGTATCTATCTATCTATCTATCTATCTATCTATCTATCTATCTATCTCTACTTGCATAGTCCTGCTTGGCCAAAAAAAATGCAAGTCCATCTTGTTTCAACCCCCCCCCCCCCCCCCCCCACAAAAAAAAAAAATGACAATAGTAGTTCCAAAAATATATATATATATATATATATATATATATTTTTTTTTTTTTTTTTTTTTGGGGGGGGGGGGGGGGGGTTTTAAATAATTTTGAATATATATTTTTTCTATAATTGGAAGATTAATCATAGGATGAGGATGAATAAAAACATGTGGTATAACTCTGTGTGAATATAAGCAGCAAAGCTACTTCACTTTTCTTGCATTACGAAGAAGAAAAGAACGGGCTATATTAAAAAACCACAAAATTAGCAGCATGGCGAATATGCTAGCTTCAATACGAACACTAGTTTTACAAGACCGAGCGCTTCCGCCCTGTCCGCCCTGTAAATCCTTTCTGGGCATGCGTCATACTTAGTCCGTCCAACGTGCCTACACACGAGCGGACTGTCCGCTGAAACCAAGTTTGGACGGACTGTCTTACGGAAATTCCGAAAGACTTTGTTCGTCAGACTGTCCGCTGAAACAGTCCGCTGAAGCCCACACACAAGCGGATTGTCCGCTGAAACACTGTTCAGCGGACAAAGTTGGGCGAACAGTCCGCCCGTGTGTACGCGGCCTTAGGCTTACTATGGGGCATCCATTGTCAGCTGCCCTTCCACTACACTGAAGCCGGAGCTGGGACCTGATCATGTGACTGCACCGGAGTGACTTCAGAATAGTTAGGTATAAGCATCTTTTCTTTCATTGGGTAGATAAAATAGGCTTAAAATGGGGGGGGAGTTGGGGTATAGGTTTAGCCTTAGTTGGATTTTGACTGAACTTCCACTTTAATTCCAAGAAGAGTGGTAAGATGCTCTGTAGACACCTTTTAAAGCCAGCTTACCCTGAATCAAGCAACAGTGATTGTACAAGGTGTTCTAACCTGTCTGATTTGTGTCACTAAACCACGGCTTTGGATGTCTGTGGGTGCCCTTTGGACCTTTAATCATTGTCTTTGAATAATAATGAAGATATTCTGTCTCTAGTAACAGACATATTTCATCCTAAAGTGTAACTGCATTTCTAGTGCAGTAACACTAAACTTGTAAATCCAACCCACTCCCAGTCCATGTCCCCAAATTTTATACCCACCTATTTACAATCCAGCCAGACCCCGACACTTGAGAGCTTGCACTCCACATTCTGTTCAGGTATGAGAAAATACCAATTGAGCAATGCTTGAAAAAACTGGGCTATTTTTGGCCACCAAAGGTATCCACTCTACATTAATAATAATTTATACTGTTGGCTATGATCTCCTCTTTTAATAGCAATTTAAAATCGGATAACCCTTACAGTGTAGTACACACTGTAGATAATATGGAAGGCAAGCGCCTGCTTGTGTACCAGCCTGGGGCATTGACCGTATAAAAGACCTGTGGCTAGCACAAGATTTTGCCTTCTGTGCAAATAAGACCTTAATAATTTGCTGACGCCAGTGAATTTTTAGCAATACAACCTGATACATGTCTAGGACAGCAAGAAAGCTTGATACAATTCTAGGACAACAAGCAATGACAGTGCGCATTGTGTTCCCTTTTGGAGATTAACTGCAACAAAATATCTTGCTAAATTTGGTAAATTTTTTACATTTTTAACAATTTATACAGCAAGCACTTGTTGCAACATGTAACCCTTGAAGGCAATCTTACTATTCCCAGAGTAAGATAATATTTGGACATTCTGAAGGTCTTGTCCTTTACGGTATTAGCGCCGTGCCAGGTATGACGTACAAGCTGTATGTAGATAGGCACTATGCAAATAGAAACTTGTGATATTGTACATTAAGTCGCATAATAAGCTACTTACAGTCCATAATTCTTCTAATTCAGAGTCCACAACTTAGGATACAGAAAGTTCTACAGCAGCAATGCCAGGTAATTCTACCATATTGTACATGTAATTCTATGTGTGCATGACAGCAAGATTGGATAACATGACCTATTTTCCATAACATTCTTCCCTCTTGCTCTTTGTTTCCGCACATTTGGCAGCATGAATATTTTTATATCCCAAGTGTCTTCTAAATCACTTCTAGAATTTTGGATTCCACAACCCCCTTATCTCTGCTCAGCTTGGCTTTTGATGAGTCAGCAATGTTTTCTTCCCAGAAGGAAACAAGTTTCCCTGAATCGTTTCTGAAGACACACTGGGAAGCAGCTGATTTCCCAGCTTTTAAGAAGCAGAGGATACTTATTAAAATAAAATATTTTAACCTGGGTTTAAATGTACCAATGAATCAGTGCTTGCTCCATGTTTCTTTAAGCTTATACAAATGTTTGCTTTGTGTATCATGCTGCATTCTGGAATGGTAAGTGTTATTAGGAGCACTGGAGTCATGTATTTGATAACTTGACGTTTTCTTCCATATGGTTTCATGTGACACAGATTTATTGTTGCTATTGTGTTTTAGCACAGTCTATACTAAGGTCTAAGATCCTAATAGTTAATAGGTAATTTTTAATTTGCTTTGCCTTTCTAATCTAATACACCACCTATCATGACAAAACTCAATCAAAGGCGTAAAGTAGGCTTGTGCAATTCGTTTCGTAACGAATCGAAATTCGGCCGAATTTTGCATCTTTCGGACATTCGGATGCATCCGAATAAAAAAATAACAAATAACAACGAATACGAAAGAAATATAACAAATGAATTCGAATGAATTCGACATGATTCGGTAATTCTTTAAAGATCTAATGAAACAAAAGGTCAGCTCAAAGTAAATCTTATAGTCCAATCAGCTAATTAATTTTGTGCCGGAGGATGGATTACTGGCAAAGTGCATTCCTGAGAACTGAGTTAGAAGGGTGTTGTATTGTATTTGAGCCGAGGAGAAGAGACGTTGTCATTGTGTGTTTTAAAAGATTCAATAAACAAACGACTTTCCAAATTACAAATCATTATCACGAATGTCTATACATACATACATAAATAGCGAATTTCAACGAATACGAACGAATGAATTCGACACTCTATGAATGATAACGAATTATCCGAAAAATTATTAATGTAACATAACGAATATAACAGAACGAAATTATGTATTTTACGAATGACAACGAACCGAAACTAAACAAAATTTTCCGTTGTGCACAAGTCTAGCGCAAAGTAGAAATTTGTCACCCGAATAGTAACTCCAACCGATCAGATGCAATTATTGTTTGGTTATAAAATTGCCGGCAGGGAACTCTATTGATTTTCCAGGGCAGAATTAAAGAAATCTAGCCATGAAAGGCTAACTTACAGCTGTATTAAACCTCAAAAATGCACTATTTTATATTGGAGGTTACCAAACCTTAAGTGTGGTGGCTTCCTTCATTTTATTTTTTTAGGCTTTTTTACCTGGTGATATGGCCTGTAAAACACTTTCTATATTAGGGTGTCTAAACTCTGGATATAATTCATTTTGCCAAATTACCATATATATCTTACTTAACTTTGACTGTTGTTCAACATCTAACTGTTCACGAATTGTGTTGCTATTTGGAGCTACGACTCCAACTTTACTTATCCTGAATTTTTTTTCAAATAAACTTTGATGAAACTAAACTCTGGATATAGATACAATAGAGCAGTGATGGCAAACCTTGGCACCCCAGATGTTTTGGAACTACACTTCCCATGATGCTCAACTACACTGCAGAGTGCATGAGCATCATGGGAAATGTAGTTCCAAAACATCTGGGGTACCAAGGTTCGCCATAACTGCAATAGAGTCATCTTTGGACAGCAACAGAGTAGTACAGGTATGCCACACTTTTAAGTACTCAATGGGGTTTATTTACTAAAGCTGGAAAGTGCAAAATCAGGCTCACTTCTGCATAGAAACCAATGAGCTTCCAGGTTTTATTACCAAAGCTTATTTGAACAAGCTGGGGTTATAAGCTCATTAGTTTCTATGCAGAAGTGAGCCTGATTTTGCACTTTCCAGCTTTAGTAAATAAACCCCATTGTGTACGTAAAAGTGGGGTATGCCTGTACTAACAGATTTAGAAGGACTTGAGCAAGAAATGAACTCCAGCTAAAACTATGTAGGAGTTACATCAACACTATCTCTTGGGGACAGAGACAATTGAGTACTGTCCGTTATACTTTTTTTATTTTCACTAACATACACTTTTTCAGGACAAGCTTTCGGGGGAGGTCCCCCTTCTTCAAGGTTCCAGTGGTACTGATTTACAAAAGTTTTAGCAGAATGCAAAAAAAATGTTTAAAAAACACAACCTCTGAGGGAAAGGAGAAAAAAAAGAAAAACAGACAAGCACAAACAAATGTACATGGCAATGGTAATAAAACTAGCATAGTTAGTGAGATAAGACAGAAGGAGAGCTATGGACTGAGGGGGGGGACTGAGGGGGGGGGGGTGATATCAGTGCCTGACCTCACAAATGTGCTTTTGGAAGAATGGACAAATATTCCCGTAGACACACTCCTAAACCTTGTGGGCAGCCTTCCCAGAAGAGTTGAAGCTATTATAACTGCAAAGGGTAGGCCAATTTATGTCTATTCTGTATGGAACAATAAAATACCATTTTCTCCTCCACTCTACCTTGAGTATGGGGTGTCAGCTATTATAGGTGATCACCTTTGCTTTTGTACATCGTACAGATGCGCCACTTCACAGGAAGGTTTAAGACATCCCTTAAGCATGTTATTTGATGGAATTGCGTAATTTTAATGCTGCCCCTTATCCTTTTTAAAAGTGCTGCTCCCATTTGAACAATATTTTTTACAGCAGTGCATTTGGCCTATCGCCATGCCCCAGCTCCCCATGCCCTTTTTTTGACGACCCCTTGCCTGTTAGCATTGAAAATTGGCCAAAAAGTGATTTTCAGGATTCACCCTCTTATAGACTTCAAGAGGATTGAGATTACCATTCGCAATTTCTGAATTTTATTTTTTTAGATTAGTGAAACATCCCTTTAACCAAACCGAGGCACATCTGTCTCATCACAAACAGGAATTAAAAGGGAATCTCCACAAATGGACATAGACAGCAAAAGAAAAACCTGACAGGGGTTGCGGTTCTAACTATTGCTTTAAATACACTTTGGTCATCAGTTGCAGAGGTCCAAGCTGTAGACCAAACCTTTAAAGCCAATATGAATAAGAAAAAGCGAAACATGCCATCACCCGAGCCACCAATGAAAGTTCATCTTTTTGATAACCTGACCTAAAGTTGTTGTAAACCTCAGACATGAAATATAAACAAAGCATATCCTTCTATAATGTGGACTAAGGTGGTTATTTATGAAAGCCAAATCCACTTTCCACTACAAGTGCACTGGAATTGCACTTTCAAGTGCAGTCGCTGTAGATCTGAGGGGGACATGCAAGGACAATAAAAACAGTATTTTAGATTGCACATGATTGGATGATAAAATCAGCATAGCTTCCCCTCATTTCAGATCTTCCCCTCAAACCTACAGCGTCTGCACTTGCAGTGCACTTGTAGTCAAAGTGGATTTGCATTTAGTAAATAACCCCCTGAGTTTAATTTCTGTCTGCTGCTTAATTCCTCTGTTATTAGCATGAGTCGCTTCTGACAAGTTTTTCAGGTACCAAGAGAAAAAAGGTGTCAGGGGAGGGAGCTCTAGCTGATTGACAGGCTTAGCTCTGTTCCTGTGTGCTGTGTGAAGAGGAGTGTGTCCCTCCCCTCCAATTAGCTCTCAGCTCTCCTCAGGGAGCTCTGCAGCGTAACGTCAGCTCTCCGCCCCCTTTTTCTGACAGGTCAGACAAGCTTTATAAATTCCGGACTTTGAAGGACTGTAGAGAAGAGAAGACTGCAGATAAACAGCTACAACTTATGTAGGAGGATTTGTTTAATCTCTGTGTATCAAGTGAGGCTATTCACTGAGTATATGTCAGGGTTTACAACCACTTTAAAGCAGTATTAAACTGCTGCAATAAAAAAAAAAACAACAGCAAAAAAACAATTGCCTGCAAAATAATAACATAATGTGCTAGTATGCATAGCACTTACCTTAAAACGCCCTCCAGGCGCACACATGCGCGTGGGAGCCTACGGTTACAGCGTGGAGCTCTGGAGGTCCAGCACAGTATACCGGACCTTGAAAGCACATGCATACAGTGACGTCAACGGCTGCATACAGGGTGAATATCTAACTGGTGCACATTTAGGAGATATTCATTCTACCTATAGGTAAGCCTTCTTATAGGTTTACCTGTAGGTAAAGATCACAAAGCAGACTTTACCATCGCTTTAAAGCGGTTGTATACCCTTATTATTTATTTTTACCTACAAATAAGCCTATAATAAGGCTTACCTGTAAGTAAAATTAATATCTCCTAAATCTGTACGGTTTAGGAGATATTCACTTTGCATGTAGCTGCTGACGTCAGTGGCGCATGCGCTGTGAAGGCCCTGCTGAAGAAGGCCAGGGAAGAAGACTCCCACGCCCATGCCCGGAAGAAGCGCAGAGGGCAAAATGTCAGCTCCCTCAGCGTGGACCGGGATCAGATGCCGACGTTTCTTTCTAAGGTGAGTATTTCATAATGAGCTAGTATGCGCTGCATACTAGCTCATTATGCCTTACAGGTTTTTTTGTTTTAAAAAAAAAAATATTCTGTGCGGGTATACAACCGCTGGATGCCGCAGGTTACGGAATCTCACATGTCTTCACTGCTCATAGCATCCTCTCGCCAGTTTATCCTAATTTTGAACTGATATTTTTCAGTTAAACATTTTAGGTCAATGCTCGAAATTTCAAGTTGTGAGCTACTAGCGAGCTAATAGCCAGGACTTAAAGAGGATGTAAACCCTGATGGGTTTACTTCTTCTTTGTCTCCCTGCAAAGGTAAAGCATAATGGACTACTATGCATATGTCACTTACCTGACACAGGAGCCAGCGATGTCACTGATGTCCCCTGTAGTATGGTGCGTCCAATTTTTTTCCGGGTACTGCTGCTCCGGCCACTCACAGCGCCGGAGCAGCGAGGACGTCACTCCCGTGCATGCACACGGGGCCGCCACTAACGGCATATCTCCGTTAGCAGTGGCATGCTGCTAACGGTGACAGTGTGCCTGTGCGCCGCTGTCTACGGCGCATGCGCCATAGACAACGGTGACTGTCTTTTAGTAAATATCTCCTAAACCGTGTAGGTTTAGGAGATATTTCTTGGACCTACAGGCAAGCCTTAATCTAGGCTTACATGTAGGTCAAAGTGGTTTGTAAGGGTTTACAACCACTTTAAGAGTTACTCACCACCAGTTGCCACACCCAACCCCTACCTTTTCCTGCCCCTTGTTCTTCCCCCAAAACATGCCCTCGTAAATTATCAGTGCCCATCAGTGCTGCCTTACAGTGCCACCTCATCAGTGATCATCAGTGCCGCCTCATTAGTGACCATCAGTGTAGCCTCATCAGTGGCCATCAGTGCCCAATAATAGCAGCTTATCAGTGCAGCTCCATCAGGGCAGCTTATCAGTGCTGCCTCATCAGTGGCCATCAGTGCCACCCCATCAGTGCCCATCAGTGCAGCCTCATCAGTGCCCATCAGTGCCCATCAATGCAGCCTATCAGTGCAGCCTTATCAGTTCCCATCAATGCAGCCTATCAGTTCCCATAAGTGCAGCCTTATCAGTGCTCATCAGTGCAGCCTCATCAGTGCCCATCAGTGCAGCCTCATCAGTGCCCATCAGTGCACCCTCCTCAGTGCCCATCAATGCCTATCATTGCATGGGGATCACAGAGAGGAATTTGGAGGAGAGCTGGCCACATCACAGAGAGAAAAGCTCTAACACTGTGATGTAGGTTAGATCTGAAACGTTGGCTGCTATCAAAGTCCTGTCTCCTGGACCGGATCCTATGAAGGACAGTACACAGGCACTACAGGAGGCGGGACTTTGTTTGACAGCGGCTGGCATTTCAGATTCATGCTGTGTCACAGCAGGAGATCCTCTCTCTCTCTGTGTGATCCGGCCGGCTCTCCTCCGAACAGTTTCTTGGCTGTTTGCTTCTGCCAGAAATGGTACGGCCTTTTCTACAGGACATCAGACAGGCCCGGCGGATAATTGCCTCCCTGCTCCCCCGGCTCAGTCGGCCCCTGCTCCACACTCGCCCTCAGCTTACTTCTACTCACCTAGTGCGAGCAGGGGAGTGGACATTTTCAGGACTGATTTAGGTGATATTTATCTTTGTCTAATCATGAATATCATTGGTAAATTTAACCTGAAAAAACTAATAGATGATCGATGTCCTAAAAAAACACGCTGGGTAGACAATCGTGTTTAATGTTTTTGTGGCATAGGTTAATTTGGGGATTGGTGGTAGTAGTAAGGATACCGAAATGGTATTTAAAGTAATATCATAAACACTTTTAGCAGTTTCCTGTAAATGAGTCTGTGTGTAAATTCACAATGGCTGATAAGATCTGTAATGAGCCAGTTTTATTACAGTGTACTGCTCTGTACAGGTGAATTGGGAAAGAGCTGGATTCCTGCAGTAGGTAAGCACATCATTCTGAGGGAAATGGTTTCATGAACGTTAGGAGTATTTGAATCAGGGGCAGACTGACCATTCGGGCACTGCCTGAGGGCCAGGGTCAGGGGGGGCCCATGAGAGACTCTGTCTGCCCCTGGAGGTGCCCACAGCTTAACATTCAGAGAAAGATTGTGAGGTAGCTGGAGGCTTGAGAGTGCAGACAGAGCGATATCCTCTCGGAAATAGCCACCTGACCTGCCTTGTGCGTAGCAACAGGTCAGTGTGTAATTTTTTTTTAAATCAGAAAATAGTTTTATTGAAAAGAAGTGTACATACGTGTCCAACAAGCATTTGTACAAGTTGTACATTATCGTGTGGGACATTGAAGAATTCTTGACATGACAAGTTCCCTAGGACTTATTCCTGGTGTATCAAACCAAGGGGTCCAAAACTTTTCGAACTATGCTGATAGATATACTGCTCCATAATGAGGGTATTTCCCATATGCGTTATCCAAGAGGTAACTGCAGGTGGATTCAACAATTTCCCTCCTATAAGTATAACCTTTCTGGCCTGGAACAAGGCCGGAGAGAAGGCAATCCTAACCACCTCCTCCGGGAACCGCCTCCTCCAAGATACCCAACATGCAGCAGATCGGGTCCAGAGATAAGGTTGTCTGAAACACCAATTGAATCAGTTTACTGTGTGACACAGTGAGTGATATTCCCTATATATAACACTGACATCTGTACACTTCGACAGGAAGAACATCCCTTACATTGGTGGTCAGTGAGAAGAATGATCTTTACATTGGTGGTCAGTGAGAAGAATGATCTTTACATTGGTGGTCAGTGAGAAGAATGATCTTTACATTGGTGGTCAGTGGGAAGAATGTCTCTTTACATTGGTGGTCAGTGGAAAGAAGGCCTCTTTACATTGGTAGCCATTGGGAAGAATGCCCCTTATGTTAGTGGTTGATGGCAGGAATGCCTCTTACATTGGTGACTGATAGGAAGGATGCCCCTTACTTTGGTGATCAGTGGGAAGAATGCTTCTTACATTGGGGGTTGGTGGGAAGAACTTTTCTTACATTGGTGGTCAGTGGGAAGAATGTCCTTTACATTGGTGGTCTGTGGGAAGAATGTTCCTTACATTGGTGGTCAGTGGGAAGAATGTTTCTGATAATGGTAGTCAATTGGAGGAATGCCCCTTACATTGGTGGTCAGTAGGTAAAATGTCCTTTACATTGGTGGTCAGTGGGAAGAATGTTCCTTACATTGGTGGTCAGTGGGAAGAATGTTTCTGACAATGGTAGTCGATGGGAGGAATGCCCCTTACATTGGTGGTCAGTGGAAAGAATGCCCCTTAGATTGGTGGCCAGTGAAAATGATATAAAGTAAATCAAAATTATTTTAAAGAAATGTAAATCACACCCATGACCCGGCACACGCTCTGTATAAAAAGCGTTATGTAGGACGAGCACATGCATGTAAACAATAATGACACCACACATGTATGGTATCGTCGAACGCCATAATGAAGGAGCAATTCTAGGGCCATCATTTTGTAACATGTTGGTCAGAGCATTTTATTTTTTGTATATTTTTTATTAAACTGTTCCGCTAAGAACACATTTGTTGCAACTGTTATATTGTGTTCATTTATGAAAACCTTAATTTTGAAAATGTACCATTGTTGCACTTTCTTTAACCACTTCAGGACCGCCGTATTGCCAATGTACGTCAACACAATGGCACAGGCAGGCACAATCACGTAGATGTACGTGCCTGCCTTCCAGCGGGTGGGGGGTCCGATCGGACCCCCTCCCGCTGGTTACGGCAGTCCGGTTCGCTCCAGGAGCGCTCCGTGATGAGGGGATGGCCGTTGGTTTTCGGCCACCCCCTCTGGATCGCTCTTGGCCAATGAGAAGCTTCCTCCCACTGTGTATTGTTTACACAGGAAGGAGGAAGTGATGTCATTCTCCTCGGGGCGGTCTTTTTGACCGGACTACGAGGAGAAGACTAATAGTAAGTGTGCACCAACACTACACTGACATGTAGGTACACACAGGCACACAAACCCCGCCCCCGATCCCCCCCCCCGATCGCCCCCCGATCCCCCCTCCCCCCCCAGTCACAGTGTCACTGATTGCATTGATCATTTCTTTACTGATCAATGCATTCAGTGTCAGTTGTGACAGTAAAAACTGTCAGGACAGTTAGTGTTAGGTCCAGGGTAGCCCCCTATCACCCCCCAATAAAGATTTAACCCCCTGATTGCCCCTAGAGTTAACCCTTTCACCCCCTTTTGCCAGTGTCACTAAGCGATCATTTTTCTGATCGCTGCATGTGTCGCTAGGTAGCTAGTTATTTTTTTAGGTTCATCGCCAGGTTTTTATATCGCTAGGTACCCCGATATACTACCCAATAATGGTTTTAACCCCCTGATTGCCGCTAGTTAACCCTTTCACCCCCTTTTGCCAGTGTCACTAAGCGATCGTTTTTCTGATCGCTGCATTAGTGTCGCTACAGTCGCTAGGTAGCTAGTTATTTTTTTAGGTTCACCGCCAGGTTTTTATAGCGCTAGGTACCCCGATATACTACCCAATAATGGTTTTAACCCCCTGATTGCCGCTAGTTAACCCTTTCACCCCCTTTTGCCAGTGTCACTAAGCGATCATTTTTCTGATCGCTGCATGTGTCGCTAGGTAGCTAGTTATTTTTTTAGGTTCACCGCCAGGTTTTTATAGCGCTAGGTACCCCGATATACTACCCAATAATGGTTTTAACCCCCTGATTGCCGCTAGTTAACCCTTTCACCCCCTTTTGCCAGTGTCACTAAGCGATCGTTTTTCTGATCGCTGCATTAGTGTCGCTACAGTCGATAGGTAGCTAGTTATTTTTTTAGGTTCACCGCCAGGTTTTTATAGCGCTAGGTACCCCGATATACTACCCAATAATGGTTTTAACCCCCTGATTTCCGCTAGTTAACCCTTTCACCCACTTTTGCCAGTGTCACTAAGCGATAATTTTTCTGAACGCTGCATCAGTGTCGCTAGTGTCGCTAGGTAGCTAGTTATTTTTTTAGGTTCACCGCCAGGTTTTTATAGCGCTAGGTACCCCGATATACTACCCAATAATGGTTTTAACCCCCTGATTGCTGCTAGTTAACCCTTTCACCCCCTTTCACCAGCGATCACAGTATAAGTGTCACTGGTGACGCTGGTTAGCCAGTTAGTTATTTAGGTTCCCCGTCAGGTTTTTATATAGCGCCAGGGACCCCCATATACTACCTAATAAAAATTTGAACCCCCTGATTGCCCCTAGTTAACCCTTTCACCACTGATCACCGTATAAGTGTTACGGGTGACTCTGGTTAGTTTGTTTTTTATAGCATCAGGGCACCCACCATTTATTACCCAATAAAGGTTTAACCCCCTGATCACCCGGCGGGTGATATCAATTAGGTTTTAGGGTCAGGGTCTGCGTCGCCCCAGGCAGCGCTAGGTTAGTGCCAGTAACGCTAACACCCACACGCAAAGCATACACCTCCCGTAGTGGTATAGAATCTGAACAGATCAATATCTGATCTGATCAGATCTATACTAGCGTCCCCAGCAGTTTAGGGTTCCAAAAAAACGCATTGTTAGCGGGATCAGCCCAAATACCTGCTAGCACCTGCGTTTTGCCCCTCTGCCCAGCCCACCCAAGTGCAGTATCGATCGATCACTGTCACTTACAAAACACTAAACACATAACTGCAGCGATCGCAGAGTCAGGCCTGATCCCTGCCATTGCTAACAGGTTTTTTGGTAGCATTTTATATTCAAATCCGGAAGGCAGTGCTTGGTTTTCGGGGTCCCGTACGTGGCTAGGCTCCCAAAAAGTCCCCCACATGTGGTATCCCCATACTCGGGAGAAGCAGCAGAATTTATTTTGGGGTGTAATTTGCCTTCTGCCCATAGCATGTGTGAGCAATATATCATTTAGTGACAACTTTGTGCAAAAAAAAAAAAGTTTGTAATATTCCCGCAACTTTTGGCAAAATATAAAATATTCCATGGACTCAACATGCCTCTCAGTAAATAGCTTGGGGTGTCTACTTTCCAAAATGGGGTCATTTGGGGGGGTTTTGTGCTATTTTGGCATTTTATGGCCTTCGAAACTGTGATAGGTAGTGAGGAGTTAAATCAAAAATTTGCACCCTTAGAAATCCTGAAGGTGGTGATTGGTTTTCGGGGTGCCGTGCGCGACTAGACTCCCAAAAAGTCCCACACATGTGGTATCCCCATACTCGGGAGAAGTAGCGGAATATATTTTGGGGTGCAATTCCACATATAACCATGGCATGTGTGAGCAATATATCATTTAGTGACAACTTTTTGTAAAAAAATTTTTTATTTTTTTTGTCATTATTCAATCCCTTAGGACAAAAAAAATAAATATTCAATGGGCTCAACATACCCATCAGCAATTTCCTTGGGGTGTCTACTTTCCAAAATGGGGTCATTTGGGGGGGATTTGTACTGCCCTGCCATTTTAGCACCTCAAGAAATGAGATCGGCAGTCATAAATTAAAAGCTGTGTAAATTCCAGAAAATGTACTCTAGTTTGTAGACGCTATAACTTTTGCGCAAACCAAAAAATATACGCTTATTGACATTTTTTTTACTAAAGACATGTGGCTGAATAAATTTTGCCCTCAATGTATGACTAAAATTTAGTTTATTCGATTTTTCTTATAACAAAAAGAAGAAAATATCTTTTTTTTTCAAAATTTTCGCTCTTTTTCCATTTATATCGCAAAAAAAAAAAATCGCAGAGGCAATCAAATACCATCAAAAGAAAGCTCTATTTGTGGGAAGAAAAGGACGCAAATTTCGTTTGGGTGCAATATTGCATGACCGCGCAATTACCAGTTAAAGCAGCGCAGTGCGAAATTGCAAAAAGACCTCTGGTCCTTAAGGTGTTTATTGGTCCGGAGCTGAAGTGGTTAATGTGTTTTTCTTTATTTTCAACACAGTGTAGAGCAATTCTGTGAGGAACGCATGTAATGTGGGCAGTGCAATATGTAGGTGGGGCTTTGTTGGGGGTGGCTGAAGTGTGTTTAGGGACACAGGGGGCCCCATTATCTCCTGTTGCCCAGGGGCCCCATAAGTTGTCAGTCCACCCCTGATTTGGATCTACCTGGTATTTCAAAGTTTTCAAGGATGGGTCACACTTGGTATTCAGTCAATGTTATGCCATAGAAAGCTGTTAGAGACTGCAGACATGTAACAGGAGATGGTTAAATACCACAGGTAGTCTATAAGAGATGGTCAGAGCCTGCAGACTTACTAGAGCAGATGACCAGAGACTGCGAATACGCTATTAAAGTTGTTGGAGACTGGGGGATATGCTTCAATAGACACTCATAGACTGAAGACACATTACATGAGACTGCTAAAGACCACTATTATTACACACAAACACCAATCGTCCAGTTATCCAAAATGTCACTATATATATATAAATATATATAATATATATATATATATATATATATATATATATATATATATATATATATATATATATATATTTATTTATATATATAGTGACATTTGGGATAACTGGACAGTTATGTTGTTTTATTATTGTCTTTAGATGCTTGGTTATGATTACAAATAATTTTAAGAAATCTGTGATATTACATAGCAACTACTTCATCATGCTCACGATTGTTTTTACTGGTGTTTGTGCGAACGCTTTTATTTGTTTATTACATCACACTTTGTTTAATAATCAAACAAGGGAGAAACGCTCCATTGATGACCTTATTTGCCCTGATGATACACAGTGCAGTTATCGGTTGCACTAAGGACACATAACTTTGCTATGCCCACACTTGGCATCTTTCATCGGATGTTACCCAGCTATGATACTTACCATACAAGTTAAAATTTAATTGTAGAATCTCCCAATACCTTCATTTTTGTTGTGTGAAGGCATACATAAACTATCCAATAGGCCAGAAAGTGACTGTGGCACCACAAAAAAATAATTTACTCACGCTAATTAAGTTAGTGCAAAATACATTTTCTGAGTCACTGACACTTCTCCTCTTTGCACTTTTCCTGAACTGTCCATTTGTTTCACATCAGTGATCCAAATATGTTCAATTCAGAATGTCAGCATAGTAGCCAGGCAACTAGAATTTTCAGAAGGAGCTCAGCAATGGCTCTCTATGGGAAAGGTTTACTCTAAAAGAAACCTGTACTGAAAAGAAGTATAGAGGCCAACATTTTAAAACGTTCTTCTGAAATGTTTAGCTGCCTGGCTGTCTCTGTCTTCAGTACCTGAAACATGCCTCCCAACTTTCTGAGATGGGAACGACAGACACCTATTAGCAAAAGTATGTAGGTATTGGATACATCTCTGCCACGTCCCCTTAAAGAGGGAGTCATAAATCATAAATACTCCAGCTGCTGACTTTTAAGAAATGGACACTTACCTTGCCTGGGGTCCAGCAATGTCGGCAGCCTGGTCCGATTGATCGCTTGGCACTCGGCTGCTGCCGCCACCATTCTCTGTGAGGAAATCAGGAAGTGAAGCGTTGCGGCTTCACTTCCCGGTTCCCTACTGTGCATGCGCGAGTCACGCAGCGCAATGGGAATGGTCCGCGCTGTCTCTGGGACCCGTGTGTGTCCCAGCAGACAGCGCAACGGGACAGGAAGAGGCATAGACTATGCCCGGAAGTGGGTGCAAATACCTGTCTTAGACAGGTATCTGCACCCCCCTTCCCCCTGAAAGGTGCCAAATGTGACACTGGAGGGGGGAGGGTTTCGATGAGCAGAAGTTCCACTTTAGGATGGAACTCCGCTTTAAAGAGAATTGTACAAAAAAAGATTGGTGCTTTTTTTACCACTACTATTTCTTTATATTGGCTTTTGGAATTTACAAATCTAGGAATTGGATTAAAGGTAAAACACTTTTTGATAGATAAGTAGTGTATTTTTATATACAACTATATAGATCAGACCAAAATGAGGGACGCATGAGGAGGAAAGAGAGATAGTCCCTCAAAATCAGGGACATTTGGTAGCTATGCCTGAATTACAGACCTGGAACAATCATGCAACTAGTGAGAACATCAGCAAGTTTGAATAAAGTCAGAATACAGTAAAGTTAATTCTTTTTCAGCATGGCAACATGTTAAAGCACATGGCAACATGTGACACTACATGACTTATGGCAGCTTTTCTTAAACGTTTTAGCCCAAAGGAACCCTATAAAATAATTTCTGTCTTGGGGAACCCCCTGCTGAAACCAGTGGGAAATATACCCCTTACTTTTGTGGCCAGTGGGAAGAATGCCCTTCTTAGGAACAGCTAAAAAGATCATTGGTGTCATGCAATTGACTCTAACAAGTAGCCCTGGTCTCAGAACTATGCAAGTACCATCAGATGGAAGGTCACAGCTCAAGGAACCCCTCACAACATCTGGAGGAACCCTTAGGTTCAATGGAATCCTAGTTGAGAAGTATATGTGATCGATAGAGCACAGCCAACTGCTCAACACTACAGCTTTTCCTCCAGGCATTGTCATATTGCACCAGACCACCACAGTCCCTTTTGTTTGTACTTCCAATACTTTCACAGCTTGCTGTGTCTCACATATAGAAAGCCCAATGCAACAAAAAAAAAAAAACAAAGAACAAAATAAGTACTAGCATTCTTTTTACAGCCACCAGCCAGACTGAGTTCTGCTTTGGATGAATGAGATTGCTGACTGATAAAGGTAGTAGAAAGAAAAATAAACAATGCAGGTTTTAATATGTACACTCACAGTGACCATGTGAGATGCTCTTTGGATTCAGACTGCTTTCTGGCTTAAAGTGCATCTAAAGCTTTTTTTTTTTTGTGTCTGAGGGCTTGCTCACATCATGTGCAGTGTGGGAATGCATGCAAAATCATGCATTTTCCCACACGTCGCTAAAAATCAATGTCCTTCTGCAGATACATACAGGTGACACTTTTTTTCTTGATGGCACCCCATGCATTTGGCAAATGTGCGTGTGTTTGCATATCCTAATACGCATGGTACCGTAGTACCATGCGCTTAGGTGCATCGTGATTAAAAAAAAAAAACATAACATACCAACACCTTTTTTGCACTTTTTTCATGCTTAGGGCAGCCCATTGAAATTAATAGATTGCCCTAAAATGTGACAAAGAGGAACACGCAAAAAAAGTGTGCATGCTTGGATGCACTTCCAGGTATGAACAAACCCTGAAAGAGTTAAAACCCCCAATCAATACTATGTTGTTGTTGTTGGTGTCCTTTGTTTTTCTGATGAGATTTTACCTGCAAAGAAATAAAGGTAAAATCATACAATCTACAAGACTTTTTCTCTGGTGACATCTGGCTAAAAGATCATTTTTTTCTCACTTTGGAGAGATTTCCTATTACTTTCTGTTGTGTCTCCGAGACAGGAAGTGAAGGGAAAGCTCGTCAATTGCATACAAACAGCAAAAAAAAAAAAAAAAATCCCATTTTCATTTCCTATTCTATGCAAAAGGAAAAAGATGCATTGGGGGTCATTTACGAAAGGCAAATCCACTTTGCACTACAAGTGCAAACTACAAGTGCAAAGTGCACTTGAAATTACACTGAAAGTGCACTTGGAAGTGTATATATATATATATATATATATATATATATATATATATATATATATACATATATATGTGTGTGTGTGTGTGTGTGTGTTGGGGTGCACACCCTAATGCAATAGGCTGCGCACACCTATGACCTTGCTTATACTCTTCTTCATCCTCTTCTTGCTGTCAGTATTGCAATTTACACATATAACTGCACACAAACATACAAATTGTCTATTCTTTTTACTGATCTGGATACATTGCAGCATTATCGTTCAGCAGCTGTGTGAATTGTCCCATCCCAGATGAAAAATGCACCGGTGTTCAGATCTTAAAAAAAAAAAAAAAGCAACACAAACGTTTTTTTTTTACCCGCTTTATACACAACCCACACAATAAAAGAACATTTAGCCACAGGTACCCTATCTGGCATCTCTGTTTGTAGGAGATTTTACAGCCGATTACGACACATCCTTTACTGCGCATATTTTACTTCTTTTATGTTAACGTTATTTGAACAGTACAGCTAATAATTGTGTAATATCTGAGGCATGTTCAGGGGTGCACTCATAACAGACTTGGTTTCAACCCATCTAGTCATCTTGGCTTATCAAGCAAGGGAGATAAATTCCTATGGGCTGCTCCCTTTTTTTTTTTTTTACTCACTCCTGGCTGGGAGCCACCTACAGTTCAGAAACACAGCCTCTGAAAAAGCCAAGCACTGATTGAGCTCTTAGTTCAGTTTCCTCTGTAGCTGAGACAAGAATCCAGCCTCAAGTTCTCCTTACAGCTGGAAACTGGCTCCTTTTTTACATAGCTGGCTGTGCAGATTGTGCAGAGAAAGAGAGAGCTCAGCAATGCTAACAATCATGGATACTGATAGAGAAAAAAGAGAATTGAAAGCTTTACATTAGAAAAAAAAAGTAAGATTGTGCAGGGGAGATCCAGGTCCCGTTAAGTCCCTACCTTCTGGAGAAGTGCAGAAACCGCAAAATTGACTTTGTTGGAGCGAGACAATGTTTAACTGGCATAAGACCTTTGCTATTCTGCCACATTGGAAGAGAGGTATGTCTTTAAGAGTTTGTCATGTTGATGGATATATTTGCTGTTTTTTTTGTTTTTACACTCTTTTTATTTATACAGTTTTATGTTTTAACAGGAAAATTGCAACTTGGCATAATACTGTAATATTATTACTATTATTATTATTATGCAGGATTTATATAGCGCCAACAGTTTGCACAGCGTTCACAACATAAGGACAGACAGTACAGTTACAATACAATTTAATCCAGGAGGAATCAGAGGACCCTGCTCCTGGGAGCTTACAATCTAAAAGGGAGGGTCAATTGATACAAAATGTAATAACTGTGGGGATGAGCTGCGCACTGATTTAGCATATGTATGAAAAGCAGATAGAAGTCACAGCAGCTACATATAGGCAGTGCGGTCGACTTACTAAAAAAATACAGACTGTTCACTTAGCAAGGTGTACGTTCACTTTGAAAAGTGAATGTTAGTAAATAAGGTGAAGTTGTTTTGACTTAGAATACCTAATCATGTTCTACCAAAAATATTTTTTTTTTTATTTCTCTCCCATTTGATTGGATATTCAAATTGAACACAGCTTCATCTCATTTACTAACATTACATTTTTTAATTTTTTATATTTTTAGGTGCACAACCTACCTTTTTTAGCAAATTAACCCTATTATAGCTGACCATACAAGGCTGAATTGGCCAAAATTTCAGCCATGGGTGGCCTTGTCAGCAGCAATCGGCTCAACAAACTTCAATTGAAAAATCAAAAGAGCAGGTAAAAAATTGTCAGCTGAACAGTGGCTGCATCCAATCAGATGTAGTCACTATTTGGGTATTCAGATAGCCACAGGTGCTGTGGCTGTCTGCATACAACAGCTGTTAGGGAAGAGTCCTTCATTCGCTTTGTTTAGTGTGGATGGAGGAATCCGTTCGACTTCCCTTAGAGATCAATATGTGTATGGCCAGCTTAAGTTTACAGTTTGTACACAGAGGACATAATTAAGTCAAGTGAATCTGTATTTGTTTCAAACAACCAGCCATGCACAGAAGCTCCTATATTTTAAATACCTATCTAAATACATCTGTAATATGAACAAAGGACAGTTCTCTTGCTTGTTGTAAATCCCACTACAGTTCTGAGTGCAGTATGAATGTGTGAAAAGTCACATAGGACAAAAAAAAAAAAAAGATCTGACTAAGTGGATGAGTTACTAAATGTTTGACAGACAGGTTTGTTTAAATAAAAATTAAAGAAAATCTTTAATCAGCTTCACCGGTCTGGTAAACCTTTAAATCACAAGTTACAAATCCTAAAATAGGTGTTCCATATTCAAGGTATATAAAAGTTTGTTTAGGAATCATGTGCTCTTATTCTGAAACATATGGTATATATATTGGGGGTTATTTACTAAAGGCAACTCCACTTATCCCTACAAGTGAAAATGCACTGAAGTTGCACTGAATCTGAGGGGGACATGCAAGGAAAATAAAAAACAGCATTTTAGCTTGCACATGATTGGATGATAAAACCAGCAGAGCTTCCCCTCATTTCAGATCTACAGTGACTGCACTTCCAAGTGCACTTTCAGTGCAATTTCAAGTGCACTTTGCACTTGTAGTCTGCACCCGTATTCCAAAGTGGATTTGCGTTTTCGTAAATAACCCCCATTGCATTGCATATTGGAAATTGCAGTGCAAAAATGTCAAGGAACTTTGAAAAGTCCACTGCTGGTTTATAAGGCAATGTGATAAGTAAGAGCAAGTGAACCATCTGCTATGAATTTCTCCATATCCAGAGCCAAACGTGCAGGTTTGCTGTACATTACTGGTACCTTATGGACTGCTGGTGGACGATAGATTAGTGACGTTATATCTCAATGACTTTTTTCCTTTTTTTCTTGTTAATAACAAAAGTAAGAACGCTATGTTCTGAATGTTAACCTGATGTTAGCTGTGCCAAGAAACGCTACTGCAGTTAATGGATTTTCAAGCAACACCACTAATAAATGGTCAGTGCATCAGATGAGCAGAATCCAAGGAGCGATTCATCTCATATTCTCTTCTTTATAAAGTGGCACAGTGTTATTACTAAGTGCAAACCAACTGTGGGTGAAGGATTGTGTATATGGGATTGTATGTTTTTTTTATTATTATTATTTGTTGAACTTGATGAACTTGTGCCTTTTTTTAAACCTGACGATCCATGTACTGTAACTTTGTAACATAATGATGGGCGATTGAAGTATCCTAGTGATGCCCATGGCTGTCCTGTTGGTTTGTAGATCGTGAGAATTTAGGGTCATGATAGCGTAGCCCTACATGGTCTGATCTTTCCAAATGATGCTTCAGATTTAATCATCACCTGATATGATTGAGTGGGAACAGGGCTTTGGTGTCTTTTTGGCAACACTTTTTTTTTTTTTTTATCTCAGACCATTTTTTCTTTTGCTTTTTTTTTATCTATTGGTAGTCCATCATTCCTCTTATCTCCGGGTCTAATGCCAGTCTTTAGTATTCGAATGTGATTTAAATGATGGTTGTTTTTTAATTTTTTTTAATTTTGCATGAAAGCGTACAACTTGGTTTTGTAAATCCTGAGAATTGCAGGAAGAGAACTGGGTAACAACTGATAAATCAGATGGAGCCTCGGCTCACCCTATCCATCCAGCTTTTTGAAATGTCATCTCTTCTAGCAAGGTGTGAAATTCTCCATAGAACAGCAGTATTCATTATAAGAGTTACAACCTGATCTGAGCCAGACTAATGGAAAACAATAACACCAGCGACCTCTGGAAAAAGCAGCCAAGTGATCTAGCATACTCTCGCTAATCTCTGAAATTGGAATATTCCACTTATTCGCCTACTGTATGAGAGCTTGAGGATTTCACAGTCCGTTACTGAAACCTGCATATTAAGCACACATATATAAAACTGGGGGATTTGGAGACATAAGGTGGATTCAGTATAGTCAATGCTTGTACAGAGAATCTACTAATAATGATTTTACACCTGACAATAATTTATTCTGCATTTATAAAAAAGGTTACTTAAAATGTAGTATGTCCCAAACCTATATTTATATCACATATGCTGAAAATGTACCTGTCAAGCCCAACACTGGAGGGCTTGGAATGCTTCAAGGAAACCTGGCAAAATATAAATGTAGGAGCACCCACTGTTGACTTCTTTCTGAAGGAGCAGGCTCCATAATTTTAATCCATATCCTTTTCTTTTTTACTAATTGATTTACTCATGCAGAATTACAGCCCTCTGGACACAGGGGTGTGTAGCTACTGTGTGTCCCTCCTGGCGTTTTAGCGCACGTCTAGCATCTCTAGCCACAATGCCTGCAGCTGATCAAAGTCTATGGCAGGCTGCACCTGGATGAGTCCAAATGCTGTTCCAAGTGGTACTCAAGTTTAGGGCCCTAGCTAGAGTTGTCTCTCTTTGATATGTGCAAAAAAATACCTGTTGACCATGTCAACATTTCAGTGCTGTCCTTTGCACACTTCCTCTGTTACATTAGGGGGTCTAATTAGCCTTCTTAGTTCTTACCTGTATTTTGGACTACAGAATATTTAGCGTCCATGTTGTGCAGAACAGAATAGGGGGATGGTTTTAGTAGCTCAGCAAAAGACAAGATGGACAGGAGTCTGTGATGAAGGAGCAGGGCCCCAACACATGTCAGTGCAGGTAACAGTGACTGCATGCAATCAGGTGAAGCTACTGTTTGTGTATTTTGACCACCATGGATGCTGGCTGTCAGAATACAATAGCTATTAGGGGAGAAAAATCTATCTGTGCTGTTTAAGGTAGATGGAGGAATCTGTTAGAATTCCTTTGTACGGCCAGCAGCTTTAGGCTAATGGCATAGAAAACAAAACCGTTGTTTTTACTACTCAATGTTGCTTCCAAGCACTAGGCCGGCCATACACTGTTCAAATCTTGGCCAGTTTAGCAGGATCCCATCAAGATTTGAACCTTTAATGGGCAGGCTGAATGTACCAAGTTGATTGATCGATCAACTTGAGTTCAACCAGCCTGCTGGATTCTCTTGCGATTCTGACTAGCAGCTAGTATAGCCGCTAGCAACAATCACTATCTTCCCCTGGCAAGAGCAGCTTCCCCTGCCTGCCCCCGCCCAGAGTAGACAATTGCTCAGCAGGAGAGATGTCCCTGTCAGCACTGTCTGTGTTGATGGGAGAATCGTGCAAATTTCTTTCCTGCAACCCATGGTTGCAGGAAAGAAATTTGCACCGTGTATGGCCTGCCTCACCTGTGGATGATAAAAATAATTGCAGTGTTTCCAATACAGAGTTTATTGAAAATAGTGATAAGCAAGTCTTTCAAAGCTTGTTATCCTTAGTCTGATATCTGTTTATGGCTTAAAGCTAAGTATTAAATGATCTTGGCAGATCTTTAGAAAGAGAGCTAGTAATCAAAAAGAATGGATTTCCTTTAACCAAGAATATTGTTTTATGACCAGTGTCTAATGTCTATAGAGGTTACATCTTATTCATACTATTGTTGATAAAAACAGAATCCAGCCTGAGAGAGGGGAGCCTATAGACAGCTAGGAGAAAGGCTCCCCTTTCTCAGGCTGGATTCTGTTTTTGTCAACAATAGGGTGGTCCTAAGTATTAACAAGATTTAACCTCTCTATAGACATTAGACACTGGTCATAAAAATAATATTCTTGGTTAAAGGAAAGCCATTCTTTTTAATCCATGTAGGACTAGTCAAGAGGTGGAGCCCTTGGAGGACCAGCAAAGAATCTTGGCCCATGGAGGACTCATAAACAAGAGGCCAACATTTAAAGGAAACCTGCCCTGAGGGAATTATGAGGACTGCCATTGATGGCCTCCTTTTAATAAAGTTAGTTGCCTGGCAGTATCTAACTTCAGTACTTTAAGTCACCAACCGAGAATAAGCATGTTGATTAAGAATTTAAAGGAGAAGTATAGCCAAAGCTTTTTTTGGCTGTACTTCTCCTATGGATCACAGGAATGCAGTGTGTTCTGCACTCCTCTGACCCGTTTTCAGCCGACAGCAGGCTAAAACCTGCTGTCCTCTGACGTCACAGAGACGGTCCAGGCTCTGAAAAAATCTCAACCTTATGGTACCTGGACCGGCAGCTTTCTCAGCCTTTTAGCTAGCCGCTGGGAGCCTGATTCAGCCGCTTCCGCCACCTCCACAGCCCAGCATTCCGGTGAGCTGTGGAGGGGCAGCTCTGTGCAGTCTGAAGACCAAGAGCTGAGCGATCAGCTGTATTTGATCACTCAGTTCTTAATCTTAGAGGTGGTGTGGGATAGATGCAGAATTGAAACAATACCACATCCACCTAAGTGAGTATCATTTTTTTTCATTTTAGCATTTTTCAGACAAGAGGTCAGAAGGGCTAACCTAAATATGAAGAAACAGATATGTATTTCTGACACAAGGAAAATAAAACAATTTAGGCATTTAAAATTCCAGGAGATATTGTAATTTATTTGTATTTTGCCAATGAAACTTACGTTATTATTATTAAATAATGTATTAGTACCCAGCTATGGTTGGTAATTGATTTTCTGAATACACACTGATTAAACACTATCACCTCTGTTTGTACAGCAGTATTTTTATGATTTTAGTGGTGAGCTTGATCAAAGGGCCATTGGAATCAGCAAGGTGCCATTGAACAAATGTTATGCCTCCTAAACCCCACAACATCTGTCTAAATAGCATTGGGAACTGTTTAATGACAGTGACTCACTGCCTGTCCAAACACGGTACTGTCATAAATTATCTTATCTCAGTCAGATCATAAACCATATAGTTTAAAAACAGTCTTTTGTCTGAAGCCACAAAATTAGGAAAATAATCTGTTGAAATCCTTTCAACGTGGTTAAATCGTGTTACAAGTAATGGTTGTCTGTACAGTGAAGAATGGAAATAGCACAACATGACAAAGATGTTTTTGCCAAAGCACTGATTTTAAAACTGCCTATTTCCTTTAAAGTCCTAAACACCGTTGACAGGTCATCCTTTAATCTTTCTGGTCTGGTCTCAACATGCTCATCTTATCTTATCTCTTCTTCAGGCCAGACACTTTAACTATGTGCATGTGTTAAGCCACTGAATTCCACACTGTGGATATAGTAAAGGTGTGTGATTATACATTTAAAGGGTTAGGATGGGATTTACTCATGCTACACATATAGCAAAGACTGAGGATATAAGAGTTATCAGATATCAGAAGAGCATAAATGGGAGCGCTACATTTTCAAAGGTTTTTGTACTATCAGATTATGCCACTGTTGTGTTTGCATTGGGGTGGCCATAAATAACCCAATAAAAGCAAGAAAGCTCATATTTTTCATCCAACCCCGTGAGCAATCATGGAAATCTTTGGTAATGAGAGGTGTTCATTATGACACAGTGGGATTTTCCAACTTGTGATTCTTCCTAAAGGAGCTTAACCTAACCTTAGAATCTCACTCCACCTGCTGCACCACATCCCAGGACATCAGCATTCCCTGCTCTGCTCGCTCACCTTAAAGTTTCACTCCACCTGTTGCATACCCCATAATATAAAGAACAAGAAAATTCTAACAGAATGACAAATTCTGATAATTGCTGCAGGAGTCTAGATCTGGGAACTGATATTTCACCACTACAATCCCCAAACTTTAATCAATAACTAAAATATTAGCTATGACCCTAAGACATCAGAACTAGGTCAGTGATCAAATGTTGTAATAAAATAGATGTGCACATGCTTAGTCATTTACTAGATTACAAGGGTGTGTTTATGTGCTTAGCAGATGCAATCAACACTGATATCACAGAGCAAAAAAAAAATCAATCAAACCAAATAAGTCTAACACGAAAGAGACTGGAGCTATGATTCTGTAGGTCCAAGGGAGGCGGGAATGCAAAAAAAAAGCTAATGCTCAACTCCAATTTTGAATTTTTATTTTTTTTGCAATTGAATCAGTGGGGGGCAGAGGTGTGTGTCAGCGGACTGGGGCATGGGTAACTTTGGTACAGAGAGGGTTAGTGTTAGGTTATAGGAAAGATTAGTTTGATGGGGGGCTCAGTGTACAGTGTTGTTCTCCATCTAACACTCGGCAATCAAAGCTGAGACCTAATTTATCATCACATGAATTTATGCTTGGGTCTAAAAATACCTATAGCAGCAGCAAGATCCTTCTTCATAGGTGGCAAGCATCTAAAAAGAATCCCTGTTTTGCCAAATTCTGCAGGGTTGGCCAGCAACCACCCCGAGCCTGAAGTTATCATAAGAATGGTTAGCTGGCTAATCCACATATATGTTGTTGATGAAGCTAGCCTATGCAGTCAACTTTACTTTCTCTAGTTCGTTCTTTGCATTAAGAGTTGCAAGCTTTCTAGACTCAGGGCTTCCAAGAGAAATACTGAAAGGTTAATGTAAGCATTTGAGCGTGCTTGCACCTTTATTTAGGCTACCACTTTACCTAGTTTTCAGAGTAGAGGGTTAAGTAAAGACTTATACTGCCTATAATATTTATTGTTATTCATAGCTATACAACTAACAGTAAACTGTGGACTATGCTGGGAAAACGTGTATTTATTAGCACATGAAAAAAGTTGAATCAATAACATTAATGTGAAGAAGTAGATGCCTCTTGTCGGTACTTTTTATAGCGTTTGCCAGTATGTTCCCAATCATTCCCTGTGCTATGCTCTAGAGACATCTACCTATCTGTGCATTAGAATTCTTTTGTATGCTGTAATATGGTGGTCTCTAATACCACAAAAAAAAAGTTCAGGGTCAGGTTGTATAGTATAGAAATGCCCTGATTCAAATATAAAATATTACAGAATTATGAGCATAGTAGTGTTTTTTTCTCATAAAGAAAATGCTTGTAGTGGTGCGCTGACAGAACAAGGAATAAGCTAGGGTTGTCCTGATACCACTTTTTTAAGACCGAGTACAAGTACCGGTACTTTTTTCAATTACTCGCCGATACCAATTACCGATACCTTTTTTTAATGTCATGTGACAGTTTTCAAAGCACAATACAGATTAGGTGGCACTGATATGCAGCACTGATGGGCACTGATAGGTGGCACTGATTAAGCAGCACTGATGAGCAGTGATAGGATTAGGTGGCACTGATATGCAGCACCAATGAGCACTGAAAGATGGCTGACACTGATAGGAGGCACTGACAGGTGGCTGGCAGTGATAGGTGGCATTTATCGGCACTGAAATGCCATGAGGAAAGGCTGCCTGCGACGCCCATCTTGGTACTTCTTGCACTCGGCCGCATAAAAGCAGCAGTGGCCATCTTGTTACACCCAGCCCAAATCATATGGACTGGGTGTTACAAGATGTCCGCTGCTGGCTTTCTGTGGCCGAGTGCAGGGTGTACCAAGATGGGTGTCTGGATGTCCAACCACTGATGTCGACACGGAGCATCACTTCCATTGTTCCGCCCGCTGACTTCCGGTCATCTAATCTCTCTTAGGTATCGGATCTGGCATCAGAAGCACAAGTATTCACGCAAATGCTCAGTATCGGTCACGATATAGATACTAGTATGGGTATGGGTATCGGGACAACCCTAGAATAAGCATTCTGAAATAGTATGAGAGTTGTGGTTTTAGGAGCCATAATCCCACCAGTGGTCTTTAACTCTGTTACCCCATTGGTTAAACCACCAATCCATTGGTCTATAAATATTTCCTCACTGTGGCCTTTTTAATGCATGTTATATTTTTGTATGGCTAATGTAATTGTTTTTGTCTTTAGCAAAGTTTTTTTTTATTGCAACAAGAATTTATTTTTATTTTTTTGCAGAACATTAAAATTAACCTATTAGGATCTGGGCAATTTAGGCTGAGAATATGATTGGTAAAGACCACATAAACAGAGATTACATTAAAAAAACACGCATCAGAACAGTTAGTAGATATTAGTAGCTGAAATTATATACAAATTTTATATATTCCTGCAAATGTCAACATTGTCCCTGCCCCCTTTATCCTAGAAATTATTAGTGGCTATTGAAGCTGCAAATAAAATAAAAATATCAATAGGAATGTGCAGGTTTCAGGAGTGCGTGGTGACAAGCTTTTCTTTTACAGGAAAAACTCAAAATTTGCAAATAATTCCAGCAGCCAATGTCTTTGGATCTACTGACTGCTTTGACATGCAGTTTTCACTGGTAACTTCTGCGTTTGCATTTTTTTCCTCATATGCTCAGTTTGAATTTCTTGGGTTTGACAGGTTTACATCAAGAAGGGAAATGGATTTAGTATGGTACTTAGCAATGCAAGTGGCACATAGGAAATCTTGTCCTGTATTGATTGCCCACACAATGCAAACCTGTGCTGTTTTCACTGACCTGCGAATAAGTGTACGACACTGTGTAAGACGTTATCAACATGTACCGAAGATGATCCATGGAGTGACCTTAAACAGAAGGAGACAAAGACACCACATTCATGTCTGTCATCATGTAATGAGAGTTTTAGCTAAACAAACACCATAAGGGAGAACTGTTTTGTCTGTTTTCTGTTAACATATTCACTGCATGCAGTGGGACAACTATAGGCTATAAACATATTTCCCCAAATTCTCATCTAAAAGGTGTATACATTGCTCTGCATAATAAAATTTTAGCACTTGTGGCATTAGCCGATGGCCATGCTATTTCTGCTCATTCTGTTGAAAAATACTTAATTCTCACTAATACATTACAAAAAAAAAAAAAAAAAAAACAATTTTATTTAAATAGTTACATGGATACTCTAAAAGTAAAACTTATGTATATAACACAAGTTGAGTAATAACTATTCCCTTAGCACAGTACCAAATGTAAGTGCTACTAATGTATTTAAAATTTGGCTAGGGTATTTATTCGTGACCGATGTCTTGCTAAAATGAATAGACAGATTTTCAATCATATACATCATCCATCATATATCCAAATATCTGACTTGTCACAGATATTATCATTGCCACTACAACCACCATTACTGCAATATATGGTAAACATGAAAAAGTTGGCTAGATTTAAAAAGAAGGTCCAGTTTTAAACCAAGTTACATTGTAGTTGATTTATTACATTGAATTTTCACTTATCTTAGGTATTGAAGAAGCTAAGTAAAATTCACGTTACAATACCCAATCATGTACAATAAAAAAAAAAACTAGGGTTTTTAGTAGGGCTGTGGAAATTAAAGATTAATTCCTTGATTAATCGTTAATTTTTTTGATCGATCAAAATTTCACCTCTCCGTCGGCTTCTGGATCTTCAAGGAGTTCCGTCAGAGATCCGTTGACGTCACGGACATCGACGTCACCGAGTGCCTCCATCTGCTAACGAAGGGAAGGGGGGAGAAGTCCGGTGACGTAGAAATTCTGATTGAACGTAACGCGGACAGGAGAGGAGCTACTCATGACATCACCCACTGCTACCCTACAGAACTAACATGATTGTCAGCTTTACATGCTGTGTTTTTATCATCTTTATGTGAGTAGTTTGTGTTTATACACAAAAATGTTATCTTATACTTAAGTGGTGAGCACTTAGATCTTTTCTTTCTACCCATAACCTGGCATTCTTGCTGAGATCTAAGGAGACATGAGTGAAGTTTATGGTCCGTGTTAACCCTTTTGATACACGCTTGCATGACCACCTGTTTGCACAGGGGTCCATGCCATAAGGTGAGAGTGCTTAGTTAGACCGGAGTTGGAGGGATTGTCAGGCTACTGTGAAAAAAAAAATTGTTACGTCAGAGCTACAGTTTGAATTTAAAACGTATTTGTGTGAACTGTGAAGTTAAGTCATGGATTGTAGAAACTAACTAGTGTCGGGTGATTGTATATAGTGTATACCACATTTACCACTGACTAATGCAGAGTTGCAATGCAAGGAGATCAGCTAAAAGTAGTTGGATCTGTATGTGCGTTATAATTAATCGAAATTAGTCGATTAATCGATTTTAAAAAAATCCATTAATCGAACACAAAAATTTTAATCAGTAACAGCCCTAATTTTTAGTTAAACATGATTGGATAATTAAACTTCATTCACTGAGCTAAACAAATATTCACTTAGCAAAAAGAGAAAATTCACTCAGCTTAGGCCTGGTACACACTGGCTGAATATTGGTTGGTTCAACAGAAACCGGCCGACATTCGGCCCATGTGTACGGCAGACTGTCTGACAGAAACAGGCCGAACATCTGGCTTCTGTCGAAGGGGCATGCCAGAAAAACATTTGTTGAATGGCTGTGAGTACTGACCGGTGTGTTGTAACGGGGGGGGGGGGGGGGATCCCCCTGTCAGAACATCATAGCTCATGGGGGAGATCGCTGTACTAACACCAGAGCTCCTCAATAATTTTTTTGTTCGAACAAGAAAATACTGATAGTGTGTACCAGGCTTTAGTGAATGAGGTGAAGCTCTGCTGACTTCAATCATCCAAGCGTGTGCAAGAAAAAATCCTGTTTTTTTTTTTTTTTTTTTTTTCATGCATGTAATTGGGTATTCTTTGCAAAATTAATTTATACCTTGTTTTGCCCCTTTCACTAAGATAAGTGAAAGTTCACGTGGCAAATTAAAAATCCACTTTCAATAGAGAACATGTTCTACTCCTCTAATCAACCATACAATCTCCTCTTGTTGCCTCTACAACTACTACTACTTTTTGTTCAGGGTAATTCCTGTTTAAACCCCTTTGTTTTGAAGTAGTACAAATGTGCCAAAAATACCACTTTGGAATGTATATGCAGCTATGCAATTGGAGCTACAAGGAGAAAACAGATGAATTATACACCATCAGCAGGAACCTATTTGTGCTACTGCTCTTAGCCTTATATAAGTCCATCTCTTAGATACCAGCATGGAGTGAATCAAAGTTTTAATTTGATTGGTAATTGCAGTGGTGGCTTCTAGCTAGACAGGGCAAGCCCCGCCTCCTCTTTGCATTACTCTTGCCGTTGCCTGTCCATGGAAAGTAGTCAAAGCTGAGACAAGCTGCAGCTATGAAACAACTGCCTTCTTCCTCTTGCAGGTCGGTTCTCATAACTAGGGTTGGAAAGCACTGGTATTTTGTTCCAAAGGGTACAGAACTGTAAAATAAAAATTCTAATGATACATTTTATTTAAAGTGTATGCATAAAAAATGCCTGGAGATACACTTTAAGGGAAGAATAGAGAATAAATTACGCATGAGGACAAAATGGCAGGCTAACTGCACCAGTATAACATCGTAACTTTCGTCTAACATGTGACCTACAGCTTACTGAATTTTTAAGGACAGCATATTATATTATAAAAACAATTGTTAATTAAAATGAATAAACTATCATTAGAAAAAAGAAACAAAGACTGCATATAGCTTCAGTCTTGGCTCACGGTAATGGTGATGTAATACTGGGTGACAGTATTCTTATTTTCCTGTGCTTTAGAAATGAAAAAAGGCTTGTGTAGGGCCCCTCTATTCATCAATTTCTGGCTCCTATATCTGTATTGTTCTAGCTGAAAGAGCAGGGCATACTGATATTTGCACAACATAGATGATATAAAGTATAAAAAGCACAATTGTGTACTGCTGAACATCTACGGAAGTACTTTTTTAATTTTTCTTCAGGGCTAAAAAAGAACAATGCATGTCATTTCCTCTAACTCATTGATCATATAAGTTGGCTGCACACCATTTATCATGACATTTTAATTATAACGGCACATGCAAAAGTTTATAGAGAAACGTGAGAGCCTGTAAAGTAGCGTCTCTAAGGAAAATATAAACTGTATTTAATGTTACCTTGGATGTATCCTATATCAAGCAATAATAGTTTTCCTCCCTCTGCCCTGCTTATGATTCTGCCAATTATTTTTAAGGGTATTGACAAGTAATGCTGCGTATACATGACCGGTTTTCACGTCAAAATAAACTCTAAAGGTTTTTCCGATTGAGTTCCGACAGACGGTGAAACTGTCGTGTGTACATACGATCACACCAAAGTCCGATCGTTAAGAACGTGGTGACGTACAGCACGTACGACGAGACTAGGAAAAGGAAGTTCAAATAGCCAGTAGCCAATAGCTACCGTCTCGTACTTGCTTTCGAGCATGCGTTGTTTTTGGTCCGTCGGAACAGCATACAGATGAATGGTTTTCCTGATAGGAATTGATTCCGTCAAAAAGATTTAAAACATGTTCTATTTCTAGGTCCGTCTGAATTTTCATAAAAAAAAGTCCAATGAGGCCCACACATGATTGGAATATCCGATGAAAAGATTCCGTCTGACTTTTTCTGCCTGAAAATCCGACCGTGTGTACATGGCATAAGAGTTTCAGAGTAGTACAATTCAAATGCCCCTGTGGTGGGTATTGTCCAGTAAAAGCTGTTATATCAATGTATCAGAAATACAGGTAAGAGTACACCAAACAGAAGAGTCCAGGAATGATTATTGTTCAATGTATCTTAAAGAGGAACTGCAGTCTGCTCACATAATTTGTAATAAAAACATATTTGCCATTCTGAAGTTTCCCTCCAACCACTTTGCATATTTTTTTTCAATATACTGTGATTCTGTACTTGCCAAATTTGCTGCAGAAATCTCCCTCCACTAAGTCTGGCTGCAGTCATTTTAACTGTGGGCAGCTGAAGCTGCTGACTTTTCACTTCCTGGTTTTACACAGACTCACAGAGTCACACCTCCTGCTCTGCAGCCGTGTAGCTTTCATTGGCCCTCTTATGACTCATCCCCCCTCCCATCCTGGCAAACTCACCAGAGTGAGAAAGAGAGCTGTGTATGATGTCATAATCCTAGGCCTTTTACCAGACAAGAAACAGGAAGTGGGCTGTATAAGGTATTTACTGGCAGAAAAAAATGTTTTACTAATCAAAGTTAAAACAACAAGGGCAGAAGATTTAATAGATGGAAAGATGAAAAAAATGACTGAAGGTCGGCTTTAAAATGCCAATCTATTTCAGGGGTAGTAAGGGTCTTCATCAGGGTTACAATACAATATACGTATGCACCCTAAGTTACCTTAAAGCAGACCTTTCATAAAAATCTGCTTTAATGATAGCCCACTACACCCAAAATGAAAAACTATAAAAGGGTGCCAAAAATGAGACATTGTAAAAAATAAATAAATAAAAAGAATAATACTGAGAGTACATTCTTGTATGGAATATTCAGGACCTAGATTTTTCGGGAGATGTTTACAGCAATGGCCCACTGCTAGAGGAAGTGGATTCGAGCAGGGATCAGGGGAAAGTATTTTTTTCTACAATGCCTCATTTTTGGCACCCCTCTGTAACATTTTTTTTGTAATTTGGGGGGCTGTCATCTAGGAGACCTTACATTTACATGCAAAGTCTGTCTGAACATCACTTGATGACACTGTTTTCCTATTGATATATATATATATATATATATATATATATATATATATATATATGCGACTATGTTTCAAAAAAAGGGAGTTTGGGACAGAATGGGACTTTAATTGTGCCTCAGAGGAGTATAATAAAAGAAACACATACTTAAATTAGAGAAAAATATACAAACTTTATTCATCTGCCTTCTGGCAGTAACTTCTGAGCATAGACAAGTTAAAATTAGTTACAGTCTTGGAATTTTGAAGTCAGGGTGTGCCAGTCCCAGAAAAATTTGAGAAAATATGGCCTATGCGTTTCGCAGACAGATCCGCTTCGTCAGGGCCTTGAGAGTAGCCCAATGGATATCACATGAATTCTAAAAATATTAATAAACAATATATAAGTAATATAGTTTGGCATGAGAAATTGAAGATAAATTTAGTAATGCATTTGTTTCACATGTTTTTTTTTTTTTCCTCCTTCCCTCTCCCCCTTCCTTCTTCATTCAATACTGTTCTTGAATTCATAAATTTTATGAAACGATACTTTCTGCAGATATACAAAATATTATATATATTTGGGCTGTTTTGTCACAGTATGTAGATACAGCTATGTTGAAACCTAAATGTATGACCTAGATGCTCGGTGGTGCTATGTTACATGGTGATCCTGTAAGAATTGTTCACAAGTTGTTTTTTATCTTCACTTAAATAATCTTTTCTCCCTTTCTCAATTTTCGTTTTTTTGGGGTTTTTTGTCGCATAGTCTTAGGGGATGGTGGCTATGCGGGAGTATTTGTGACACCATGTCCACCCCAACCCCTACACACACACATATATATATATATATATATATATATATAGTATTTTAGTCCTGATTAAGAGGACCCCCTCAGAACCCATGGATACCATAACATTTTTTAGGGGTTAATCATTTCCTAGATCTAATACAGGTTTGGTGCTCTCTTTCCTGTATGAAGGACCTTCCTGCCAAACAACTAACATCAATCTATACCTCTGCTAACAGTGATATGACACGAGAAATACATTTTGACTTTGCAATAACAATGGGGGTGAAAATGATAACTTATTTGACAGCAAATGTCTGTTGTCGGATTTTCCGAGCGTGTGTACACAAGTCCATCGGACAAAAGTCCAAAGTACAAACATGCATGCTCGGAAGCAAAGACGAGTCAGAAGTGGTCGGTCTTGTAAACTAGCATTTGTAATGGAGAATTCACATTCATGACGTGGCAAATTATGAAATCTCCAAATGCAGTGCATATTCCCTTTTTTTTTAATGGAGTAATAATGAAGCTGCTTTGCTGGTGATACTGATGGAGTTATTGCAAACTAATTTTAAAAGGCTTTTTTTTATAGTTATATCAAGAATAATATTATTATGCTTTTTCTTTGGGGGGGGGGGGGGGCAAGTTACCACAACACCCTTATGCCGTAGTTTTTAAGTTCAAAGATACAACTGTGTTGGTGTCCCTTGTCAATTTTACTTTGTATTTTTTTAAATGTAATTGCCTACTCCCAAACTGTCATTTGAAGTGAAACACATAGCCAAGTGTTATTCTACACATTTTTTTTTTTTATTGTGCATTAAAAAAAAAGAAAACAATTAAATTAGACATGCTATCTAAAAAGTGCATTCTATGCATCCAAAAATATAGAAAAATAATCAAATCATTATTCAACCAAAGAAAAATGTCAAAGCAATAACTTCAAGGCCAATAAAAAATAACACGTTATCTCCTCCGATTCTGAAACATGGCTGGTTGACGAACGGCCGCTCAGAAACAAATGCAAAATTAAAAGTGCAAAATTAAAAGTGCGAATCAACATTCACCAAACTTCTACTAACACGAAATTAGCAGAAGGAGCCCAAAGGCTAGCGCTAAAGAGCTGAAAAACAACGTAGTATATCACTATGTTCTTTATTGTTGGCTAACAATTGTGTGGCCTTGTGTATGCATGACAAGTTTGGGCCAACACCTTTTGGACAAAATTCCATGGTTTTGTTGGCAGAAAGTCCAGTGTTTTTGAGGCATTAGAGTGTATTAGTATGCATTTGTGAATGTGTTCAGTGCAGCAATGATATGATGTATGTGGATATTTTCTTTTGCACGATGGCAAAGTACAGAATAGAGTTTTGTATAAGATTGTATATGATTTTATAAGGTTGATAATGAACAATGTTACTATTTGTAATGATCCTCCAAGGAAACAGCGGACAAAATTTGTTTGTAATGTGTGAAATGGTTGTATGTCATGAATATTTATTCACACGTTATAAAAGTTGTGAGATGGCACATTTAATGAAAGTAAGCCAATAGACTATGTCCATTTACTGATGATGGAATTTCTCAGAGGCTCTACAGAATTTCATTTGCAGTATTGGAGCTACACAGTCAAATTCATCACATATACATCAAACGAAAAGGTAAAAAAAAAAACGAATTGGACTACTCCATTTGAGGACATACAGAAAATCTTTGTGTTTATAAAATGTGCACAGCTAAATTTTATTGCCAGCACCACCTTAAAGTTAATGTTTCAAATTTACATGCTAGAAAGCTGAATTAAATGCTTGCCAATGGAACCTTTGAGAGATGGGGGAAGTTGTTGGAGTCAACACATCTCTGCCCAATCAGTAATGGAATTACCGGTACCTTTTCTTTCTAAAAATATGAACACATTTTGATAAGACTATTTTAACTTAACTGCTAACTTTAAAGCATAGAGCCTGAAGTTTAAAGCCCATCTCCTGCCCCCACCCGCCCCCTGCTTTAATGTAAAGCCCAGCATCTAAATTCTATGAACTTTTATTGCTGCAACCTAACGTAGCTGTAATCTGAATATGTTTTTTCTTTTTTTTTTGGTCAGGAAAGAAAGGCATTTCTTCAGATGGAGAGGTAGTTCTGACTCACATGAAGAAATTAATACATGATTATGACAGTGACCAATTTGGATCTCAGAGTTTAAATGGAGATGCCTTAGCTCACACAGACACAGCTTCAGACTGTCCATCAGATGTGCCAGTTAAAGAATCCAGCACATGTGGGATGGTGGTATCTGATCCCCTTCAGCAGTTCAAAAGACTGTATAAATTTGAGTCAGAAGATTCTGGAGTTGAGATGCCAAGTGGAGCCAACTCACCCTCTACACCTAAAGGATCAGAGAAGAGTTTTGTGATGCATAGTAGAGATTCCTCCTGTGATTCAGGGGTGCTCAGCGCATCATCTTCACCAACTGTAGGCCACATGGAAATTAATGCAGGTACACATGTAGACAACGCCAATAACTTTCTCTCTAATACTGAACACTCTAAGGAGTATAATGACAATGGCAAAGACAATGCTGAAGACCAAGAAAACACCATAGAAGATTTTATTGACTGCCAGGAAGAGGAGGAATTGGATTTGCCACCATGCAGTGATGAAAATGACTGCACAGACAACACATTGTACTGTACAGCACTCTCATCCACAATAGAGGAAGATACAAAAGCTGTGAATGACTTTTACAAGGACACATTTGATGAAATTCAGGGTTTGCATCAGTTGAAAAGATGCCAAACAAGTGACAGTCTAGATGAATATATGGATGAATGTTGTCGACTGAGTGAGGTAAGAAGATATCTATATTATGTATATCTAACTGATTATGCTGTTGCCTGCTATATGTATACATTTTGTGAACTTAGAATATGTTTATGGATTTCAAAACGAATTGAGAAATACGGGTCAACAAGGCAAAGTGCTACACGCAGTTTCCAAAATAATAATAATTTTAATATTTTTTTATATATATATAAATTGGATATAAATTTTGGATAGATTGAGTTTGAAGAACTGGTGTGACATCCAAGTTGATATGTCTGTTAGAAAATTAGTGATGCTCAAATTGATCGTTTTGGGATGTTGATTTCTTGAGGTTGATTAACTAAAGGATTTGGGAATGTTCTTGCAACAAATTGTGTGGATTTCTATTTCAGTTATCCAAGCATGTGGAGATGGCGGGGATTTTCTTCCATGATTGGATAATTAAAGTAAATCTTCTCACATTTTGTTGTGTCAACATTTTCAAATCGTTTAGTTTAGTGTGTTAATGCCCTAGGATCTGTTGTTTTCAGTGTCAACTAAAGACTATCAAACTATCAAACTATCTGTACTGATTCTTAGTAACACTTAAAATTAAAACTCTTATTCTTTCTTTTTTGATGCGGAACTGAATAAGATTGGTAGTTGTGGGAAATCTGTGATAGCTCTTACTTGCGGCATGTTCATACACGAAGCCTGTTGTACAAAGTGACATAAATATCATTTAGTAGATAGCCTAAGGCTGGGAATGGATTTTTGAACTCAACTTGAGATCACTTCTTAGACTGTACAGGTGTGGAAAAGTGTGTATCATAAAGTATCTATGCAGCAATTGCAGCTGCTTGACTTGAGTGATAAGTGGTTGGACCTTTGTTAGATTTTGCTATGAGGTCTAGGTGTTGGTGCTGCTGATCTCTTTGATTCTGCTGGGACAGATAATTGCATATACTGCACAATTAAATTTTTTTCCCCAAGTCATTTCATATTCAGGAATACAAACTTAAAGTGTATCTAGGGCCAAAACATAATTTCATTGTTTTAGACACTCTTACAGAAAGTCAGAGGAAATCCAAAATGTATGGTTGTCACCTGAACAGATGGGGAGGGACACTTTTCTTTTACAAAGGTTTTTATTAGTAAGTAGCATAGTACAGCTTCTGTGAATGGAGGAGCTGGGTGAAAGGGGCAGGCTTAGTCAGGCACTCTTGATGAGTGCCTGTCATAGCTGCCTTGGGTCTATTAACCTCTGCTGCACCGGAAGATTATGGCAGCAGGGGTTGGGTGGTATGAAGATTTCAACTAAACCAGAAGGCAGCACAAGGGACACATCACACACACACAAGGTAAGTAATGTCCCTTGTACTGGTTGCTTATGTTGCTGTTTTAACTACTCTTGCTTTAACAATGCTGGGGCAAGGCCATACTGTACTCAACACAACACAAAATAATGTGCTTAACAGAGGCACCCAAGGTAAAATATCCTCCTGTAATCTCTGTTTTATTTTGGCCACCCAGCACCAGAACTTATTAATGGCATTATTTGATAAAATATAGGTCATCACGCTGTCATTATATGTTCCATCTCTTTATGACACTGTAAAGATTAAGAAACAATGATAATGTACCACTGGCAGCCCTTGTGCTTTCTATATATCTGGTAGATGAGTTACAGGTTTAGGATAGTATCGTATTAGACTGTTTGCTGTAATAAGCACCATATCTATCAAGGAAACAATGCTGCTGACTAATCAAAAGATTTCTTTGATCAACCAGTGCTTGGATCTCTAGCCAGCTGTCTGAGTCTTTCAATGTCTTGTACAGTAAAACCTTGCCTTCAAATTAGCAGGTTGTTGAAATAAGCACCTCTCTTTCCCCTCTAATGATTACAGTCAGCCAGCAGTGTGATTTAACAATAGTGGTTACATAGCATAACAAGCATGGCACACGTAATGCCTTTTAGTGTGGTCTGAGTGGTAAAGAAAGATTTTAACAAAGCAATTTCACCTAGGAGCATCTGTGTACAGTCCTGAAAGGTAGAAGAAACCTTTTCCCAGTACGAAGAGGCAAACTAACACTACAGAGGTTGATAATAGTTAATCATTGGCAGCTAGGCCTGTTGAATAAGTGCATTCTGGACATCTGACAAACCATGTCTTTTTGACAAAAGAAAATATTTGAGCTTCTCGGATAACTGTAGTTATTGTAACCAGTAGAATGTGGCAGAACGCTGTGTTTTATGGAGCTTACTCCACTGGTAAAGTAAACCTGAATTTTTTGGCTCAGAGAAACAAAGTGATTTAGTATCATGAAGTTGGCATAGTGCCCTACGTAATATACTCATCCTGGGCCTGGACTTACAATTTGGCAAGGCTGGCATTAGGACTGAGCTCTCTGTGAGCTATTATGGACTGGCCTTAGCTAACATGGACTGCTCTTGATAAATGGGATATCTGTGTAAAAAACAAAAAGTAAGCTGCTCTGTGTAAAATAATTTGCTGAATAAACATTTAATATACATTTTATTAGGTAGTTAAGCCATACATAGATTATTTTTATTTTTTTGCTTGACCAGCCTATTGAATTAAAAAAATGTATTTGATTCCCCCATCCACATCCAATCCTCCCCGCTATGCTATTATATTCTGACAGTGGTAAGACTAAGACCTCCCCACTGTCACAATACACTGACTAGCATTGCATTCTAGCACTGATCGAGCAGTGAAAACCGACAGGGTAGTTGAACAGAAGTTGATTGGTAGACAACCACAGCGTCCTTACATGGATTGAAATCCAGCTTTAGTCTTTTTTAAAAATTTAAATAACAACAACAAACATGTCATACTTACCTGCAATGTGCAATGGTTATGCACATAGCAGCTCTGATCCTCCTCCACTCGAGTCCGCTGCCAGCAATCTGGGCCCCTCCCCCTTACCGAGTGCTGCCTGCTTGGGGGGCACTTATGTGTGCTTGCTCCTGAGCAAGCTCTCTATGTCCACAGAGCTTAGCCCCTGCCCCCTGCACAGCGTTCTGCCACATTCTACTGGTTACAATAGCTTAGTTCCTGCCCCCTGCTCCCGCATCACTGGCTGCGACTAACAGCAGTGGGAGCCAATGACTCCTGCTGCTGTATCTCATCCAATGAAAAGAGAGAGACCCGTCAGAGCCTCGGCTCTCATGCACATCACTGGATCAGGATCCGACTTAGGTAAATATTAGAAGGGCTGAAGGGGGAGCTGCACACTGAAGGTAAAAAAACTTTTAGCATTTACAACCGCTTTAAGCGTTATTCTCTACAGTGACAACACAGAAGCAATACAAACTTAATAGGGGTTATAATCCTTCACTACTTTACACAAAACTAGGAAAAAAAGGTTTAGACTATACACACACTTAAAGCATAAGGTCTAAAGAAGGAAGATGACAAATTAGCAAATTAGAGCTTCTCTGTGCCTAATCTTAACAGGAAGGATTATGTTTCAAGAAAAAGCTTTTGGAGTCATGTACATTGTAGGTTTGTAAATGCAGTGACTTCCGTCATTAGGCTAGATCGGGCATTGTACCTCAATCCATACATTCCTATTTAAGAACTCAAAAGCATTCCACCTTTCTAAGCAGTCCCTAATTAGTGGCCATTGGAGGTCACATGGAACAGACCAATATGACACAATACACAAAGAACATTTGGCTAGTAATATTTAAACAAACCACTGTAAAGGTTTAAAAATGGCATAACTGAAATATATGGGGAATGCGTTGCTGCGTCAATTGATTACCTTTGTGCCTACATTGTTTTATTCTGAATAAACATCAATCTACTTTTTCAACTCAGGTTCAACAATGTGTAAATAATTTAAGTTTCAAGTCAGTACAAACATTATTGTTGAATGGGGCTTTAGGAACAGTTTGGCGCCCGCCCAGCCCCTTTTGCTTCCATACTTCAGAAGCTCAGGTTTGGAGAAATAAATGCTGACAGACAAACACTTGTTTAATGTTCAAACTGTACCGTCGCTGAGCCTTTAAAGCAATCTTGTAATTTATCTGTAGAAGAAAAAAAGTAAATTGTGACAGGAGTTATTGTATTTGGTTAAACATTTATTTTCAGATGACATTAATCTCATGAGAACACAGTAAACATCACTGAAGAAATTAAACGGTATTAAAGGATTGGATGATATGTTTACTCTGTGACTCTCTGAGTTTACTCATAGTAGATCAGATGATAACCTCTGTGTAATACTGACCCTACATGTGCAGATTTCTAAGGTGACATACGTTCCAGGGACATGGTAAAATACCCGTGATGCATTGAAAAAATTATCATTTTATTTTACGTAAGTAATCCTTCACGACAGTTGAAAAATAAAACATGTAACTTGTTCTGTGCCATGCCCGTTATGCTTGATCCTAGGCGATTAGACATGCATACAATAAATCAGACAGGCAAGCAATAATCTGTCTGTGTAATCTAGTTGTTTTACCAAACAGTTTTGTTTTTTATTCATCAAATAAATATATCTACCTCAACAGAACGATGAATTGTGCTGTGAAATTGCAGAGTTGTCTTTGCAATCATTCAAAATGTTGAGTGGCCAACAGAGGAACTCTCAACATCTTCCATTTGATGTTTTTATTATTAATACCATACAGGATTTAAATAGCGGCAACAGTTTGTGCAGCACAATACAAAATTAAGGCTGACATTATAGTTACAATACAATATGGTACAAGAGGATTCAGAGGGCCCTGCTTGTTAGAGCTTACAATCTAGGAGGGAGGCTAAATTGATACAAAAGGTAATAACTGTGAGGGATGAGCTGATGGAAAAACACAGTGTGTTAGAAGCAGGATAGGCGTCTTTAAAGAGAAGGGTTTTCAGGGATCGTCTAAAGTTGGATAGATTAGGAGATAGTTGGACAGATTTGGGTAGGGAGCACCAAAGGATGGAAGAAGCTCGGGAGAAATCCTGGAGGCGAGCATGGGAAGTGGTGACAAGTGAATTAGAGAGCAGGGGGTCTTGGGAGCACCCAAGAGAGCGGTTTGGTTGATATTTTGAGACCAGGTTAGTGATGTAGCTGGCGGCAAAGTTGTGGATAACTTTATAAGTTGTTGTTAGTACTTTGAATCTTATTCGTTGGGTGAGCGGAAGCCAGTGGAGGGATTGGCAGAGAGGCATACTAGACACTGAATGGTTGGTAAGGTGGATGAGTCTGGCAGCAGCATTCCTATGTAAAGGTAATCCAAAGAGGAGAGAGTTGCAGTAGTGAAGGCAAGAGATAACCAGGGAGTGAATAAAAAGCTTTGTGGTGTCATTTGTTAAAAAGGGGCATATTCTGGAGATGTTGCGGAGGTGAGGACATTCACTCTAAAAGCCTGTGTATGCTGACCAGTATTTTCTGTGTAGGCTGGCTGAGCACTGTTCAACCACAGATTAACTGTACTCATCTTCTTGAGTACACTGGTAACACAGGTATGAAAAGAACACTGCTGTACATGAACCCTGGAAAAACGATTGAAATGAGGACACCTATAAAACCACAAGAAAGTCTAACCGTACCTCACTTTATCCAAAACAAAAATGTTTAAGTGTGTTCTAGATGAACCTTTGCCAAACTTTATACTCCACAGGAACCCTTGGATGCCTTCCTTACATAAGTGGTCAGCATGAAGAATGCCTCTTTACATTGGTGGTCAGGGGGAGAATTCCTCTCTTACATAGGTGGTAAGTGAGAAGAATTCCTCCCTTTATGCTGGTTGTTAATGGGAAGAATGCCCCTCTTACAGACAGTTAAAAAGATCATTGGTGTCATTCCACTGGCTCTGCCAAGTGCCTTTGGACATGCAACTATTCAAGCCCGATCAGATGGGTTGGACGTAAATAAACTACAGCTCAAAGAACCACTAGCAACCTCTGACAAAACTCTAGAGTTCCACAGACATTTTGTTGAGAAAGCTTGTTCTAGATGCTTATTAGTGCAAGCATATACAGTTGCTTGCGTTTACCTTTGTGCACACAGGGTATAAGTTAGAGGAGTAGAACATGTGTGAGCAGTTGGCACAGACTCAGGAACTTGCATCAGCAGAGAAATACTGTTGGTGGGACCCATGCTGTTTGTATTGCCTGGATTTCGATGCAGACTGTATGCTTGTAGTAGGGAGGATAAAAAATATGTCACTGCTGCAGGCAAGATAATATTTCTGTGAAGATGCATCTGTTTAGCCTAAGTACAAAGAACTTCATTTTGAATAGAAAATGTTTTCCTTTTCATAGTTACCGTACATAGTTAGTCTGGTTGAAAAAAGACACAAGTCCATCTAGTTCAACCAATGTTTTCATGGGAAAATATTTTTGAACTGTACTTTTTAAGAGGAATGAAACTGTACAGTCAATACCCTTTGATTTTCCAACACGTGATCAGTCAGTTCTCAGGCTTAGAGGCGGCAGGAAACAGCTGTAGCATCGAACCGATGCTGAATCAGGTAGGTAAGTATGTATGTTTTTTACAATCCCACACTTCTACTTTAAAATTCAGCTTTAAGTGGCTGCCTAAAATGTCGTTTATAACAATTTTCCCAAGGTTTAATTACTCATCCTTTAAAATGCAGATGGTGAAACTGTGCCTGGGGTTACCAGCTGGCTATCTAGACACAAAGGCATGGACAGTGCTTACTTATTCAACACTAAGTTTTTATTTTTATATCTTTTCGTGTAACTCGTATTCTCTCAAACCCCATCATTTCCTGTGTAGGAAATAGCAAGCACATTGTTATTCCAGCAGCATGAAAGGGAAAAAAATCTATTGCAGAATTATATTAAACGTGCATGAACACATTATGTTTCAAGATAGACTAGGTAGACCACAAAACCTCATTGTAAACAATGACAATACTTTATAGAATGAAATTCAGAATTCATGTTTTGAGTTTTTAAAAATCGTAACCATGAAAACATATAGCAATTCATTATAAAATAAGCTTGAATCACCTTACATTACCCATGTTCTTGTACAGTACTTTTGTTGCTGTTTAGGCTTATAGTCATGTCTGTGTTAAAGCTTGTTGGAGGCCTTATTGGTGGAGTGAGGTATACAAGTAAAGAATGTTAAATTATGTTCACCCCAATTAATGCCCAATCCTGCCCCATGTACTGAAAGTTCTGTGAACTGCATCTTCTTATCTCCTGAATTCAGTGATCTCCTGCAGATTTCTACTTTTCCATCTTCTAGGGGAAACCTAGGAGTAGGCTGACACAAAACTGACTGATCAACAGGACAGGAGCACAAGGGGAAATATAATTTTTACTCTATAAAAAGGGATACTCTATATATGGCTTGTAATTATTGCAGGCCATATAACCAATTTTGAGTACAACATCTGAGCAATTATTTGACCATGAGAGGGGCAGTATTAGGTTCTTCTGCTTTTTCTAACTATCAGAAGTGCTCTTACAGAATGTCCCACTACCGCTCACTCTCTGTGAGACTCCGTGTACTTGCCTTAGAAAAGATAAACATTTTTCTCTTTCCAGTTTTGAACATATACTGTATGTGTGTGCTTTTTACTCCTACTATACCTAACTAACTTTACGAGACAGTATAACCATACATGGCTTTAATTACTCAGTTTGTAGAACAGTAAACCCTCCTTAAAACTAGAGGTATATAGGATTATTCCTCATTTCAGGACAGTGGATGAAGCCAAATCATTCCTTTATGCCCCATCATCCAGATGCACATCCAGAAACACTGGGTCATGGTGCAAATATAGTATAATATTATAGAGCCAGGTTTGAAATAAATGTCTCCATAATATGAGACTATATTTGCACTATACATCAGCTTTTCTGGATGTGCATCTGGATGATGGTGCATTAACAATTTTCATGCCCCGCCTACTGTCCTGCAATAAGGAATCATTTTCTTTTTGGGGTATGTGATGGAATGGGACATGTAAATACCTTCTGCTCTAAGAGTGCACTCACACTGGGCATGGATGAACAAAACCATGCCCGAGTTTGACTGTCCCCTCTCCCAATTCACTGGTTCACATTCACACTATACTATAGTCCAGTGTTCCTGGGAATACTTACATCATCACCTCTGCCAACTAGACCAAAGGGATCCCTGCTTCTGTACTCTATATAGTGATCTATCTAGTTCTGTATTCAGACATGGTGTCCACTCACAGTGATTGGAACTGTACTGGACCACAAGTGAACCATGACTGGGACCACCTCTTTCAAGTGCACCTACATTACACAAACAAACCAGACCAGGGAGGGTGAACCATGCCCCCTAAGAAGGTTTTTACTGTGCTATACCTAATCTTATGGAAAATGGCAGGCTTGTCAGTCTTTTGTCTTCAGCCTATGTATGAGTAAAAGCTTGATTCTCATTATCAATGTCTTAAAAAATGTAGAGAAGAAGGGGGCACACCCCAAAAGCTTATCCTAAAAAAATTGGATATTAGTGCAAATTTAAAAAAAGTATCTAGGACAGTACTCGATTGTTTCCGTTTAAAAAATGTAGAAAAACCAGCACATTTCTTCATAACCACATATGAAATCTTTATTAGCGCAAAAACAGGGTAAAAGTTATCATCCATGGAATATCTTGCACCTTTTAATTTTTAATACACTACCCATTTACTTATTTCACATTGCTCTGAGATAAACAGGTGAGATTCAGACTGAAACATAGTATGTTCAATTTACAATCTGTTGTGACTTCCTCTTTATTCGGCCAGATAATCCAGTACTAAGGCTGTAAGAACATCAGGTCTTTGAGCATATCCTGAACCTCATCTTAGAGGAAGCCAGAAACAAGAAGGGGATAATCCTGCTGTGATGTTGTTCCCAGCAGTGCCTTTTATTCCTGACTACTAGGATGTTATGGAAAGAAATCCAACTTAAACAATGCTTTGTGCCTTCCGCAGGGAATTGGGGTTCTACACAAACCAAGGGGGAATCGTGGTAAATTTATCATTGTTACGTCATGTTTGTTAGTTAAGGGAAACAAAGCATAGATACATTACTAAAACAGGCGCAGATAGAATTGTATGTGAAACAAAGGGTAGATAATACAGAGTACGAACTTGGGCCTTCAGCAAATTGACAGTAAATAAACTTTTGCAGTGAATGATGTATTTTATGTCCACTGGCTACTGGAGAATATTGACAGGAAACATTTTAAATATACACACCAATCCTCGTGCTAGCAATGGAACGTGCACAAAGGAATAAACACCAAAAAACTATCCAAATATCACAAGCAGCTATACAATACACTGGTAAACATTTTTTTAAGCTCCTTTGTGCAGAACTTTGTCAAAACCCATCTGAACAAAAAAGTGAACTACTGATAAACACGTACTTAAGTTAAAGTAGAACTAAATGCAAACTTTTTTTGCTCATTTTGAGTAGTGTGAGGGGGGAGTTTAACCCTGGTCAGGTTTTTCTGCCATCTGTGTCCCATTGGGTAGAGTTCCATCACTTTCTGTCCCTTAGCCAAAACAGGAAGTGGAAGAGAATTGCTCCTAAATGAGAAAATCCCTGGTTGTCACCAGGGTTGCCAGAACTAATGTCCCCATTGAAATATTTGCCTTCTATTACTATTCTGGTAAAAACCCAAACTTTGCAATTTTCTTTCACTTTCAATGATAATGGTAAACAAAACAAATAGAGAGCGCGAATCCCCCTAATGGGAGCACAGACAACAAAAAAATATGTGACATGTGTTCTAAGTATATACCATAAACTGTAGATAACTGTGCAGCCATTCTTTGGAAGATGTATGTAGAAAAAGGAGCTTGCGTAGAGACAAGAATAACTGGCAAACGTAAATGTATAAAAAGCTCTTTGTTGAGCAATAATCAACAAACAAGCAATAATAAATCCAACATCGTATTCTCAAAACATTTTTGTTTTTTAATGACTTTTTCAAGAGACAGCCTATCTCTTGATGGAACATGCCAGCAATGACCATTTTATTTTTGCCTGTTTGTACCTCATTTCTCAATATGGAGCTTTATATACATTTCATTTTGCCTTTCTCCTCATTTCTACATAAGCTCCTTTCTCTACATCCGCCTTCCAAAGACTAATGGCTATAGGTGTGATCGGGGATCCTGGGGAGAATGTTGAGACTGAGACAGTGACAGTGTCTCCAAGAGTTGGTACTTCTCATATATACAGCAGTGTGGACACAAGTCTACTTATATTTTAGCTGTTTTTTAGACCTATGTCCCAGATTAGGATCTCATTTACATTCATGCATTGTGTAAATGCATGTGCATTAATGCACATTATTGCACAAATTAATATGCATTAAATTAAGACCGTCCAATGAAATCAATAAACTTTTGACATACCAAAACACCCTAAAATCTTGTTCACACTGCGTGTATCGGCTGTTTCTCAGACGGAAACGTGTGTCACGCATGGGGCAGCCCATTATTTCTAGTAGTGTGTACATGTGCACATTTTTTATGTTGTATTAAACACATAGCGCTGAAGTTTTTGGCTTCTAAGAAACATTTCAAGATGGAAAGCACCTGACATTTTCATAAATATATTCTAGAACAATGACAAACAATTCCATTCATGTTGTGGCATTCAGGTAATTTGTATTGTTTAAAATTCTGTATTGGCTGTCTTTTTACTTCATGGTTCAACGAAACTGAAAAATATAATACCTACAAAAGACCACAGTGCAAATTCCATACAACTTGCCAAGCCTGTTAAAGAAAAGTCAACAGGGGAGTGAAGAATCTGGCACTCTGTCAACTGTCTTTTGAACTACTATGTCTGCTATGAACGCCAAAAACTGGAGTTATTTAAGGATTTAATTGATCTATCATGGATGTGTTGAGAAAACCTGAGCTGGCCATACACTAACTGATTTCTCCCACTATATTCCCACTATTGTGTTTTGACAGCAGGCCCTGTCAGCTGTCAAAATACCCTAACAACGGTTGCATCTGATTGGTTGCAGGTACTTACATAGTTACAAAGTTAGACTGGTTGTAAAAAGACACAAGACCATCTAGTTCAACCAATAACGATACTGTTTGGCCAATAATTTTCTTCCTGGCTCTTTTGATTTTTCAGTCAAGAGATATCGCATGTGAGGGTCATTTACTAAACAATCCAGATGGAAATCGATCAGTGTCTGGCTAGCTTTAGCCTAGCTAACACAAATAGGGGTTATTCTAAGCCTGAATGAAGAATCTTACATTGCAATGTGTACCATAAGCTCTGGGTGCAAGGTCCTTCTCTGGTGACTTGTGCCCCAGCACTGTTTCCAAACCACAAACACAAGTCTACATAGGTTGTGTTACAGGAGTATTATAAACACAACTACAGGTATGCTCTTGAACTATATTGCACCTGGAAAAGTGATCTTTTATGTGGTAGTGATGCTAAGGATTAGAAGATATACTGCGATAAAAGGAAATGTTCCCAAACACAGTCTGCATGACAGCCAGAGGATATCCTGTCTGCATGTACACAAGAAAGGAAGAGCCTATGTCCTATAATCTTTGACTTAGTAAAGGATAGTGTTTGTTCTTAAGGGGTAACTACAATCTTATAGATATATGTGACATATGGACAAGAAAAGAGGGAAACAGATGGCACTGGCTTGGGAAGACATAACCTGCAGGAGGTGATAACTCTTCACCACTTTACTGCAAAAAAAAATTAGTTGCAGTCTGCGTACCCACTGAAGAAAAACTTTCCATCACTTCCTGCCCTGACATTAAATGAGGGGAAATCTCTCCTATGGGATCACAGACTGGTTAGAGTTAGTCTTTAGGCTGGGTTCACACAAGTGCGAATTGGAAAAAGGCAGTTCGCACAGCAGGAGATTGTGACCGGCTCTCTATGGAGCCTGTTCACATATCTCTGCAGCGGCTCCGGTGCAATTTGCACAGGAGCTCTGTGCATCTTTTGGTCTGTTTTAGGTCCGAATTCAGTCAAAAATTCGGGCTGAAATCAGACCTGAAACAGTGAACAAGGACGCTCTGGACTCCTGCTGTGAGCCACTGCATGCTCATATGTGAACCCAGCCTTAATGTAAATAGATTTATCAATGTGTCCAAAGCGGATCTCTAATTGGCTATTAAAAAAAAGTCATCAGGGTGTGTACCCCCATATATTTCTGAATTACTGTTTGTTTTATCTTATCATATTCTAAGCTCCCGCAATCTTCCTTGTTCCAGGCCTGGAATGTGGGTGGAATCTCAACACCATCATGTACAATGTGGGGTCAACAGTGGCCGCTGATCCTGCACTGTTTGTGATGGCATTGGGAGCGGTGGCCACATGACCAGGAGGAAAAAAAGCAACACTCATAAACAAGTGTAAACATTCACAGTGCAAAGTAATGATATATAATCAAATATAATAGTGCAATAATAATCAATAAATTCATAAATAATATACTTAAAGTACAATAATAACTTGTGACAAAAAGTCCAAAAAGTGCTTGGTGCAGTCAATCTTCAGTGCACTATTTAGGAATCTGATATATTGGTTTGCACTGTGATATTTGACACTGTCTATGACCTATTCCTGTGCACTGAAGATTGACTGCGCCGAACACTTTTTGAACTTTTTGTCACAAGTTATTATTGCACTTTAAGTATTTTGTATTTATTTATTAATTTATTGATTATTATTGCACCATTATATTTGATTATATATCATTACTTTGCATTGTGAATGTTTACACTTATGTATGAATAATTTCTGGATTGAGGATCATTTGCACTTAGAACTTTATTATTTTTGCCATTGATGAATTATTTATTTGGTTACCATTTCATTTGATGATTTATATAGCATTAGTACTTTGATCACTGAGAGAGCGCCACATTTAGCTATTTTTATTTATCACTGTGTGGCAACATATTTCATGTTGGCAGCTACTCACCATTGATAGTTATTGGTTTGCACATGAGTATATTTTTATTAACAGCGGATGAAATCACTACTGATGATTTCCTACAGCATTGGGTTGTGCTCTGCTACAAAACACTTTCCTTCACCAATTTGTAGCTTAGCATAATGATTGCACTTCACTTCACACTTCATAGAAAATCATTAGGAGTGATTGTTACTAGCATTATTGCTGGTGAGCTGAAACGCAGATGAATCTCAATAACTGAGCACTTCAGCAGCAAATTGCTTTAAAAAATTCGCTGCTAACGATCCTACAGGAAATCATTATGGTTTTCCTAGCAGCAAAGTATTGTAGCAAAAAGGGGGGTAATTGATGCTTGAAATACACCATGTGCCATCAGCCTCAAGAGGAAATTGTATTGACCCTTCTGCCTAGCAGCACTAGGGTAGGTGGTTCAAATCACAGTTACGCTACTACCTGCCTAGAATTTGCATGTTCTCCCTGGACCTGCATGGGTTTCCTCAGGGGTCCCCTGGTTTCCTCCCACACTCCAAAGACATGTTGGCAGGTTAATTGGCTCCTGTCTAAATTGTCCCTAGTATTTGTATGTATAAATGTAATGTAGCACCCTAGTCCTGGGTGGCTAGGGCCGGAGTGGATGAATGTCAAACAGCTCCTGGCTGCTAGGCCTGAAGCCTGAGGAATATCTGGGAGTCCTATTGCTAGGTCTATGTGAGGCCTATCCAGTAGTTCAGGGTTCTGCAAAGGAGGAGCAGCAAAGGTTAAGTCTGAAGCCTGGGACAGAACCGCGTGTGTTGGAGGCTCAGCCCGAGTGGAGCCTGTTTTTTGTCAGAGGTAAAGGAGAAGCAGTTGCCGAAGGGACGACCACTCCTCTTACCAGAGGTAAGTTTGGAAGGGATGAAGTTCTGAAGGAGTACCAGAGCAGACGCTTCACTAGCTGGAGAACGGTGAAACAAGTGGGAAAGCTTCAGTGGAGACTCATCTAGAAATACAGCGGGTAGCTGTGAGTAAAGCTTGAAGATAAGTACACCGGTTAGCTATGGGTGAAACTCGAGGGATCCAGCAGGTAGCTGACTGTCCAAGAAGTCTAGTGAGAGATGGCGAGCTAAGCTTGAGGATCTATAGTGGGATACTCTGAGTTAAGCTGGAAGATCTACAGTGGGATAACTGTGAGAGAAGTTTGTTGCTATAGGAGACAGCAGTTGCTAAAGATGCAGATTGCTGCATTCAGCTTAAAGACCATTTTTCTGTATTGCTGTCTGCCTAGTTCTATTTTTGTCTGCGGAGTTTGCCTGGTTGCTATTGCATTTGCCTAATGGTGTCCTGTCCCCCTCTCCCACCATTCCTGTTAAGAGATAATAAAATCTCTTTGTTAATTTTTACGAATGAAGTGAATGGCGAACAATCTTTCCACCCTGCACACACCCACTATGCCTGGTAACCTGCACCCTGAGGAGGAATGTCAGTTGTCCCTGGCTCTGGGGGGGGGGTCACCATCAGGCCCTTGGAAGTCAGAGAGACCGCTACAGTGAGTTAGGGAACTTAGATTGTAAGCTCCTTGAGGGCAGGAACTGATGTAAATGCACAATATATGTGTAAAGCCCTGCGTAAATTGATGGCGCTATATAAGTACCTGTAATAAATAAATAAATAAATAAAATACTGTTGGCCAGAAAGGGCACTGAATCACAAATAATATGTAAATAATCAGCCCCTGAAATAATGGAATTTAACAATTCCTTTGAATATGACTTGTAGTATTAATATTTTAAAGAGTACATTTTGCAGACAATGCTAAGCATTGTGCTTATTAAAACAGCATTATATAGTACGACATTGCATGTAATTCCCTGTCTGTATATCATGCCTTCACTGGGTATGTGCATGTCCCTGCCAATAATTAGTCAAATCTAGAATAAAAGATACACTTCTCTGTATGTTAGGTAATAATTTATCAGTACATGTTGCTGCTTCAGCACTACAGCAACAATGAAATAGTGCAGAGGCCTAACCTCTCAATTCTATCATCATTTTCTGCTTAGATAAGCATAGGAGGGAACATAGAGATACCTGGCAGTGAATGAGCGATGTAATGGCTTTGCTAACTTAATGTTTAATGTAGCTGAGGGGATGACACTGTCAGGCAGACCGAAAAGAAATAAATTAACACTTTGTAAAGTTCCTAGTCCATTCCTCATGTCTAGATGATTATGACACCCCTCCATTCACATCAAAAGGATCCCTTATTTATTGACCTGGGGCAAAACATACAGCTGTGCTGCCAGCTGCATGTCCACAAAAAGACATAATAGTAGCAGCAACGGCATAAAAGGTTTAATTCCCTGTGGAAAAAAAGACATGTGTAGGCTAGCATACCACTGTTTAGATAAGGTGTTGACCTGTGAAGCCATGTATTATAACTGTGGTGGGCGGGGATGATATTCACAAACACAAAGCGATGCAAACTGGAGTCCAGGGCTTAGTATGGGAGTTTATATGTTCACCTTATGTGTGTTTATGTTGTTTCTGGAAATATGAAGTGCTTCCCATAGTTAGAAGCATAGTAATGATGTAATTAGCTAACATGCACATGGATACAGGGCCATAATCAAACAAGGAAATTATAAGGTAACCAATAATTTTATTATTTTATACTTAATACACATACACACGTGTACCCTACAAATATGTATTGCCTGGGTGCTACTGGGCTACAAGTTCTTCTATATGTTTAGCAAGCTCAGCTATTGACCAACTGTTCACAATTGCAGATAATGAATAATTTCTATGAGAACCTTAAAGCGGGAGTCCACCGGGACTCCGCGTTTTTTTTTTTTTTTTTTAAAAGCCAGCAGCTACAAATACTGCAGCTGCTGACTTTTAAATAGTGACACTTACCTGTCCAGCGCGCCCGCGATGTCGGCACCCGAAGCCGATCGCTCGCTCGGCTGCCGGGTCCCGCCGCCATCTTGGGTATGGGAATCAGGAAATGGAGCCTTTCGGCTTCATTTCCCGGTTCCCTACTGCGCATGCGCGAGCCGCGCGGCGCAATCCGGACGGTCCCCGCTGCCTCTGGGAGCTGTGTGTTTCCCAGCAGGCAGCGGGGCACTTGCTGAAGGGGGCGGGCGCTTGCGGAACGGGGGCGTAACGTACGCCCCGTTCCGCAGAGAGCTAGCCCGGAAGTGGGTGCAGTTACCTGGATTATCCAGGTAACTGCACCCCCCTCCCCCCTGAAAGGTGCCGATTGTGGCGCCGGAGGGGGGGGGGGATTCCGATGAGCGGAGGTCCATTTTAGGGTGGACCTCCGCTTTAAAGTGTTACTAAACCCACAAGAGTAAAGCCCCATACACACAGTCTGAAATTCCAATGGAAAAGTCCGATCGGATTATGTTGTTGGAAAATCCGATCGTGTGTGGGCTCTATCAGGCTTTTTCCGTTAGATTTTTTGATGCACAAAGTTTGAGAGCAGGGTCTAAAATTTTCCGACTACAAAATCCAATCATTTAAATTCCGATCGTGTGTAGACAATTCCGACGGACAAAGTACCACGCATGCTCAGAATAAACTAAGAGATGAAAGCTATTGGCTATTGGCCCATTTATACTCCCGACGTACATGTTTGACGTCACCTCGTTCCGAACGATTGGATTTTCCGACAACTTGAGGCGACCGTGTGTATGCAAGACAAGTTTGGCCAAAAATCCGTCAAAAAAATCAGACGGATTTTGTGTTCGGAATGTCTGGCCGTGTGTATGGGGAATAAAATCAGTCTGTATATGCAGTAAAGCATGCTTGTTATACTCACTGTGGAACCTAAGGGGTTAATCCTCTGCATTGTGTAAAAAGGCTGTTTGATCCTGTCTCCCCTGATCATCTCCTTCTTCCACTGACTCCAATATAAATCCTGATATTTACAGAGCAAGGGGACAGTCTGCACATGCTCAGTTTGGTGTGTATTGCTAGAGAGTTTTGTTTGTTTCCTTGGGACAGTGCATATGATCAGCACAGGGCCAATCAGCATTGTCCAGACAAAGAGTCAGGGGTCCTGCATCCTGATAGGACAATCGTGGGAGAATGAAAACTCCTTCTACAAGCTTTAACCAGACACTGACAAGACTGCTCTAATTGCTGATGAAAAAAGGTATTTAGCTGTTTATATTTACTAAAATAATTGCATTTCCATGTTCTACGTACTGTGGGAGACCAGATATAGTAAATGCAGTGTCCTGGGTTTTAGTAACACTTTAATATGGCCCAAGGATAGTGGCTTGCAGATCCTATAAAATCTTTTATTTTGGCAATGAATTGATGCCCATTAAATGTTACCAGTCCACAATGATATGAAACCTTAATTTGATATCAGACAGTAGGTTAGCAGCATTGTCTGGTTTGGGCACTGATGTTTTTGTTTTATAGAATGTGGTGCCTTCAGAGCTGGAGAACTGGTAATACTGGGTTTGATCACTAGCTGCCTCTACATTACACAGTAAACAGGATAGGAATTAAATTGATTGGTTTAAAAATTTTGATGCAATGTGCTGCAAAATGCAGTATTTTTACAACAAAACTCCAGGCACAGAGATTTAGGTAAGTTTTCTTTTTTTAAATAGTAAAGGTTATTGAACATTTTCAGTACAGGAATTGGCCAGTCAAAGTATACACAATCACTGGGAAGATACTTCAACAACCAAGTTAATAGGATGTGTGGGGTCCGAAGGGTACCCATGCTGTATATTGATTCTTTGAGTCATAGGATAAATCTGTGTATGAGTATGGGGATAAATATTCAAATATCCTGTGTAATAGGGTCTAGTGAGGAGCTGAATGGAAAAGAGAAACAGAGCAGAGAGAAGATTTGTAGACAGATGGAGCAGAAGAGGATAAACAAGGGTAGGGAAGGGAGTAGGGTAGACACTGAGAGGGATGGACCCCAAGTTCAGTCCATATGATATTTGTCAATAGACCTTTGGAGTGGTCAGTCCTCATATCGATCCAAGTAGATACATATTGGTCAAACTTTCAGATTTTTTTTATTTTTTGCATAGTAAAACTTCACCACATTCACTAAACTCTGGGGCATATTCCCTTACAAAGTGGATAGGCTATTATATTCAGAGTGGCCTTAAAATGTCGTGGGAGCTAGTATAAAGAAACTTATTGATTTTAAAGTACAGTGCCGTGAACTCGCAGTGTATTACACCTGAGCATAAGTAACATTCATTTACACTTCAGAACTTCTCATCTCAAAATCTCTATGCCTGGAGTTGGACCTTAAACAAAGCACTATGGGATAGTGAACATAGATTTGGTTTACGCTAAGGACATTGGTTGAATAGGGTAATTCAAGACAAGGGTTTGCTTAGCATTCATTCCTACAAAGTTCACAATGCACTGGAACTAATCAATTTGCAAGGTGGTTGAAGTGTTGGTCTTCTCCTCCATAGAAAGATAATGCCTGCTGGGAGCTGCAGCACATCTAAGTGCTTAAGTGCTGCATTATATTGGGGAACTGCTAAACAATTATTCCCCATTTAGAAGGATTTCTACTTTTATGTTGAAAGCTAAAAAACACTTTAATATTATATCTAACAAGGTAAAAACAATAAAGCTATTCTTCTATTCTTAGTTCTTTTTCCATATTGCTACCATTCAAACCATGCTGCCTGATATATATAAAAATAAAAAGTGATTGAAAATGTTAAGGAAGTCCCAAACAGTGAAACATGTGACTTATGTAATATCTATTGAAGATTCTGATGGTTCCTTCAGTGAAGGTCGAACCAGCAACCACAGGTTCAGTGAAAATCTTATGTAGAGTCTTCCAATATCTATTGAAGATTCTGATGGTACCTTCAATGAAGGACGAACCAGCAACCACAGGTTCAATGAAAATCTTGTGACTTTATAATATGAATACAGTCAATCCACCACCACGCAAAGTGCACGCTTACCAGCTGCACAAGTTTAAGCACTTGTGGCTAATACCCAGCCAGGACCTTTTCCTTCAAATGCGTGTTTCTTCACTAATCTGACATTGTGCCCCAGCACGACGTCTGATTAGTGATGAAATGCATCGGGAGGAACGACGTGCTGATGTCACCATGTTATACCATGGCAGTTTTCCCTGCTCATTCTTTTTGAGCTGCCATCGCCTCATCGCTACTTGAACCACGCATGGGCCCATAGGCTGTACCACCAATTACCATCAATTACGTTCCTGACCAAAACGGCTTATTATGTCATCTGACCAGACCAAACATCTGCAGTCTTAGGAGAAAAAGGCCCTGGCCAGGTATTAGCCCCAAGTGCTTAAACTTGTGCAGCTGGTAAGCGTGTACTTTGCGTGGTGATGGATTCACTGTGTTCTTATTATAAAGTCACAAGATTTTCTCTGAACCTGTGGTGGCTGGTTCGTCCTTCATTGAAGGAACCATCAGAATCTTCAATAGATATTGGAAGACTCTACATAAGTTGTTTCACTGTTTGGGACTTCTTTAACATTTTCAATCACTTCTTGTTTTTCCTTTTTTTGTTTCGTGTTCACTTAATTAGTTAATATGTCACTTTAAGAGCACAGCTTACTTTTTATCCATTGTTGTTTTGTGTGTGTTTCACTTTGAGTTGCAGCCACAATTGTTAGGTTTGTTTCCAGCGCGATTTTCTTTATATATATATATATATATATATATATATATATATATATATATATATAGGCCTAACCAAAGCCATACTACATCGAAAATCAGCATCTACATAAAGTGTACCTATCATTGCATGTCCTATATAGACGCATTAATACTATAAAAGGGTGACCTCTGTAAACCCTGTGAAAAACCCTATTGTCCAGAGCTTGCCAATTATGGAAGAAAATATTTCCACCTCGCAACATATTTAGAACATTATTTTATACATTCTAAATAATCCAGAACGGAACTTGTGTAACTTCACCCAGGTGAAGAATTTGTGTAAATCCTGTGCAGTCATCGGGTGCCCTGGGTGATATTGTTGCTGAACATTTGATCTTCTCCCTGGTCCACTCATAATGGACAGAACGGAAAGTCATTGGTTTGGCATTTCCCTAATACTGTGCTTGTTATGGGAAAGCTTTGAGTTCACTTCCTGCTTTTGTAGAAGGAGATGAAGAGTGTAAAGAGAATGAGCAAAGCTTGTTTCCACAAATCAGCCTGGTTATTTTTATAAAGTGATGACATTGGCAGCAAGGAAAGAACTAGTATGCCTTTTGTAGAAAAAAAAAGCTGTGTAATTTCTGGTGTAGGGTGTGGAGCTCTGCAGAAATGCTATGCATTCTATAAGAACAATAAAAACAAAGCACATTACCAAAGTGTTGTAATAGGTTCTTTGGTAAAAAGCATTATTTAAAATTGCACGCACAAATTTCCTGTGGTGGACAAACGTGGAAACTAGCACATTGCGAACCTCAATACATCTCTAAAGTGTTACTAAAGCCAGGACCCTGCATTCACTATATCTGGTCTCCCACAGTACACAGAACATGGAATGCTATAGTTTTAGTAAATATAAACTGCTAAATACCTTTTCTCATCAGCAGTTCTCCCCTGATTGTCCTATGAGGCTGCAGGACCCCTTACCCTCTGTCTGGACATTGTTGATTGGCCCTGTGCTTATCACATGCACTCTCCCAAGACAAAAAAAACCTCTAGTAATACACATCAAACCAAGCATGTGCAGCTTGCCCCCAAGGGTCTGTTCAATCATGACTCATGAGATGGTTTGGGGAGTGTAGGGGAGGATCAAATAAAACAGGGTCAAGCAGCCTTTTTACACAATGTGGAGGATTAAGCCGTTGAGGTTCCACAGTGAGTATAACAAGCATGCTTTACTGCATATACTGATTTTACTGTTGTGGCTTTAGTAACACTTAAAGGTGATTCTCTTTACAGAGATATCAATCAATACATAACAAAAATGATTGTCTGCCCTTGAACTTGTCTGATTGGCCAGTGGTATCCACAAGCCATACAGAAACCTTTATTATTGGTTTTGCACAGAGCAGCCCAGATCCTCCTCTACTCAAGGTCCCTCTTTGCTTCTCCTGACCCCTCCCTCCTGACGAGTACCCCCATAGACCAGCAGCTTGCTGTGGGGGTACCCGAACCAAGCTGCAGCCCTGTGTGCCCATTCAGACAAACAGCTGCTGTTCGGCCCCGCCCCCTCTCCCCTGATTGGCTAATTGACTTTGATTGACAGCCGTGGAAGCCAATGGCACTGCAGCTGTGCTGCAGCCAATCAGGAGTAGATTCTAGGATGCTCAAGATGAATCGTGGACATCACTGGACAGGAAAGGCTCTCAGGGTAAGTGTTGGGGGGGTACTGATGGGGCCTGCTACACACAGAATATTTTTTATCTCAATGTGTAGAATGCATTAAGATAAAAAAAGTTTGCCTTTACAATTCCTTTAATGCATCTACTTGACTGGCAGAGTTAATTCCTGTTGACAGATTCACTTAAAGTAGGATAAACCAGTTACCCACATCCCAGGTTATCTCTATTGCTGGGAACATTTCCATAGAAATGATGGACTTAGACTACAGATAAAATGACTAGGCATTCCCTAGCAATATCCTCCTAGCTGGAAATTGCAGTGTGTAGGTCAAAGGTGACAACAAGTAGTGTGTTTGACCCTTCAACGCAAAGGTGAACCTCGCCTATTTCAAGCACTCTATCATTAGATCGGCTGTGCCATGCATCATTACACATCTTTTGTTGATGTAACCTTGTAACACGTTTTATCTGGTTAAATGCTGTGATCCTTCCTTTTAACTTTCAGAAACACCTCTTTGTCATTTTCAGTAGTGTGCTAAAGGCTTTTTTTTTTTTTTAACAAAGAGAAAAATAGATTTTCTTCTAAATAGGATTTTTGTAGTTTTTTTTTTGGGAGAATTTAATCAAATATTACTTTTTATACAGGTAAACCAGGGAGCCTCAAAGGCACTCGGCTCAGGACTTGGATACTTGGAGCATATTTGCCAGCTTATAGAAAAAATTGGCCAGCTTCAGGAGCATAATTTAAAGCTGCAAAAACAAATCTTTGTGTTGCAAAAGGAAGATAGAATGAAACAAATGAAAGAGGTAAGAGAACCATGAATACCAAGTTCACTATGAAAGTTAATTACGAAATTGAAAGTGTCAGGCTCTCCAGTGCACTGTCCTATTATGTTTTATTGTTAGCTTAATATTTACTTAGCCAGCAAATGAAAAATAGTTATTTAGCAATAATTAAGAATACATTTGTTGGATTAACCAAAGGGAACCTGCCACAAAGCAAAATATCTGTATGAGAAGTCTAGCAGAGATTTCAGATAAGTGACGACATGCACAGTAAAGCTGAATACAGCAGATTTCCCTTGACTAGCCTAGAAATTCAGTCCAGAAGGCGCAAAGTGGCAAAAATCATTTTAGGGGAGGATTGGGAACCTTTGGCCTGGATGCCACACAATGACCAACCAGCTCTTTAGTGGTAGGGACAGATTTTTGTGGGCTAAAGAAAGTAGACAATGCAGGAAGTGTCCTTGTGCTGCGGTGGTTGGGAGGTCTTGCGAAAAGGGGGGTGTTCTTAAAGGGTTTATTTCACCAAACGTTTTCACCTCTTCCAGCATCAGCTTTCTTTGAAGCTACCGGAATGTAGTCATTTGATATCTTAGAGCCACAAAAAAAAAAAATGGTGCTAGAAGTCTTCCATATGTCAGGTCCTGTGATCACAAGTTTGAAAGGGGAGCAGGTAGCTATAAAACTACCATGTGTTTGTCACTGACTGCAGATCCCACAGTGACTGAGATCTGAATAATATCTCTTTTCCTACCCAATGAATACTAATAGTACTGGCCTGTGGGGCAAAAGCCCCCTGTTAACCCAAGCCCCCCATTAAGGTTTTTTACACAAATACTTTTCTTTGTGACAGATTACTTTTCAGCAGCAATTATCAATACATTTCATTTTAAGCACCGTGTAACATATTTCAAGCTTTAAGTAGGTTGGTTCAGGATAAGCAACACTTTTTAATCCCTTTTGTCCTCATAATGTGTTTAACCCCCTTAGAAATTGAAAAGCATCTTGTCATATGCTATATAAATAAATAAATAAATAAATAATAATATATATATATATATATATGGGTTATGCCCAGTGTAGGCATGGCTGCTGTGAACTTCAGTAACTGTTTACTGTAGGTAAGAACATAGTAGTAGGTAGTAATCAGTTATATAACTTCAAGCATTTATGTTCACCATCCTTGACTGGCTGAAAAGCCGTGCTGGAACAATGCCATTTTTCCCGGTACTGCAGGTAGTTAGTATTACGCAGGGTCGGAATGGATAGGGGGTATGTACAGCAATGCAGGAAACCTTAATTTATTAGCAATGTTCCTGGGGGGCAATTACACCAGTGGCCTTGAAAGCATTTGCCCCCATACACTGCCAACCTTCCTATTTACCTGCCACTGTGGAAAGCCTAGAATGCGTGTATCTATTATTTATCACATTAAATGCTTAGATTACTGGCAGGAGGTAAAGAGCAGATTGCCTAGAATCCAGATAACCTTCCACATAAACATACCTCAGCTTCATAAATGTATGGTAACATATACACACTGTCAAATCATCAATCAAGGTTGCCTGCCTTCCCAGAAGAGAATAAAGAAATTGGTGATGTAGAAGATCGAGGAATTCCATTAGAAGGGGCTTAGTTTAGGAATGCTAGCAATGTGAGCATGATATCATAACCCTGACTGGAAGAACTGAGATGTAACAGCTCACATGCCTCCTCTCTCCTTGGTGTAGGAGTACTTTGGACAGCACTGCTCCTGTGGAGCAGCGAATATTTTGCTCAGCCCGTACCAGGAGACTAAGAAGCATTTTCCTATGAGGAGGAACCGGCCGCATAGTATGTTTGTACAAAGTGGAAACCAATCTGACCTCTCCATGATCCCAGAAATTGGCATTAACTATGAAAAGTTTGGCTACAAAGGTTGGTTTCTTATCAGTTTGTCTTCTTTCACACACCCTGATAGATTGCAACTGAACAATAGAAAAAAAGATGAGACTCTTTTACTGTGTTACAGTCCACAAATGCTGGCTGCTTCATTTATACTCTGTAGTTTTCGCTATATTTTGTTTAAGATGATTCGCACACCATTTATATGCACAATATAAGCCTGCGTATCCTTTAACTAGTTCTGTAAAGCTAGCTATACATACATACATACATAAATATTTCTTCCGGGGTAAAAGTACACTTAGATATACCTGAGGCATTTAAAAATGATGTAACAACCTGGAAATTTCTAATAAAGTCACTGCTGAGTTTCTGGGCTTCGGAATTAATTGTGTTGGTTGTTAAATTTAAAGCAGCCCATAGATGACTAGATTTTCTTTCCTTCCACCACGGATGGAAGGAAAGAAAATCGCAAGAAAATCACTTGATTCCTCCATCGTCACAGTTTGTGTTGATGGGGAAATGCCTACCACAGCGCTTTTGTGTTCTGCTGGCAAGGGGTGCGGGGAGCATTCCGGGCCAGCAGATCACGATTACTGCTAGCGTGTTTAGCCGTAATCGAATGTAAAAAAATGTGACCGGCTGTTTGTACCTAAGTGCAATCAGCCTGCCCATACACTAATAGAATCTCAGCCGGTCCCTGCTGAATTTGGCCAAATTTTGTTCCACGCATGGCTGTCTTTACTTTCCGCTATACAGATACTTTTCCTGGTATACCTAATCATTGTTTTATTATATAATCCATAATCGGAGAAGAAAATTCAAGTTAAAAGAATGTAGTCACACAGGTTACCATTGCTGAGTTCTCTTGGTAATGCTAGTTGCCTGTGCCTGGTTTAATATTTTGAATCACTAACATTGAACAAGTAGACCGATAAAGACTACTTACAACTTTTTTGGTCTGCATACTAGACATGTGCAGAGTAAAATATTTCGTTTCGGAATTTCGTTTTCGTCTGAAAACTTAATTTATTTAGTTACTCCCGAAATTCGTTTTTATTTATTTCATTTTTCGTTCAAAAATTGCATTCGTCCGAAAATCCACATGAATTACGGTCGAATCTGTCTTTGAAGGCTTATGGTGTCTGTCGAATGTATAAAGAAGATTCGACGGAGCTAGTATATAGCATACTTTAGAACCCTATTAAAGTCTATGGGACTCCAACGTTCAAAATCTAAAGTGCTCATTTTAAAGGCTAATTTGCAAGTTACTGTCCTAAAAAGTGTTTGGGGACCCGGGTCCTGCCCCAGGGGACATGGATCAATGCAAAAAAAAGTTTTAAAAACGGCCGTTTTTTCGGGAGCAGTGATTTTAATAATGATTAAAGTGAAACAATAAAAGTGTAATATTCCTTTAAATTTCGTAGGGGGGGGGTTGTCTATAGTATGCCTGTGAAGGGGCGCATGTTTCCCGTGCTTAGAATTGTCCCTGCACAAAGTGTCATTTATGCAGGAAAAAAAGTCCTTTAAAATCACTCGCAGCTATTATGAATTGTCGGCTCCCGTAATACAGAGAACACTCATTGAAAGTCATTGATAAAAAAATAAATAAATAAATAAAAAAAAAAGCGTGGGGGTCCCCCAAATTCAATTACCAGGCCCTTCAGGTCTGGTATGGATATTAAGGGGAACCCTGCCTCAAATTTAAGAAAAAATTTGACGTGGGGTTCCCCCTAAATATCCATAACCAGACCCTTCAGGTCTGGTATGGATATTAAGGGGAACCCCGCGTCAAATTTTAAAAAAAATTGACGTGGGGTTCCCCCTAAAAATCCATACCAGACCCTTTATCCGAGCACGCAACCTGGCAGGCCGCAGGAAAAGAGGGGGGGACGAGAGAGCGGCCCCCCCTCCCTCCTGAACCGTACCAGGCCACATGCCCTCAACATTGGGAGGATGCTTTGGGGGTCTGTGACCCCTCAAAGCACCTTGTCCCCATGTTGATGAGGACAAGGGCCTCATCCCCACAACCCTGGCCGGTGGTTGTGGAGGTCTGCGGGCGGGGGGCTTATCAGAATCTGGAAGCCCCCTTTAATAAGGGGACCCCCAGATCCCGGCCCCCCCCCTGTTTGAAATGGTAAGGGGGTACAAAAGTACCCCTACCATTTCACAAAGAAAGTGTAAAAAATGTTTAAATAAAACAAACACACTTTTGAAAAATTCCTTTATTAAAAAAAAAAAAAAAAAAAAAAAAAAGATTCCAGCGGCGGTAATCCACTCTTGCTATCCATCGACGGACGGTCATCTCTCCAGCGATGTCTAATATCATCCAGCGCAGCGCAGCATCCTTCTTCTGTCTCCGTGGAGGAGACACTACAGACATTCCGGCGGCTGACGTCTCTGATGTAACGGAAACCTGCCTGTGTTACATCAGAGGGGTGCGGGTCACCCCTACGTCACAGGGAACCCCGGGTTTCCCCTTGCGTCAGAGGGGGGCGGGGTCAGGTGACGGGTGGCCCCGCCCTCCGTATATAACAAACGTCAGCCGCCGGAATGTCTGTAGTGTCTCCTCCACGGAGACAGAAGAAGGATGCTGCGCTGCGCTGGATGATATTAGACATCGCTGGAGAGATGACCGTCCGTCGATGGATAGCAAGAGTGGATTACCGCCGCTGGAATCTTTTTTTTATTTTTTTATTTTTAATAAAGGAATTTTTCAAAAGTGTGTTTGTTTTATTTAAACATTTTTTACACTTTCTTTGTGAAATGGTAGGGGTACTTTTGTACCCCCTTACCATTTCAAACAGGGGGGGGGCCGGGATCTGGGGGTCCCCTTATTAAAGGGGGCTTCCAGATTCTGATAAGCCCCCCGCCCGCAGAGGCCCTTGTCCTCATCAACATGGGGACAAGGTGCTTTGAGGGGTCACAGACCCCCAAAGCATCCTCCCAATGTTGAGGGCATGTGGCCTGGTACGGTTCAGGAGGGAGGGGGGGCCGCTCTCTCGTCCCCCCCCTCTTTTCCTGCGGCCTGCCAGGTTGCGTGCTCGGATAAAGGGTCTGGTATGGATTTTTAGGGGGAACCCCACGTCAATTTTTTTTTGAATTTGACGCGGGATTCCCCTTAATATCCATACCAGACCTGAAGGGTCTGGTTATGGATATTTAGGGGGAACCCCACGTCAAATTTTTTCTTAAATTTGAGGCAGGGTTCCCCTTAATATCCATACCAGACCTGAAGGGCCTGGTAATTGAATTTGGGGGACCCCCACGCTTTTTTTTTTTTATTTATTTATTTATTTTTTTATCAATGACTTTCAATGAGTGTTCTCTGTATTACGGGAGCCGACAATTCATTATAGCTGCGAGTGATTTTAAAGGACTTTTTTTCCTGCATAAATGACACTTTGTGCAGGGACAATTCTAAGCACGGGAAACATGCGCCCCTTCACAGGCATACTATAGACAACCCCCCCCTACGAAATTTAAAGGAATATTACACTTTTATTGTTTCACTTTAATCATTATTAAAATCACTGCTCCCGAAAAAACGGCCGTTTTTAAAACTTTTTTTTGCATTGATACATGTCCCCTGGGGCAGGACCTGGGTCCCCAAACACTTTTTAGGACAGTATCTTGCAGAATCTTTTCTCTCTGTCAAATCTTTTTTCTCTGTCGAATATTTTCTCTATATAATCTTGGACTAATAGAGGTAAGGTTAGGCACATTCGAACATAGGTTCTATAGACACAGATTGTTGTCAGAGTCATGTCGAATCTCCTATTCTATATCGAACTGTTGTAACAATGAAAACGAAAATAAAGCATTTATTTATGTCGGATCTTTCGTTTTTCGGATTTTGTGCTTTCGTTATCGTTTGTCAAAACGAAAACGAAAATAGCTGAAATTCGGACGAAAATGCTTTCGGACGAAAACGAATGCACATGTCTACTGCATACTTGAGTCAGAAATCATTAAAGCTAGCGGGTTAGTATCACAACCAGGCAACTAGCATTTTCCGTAGAAGATTAGCAATTGTATGCCCAATATACCATAAACATTAATGTTACATTTATTAAACCATTTAGCATTTTTGAACACATTTATTGTTGATGTGCTGGTATACTTTTAGTATCTCTCCCAGAGAGTGCTTAAAGTGGTACTAAAAATAACAAACAATGTATACTTAACTGCTCTGTGTAATGGTCTGTGCATCCTCCCCCACTGGTGCACCTGGCTCTTTCCCACCACTGAATGCCCCTATAGTAAGCCGTTTGCTATGGGGGCACTCATGCATGCTAGTTCCCGAGCCCTGCTCTGTGTCTCTATAAGACCTCCTCACTGGCCAGTAGCTCCTGCTGCTGTGTCTCAGCCAATAAGGATACAGAGAGCCTGGACAGCAGCTCTCATGCGCATTGCTGGATCGAGATCGGGCTCAGGCGAGTATTTAGGGGGAGCAGCAGGAGAAGCTGCATGCTGAAGGTTTTTTACCATTATGCATAAAATGCATGACGGTAAAAAACCTTCAGCCTTTACAACCACTTTAATGTCCTTATGTTCAGACATTGAGTGGCCAGCAATGATCTAACTTATGCTCATGCTCCCTTACTGGCAACCCTACAGATGCTGGGGGTGTACTCTGGGCATATATCACAGGCAGTGTACACAAGGAAAACATTTGCTAGACAGAAGACACATACAATGTTTCTTCTGCTTAGAAACATGGAGTTCTACCTTTGCTGTTAGGTTCAAGACACCCCAACTATATGTTTGTTATGTGTTCCCATTCACACAGCATAATGTGTAGCATACTTACAAATACTGTATATGTTTTTTTTTTTTTTTGGGGGGGGGGGGGGGGCTTGTGTTTTTTTATGTTTCTTACCTTTCTAGTTGTTTCTTTTGAGCAAGTTCATACATACTTCCATTGCTTAGAATAGTTGGCAATGTTAAAATAAATGAGTATGTTTTGTGCATCAACATACAGTGTACTACCCAGTCCTTGAGATTGTTAACCCTTTGTTAGGACAGACAGTTCTGCACATTTACACAATGTGGTTTATTTTATTTACTAAAGCTGGAAAGTGCAAAATCAGGCTCACTTCTGCATAGAAACCAATGAGCTTCCAGGTTTTATTACCAAATTACCAATTGAACAAGCTGGGGTTAGAAGCTCATTGAGGGGCATGGCCTGGTCATGGCTGAATAGAGACGTGCTTTCCTTGAGCTCCTGGCTATCTCCCGACTACCCCGTCTATACCAACAGGATACAACACAGCATGCACTCCTCAAAGAAGAGGACAACCAAGAGGAACAATAAGCATCCAAAACCCACTCCTCCAACTGCGCCATCGAGCGAAATTAGGAGATTGATTCAGCTCTCCCAAGTGAACTTGCCGGACCCTAAAATGGCGGACGCACGTGCAGGCTTAGAGACCCAAATGATGGAGAGTACACCTACCCTCGCTATAGAGCCGGAGATACCGGAGTCAATTCTAGCTGCACCATCAAGCTCTCATCCTATCCCTGACAGCTCACCACAACCCTCATCTCTCATGTGCCGAGCGGACCTCGAGTTGTGCGCCCTGCTCCGAGCACTCCCCACAAAGGCGGACATCGTTACCTTAATTGGCACTGTGGAAGCAGTGCACAGGAAGGAGATCGCGGAGGTGAGAGCGGAGATAAAGGGACTGACGTCCAGGCTGACGAACGGAGAATCCTCTGTGAACTCCCTAGAAAAACTGATACCAGTACTAGAAGAACTACAAGAGTCTCACATGGAAGCCCTGGTGGAGCAACAATTACACCAAGAAGATATGGAGGACCGAAGCCAGAGGAATAACCTCCGGCTCTGAGGTCTACCAGAGGCCACCGGAGCTATGGATCTGGCTGCAACGGCACTTGCCATCTTCCGCAGCATTGACGGAGTGGAACTACCCACGCATGTGAGGATTGACCGCATACATAGAACGCTGGGTCCCAAGCCGGCAGACCCAGCGAGACCCAGAGACATGATTTGTAAACTCCATCACTACACACAGAAGGGACACATTATCAGGAAAGCCTGGGAGGCAGGAGAATTGGAGTTTGATGGAGTTCCCATTAGAATACTCCCGGATCTCTCCCGCGCCACACTGCACCGGCGGGCTCTACTGAAACCATTACTGGACCTCTCCAGACGTCATGATGTTACATACAGATGGGGATACCCGCTTTCGGTGACTTTCCAGAAGAACCAAGGATCCTTCACCCTCCGGTCACCAGCATCTCTGCCTGCCCTATTTGGATTCCTTGGTACGCAGCCGATCGAGGTACCCAACTGGCTAGCTCTCCTTCCTCGTTCCCCCAACCGCCAGCACCCGCCGGCACAGAGAAGGGGAGACCCCCCGCCCGGGCAACATAGAGGCCGCCGCTGACCGAGAGCACCATCCTTGGAAGCAAACTGAGAGCTGTGACACCTTTCAGATGTGAGTACGCTCCCCTTAAAGCCTGGAAATTGAGGCTGTTAGGTGTGTAAGATTGGTTGTCCCCGCCACCTCCCTGACCTTCCCCGTAGCGGAAATGTACAGACTACAGTATTGTCAGCAGCTCGGAATCAACTTGCAGGAACACCTGCCGCCTGTGCCGGAGGAGACCCCTCCCCCCCATGCCTAAGCCATGCACTGGAGAGGGCTGTGACCATGTTAATCTGCACAGGAGGGCGAAACCCATACACACTTTTGTTCCCAACAAGGCGGTGGCCACTGATGAGACCCGCCCACTTGCCGCCCACCCACCGTGCAGCACAGCTTGGTCTGAGTTTTTACTCCCCTGCATTCCCGCTGTTCACACCGGAACTCTTACAGGGAATCCCCCGGTGCAATTGTTACTACCGAACACGAGGGGAGCTCTATGGGGAGCCCTGGCCTCCCCCTACACACACAACTCTAGGCGTAAGATAAGCAAAATAAAATGAGAGGAGGAACACAAGACCAGACACTAGACTTATCCTTGTTGCCTACCGGGAGTTGTGGGCGTGGGGAGCGGCTACTCTGGTGTCTGGGAGGGGTGCCGGCTGTGCTCACTGAAGGGGCCGAGTATCTTCCCCTCGGAGGGGGACTGTGGTAAATGTGGGGTAAATGTGTAATATAACAGAAGGCAAGTTGATTCACAGTTACTCTGTGCACCAGATGTTATTGAGGCTAAAGTATTAAACAGTGAATAACATAGTGGCGATGTTGACTCTGCGCTACAATGTAGCCTGGATCTAAGTGAATGTCATTGACATCAACTGCCCGGGGCAAATAGCTAAGTGGCCGAAACATGAACCAAGAGGGGAGGGGAGAGGGAAACGGGGTATTACACAAGATAAGGGGAGAGTGAGATTATAGCTTGTGTAATTCTCATCCCCTGTGCATTATATGCTGATACCGCAAGTTAAAGCGGAACTTGGGCTCTCAGCCCAAAGTATATTGCTTTTCCTGATCTCTCTTTTTTCTACTTTCCTACCTTCTTTCTAACCCTTACTAACCTCTTAAACTTCTCTATCCCTACTCAACCCCGCCAACCGCACCCCCCCGGAAAATGACAATGGATAACATTAGAGTGATGTCTTTTAATGTTAAGGGGCTAAACGTGCCTGAGAAAAGACACATGCTCCTACACAAACTGAAAAAATCTCAGATAGACATCGCCTTCATTCAAGAGACGCACTTCAAAACCGACAGAAGCTCATTGGTTTCTATGCAGCAGTGAGCCTGATTTTGCACTTTCCAGCTTTAGTAAATAAACCCCATTGCATACTTAAAAGTGGGGTATGCCTGTACTATGTGAATGGGAACACATAACAAATATAAGGTGGGTGTTATCCTGATTTGGCTGAAAAATTTGAAATACAAGATCAGTTCTATTTTAATGCACAACTAAAGGAGGCTGGCGGTTGTCCCTATACCGAAGCCAGGCAGTGGTTTCCTTTTGCTCAAGTGCCTGTCTGGCTCTAACTCCACTAAGTATCCGGCCTCTACAGTTTAACATTCAGACTAGAATATACCATTCTGAAAGGACCAGCACCAACATTTTATTATTTATTCATTTTAAATATAAAGTGCCCACTTTGCAGGTGTATACAGTACATGGAACAGAGATGTAATACAAGCATATGCTAATTTTTGTAGATCAGTAAAAAGGTGAGATTTTGTTTGGTTACTGAACCTACAGCTGTATGTGTAGACCATGATATACGTAAAAATTACAACATTATATTGTACCATTGTAACTCTGTGTACTGTTGTAGGAAACAACGTCCAGTTAGATGGTTGGAGAAGTCCTAACATACTGGGAGTCAGGAAGCCTTTCACTAAACTAAAATGTGACGACAAAGAAAGTAAGCTGGGCTGGGACAGAAATTTCAATGAAGCTTTTGCACCACTGGAACAAGATATGAAAAAGGTAAATCATTTTTTAAAACATATTTTATGGTGTTGCCTTACAAATTCTACTGTATGTCCCAGTTAATGGAGAAACAAACTTGATTGTGGATCCCTAATAAGATTCCCCGGAGATATACCTAAACTGTACATCCTTCATTTCTGAATAGCACTCTCATGGATAATGTCTACAATATACACTCACAGGTCCAGGCTATGCCTGTATCTGGAGAGGCCAAGGAGACCATTCATTTTAACAAAAATCTTCTCATAAGACTATATGTGCATCTTACTACATTTACATATTTCAGGCATGTTATTTACCTTGAGCCATGATTAAGTCCTGATGGCTGAACACATTTTTAATTTTTGACTACTATAATTTATGTTTTATCCGACTTTCATGGCACCAGCCTTTCTCCCTTTTTTGCATGGATTACATGGAGGTTTGCAGAGACTTCCCAAGTTGAGTGTTGTGTTCTTGAGGCTCACCAGGCATTGCACGGGAGGTAGTGGCTCAGATGCACCTGTTACTATTTACCTGTGAATGCCTCCCTTGTGTGGACATTCCAATCCCCTGAGATTGCTGCTGGGTGTTGATATCTTTTATGTGTTGTCAGCATCCCCATCAGACTCAAAACTGTCAATCAAGTGACACTCTATAGCATGCTGTTCAACTTCTCCACCTACTGATATTTAAAAGGTTACGTAGACAGGTGAGAGGAGGGACATAGGAGCTAGGCCAGCACATTGCAAGTTAACAAAAAAAAATTATTATGGTAAAGAAAAACACTGTAAATATATATACATATATATATACATATATATATACCTGTAAATCCAAAACTGGTTCAGAGGCACTCACGGGTCTTGCAGATGAGGAAGATCAAACACAGCAGTGTTTTTATTGTCAATGTTTCGATGAAGCTCAGTCCATCTTTCTTGTCTTGTCAAAGATGAGCTTCATCGAAAAGCTGATGATAAAAACATTGCTGTGTTTGATCTTCCTAATCTGCAAGATATGTGAGTGCCTCTAAACCAGTTTTGGATTAATATGGATTAATATGGATTTCTTTGCGGGTGAGCACCTGGACATTTACTTCAAACATAGAGTGCCCTGGCTACCCTTGGAATTGTTCAATATATATATATATATATATATATATATATATATATAAACTTATTTAAACTTTGATATCTTGCAATCTTAAATACTAATCTTCCAAGGCTGGCCATAGACACTCAAGTCTCTCAGAATAGTGAGTGGTGACAAATCTGTCTCAAAGTGCTGACTTGATGGGATCAACACTTCAACACTAATCTTCTTCTCTTGTGTGTGAAATCATGCATTTCTGATGCGTTCTGGTGATCATTAGTGCTCTGATGATAGCCCCTACTTGGTCCAGTTATCAAAAGCAATGCTTGAAATTGGTGCATTACTTTAGAATAAACCCAAGTAAACCCTAACACACTTATTTGTTCTAACATCTTCAAAGGAAAATAAAATGATACTAAATGATGCATTTAGAACCGGATGACATCTGGAACTGGAACTGTATTTTTAGATAAAACAACACACAGCTGGATAAATAGTCTTTGAAGTGACTTTCTCAAATGGGTCTAATAATATTCTGGAACTGGGATGTGTATGCAGCTGATGTTCTGAATTTTTCCTTTAAAAAGCTTTTATGATGTTTTAATCATCACACTTCAAGATCCGTAGTACATGATTATCAGATATTCTCAATTCTCATTGATTAAGGCCTTGCATCTGGTTTTAACCTGCTGTCCTAAAAGACATTTAAAAAACAAAAAATCTAAATATCGGTAGAAAGGTTACTTTTTCAATTAGGATCTGTCCACACAAGTCTACATGCAGCAGCTACAGAACGAAAAATTGGAGTGTGACAAAAGTCACCCAAGAAATCCAAACTCCCTGATTCTTATAACATCTGCTGACTGTAATTTTGGGTAGTAATACACAGATCCCTCATCAGTTTCAACTAAGGTGATAGATCTGTCCACTCTTATAACAATTATCCTTATCTCCTGACTCACGCCATTTTTCCATCTGCTTTTTCCTGACTCACGCCATTTTTCCATCTGCTTTTTATTTATACTTTTTTTTCTTGGTAACTTTCCCTGATCAGTTGGAATGGCATGTTGGAAAATCTCTATGACAAAAACGTCAGGCTTTTGTCACACCCCACCACTCTTTGCTCAGCTACTGCATAATTTCATAATTTAATAACTCAGACTCAATTTATCAAAAACTGTTTAAACTAGCAAGTTGCCTGTAGCAACCCCTGCGTTTTTATTTGTATTTTTTTTAAGGGCTGGAATCTAAAGAAACGCACTTTCCTTTTAGATTTGATGCACAAAGCGCACAGAGTCTATCACGATATAGAGAAGTATAGGCAATATCCAGTAAAGTCAGTGGAAAACAAGAGGATGAAGTTACTAAAACAGAATATAATTGTATAATATAAATTTATCAACTGCAAAAATACAAAACACAATAGATTTTCACTTTTCTTTAATTTGGCAACATCATTATAGCCACCATGTCTTTGACATTTTTGGTTTTCAAATGTTTTACTTAAAATAGGCACACATCCTATACCTGATCAGTAGCATGTTTTAAACCAGTGTAGTGGTGGACAATAGAAACTGTAAGCTCATCATGAATTTTCTTGTACTCATTGCAAGTCCCTCTCGGGGGATAGCAGGCAGTCTGTAGTATGGTTAATCCATCACCTGGATTGATTCTCCAGTAGAAGAACAGTGACTTTTGCTTGCATATAAAGTTTATGCATAGCAAAGTCTTAGCAGCAGCCATTAGGTATGCATGCATATCTGAAGGGTCAACCCGCCTAAAAGTGATATTTTAGGTGCAGGTGGTGTCGGGTGTTCTGAAGCAGATCCTGGTTCTTTTTGTTGTTTTTAAGGGGTAAATTCACATTTTTCCAGAAAATAGCCAATGCAGTCAACGAGCCCAGGTAGATGTGTTCATTCAATTTTTTTTTTTCATACCTGTAGACCATTTAGGCCTCCTTGGAAGTCTGGTCAAAAAAATCTTCCATTAAGGAAGATTGCTTTGCAGGAGCAAAAACCAACAGTTTTCATGTCCTAAAGGTAACAAGGTATGACACGGGGATTCCAAGAGGTTACAAATGGCCTGCAGGTATGGAATGTTAAGTGTTCACATCCATCTCTTGTACCTCCTATTACATTCTCTATAATATAAAATACATATAAAATCCAGAAGAAAATGGAAACCCCTTAAAACTGGCACAGTAGGTATGCAGACTCAGGAACTCAAGCCCAGATCTCACCAGTGAAACCCCCAAGAGTTCTAATAAACTGTCATGTTTTTAATTTACCCAGCACCTACCAAAATCTCAAATATCACTTTAAGTGGGTGATCCTATGACACTAACATCAATACAAAGGAAGCTCATGGGATGTCAGTCACAGTAATATAAAATATGTACAAAATCCAGTAGAAAATGATAACCCCTCAGAACTTGCACAGCAGGTTGCAGACCCAAGATCTCAAGCCCATATCTGACCAGTAGAACCCCAAGAGATATAAGAAATTTTCTATATTTTTAACTCCCCTTACATATACAAAAAATTAAATATTAGTTTGAGTGGGTGATTCTTTAATACATTATACTAACATTAATGAAAGGGAAGTACAAGGGTTGTCAACCATGGCTTCTGACTAAAGGAATGTGTCTTTTTCCCTATTGCAAGTTTAGACATTCCTCCGTTATGTCACAACATGCCTAAACCTGCAGTATTTGCCTTTCAACTCAGCTTGAATTCTCTGGCAGGATTAGCCTGTTTGCCTTGAATAAGTGTTATAGTGGTCAGGTCTGAACTAAAGGCAGAACATCCTGCAACACTGCACCATGTGAAACCAAATATAATTATGTGTAGCGTAAAAGATGTAATACTGTTGTACTATGTAAACCCCAAAGTCATTATGTCAAATGCAGTGTATTGTGATACATACAACAATATAGATACAAACTATGAGGCTTAAGTGGTGAGGATGTTGGAGTAACTTCTGTTTTTAATTGTTAGCTGGATCTCCATCCATGGGGACGTGTCCGAGATCTTCTTAAGAAGACTAAAAAGAATCAGAATAAATTAGGATTATCCTCAGCGTCATTGAAGAGATCCTGTCCTCAGCTCTACAGGTAACCTGAAATATTACCATCATTTCAAAATCATGACCTCTTGTCCACATTTCCATATCTGCGCTGCCCTTTTCTACCATCATGTCTAAGCCAAGCATTTTTGTTAATGCACTCCCTGGCTAAGCATTTTGCCTAAAGACTGGAAGATTATGCCTGCAAATTTAACCATCCTATGAAGCTTAAGTTCCACTGAAAGCAAACCTGTAGCCAGTAAGATAACTTAAAGACGAATGCACAGTTGGGTATTTATGTATAATATACATTCCATAAAAAACAGCACATATCAGACCTCGACAACTGTGCCCCGGTGCTGTCATATTGGATGTGGAGAGTGCCCAAGGAGTAAGAGCTGAATCAGATAACATCATATTAGAAAAACAATTTACCTAAAATTAGAGGTGCTGATTCTTTGCAGGACAGTATGGGTTGTCACAAGTGAAGCATTGTTTGAAAGCTATTTTCATGTGCATTGTGGAAATAAAGCAATTTTACTTATCAGTACTTGGCCATTAAGGTTCCAGATCAGCTCCTGATATTTGAAAGAAGGCTCATACTTGCTTCTGTATTTTTCATTTACTTTACTACAAAGGGAGGAAGGGAGGAGCAATTCCTCTGTTTATTGATATAGTCACTTAATCATCACGCAAGTTTTAGTAGTTTTTTTTGTTGTGCAATATCTCTTGTATATTTTATGTGAAGGTAACCTGTATTAGGATTGTAAGGACATGAAACATTTCAGATGCAATTTGAAGCTTAGACATGAGATGGCAGTTGCTTGTTTTCTCCTGCTGGATGGGGCGAATATTCTGAGCTGGAGGGAGAACCCCAACACCACTGGAAGAAGAGGGAATAGTTAATTAGGCAGGTTTTGCATGAAATAAGCAATGATGGTACCTCTCATTTCCTCCTCTCTACATTGACATAAACCTTTTGTACAAGTCCAGTCTTTATGCTTGTAGACCTGCCAGGTGATGATGGTGTCTGAGGGTAGTCAACTTGTATATGCTCTTTTATAATATCATCAAAGTATATCTAAACATTTTCTTTATCTCCAGCTCATATACCCCCATTCAGCCAGTTGCTTAAAAGAAAACTAGTCACCTGTTCCACTAAAGAATAAATGATCCATTATGTGACTCTGTGACAGGGTGGTCAAATCCATTGCAGTTTTGCATAGAGGATGCCAGAAACAAAGAATTAGAGCTTGGAGATTGATATTTTTGTCACTTTTTGCCAACCATTTTTTTTTGTATGAAAGAAACGTCCAATTTACATTCCCTTTTTTTTTAATAGAACTTATTGCTTTAAACAATTAAAATGTGCAATCTTACTAAACAGAGAATTTCTTAAACACCATCCACAATTTATTTTGCCTAAACTTTGAAGGGTGTGATGTTATATTCCAAACATCATTTAACGGACATACAGTAAATAGTGAGGAAAGTATAAATGACATTTTGTACATTGTGAGTGAGGAAATAGTCAAACACATCCATAATGTCACATTTACAGCTGGAAGAAACATCTGAATTTCCTTCCATTGTTCTGTGTTAAAGAAATCCCAGACAGAAGCATGTCCAGTGCATTTCCTTATGTTTTTGTTTAAACATGCCTTTTTAAGACCTTAGCTGTTCTTTTGACCCCACTTAGTTAACTCACACTTGACAGAAAAGGACTTTTATATCTCTGCCTCATAATGTTTTATTGCTTTACCTTCAGCTGCAGAAAATTGTTTCCTTGCTGGCATGCTTATAAAAGAAATATCGTGTATTGATTTCATTATCTTATCTGTCTTTGATGGAATCTTATCCAAGCAATAGCTACTAGAATCCAACTTAAAGCTGAACTCCAGGCAGATATTAAAGACACAAATTAATGTAGTTCGGTGGGTTTTAGTTCTTCATTAACCACTTGAGATCCGCGCTATAGCCAAATGACGGCTACAGCGCGGATCTCCTTTTCCGGGACGACATCAATAGACGTAGTCCCGTGTACGAGCGGCCTGCGCGCCCCCTGAGGGGCGCGCGCGGCGCGCTCTGTGATCGGCGAGCCCATGAGACTCGCCTGATCACCGATCCATGCAAGGGGTCGATCCCGACCCCTTATCACGTGATCAGCTGTCAGCCAATGACAGTTGATCATGTGATATAACGGAGCCGGTAATCGGCTATTATTCCTCCTCGCGCTGACAGCGCGAGGAGAAAAAAAAAAGCCGATCACCGGCGGCCGTGATCAGGACATCAGTCCCGATCACAGCCAGCCCTGCTAATGCCTACCTGCCCCCTGCCAGTGCCCACCTGCCCCCTGCAGTGCCACATGTACTAAAAGTAAGTGCCCCCCGTCAGTGCCACCCAGCAGTGCCCATAGTGCCACCCAGCAGTGCCCACAGTGCCACCCAGCAGTGCCACCCACAGTGCCACCCAGCAGTGCCCACAATCTGCCTCAAAGGTGCTGCACCCCAGTGCCACATATCCGTGCCCATCAGTGTCATCTACCAGTGCCCAGCAGTGCCGCCCATCAGTGCCCAGCAGTGCCACCTATCAGAGCCACCTATCAGTGCCCATCAGTCCCATCTATCAGTGGTACCTATCAGTGCCCATCCGTTCCACCCATCCGTGCCATCTTATCTGTGCCCATCAGTGCCGCCTTATCTGTGCCCATCAGTGCCGCCTTATCTGTGCCTATTAGTGCCGCCTTAACTATGCCTATCAGTGCCCACCAGTGCAGCCTATCAGTGCCCACCAATGCAGCCTATCAGTGCCCACCAATGCAGCCCATCAGTGCCCACCAGTGCAGCCTATCAGTGCCGCCTAATCAGCGCACTTCAATGAAGGAGAAAAATGACCCGTTTGCAAAATTTTATAACAAACTATTAAAACATTAATTTTTTTTTTTTGCATCTTTTTTTGTTTGTTTAGCAAAAAATAAAACTCCGAGCTGTAACTAAATACCACCAAAAGAAAGCTCTATTTGTGGGAAAAAAAATGATAAAAATTTCATTTGGGTACAGTGTTGTATGCCCGCGCAATTGTCATTCAAAGTGTATCAGCGCTGAAAGCTGAAAATTGGTCTGGGACTGAGGGGGGTTTAAGTGCCCAGTAAGCAAGTGGTTAAATATATTTGTAATGCAAGCACTGTAGATACTTGAATTTGACTTTCCGCTTGCAGTCTTCTATACAGCAGGGCTCAGAGAGGGTGAAGCAGCACAAGAAGCCAGTCAGTTGTTGTACAGTGCTCATGTTCTAACAAGGACCATGATGATAGGAGAAGAGCAGAGATGAGCTCTTCAGTGTGCTGCTTCTGATTTTACTAGCCAGTCACAATTTATGGAAGGGATAAAACATGTATTCCTTGAAGCTGAGGAAATAATGTTTAGCCCTACAGCTTTAGTGACCTAACTTACCTGTAATTAAAGAGGAACTGCAGTCTGCTCACATAATTTGTAATAAAAACATCTTTGCCATTCTGAAGTTTCCCTCCATATTATTTTATATATACTGTGATTCTGTACTTGCCAAATATGCTGCAGAAATCTCCCTCCACTGAGTCTGGCTGCAATCATTTTAACTGTTGGCAGCTGAAGCTGCTGCCTGTTCACTTACTGGATTTACACAGAGGCACAGGAGGCACACCTCCAGCTCTGCAGTTCTCATTGGCCCTTTTATGGTTCATCCTCCCTCCCTTCCTGGCAAACGCTCACAAGAGGGAGAGAAAGAGCTGTGCATGATGTCATAAGCCTAGGCTTTTTACCAGACAAAAAACAGAAAGTGGGCTGTATAAGGTATTTACTGTCAGAAAAAAAAATGTTTGAAGATTTAATAGACAGAAAGATAAAAAAAATGACTGAAATTCCGCTTTAAGCATGTCCCATGTTGGATCTGGGATAAATCTTCACTGCAGGGATGCCGGGCCTCTTCCTTCCTCTGAATTTCCAGCACTGTAATGGTTAGTAGCTTTGTGTCTCCAGGCTGAATTCAATAGAAAAAGTTCCCAACAGGCACCTGCTACCTCTACCCCTACTCCATTGTGTAAAGTTCTTTTCATTGTTTTCGAGACAGGTGACATTTTTCATTGCATGTTACATGCAATGAAATAACTTTTGTCAATGGGGAAGGGGGTGGATTCCTGTCAGGATCTTTCTCAATTGAATTCAGCTCGCAGATCCAAAGCTATTAACCCTCGCAGTGCCGGAAGTTCACAGCCAGGAGGGGAACCGGCATCCCTGCAGTGAGGATTTCTCCAGGATCTATCTGCCTACACAATGTGGCCCATACCTAATTGCAAGGAAGTTAGGTCACTAAAGCTGTAGGATTAAAAATCCTTTTAGTAAAACTTCAGATTTAACCACTGCCCACCCAGCCACTGCATATGTACGGCCGGGTGGGTGCTCTCTCCTGAGTGGACGTTCAGGAATGTCCCTCAGAAGGAGGGGGATCGCTTGCGCGTGGGCCCATGCAGTGGCACAATCCCGATGCGCTCGTGTCACCTAGACACAACGCATCTCAGATCGGCAGGAGGGCTCTGTGATTGGCCCTCTTGATCACATGACCAATCACAGCCGTCATGTGATGTAAACAAAGAGCCGGTTTCTAGGCGATTGGCTCTCCTCTCCTCACACATTAGTTGTCTGTTAGGAGAGGAGAATGGATCATTGCAGCTGGCTGGTGATCAGTGTATATGAGCTGTTTTTTACAGTTTTTTACACACTGATCATCAGCATAGTTACACACAGTGTAAAACACATGTCCCCAAAACACATGTCCCCCACAATACATGTCCCCAAAACACATGTCCGCAACATATGTCCCAGTAAAATCACATGTCCCAATGATTATCTGCACACATATGTCTGTGATCCCCTGCGCACATCTGTACATGATCATTTGTGTACATCTGTCCGTGATCACACAAACCAATTATTATACACTTAACAGGATTTTTATTACCAAAGACATGTAGCAGAATACATTTTGGCTTACATTTATGAAAAATTAGATTTTATTGGATTTCATCTAAAATAGGGCGGCACAGTGGTGTAGTGGTTAGCACTGTCACCTAGCAGTAAAAAGATTTGCTGGTTCAGATCCCAACCACTACACTACCTGCCTGGAGTTTGCATGTTCTCCCTGTGCCTGCGTGGGTTTCCTCCGGGTACTCCGGTTTCCTCCCACACTCCAAAGACATGCAGGTAGGTTAATTGGCTGCTGTCCAAAATTGGCCCTAGTATATGAATGGGGGCCTTAGATTGTGGGCTCCTTGAGAGTAGGGACTGATGTGAGTGAAATACAGACAGAAATACAAATCCTTTGCCAGGTAAAACAGCCGGGCTGATATGTATTTCATATATTTATTTAGTTGTTTGTCTGGAATTCAGCATTAAAGAAAACTCCAAATCTTCATAACTCCGGTATGCAATCAACTGATAGCAAGCCTCTGTGCAGTCCACTCATAAGACCTGTGATCAGTTTCGCTATATCTAAATATGTTCCTGACATATAAAGTCTTCCGTATTTTGTTTCCTAGAAAATTTTGATGATCATGTATGCAATCCTAATTCTGTGTTTTCTTTCATGGGAACTTATATAAATACTGATACTACAGAATCACTATACCACTACAGTGCTATGCTATAACCCCATTATATCCTTGCTTCCATAGGCCAGATATTGTGCAAAATGACATTAAAAGAAGAGACAGAAATTCAATGATCGCCCTTGGACAGAATATCAACAGAGAACATGCATGGGCCAGTTTGTATGTCTTAAATAGGTAAACCTTTTTTTCGTTATAGTGGTGGTTAATATTGCTAACCTAAAGGGTGTTGCAGGGAATAAATTAGGTAAAAGGCAGCTGTGCAGGGCACAAAGGCGATGCAATATCACATTGTTGGGAAAAGATCAATTATATAAAAATGTCTTAAAATGTAAGTTTATATTGAAATAAAAAATGATCCTTCACGCCCAACACCTGAGAAGTAATATATCTACCCCCTGCACAGGTATACTACCAGGCTGGCTGTTCACATACTATAGTTTCAGCTTTCTGTGTACCATTTACACTTGTCTACATACTCCATAGTTCACAAATACAAACTATGCATCCCAGCAGTCTGAATGAAAAAAAATCAGAGAGATCACCATACTAACTAAGTGATGTTAGTGCGGCAATCTCCCCCACTGAGCTATTGTGATCTGACAGGGGGACTGCCCCCGCCAGAACACACTGATCAGCGCTCACAGCCATTGGTTGCAAGCGTTGATCAGATGCTGGTTTTCCAGCTTGCTTGTTTGGTAAAAGCCAGCTGTTAGACCGGCTTCTGTTGGACAGGCTGCTGTACACATGGGCTGAATGTCAGCCAGTTCATTTGTACCAGCCTTTAAGGTCACATGAAGCCCTTTGGTAGTGCAGCAGCCTGTAGTGGAAACATTGATTTGTAAAGGAGTAATATCAGTGATCTCTTCTAGACTCATGTACCACATCACCAGTCTCTCATTGTCTTCTACAGCATGTCTCCAGTCTCAAACCACACCTGTAGCATGTCCACATGTCCACAGTCACTGACCATCATCCCCCCTAGTATGTCAGCAGCCTCTGATAGTCATTGAAGGGGTTGTAAAGTCAGAAGGGTTTTTTATCTAAATTTGGATGTAAACCCGATTCATGAATTTTGACCTAGGCACATATGCAGTATCTGTAGTGTTTACTTATCCCTCTCCAAAGCCCTGAGTCCCGTATCTTTCTGCTGTTTCGTTCCTCTTTTAGCACAAAAACCATCCTGAAATGTGTGTCGGGTGGGTGCTATAAATAGATTAGCAGAGAGCTTGTCTTTTCACAGCACAGCTCTGAAAGTATCTTTGTTCTTCTGCCTATAATTTCCTCCAATCAGCAGTCACACAGTGTATGCCAAGACTACACTCCTACTGTTAAATGAGGGAGTAAAAATTCTAACACAATGTAAGAATTCTAAAGAATATAGCAAGCTGAAGACATCAGCTATACATGTAAAACTTATATAGGGATATTTGTTTCATCCCTGTGTATCATCTGAGGCTGTTCACTTCACTGAGTATAGGAGAGGGTTTACATCCACTTTAATGCATTCTATGCATTAAGATAAAAAGCCTTTTGTGCATAGCTGCCCTCCTAATACTTACCTTAGCCCCCTCTCTATCCAGCGATTTCCACAAGTTCCGTGGCCATCCGGGATCTCCCTTCTGATTGGCAGAGATACAACAGTGGTGCCATTGGTGACTGCTGCTGTGAATCAAAGTCGGCTAGCCAATCAGGAGAGAGAGGGGGCAGGGCTAGGCTGCGGCTCTGTGTCTGAATAGAAAACAGGGAACTGTGTCTTGGCTTGGGTGCCCCCATAGCAAGCTGCTTGCTATGGGGGCATGTGGAAAGAGGGAGGGGCCAGGAGAGCCAAAGAGGGACCAGAGAAAAAGAGGATCTGGGCTGCCTTGTGAAAAAACACTACACAGAACAGGTAGGTATAACAGGTTTGTTTTGTTTTTTTAAAACAAGACTTTACAATCACTTTATTCTATTGCATTTGTGATGGGGAACCTCTACAATATAAATTGACAATCACTGTGCTTCAGAAATCTCAACACCAAAATTACTATTTATATAAACTGCAATCTGTAATAAAACTTTTTATGTAGATTGGTAGTTAATAAGTTTATTATTTACAATGTAAAAAAAAACTATGTGTATTTGATTTATTATTTTTTTTCTTTTCTTTAGAAAAGATGATGATATGTGAAGATTCAGTTGGTACACAAAAAGAAAAAGGATGAAATAAAAGACAGATAAAGAATGTACAGGAAAGTTTGATTGGATTATGTAGGTCTGTACGTAGAATGTATGTAATGAGGTTAGTGATGAGAGAAAATTTTATTGTAAAATTATACTGGCCTGTTGAAATAATTATATTCTTACACTACATCACACTTGCTATCTTTGTGCTCCTGTGAAAGTCTTATTATTTATTACCTATAGCCCCTATTTTAGGAGAAACACAAAAATCACATCATTGAAATATTGTCAGAAATAAAGAATCATTCAAAGAATAGTTATAGCTAACAAAATTTGTGGTTTGGCTTTGGAAATCGCACATCATTTTTTTAATTACATCTTGAATAGTTCTTAGAAATCAGATCCACGCTGTAGTGTCGGCGGCTGCCAGGCAGCTCACGTTCTGATTCAGTTAGAACACGGGAGTTATAACTTCATTCCTTCAATTTCTTCAGCATTTTACTGGTGTAAAAGAACCAAAGGGTGGACCCCTGTGTTCTTCTAGAATTAAGCATAGATCTTGTTAGACACTATCTGAGGTAATGAAAAAGATAGGGTTTTAACAAATATTTCCTGTATATTTTCATCCATTCATTATTGGAATGAGAGGCGTGATGGGGGTTATTTACTAAAGGCAAATCCACTTTGCACTGCAAGTGCACTTGAAATTACACTGAAAGTAAAGTCGCTGTAGATCCGAGGGGGACATGCAAGGAAAATAAAAAACAGCATTTTAGCTTACACATGATTGGATGATAAAATCAGCAGAGCTTCCACTCATTTCAGATCTACCCCTTAGATTTAGAGCAATCTAGAGATTTAGAGCAGTGCACTTGTAATGCAAAGTGGATTTTCCATTTGTAAATAACCCCCCAATGAATTATTAAAGCCCATTTCATCAAAAGGGGGACCAAAGCATTTGTAATTGTCATTCCTAGCTATACAACTCTTTTATAGCACAGGGTGCACTTTCACTTTATCAAATATATGTACATACCTGTTTCAATATTTTATCACGCCAAATTATTTTTAATTTAAAAACACTGGCTTTGGTGACATAGTACTGAAAAATACAGTACTTTAATGTAAAATGTAAGCAAAAAAAATAAATTGTATATTATGCATGCAGCACTTAACATTTTTTTTATCATAAATGAATTAATACATAAAAAAACAAAAACAAAATGTAAAATACTATATGTACAAGTAAATTACAATTATTTTTGGTCATTGCACCATTACTGTTTAATTATAGTGCATATTTTATAGTGCATCATGCTAAATAGATTTTTTTCAATATTTGCATATATTCATTATCCAGTTTCCCAACAGCTAAAAATCGGGTTAAGTCACATACCTAGTCTGGCGAAACCCAGCCTAAAAGTCTCTATATAGATATATATCAATAGATATATATCTATATATCTATATACCGGTATATATATATACTGTATAGGGTAAAAGGAGACCTATCTTGTCAAGCCTTGGTCTTCTTAGCCCTTGTACACACGGTCGGAGATTCCGACAACCAAATCCGTCAGAGTAATTCCGACTGATTAATTCCGGAAGAGGTCCGGAAGTGATGTTGCATACACACGGTCGGACTAAGTTGTCGGAAAATCCGATTGTACATAACGTGATGACGTTAATTTGTTATGATGGGACTACGTTCAGGCTAGTAGCCAATAGCTTTGGTCTAGGAATTTGATCTGAGCATGCGTGGCACTTTGTCCGTCGGAGTAGGCTACACATGATCGGAGTATGTCCGATCGGAGCATTTTGTCAGAAAATTTTACCGGCAAGTTGGAAAAGTTGGTCCGTCGGATATTCCGACGGAAACAGTCCGATGGAGACCACACACAGTCGGAATATCCGACAAAACAGTCCGATAGGACACATTCCGTCAAAATCTCTGACGGTGTGTACAAGGGCTTAGGGTGTGCAATTTTTAACAGTTTCACCAGATAAGGTCAGGCTGATTAGATGGCTCAATGCAACATCTGGGCAAGGATCAGGCTATATAAGACTTCCTGATTGATGGGGAACCCCGTCCCTTCTGAGTACAGCATGAATCTTTACTTTACTTTGCAAAGTGAATTTTTGCTTAGATTAATGAATGAAGTAAAGCTTTACTAATGTCTATGGTCCAATCATGTGGAAGCAAGAATCTTTTTTTTTTTATTATCTCCTTGCAGGTGATTAGCCATTTTTTGCAAAGTGAATTTTCACTCAGCTTTCCCCCATCCACTAGGCTAAGTGGAAATTCACTTTTCAAACCATAAATCCCTTTGCCGGTTCACACTAGTGTGATGCGGGAACCAGTGCGATTTCAGTACCGGTTCCCGCATCGCTTAGGACTCGCAGGCAGTTCACACTGCTATATGTGAACCTCGCAGTGCGAACTGTTAAATGGTGCAGGGATCCAAACACCCATGCGATCCGGTTCCAGGGCGAACCAAAAAACGGGTCCTGCACTCTTTTTAATGTGAATGCGATGCAAATTCAGCCATACAACCTGTATGGCTGAATTCACATCGCACAGTTGTCGCATGTGATCTGCACAGCAGTGCGGTGTGAATCAAATGCAATGTCTAACAGCTCACCAGTGTGAACCCAGCCTAACAAGGAATTTAGACAAATTAGTTTCCTATTGATGAGTCCTTAACAAGATTTGGTTCCAGTATAATCAAACATTCTCAGCTTGTTTGGTAAATCACTCTCACTGACTCACATGGTGAGTACCCCTGGTTGGTCCATACTCTATAGTATAACACTGCTTATATTTACAATTTTCCATTCAGTTTCAGAATTGCATTTAACGTCCTACTATTGTATTGTTAAAATTCAGCCATTTAATTTATCCATTTCAGTTTCCAAACTAGCTTGGATAAACAGTGTCTTGCATGTAGTGAAAAGAAACCAACATCACCATTTGCACCCTTTTATGTTTATTTTTTTCATCTTTTTTGTGCATAGTTTAACTAAACTTCCCACAATTATGGTTTGCATTTTTGTTATACTGTACATAGCACTTTGATTTAGAGAAAATACCTTTTTAATCTGTACATTAATAAAGTAATGTAAATAAAGCTGTAAATAGCTGAACCTTGTGCGAGGGAACTGTATGAAGATGTATATGAATCTCAATAAATAGGTTTCAGATGAGTTAATCCACATATTAAAAATTCACTCATTGCTACTCTTAAGACAAAAAAAAATATCCTTTTTTAGTCACACTTTTGCTGTAAAAACCACCAGTAATAAAATAATTACTGGTAATAACAAGGATCAAAAAGAGCAGGAAAGTTAGTAATGATAGTGAATATATTCTTTTAAAAAAGTCTTAATTTGTCCATTATTTCATATTCAATCATAAGAGCCTATTAACACTCTTGTATTCTCAAGTATGGGCTTCAGGGATCTATGAATGCCTTTTTTTTTTTTTGCTCTGTCTGATGATGGGAGGCGATAAATAGTGATAAATAGGGTAGCACACACTCAGTAGTTAATAAAGCCACCCAGAGACAGCAATACATACAGTATAAACACAATATACAGTATAAGCAGTTGTACATTTTTGTTGAACAGGACAGTGTGCATAGTTAGTGGCTAAAATTGGTTGCTTGTACAAAAACCATTACCTTTTATATGATGTGCCACACAAAGGATACGTATTGTAGTTGAACGTTTAGACTATTTACAAGTTAATCCATCCAAAAATATAGAAAAACACTTTAAAGATCAAAAATAAAAAATAAAACAGGTCAATGACAATACAGGAAGGTCAGATATGCGGGCATAATCTGATCGCCTGGCAATTTATTGATTTCATTTTTTTTCTCAGACAGTACATAAACATGCATGCCGGGATCACCCCATGCTTGCATGTCTTAGCCTAGAGAGGCTTTTGGGGGAGCATGTGAAACCTGTGGTGCTATCTTTAATCAGGACTGGTCATAGATGATCTGATGTCTATGACAAATGTTAAACTCAGGCCCATATGCGTAATACCACCAATTAAACCTGGGCTCCCTCTAGGATCAGTTGAGAGAAAGAAAACTATACGAATGCCTTTAGAGTTAGGCTGGCCATACACTATACAATTTTCTTATTCAATTTCCTTTAGATTTACCTTCAGCTATGTAGTTGCATGTACCTGCCTGATAGCATACACATTGAAAGTGTTTGACCTCATATTATATGGTTTTGGTAAATCTAAAGAAAAATTGAAAAAGAAAATTGTATAATGTATGGCCAGGCAAAGTACTTACATTTAGACTGTTTAAAAACCTATCTATAAAATCCTGGCTTCCTGCGGTGGAAAGCCTGCACTGGAGTAACATTCTGGGGTTAACTGGAAATGTATTTTATTTGTAAAGTGTAAATAACATATTGCATCATTTTTTTCTTTTTTTTGTTACAAATCTTGTCAGTTTAGTAAGACTGAAAAGATTGTTTACCCTGATTATTCTGTGAATAGTGTATCTTTGCTGGTTCAAAAACTGTTCAAAATACCTTTGTTACATACTCAGATTCCATATGTATAATTTTTATAAAATTACTCATAATCTGTTTATACATGTATTCAAATATTATACAACTTGTATATTTATAAAAGTATCATCTTTTCATTTTTACAAAATGTAAAAATGTAAAATGCTCAATAAACATCTACAAATAAATAATAATATGTGATTTTTCTTGTGTATGTTGTGGAGTTGTCCCTAAATTAATTTATGACTGAGGTGAATGTAAAAGCCTGTTTATTATATTTGTTTAATTAGGAAAATATTTTTGTGTTTTTATTAAAGATTTAGGTTGCACTGGATATTAAATTTCCAGTGTGTAGCAGCATGTAAAAGCAGGCGTCAAGTGAAAGCAATCAGTGAGCTACTAATGCTATCAATTAATTACTGCAATCTTGCCACTCCATTTATCTTATTTGAGCTCTGTGTAATCCTCTGCAGTAAGATTTCAGAGAGATTTTCACTGGCTTAAGGCTCCATTCATACTTGTGCGACTTGTCATGCAATGTTGGACATCAAAGTGGTATGACAAGTTGTTCCCCATTTTTTCAAATAATAACCATTCATATATGTGTGAATTAAAATTGCAGCAACTTCAAAGAAGTTCATGCACTTCTTTGGTCTGACTTTTATGCAACATGAGGGCTATAGACTTCAATGTTAACACTAAAAGTTGCACAAAAGTCATACCTGAATGTTATACAATGCAACAGTTGTGCAACAGTTGTCCATTATCACTGGTCAAAGCCAAAAGTCTTATCCAAGTTGTACCCATCCAAAGTTGAGTCAAAGTTGCATTCCAAAGTGGAGTCGTATAAGTGTGAATGGAGCCTAAAGCAGAATTATTTTGCTATCTCTCTCTCTCTCTCTCTCTCTCTCTCTCTCTCTCTCTATATATATATATATATATATATATATATATATATATCTCTTAGGAGTTTCAATTTGTATGCAATCAGGCAGGTCCTTGCACTACATGGTTTTGGTAAACCTGAAGGGAAAAACTCAGCAGAAAAACTGATAGTGTGTATGGGGCTTTAGTCGGTAGGGTGCAGTTGGCCCACTCTTTGCAGCTATAACAGCTTCAACTCTTCTGGGAAGGCTGTTCACAAGGTTTAGGAGTGTGTCTATGGGAATGTTTAACCATTCTTCCAGAAGAGCATTTTAGAGGTCAGGCACTTCTTATAGCCTAGGCCATCTTTATGTAGAGCAACAAATCCTTTTTTTCAGATCCTCAGAGAGTTCTTTGCCATGAGGTGCTCTTTTGAACTTCCAGTGACCAGTACGAGAGAGTGAGAGCGATAACACCAAATTTAACACACCTGCTCCCCATTCACACCTGAGATCTTGTGACACAAATGAGTCACATGACACCGGGGAGGGAAAACTACTAATTGGGCCCAATTTGGACATTTTCACTTAGAGGTGTACTCACTTTTGTTGCCAGCAGTTTAGACATTAATGACTGTGTGTTGAGTTATTTTGAGGGAGCAGCAAATGTACACTGTTATACAAGATGTACACTCACTACTTTAGATTGTAGCAAAGTGTAATTTCTTCAGTGTTGTCATATGAAAAGATATAATAAAAAAAAAAAAATAGAAAAAAGTGAGGGGTGTACTCACTTTTGTGAGTTACTGTATATATACTGTATAAATATAAATAAATATATATATATATATATATATGGATCTCTCTCTCTCTCTATATATATATATATATATGTATATGTATATGTATATGTATATGTATATGTATATGTATATGTATATATATATATATATATATATATATATATATATATATATATATATATATATATAGAGAGAGAGAGAGGTACTTCCATACCTTTAAACAATTTATTGGTGTTATAGTGCACAGTCCAGGCCATGACTAAGGACTAACATCTGTTTTACAGCTCTGCACATGTATTTAATAAAGGAATACAATTTTGGATGTCATCCTGAGTGCCAACTATCCCTTTCCTTATTATAGTGCACAGTCCCCTTGCAAGTCAGAAACCCAGCTTTGTTTGCTCTATGATGAGCCCTGTGTTCCCCTTACACTCTGGTCATAAGACCAGTGGTCTTCTGTGTCCTTTACCCCCTTGGCCACCGCTCTTGTACATTCCCCTGTGTAGTTCTAGTAAAGCGAGTGGTGACATGATTTCATCACAGCTCACTGCTATGGGTGGATCTGAGCATCTCAGACTCCCGGTCTGGTCTCACTGTGCAGCATAGATTGACACTGATCCATTCCAAACAGAGATCTGAGATGTCAGACTAGTCCTATGTAAGGAGTCAGATATGTGATCCAGCACAAAGTGGCCGCCCCGCAGCAGTATATCTGTCTGGGGCATTCAGCAAGCGGATACGTTTACATTTATCAACATTAAACCTCATTTGCCACACAGTTGCTCAATTAACCACTTCAGCCCCAGAAAGGATTTTCCCCCTTAATGACCAGGCCATTTTTTGCGATATGGCACTGTGTGTCGCTTTAGCTGACAATTGCACAGTCATGCAACGCTGTACCCAAATAAAATTGACGTCCTTTTTTTCACACAAATAGAGATTTCTTTTGGTGGTATTTGATCACCTCTGCGGTTTTTATTTTTTGCGTTATAAACAAAAGAGTGACAATTTAAAAAAAAAATATATATATTTTTTACTTTTTGCTTTAATAAATATCCCCCCAAAAAATGAAAAAATACAAATTTCTTCCTCAGTTTAGGCTGATATGTATTCTTCTACATATTTTTGGTAAAAAAAAAAAAATCGCCAAAGCGTATATTGATTGGTTTGCGCAAAAGTTATAGCTTCTACAAAATAGGGAATAGATTTATGGCATTTTTATTATTCATTTTTTTTTTTTTACTAGTAATGGCAGCGATCTGCGATTTTTATTGGGACTGTGATATTGTGGCGGACAGATCGGACATTTTTGACACTTTTTTTGGGACCATTGACATTAATACAGCAATTAGAGCTAAAAAATACAGACATACCCCATTTTTAAGTACACAATGGGGTTTATTTACTAAAGCTGGAAAGTGCAAAATCAGGCTTACTTCTGCATAGAAAGCAATGAGCTTGTAACCCCAGCTTGTTCAGTTAAGCTTTGATAACAGAACCTGGAAGCACATTGGTTTCTATGCAGAAGTGAGCCTGATTTTGCACTTTCCAGCATTAGTAAACAAACCCCATTGTGTATTTAAAAGTGGGGTATGCCTGTAGCCACTGATTACTGTATAAATGTCATTGGCAGGGAACGGCTTAACACTAGGGGGCAATCAAGGGGTTAACTGTGTGTGCTAGGGAGTGTTTCTAACTGTGGGGGGGGGTGGGAATGACTGGAGGAGGAGACCGATCGTTGTTCATACTTAGTATGAAAAACAGATCAATCTCCTCTCCCCTAACAGCACAGAGATATGTCTGTTTACATTAAAAGATCTCTGTTCTGTCTTTCTCAGGAGTGATAGCGAGTGCCCGGTGCCCATCATGGCCGCCGGCCACGCGCATTGGCTTCATCATCGCACCCGCGCACCCCCTAGTGCTATTAAAGCAGCCGTATACCTATGGCGATTTGCCCAGGTGAGCCAACCTGCTGCAGTATAACAGCAGAGGCTGGTCGTCTAGTGGTTAAAAGTGCTTAAAAGTGCTTAAAAGTCGCGGCTTGTAAGTTGGAGACATCCCATAAGGACGTTATTCCACTGCATAGTTTGGTGTGATCTGCAAAGACTGAAATGGTACTTTTAATCCCAGACCCAATATTATTTATAAAGATATTAAAATGTAAGTGTCCCAACACTAAACCTTGGGGTACACCACTATTAATCTTAGATCATTCAGATTAAAAATCATTAACCACGACTCTCTGAATTCTGTCTTTTAGCCATTTTTCTATCCATTTACAAACTGATTTTTCCAAGCCTGTAGATTTTTTACCTTACACATTGGCCGTTTGTGGGGAACTGTGTCAAACACTTTTGCAAAATCCAACTATACCACGTCCACAGCCACTCCTTTGTCTAAAGTTTTGCTTACCTCCTCATAAAAAGAAATCAGATTTGCTTCCAATGCTCCCTGTATGCATCTCAGCATATAATTTCAATTTTAGATCAATGTTAACATTTTAATTTCCTCGTTAGAGTGTGTTTATTGCTGCCCAGTAAAATTTTGCACAAGCCGTGGATGGTTTATCTCATTCGTTAACTGATCTTAAGAGTTTTAACACCATCATTGTCATAGTTTCACCCTTGTTACAATCAGTCACAGAAAGCACATTGTAAGGTGCTGAATGTCACGTAGCTGAACATTAACTGGCTGTCTGGGACTTCATTAATAAAACATGGGATTCCATAACATAGCTAAGGGCAGTTTTTTCTCTCTACATTCTTTAATGTGCAAAGTATATGCTAATGTACAGCTCCCTTTAGGATCATGTGGTATTCATAAAGAGAGCACACTGCTTGTGCAAGATATTTCTAGAAACTATAGGCATGTGCATAAAAACTAAAGGTGGAATTTCCTTCATGGTGTCACAGAAAACAATATAAAAAGTGCTAGGTGGTCTAACCCTTCCCCATTCTGTTAAAACAAAAAAAAAGTTTTGAATGAAGTTGGGCTTTTGTTGAGAAGAAGATAATTGCCTCTAGGTCAGATATATAGTTTGCAGAAATTGAGCAAACTGCATTGCAAATTCTTACCTTCTAAAGAAACAAACATTCTGAAACTGACTGCTAGGTGGAAGGGTCTACCTTCATGATTACCACCTGATCAACCTCATTACTGTAAAAAGAAATAGGACAGCTCCTGCATGTATTTAGTAGTCAGACATCTTTGAAAGTATCTCATAATTTAGAAAAAATCATAAAGACTTTCAATTTTAATGTAAAAATGGTTCATTTACAGTACAAGAAGGATTGCGTAATAATTATGACACTTCACTTTTTATTACATATATAAATATATATATATATATATATATACACATGTATACATACATGTATTGTCCTATATATACAGCGCCTTGATAAAGTATTCACCACCTTGGTTTTTTTCGTGTTTTATTGCCTCACGACCTGGAATTAACATGGATTGTTTGAGGATTTGCATCATTTAATTTACGGAACATGCCCACAACTTTGAAAATGTTTTTTCCTGTCGCATCATGGCAGCATACATACACTCTGGGTTGTGACTCTGCCCCCACAACCTGATAGGACCACATAGCTATAAGATGAAGATACGCCCCCCGCCCCGGTATTCTCTTATTTTTCCTCACCTGTTGGGACCGCATGGATCATCGCCCTCTTACCGCTTCGCCCCAGCCAGGTTCTAGCCTCGCCTGAGTGGAAGTGCGGGCGGGACATGACCCTGGCTCCAATTTTAAAAGGGGAAGATGCCTTTTTTTAACACAGATGCCTTTTTTGCCTGTTTTTTGTGCTCAGCTGATTTTTACGACTGCTGCATTTCTGTTTTTTTCTTTCCCAGTGTTGCCTCTCTGTTTGGTAGGTATCTCCCCTGTATTTTTCTTCTCTCTATTCCCCTCTTGTTTCTGTTATGGCTTTATCTTCCTTACCATTTTTGTGTTACCTGTGTCTTCAGGCTTCCTCTGTTCCCTATCCATGGAGACCACTGCTCCAGCAGATCACCACCAGCATAATAGGTAAGGGGGGAGGAGTTTGGTAAGTAGAGAAGATTGAAAAAGAGAGCAGGACGCACTAGCGCTACCTAAATGGTTAGCCCCATCAGGTCCGCAAGATCATCTCGCAGAGATTCCTCGCATAGAAGAAGCCGCTTTGGCTATAGGCGGATCCATTCGGTGGAGGAAGTCGCTCAGGGAAAGGAAGTCGCTCCAGGTCTCGTTCAAGGCGCAGCCATTCCCGCCGAAGAAGATCCCCTGACCGGAGGCGCCATTCACCAGCACGCCACTCCCATCCTTCTGAAAATACCTGCTGGGTATGCAGGGCCATAGCCCTTCCAGATATGTTGGCATGCTGCAGGTGCTTTGAAGAAGCCACCAGAGAGAAAGGGCAAGAACACAGAGAGCTCACAGAGTCTTCTGCCCCACGTGCCGCTCCGGACACGGAGTTATCTCCACGTGGTGCTTCGCCGGCTCCCCCAAGTACTTCCAGAGAGCATGATTCTCCTTCAGATGAGGAAGAACTAGAGGCTTCAGCGGGCTTTGACTTCTCCCTAATAGAGCCTTTTGTGAGGTCAGTGAAGGGGGCCATTAGCTGGGAGGAACCCCAGGAGGCCCAACCCAAAAGGAGAAAATATTTCCCGAACCTGTTGAGAGAACCTGAAGCCTTCACCTTCATTGATGAGTTGGAGAAACTTATCAGAGACGAGTGGCAGAGACCCGAGAAGAAAGCAAGTCTCAACAATCGGCTTGCCAAACTATATCCTCTAAAGGAGGCTAAAATTAAATCTCTCGTGTCCCTGCCAGTGGTGGATGCATCCCTCATGCGCCTGGCCAGGCATGTTACACTCCCTATCGAGGACGCCGTGTCATTCAAGGACGCCCTGGATAGGAAGATCGATACTGATCTCAAAAGAGCTTACCTAGCAGCAGGAGGCGTATGCAGGCCAGCAGTGGTTCTTGCCGCTGTGGGTAAGGCTATTGCCAGTTGGTCAGCAAGCACAGAAAAGCTTGTATCCAAGGCGCTGATCAGGACCAGATAGATAGGGCCCTGCAAGAACTAAGCCTTGCAGGGGATTTTGTGACAGAGGCATCTGTGGATGCTATTAAGTCTGCATCCAGGGCTATGTTGTCCTCGGTAATGGCCAGACGGGCTCTCTGGCTCAAACCCTGGGCGGCAGATCCTGCTTCCAAGTCCAATTGGTGCCGCATCCCGTATGATGGCGAGAACCTTTTCGGCGCAAAATTGGACTCTGCTATTTCTAAGGTCACTGGCAGAAAATCAGGGCTTATCCCCTCGGATAGAAAGCCAAAGCTTCAGAGGCCTCCCTTTAAGCGTAACCTCCCGGACAGGTACAGGGATGCCAAGTCCTACAGGCCTGGTAGGGAGTACAGAAGGAACTGGAAGGCCCCTCAAACGTTCTTCCTGAAGTTCCAGAAGCCCAGGACCCCGGCATCTACTGACCAGAAGTCCTTTTGAAGGTGCGTTCACCCAGCCAGCAGTGGTGGGGGCCAGACTCTCAAAGTTCACGCTGGTCTGGGCGGAAACAATAAGCGACCCCTGGACGTTAACCACCGTTCGCGTCGGGCACAGATAGTCATTCAGGTGACTTCCCCCGGGGGACCATTTTTGCCCAACAAACCTCCCGTCATCCCGGCAAGAGGTTAGCCTTGACCCGATACGTTCAGAATCTGCTCCAAAAGGAAGCAATTACCGAGGTGCCCCATCCCAAAGAGGTGGGGGGTTCTATTCCCCTCTATTTCTAGTAAAAAAGAAATCAGGGGACCTATGTCCGGTCCTGGATCTAAACTTAAATCGCTCTATCCAGGTAGAAGCATTCAAAATGGAGAGCCTCCAGTCTATCCTCCAGACCATAAATCTGGGAGACTGGATGCTCTCCATAGATCTACAGGATGCCTACCTCCATATCCCTATCCATTCAGAACTCCAAAAGTTCCTCAGTTTTTCGCTAAACCACAGACACTTTCAGTTCTGAAGTCTTCCGTTTGGAATTTCTACAGCTCCCAGGACCTTTACAAAGGTCCTTCTTCCCGTTATCACGCATCTGAGGGAGAGGGGGCTGCGAATCCACCATTATCTGGACGATATTGTCCTCCTCTCAGACAGCCGGGAGTCGCTGTTACAGTATCGAAAGATCCTCGTCTCCACTCTGCAGAATCTGGGATGGCTCATAAACTGGGGGAAGAGCCAGACTCGGCCCACCCAGAGAATGATCTTCTTAGGAGCCCAACTAGATACCCAGTTGAATACAGTGCAGCTGCCTCCGGAGAAGTCTTCCCTGTTGGTCCGGAAGGTGAAGAAGGCCATTCTAGCAAGATCCCTGTCGGCCAGAGTATGCCTCAGCCTTCTAGGCTCCCCATCGGCGACCATTCCTATGGTCCGTTGGGCTCAGTGGCACACAGACCTCTGCAGAACTCCTTCCTACATCAGTGGGATGGTTCATCCATGACCCAGACGATACGGATCTCGGAGACAGTCAGGCGCTCATTGCGTTGGTGGACTCGTCCCCACAACTTAAACAATTGCAAACACATAGTCATCCCTCCTCAGGAGGTAGTGACCATGGACACCAGTCTAGAAGGTTGGGGAGCCCACTACCAGTCCCATGCAGCGCAGGGCCGTTGGCCTTTCGAAGTACAGGACTCGGTATCGAACGTGCTGGAGATGAGGGCGGCCCTCCAGGCTCTCCTGGCCTTCAGCTCCCTTTTAAGGGGGAAGCAGGTCCTCTTAAGGATGGACAACAAGGTTGCTTTCGCCTACATAAACAGACAGGGGGGGACCAGGAGTCCCTCCATGATGCGGGAAGTTCTCCCTGTGATTGAATGGGCACAGTTGAACCTGTCAGACCTGAGGGCGACCTACATCCCGGGGGTCGAGAACATCTTAGCCGACGCGCTCAGCAGGGAGTTCACCTCCAACAACGAGTGGTCCCTGAGCCCTCAGGCCTTCTCCCTCATCTGCCAGACCTGGGGTCAACCAGACATAGACCTTGCTGCGACTCCGGCAAACTCCAAATGCCGAAGGTTCCTGTCAAGGTTTCCCTTTCACTTAGCGGAGGGGACAGATTGCCTCCAGCAACCCTGGAACTTCCATCTTGGGTATATCTTCCCTCCGACTCCCCTGATAGCGAGATTTCTCAGGCCTTCTCCCTCATCTGCCAGACCTGGGGTCAACCAGACATAGACCTTGCTGCGACTCCGGCAAACTCCAAATGCCGAAGGTTCCTGTCAAGGTTTCCCTTTCACTTAGCGGAGGGGACAGATTGCCTCCAGCAACCCTGGAACTTCCATCTTGGGTATATCTTCCCTCCGACTCCCCTGATAGCGAGATTTCTCTTAAGGCTTAAGAGATCAACGGCATTGGTGATTCCTTTTTGGCCCAGGAGGCCATGGTTCACCACCCTCCTACAACTGAGCACGGCAGACCCTCTTGCTCTTCCCCCGTCAGCCGACTTGCTCTCCCAGGGCCAGCTACTACATCCAGATTCTGGGAAGCTGCACTTGATGGCTTGGGGGCTGAGAGGGCTAGGTATCTATGTCAAGGCTGCTCCCAGAAGGTAGCTGATACCCTGCTCCAGGCCAGAAAACCTACCACCAACTGCACCTACCGCAGGGTCTGGGAGAAGTTTGTTGCCTTCTCTCAGAACCTTGGCCGGGATCTGTCCTCCCTTTCGGCTCCTCTGATCCTAGAGTTCCTGCAATCAGGCTTAGAAAAAGGTCTTAGCTCTAGTACTCTGAAAGTTCAGGTGTCAGCTCTATCCGCCCTGACAGGGGTTAAATGGGCTCACAATCCCCTTGTTATGCAATTTCAGAAGGCCTGTCTTAAACTAAGACCACCTAGGAAGCCTTCCTTTCCAACATGGGACCTATCGGTCATCTGAGAGGTACTATCCAAAGAACCCTGTTTTCCGCTGGAAAACATCTCCCTCTGGCACCTGACACTAAAAGTCACCTTCCTGGTCGCAATCACATAAGCGAAGAGAGTTTCAGAGATGTAAGCATTACTGATTAAGGAGCCGTATCTGATCATTCATCCGGACAGGGTAGTTCTAAGACCCTTGAATCACTTTATCCCAAAGGTGGCATCCTCTTGTCACTTCAACCAGGAAATCAACTTGCCAGCTCTTAACACAGACCAGGGTGACCCTCATCCTCTGGATGTAAGGGACAACATCATAAAATATCTTTCCCTGTCCAAATCCTTTAAAAGATCGGAGAACCTCTTCATCATTCCCTATGGCCTTAGGAGAGGTCAAGCAGCGTCAGCCCAAACCATTGCCTCCTGGTTGGTGAAGGCCTACTTGCTGAGTGAGTTGCAAATTCCTGAAGACCTGAGGGCTCATTCCACCAGAGCAGTGGCCACCTCCTGGGCAGCGTATTGTAGGGTCTCAGTAGAAACCATCTGCAGAGCGGCCACTTGGTCCTCCAGGAACACCTTTATCTCTCACTACAAGGTGGACTCAGCTCAGCTATCAACAGTAGAATTGGGAAAGTCCATTATTTAAGCCAACTCTTCTATTCCTTGCTAATAAATGTTTACCTTTGCATCTCCCACCCAGTCTGCGAGTTAATCCCCAGAGTGTATGCTGCCATGATGCGACAGGAAACCGGAAAATTGTATACTTACCTTTCCGTAATTTTCCTTTCCTGTCGCATCTTCATGGTAGCATACAATATCCCACCCACAAAGGTGATTCATATATACAGAGAATACCGGGGCGGGGGGAGTATCTTCATCTTATAGCTATGTGGTCCTATCAGGTTGTGGGGGCGGAGTCACAACCCAGAGTGTATGCTGCCATGAAGATACGACAGGAAAGGAAAATTACGGAAAGGTAAGTATACAATTTTCCGTTTTTTTTATTGTGAAGCAAACAACAAATAAGACAAAATAACAGAAAAAATGTATGTTCATAACTACTCACCCCCCTAAAGTCAATACTTTGTAGAGCCACCTTTTGCAGCTATCACAGCTCCAAGTCACTTTGGATAAGTCTCTATGAGCTGGCCACATCTTACCACATGGATTTTTGCCCATTACTCTTTGCAGAACTGCTACAGATCCTTCAAGTTGGATGGTTTGCGCTTGTGAACAGTAATAGTAAAGTCTGGGCACAGATTTTCTATTGGATTGAGGTCTGGGCTTTGACCCCAACACATTTACATGTTTCCCCTTAAACCACTCAGGTGTTGCTTTAGCAATGTGTTTGGGGTCATTGTCCTACTGGAAGGTGAACCTCCATCCTAGCCTCAAATCACACACAGAGTGGTACAGGTTTTGCTCAAGAATATCCCTGTAATTAGTACCATCCATCTTTCCCTCAACTCTGACCAGTTTCTCAGTCCCGACTGCTGAAAAACATCCCCACAGCATGATGCCACCACCATGTTTCACTGTGGAGATGGTGTTCTTTGAGTGATGTGATGTGTTGGGTTTGCGCCAGACATAGCGTTTTCTTTGATGGCCATAAATTTACATTTTAGTCTCATCAGACCAGAGCATCTTCCTCCATACATTTTGGGAGTCTCTCACATGCCTTTTCGCAAAGTCAAAATGTGCCATTTTGTTTTTTACTGAAAGTAATGGCTTTCCTCTGGCCGCTCTGCCATAAAGCCCAACTCTATGAAGCGTACGGCTTATTGTCATCCTATGTACAGATACTCCAGTTTCTGCTGTGGAACTTTGCAGCTCCTCCAGGGTTACCTTAGGTCTCTGTGCTTCCTCTCTGATTAATGCCCTCCTTGCCCAGTCCGTGAGTTTTGGTGTGCAGCCATTTCTTGGCAGGTTTGCTGTTGTGTCATGTTCTTTCTATTTGGTTATGATAAATTTGATTATGCTCCTAGGGATCATCAAAGATTTGGATATTTTGTATAACCTAACCCTGACTTGTACTTCTCAACAACATTGTCCCTTACTTTTTTGGAGAGTTCCTTGGTCTTCATGGCAGTATTTGGTTAGTGGTGCCTCTTGCTTAAGTGTTGCAGCCTCTGGGGCCTTTCAAAAAAGTGTGTATATGTAATGACAGATCATGTGACACTTAGATTGCACACAGGTGGACATCATTTCACTAATTATGTGACTTCTGAAGGTAATTGGTTGTACCATAGCTTTTTATGGGCTTCATAACAAAGGGGGTAAAATACATACTCACATGCCAATTATCAGTTTTTTAACTATTTTTTATTTGAAAAATAGTTTGACGTATATATTTTTCTAATTTTACTTCACCAACTTAGACTATTGTGACTATTTTAGACTATTGTGATCTGATCCATCACATATAATTCAGATTAAAAACATTGAACTAAAAGCTGTAATGTAACAAAATAGTTAAAAAGCCAAGGGGGTGAATACTTTTGCAAGGCATTGTACATGATAGTATCCAGTTATGTTATGAACATTTAGGAAAGAATCCAAGCCTTTCTTAAAACAATCTACTGAGCTGGCCAGAACCAGCTCTTGAGGGAGTCTATTCCAAATTTCCACAGCTCTTACTGTGCAGAAGCCTTTCCGTATTTGGAGATGAAATTTCATTTCCTCCAGACGTAATGAGCGCCCCCTTGTCCTATGTGATGACCTTAAAGTGAATAACTCACTACCAAGATAACTATATGAACCACTTATGTATTTATGCATGTTGATCATATCCCCACTTAATCTCCTCTTCTCCAGAGAGAATAAATTCAGTTCAGTTTCCTCATAGCTGAGTTCCTCCATGCCTCATATCAGTTTGGTTGCTCTTCTCTCCACTTTCTCCAGTTCCCCATAATCCATTTTATGAACTGGTGCCCAAAACTTAACTGCACATTCCAGATGAGGTCTTACTTTATTATTATTATTATTATTATTATTATTATTATTATTATTAGCAAAGCAATGAAACAGGGTTTTGTTTAAATACATACAATGATCATCCATACATTTTTGACCTCCGACATATTATTGAGTAGGTCCTCCTTCTGTTGCCAAGACAGCCCTGACTCATCGAGGCATGAACTCTGGAACCAAGCCTTCAGTAGCAGATCCTTTAAGTTCGGTAAGTTGCAAGGTGGGGCCTACATGGATCAGACTTGTTTCTCCAGCACAACAGATGGTCAATTGGAATGAGATCTGGAGACTTTGGAGGCCAAGTCAACACTTCAAATTTGTTGTTGTGTTCCTCAAACCATCCTTGAACCATTTTTGCAGTGTGGCAGTGTGCATTATACTGCTGAAAGAAGTCACTGCTATTAGGGAATACAGTTTGAATGAAGAGTTGTAATTGGTCAGAAAAAATGTTTAGGTAGGTGGTACATGTCAAATTAACATCCCCTTGAATGGCAGGACCCAAGGTTTCCCAGCAGAACATTGTCCAATGTCAAGTTCTGTTTCTCACATGCCCAATGTAGCCACTTTTGGCTGTGGAAATGGGTCAGAGTGGGCACCCTGTCCAGTCTGCTGCTAAGCACCCCCATATGCAACAAACCGAGATGCACTGTGTGTTCTGACACCTTTCTATCAGAGAAGTTTTCTATCCTTTCAATGCTATGTCAGAATCTTCACAGAGCTTTGCCAGGGTGGCATCAGCTCAAGTTCCAGCATCACCACTCATTCTTGTGCACTTAACAGTTTGCCTTTAGTAAGGCTTAGCTCTGTTGTTCTGCGCATACGCAGGGATTTTGGATGATGTCCATTGTGGGTGGAATATGGGTGAGGAAGAAGACACTAGGACATACAAAATGAAGGACATACAAAATGATGCTGGCTTCAGGAGGAGCAGGGACTGTGTGGGCTAAATTATTATTATGGGTATGATAATATAAAAATATTATAGGCAAATATTTCCCTACTGAAGAAAATTACATTAAAAAATCTGTTGGATTTGAGGTTTATTTGCTGGTTGAAGGGAAAGTTTACTTTTTCAACTTTAACGAGTTGTTTAGTCCAGGGTTTCTCAACTCCAGTCCTCAAGGTGCCCCAACATGTTTTCAGGATTTCCCTCTGATGAAACAGCTGTGGTAATTCCTAAAAGGCAGTGAAACTGATCAAATCACCTGTGCAAAATAATGGAAATCCTGATAACATGACTTCTTGGGGCGCCTTCAGGACTGGAGTTGAGAAACACTGGTTTAGTCAATTCATCTGGAAAAAAGCTGTAAGGCCGCGTACACACGCGGGGACTGTTCGCTGAAACTGTCCGCTGAAACCAAGTTTCAGCGGACAGTCCGCTCGTGTGTGGGCTTTCAGCGGACAGTTTCAGCGAACAGTCCGCTGAACAAGGTTTTTCGGAAATTCCGAAAAACTGTCCGCTGAAACTTTGTTTCAGCGGACAGTCCCCGCGTGTGTAGGCTTGTTCGTCAAACAAAGTTGCGCGCATGCTCAGAAAGGATTTTCACGCCGAAAGTTATAATGCAGTGTATAGGACGTCGTATTTTTCGCCCCGTCGTACGTGCCGTTCACGTCATCGCGCACGGTTTCAGCAAACTGTTCGTCCGTCGTGTGTGGCCATGTCCGTCCATGCTAATTTTGAGCGGACTGTTTGCCGAAACTGTTTGACGGACAAAGTTGGGCGAACAGTCCCCGCGTGTGTACGCGGCCTAAGAGGGTCAGTTGCTTAACCTCCTTGGCGGTGTTCCCGAGTGTGGCTCAGGGTGAGATTTCAGTACCATTAGCGGTAACCCTGAGCCACACTCGGGATTTCTCTGCTGGATCCTGGAAGAGGTTACTTACCTTGTCCCTGGGAACCCACGATGTACTCCCGATGTGTACGGCGGCCGGTTCCTCCACTCGATCCTCTGTGTGTTCCGGCTTTCCTGCGAGTGTCGCAATGCAGAGGGGTGGAACCAGCGGCAGATTCAAAAGGTATAAACCACAACACACACCATACATTGTAATCTTATTGGATTACATTACTGTATCTAATAAATTGACCTCAGTTTGCCTCCAGTGCTTTATCCAGTGCCCTTGCCTGCAGTTTTACTGTACTTTCTGCCTGGAAACTGCAGAACGACCATGTCATCAAGAAAGCACGCCTCTAGCTCAATTTATGACATGCTGGAAAACAGCGATAGCGATACAGAATCACTTGCAGAATTAAGTGATAGCCATTCATGGCTATCACTCAAGTTTGTCATCAGACACAGAAAGTGATTTCTGTGATATTCCTGCGACTGACATCAGTGATGTGCGGACTTCGACTGCGGTACGGATCACGTAGCATACCCAAGATTTTGGGTTTTCACTAGCTGTATGCCATAATCATCAAAATTAAAAGAAAGAACTGCTTCAAATATATCACTGTGTTTAATTAATCTATATAATATATGAGTTTCACTTTTTGAATTGAATTATCAAAATAAATTAACTTTTTGATGATATTCTATTTTTTTTTGTTGCACCTCTATATCTCCATTAAAATTGCACTAACTTAAATTATTGCCTTTAAACGCAACACAACACAGGCAGACCTTTTTTTTTTGAGTGGTTGCCAACCAATAAATGATTTTGGCAACAGATAGTTCAAAACTCTCCTTTACGTATTGTTTCTTTGAGACATGGGAGAGCTTCACAATTACTTTGGATACACGTACCAAGCAACAACTACATCAATGCTTTAAATCCATCACATAATGTTTAGAAAGACTTTGCAAATGAAACATTCAAATCTCTTAAAGCATGGGAGCCCAACCAGTGGCCCGGGGGGCCACATGTGGCCCGCGGAGCCCTCTGATGTGGCCCGCGACCTCCTGCTCTGGGATAGCTGGACGGCAATCTCAGAGCATCAGCGTTGTGAATGAAGGTGGTGGTAGGGAACGCCTCCTGTCACAGGTGAAGTGATACCAAATGCACTCTGTCTGGGACAGCAACAGTTGGCGATACCTGAATGGAAGACTATTATTATAGTTAAGTTTATTACTAAAATCACAATGTATATCAGGGCGTATCTGTTCTTCAGTGCTTACTGAGCTGCTTTTAAACTGATTTGCAGGTGCAGCGCAGTGCACCTTCAGGGTACCTGCACTGAGCCATAGACTTCTGTTATTACCTGCCGGTTTGGTGCACTTTCAAAAAAAGCACTTCACCTGCAGGATATAATAGAAGCCTATGGCAAAGTCCAGCTAACCTGCAGGAAAGCCACAGGTGCACTGCGCTGGGGTAAACCCAGCGCATCAGCTTGAAAGTAGCCTTAGACCCCTTTCACACAATCGATCCGACCCAATTAGACCCTCTATTCACCTCTATGGAGCAGCAAATGTAAACAAACTGCTGTCCGTTTACACTCGCCTACCAGAGTCCACTCATTGTGACCTGCGACCAGTTATCAAGTCACTTAAGTGGTCCTCACTCTTCAAAAGGTTGGGCACCACTGTCTTAAAGTATAAGTAAACCCTAATAATAAACTTCTCTTATTTGCTCCTTTTGGTCTATTTAACATACCATTGGAACCATTTTGTTATGTCCGTTTGATAAGTGCAAATAAATTGTTAGAAATTCAGAGCTGTCCTGTGTCTTGTGTGAAACTTTCTGTGTTATCTGAAAGAGCCCTCCTAGTTATTATATTGGAATACAGAATGATTAGCCTTTATCTTGTAGAAATCTAAGAGTGGGAGTGGATAAGTAGTTTGGCAAAAGATACTAAGCTGACAGCACACAGGGAAATGTGCATGCATTACAGAAATGTACTGCATATATATATTTTTTTTCTTTTAATTAACTTTGTCTTGACATACTCGTTAACCTTGCCACAATATTGGTGCTCCTCAAGGATGTGTGTAATAGGGACCAGCTTGCAGCCAATGCCTACAGACCAGCCTTTGCAATCCTTTTGAACAAGAAGGAACCCTTGAAATAACTTTTTTCTTTTTAGGGAACCCCTGCTAATAATTATTATATTTACAGCTCCCAGTACATTAGTGTGGTGGTCAGTGTGAAGAATGCTCCTTACATTTGTGGTCATTAGGAAGAATCCCCCCTTAACAGATAGCTAAAAGATCATTGGTTTCAGTGGTTACTCATCTGAGAGGCAGAAATCACTTACTGCCAGAGGAACCCCTAGCAACCTCTGAAGGAACACTAGGGTTCCACAGATCCCTGGTTGAGAAACCCTGAAATAGACCATAATTTCTCAACTGTCAAATGATATACACTGCAGTTGTTCAATATGTCTTAAAATAGTTCTAAAGGCAGAAGGCTTTTTATATTAATGCATTCTATGCATTAAGATAACAAGACTTCTGTGTGCAGTGCAGCAGTCCCCCTCAGCCCCCCTTATATTTAACTGAGCCCTATATCGATCCAGCGATGTTGCACGATGTTCCTCGGCTGTCCAGGACTCTCTCTCCTCATTGGCTCCCGCTGCTGTCAATCAAAGTCAGTGAGACAATAGGGAGAGAGAGGGTGGGGCTGAGCTGTGGCTCCATGTCTGAATGGACACACAGAGCAGCGGCTCAGCTCAGGTGCCCCATAGCAAACAGCTTGCTAGGGGGGCGCTCAGCAGGAGGGAGGGGCCATGAGCGTCGGCGAGGGACCAGAGAAAAGGAGGATCTGGGCTGCTCTGTGCAAAACCATTACACAGAGCGTTGACCAGTGTGTACTGGCGGGGGGCCGCCCTCCTGTCAGAACACAATAGCTCAGCGAGGAGGAGATCACTGTACTAACATTGCATAGTTACAGCAGCTCCTCCCATGCACTTCAGTTTTTTTTGTTCAGCCTGCTGGGTTGAACAAAAAAAACGAATAGTGTGTACTAGCAGTGGCGTAACTAGAACCTTCAGGGCCCCGATGCAGGAAACCATGGCGCCCCCCCCCCCCCCCGACCTCCGGACAGGGCTCTTTTCTCCGAGCCCGATGGTGGAACACCAGGGCCCAGTCCCAAGTGGGTGGCTGCATATAAAGGAACCGATTTAAAAAACATCAATTACAGCCACTGTGCCCATCAAACGCCACCACTGTACCATCTAATGCCACCACTGTACCATCAAATGTCACTACTGTGCCCATCAAACTCTGCCGCTGTGCCCAAATGCCACCGCTGTGCCCATCAAATGCCACCGCTGTGCCCATCAAATGCCGCCACTGTGCCCATCAAATGCTACCACTGTGCCCATCAAATGCTGCTACTGTGCCCATCAAATGCTGCTACTGTGCCCATCAAATGCTGCCACTGTGAATCCCCACTGCCCGCTCACTGTCTGCCCGCCACTTACCCTGTCTTGGTGGGGCAGCGGGTAACGGCCATGAGCGGGGTCCTCCATGCAGCTACTGCCATCCTCATCTCCCGTCCTCTCCTCCTGATGGGCGTCCAATAGCTGTGTCTATCGTTTCAGCCAATCAAGTGATGGGTAAAAGACCCGCACACCTGATTGGTGGAGAGGCGGTTCAGTGTTAGGAAAGTGAATATTAATTCACTTTTCTAACACACCTGGCTGGGTAGACTGTGAGCGTCAAGCATGGCGCTCGCAGTTCACCTATTTTGAAGCCTATTATAGCCCATGGCTCTAATCAGGCGCTACAAAAACACCCCCCGCCGCTGTAATTCAGGTACCCGGCACCCCAAAAGGAACCAGACACCTAAATATGGGGGTGGCAGCGGTGGCCATGGATAGATTCATGCTATGCTATGCATGAATCTATCCATTGGTCATAGAGGGGGTGGAACCTGTGCACCCTTTTGGATGCACCGCCACTGATAAACACATGCACACACACATGCATACATACACATACATATATGAACACACACACACATACATACATGCATGCTCTCACACACACATACAAGCATGTTCACACACACACACATATAAGCATGATCACACACACTCACACACATACAAGCATGCTCACACGCACACACACAAGCATGCTCACACACACACACATACATTAATGCTCACACACGCACACATACATGCTCACACACACATACACATACATACAAGCATGCTCACGCACACAGATATAAGCATGCACGCACACAGATACAAGCATGCTCGCACACACACACATACATGCATGCTCACACACACATACATGCATGCTCACACACACACATACGTGCATGCTCACACACACACACATACATGCATGCTCACACACATACATGCATGCTCACACACACATACATGCATGCTCACACACACACATACATGCATGCTCACACACACACACATACATGCATGCTCACACACATACATGCATGCTCACACACATGCATGCTCACACACACACATACATGCTCACACACACATACAAGCATGCTCACACACACACACACACACACACACACATACAAGCATGCTCACACACAAGCATGCTCACGCACACACAAGCATGCTCACACACATGCACATACAAGCATGCTCACACACACATACAAGCATGCTCACACACATACATACAAGCATGCTCACACACACGCACATACGAGCATGCTCACACACACATACATAAAAGCATGTTCACACACACACACACACACACACACACACACACGCACACAAGCATGTTCACTGATACAAGCATGCTCACACACACACATAAAAGCATGTTCACTCATACAAGCATGCTTACACACACACAAGCATGTTCACTCATACAAGCATGCTCACACACACACACATAAAAGCATGTTCACTCATACAAGCATGCTCACACACACACATACAAGCATGTTCACTCATACAAGCATGCTCACACACACACATACAATCACAAATACAGTAGATAGGCTTATTAAAAAAAAACAGCAGACATTTACCTCTTCCTGGCGGGTACTGCACTCTAGGGGGAGACAAAGAGCACACACTGCTTTCACTAAGCCTAATGTGAGGAGCTGCTGCACAGTGCCGATTTCAGTTCGGCTGATGATTGTGAGCTCCTCTCAGCCTTCCCTCCTATCGCAGAAGTACAGGGGGCCCTCGAGCCCCCTGCAGCAAGGGGCCCGGTCGCCATGGCGATCTTGGCGACCCCTATAATTCCGCCACTGTGTACTAGGTATTAGATGCACTATGCTGGACCCTCAATCAATACAAAATCATAAGTTCCTTTGTTTCTAGTTTCTCTTTGTTTGGGGCTGGGAGGCTGTGTTTGCCATATTTAATTAACCCTGTCTGTACTGTGCAGGCAGATCTTCATTATTACTTTTTACTAGATTTGAACACTGTTTGTGACAGGCTCACTCATATGCCACGTACACACGGTCGGAATTTCCGACAACAAATGTTCGATGTGACCTTGTTGTCGGAAATTCCGACTGTGTGTAGACGCCATCGGAATTTCCGACAAGCAAAATTTGAGAGCTGGTTCTCAAATTTTCCGACAACAAAATCCGCTGTCATAAATTCCGATCATGTGTACACAATTCCGATGCACAAAATTCCATAATTGGAATCAAGCAGAAGAGCCGCACTGGCTATTGAACTTAATTTTTCTCGGTTCGTCATACGTGTTGTACGTCACCGTGTTCTTGACGTTTGGCATTTCTGACAACAATTTTGCGACCATGTATATGCAAGACAAGTTTGAGCCAACATCTGTTGGAAATAAATCCAGGATTTTAATGTCGGAATGTCCGATCGTCTGTAAGTGGCATAACATTGTTCTAAAGACCTTGTAGTCAGCCATGACACCTCCTTCTGAGAAACAGCTAAACTGTAAGATATATTTTTTTTCAGGCATGCTGTATGACTGGGAACACATAACAAACATATAAGTGGGGTTTTGTCAAAAAGACTGCAAAAGTGGAAACTTTAAATTTATCATTTGTTTCCTCTTTTTTTAAAACCCGCTTGAACTACTGTCTGTATTTTATTAAATCAGAATAAAAATAAATGAAGTGATGATAGAAAATTTAAGATGAAGTTAAAGAAAAATTTAATTTAGACAAACATATAAAGGTAGACATTTTCTGTTACAGTGACTGCTGAAAAAGCCATGATAATTTGGTTTAGAGTGCCCACCTTAAAGGAGAAGTCCAGCCTGAGCTTGTTTGGCTGGGCTTCTCCTATGGGTCACAGGAGTGCAATTCGTTTTGTGCTCCTGTGACCTGTTTTCAGCTGAAATACGCTCTATGCTTACATTACAGAAGTGAGTCCAGGCACCGCGTCGTCCCAACAATAAAGTCTAGATCTGCCAGGTGTCTGGACTGATACCTGTCTCAGTCTCACAGCGAGCCGCGGAGAGGCTGAGATGGCCGGTCCCCGCCCCACCACAGCTCAGCGCTCCAGTGACCTTGGAGGAGCAGAGCGGAGAGCTGCTGATTGACAGTCAGCAGCCCTCTGCTCGGGGAGCTGTGAGAACCGAGCCATCGGCGATGTTTCGATCGCTTGATTCTCAGTGTAGATTAGCTGGGGGACAGATGTAGCATTGGACCGAACTACCTAGATAAGTATATTGGAGGAAAAAACCCCAAACCCATACTTCTGTTTTTTAAGTTATTGCAAATCAGTCCTGATAGTAAATGACATACCTCAAAAAATAGTTGGATTTCTCAGACTATTACTTCTGATGGTAATCCAGTTGGATTCTATTAACACAATTTTTTAGTTCCCAAAGCAGTGTAAAACTCCAGAGCAAGCAAATCAATGTAATACTAGGGAAATAGGTTGGGCATCTCTCTAGCACTCCATGAAGACTGAAAATGATCCTCGTCAGAAGGAAAATGGGATCCATTTACTAAAGAAAAATAGACTACACTTGCAGTTGCACTCTGCAACTCTCCAGAGTTTAGTAAATGAGCAGAAGTTCTGCTGACTTCCACCATCCAATCACCTCCAAGCAAAAATGCATTTTTTTTTCTTGCATGTGATTGGGTATTCTTTGCAAAGTGAAACTACGTCATTTACTAACCTCTGGAGCAACTGAAATAAGAGGGGAAATAGACTTGGCGCTATACCGTTTTAGATTCAAAATAAATAAATAATTATAGTTTGTATACATTTTTCAGCGTGCTGGTAAGTAAATAAATAAATAAAAACATAAATAAAAAAACCTATCTGTGTTATGCCTAACAGTGATCTCTAGTAATTATCTATATATATATATGCTTCTTAATAAGTATTAATAAGCCATAAAAAACTCCTAAGTTAAAATATTAAAGTGCAAGTGCCAGTGAAAAAAGCAGGTGCCAGTGTTTAAATGCACAGATTCAATTATAAAATAAATATACGATCAAGCAAATCAATGTAATACTAGGGAAATAGGTTGGGCATCTCTCTAGCACTCCATGAAGACTGAAAATGATCCTCGTCAGAAGGAAAATGGGATCCATTTACTAAAGAAAAATAGACTACACTTGCAGTTGCACTCTGCAACTCTCCAGAGTTTAGTAAATGAGCAGAAGTTCTGCTGACTTCCACCATCCAATCACCTCCAAGCAAAAATGCATTTTTTTTTCTTGCATGTGATTGGGTATTCTTTGCAAAGTGAAACTACGTCATTTACTAACCTCTGGAGCAACTGAAATAAGAGGGGAAATAGACTTGGCGCTATACCGTTTTAGATTCAAAATAAATAAATAATTATAGTTTGTATACATTTTTCAGCGTGCTGGTAAGTAAATAAATAAATAAAAACATAAATAAAAAAACCTATCTGTGTTATGCCTAACAGTGATCTCTAGTAATTATCTATATATATATATGCTTCTTAATAAGTATTAATAAGCCATAAAAAACTCCTAAGTTAAAATATTAAAGTGCAAGTGCCAGTGAAAAAAGCAGGTGCCAGTGTTTAAATGCACAGATTCAATTATAAAATAAATATACGATCAATTGTCCTTTTTGCATGTCATATATCAATTGGTGCACATATTAAATACCATGTGACAAATAGTCTGTGAATAAATGGAATAAAAAGAAAAATTAAGAAGGTGAACAAACTGGGAAGTTATAAAAATTAATAATGAATATTAAAAAGGTAAAAATGTGATAAAAATTGATTAAAAAATAATGGTAATAAAAAACAATGGTAATAAAAAATAGTGAAAAAACAGTGAAAAAATTGTGAAAAAATTCTTCTGTGAGTGTCTTTAAAAGGGAGGGGGGGGGGGGTGACTTCAACTGCTGCTCCCAGTGCTCGGTGACTGCTTATGTAATTGCTCTCACCAGAGGTATAGCCCCATCCGGAGTGGATCAGCCTCCACAGTATAAGCCACTGTGTTGCTTTCTGGCTTTTCTCTGCTGTGGTCCTGGGAGTCCCTCGTTCCTCCGTTGGTATAGCGTGCCACGTTATATGCAACAAGGAAGAGGCATATCCATGGTGTAGTACGTTTGCAAAATGAGGTTTTATTTATATGAACTTAAAATTACTCACAAACATTCAGTACAAATTCGTTTTCTTATGTTGCTCGGTTTTAAAAGTCCCGCTCGGCTGCCTCGCCGTCTAAGCAAGAGGTGTACGCTGTCTGGCCACGCCCTACGCGTTTCGTCATTCAGACGTCATCTGGAGCGGCCATCTGCATACACTTTTCCTTTATATAGGGTGTAGTGTTCCAACACGCATGCGCGGAACTTCGCCGCCATTTTTGTTGAAGGAATGCCCTCTATTAGCGTTGATGTTAATCACGCAAGGCAGAACAGTTGATTGCTTACTGCGCCTGCGTTAAGCCTGTTATCTATTGCCGAAAGAAGAGTTGGACACTACTCTGTACTGTATATATACATTCTGTATATCGGGGACTCAAAATTCATAAAATCACAACAAAACACAGATAAACACAGGTAAAATTACAGATAAACTTAAAATTTAATAAAAAGGAATAAAAAAGGAAGAAAATCTAAAAATTATAGTTGAGTGTTCATGAATTTGAATGCGCAGAAAAACTTTTATAAAGGAGTGTAGGAGATGCATATAGAGGAGTGCAGGAGATATTAAAGAGTTAGGCTATAGGGTATACCAGAATAAGGTCTGGATTCCTCCTAATTTTGGTATTCTACCAAGTTATTTATATTATATTTAAAAGAAGGTTTCTAAGAATTAATTACAATGCAGAAATAAAAGCACTCTGGAGCAACTGCACTTACAGAGTTCAACTACACTTTTCAAAATGTACTGTCTATTTGCCTTTATTAAATCAACCCCAATCTGTCTGTCATGAAGCCCAACATTTACTTTATAAAATGATCAGAACGGCATTTGGAAGCTAATTATAATCTGCTTCAGCTAAACTTCCACAGTGGTGCCAGTTCTGTATGTATGATTTATGAAATGCTCTTCTGCTTGATTACGTCTTAAATCCATACCAAATTAATCAATTTAAATACATTAAATCAAAGAAAATTAAAGTTTATACTTTCGGTATACTTTACAATCTATTCTCATGAGATTATGTTCAGTAGTACTGTGTAAGCAAAATATTATTTTTGTCAGATGTCCCAGAAGCCTAAAACAATATTGACTGGAAACCAGATTGTTCACTTCCAAACAAATTTTGAATTTACACTGGGCTCTTGCCAGGTGGTTTTCATCTGCTGTGCAAACAGCTGTGCCGACCGTAATCTTTACTTAATATATAAATAAATCAATAATAATTTAAAGGATACCTGTAGATTTGTTTAAATTAGGATTGCTAATGTAGGCAGCTGATATGCTGCAAATTATAAGGATAAATGTGTACCAGTTATGTAAAGGCCTCCCTATACCTGCCTAGCCTGTACAGGGCTGGTGTAATGTAATGTCCTTCAGCACTCCCTATAGTGTATACAGACTTACCGCACTCACAAATGTTAGATAGCTAGTTATAATTATTGGACAACCTGACTGGGGATTCCCTGATGAAGTCACGTGATTGTGACGAACATGCGTCGGGACTGAGACACCGGAAGTGACGAAATCGAGCTCGCTGCTCGTTTTTACACTGCAATATTCTGATTCATGTCTATGTGAGTACCTGTCTTTTTTACTTGAACTGAATAAAATACGTTTTAAATATACTACACTATAGGGCATGCCTCCTGTTCTTAATCTCCACCTATGTTCCACTGGCGAGATCCATCCATCCCGGACACCCTCAGGTTGCTTTTAAAGGGGACGCTAACTGTAGGCAGGACACCTTTACAAACAAGAGCCTGGGCTACCACGCTAGGACGGTCACCAAGGACCTTAAAGACACATATTTACACGCTGTGAGGTAAGGGGACACTCATATATTTAACCACTTCCCGACCAGCGCACGACGATGTACGTCGACAGAATGGCACGGGCAGGCATATTGGCGTACATGTACGTCCAATATTCGTTGCCGCCGTGCCATCGGGAGCTCCCGCGCTGGTCGGGACCCCCGTGAGTCCGGTCGCGGGACCCGCGGACTCGATCGCCGCGGGCATCCCCGCGATCGTCTCACGGAGCGGCCGAATGGAGGAAATGCTGTATAAACAACATTTTTCCATTCTGCCTAGCAACTAGTGACGCTGATCTCTGCTCCATGTGATTGGAGCAGAGATCAGTGTACACTAAATGAAAGCCCAACCCCCCCACAGTTAGTAACACACCCCTAGGAACACTTAACCCCTACACTGCCACCCACTGGTTAACCCTTTCACTGCCAGTGTCATTTACACAGGAATCACTGCATTTATATAGCAGTGATTACTGTATAAATGACAATGGTCCCAAAAATGTGTCAAAAATGTCTGATGGGTCCCCCACAATGTCGCAGTCACAATAAAAATCGCAGATCGCCGCCATTACTAGTAAAAAAAAAATAATAAAAAATTATTAATAAAAATGCTATAAAACTATCCCTATTTTGTAAACGCTATAACTTTTGCGCAAACCAATCAATAATCGCTTATTGCGATTTTTTTTACCAAAAATATGTAGAAGAATACGTATCGGCCTAAACTGAGGGAAAAAAATGTTTTTTTTATATATTTTTGGGGGATATTTATTATTACAAAAAGTAAAAAATAATGCGTTTTTTTTAAAATGATCGCTCTATTTTTGTTTATAGCGCAAAAAATAAAAACCGCAGGGGTGATCAAATACCACCAAAAGAAAGCTCTATTTGTGGGAAAAAAAGGACGTTAATTTTGTTTGGGAGCCACGTCGCACGACCGCGCAATTGTCAGTTAAAGCGACACAGTGCCGAATCGCAAAAAGTGGTCTGGTCTTTGACCAGCAAATTGGTCCGGTCTGAAAGTGGTTAATAAGCATGGAGGATCTAACAAGTCACCCAGCACCAGCATCACTTTGCAAGAATTTTGTTTACCAGCAATAGCACTTTATTATTGGGTTTACTATATATACTGCACTAATATATATATATAATATATATTTTATATATATATATATATATATATATATATATAGATAGATAGATAGAATTTTTTTAGAAGGAGGTTTTTTTATGGACACTCTGATACATGCTTGTGTATACTACTGTGTGTACTACTTTAAGAATTTATATGTATGATCTAATATTTTCTATTATCAATTTTTTTTTTTTACTATCAGTTTACACCTGGGATATATGAAATTGTTCTCTGGCACTCGCTTTGTTTATCAATTTTATTACACCATTATTATTTTAACTTTGTGTACCAGCAGTTTACATCTAGGATATATGTACTTTTTTTCTACATGCCTAAGTCTGGTAACTGCCAACACCTACTTTGTATATTTATTTTATTGCACTAGGACTTATAGCACTTTATTCTCTATGTACAGCGCATCACTACCTCTTTAAATTTATCTCTTTTGGGTTCAGACATTTCCCCCAGTGTGTGCAGCAGTACGTGTTCTATAACCATTTGAGTTGGCGCAGGAATAACTTTTTTCCTTCGTTTTTAAAGTGGTTGTATGCTCAATTTTTTTACTTTTACCTACAGGAAAGCCTATAATAAGGCTTACCTGTAGGTAAAAAAAATATCTCCTAAACCTGTACGGTTTAGGAGATATTCCCCTCGGTATGCGCCGCTGACTGCAGCGGCGCATGCGCACAAGGGGGTTCTCGCCGTGAAAATCCGGCAGCGGCCGACCGGCCGGACTGAAATCTCCCGCGCGCATGCGCGGGAGTGACGACATCGCGGCTCCGGCCACTCACAGCGCCGGAGCCGCGATACCCGGAAGAAATGCTGAGGGAGCATGTCAGCTCCCTCGGCGTGGATCGGGCCAGATGTCGGGGCCTCGTTCTAAGGTAAGTATTTCATAATGAGCTAGTATGCGGTGCATACTAGCTCATTATGCCTTTTGCTTTGCAGGTTTAAAAAAAAAATTAAAAAAAATTTGCGGGTTTACTACCGCTTTAACTGCTTCTGGTATGTGGCGGCTGGCATTCTGCAACTGTGGGGGAGGGGGGAGCTTCTAATTACATCCTGGACCACAAACCTTCCTCACTGTGCTGTATGTTTTCTGCTGCACCGTTGCCATGGTTATATCTTCTTAGTCCTCGCCATAACATTTTCAGTAAGGCAACACTTCTTTTTTTTTTCATTTTGGATAGAAAAAGGGAGGGTTATAGCCCCTGTCAGTTTATTTTTTACCATCCCTGTCCCATTGCAGAGATTTCCTTTCACTTCCTGCCCCATAGCCAATCAGAAAGTGAGAGGAAATCTATGCAAATTAAGGGAATCCATTGCCCCCCCCCCCTCCGCCAGGCCCACAGAACTAGTGTCCCCACTCAAAAATTTCAGGACGGGTCTTAAACAGCAAGGGGTGTAGCCTTGACAGGAAGGGGTGGGTCATAATTTAATTAGGGGGTGCACAAGTTTAGTCATGCCTAGGGCAGCACAAAACCTAAATATACTACTGTACATTGGTCCAAGCTCAGAAACAGAGAACTGTGCCAGTGTTGAACTGTAGCTCTTTAATGATAAATTGGCTATATGTGTGGTAGTAAGAAGATGATAGCTCAAGCATAGAGAGCCACATGTGTAAGTGTTAGCTTTTGGGATTTCAAAAGCTCTTATAATGATTTTTAACCACTTAAGCCCGGACCATTTTGCTGGCTTAAGACCAGAGCACTTTTTGTGATTCGGCACTGCAACGTTTTAACTGACAATTGCACAGTCGTGCGATGTGGCTCCCAAAGAAAATTGATGTCCTTTTTTCCCACAAATAGAGCTTTCTTTTGGTGGTAATTGATCACGTCTGCGGTTTTTATTTTTTGCGCTATAAACAAAAAAAGAGCAACAATTTTGAAAAAAATTTTTTTTACTTTGTGCTATAATAAATATCCCCAAAAAATGTAAAAAAAACATTTTTTCCCTCAGTTTAGGCTGATACGTATACTTCTACATATTTTTGGTAAAAAAAAATCACAATACGTGATTATTGATTGGTTGGCGCAAAAGTCATATCGTTTTCAAAATAGGGGATAGTTTTATGGCATTTTTATTAATAATTTATTTTTTACTAGTAATGGCGGTGATCAGCGATTTTTATCATGACTGCGACATTATGGCGGACACATCAGACATTTTTGACACATTTTTGGGACCATTGTCATTTATACAGCAATCAGTGCTATACAAATGCACTGATTCCTGTGTAAATGACACTGGCAGTGAAGGGGTTAACCAGGAGGTGGCAGTGCAGGGGTTAAGTGTGTCCTAGGGGCGTGTTTCTAACTGTGGGGGCACGGCTGTGATTTACAGATCACTGATCTCTGCTCCAATCACAGGGAGCAGAGATCAGTGTCACTTGTCTCTAGGCAGAATGGGGAGATGCTGTTTACATTGGCATCTCCCCGTTCTCCCTCCCCGTGAGATGATCGCGGGTATCCCCACGGCGATCGAGTCCATGGGACCCTTGGTCGGACTTTTAAATGGACGTAGCTGTACGCTAATTTGCCTGTCCGTGCCATTCTGCCGACGTACAGCGTCGTGCGCCAGTCGGGAAGCGGTTAAGATATGAACATATTGTATAGTTATTTTTTTTTATGCTTTAATCATGTTCACTTTAAAGCTGAACAAACATCTAAACATACAGTTGACTTATAATGCAGCCCTTCCTTCTCCCAGTTAGAGTGCTGCTGTGCATAAGATTACCATTTTCTGATACCAAGATTGATACAGGCACTTTCCATAGCTGTAAAACTACATTTATTTCTTAGTGTATCCATGTCAAGGTTTTAATGTAGCACCCTCTAGTGTGTACTACTTGTATTGGTAGAATAGGCAAAGTATATTCTGGCCAATAAGTCAATAAATTATTAGAGGCCAGGGCTGGTCAACTCCTCTTTGCAGCTGTCTTTGGAGAACCTTCTAGAATTAGAGGGTGTGAGTTAGGAGGGGCTACAATGAATATTTTTGGGGCCTCAGCCAATCCCCAGAGTTGGGCTGGCAAGGGGGCAGAGACTACCCCATAAATAGACATGGACCATGCCAGCAGAGAAGTCGGTGGAAGATGGAGATGAAGTGTTCAGAAGGTTGTTGGTATCCCTGAGGGGTACCCCCTAGTCTTGGGGGTGTCCTTCCTTGGGCTGGGGCTTGCGTTCTGGAAGACAGAAGGGAGGAAGCTTTCCTGGAGGCATAGGAGCAAAGAGAGGACAGAGTGAGTTGTTCAACACTGGTGGGGACCAACAAAGTGGAGGGAGACTGCCACATGTAGCCAGTCTCCTTTGAAGACAGCGGTGGGCTTAAGTCTTCTACCTTTCCCCTGAGAGATCTATAAAGAGTCAGCTGGGTGGTGAAGAGTCAGATGGGCAGACTGGTGTAGAGAAAGACAGCCAGGAGGGCTGGTGAAAGAGGCAGCTGCAGCCAGGTGGGCTGGTATTGCCTGAAGAGGTGGTGCTGGAATCAGTGACCACAAAGTGACCACAAAGGAAGCAGGGGGGAAAGTTACTTGCTGTGTCACTCCACATGTGCTATTGTTAAGGGACTGCACGTTCCTGCCTGTAATCGGATGCTGCTGAACTGACAAGGAGTCTGTAAAGTTCTCCCAGGAGTGAACCAGCAGAGGCTGAGCGAGAGAGAATTAAAGTGTGTGCAGGAGGAATGGTTGAATAGGAGTCTGTATATAGCTGTATATAGGAGGTTGTCCCTGAAGTTTGCTGAAGTCAATTGGGATCCCCCACTTCTGGTTGTGCAGGAGTTGGGGATCCCTGTCCATCTGCTGCTCCTACGTGGGGTATGCTACATTAGTATTGAATGGAGCTCAAATTTAATACAGTAAATAAAGCAGGGATATGCAATTAGCGGACCTCCAGCTGTTGCAGAACTACAAGTCCCATGAGGCATAGCAAGACTCTGACAGCCACAAGCATGACACCCCAGAAGCAGAGGCATGATGGGACTTGTAGTTTTGCAACAGCTGGAGGTCTGCTATATGCATATCCCTGAGTAAAGGAAATAAACCAAATGATGGATGCTGTGAATAGCTAAGGAAAGGAATTTAAATGTGTTCATTCACTTTATGGCTGAAGCTTTGTTTGTGTCTTTGTTAGCAAATGTACAGGAATGGCCTATTGCTCCATTTTCAGTTTGTGTAACCTGTTCTTTCTCTGTTTTATAAATAGTAGCAGTGTGCCAATTAGTGTGCATCCATGCATATACCTCTATGTGTTACAGTCTACAGGCTAAATCCAGAGCACAAACACAAGATCATTCTTAAAGAGGAACTTCACTCATCTTTACAAAAAAATTGAATTCAGCAGCTACACGTGTTATATTGGGGTGTCAGAACAAGTACGCCGCCCTCCTGGCCTGGAAAGAGGAAGTTGGAGCAAATACCTCCGGAATAAGGTACTTGTGCCCCCCCCCCCCGCCCCCAAATAAAACAATTTTCGATTGTGTAAAGGACTGTTTACTCATACTCAATATTTTCATAAATAATCTAATTTTGAATTAAATGATATAGTGCCTGTATATTATACAGACCTTTACATAGAGCATTAACCACTTGAGTGCTGTTTCATAATCAGAAAAAATATTCAACTAAGGTGCAGCGCTCTTTCATGGAACCTTCTAGTACTGTGTACTGTACTGTAATGTGCAAATTAAAGTGCTAAATAACTAACACTGCCACTGACAGAATCCTGGTTGTGTGAACCAATGCAAATAATCTAAATAAGTAAATCAAATATAACTCTGATAATTTATAAAGTGTGACAGTGATATAAGTGTCTGGAACCTCTTAAATAAAGTGCTAATATTAATATATCACTGTGCCCATCGGCAACAGTGGCAAAAAAAAAGCAATAATCAAAAGTGCAAACTGTCCACAATCTTGTTTTGATCTTCGGCAATGAAATAATCCAAAATTGTGGCACACTTCACACTTAAAGTGTTACTAAACCCACAACAGTAAAATCAGTCTGTATATGCAGTAAAACATGCACTCACTGTGGAACCTAAGGGGTTTATCCTGCGCATTGTGAAAAAAGACTGTTTGATCCTGTCTTCTGTGATCCTCCTCTCTTCTTCCACTGTCCCCAACCTATCTCCTGATAGAACAGAGTTTGGAGTGTATTGCTAGAGAGTTTTTTTTTTCTTGAGAGAGTGCATGTGATCAGCACAGGGCCAATCAGTACTGTCCAGACAGGGGGCCAGGGGTCCTGCAGCCTCATAGAACAATCAGGGGAGAATGAAAACTCCTTCTACAAGCTTTAACCAGACACTGACAGAAGTCACAAGAATGCTCTGCTGATGAGAAAAGGTATTTAGCAGTTTATTTTTGCTAAAATAATTGCATTTACATGTTCTGTGTACTGTGGGAGACCAGAATGCAGGGTCCTGGGTTTAGTAACACTTTGACACCACAGCTCCAAAAGTTCCCCTCTGTGATCATGAAAGTGCCTTAAAGTGGTTGTAAACTCTCCCCCACAACTTTGTCCCATGTAAATCAGCATAAAAAACCCTAATGAACACTGCTTGTAGATATCTCCTTACTCGCTTAGTATTGTTGTAATCCTTTTTGTTCTTTAGAATGAAGAGCATGCCTAGATCTCTCCTGATTTACAGCACACTCTCTATGTGCTTATCTATCTATCAGGACTTCCTATGGCACAACACTGAACTCCCAGGAGACTTCAGAATCATTCATCCTCCTACACACCATGTGACCATGTGACATGACATGCAGTGTAAACTTGGCCATTACTGCAGTCTTATCAGCTGAAGCTGATAAGAGTGACAAAGGGAAACATTAGACATAGGCACAAGTAAATACTATAAAATAAAACAAGTCAGCTATGAACAGGGAAGCAGGGTTGCCATAGAAACGTTGGATTGAGAAGGAGGCTTGGTTAACAGTACAGGAAGTGCTCAATGTAAGGGAGGAAATACACTCCACTGTGGACTCAGAAAACAATACTTAAGATGGTGCTGCCTAACCCCTGGAAACAAGTTTTTTAAAGTTTCTTTAAACAGTAAGTAATATGCGATTTGGGCTGGATTACAGTGGCTATAGTCTGATAATTACTTATTATAATGGACTAAATTAAGAGAAGCATCAGAGTGGGAGAGTTTACTTCCTTTTTAAAGGCTAAGTTCACTTTTGTTCATCTTTTTTTTTTTTTTTTAATTCCAGCTTCCCTATGTACCAATATAGCATTAATGTACTTATTTTGTAAAAATAAAACAGCTTCCCATTAATTATACACAGGCTTACCTCATATCTGTTTAAAAACAGTGCTCTGCTCTATTACTTCTGCCTTACTTCCTGAACAGACTTTAGGTCATGACACAGGAAGGAGTTGACTAGCTGAGGTTAGATGATGCAGGGTGTGTGCTAATGAGATCAGCTGGTCAACTCCTTCCTGTGTCATGACCTAAAGTATGTCCAGGAAGTAAGGCAGAAGTAATCGAGCACCTATGAAGAGAGTAAGATAAGCTGGTGTAGAATTAATAGAAAGCTGTTTTATTTTTGCAAAATAAGCACATTAATGCTATATAAATTAAATAATGCCATATAAAACCAATTGCCCTCACAGATTAATGTGCCTCTCTGGCAGCTAGTATGATAGGCATTATATACAGTAGTTATAACTAGGGATGAGCTTTGTGTTCGAGTCGAACATAGGTTCGACTCGAACATCGGCTGTTCGTCCGTTCTGCGAATTCCGAACATTATGGGCCGTTCGCGCCAAATTCGTGTGGCGCTCACGGCCCACAATGCACTGCGTCATCGCAGTGCATTGCTGGCTCATGATTGGCCAAGCATGCACTGTGACCCCGCATGCTTGGCCAATCACAGCGCCAGCAGCGAGGAGAGCCATGATTGGCCACAGGCAGGATGCCTGTGGCCAATCATAGCTCAGGCTGTGTAGTACACGCCCCACACTACATAAGGCCGCCAGCGCGGCGGCCTTGTGTAGTGTGTTGGCGTCTGAAGCAGTTAGTGGGTGTTCTGTGTACCTTCAACACAGTATACACCGATCGTTATCGGCCGATTTTCGATCTTGCTCTTCTGTAGTGGTTGTTGTCTGCGTGCCCTGACCGCAGTATACACCGATATATTCACCTCACCTATATAGCTAGTGATCTATCTTTTATAATAGAGCTTGCAGTCAGTAGTGTTAGGAGCTTGTGCGTGCTGTCTGCGTGCTCTGTACCCAGTACACACCGCTATATCCACCTACATAGCTCTTCTCTATTTGAGCCATCTGCATTATGCAGGAGTTATTGGAAGTTGTGTGTGCCTCCAGCACAGCACAGTATACATCTGTATATACCCCTTTATCTCTTGTGTTCTATAATAAAGGCATCTGCAGGAGTTAGTGGGTGTTGTGTGCCTCCAGCACAATATACACCTGTATCTACCCTTTATTGCTGTTCTCTAATAGAGCCATCTGCAGGGCTTAGTGGGTGTTGTGTGCCTCCAGTACAGTATACCCCTTTATCTCTGGTATTCTATAATAAAGGCATCTGCAGGAGTTAGTGGGTGTTGTGTGCCTCCAGCACAATATACACTACCCAACTGCTGTTTTACCCAACTCCCTTCAGGCCATTACCATGTCTGGAAGGCCAGCAAGGAGAGGCAGACAGGCGCGAGCCGATAAAAGAGGGCAAGCAGGCTCTGTGTCTAGAGATAACAGTGCTGGTCGTGGACGCGGTGCATTGTCATAAGCACTTGGCCATGGGACACGCTTGTCCTTCTTTTCGGCAGCTGGACATGTTGAACCGCAACATGCCAATGACTTGGTAGAGTGGATGACCAAGCCCTCTTCATCCTCCTCATCCTCTCTCACCCAGTCTCAGGGTACTAGCAAAGCAGCTGCCAACGCATCGTCTTCCCTCGTCTCAATGTCATCATCAGTGACTCCTTCCCTAGACCCACCACGTCCTCCTGAGGAGTCTTCTGAACTCTTTGAGCACAGTGTTGGGTACATGCTCCAGGAGGATGCCCAGTGTTTTGTAGGCTCTGATGATGACACTCAGCTAGAGGAAGGCAGTAGCGTGAATGCAGAGAGAGGGGATGCTCAAGAAGGACAGCAATCTGGCAGTCATGTTCCACAAGCTGCAGCATATTGCCAGGTTTGCTACAGCGATGAAGAGGGAGGGGATGATGAGGGCACTGACTCCACGTGGATGCCTGGTAGGTGAGAGGAGGAGGAGGAGGAGGAGGAGGCACATGTCCAACGAGGCAGGACGCCCTCCGGGGGCCAACTTAGAGGCAGCACACCGACTGAATCACACCGCAGAGCTCCGCCTGTGCAGGGTGCTGCCTCTGCGCGTTATTCTAAAAGTTCTTTGGTGTGGGCCTTTTTTGAGACGAGTGCATCAGATCGCACCGCTGCTATTTGCAACATATGTCTCAAGCGTATCTCGCGTTGCCAAAACATCAGCCACTTGGGCACCACATGCTTGACCAGACATATGTTGACCTGCCATGCAGCTCATTGGCAAGCGTACCTCAAAGACCCACACCAAAGAACAAAGCGGACCTCTCCTTGCTCCTCATCAGCTGGCATCTCCAACCCCACTAGACCTTCAGTCCTCTCTGAAACCTGCTCTGAGAGGAATGAAGGTGTAGAATTAGGTGTGTCACAGCCAAGTGCTTCCGGGCACTCTGCTAGCAGTACACCCACGTCCGATTATAGCAGGCAAATGTCCCTGCCCCAGCTGCTGGACCGGCGAAAGAAGTTCACTCCCAGCCATCCACATGCCCAGCGGTTGAATGCTAGCTTGGCTAAATTGCTAGCACTTCAACTGCTTCCTTTTCAGTTGGTAGACTCGGCCCCCTTCCGTGAGTTTGTACAATGTGCGGTTCCTCAGTGGTAGGTCCCCAAACACCACTTTTTCTCACGGAAGGCGATTCCGGCTCTCTACCGGCATGTGGAAGGCAATGTCCTTGCCTCGCTGGACAGGGCGGTCAGCGGTAAGGTGCATATTACCGCTGACTCATGGTCCAGCAGGCATGGACAGGGACGTTACCTGTCTTTCACGGCCCATTGGGTCACTCTTCTGGCAGCTGGGAAGGATGCAGGACAAGGTGCAGTAGTGTTGGAGGTTGTTCCGCCACCACGCCTCCAAAATGCTACTATTGGTTGTGACACACCTCTCTCCTCCACCCCCTCCTCTTCTTCTTCCTCTATGGCCTCTTCCAGTGCTCTGTCCTCAGAACCAGCGGTGCTCCGTAGGCGTTCCAGGGGCTACGCAAGTACGCAGGCAAAACTATGCCATGCCGTACTTGCGCTGGTTTGTTTGGGGGACAGGAGCCACACTGGGGTGGATGTTTTGTCAGCTCTGCAGGGGCAGGCCGAGAGGTGGTTGACGCCACACCAGCATAAGCCAGGAATCGTGGTTTGCGACAATGGCACCAACCTCCTCTCCGCCCTCCGACAGGGACAACTGACCCATGTGCCCTGTGTAGCTCACGTCCTTAACCTGGTGGTGCAGCGGTTCTTGGGCAGGTACCCGGGCTTACAGGATGTCCTGAAGCAGGCCAGGAAAGTCTGTGTGCATTTCCGCCGATCATTTAATGCCTGTGCTCAGCTGGCTGAGCTCCAAAAGGAGTTGAACCTGCCCAAGAACCGCCTTATATGTGACATGCCCACCAGGTGGAACTCAACGTTGGCCATGCTGCAGCGGCTGCACACGCAGCAGAGGGCCATCAATGAGTACCTGTGCGACTACAGCACCAGGACAGGGTCAGGGGAGCTCGGTTTTTTTCTCACCACGCCAGTGGGGCATGATCAGGGATGCATGCACTGTCCTGTCACCGTTTGAGGAGGCCACAAGGATGGTGAGCAGTGACAGTGCATGCATCAGTGACACTGTACCTCTTGTCCACCTCTTAGAGCATACGCTGCGTGGAATAATGGACAGGGCACATGAGGCAGAACAGAGGCAGGAAGAGGAGGACTTCCTTGCTTCTCAAGGCCCCCTTTATCCAGACAGTGTTCCTGCTGTGCCACCCATCACACAGGAAGAGGATGAGGAGGAGGAAGAGGAGGAGGAGGATGATTGTGTCAGCATGGAGGTGGAGGCTGGCACTCAGCATCAGCAGCAGCAGTCTTGTAGGGATGATTTACAGTCCCAAGAAACACATGGACTTGTACGTGGCTGGGAGGAGGTAGCTGTGGATCATGTTGTCCTTAGTGACCCAGAGGACTCCAGACCGAATGTCTCAGCTAACCTACGCTGCATGGCCTCCCTGATCCTGCAAAGCCTGCGGAAGGATCCTCGTATTCTTCGGATCAAGGAGAGGGACCATTACTGGCTGGCCACTCTCCTTGATCCACGGTACAAGGGTAAGGTTGCCGACTTTATCTTGCCATTGCAGAGGGAGCAGAGGATGAGACATCTCTGGGAGGCCTTGCAGAAAGGTCTGTGCAACGCGTTCCCAGAGACTGGGAGGTTACAAACTCCTGGTCCTGGACAACGTGTTGCTGAGGCATCGGTCAGAAGGAGCGGTGGAGAAGGTGGCCGTCTGACTGATGCTTTCAGACAATTTTTTAGTCCGCAGCCCCAAGGTATGATCGGTTCCAGCAACCATCGCCAGCGTCTGATTTACATGGTGCAGGAATACCTAGGGGCAAGGTCAGACTTGGACACCTTTCCCACCGAAAATCCTCTGGCTTACTGGGTCTTGAGGATGGATCACTGGCCAGAGCTTGCACAGTATGCAATTGAGCTACTGGCCTGTCCTGCATCCAGCGTTCGTTCGGAAAGCACCTTCAGTGCTGCTGGTGGCTTTGTTATCGATCACAGGGTGCGCCTGTCCACCGAATCAGTTGATCGACTGACCTTCATCAAGATGAATCAGTCTTGGATCACCCACAGCTACCAAGCACCTGAAGCTGATGTAACCGAATAATTTTTTTTAAAATATCACATCCCTTCAAGACTGCCTATGCTGATGCTGAGTGACTGTCCTGTTATGTTGATTGTCTATCCTCTTCCTCCTCCGCTGATATGTTGGAAGAACATTTCTGGTTCTGGGTGATGCCATCAGCCCAATTTTTCTGCCCCTGTTTAACAGGGGCGTTTAATTACAATTTTTGATGCAATGCTTTGCAGCAGGGCTAATTCCTGCAATAAAAATAGAGTATATGGGAGAGGTTGCAGTGTCGTGGCACCAGCACCAGTGCCTAAGGCCCAATTTTTCTGCCCCTGTTTAACAGGGGCGTTTAATTAAAATTTTTGATGCAATGCTTTGCAGCAGGGCTAATTCCTGCAATAAAACAAGAATATATGGGAGAGGTTGCAGTGTCGTGGCACCAGCACCAGTGCCTAAGGCCCAATTTTTCTTCCCCTGTTTAACAGGGGCGTTTAATTACAATTTTTGATGCAATGCTTTGCAGCAGGGCTAATTCCTGCAATAAAACAAGAGTATATGGGAGAGGTTGCAGTGTCGTGGCACCAGCACCAGTGCCTAAGGCCCAATTTTTCTGCCCCTGTTTAACAGGGGCGTTTAAGTACAATTTTTGATGCAATGCTTTGCAGCAGGGCTAATTCCTGCAATAAAACAAGAGTATATGGGAGAGGTTGCAGTGTCGTGGCACCAGCACCAGTGCCTAAGGCCCAATTTTTCTGCCCCTGTTTAACAGGGGCGTTTAAGTACAATTTTTTTTTTTTTTTTTTGAAAGTTATCTTTATTGACATTTCAAAATGTGAACAAAACACTACAGAGCCTATTGGGCATACCCAGGCTCAATCACTACAACTTACCAACTAAGAGAGAAACAAAAACAAAAAACAAAAGGGTAAGGCATTACATAGAATATGCATACCTACCTAAGCCACTGTACGCTCAACCACCTGTGTAGAATATTCATATCAACCTGCCGATTCTACATATCCCCTACAAGGCTTACTCAAAATACTTAGGAGATAAAGTGTACATTATAATTGCATCGTTGCATGCACGCTCCCCCCCTCCCCATAACTATTGGCTGAGCAACCCAGGGGTGTTTATGAGGCCATAGATGCCACTTGGACAATTGGGGTACTTAGTGGAACGATACTAATCGTCCATCGAGTCAGCATTAGTGGACAGTGAGTCCGTCCAGATATCCCATACTTTGTGGAATTTTTTGGCACAACCGCGGGACAGGTAGGTAGCCTTGTATAGTGGTAGAGCCGCATTCACTAACCTCTTCCAAAAATTTAAGGAGGGCGCAGATGATGCCTTCCATCTGAGTACTATCGACTTGCGGGCATAGTAAAGTAATAATCCTAGCAGGGTTCTGATTGCCCGGCCTGGGGCCAAGGGTTCCACAAGTCCCAGCAGGCATACCTCTACAGACAGTGGTACTGGTACCGTGGTGATGGTCGTAATAGAGTTGGTCATCGCAGACCAAAAAATTGCGATCTGAGGACAGCTCCAAAATATGTGGATAAAATCTGCTGGGGACGAGTTGCATCTCCAGCAGGAGGCGGGAATAGATGGATAAATTTTGTGCAGACGCGCGGGCGTGTAATAAACCCTATGTACTATTTTAAATTGCACTAATTTATCTCTAGCTGATACTAGCTGTGAAAAGGGACACTCCCAGATTTCTTCCCAATCTTCAGCGTCTAGTGAGGGGAAATCGACCACCCACTTTGCCTGGAGATTTTCTAGTCCCGTGTGTATGTTAGGAAGTATCGCTTTATATATGGTGGATAAGGGCTTTGGTAGAGCTTCGTCCCTGAGTAGAGTCTCCAGGGTTGATGTATAAAAAGCAACCTGAGCATTATCAAACTGGGTGTTAAATGCGTGCCTAAGCTGCAGGAATCTAAAGAAGTGTGAGTTAGGTAAATCATATTGTTGTTTCAACCGGTCAAATGACAGCAGTCGGCCTTCCAAACAGAGTTGATTTATATATTTAATGCCCTTGCATGCCCAGACACTAGGGTCAGGAATGGACCCAAATTCCGGCAATTGTGGGTTAAACCAGAGAGGGCTGTGTGGTGATATATGTCCAGCGGGCATGGGTCGCATTGATTTTGCCACCAACCACTCCCGTATGACCGCTCTCATTGACGTTGTAAGAGGGAAAGGAGCTCTGGTACCCCGGTAAAGTAGATTCCTTAGCGCCTCATATGATCCCAGATGTGCTGCTTCCAGAGCCACCGCTGCATTGGACTCATCAGAGACCAGCCAGTTGTGGGCGTGGGATAACAGAGCCGCCAAAAAATAGGAGTGGAGATTGGGACAAGCCAGGCCTCCCTCCCCCCAAGGTCTCTGCAGCACCGTCAGTCTGAATCTCGGCTGACCGGTTCCCCAGAGGAAAGATAATAAAATAGAGTTAATCAGGCAAAATACTTTTTGGGGATCCAGACAGGGGCATGTCTGAGGACATAAAGAAAGGTAGGTAGGAGCTTCATCTTAAATAAATTGATCCTGCCGATTAGAGAGAGGGGCAAATTCGCCCACGCCTTTAATCTACTCCTCATCAACTGTATCAATGGCTCCATGTTAAGGGTATAATAGTCAGAGGTAGATGTGGAGATGTGAATGCCTAGATATTTAATTTTGTCTGCCCATATTAAGGGGAGGTTGGGGTCTGCTATGTCCTTTGCAGCCTTATCAATTGGTAAAATTTGGGATTTATCCCAGTTTACTTTGAGACCCGAGCAACCACTGAAGTTTGAAAGAATGGTCAGCGTCTCTTGAAGCGACTGGGCAGGGTCATTCAAGAAAAGGATGAGATCATCTGCATATAAAGCTACTTTTTCATGTATGGCTCCCACCTGTATGCCCCTAACCCCATCAGCCTGCCTAAGGGCTGAGGCAAGGGGTTCCATCACCAGGCAAAACAGAGCCAGCGATAGTGGACAACCCTGCCTCGTCCCTCTTCTAACCAAAAAAGGTGCGGACAAGGCACCATTGAGTTTTACTTGCGCTGTCGGGTCCTTATACAAAAGATCAATCCACCTACGGAATTCTGCACCAAAACCCATAACCTCTAGAACTGAAGACATAAAAGGCCATGCCACCGAATCAAATGCCTTTTCAATGTCTAGTGAAACCATTACCCTCGTGGAGGACTCACTGGAAGGCAGCTGAAGATGTGTGAATACTCTACGTAAATTTATATCTGTTGACTTCCCCGGCATGAATCCTGTCTGGTCTATATTGATCAGGGATGGAAGAATCGCCCGCAACCTGGTCGCTAATATTTTTGTCAAGATTTTGAGATCATAGTTTAGCAGGGAGATCGGCCTATAGGAAGTACAGAGGGATTTGTCTTTGCCAGGCTTAGGAATGAAGACTATGTGTGCCTGGTACATAGAAGGGGGCAAGAACATCTGTTTTTTACTTTCAGAGAAGACCTTCAGCAGTTTTGGTGCAATTAATGAGGCATACATTCTGTACCACTCACCAGGTAGTCCATCCGGACCGGGTGTTTTGCCACTGGGAAACGAGCAAATTGCCGCCTCTATCTCCTCGGTGGTAAAATCTCTATCTAAGAATTCGAGATCCTCCTGCGAAAGAGTGGGTAGGCGCAGAGAGTGTAAAAACTCCCTACGCCGGTCCTCAGGCTAGCCAGGGACTGCTTCATGCAGTTTTTCATAGAAGGATCTAAACTCACCCAAAATCAGCTCAGGAGTAGAGAGCGTCTGACCATCAGACCCACAGATCTCTGACACCACAGTCTGTGATCTAGAGTCCGCAACTAAATTTGCTAGGAGTTTGCCATTTTTGTCCCCGGATTCAAAGATCCTCCCGGCCAGAGAGTTCAAATCCAGATGTGTGGCCGCGGCAAGATGCAGAGACAAAGCTCTTCTCGCCTCAGCTAGCTGACTGAAGTGATCTGGAGTCGGCAAGCCAGAGAAGGCCTCGGCCGCTCTAGCCTCCCCCTCCTCAAGTGCCTGAACCTGACAAGACACCTCAGAACAAACCGCTTTGATTAAGTACAATTTTTGATGCAATGCTTTGCAGCAGGGCTAATTCCTGCAATAAAACAAGAGTATATGGGAGAGGTTGCAGTGTGGTGGCACCAGCACCAGTGCCTAAGGCCCAATTTTTCTGCCCCTGTTTAACAGGGGCGTTTAATTACAATTTTTGATGCAATGCTTTGCAGCAGGGCTAATTCCTACAATAAAACAAGAGCATATGGGAGAGGTTGCAGTGTCGTGGCACCAGCACCAGTGCCTAAGACCCAATTTTTCTGCCCCTGTTTAACAGGGGCGTTTAATTACAATTTTTGATGCAATGCTTTGCAGCAGGGCTAATTCCTGCAATACAATATAAGAGATATAAGCTTTGGCGCTAAAACCTTACCTAACGTGCACCTTGGTGCCAAAAAATTAAATAAATGTGCAGTAATCTAATCAATATTATTAATAGGCGGCCTTAAAAATAAAATAAATAAATAATGTGAACTAATGTGAAATATTAGTGGTATCTGCCAAATACCATATGTATACCCCTGATAAATACGTGTTAATATAAATAAATAAATGACGGTTAAAATGAAGATTAAAAAATATGCCCGTTGGCGTGCAACTCAAAAGTGCACATGTGCTATAAAAAGTGAAAATCATACAAAAATATAGAAATAAAAATTAATGCATATGTGCTACATGTGAAGGATCATATACAAACCACAAGCATCAATAATAAAATCCATAAACTGTGTTCTATATTGTAAGTCCCAAGAGTGATAGTCCAAAATGATCGTAAAAATAACAAGAAAAAATATGTCAAAAGGAATTCTTTCAATGCCCAAACAAATTTCTTAGAATCGCATCACTCAAATTGCTGGAAAAACGCATAAGATCTCTTCAAGTAACAAAGGATAGAGTAAGGTGACTAGTGCAGAAAAGGTTAGGAACATTCCTCTCCGGTGCGCCACTCAGTGTCAGGAGAATAATTGCGCTCACCAGACAAAGAACCCTCAAAGGGTTAGCCGAGCAGTCACAGTATGAGCCACTGTGCAGCTTTCCTTGGACTCTGTTCCTGCTGTGCTGGGGGAATGTTCGCCCTTTTACTTCCACAAATAGTCCGTTTAGCAAGTGCATAGGAGAGGAAACAGAAATACAACCATAGTGCAACACTATTTTTTAAACGGTTTATTTGTTTAAAATCCAAATTACTCACAATCTCCAAAGAAACAATTCGCCTTTCAAATAGCTGCGCCGGCGTTGTTATCTGTATGCCAGTGTAAGGTGCACGTCCTAGGCCACGCCCTACGCGTTTCGTCAGTACGACGTCATCTGGAGCGGCCATGTTGGTGCACCCTCTCGTTTATATAGGGTGCAGCGCTCCACTGCGCTTGCGCAATGAATCCGCGCCATTTTGACTATGGGAATGCCCTAACCGTATCGCTACGGGTCCCACTGCGTGCTATATGTTCCCTTCTGGCAGCACAGGTGTGGGAAAAAGTCAGTTTTTCCCGTCTCCGCTGCGGGCACAGGGCATAATGATTGTTATGTTATTATATTGAACTATGGAGCACTGCAACCCACATGTTTAACACAGGCACTCAGAACCAAGGCAGACAATGGTAAAAGACTGATAAAACGCAATACACACAAATATGGGTAATAAAATGTATAAAAAATTTAAACAATATGTGTGCAATCCACTGACAGATTGCCCCATATATATGACCTAAAATACGAAAGTAAAATTAAATTAAGATTACAAAAACCAATCTATGTAGTCACTCCCTAGGGAATGAATATAATGGCATTCTAATGAACAGAGAATAAGGAAAAGGGGGAAGAAAAAGTGAAACAAACAAAAAGCTTATAAATATATGTATACACACATCTTTACACACATATATGTGTATAAAGTTGCCAACACTAATGTAAATATATTATAAAATTATAAGAATTATTAATACAAATCCATTTAATCAATCAGTTGATATGGAATAAGGTAGTGTGCAAAGTGTACCTTCAGATGAAAATAGCTTTACGAGGGAAGTATATAATAAAGGAGTGTCGGTATGTTTCCATTTAGGGGAATATTGACTCCCAAGGGTGAAAAGCATGGGAAAGAGAAACAGAATGTAAAAGATTTTTTGAATGAAAAAGGGGGGATATCTATATGTGAATCCCTTATTGAAAGGTGGTACCTGATGTTTAATCTATTATCAACCCAATCTTTTTGTTCTTTTGAGTGCATATGTATATGTACTGCCCCCAATTGGGGACATATGTGTATAGTCCTTTGTTTGGGCCCTGATATATATATGCCCCTATCTTAGAATGGGTCCTTTTTTCTATACTGCTATAGTTCATTAATCAATCGATTAAAAAGAGAACCTACCTAGTTTGTATATGGGTCGAATGTTATGCTTAATATGGCGTCTTCAATTTCATGGATATAAACCCCTATTATATTCAATCCTATTCCAAATGGTGTATAGTCTAAATATAAGGAAGAGAGGAATTTAGGCAAATTTAAAAGTAAGGGAGGGGGTTAAAAAAAATTTTTTTTTTTTTTTTAAGATTTAAAACCTCAAAGAATTTAAAAATTGGTCAGAAAACAATTCAGATCCAGCTCCACATTCATTCCTTGTGGTTGAAGGGTGTCTAGGTCATGTATCCATTTGGTCTCATTTTTAGATATTTTAATTGTTTTGTCCTCTCCTCTCCAGTGGGCCCTTATTTTGTCAATTCCATAGAACACCATCTGTCCTGGGTCACGGTTGTGGAAGTCCCTAAAGTGTCTGGAAACACTATGTTTGGGATACCCTTTTTTAATATTCCTAATGTGTTCACCGATTCTGGTTTGGAGTTCTCTCGTAGTTCGTCCTACATATTGCTTGAAACAAGGGCACTCTATAATATAGGTGACATGAGTGCTTTTACACGTGATGAGCTCCTTTATTCTATATTCTCTTTTGTTTGAAGATGATTGGAAAGTAGCCCTTTTTCTTTCTGTTCTTTTACTAGTTTTGCAAGGGAGGCATTTGCCACATTTGAAGAAACCTTTTAGATTGCCCGCTACTTTTATTTGTCTTGGGGGATCGATGGTATTTTTGACTAATTTATTTCTCAGTGTGGGTGCCCTTCTGTAAATAAACAGAGGTTTTTCTGGTAGAATATCTTTGAGTGTGCAGTCCGCTTTCAGGATAGGCCAGTGTTTTTTGATAATGGATTCCACATCCCTATGTTGTCTATTAAACCCTGTAAGGAAGGCAATTGGTAAATTATTGACCTTTTCTCGTTTCTTATCTTTCAGTAGGTTGTTCCGTTCCATTTGTTTTATTTCATTTTTCAACTTGCGTAAGGCCTTTTCATCATATCCCTTATTTTTGAATCGTTCAATAATTATTTCCGCCTGTTGTTCATAATCAATGCTTCTGCTACAGTTTCTGTATAATCGCATCAGCTGGCCCTTCGGTATGTTCCCCAGCCACTTAGCATGGTGGCAGCTGTTAGTGGGGATATAGCGATCCGTGGGTTTGAAAAAGGTGCGTGTACCCAACTTATTGCCATCCTTATATATTTGTAAGTCCAAATAATCCACACTGCAGTTATTATAATTACCAGTAAATTTTATGTTGTAAATATTATTATTGATCTCATTGAAAAACTCTTGTAGTTGTTCCGTTGTGCCTCCCCACACAATGACAATGTAATCTATATATCGACGGTACATTTTAAGGTTCTTCCTGTGTACCCCATAAATTTGTTCTTCCTCCCATCTGTTAAGGAACAGGTTCGCTACGCTTGGGGCATATTTAGCCTGCAATAAAACTAGAGTATATGGGAGAGGTTGCAGTGTCGTGGCACCAGCACCAGTGCCTAAGGCCCAATTTTTCTGCCCCTGTTTAACAGGGACATGTAATTACAATTCTTGATATAATATTTCACAGGAGGGCCCGTTCCTGTGCCCACCCAGAGTAACTGTGAGGACTTATAGTGTTGTGGCACCAGCACCACAACCACCAAAGGTCAATTTTTCTACCACTGTTCAAAAAGCATGTAATTACAATTCTTGATATAATCGTTCACAGCAGGGCGCTCCAGCGCCCACCAAGAGTCACTTTGAGGGCTTACAATGTTGTGGCAAAACCAACACCTTGTTCCGCCATTTCTGCAAAGCATATAGGGCAGGCCCCTACTTTCAAACATCCAACTTACAAACATCTCCTACTTGCAAACGGAAGCAGACAACAGCAAGTGAGATGAAAAAAGATGGACGACAAAACAAATTATACAGGGGTGATAACCCTTCCCTATGTTTTCCAAAAAGCTTAAAAATAGTTTTTTTGACTGGAGCTACACTTTAAAAATGTACCAGTTGAAAATTACAAACAGATTCAACTTAACACAACAAACCTACACAGTCCCTGTCTTGTTTGCACCGCCTGTATACTGCTGTTCTGAGTATATAGGGCCTGGGGGCCACACGCATTTCCTTTTTTTAATATGGGTACTGGGTTCCCCTTAATATGCGTACAAGACCCAAAGGGGCTGGTAATGGGCAGGGAGGGCTACCCATGCCATTTTTCAACCATATTGCAGGAACCAGATATAACATTAAAACCGCAAGCAGCTTTAAATTACGTTATTTCCGTTTAATGTCATTTTGTGCAGGGACTGTTCTAAACACGGGAAACACGTGGCACTTCACAGGCATACTACAGACACCCCCCAGGCACCATATTTAAAGGAATATTTCACTTTTTTTTTCACTTTAATCGTCATTAAAATCAGTGCTCCCGCTAAAACGGCCATTTTTAAAAACATTTTAGGCATTGACCCATGTCCCCTGGGGCAGGAGCCAGGTCCCCAAACCCTTTTTAGGACAGTATCTTGCATATTAGCCGTTAAAATTAGCACTTTTAATTTCGAACGTTCGAGTCCCATAGACTTCAATGGGGTTCTAAAGTTCGTACGAATTTGGGGTCCGTTCGAAAGTTCTGGTGCGAACCGAACCGGGGGGTGTTTGGCTCATCCCTAGTTATAACCCAGTTCTACTCATCCTCACTGGGTGCCATACTAAGAAATATTGGTTGTATGTAAAAATACTTTCAAAGAGTAACTTCAATTTTCATTAGAAAAAAAAAATGCATTGTTTGTTTGTCTGTGTCCATGTACAAAATGAATGTGAATGGGAGTGGTTTTATCATTTTCAATCAGCTGCTGCACTTGCAGGTTTCTAATGAGGAAAGTGGCAGGACATATATCCCTTTAGACTTGATTTCCCTTTGGGAGTATCTCACCAAAAATTACATTTTTGTTGCAGGGGATGCTCAAAATCTGACTTGTATCCTAGTGAAGACTCCTGGGAAAATCAGTAAGCCAATCACACAAGCAGGAAATGACATTTCTGGGGGTGTGTTATGTACATCGACTGTGTACAGAACTCTACCAGGCAACCATATTGCATTTTACAGATAATTACAGAGCTGCTGTTTGATAAGGAAAGGTCAATTTTAATAACATTTTATGACAACATGACTTGTATGTCAATTGTATATGCTATATAAATGTAGTTTTATTTGCAATTTTTTTATCCCACGAAAGTGGAGTTATTCTTTAACCCTTTCGCTGCCAAGTCTGTACGTCATACAGCCACTGGGATTGTGTAAATCTGACAAGCAGATTCCTGTCTGTCAAGTGGAAGCATGTTTGCCTTCACTTCTGGATGCACCTCTCAGTGTCCTTGGCCAGCATCTGCATTGTATTACATTCAGTGGAGCACAGGGGAGACATCTGGGGTCTTTTAGGCTCCATGCACACTGGATGTTAAAATAATGTTATAAAAACGGCAGTAGCTTTGCAGCAAGTCTTTCAACATTTTTTAACGTTTCTGCAATAGCGTTTATTAGCATTTCTTAGCATTTTTTTTAATGTATATTTTTATTTTTTCAATGGCTCAAAAACATGAAAAAAACGCTGGTGAGCCACGTTTTTCAGCGTTTATCAACGTTTATGAGCATTTTTAGCATTTTTTGTGGTCAGAAAAACATCCAGATTTTGCACTCTCCAGCCTTAGTAAATATCCCCCACTGTGTTCTCCTGCTTAGTGTGGTCAGTTTTTCACTTTCAATAGATTTTTTATTGAACATTTTAAAGAACAAAACATATCGTAAATGGGGTTTTTGTAATTGCCAAGAAGCTGTTACACATCTGGAATGTAGCTGCCAAGAATTAAATAACATCCAACAGTATAAATTGCATATTAATATAGTGTGGTCAGTTTTTAATAGAAAAGCAGAGAGACTGGCAGAAACACCAGGGATTTCATATTAAGGAATCAATACAAGGAGAATAGGATACTTTTTGTACAAGTACATGGTACAAGTACCTCCAATCACAGATGACGCCTTGTATGTAGAAACGCGTCAGACAGAGCTAGCAGTGCTTATCGGAACTGTTTGGTTATTAAATCTCTATAGTCTGTAATTACTATATTTTTTTATAAATCAACCTCCTCAATGCAGTATGAGTTCTCCTCCTTGTTTGCAATCCATGCATATGTGAGAGCTGGTTGGTGGAATTCACCATGGCAAGTGGTAACTGATCGAGACAGAGAAAGTATTGGTCATCCAAAGGGGAATACTTTTAAGCGCTGATGATCTCCTTATCTGAGATCTTATCAGTGGCGGCTGGTGAAGTTTTAGGATGGGGGGGCACAAGACCCCGCCCCTCCACGGTTGGCCCCTCCCACTTCTCATAAGCCACACCCCTTATAGAATCCATATCATATACCAGGCTGCACATTATATACACCGGGCTCTGCACATCACATAACAGGCTGGACATTATACACCGGGCTCTGCACCTCACATAACAGGCTGGACATTATACACCGGGCTCTGCACATCACATAACAGGCTGGACATTATACACCGGGCTCGTCATTGATAAATGACATTAATCCTTATTAGACATGCGTGTTTTATGGGCTGGGGACATAGAACAGCCTTGACACAGGAGTTTGTACCTGAACCTACAATACCATGCCTGACCCGAAGCAGAGACAGAAACCTGCAAGGCATGGTTCTCCGGCTTATGTGATGGACTCGGCATCCCAGGGGAGCTGGCTGGTTTCTGTAGTTCTACAGGAAATTAAAACTTCCTAAACATAACCTACACCAAGGGCTTGAGATCAGATGGGGAACTACAAGTCCAAGCATTGCTTTGCAGGTGCAGTCTATCATAGACACCCAATATCCATGACCCCCAATGTGTTCCCACCATAGGAACACAGTTACCCCACAGACACCTGATGATAGAGAGCGGTCCTACCTTTCTGTGCAGCTCCAGATGGAGAGAATCCTATAGCCGAGACAAGTAGCAGAAAAACCAGCAAATGTCCAGATTGTGGCTCCATCCTGACCAGCAGCCATCTCCAGCCCCAGACTGCTGCAGCCCCTCTTCTTACACAGCAGTGTTCTCCGCTCCTCTCCTGCACACCGCTCTACTCCTCTTACTTCCTGTGTTCTCTCTCAGGTGAAATGGGAGAGAGAAGACAGGAAGTGACATCTGAGTCAACTCAGATGTCAATCAAACTGCCCGCCCGGCCGTAGTAACAATACTACAGCGCCGGGCGGAAACTACTCAGCGCTTCAGAAAGCGCCCTGAGGCGGGCTAAACGCCCGCAAATGAAGCGCCACGCCTGCAATCTCATGATTGCATTGGCGTGGCCGTTCCCATAGTGCACTGTGACCGGCGCTCGAGCACAGTGCACTTCCTGAAAGAACTTTTTTTTTTTTTAAAGGGGCAATTTTAATTTTTTTTTTACATTTTTTTTTTGTGACCACACAGAAGGGGGGGGCGGCGCCCGGGCGCCCCCTATGGACGGGCCGCCACTGGATCTTATTGGTCTGATAAGTGGCCTGTTTGCCCTAAGGAGCACAGTTGTGATACAGAAGCACTTTATACAATTTTCCATCACAGAGCACTTTTTCTTGCACTTGGATGGACTTTATTTGGCCTTTATCTGGATTTTTTATTTGTTTATAAATGAATAGGTCAGCATTTATTTTTATTCACTTTTTGCACTTTGCACTTTTATGTGGAATGCCTGTTATTTAAATTTTTACACCTGATTTGCATTGTATTTATTATATATTATCAATTTAGCAGAAGATATAGCACACTTTAAGATATAATGTATTATTTGAATATTTATTATTAATTAATATGTGGCACTTTAAGAGACAGCGCATTATTTTTTTTTAAACCACATTTGCAGAGGTCGTGTATTCAGGAATTTGTTTAGTGCATCGGTCTCACCCCAATTGTGGCTGAGCGCGAGTCCCCTAAATCTCATTAAAGAGGAACTGCAGTCTGCTCACATAATTTGTAATAAAAACATCTTTGTCAATCTGAAGCTTCCCTCCAACCACTTTGCTGTTTTATATATACTGTGATTCTGTGCTTGTCAAATATGCTTCAGAAATCTCCCTCCACTGAGTCTGGCTGCAGACATTTTTACTGTGGGCAGCTGAAGCTGCTGCCTGTTCACTTCCTGTATTTATACAGACACAGAGAGGAACACCCTCCAGCTCTGCAGCTCTCATTGGTCCTCTTATAAAATCATCACCCCTCCCTTCTTGGCAAACTCTCATGGGAGTGAGAGGGGCGTGCATGATGTCATAAGCCTAGGCTTTTTACCAGACAAGAAACAAGAAGTGGGTTGTGTAAAGGTATTCTGGACCCCAATTAGCATGTCCTGGAACCAAGGTGATTTAGTCTTCTACCTAAGTACAGAAAGGATGGACTGCTTCTCTGGATCAGGCCCAGATTGGCCATAGGGCAAACCGGGCACTTGCTCGGTGGGCCGCGGCTGCCGGGGGCCAACAGGCTGCAAGTCCTTGAAGGGGCTCAAGGCTTGAGCTTGGGCCACTCATCCAGCCTCTCCTCCTCCGCCCGGCTGCCAGTTAAGCTTAGCCATCGGCGCCGGGGGGAGGAGCTAGATGAGATGCCCGTATAGGACAGCTGTCGGTGCCGGGAGGAGGAGCCAGAGCAGACACCTTGGAGCCGGTCTTCTGTCGAGAAGTGTCGGAAAAGAAAACGTGAGTTCAGCCCCCCCCCTGCAAACTGCATAGTAGGAGGGGTGGGGGTGGCTGCATATAGAAGAATAATTCTCTCCATCTTCCTCCTGCAGTAGCGGAATGCCTGCGAGAGGTAGAGGAGCAGCAGGCATTCAGAGACTGCAGGAGGAGGATGGAGAGAATTATTCTTCTATATGCAGCCGCCTCCACCCGTCCTCCTATCCTGCTTCTCTCTGCTGCTCCCCCCTGGGCTCTCCACCGCACCCATACTCTCCACCTCCCCCCCATACTCTCCACCTCCCCCCCATACTCTCCACCTCCCCCCATACTCTCCACCACCCCCCCATACTCTCTGCCATCCCCCATGCTCTCCACCTCCCCCATACTCTTTGCCATCCCCCATGCTCTCCACCTCCCCCCATACTCTCCACCACCCCCCCATACTCTCTGCCATCCCCCATGCTCTCCACCTCCCCCATACTCTTTGCCATCCCCCATGCTCTCCACCTCCCCCCATGCTCTCTGCCATCCACCCATACTCTCCACCTCCCCCCATGCTCTCTGCCATCCCCCCATACTCTCCACCTCCCCCCCATGCTCTCTGACATCCCCCCATACTCTCCACCTCCCCCTCATACTCTCTGCCATCCCCCATACTCTCCACCTCCCCCATGCTCTCTGCCACCCCCCCATACTCTCCACCTCCCGCCATGCTCTCTGCCATCCCCCCATACTCTCCACCTCCCCCCATGCTCTCTGCCATCCCCCATACTCTCCACCCCCCGCTCTCCACCTCAGCCCCATCTTCTCCGCTGCTCCCCCCTGTTTGCTCCACATCATCCTCACGCTCTCCGCTTCCCCCCTGTGCTCTCCACATCCCCCATGCTCTCCGTTGCCCCCTATGCTCTCCACCTCCCCTCATACTCTCCACCACCCTCCCCATGCTCTCCACCACCCTCCCTATGCTCTCCACCCCCCCCCGTGCTCTCCACCACCCCCGTGCTCTCCACCACCCCCGTGCTCTCCGCCAGTCCCCCTGTGCTCTCTGCCAGCCCCCTGTGCCCTCCGCAGCCCTCCCTGTGTTCTCCACTGTCCCCTGTGCTCTCCACCTCCCCCTATGCTCTACGCTGCCCTCATGTGCTCTCCTCTTCCTCCCTGTGTTCTCTGCCTCTCCCCTGCGCTCTCGCCCCACCCCATGTTCTCAAGGTTCTTCCCTGTGCTCTCCACCCCCCTATGCTCTTTCCTGGTCTCACCTCACCCCCCGCCCCCCACACCTCTGGTGTGTTCCCCCTCTCCCCTCTCAGGGGATCTGTCAGGGAAGAGAGTGGGGAAGGGGCCGGTTAACATGTCATGGGCTGCTCAATGCAAAATGCCCAGGCCTATTTTTTGTCCCAGTCCGGGCCTGCTCTGAATAATGTACTTTTTGCACTCAAAGATTTAGCTGTTCTTTAAACACTGTCTGCTAACTTGGACTGGAAACATTGTTCTGAACTCCAGTAGGGTACTACAGTATAGCTCACTTTAAGATGCATTGGATACATGAAGTTCTTTATTTCTTTTTTCATCCATAAGGTTATTTCTATTACATGTCACATTGGTGCATTATCTGTATAGTATTACATAACACTGTAGAATGGTTTATTACACATACAGTATGTGTTTATACAGAATGAAATGAATGTCACATTGACATTGATAAAAGCCTGGCCCAAAGTCACTTATGCTACATTGTAATAGAACACTCTGCAAACGCACCTCACAAACACACACAGGAAATAAACATTACATTAGTCGACTCACAAAACAAACATATGCAAAATGTAAAACCTAAGTAATAATGACACAAAACAATCATATCTATCTTTACTACAGGATCATTCAAAGTATAACCAGTGCTTTAACCTCATATCTCTGTTTACACTGCATTTAGTCAAAAATACAGTATATATTATATCTATTTTGTAATATTAAGTGCCTTGTTGGAGATTTTGCAAGCACACCTGTATAAGCAGTAGACTTTTACTATTATACGCGAAACAATATGTGTAAGGGGGCGCTATTTATTTTTTGATTATTGCATTTTATGTCGTCACACATTATTAATAAGTTGAATAGCTATAGGTAGAAGTCTATTACAATAGCGCCCCCTTACACATATTTTTTCACTTGTCATAGTATTGGTCACCTACACTATTGGAAAGCAGCTTATTTAGTATTTTTTATGTCTCAGTGTTTAAACCCATAGGCGTGAGGTTAAAACAAATATTATGCATTAGACTCCTTTCGCATCATTGGATAGAAAAAAAAAGATTGCGCAAACCTAAAAACATGTTATTAAATAATCATGCAAAGACACATAACGTGAGTGAATCAGCCCATGTGAATCAATTGTTAATGTGTGAAAAAACACAAAAAAAAACAACAAAATGTTTTTTAAAAAATTTAAAAAATGTAAAAAAAAGTAACAATGAAGGCAACTGATTTCTGGTGCAGCACCTAGAAATCTGCAATGGAAACTGGTCAGTACTTTATATAAAAACGAAGAAGTAAGCTAAAAAGCCAGATGGCCTCTTACCGGACACAATGGTTATAAAGTTATAGGGATCAAGCTCGCCTGATATATGCACAGTAATCAGCTGTGATGTTCCATCTGGTCCGCTCCAAACACTAGCCACTCTGCTCCGTCAGGGACAACAAGATGTTTTAGTAAATTTCCCACCTTCCGGTCACTCTGCCCGATGCTCATCCAGTAGGTATAAAAGATTTAGAAGAAAAGGAACTTAATTTACTTCATGTAGTAAATAATGGTAGTTTATTCCATAAAATTATTTCTTAAAGCGGGAGTCCGCCGGGACTCCGCGTTTTTGTTTTTTTTTTAAAGTCAGCAGCTACAAATACTGCAGCTGCTGACTTTTAAAATGGTGACACTTACCTGTCCAGCGCGCCCGCGATGTCGGCACCCGAAGCCGATCTCTAGAACGACACTCGAGTGCTGCCGCCGCCATCTTGGGTATGGGAATCAGGAAATGGAGCCTTTCGGCTTCATTTCCCGGTTCCCTACTGCGCATGCGCGAGCCGCGCTGCGCAATGAGGACGGTCCCCGCTGCCTCTGGGATCTGTGTGTTTCCCAGCAGGCAGCGGGGCACTTGTGGAAGGGGGCGGGCACTTGCGGAAAGGGGCATAATGTACGCCCCTTTCCGCAGAGAGCTAGCCCGGAAGTGGGTGCAGTTACCTGGATTATCCAGGTAACTGCACCCCCCTCCCCCCTGAAAGGTGCCAATTGTGCCGCCGGAGGGGGGGGAGGAATCCGATGAGCGGAAGGTCCATTTTAGGGTGGACCTCCGCTTTAAGCACAGTAAAGAAATACAATACAAAGACACAGCCACAGGTTTTCAGACTGCCAGCTGGTGCGTGGTGACGTTACAAGATTCTCTCCAAACTACGTGTTTCCCTGTAACAAGCATTGACTGGGAACCCTCTGTCCCCCTTACATCAGGTGTCCCCATCAGGGTGCCATGCTCCCTTTCAGCACCAGTGGCGGCCCATTCATATGGGTGAACGGGTGCCTCTCCCTCTCCCCAACCACCCCCCCTAGGACTGCAGGCTGGAGGGAGCAGAAAACCTAATGCTCTCTCCAGCATATGACAGAAGCTGCTCCTCCTGACAGGAGTGAAATCGCGATCCCTCACTGTCAGAGAGAAGCGGCTCCAGGACTGCACCTGACTGGCCCACTGAGCCATTGGCCCACCGGGAATCTCCCGGTAGTCCTGATGGCCAGTACATGCCTGGCCTGCCTTGAGTTTGCATGTACTCCCTGTGCCTGTGTGGATTTCCTCCTGGTAGGTTAATTGGTTCTAGTATATATGAATGGGAGTTAGGCACCTTGGGATGTAAGCTCCTTGAGGGAAGGGATTATTCTGAATGTACAATATATATATAAAATTGTTGATGCTTCAGTGCCTTGAAAAAGTGTATATACCCCTTGAAATTGTCCACATTTTGTTACAACCAAAAACGTCCATCAGGTCCAACCTATGTGTGTGATTCTATGTCAGTATTACTTTACTCTGATACCCCCAACTAAAATCTAGTGGAACTGATTGCCTTCAGAAGTTACCTAATTAGTAAATAGAGTCCACCTGTGTGTAATTTTATCTCAGTATAAATACAGGTGTTCTGTGAAGCCCTCAGAGGTTTTGTTAGAGAACCTTAGTGAACAAACAGCATCATGAAGGTCAGGGAACACACCAGACAGGTCAGGGATGAAGTAGGGGAGAAGTTTAAAGCAAGGTTAGGTTATAAAAAAATATCCCCAGCAGAGCACTGTTCAATCCATCACCCTAAACTGACAGGCCAGGCAAGAAGAGATTTAGTCAGAGAAGCAGCCTAGAGGCCCATGGTCACTCTGGAGGAGCTGCAGAGATCCACAGCTCAGGTGGGAGAATCTGTCCACAGAACAACTATTAGTTGTACACTCCACAAATCTGGCCTTTATGGAAGAGTGGCAAGAAGAAAGGCATTGTTGAAAGAAAGCTGTATGAAGTCCCGTTTGCGAGAAGCCATATGGGGAACACAGCAAAGATGTGCAAGAAGGTGCTGCAAAAGACTTGAGACTGGAGCGGAGGTTCACCATCCAGCAGGATAATGACCCTAAACATACAGCCAGAGCTACAATGGAATGTTTTAGATCAAAGCATATTCATGTGTTAGAATGGCCCAAAAGTCTAGACCTAAATCCAATTGAGAATCTGTGGCAAGACTTGAAAATTGTTGTTCACGATCACGGACGCTCTCCATCCAATCTGACAGAGCTTGAGCTATTTTGCAAAGAAGAATGGGCAAACATGTCACTCTCTAGATGTGCAAAGCTGGTAGAGACGCTCAAAAAGACTTGCAACTGTAATTGCAGCGAAAGGTGGTTCTACAAAGTATTGACACGGGGGGGGGGGGGGGGGCAGCTGAATACAGATGCACTCCACACTTTTCAGATATTTATTTGTAAAAAAATATTGAAAACCAGATATAATTTTGCTTCCACTTCACAATTATGTGCCACTTTGTGCTGGTCTATCAAATAAAATCCCAATAAAGTACATCGTTTTTGGTTGTAACATGGCAAAATGTGGAACATTTTAAAGGGGTATGAATACTTTTTTAAGGCACTCTATATAAGTACCTTAACCACTTCAATACAGGCCACTTAAACACCTTCCTGCCCAGACCAATTTTGAGCTTTCAGCGCTGTCGCACTTTGAATGACAATTGCGCGGTCATGCTACACTGTACCCAAATGAAATTTTTATCATTTTTTTCCCACAAATAAAGCTTTCTTTTGGTGGTATTTGATCACCTCTACGGTTTTTATTTTTTGCGCTACAAATAAAAAAATACCGAAAATTTTGAAAAAAAATATGTTTTTTTTTGTTTCAGTTTCAAAACTTTGTAAATAAGTAAGTTTTCTCCTTCACTGATGGGCACTGATGGGGCTACACTGATGGGCACTGATAAGGCGGCACTGATGGGCACCAATGAAGTGGCACTGATGAGGTGGCATTGATGGACACTGATAGGCGGCACTGATAGGCGGCACAGATGGGCGACACGGATGGGCGACATGGATGGACACTGATAGGTGGCACAAATTGGCACTGATAGCTGGCACGGATTGGCATGGATGGGCGGCAGAGATGGGCATGGATAGGCGGCACAGATGGGCATGGATAGGCGGCACAGATGGGCATGGGTGGGCACTGATAGGCGGCACAGGAGGGCACTCATAGGCGGCACAGGTGGGCACTCATAACAGGTGGGCACTCATAGGCGGCACAGGTGGGCACTCATAGGCGGCATTGGTGTTATACTGTACTAATGGATGCCAATCAGTGCCAAACAATAATGCATGCCAATCAGTGATGCCCATTGTGGGCACTGATTGGCATCCATTATGGGCACTGATTGGCATCCATTGTGCTGACAATTGGCATCCCTGGTGGTCTAGGGAGGATTACCTTTTCCCTGGTGGTCTGGTGGCGTCCCTGGTGGTCCAGTGTGGGCATCCTCGGGGGGGCTGTGCTGATAATCGATCAGCACAGACCCCCCCCCCTGTCAGAGGAGCAGCCGATCAGCTCTCCTCTACTCGTGTCTGACAGACGCGAGTGAGGAAAAGCTGATCACCGGCTCTTCCCATTTACACTGTGATCAGCCGTGATTGGACACGGCTGATCACGTGGTAAAGAGTCTCCGTCGGAGACTCTTTACCGAGATCGTAGTTGCCGGGTGTCAGACTGACACCCCGCAACAACGATCGCCGCGGCTCATAATCCTGAGGACGTCATATGACGTCCGGTCAGGATTATCAAACCACTTTGCCGCCGTCTTTTTGTAATAGGGCGGGCGGCAAGTGGTTAAATAAATAGGTAAAACTTCTTTTTTTTTTTTGGATAAACTATAGAGGGATTAGAACACCTGTCCGATGTTATTGCTGTCTGTGCCCCGTTGGGGAGATTGACCCTCTCTATTTGTCCTATTTACGATAATTTTTTTTTTAAAGGTTAACTTTTTTATTGTTTTTATGAACATAACAAATAACACTTATACAGTTGTACAATCATAACGAGTGTTGTTACAATCAAAGTGCAATATATTGGTCAGGTATACAGGTAGGTCTTGAGAAATAGCATATAGGAGGTCTCTTACATCACAATTTACTCTTGTCAGGGGTCAATCCCTGTTAGTTTATAAACCATATTATCTTTAATTTTTCATTGTATTCTAAGGGATAGGTGGTATGGTGCTCTCTGATTCAACCCATGAGTTCCATATTTTGGAAAACTTTTTTGGGCATCCTCTATCCTCGTATGTCAGCTTACATAGTGGTATTGCTTGGTTGATAATGGTAAGCCAGAACTTTATAGTTGGAGTAGACTGAGATTTCCAGTGCATTGTTATTGTTTTTTTAGCATAGAACATCACTATGCGTATGAAGGATTGAACTTTTTTGGATAAAGTTTCATCGTCAGTATGTCCCAATAAACATCTAAGAGGATTACATATGTTTGATATCCGAGCTATAGAACTGATGAAGGCTGTAACTTCCGACCAGAACTTCCTTATTGGAGCACATTGCCATATTAGGTGGAAGAATGTGCCATTGGCCATCGAGTGCATAAAGGAGTAGATAATCTCTTCAATCTATATAGTACATTTGGTGTGAAATATGCTCTATACAACAACTTAGTCTGAATTACCTTGTCCCTTGATGAGATGACTGAGGGTACCTGCAAAGGAAGAATCTCCCCCCAGATCTCCTCCGTCAGCTCTGGTATGTCTAAGCGCCACCTGTGCTCAATGGCGGCAAGCCTTGTAGTCGTGGAGTGGAGTAAATTCTTATAGTAAGTCGACACCAGTGTGGTATGAGAAGGGTCATTCAGTAGGTTTTCAAGAGGGGAGGATCGTAATTCTACGTTTCTCAGCCCGAATTGTGCCGCTGCAGTGTGCCTTATCTGTAAATATTGAAAGTATGCTTGCGTGGGAGTCCATAGTGACTCTGGAATTCCTCGAAAGAGTGGAATGTATTGCCTGAAAATAAGCGTGATATTGTTTTCACCCCTTTCTTGGACCAGTATCCCCCGTCAGTTCTCTGATAAAACTCTGGTAAGCAGGAGTTTCCCCATAGTGGGGCGTTGGGAGAGTATATAGCTTGGGTGTTGTGTGGTATTAGTTTAGAAGTTCTAAAGATCCATAAGGTCATGGCTAGAACATTTACCCCGTCCCTTCCTCTAAGTGACATGCAGTGTACTAGGTCCTGGAGTGATTCATATGAGGTGAGGATGGCCACCTCTAGTGCAGCAGCAGCATTGTTAGTTTCAGGATAAAACCACCAATGGGCATGGGTCCGTTGCGATGCAATGTAGTACGTTTGGAGACAGGGGAGGGCCAGTCCTCCCTCCAAAATTGGTAATTGTAGAGTTTGCTTAGCAATCCTCACCACACCGCCCCTCCAGATGAAATTAGTGGTTATGCAATCTATCTCATAAAATTTTACTTTGGTTATGTATATTGGTGAGTTGCTAAGGATGTATAAAAAACGTGGGAGGTAGATCATTTTGAATATATTTATTCTTCCTAGCAGTGTGAGGGGGAGATTGTTACATACTTTTAGAGCAGTTTTTTAATCTGGTAATAAGTGGGTCTAAGTTCAGCTTGGCATAAGCTGAGACAGGATGTTTTATCAGAACCCCAAGGTATCGGAAAGTGTGAACTACTTGCAGTGGGCACTCTGGGGGTAGTGTGATTGGCGCTCCTTGGTCAATCTGAAACAGAAGGGATTTATCCCAATTGACCTGGAACCCTGAGAAATGGCCAAACCGCTGGATAATCTCCAGCAGGGTTGGGAGTGATTACTGGGGGCCTCTAAATCTGTTTACGATTATCATCACATCAAAAGTGAAAATAAAAAAATATATATAAATTTTGGGCTGACACCAGAACAGTAATAGGAGGAAAATCTGTCAATGGTGACACTAGTTCTAGTGATCCTGGTGACAACCTGTGATTCCCTAACTTTGGAGGGACTTTATCTCACTTCCCGTTTCGGCTATGGGGCAGGAAGTGAATCTACCCAATGGGACAAAAACTGGCAGGAGTTATAACCCTCTCCAACTATATCCAAAATGAAAGAAAAAAAGTTTTGCCTTTAGGTGAAAAAAGTAAAAAATTAAAAGGTACACCCAAACACTTAAAAAACAAACAAAAAAAAACACAAAAAATGTTTAGCCCCATGTGCATAGACATATGTATGTAAATGCACATGTTGAGGTGCATACACGTGAAGACTTTGATATTGCTGCACAAATCGTAATGAGAGCAATAATTATATGATCAATATTCATGAATGACTCTAAGCCAATGACCTATGAAGGCTTTAAAGCATTGCCCATGAAAAAGTTTGGGTACTGAAGTCTCTCACTATTTCACGGGCAGGGGCAAGTTTAAGGCTTTACCTATTGGGTATATTTTTATTCAGAGCAACCTAATCTTTTATATTTTAGTGTATTTTCATTGAAAAGCAATACCATAAACACATATCACCTCTTCACCACCTGTCAAATGCCTCTGAAAAGCAATCTACCGACGAACACTTTTTAGATTGGTGACAAGCAACGCCGTTATTGTAATGCCCTCTACACACAGTCGGAAATTCAGACGGAAAAGGTCTGATCGGATTATATTGTCAGAAAATCCGATCGTGTATGGGCTCTATCTGACTTTTTCCGTCAGAAATTCTGAGGGAAAAAATTTGAGAGGAGGATCTTTTTTTCCGACAAAAAAATCTGATCTGACTTTTTCCGATCGTTTGTAGAAAATTCCGATCGGACAAAGTGCCACGCATGCTCAGATCAAATTACGACACCAAAGCTATTGGCTAGTAGCCTCAACGTAGTCCCGTCATAACGAACGAATGTCATCACGTTCCGAACAATTGGATTTTCCGACAACTTTGTCCGACCGTGTGTATGCAACACCAGTTTAGGACAAAATCCGTCGGAAAAAATCCGCCGGATTTTGTGGTCGGAATGTCCGACTGTGTGTACAAGGCATAAGCCTTTGTTCACACCGATGCCACTTGTCAAGCAATTTGACATATCGCACTCTATTGTCGGCAATGGAACTGTTCAAATCGGTGCGATGCCAACTTTGTGATGCCGCAGCGATTTGAGAAAGAAGTTCCTGCACGATTTTTGGTGATTTCAACTACAAATTGCATAGAAATCTGTGCATGAACTCACACAGATGTCAGCCAAGTGGCACCTGAAGCTGCACTGACATGCGGCTTTGAAATTCGGTGATTTCAAGTGAAGGCATGCGATTTCAAAGTCAGATTTGGTGTGAACGGGGGCTAAACCTCTCTGAGCTTAGCTTCAGATAATCTCCAATACTGCACTTTCGGTGAGCACACATCTAGGTGAGTTGTAAACACCGTCCCAAGTCGTGTACTGTGGTTCCATCTGCTGGCCCTTACTTCACTATTGTGTCCTATAGTGATATAGGGGAGTTGGATAGAACCACAGTGCATGGTGTGGGATCTGGCATCTGGCACTTTCAGAATTGTTGGATGTAGAAGATTCTTCAACCATTGTAACTCTGCAACAGAGCGAAAATCGACAGTGCGGCAGCTGAACAGGTAAGTGTTAGGTGTTTTCTTTACAGGGTTCAATATTTAAACACTTTTTTTAATATTTCACTTTAAACAGGGAGATTAAAGCGGCCAAGTCAAATGAACAGCCCCCTCTAGTGGTTATTCTACAAATCTCTAGTACCATCAATATAAAGAAGTGTTTCTCAACCTTTTTTTTTTCAGTCAAGGCACCCTTTAAAATTCTGCCCCCCATTCTAAAATGTAAAAAAAATTAACTAATAGTTTTACAAAACTCAGCAGCATCTACACATAGGACAGCCTATGTTAGAGGCGATTTATTCTTTCAAAGCAAACACACCCTTACACACTGGTACTGACTAGTATTCCTATTTTCTTTCCCCCCTCCCCCGTAGTTTCTCTCCCTCACTAATGTGACCCCAGAGCTGACAGAGAGGGACACAGGAGAAGCAGCAGAGGATGCTGTGCAGGCTCCCAGCATCCTCCTTATCGGCCATTTACACCATTGGTTATTACGATGCCAGCGGCTAGAAGGTTGTAATGGTGTACAATGAAAACCTGTGGCTTTGTGTATTTAAAAGGCAGGCTTCATCCACCCTCTGGTTTGTATACAATTTTTGGACAACTTTTAGGCATTTTGCCAAGGTACTCCTGAAGAAATCTGAAGGCACCCCAGGGTGACTGGGCACCCTGATTGAAAAAGCTGATATAGAGAAGCAAGTGTTTAAAACATGAAAGTTATATAATAAATACATATAAATACTCTGCCAATATTCCTCAATATGTCCTCATTGAGAAGATACTATACTTTACCTTTAAAGCAGAACTAGAGGTAATTAATTAAAACTATGAGCAGGCAGCTGTTTATTGCAGAAGAGACATGCAATGTCTGCAGCCCACTCACAGTCTTCTAGGGATTGTACACTGAGCTGCGCATGCAACTGCATGCACTGTGCGGGAATAACGGACTCCTGTGCAATGCCATCATACCGCCACTGGTCAATTTAGAGGCTGAAAACCCAGCACCTGGGGAGAAGATGACAGTGTCCATCGAGGGATTTAACTGTCGCATCACGGAATTTAAAAGGTATTTCTTTCAGTTTAGTTCTGCCTTAAGCCTAACCTTACCCCTTATGCCCTGTACAGACGGTCAGACATTCCGACCACAAAATCCGTCAGATTTTTTCTGACGGATTTTGCCCGAAACTTGTGCTGCATACACACACGGTCACATAAAGTTGTCAGAAAATCTGATCGTTCCGAATGAGGTGACGTCAAACACGTATGTCGGGACTATAAACGGGCCAGTATGCCAGTATGCCATTTTGTCCATCAATTCTGATGGACAAAATGCGTGGCATTTTGTCCATCAGAATTGTCTACACATGATCGGAATTTATGCGATCGGATTTTGTTATCGGAAAATTTTAGATCCTGCCCTCAAACTTTGTGCGTCGGAAAATCCGACGGAAAAAGTCCAATGGAATCCACAGACAATCAGATTTTCCAACAATATGATCCGATCGCACATTTTCTGTCGGAAAATCCGAGTGTGTGTACAAGGCATTATACCCCTTCACACTGAGGTGGTGCCTCCCTTTTTATTTCAGTGTGACTTTTCACACTGGGACAGACGTTAGGAAAAGTGCTGCAAGCTGCATCTGGGGGCAATTTGGGAGCACTGCATACGTTTAACCACTTCAATACCGGGCACTTAAACACCTTCCTGCCCAGACCAATTTTGAGCTTTCAGCGCTGTCGCACTTTGAATGACAATTGCGCCGTCATGCTACACTGTACCCAAATGAAATTTTTATCATTTTTTTCCCACAAATAGAGCTTTCTTTTGGTGGTATTTGATCACCTCTACGGTTTTTATTTTTTGCGCTACAAATAAAAAAATACCGAAAATTTTGAAAAAAAAAATGTTTTTTTGGGTTTCAGTTTCAAAACTTTGTAAATAAGTACGTTTTCTCCTTCACTGATGGGCACTGATGGGGCTACACTGATGGGCACTGATAAGGCGGCACTGATGGGCACCAATGTGGCACCAATGAAGTGGCACTGATAGGCGGCACTGATGGGCGACACGGATGGGCGACACGGATGGGCGACACGGACGGACACTGATAGGTGGCACAAATTGGCACTGATAGTTGGCACGGATTGGCATGGATGGGCGGCACAGATGGGCATGGATAGGCGGCACAGATGGGCATGGATAGGCGGCACAGATGGGCATGGGTGGGCACTGATAGGCGGCACAGGTGGGCACTGATAGGCGGCACAGGTGGGCACTGATAGGCGGCACAGATGGGCACTCATAGGCGGCACAGGTGGGTACTCATAGGCGGCATTGGTGTTATACTATAGTAATGGATGCCAATCAGTGCCAAACAATAATGCATGCCAATCAGTGATGCCCATTGTGGGCACTGATTGGCATCCATTATGGGCACTGATTGGCACCCATTGTGCTGACTGGCATCCCTGGTGGTCTAGGGAGGATTACCTTTTCCCTGGTGGTCTGGTGGCGTCCCTGGTGGTCCAGTGTGGGCATCCTCGGGGGGGCTGTGCTGATAATCGATCAGCACAGACCCCCCCTGTCAGAGGAGCAGCCGATCGGCGAGTGACAGACGCGAGTGAGGGAAAGCCGATCACCGGCTCTTCCCATTTACACTGTGATCAGCCGTGATTGGACACGGCTGATCACGTGGTAAAGAGTCTCCGTCGGAGACTCTTTACCGAGATCGTAGTTGCCGGGTGTCAGACTGACACCCCGCAACAACGATCGCCGCGATGCGCGGCCCCGGGGGGCTCATAATCCTCATATGACGTCCGGTCAGGATTATGCAACCACTTTGCAGCCGTCAATTGCCTATAGGGCGGGCGGCAAGTGGTTAAATTAATGGCTAGGGCTTCCAAAGTGCCTGAAAAGGTTTTCAGAAGCACCGCAAGACGGGCACTTTTAACACCTTCTTTGACCACTAGCTGGGGTTAAAGGTGCCCCACTAGTGCCACTTAAACAGCAGTAGTGTACTGCTCATTATAGGGGCTTTACTTCCAATGCACGGTAGCCCCAGTGTGAAAGGGGTCTAAAAGGCTAAGTGTAGCCAAAATATAAAACAAAAACCCCACAAAAATCAATGTCCTTTGTGCTGATGCCTCTTTTGTTGGGTGAAATCTTCTGTCCATGCCCTGCCCCTGTTGCCATAATCTTCAAATGTGACAGGGGTTAATAAAAGTAAGGGGCTGTCACATGCTCTCATCACGAGTGACTGGTTATGCCAGACTTTTCCGACCAGCTCTGCCTATCATAAAAGCCATACTACAGCATCTATGAATGAAAAGGGAGCTATGAATGAAGGACGGGCAGAGGAATTCGCCAACTTTTTCTAAAGGTGGCTGGCACTGCTGGCTAAACAAAAAGTTGATTATTCAAATGACTTTTGTGAAAGGATCTGAGCTGAAAATTGTCCACCGAACAACACCTGCAGCCATTCAGTGCTAGGGAATGCCTGACCATGTGTGGGGATGGAGGAATCTGTCATATTTTTTGTTCAGCCCACAGACAAGGAAACTATTTATTTATGGCCAGATTTACACTATATTTACACCTCTGTGTTTTAGAGGCAGGCAATCCCACTTACTGAACCTTTTATTTTCAGATAAATTCAACTAATGATGCAAAATGCAATGAAATTGTAACATTTGTAAACCAGGTCTGAGACACATTGCACCCCATTAAAAAGAATACAATGCTAGTAAAGCAGAACCCTGCGCATGAGATGTATTGTGGCGTCTGTAGCAATGTACACACCATAATACCAACTGAATGCAATGGATGTTCACCCAACCTAGCCAACTGTCACTGCCCTCTAGAAGCAAAAGGCTCAGTGTTATTGTTATTTGCCTTTCTCTTGCTTCTGACAAACTACAAGTCCCAGCATACCATATTTGCATTGCTTCTGTCTCTGGCAAAAATGCAAATCCTGGCACACACTGTTTTCTTTTGGGACTTATAGAGAAATTACATATGCAAATATAGAATGCTGGAATTTGTATGTTTTCAAAGAGAAGAGAAGTGCAAGTAGATGTATCACTCCCTATACAGTGGTGTGAAAAAGTGTTTGCCCCCTTCCTCATTTCCTGTTCCTTTGCATGTTTGTCACACTTAAGTGTTTCGGAACATCAAACCAATTTAAACAATAGTCAAGGACAACACAAGTAAACACAAAATGCAATTTGTAAATGAAGGTGTTTATTATTAAAGGTGAAAAAAAATCCAAACCTTCATGGCACTGTGTGAAAAAGTGATTGCCCCCCTTGTTAAAACATACTATAACTGTGGTTGTCCACACCTGAGTTCAATTTCTATAGCCACACCCAGGCCTGATTATTGCCACACCTGTTCACAATCAAGGCATCACTTAAATAGGAGCTGCTTGACACAGTAAGGTCCACCAGAAGATCCTTAAAAGCTACACATCATGCCGAGACCCAAAGAAATTCAGGAACAATTGAGAAAGAAAGTAATTGAGATCTATCAGTCTGGAAAGGGTTATAAAGCCATTTCCAAAGCTTTGAGAATCCAGCGAACCACAGTGAGAGCCATTATCCACAAATGGCGAAGACATGGAACAGTGGTGAACCTTCCCAGGAGTGGCCGGCCGCCCAAAATTACCCCAAGAGCGCAGCGACGACTCATCCAAGAGGTCACAAAAGACCCCACAACAACGTCCAAGGAACTGCAGGCCTCACTTGCCTCAGTTAAGGTCAGCGTTCATGCCTCCACCATCAGGAAAAGACTGGGCAAAAATGGCCTGCATGGCAGAGTTCCAAGGAAAAAAACACTGCTGAGCAAAAAGAACATCAAAGTTTGTCTCAATTTCTCCACAACACATCTTGATGATCCCCAAGACTTTTGGGACAACATTCAGTGGACCGATGAGACAAAAGTGGAACTCTTTGGAAGGTGTGTGTCCAAGTATATCTGGCGTAGAAGGAACACTGCATTTCATAAAAAGAACATTATACCAACAGTAAAATATGGTGGTGGTAGTGTGATGGTCTGGGGCTGTTTTGCTGCTTCAGGACCTGGAAGACTTGCCGTGATAAAAGGAACTATGAATTCTGCTGTCTACCAAGAGATCCTGAAGGAGAATGTCCGACCATCTGTTCGTGTACTCAAGCTGAAACGAACTTGGGTTCTGCAGCAGGACAATGATCCTAAACACACCAGCAAGTCCACCACCGAATGGCTGAAGAAAAACAAAATGAAGACTTTGGAGTGGCCTAGCCAAAGTCCTGACCTGAATCCTATTGAGATGTTGTGGTATGACCTTAAAAAGGCCGTTCATGCTCGAAAACCCTCTAATGTAACTGAATTAGGACAATTCTGCAAAGATGAGTGGGCCAAAATTCCTCCAGGACGCTGTAAAAGCCTCATTGCACGTTATCGCAAACGCTTGGTTGCAGTTGTTGCTGCTAAGAGTGGCCCAACCAGTTATTAGGTTTAGGGGGCAATCACTTTTTCACACAGGGCCATGATGGTTTGGATTTTTTTTCACCTTTAATAATAAACACCTTCATTTACAAATTGCATTTTGTGTTTACTTGTGTTGTCCTTGACTATTGTTTAAATTGGTTTGATGTTCCGAAACACTTAAGTGTGACAAACATGCAAAGGAACAGGAAATGAGGAAGGGGGCAAACACTTTTTCACACCACTGTAGTAAATCGATATTCTTGATGTTGGGATTGATGTGAGAAAGTGGTGGGAAGGGTGGGTACATCATTAGGTGGGCACCTTCCTTCTTTAGCATTTTGTTGATAAGCCCACTACATCTGCAGAGGGCTCAACATGCATACCTGTCTCCCCAAATATACCTCCCTCAATTTCATACCAGTGGCGGTTGGTGAAGTTTTAGGATGGGGGCACCCGTCCCCACCCTTCCTTTTTGACACCTTCCACTTCTCATAAGCCCCGCCCCCTATAGAACCCACCCACTCTGTCCCCTGTATTCCACTTGCTTCCACCCATAGTGTCAGTATACAGCTCAGCATCACAGGACAGAGTGTACAGCCCCAAAAATCAGTCATTACAGATGGGGTATATAGATCAGCATTACAGATATGGTATATAGATCAGCATTTCATATAGGGTATATAAATCAGCATTACAGATACGGTATATAGATCAGCATCACAGATAGGGTATAAAGATCAGCAGAATTTGCGACACACAGACTGACATACTGACAGCACCTACTCCCCCCCTGCTCGCGGGTCTCGCAGCACACTTATAGCAAAAAAATCCACCCCCCGGGAGCAGGTGGCCCAGCACTTACCGGGCTGTAGTGTCCTCTCTGCCTGTGTCTCCTGCAGGCAGCAGCGGAGTCCACTCCTCCAGCTTCCTCCGTCCTGTCCCCTCTTCCACCAAAGCGATGGGCATCCAATATGATCGCCTGGCCCTTTGCCAGTCGGAAAACAGGTCTCAATGACCTGCCTCCTGATTGCCGGGGAGACATTATGGAGTGAAAATAGCAAAAATGTATTCGCTGTGGTCACACAATTGGGTGGGAGCAGGGCGCACTCTCTGCACCCCGAGCTCACCCTTTTTTAAAGCCTATTAGAGCCTCTGGCTCTAATCAGGTGCTTAAAAAAAACACCCCCCTCCCACCCCCCGCCACAGGAGTCCATGCGTCCGGAGTCCTGAAAGGGGCCAGGCGCATGGATAAGGAGGCGGCGGCAGGGCTAGGTGGGGAGACGCCCATGTGCCCACAATGCATGGGCCGCCACTGTTCCATACCCTCCTGTCTCATCTTGCAGTCCTTTACTACTATAGAACGAGGGTGTTTCCCTATGCACTGGAAGCCACCGGTATAAAATATAACCTTTACAAAAGACTTTTTACAAAATGTATATTGAAATATTGATTACTGTGTGCATGCTTTTTCATTTTAAGGGGGGGTTGTCCCAGACTTCAGACAAAATTTAATGATATGATATTGGTGGTCCAAAAGAAAAAAGTCTACACTGTACCACAAAGTGCAGCTAATAAATCACTTTATGTAGGTTGGCGAAAAAATTTGGGATGACTCCACATCCATATGGAGGACCCTGTATTTCAAAGCCATCCCATGTGGGAATAACTTGCACTCCCCCCCCCCCCCCCCCCACAAACACACATACTTTTTTTTTTTTTTTCTTCACTTATGTTGGGGGCTCCTTTATGGGGGAGCCAAACATATAGGGTTTTTTTTTTTTGGAATATTATTTTAGGGCTACACATGGTTCCATGGAGGAAAAAGGGTATCTGATAGAAACTGCTAGAAAGGGTGTGCCACATCCCAATGAAATATAGAAAAAGAGGACCCCCCTGTGGGTGGGACTTTAAAAGCAGGTACATTGAGCATCCAAAAAGATTATAATCTAATCTTTTTGGATGCTCAATGTACCTGCTTAGAGATTATGATGTAAATAGTGCCATGCATGTACTATTCTATAATTATGTAGTACTAAATGTTAGAGTTTGTTGGCTGACTACTTTGCATTAAAATTTCATAGACACTGTACTCCCTGTGAAAATCCCTGATGAAGGAGACAACTCATCTCTGAAACGTTGTTGGGTTCAGGAAGCTGTATCGTCTCTTTTTTCTATTTTCAGTACATTATATTGCATCCTTGGTCATGTGTTATATATTTTTTTTTTCACATGTACAATAAATTCTATTTTTCTATAGTTTTGATGTAGTAGTGCCTTTAAAGTCCCACCCATAGGGGGTTCCTCTTTTTCTATGGTTCCATGGAGAGGGGGTTTTGATGACTCCTATATATAAAGTGGACCTTTGAAGTAGTCCAGTTGCTATGGGAGCACAGTGAATAGGGAGGTTAATATTGTGTACCTCTAGCCATTGAGCCCTTTTCATCTGTTACCAGATACCTTCATTGCCAAGTTGTTTTTTGTAGAATTTTTACATTATGCCATACATACATCAGGGCAAATGAAGATTTGTCACCGTTTGAATCAATTAGGTATGAATGCACCTATGGCATGGCTTTGGAGTACAGGGACAGTGATTTTGTGGTACTGTAGTGGGAAAAGATTTCTCTATGATATTGACCACCAATATCCTATCATACAATATCATCACACAGTTATCAATGCACATTTTAGAAAAAGTCCTTAAAATGGAGCCCCACCCAAAAGGGGAAGCTCCACTTGTCTGCCTCCTCCACCCCTCTTCTGTGAAATTTGGCACCTTTTGAGAGGGGGGGGGGGGGGGTGGAGCGGGTACCTGGTTATGACAGTATGCTGTGGGTAACTGAGCTGGAATTTCTGCCCTCTCCTACTTCCCCCTCAACCGGCCCATTCACAAAGTGCAGCGTGCTTTATGCATGCGCAGTAGGTAACCAGCTGTGAAGCCATTTCACTGCCAGTTTCCCTTAGTCGAGAGGGCGACACCAGCACCTGATAGCCAATTGAAAGGGTTTGCTGGATTCCTAGACAGGTAATTGCCCTTACATTAAAAGTCAGCTACAGCTGCTGACTTATTTTTCCTTAAGGAGCCTAGAGCTCCACTTCGTCTACGTACTCGTCGTAGAGTTTGTGCTGTGCAGGGGCTTCGTGTTGGGGTTGTTACTTTGACACAAGCCCGGTCCATGAACAGGGAGGGGAGGCGTTTGTGGACCAAGAATTGGTTGCGCCAGTGTGACCAGCTCTCGCACATGCCTTTGCTCCGTGAGATCCGGGAGAATAATCCTGATGATTTCAGGAATTATCTCCGGATGACGGAGAGCCAGTTTTTCACCGTCTGCTGGCTTTGCTGACCCCTTATATCAGCAGGCAGGATACCTGCATGCGGCAAGCCATCACTCCGGAGCAGAGGCTCATCGCCACGTTGCGCTACTTGGCGACAGGGAGAAGTCTTCAGGACCTCAAGTTCTCCACAGGCATTTCCTTTTTTTTTTTTCGTTCAATATTTTTATTAAGATTTACATAAGAAATACATAACAATCTGTAGGCTTATACATGGGAAACAGTCAAAACCTGAATAATAAATAATGAGCATATAAGTCACTGTATGTTCAACAGGAATTATATCTGAAAATAAGACTTATAATAATATAGATTCACTTAAATAGCCAACATTAGAACCAGAAAAAATTGTGTATTTAATGGAACATGCCTCCAGACCACCCATCCACCCCTGATGGGCACACACTGTGGATGGGTAGGGGCAAAGCGGTATAAATCAGGAATATTTACACCAAAATCATTTTTTTTTTTTTTTTTATTTACATAATCTTTATTTATTTTCATATAAAAAAATTTTTTTTCCATTAACAAATACAATTAAGTACACAATTTTTTTATTTTTATTTTTTTCCCCAAATTAGCAGTTCCCTTCCCCTCCCCCCTCCACCCCCCCCTTCAGATACATACCAGGGAAAGACAAAGGGTCCCTCGTGCACATACTGTGAACGTGATACTCTCATTACCTCTATCTACTTAACACCTATACCAAATGCTCTCTCTCTTCTTCCTCTCTCCTGTCCCCATTCATTCCAAGTCCTTATATTGGGTATCCCAGCCTATCTAGCCATGGTTTCCACATTCTTTTAAATTCCCTGAGATTCCCGCTTCTTACGTATACTACCTTTTCCTTCCATACCGTCTCAGTAATTAGTTGCCTCCAATCTGCTACCGACGGGGGATTTTCTGCCTGCCACCTCTGCGCTATCAGTTTCCTTGCCTGGAACATACATCTCATTACAGCTTTATTTATACAAGCTAGTCCTCTTAACCCCTCGTTCAGGCCCAACACACACGTTCTGGGATTCCCTTGAATCGACACTCCAAATGTTTCATTCAGATCGGCAATAACTTCTGACCAATAGCGAAACAGTTTAGGGCACCTCCAGAACATGTGTGTCATATCCCCCGTCGCCTGACATCTCGGGCATCCATCATCCTCCCTTCGCCCAAACCTATATAGCCTCTTCGGCGTATAATAGGCTCTGTGTAATAGCATCAGATGTGACACCCTCTGGGCTGGTGAAACAGATATCCAATGTCCCCCCTCAAGTATCCTCATCCACTGCTCATCTGAGAATGTTCCTACTTCCTCCTCCCATTTTCTTCTACTTTTAAGTTTCTCTGGATGTTCTATACTCCCTTCGCATATATGTGCATAGATATCTGCTATAAACCCTCTCGCTCTATCTTCAGAGTTTAATCTATTATAAATGGGGGATTTGCTCCACACTGGTGTATCAAATTGTTTCGATAATGCATGTCTAATTTGTAAATATTTATAAAACGACTGTTTTGGTAAATCAAATTCTGTTTTTAATGTATTAAATGTTTTTATTGTATTTCCTTCATACAGCTGGGCCAGCCTATCAATTCCCCTACTTTCCCACTCTTTGTACCTTCCTATCATTCCCATTTCCTGTAAATTCAGGTTGTTCCATAGTGGGGTTTCTTTAGTCATTCCTTCCAGACCCTTTATCGCTTTTACTGCCTTCCATACTTTTAGAGCAAGTTTTATTGTAGATGTTCTATGGGGGAATGAGTTCGCCTCCAGAGCCTCTACTATAGTTTTATGAGGTGTCCCAGTAATCATTAATTCCCTGTTTGTACTTCCGCTACTCTCATTGCTCATCCCCAAATGTTGCAATTGTGCAGCTAAGAAATAACTTCTTGGGTGGGGTACGGCCATTCCTCCTTTCCTTGACGGTAATTGCAGAATTTGTAAGCCTATTCTTGAGGTACCTCCTCTCCATATGAGTTCTCGAAATAATGTTTCCATTTTTTTAAACCACTTTATATCTATCCATATCGGCGAGTTATGCAACAGATACAGTAACTGTGGCATCCATAGCATTTTGATGAGATTACATCTCCCTGCAACTGATAGTGGGAGTTTCTTCCAGATTTCTATTTTATTTTTAAATTTAACTAATAAAGGGGCAACGTTATCACTTGTATACCTTTTTACATCTCTTTGTATGTATATTCCTAAATATTTTATTTTCTCCACCACTTCTAACTGTGGGATTGCCAATATATTTTGACTCTCCAATGTATCTACCGGCATCAGAGCTTATTTTTCCCAGTTTATTATTAATCCCGAGAAACTGCTAAACTCCCCAAGGACTTTTATCCCCTGCCTGGTGGACTTCTCTGAGTCCCCCAGGTAGAGGAGTATATCATCGGCATATAGCGCGATCTTTTCTTCCCTCGACCTTCTTTGGAAGCCTTCTATATCAACGTTAGATCTTATTGCAATGGCTAATGGTTCCATAGCGAGGGCAAAGATCAGGGGTGACACAGGGCACCCCTGTCTTGTCCCTCTTTCTAATAATATCTTATCTGAGTACTCGTTGTTAACCCTAATTCTAGCACTAGGGCCATTATACAGAGTTTTTATCCACTCAATAAATGAAGAGCCAAAGCCAAATTCTTTCAGAACCCGCCAGATGTATCTCCATTCTAGACTGTCAAAGGCTTTGACTACATCCAAAGCCATAATTGCTCTTTTACCCACGTTTACCGTTGGAATCTGTAAGTTAAGATACAGTCTTCTAATATTCATGCTCGTTGATCTACCGGGGATAAATCCTGTTTGGTCAGGGTGTATCAATCTAGAGATAATTTTATTCAGTCTGGCCGCCAGCACCTTGGCTAATATTTTTGCGTCCGTGCACAAAAGTGAGATAGGTCGATAGGATTTAGTTTCCATCGGATCTCTCCCCTCCTTGTGCAGAACAATTATCGTTGTTTCCGTCATCGAGGTGGGCAATCTCCCTTCCTCCTTTGCCCTATTTAATACTCCAAGAAGCTCCGGGAGCAATACTCTCCCATAATATTTGTAGGTTTCCAATGGGAGACCATCTGGACCTGGGGACTTCTGGTTAGCCATTGCTGTCACTGCAGCTTGGATTTCTTCTAATGTTAATGGCGCTTCCATTATCTCTCTCTCCTCTTCGGTAAGGCATGGAACTCTAATGTTTCCAAAAAAAGTATCCATTTCCTCGTCTCCCACCCTCCCCTGGGATCTGTACAGTTTTACATAGTATGATCTAAAAGTATCTAGAATCACTGAACTCTGAGTTGAAATTTCTCCCATCTCTGTCCTGATCGCGGTGACGGTGGATGGCGAGGAATTGGTCTTCACTAAGTGTGCCAGCATCTTCCCGACTCTTTCCCCTTCCCCAAACGCCACTTGTTTCTGGAACAATCTTTTATTCTCGACTTTCCTGATGAGCACTGCTTTGTATTTTTGCTGTGTATCTAACCATATCTTTTGTGTCTCTGGGGTGGGATTTATTATATATTCTCTTTCTGCCCCTGCTAACTCCCTTTTAACTGTGTTTTCCCATTCTCTAGATGATTTCTTAATTTTCGCTACCTGTTGGATAAGGATACCCCTGAGGTAGGCCTTTAGTGCGTCCCATATCACTCCTCTCGCAGCGGTATCCTTATTCGTCTCTATAAACTCTTCTAGCTGGGATAGTACCTTATTTGAATCGCCAATTATCTCAAGCCATGCTGGGTTCAGCTTCCATACTTTCAAAGGTCTTATCCCCCCTAGATGCAGCGACACCGTCACCAATGAGTGATCTGACACCCCTCTGGGTTGGTATGCTATATCTCTTACCACTTGGTTGGCTTCTTCATTCCCCAAGATTAGATCTATTCTTGAGAGTGAGGAGTAGGAGCTTGAGAAACACGAGTATTGTAACAGGTCCGGGTTCCGGACTCTCCATAGATCAAACAGTCCCCCTTCTTGCATAAACCTGGATAACCGACTCTCCCCCTCCCTCTGCAGATAAGTCCCTGGTGGAAATCTATCCTGATTTTTATTAATGACCTCGTTAAAATCTCCCACTACTACCACTGGAATCCCAGGTTTATCTACTATAAATTCCATTAGATTATATAAAACGTCCAGTTTAAACGGGGGTGGAATGTAGATATTTGCAAGGACATACTCCCGATTTTCAATTACACAATACAAAAACACATACCTCCCTTCTTTATCGATGCTGGCCTGCCGACAGTTAAACGCTACTTCTTTTCTTACCAACACAGCCACACCTCTTGAATAAGAGGTGTGAACTGAGTGAAACTGAGCTTGAAATTTCCTACTGTAGTTCTCCAGCTTGGAGTCCACAGTTAGGTGCGTCTCCTGTAGGCAGATCAGCCCGATATCACATTTTTCCAGGGCCTCAAACACTGCTGCTTTTTTAACTGGTGTACCCAACCCTCGTACATTCCAGGAGCCAATATTTATAACTCTAGCCTGCATACCTTCCTAGAAGAAAAAGAACGGGAAAAAGGAGATATCTCAATGTTATGGTTAATCTCCTAGGGACAATCTCTACATCCCATCTAGAAAGCTGGGACATATGAGGGAACAAAAAGAGAGAGAGAAGCTTACTCGAGGTAAAATACCTATCATCTTTTTTTTTTTTTTTTTTTTTGCAAATCTGTTTATTGGAATTTCAGACAGTGAACAAGTAACCAAAAGCAAAACAAGACAGACAAAAACAAAAACAAAAACACATACATTGGTCACGATTAGTGTTACAGGCGTGGCGTGTAGAGAGTTGCAATATAAGACAGTGCATTACATAAAAAAACATGTCGGAGAATTCAAGGCATCTCACCGGCCACAAAGAGCCGACTCCATGTGCAGTAGGATAACTCAGGACTAAACCATGCTACTCAGATATACAACATTTCCACTAGTGCATATTCCTATTCATTTACAAACGAAAATGCGTTAAGTAGGCTATGGGTCTGAGGCCGTGGAGGCATCCGCCAGCCAGCTGGACCAGACCTTGTCATATTTTTGCGGGCAACCTCTATTAACATAGCAGTCCTTGTAGAGAGGCAGGCTGTCGTTCACCAATTTTTTCCACAGGGAGAGAGGGGGAGGAGTGGGCTTACGCCAGCTGAGCGCAATGGCCTTGCGGGCATAGAAGAGAAGTAGCCCAGCTAGGGTGCGCCGCGCCACAGTGGGAATTAGCTGATCTAGCAGGCCCAGTATGCAAGTTTCTATAGAGAGTGGGAGCGATATGGAGGTGACCTGTGTAATGACCCCTAGTATCTCCTTCCAATAGTCAACAATGGCTGGGCAGGTCCAAAAAATATGAATGAAGTCCCCCGGTATTGTCCCACAACGCCAACATCCCGGCGGGGAGGCGGGGTTCATTTTGTGCAGTCTGTAGGGGGTGAAATATGCTCGGTGGGCCATCTTAAACTGTATCAGCCGATCTCTCAGGGAGACCAGGGATCTGAAGGGGAAGTCCCACATGTCATCCCAATCATCGTTATCAAAGGTGGGAATGTCTCGCATCCACTTATCTCTAAGTTTCCCCAAAGTAGGGAGGGAGGTCATTATCAAATGGGAGTAAAGTGTTGAGGTGGGCTTAGTGTCACAACTGGACTTGAGGAGGCCCTCCAATGCGGATTGGACAACCTGGGGGGGAGAGCTGGAGAACTGGCACCTGAAGGCATGGGAGAGTTGTAGATACCTAAAAAAATAACTCTGCGGGACGTTGAATTCAGAAATCAACTTGGGGAGTGGAGCCAGCGATTGGTCAGAAATCACCTGGTCTACTGTTCTAATATTGAATTTAGTCCAAGCATGGGGTTCAGGCAGTTTGTAAAACTGCTCCAGGGTGGGGTTACGCCACAAGGGGGCAGCTGGAGAAAGTGCATTGGTAGGGTATTTTTCGATTTTAAGTCCTACCCCCCATGCACGCAACGTGGTGCGCATGGAGGGGGTCAGCGGGTACGGGGCCTTCGGGCCACGATAGAGTAAAAATTTCAATGCCTCCAGCGACCCCAACACCGCCGCTTCAACCAAGGTGGCAGGGTTTGTCTTATCAGGAGTGAGCCACCAAGCTGCTGTAACCAGCTGGGTGGCTAGAAAATATTTGTACAGGTCAGGGCACGCCAGTCCTCCCTGGGAGGACGGACGCGTAATTGTTGACCATCCATACCTGGGGGACTGGTTTCCCCAGATGAAGGAGGCAAACAGACTATGCAGACGGGAGAAAAAGGATTTGGGAATCCAATGTGGAGATTGGCGAAGTAGGTAGATAAATTTCGGTAGGATTTTCATTTTTATCAGGTTTATCCGCCCTAGCAATGATAGGGGTAGTGACTCCCATGCCTTCAGACGCAGCCGTGTCTCATGAACCACTGGGGATAGATTTAGGGGTACGAAGTCCGAAGCCTGTCTCGAGACCACAACCCCAAGGTACCTGAAGGTCTCCACCCACTGTAGGGGTAAATCAGGGGGGGCAGTGTCGCGAGCCGCTGGGTCTATGGGGAACAGAAGCGACTTCGACCAGTTAACCCTAAGGCCCGTGATCGTGGAGAATGAATCAAGAATTTGTAATGCCCCTCTGAGTGAGGAGTCCGCATCGTTAAGGAAGAGAAGGAGGTCGTCCGCATACAGGGCGACCCTCTCCTCCAGCCAGCCAACACGCAGGCCCCTGACATGCAGGGAGGTACGTAAGGCCTCCGCCAGGGGCTCCATTGCAATGGCGAATAGGGCCGGAGAAAGAGGGCAGCCCTGTCTCGTGCCCCTGGACAAAGGGAAGGACCGCGAAATACTCCCCCCCAACTTAATGGCCGACGTGGGGTGTCTATAGAGCGTCTGAAGCCACTTAATAAATACCAAGGGGAACCCCATTCTGCGGAGGACCTCCCACAGAAAAGGCCACTCTACAGTGTCGAAGGCCTTCTCTATGTCTAGGGAGGCCACCACCCTGGAACCCTCAGTAAGGTGCTGAGCATGGATGTTAGTAAACAGGCGTCGTAAGTTGATGTCAGTGGCTCTATTAGCCATAAAACCAGTCTGGTCCGTCTCTATCACAGACGGCAGTAGGGGCTGTAGTCTCGTAGTGAGCAATTTGGTAAGAATTTTGAAGTCCGCATTTAGGAGGGCGATAGGCCTATATGAGGCACATAACGTGGGGTCCTTAGGGGGCTTGTGGATTAGTATAATGTGTGCATGGCTCATGGAGGTGGGAAGGGTGCCCTCCGCCAGACAGTGAGTATAGAGCTGGGCCAGCTGGGGGGCAAGTAGGTCCCCGTGGGTTTTGTAGAACTCCATAGGGAGGCCATCTGGACCCGGGGATTTCCCTGCGGGAAAGGAGCAAATGGCCCTCCGTACCTCCTCCGGGGTAATGGGCCTTACCAAATTTTCTCTCTCTGTGTCCGAGAGCCAGCCGAGTGCCAGGGGGTCCAGCCAAGGCGCCAGGTCCTGTGGCCTAAGATCCGAGGGCAGTACGGAGGTATAAAGGGAACTATAGTATTGCCTAAAAGTGTCTAATATGTCTGGAAGAGAGGAGACCGATTCACCTGAGGGGGACACCACACTAGGTATCACCGTCAGGGGCAGGTCATGTTGAGCTAACATTGCCAGGAGACGACCGTTCCGGTCCCCCTGTTCAAAAAACCTCTGCTTGTTGCGGTAAAGATCCAGTCTGGCAAGTTCTGTGAGGTGGAGGTGTAGTTCTCGTTTCGTCGCACTAAGGGCCTCGAAACTAGAGTCAGTGGGGTCAGCTGCATAGGCCTCAGCCTGGGTATCTACCTTGCTCTGTAATTCAGTCGTGGTGGTGGCTTGTTCTCTACGGATCCCAGCTATGGAGGAGATATAATGACCTCTACTGAAGGCCTTGAATGCGTCCCAAGTAACCTCTGGGGAGGAGGACCCTGCATTAATTTGCCAGTATTCGGTAAGGTGGGGCGGGATAGTGTTTACCAAATCGGCATGGGAGAGCCAGTGGGTTCCCAGGCGCCAAAGGGCCGAGGTTCGGGAAGTGGGGGAACGGACATTAAGGAGGAGAGGGCAGTGGTCCGACAGCCCGCTGGGCAGGTATGTGGCGTCTAACACGTCCGAAAGCATGGCTGGATTGGCAAAAGCTAAGTCGATGCGTGAGGACGTCTTATAGGTGGTGGAAAAGCATGAGTAGGCCCTAGTCGAGGGGTGTTTCCACCTCCAGGCCTCCGTCACTCCCATGGCTTGTGCCCAAAAATACCTATCATCTTTATGTGACCTATTACATATTATATTTCCAATCCATCTTAAGCTTCCCTTCTGTGAAAAAAAAATAAACTTTTCATGTATTCCAGACATTATTTTCAATTTCTCCTCTATTACTGTGCGGATTTCATCCTTTTCCTGTGCATTATTTCCCCTTTTATTCCTTATTCCTACCCCCCACCCCCCCCCCTATACCCTTCTAGGTTACCCCTAGGGGCTTTTTCTGTGACCAAAACATCCCTACCCATGCCTTCATACTCCCCCCTCCTTCCTTCCCACTCACATACCTTCTCCCCGTTCTCCCTCCCCTCCTCCCTAACCACCCTCCCCTTAAGCCCAATCTGTGTCTCATTTTTAACCCTTCTCACTCTCATTCACATATTCCACTATGCTGTGTGTGTCCCACCGCCCACCGATACATGAATATGTACATTGTGCCCTTATTTCGAGTGCATTGTACCCACTATGTCTCCCTGTCCGAATTTCAGTAAAATAGATCTAGGCTGGCCCCCACGATTCGGGATTCTAGTCGGGACTCTGTGCGCCCGTTCTATTGGCGAACTGTTGGGAGAAAGTCTCTCTTCCAAAGGTCTCCACAAGCCATCTTTCCAGAAATATAATTGGATCAGAGCCTTCACATTTTTCCGGGAGTCCTACCAGTCTCACATTGTCCCTCCGGAGTCTGTTCTCCATTTCGTCCAATTTCCCTGCGAATTTCCCCATCTGTATTTTTAGATCTTTGACCTCTTGATTCAATGGGTATACCTCATCTTCAATCTGAGATATTCTCCCCTCCGCTGCTGTTATTCTATCTGCCGTGTTTTGGAGTTCTTGCCGCATCAAGGCTAACTCCTCCTTAATGCCTCTTGTTTGATCACATAGCTCTACCAGAGATTGTTTACACACGTTGACCGCCCCCAACACCTCCTTTAATGTAGGTTCTCCATCTCCCTCGGTCAAAGTGACCTGCATTAGTACTGTATCGGATCTCCCCAAAGCACCTGTCGTTTGTTTACCTACGTTCTTTCCTCCTGCCAGCACTGATTGCCCTTGGCTCTTTCTGTCTGTTGCAGTTTTTACTTGTGCTCCCTTATTTGGGGTATGATCTGGGGTATGCGCGTATTTTTCTAGTTTTGCTGCTGCTGAAGTCCCTGTTGCCATAACCTGGGAGCCTTTTTCCTTATCTTTATCCTTAGCTGACCTTAAGGATTGTACTCCAACATTCTCTTGAGCTGCGGGCTCCTCTCCTCTCCTCCTTGCTGCCATGATTTAAATCAACGGATAACCCAAGGGGGTACCTCTCTTCTCCTCCAAGAGAGGGGGGAGGGGAGGTAGTTCCCGGGACGTATTTTCCAGTACAATGGGGGGTTTGCTAAAGGTATATAACCTCAAATAGCTCCAGGTGTTTCCACTAACCAGCCAAATTCTTCCTCTCTTAGCGATAATACAGCAGAGGCAAATACGTCAGATTACCAACAATTAATCAGATATTGCCCATTTATTAGCTGGTTAATATAGTTCACACAGTACAAGTTTCACTCCTCTGCACCTTCTGTTTTCCCCTTAGAGCTTAGAGATCTGTAAGCAGTCTTATACCACTAGATGCAGCAAAGCGTCTCTCAGGTATTCTCCACATTGTTAAATGTATAAGATAAAATACATACTTTAAGTTCCGGGCGGTATTGCAGGTGTCCTCTAGGGGTCTCACTTCACTGCTGTTCCACTGTTGACCCAGAGTATTCGTTGCCTGGTCTGGCGTTCTGAGTCTGAGTTCGCTGTGTTTGTCGGCCTCTCTCCTCTCTTCCTGGTCTCTCGCCTGCGTCCTGGACCAAGCTCTCGCGAGACCACGGCGCCCCTCGATCCCAGCTCCCCACGGACCCGCAGGCAATCCTCCCACCTTGTGCTGCTACAGCCTCCGGACCGGCCGCGCACCTCCCCCGCACCAAGACAACGGGGGACCTCCACGGACCGGGCGCACCAGGTGCTTTAGGGGTTGTAATATTTCCTATGGCAGCAATTCGGCTGGGGGAGCGTGTGCTTACATGCGTCCTTCTCCTTCCTCTTTTCCCGCGGGCATCGCTACACAGGATACGGCCATTCGATCAGAAGCTCAGCCGTCGGTGCAGCGGTGAGAGCACACACCTCTCTCACTCCTCACATGCCGCCGCCACCATCACCATCCGGTCACGCCCCCCTTAACTCCACTTTAACATCTAATTAACACCTCTTGTCACTCCTCTCCACAGGCATTTCCCCCAGGCTCTGGGGATCATTATTCCAGAGACCTGTTCTGCCATCATTCAGGTCTTGCAGAAGGACTATATGAAGGTAAGTTTTCTCCTTTAACATCAAATTCTATGTATTTCATGATTGCTAATGTCTTGCATTTCTTTCCTCATTCCCTAATTACCATCATTGCAATATGCTCTAATTCATATGCTCTGCCCCTTTGTACTCAGGCATATTTGCCTCACTAACTTCCCCACCATGCTCTTCTTGGCCCATAAAACTATAGTCTAGTCACTTATCAATGTCTTTTGTCAGCTCCATAGTATTGCTTTCCCCTAAACACCCCCTAAAATGTCTACAAATGTTATGTGTGTGCTTCAATTCATGCAGAGTGACTTTTTTTTATTTTTTTGATTGTGCCAAACTCATTAGGAACCCCCCTCCCCCCATCTGCTAGCTCAGCTGATAGCAATCCTCTATCTGATGACTTGACCAAACCCAATACACACTATACCTACCTTTTTGATGCTCACATTTATGGATGAATTCACCTAAGCATGTAGTGCAAGGACCTGCCTCAATACTTTCAAATGCTATTTTTACTTTGTTTTTTCACTTATTAATTATCTTGATATGTAATAGCAGAATGTCAAAATGTACTTCCATTTTGATTTCTTTTTGGTATTATGACACTTATTACCTGTCCGGTGGGCTGCCAATAGTGTAACTAAGGAGGGGCTTCCCAAAGTATCACACATTATTTAGGCATTCAGCTCTCAATCAAGTGGAGAGTGTTACCTGTCCAAAACATCCCCCCTCATTTTTTAGCAAGGGCCCATCAGATGGGAGGGATGGGGGGGGGGGTGATGACTCTGATAAGGGGACCTTATACTTTAGGCTTTAAATACTCAGTTCCCAAAATGTTAGACTAATTTAGACCAAAAATGTTGGTGTCTAATCTGCTTGCAATGTTGATTTGTCAAATTACAAATTTTTTGTCTAGTTTCACTCCACAGTGTCCTTCAACACCACAGGAATGGCAGACTATGGCCTCCCACTTTGCTAGCTGTTGGGACTTTCCCAATTGTGGAGGAGCAATAGATGGGAAGCACGTCCGCATCGTCCCACCACCCAACTCGGGGTCGTACTATTATAATTATAAGGGGTTTCATAGTATCGTGATGTTGGCGGTGGTGTCTGCAACCTATGAGTTTTTGTATGTGGACGTGGGGCAAAATGGACGGATGTCGGATGGTGGAGTCTTCGCACAGACGGAGTTCTACTGGCGTCTCCAGAGTGGCAGTCTGGGCTTGCCACCCCCAGAGGAGAATCAGGAAGGACTCCCGTTCGTCTTCGTCGTGGATTAGGCATTTGCCCTGGGGAACCATCTGATGCGGCCTTTCCCGATGAGGACCCTCACCCCAGACCAGAGGATTTTTAATTTCCGCCTGTCCAGAGCCCGAAGAGTGGTGAAGAACACTTTTGGTATACTGGCCAGCCGGTTCTGCCTTTTTCTAATGCCTATTCACATGGCGGAATACAAACTCAATCATATAGTGCTGGCGTGCTGTGTTCTGCACATTTTTCTTAAAAAAGTTTCTGTGAACTATGCGGTCTCAGTTGGCCAACAAGAAGCAGACTTGCTGGAAAATGATGCTAACCTCACGGGCCTTGAACCTGCTCATCCTGGCTTGCCCCCCCAAAGCGCCCGTGAGGTTAGAACCCAATACATGGACTACTTTGTGGGTATAGGGGCCATTGATATGCCAGACAATGTCTGAGAGGCATTTTAAAAATAATTTTTTCTTTGAAACTCCTTCATTTACTGCTTGGCTTGCTTTTAGGTGTCTCCTAGGTAAATTTTGTTTTTTTCTTGTTGTGCCTTTTTCACCAACAGTGCAAAGCCAATTTCTGAGCGAGATGAGGGGACAGTCTCTTCTTCAGATAAGCTTATTATGTTGTGTGTCTGCTACACACACCTTGTTTTTGGTAATTAATGTATGTAGTGCATTACTGACCAAAATCGTGCTCATTTTCAGCACCATGGCAGGAAAATGGCATGATTGTCCAAATTGACACATCACTGTGTGTGTTTTTTACTAAAGGCACATCCACTATGCACTACAAGTGCACTGCAAAAGTACACCTGAAACTGCACTTGGAGTGCAAAGTGGAGTTTCCTTTAGTAAATAACACCCATTCTCACCGCAAACTAAAATTTGACTACAAATACATTTTTGGCGCAATGAAAAAGGAAGCCACACATTGTTCATAATTTAACTTTTTAATCCAAGCACATTCACATGTGCTTTTAGAACTGTTTTTTACAACAAACCAAGAAATTGTGTGTATCAAAAACAGACTTTCTGCTAATTTTTGTTTACTTGGTGTTTTGGTGTAAACAGGCATGTATCAAAGCGTAAAATACAGAACATAGGAACTTACGAAGTTCAACTTTGAAAAGTGAAGACAATATCAGACATGAGTATGTACAAACTGGGCTGATATTGCTAACATGTGCTATCTCCCATCATGGGGGATCAATGTACATGCTTTGGGGCTGCAACCCCTTCATCTCAGCCACTTTCCACAAAACGCGTACATTGATCCCCTAAAAGTTAAGTTTTAAAATAGCAAAACTAAAACCCTAGCTAGTTTTTGGGGTTTCACACTCTCCCCAAAACATCAATGATGTTCTTCATTTTATTTTTAACATCATTGATGTTTTGCTGTATATTTTCCAAATCCCGATTGCACCCCATTATCTCCCCAATCAAGATCTGGGCACTTACACTGGTAAAACGAGAATCTTCTTCCACATCACCTACAAAACAAAGCAAAAAAACACACTATGTAATAAAAATATGGTGACATACATTGATGAGCTTACCGGAAGCTGTGTTCTCCGACACTCACCTGTTGTGGTGACAATTTGCCCAACCTCAACGATCTCTCCTTCCTCCTCCTCCTCCTCCACCTGCTCCTCTGTTTCTGGTTTTGGTATTTGGCCTTCTTTGGGAGGGGTGTGGTCCCTGGTGTCCTCATACTTGCCGAGTCTTCTCTCCCCTATGAGAATGTAAAAAAAGAATAATTAGCACACAGAGGGCAGAAATAGGAATATTAAACATTGCTTGGAAGTGTTGTACAATTGTGTTTTTTGGCCGAGTTCCAAGGTGAGAACATTATTGTGGACACTTTGTGAAGCTGGAATACTTACCTGCAGAACGATGTTTCTTACGAACGAATGAAACCATGAACTTGAAAGTGGCCATTTTAAAATGCACAACATGAAATCAAAGCACATGGAGCAGTATGCAAGCAAGAATAATCATATGAACACACGACAAATACTTACTTTTTTTAAGAACACGCTTGATCCTTATGTACTGCTGGTGCTCCCTCAGTTTCAGGTCTGACCAGCGTTTTCTCAGTTGATCCTTGGATCGGCGTACCCCAAAATTCTTATGAAGACTCTTCACAACTTTATTCATGATCTTGGCCTTTCTGATATTTGGGTTTGGGTAAGGTCCATACTTCCCATCATAGTCGGTCCTGTTCAATATGTCCACCATCTCCAACATCTCTCCAAAACACATATTTGAGGCCTTAAATCTTCTCTTCCTGGATCGGGACATTTCAGGCTCCGGGCTTTCCTCACCCTCCTCCTCGTTAGTGGAACTGTGATTGCGCACCTGTGTTCTCTCCGCCATGTGCTCTCCCCACTGCGCCGAAAGCGAAGGGGTGGGGAATAGTCTAGAAAGAACGTCAGGGGCGGGCGGAGTTTCACGCACGCGTACTGTATATAAAACGCAACACGCGTGTGTCGTACGTACGATCTGGGAACAGAGTGAGGCGCGGACACGACCATGGTGCATCACTAGACTAGACTGCTTCTATCTAGGCCGATGTTGGGACAATATTAGGAGGGTTTTTCATGGCATTGTTAGTATTTTAGGGTTTGTCTTGTGTTGTGTCTTGCAGACAAGATGGATCCATTCGGAAACCCCAATTTTATGGGGCTATTCCTCCAACTATACAAGGAGATGCCCTGCCTGTGGCAAATCAACAACCAGTTTTAGCACGACAGAAGAAAGAGGAAGGCAGCGCTGGAGAAACTTCTTTCTTTGGTGCGGATCATGGTCCCCACGGCAGACATGGCCTATATGAATAGAAAAATTGGGGCCATGAAGATTACATATCTCAGGGAGAGAAAGAAGTTTTGCTTCTTCAGGACCTGGAAGACTTGCCGTGATAAAAGGAACTATGAATTCTGCTGTCTACCAAGAGATCCTGAAGGAGAATGTCCGACCATCTGTTCGTGTACTCAAGCTGAAACGAACTTGGGTTCTGCAGCAGGACAATGATCCTAAACACACCAGCAAGTCCACCACCGAATGGCTGAAGAAAAACAAAATGAAGACTTTGGAGTGGCCTAGCCAAAGTCCTGACCTGAATCCTATTGAGATGTTGTGGTATGACCTTAAAAAGGCCGTTCATGCTCGAAAACCCTCTAATGTAACTGAATTAGGACAATTCTGCAAAGATGAGTGGGCCAAAATTCCTCCAGGACGCTGTAAAAGCCTCATTGCATTTAATGGTTAAAAAAGAGTCAGGAAATACGTTCGGGAGAAGTGTGTGTGACTATGAGCATCTAAAGAAGTTCCTTCTTGCAGCATTGTAAAGAACAAGAGAATGCGCTTCATGAAAGAAATTTTAACATTGTAGCATGGGGAATGTGCTATATCGATTACGAGCAGTAGCTTTACCTGAACGAGCGCTTCCGTGACGGAATTTAAATGTGAGCATGTGTGGCACCTTGTCCGTCGGAGTAGGCTACACATGATTGGAGTATGTCCGATCGGAGCAGTTTGTCTGAAAATATTTCCGTCAAGTTGGAAAATTTGGTCCGACGGATATTCCGACAGAAACAGTCCGATACATACCACACACAGTCGGAATATCCGACAAAACGCTCCGATCGGACACATTCCGACGGAATCTCCGACCATGTGTACAAGGGCTTCCACTCCTCCATGATGACATCACAGAGCTGGTGGATGTTAGAGACATTGCGCTCCCCGCCTTCCGCTTGAGGATGCCTCACAGATGCTCAATAGGGTTTAGGTCTGGAGATATGCTTGGCCAGTCCATCACCTTTACTCTCAGTGTCTTTAGCCAGGCAGTGGTCTTGGAGGTGTTTTTGGGGTCGTTATCATGTTGGAATATTGCCCTGCGGCCCAGTCTCTGAAGGGAGGGGATCATGCTCTGATTCAGTAGGTCACAGTACATGTTAACGTTCATGGTTCCCTCAATGAACTGTAGCTCCCCAGTGCCAGCAGCACTCATGCAGCCCCAGACCATGACACTCCCACCACCATGCTTGACTGTAGACAAGACACACTTGTCTTTGTACTCCTCCCCTGGTTGCCGCCACACATGTTTGACACCATCTGAACCAAATATGTTTATCTTGATCTCATCAGACCAGAGGACCTGGTTCTAGTAATCCATGCCCTTAGTCTCTTAGTCTGCTTGTCTTCAACAAACTGTTTTCGGGCCTTCTCATACATCATCTTTAGAAGAGGCTTCCTTTTGGGATGACAGCCATGCAGACCAATTTGATGCAGTGTGCAGCATATGGTCTGAGCACTGACAGGCTGACCCCCCACCCCTTCAACCTCTGCAGTAATGCTGACAGCACTCATATGTCTATTTTCCAAAGACAACCTCTGGATATGATGCTGAGCACGTGCATTCAACTTCTTTGGTCGACTATGGCGCGGCCTGTTCTGAGTGGAACCTGTCCTGTTAAACCGCTGTATGGTCTTGGCCACCTTGCTGCAGCTCCATTTCAGGGCCTTGGCAACCTTCTTATAGCCTAGGCCATTTTTATGTAGAGCAACATTTCTGTTTTTTAGATCCTCAGAGAGTTCTTTGTCACCAAATTTAACACACCTGCTCCCCATTCATACCTGATACCTTGTAAAACTAACGAGTCACATGGGGAGGGAAAATGGCTAATTATAATCTGCAATTATTTCGACACTTCCTGGAGACAGGCCAGACTGGAAGGTAGATGGTTATGATGGCACACTATATGTGCAGGCAAGTCTGGGACAGCAGGGCTGGACAAAAGCATAGTCAAGAACGATCATACACAGAGAGCAAGTATGTGGAAGCAAGCCCGGGATCTGAGCCAGGAGAGAAGCAGAAGACAGGTCCAAGAAGCAAGCCGAGTTGGTAACAGGAAATCCAAAAATACTAAGCACATCTGAAGACCAATCAGCGATATTTTCATGTATCTGCCAACCTTATAAAGGCCATATGGCGCAAGGAACTGTAGTGTATAGCATGCGTCAATGCGTACATGTGTGCCCCAGCAGCATGTGTACAAGCGCATCCTGGAGGCTTTCCAATATGTCTGTGTGCTTTTTTGCACAAGTATGACCATCTTGTACTTTGGAAATTGTGCTAGGTCTTCGTGCAGCCCTCCTCTAGGAAGTACCCTGACAACAGGTGTACAGGGTTGTTATAAGTGTTTGTTATGTCATAAGATGAGACACAGATCTTGAGGAATGTAGAATTCCGCTTTACTTGCATAGGAAAACAGCCTACAAGTGTGAGAACAGCATTACAGGAGAGAGCAGAGAAAAAAAAGCCTTTCTTCCTGTGCTGAATATACAAGCATAAATAAACACACAGATGCTAGTATATAACTACAGCACCATCTATAGTTAGGAGTGCATAGTACATGATGTTGTACTTCCAACAGTAGGTATAACCTGAGGATAGCTCAGGGCTCCCATTTTGGAGACAGCGGGTCTCAGTCAGGGATCAGGCATGCCACAGCACAGGAGTCAGGTGGGCTCCTATCAAGAGATGCGAGTGTGGACCTGTACAGCACGGAGCTTGTGGATCAGAGAACCAAGGAAGCAGTAAGGGAAACGCAGAGCCTGGGTTCTCTGAGACGGGTGTCTCAAGGCAAAAGCCTATACAGCCAAGTTGGCATTTTGTGTTTGCTGGAATATGAAAGGAGTCCACAGAGAGCAGTAGTGCTGCTGACTATTTTTCAGCTATTTGCTTTGTGAAGTTAAAACCCCTGCAAAGGAAACTATTTTGTATGGAACGTGAAAGAGGTTGTCACCCAAAAAAAACGTGCTGCCCCAACGGGGCATAGATTTTATATAGACTGTTTTCCTAACCATTTCCTATGGACGTGTATATTTAGTTCACATGCTGCCATTACCTTTTGTGGTAATGCACTTTTTTCTTATGTTCTTTTCCCCTTATGTTATGACACAATTCCTTTTGTATGTAATGCTCCACCCTTCTTCCTGTGATTGTACTTCCTGTGTCATGGATGCAGCTAACAGGCCACATGTATTCTGCATAGTAAGCTACAGACAATATCATCTTTTGACCGCATAAATACTATAACCTATTCATATGTTTGTATCCTGTCATCTGCTGTAACCTGATGTTCAGAATAAAAGCACCGTGGGGATGGAATCAGTATTTGGTGAGTTCAAACTATCTGATGAGGATTGTCCTCAGTGATTATATCTTATATGGGCCAGGCATAGAGGTCTCACAAGGGTCAAATCGCTTCACAACAATCGGAGTCAGAATAGATAATGTTCCCTTATAGCAGGTTAAACCGCATAGTGCTTGTGCTATCTAATCTGTCCCTTTCTATACTGTAAAAAACTATGCCCGTGACAGGTCAAACATGTCAGTGAAAAATGGCAGTAACGGTTTGGCTCTGCGAGTTCCGGAGCCATCCGAGCCAAGACCATCAGAGTGTGTGTTCTGAGTGGCGCTGGAGCAAGACACCATTCACTGGGATCTGCATCAGGAGGCTCCATTGAAAAAGGAAGGCTGTCCACCTTCTCTCCTCACACTTCACTGATAGACAAGCTCAGACCCATGCACCCAGTCATAGTGCTCAGCAAGTCGGTGGCCTGGCTCAGCGAGCAGATCCAGCTGGCCGAGAGACCCAAGGACGGGGGCTACAAGCCGCACTACCTAGAAAGGTACCTTTCTAGGTAGTACAGTGGTGCAGTGGCAGCACAGTGGTGTAGTGGTCAGCACTTTCACCTAGCAGCAATAGGGTTGCTGGTTCAAATCCCGATCACGACACTATCTGCCTGGAGTTTGAATGTTCTCCCTGTGCCTGCGTGGGTTTCCTCCGGGTACTCCGGTTTCCTCCCACACACCAAAGACATGCTGGTAGCTTAATTAGACCCTGTCCAAAAAAATTGCCCATAATATGTGTATGTGTATGTCAATGTTGTATGTGTTGTAAATGTGTCGGGACCCTACAGGTTAAAGGACCGCATAAAAGCTGTGGCAAGAAAGCGCCCTGAGGCAATTCAGTTTGCATAGGTAGCGCTATACAAGTCATTCATTCATTCACCTACCTACTGGATTGCACTGACCGACAGAGGGACAGGCTGCAGGATTACAGGGACCAAAGACAGGCGGGATGGTCTGCAACATGACAGGGACGCAGGAGGGACAGTCTGCAGTAGTACAGGGATCCCAAACAGGAAGAATAATCTATACTGGAACCCCAAAGAGTAGGGATAGTCTGCACTATGACAGGCACACAGGAGGGATAGTTTGCAATGGGACAGGGACACCAAAGAGGAGGGATAGTTTGCACAGGGACCAAGATACAGGAGGGATATTCTGTATCAGGACTCCAAAGAGGAGGGAAAGTCTGCATGGGGACCAGGATACAGGAGGGTCTGTGTCGGGACTCTAAAGAGGGATAGTCTGCACAGGGACCAGGATATGGTAGGGATAGTCTGTGCCAGGACTCCAAAGACAGGGAACGGTCTGCACAAGTACAGGGACCAAAAAGAGGAGGAATAATCTGCACAGGGACCAGGATATGGGAGGGATAGTCTGTGCCATGATAGGGCCCATGAGGGTCAATGCAACTTGGCAAAGCCAGCAGCATTGGGGGATTTCTATGCATTAAGATAAAAAAACATTCTGCGTTTAGCAGCCCCACTTATACTTAGCTCAGCTCCCTCTTGTTTCAGAGATGTCCATGAGAGCCTTGCCTCTCCGGGGACTCACACTCCTGGCTTTTGGCAGTTGTAATGAAACTGTCAATCAGTTTCATTACAACTGCCAAATCACTGAGCCAATCAGGAGACGGAGGGGGTGAGGCCGAGCCGCGAGTGTGAATGGAAAAACAGATCTGTGAGTCAGGAGCATGTCTGCTTGGGTGCCCCCAGAGCAGGCTGCTGAATGTGGGGGCGCCTGGCAGAAGGAAGCAGCCAGGAGCGCCAGTGGGGGACCCGAGAAGAGGAGGATCCGGGCTGTTCTGTGCAAAACCAACTTCACAGAGCAAGTAAGTATAACATGTTTATTATAAAGACAACAAAACAAGGCTTTAATATCACTTTAAAACTGTAATTTTTGGAAATGCCAGTAAAGATTTGGCTGTGCCAGTAAATTTTGGATGTTGGGTCAGTAAATTTCAATTAGGTTGGTAACACTGACTCTGTGAGCTTCTCCCTGTGTGCTTTGTCACATAGAGCCAGTGTCATTACATGGAGAACACCCAGCATCACCTAGAGATCCAGTGATGTCATCAAGCCGTATAAAGAAAACATGTCATCAGAAAATTTTTATTAACAATATATTAGCGAGGACAGAAAAGGGAACCAGGGAAGGCAAAATAAACAGAGTGCACAGTCCTGGCTCTAGGCTGGGGGGCGGGGCAGGGGTGTGTCACATGACCTCCCCCTTGACCGCTCAAAGGTCGGGAGCCGAGGTGTCATACCCTGTACATGGGGGGTATTACCTCCATCCCTCCTATACCGCACCTATCCTAATACCACGTACGTTCACCAACAATGGCGACAGCCTTTTCATTACAACTTCGCGACCATTTCACCACAACGTCCATACGTCACTCGGCGCGCCGTACGTCTGTCACCACATGCGCTCTTGTGTACGGAAAAGGCTGAGCCAATCACAGAGAAGACAAGACGTCCTCTGCGTTGAGCGGCTGGGATTTCGGCGCATGCGCAGTGGGGTGACCTCGGCAGACCGGCCAGAACATGGATTCGGTGACAGAAAGCGGCGGGGCCGGGTGAGTGGGTGACAGTGCAGGGGCGAGGTCAGTGCTCGGCTCTGGGACCTGCATAATGAGCGGAGCCGGGGCGGTGATTGTGTACATGGGTGACAGTGCAAGAGCCGTGACATTGTGGTTGTGTCAGTATTTGTGTGACATACTATCATCTGATGTGTACTACGCTATACACACACCGATATGTGACAGCTCAGACATGGGGCACAGCTGTGCTGGGAGACCTCTGTATTCTCATCTTATATCCCCTATGTGATCACATCATCCCCTGTGTCGTCCTCCATTATTGATGACATCACGCCCCATCTTCATACATCATTCCCTCTTCTTCTGTTATTGATGACATCACTCCCCATCTTCTTACAACATTCACTCTTCTCTTATTGATGACATCATGCCCCATCTTCATACATCATTCGCTCTTCTTCTCTTATTGATGACATCACGCCCCATCTTCATACATCATTCCCTCTTCTTCTGTTATTGATGACATCACTCCCCATCTTCTTACAACATTCGCTCTTCTCTTATTGATGACATCATGCCCCATCTTCTTACAACATTCGCTCTTCTTCACTTATTGATGACATCACGCCCCATCTTCATACATCATTCGCTCTTCTTCTCTTATTGATGACATCACGCCCCATCTTCATACATCATTCGCTCTTCTTCTCTTATTGATGACATCACGCCCCATCTTCATACATCATTCCCTGTCTTATTTATTACATCGCCCCATCTTCATACATCATTCGCTCTTCTCTTATTGATGATGTCACACCCCTTCTTCATACATCATTCCCCATCTTTTCTTATTTATGACATCACGCCCCATCTTCATACATCATTCCCTCCTCTTCTCCTTTTATTGATGACATCACGCTCCATCTTCATTCATCATTCCCTCGTCTTCTCTTATTGATGACCTTAGGGATGACATCCTTCTCGGTCTTCGTACATCATTCCCTCTGTCTTCTCCCCTTAGGGATGACATCTTGCACACTTACTTTGCAGGACCAGTTCTTCCCTGCATTGTTCTCTCATTCTTGTTGTAACTGTAAACTGATCCATTATTTCTTAAACAAGAGAACTTCCTGCTTGTGGGAACAATGACCATTATGAAAACCATAGCAAACCCAAAGCATGTTCTGTATAGCAGTCCATCAGATTCCAGTTTTGTTTGCATTCGAAGCATAAAGCCTAAGCCTGGTTGTTTGTATGTCGGCTCCAGCGTTTTTGCATTAGGGTTGTCTGTCTACTACATTCCCCTCGTCTCGTAGGGTTGTCTGTCTACTACATTCCCATCATCTCCTTTGGTTGGTGTAATTTGTAGTAGGGAGCCATGTCGGCAGTCAGTTTCTATCAGAGAAGGATACTGAACAGAAACATGATATTGATTTGTAACTTTCACATTAGGTAACTTTGTTTTTCATGTTGCAAAATGTAACTTTTATAAAACACATTGACTGACTTACTTCTTTCAAAAAGCAGCAGTGCTTTTTCCCCTGCTTTGATGATTATCATCACTGGCCCAATCCAAACCTTGTGTTTAGTGTTTACATGTAGCCTGTCTGAATGACCAAGGGCAAGAGAGGCTTAGAACCCTTTTACAGCACTGGGTGAGCATTGCTCAGTATTACATGTGACCACTGTTGGGGTGATTTATTGTTGCAGCACGTTGTACTGTTTACTATTTTTTTCTTCTAATGTCACAAAATGACATTTCATTAGACTCCGTACAATACACAGCACATTAAAATGCAGCCTGTCCACCGAAGTGCATTAATATGAAATAAATCAATTGGGTGGAAAGCAGATTGCTGTGTGTGTGTGTGTGTGTGTGTGTGTGTGTATGTATAATATATAATTATTTTATATTCAACAAAGTGTCATAAAAATAAGGCATGAGAGTAGCTGTAGTGTACAGATCTCTAGAACAGAACTGGAAAGAAGAGAGGCATCAGAGATGATGGGGGAGGGGGGAACCAAAGGTATTAAACCAGATTTAAAAAGGCAGGGTGAACACAAGTTAAAAAATGCATGGAAATCAATGCAGCTTTTTATTCATTATTACTTTGTGAAAGCAGAACTAAACCATCACCCCGAAAGAAAAATTGTGGGGCCCCAGGAGCAGTATACCATAATATGTTAGTAAGCACAGTATATTATAGCACACTTACCTTGCATATGGTCCTCTCTAGAACTGTGATGTCATTGCTTCCTTCTGTTGCTAGGTGCTTCCCTCTTCTCCTGGTGTTCTTCTAGAAATGTTGAGTTCTCCATCTCTTGATTGGCTGGGATGGCATAAATACCATACATGCACATGACAGTTACTTCACTACAGCACAGTGTCGAGACTGTACATTGAGCTGCGCATGCGGGGCTCAGTGTGCACAAATGCTGACAGCCGAGAAGCAGTTATGACAAAAGATGCATACTGAGTCTCTTCTGTCATAAAAACCTTTCCTGTTGGCAGTTTTTAAAAATTGGCTTTGCTATTTTTTTAAATGTATTTTTCATTCTGGACCGAAACCAACAATTCTGGATGCACTTAACCGAAACCAAAATGGACAGTTAAGAAGTTGTGTTTTTTATATACATAGTTGTATTCGTTTTTTTTTTTTCATTAATAGTATTTGAAGCGCGTCTGCATTTTAAAAAAAAGTGCAAGAAAATGCATTCCTTTAAGTTCTTTCTATGTCTTCGCACTGGTTCATTGTGCTTCCATTGCAGTGGAAACGCAGCAAAAAATGCACCCATTTTGCATTTTTGATGCAGTTTTTGAGTCACATGACTTATAAAAAAAAAATTACAACAAAATCACATGCTTTTTTCAGGGGCCATTATTGGCACTTTTTTTTTTATTTATTTACATTTTTTTTCTATTGGCAAAACACCAATAACCCTATTTTCAGCAGCCGGTCAGTATTTTAAATTCAAGTAGTGTACGTGCCTAAATTTTGCAGAGCTTAGGTAGGTAAAGGGAGAAGCAGAAAAATGAGCCAATCATTTGTGCTGCAGTGCTTATGTGCAACATGCTGATAGGAGGACAGAGCAGAGCGGCAGAGAGATCATTGTTGCAGCTTTCTCTTGTTGCTGCCCGGTCACAAGGACAAGATCTGTAAGTGTTAATTGCAGCAGAGAAAAAAAACAGGTCTCTTGTCCTATCAGAGTTGGGTGGATGGAAAGATAAATCCTTCTTTTGGCAGGTAAAATGGCTCCCTTTTTTATATGTATTTTATCTCTGTTTTGATCTGTTTGCTTGGAGTTCAGCTTTAAGGCTCATACACACAGAATGTTGTAAAAACGCCAGCATTACAGCAGCGCTAAAAATGCCTGTTTTCCGTGTTTAACCATGTTTTTACATTCACGTTATTGTGTGTTTTTTTTTGCCATTTACCTTCTTTCATTAAAAACACTCCCTATAATGTAAAAACGTGGCTTGGCACGTTTAGACGTGTTTAGCTGAGTTTTTTTTTTATTTTTTTTTTTTTTATTTTTTTTTTTTTTTTTGATATTTTTCGGTTTTACTACTCCTGGAAGCACAGGCTGTCTTTTTTTTTTTTTTTCTACCGCCCCTAAATGATTATGCCTCCAAACGCCTCTGACAGTTTGTGTGCATTGACGCATAGGCTAACATGGAGGGGCTTTTAGAGGCAGTTTAAAAAAATGACCAACGCCCCTAACAGCAGCTGTAAGAACGTTCTGTGAGCATGAACCCTTAAAGCGGGAGTTGCTGACTTTTAAAATATGGACACTCACCTGTCCAGTGCGCCCGCAATGTCGCCACCCGAAGCCGAACTGTTGCTTGGCTCTCGAGTGCTGCCGCCACCATCTTTGCTATGGGAATCGGAAGTGAAGCCTTGGGGCTTCACGTCCTGGTTCCCTACTGCGTATGCGCGAGTCCCGCTGCACAATACGGATGGTCCCTGCTGTCTCTGGGACCTGTGTGTTTCCCAGCAGACAGCGGAGAAGGGAAAGGAAGTGGTGTAAATACCCGCAGATTCTGCGGCTATCTATGCCCAGAAGTGGTTGCAAATACCTGTATTTTAGAATCTCCTTTTAAGCAGTAGTAGTGAGCTTAAGGATGTTGGTCTCATGGTTCTGTATTTATATTTCTGTAGCAATCTTTACTTCACTCAGATTGGCCCTTTTTTTTTCTTTTGCTTTTTTTTTTTTTCTTTCTTTTCTTTTCTCCCCATAGAGCTTTCATCACACAGGGAAGTAGTTGTGAAGGAGATGCGTTATAAACTTCCTTAAGCAGGTGTTATCCGGTTAAAATTATAACCTATGGTAACTCTGCAGGTCCAAGATAATCATGCAGGTTTTTATTAATGACATCATTTGAAAGTTGGTGCTGTTAAAAGTCACTTAAAGTGGATGTAAACCCAATCTCATCCTTTCCAAACTACTGCCATAGGGGTTATCTAGAAGGATATACAATCCTCCTGCATGTAGCCTTACCTGTCAAATGTCTCCCCTCTGTTATGAGACCCGAAAAACTTCTTCAGCTTCTGTGGGTGGGTCTGTTGTCCAGAGCATGGTGGGTGGAGTCGTGATATAAGTAGACTCCCCGCCCACATCTACACTCCCCTTGTCAACATGCATTTTCTCCTGTGTATTTCTTACGCTGAACTTCTGCTATGATCAGTAACATCCAGTCAAAACCCAAAAAGTCACCACATGACTTCAGCATGCCCAATCATGCTGAGGTGTGGAGCAGCCAATCCTGGGAGAGCTGGAGAAGAAAGGAGGAGGGGATCTGAAGTATACAGAATGTCTTTCAGGCTGCTGCATGTTATATGTAAATCGCCTGTCACTCACAGCAAGGGGAAAGAACTGACTCCTATTTCTCTGTGTGTCAGTTTTTATCTTCCTAAAAAAAAAAAAAAAAAAAAAAAGATAAGAGGATTGCTCAGGGCTGATTTAACTCTACGTGGCAAGACTGGGCACAGATGACATGAAATCCTATACTATACAAGGTGCAAGCCTTAATTAAAACCTTTTTTTTCGGGTTTACATCCACTTTAAGATAACCATCTTGTTTGTGGGTAGTGGACCACTGAAAAGTGCTATATAAAAAAGCTCTAAAATCACTGGGATTGTAGTAGTCATGGCCCATCTCTTGTACCCAAACCGTCCTGAGCTACAGAGCTAGCTGAAAGAAGCATGCAGTGACTGAAGTAAGTCATAGTGAAGTCAGACACACTGATCTGCATTCTTGTTTTGGACTGTAGATTACAGTGGGGGTAAACCCTTACATATACCTAGTGAAGTGACGTCTCGGGTGATACACAAAGATTAAATGAAATCCTCCTACATAAGTTTGTACCTGTTTGTGTGCAGTCTTCTTTTCTCTACATCTATTCAAAGTCAAGAATTTTATGAAGCTTGTCTGAGCTTTCAGAAAATGGGGCAGAGAGCTAAAGTTACACTTAGCAGAGCTCTGAGAGCTGATTGGAGGGAAGGGAACCCCTCCCCCTCTCCACACAGCACCCAGGAACAGACCTGAGGCTGTCAATCTGCTGGAGATCCCTCCCCTGTCACCATTTTTCTCTTGGTGTCAGGAAAAATTTTAAGAAGTGATTTATGCAGATAGCAGAGGAACAAGCAGATAGAAATATTTAGTGCTCCTAATTGAGACAAGTACAAACTATAGAGGCATATGCTTTGTTCATATTTCATGTCTGAGGTTTACAACCACCTTAATAACATTGATGTCAAAGATGAGCAGGACAGCTAAGCAGTGGCAACCCGCATGTTTTCTTCGGACAGGTTAAAAAACAAGCAAACGAAAAAAAAAAAACTTGGTCTGCTTTCTGATCTCTCCTCCTTATGATTAGCCAGAAGGCGTTCTCTCAATTCATAATATGAACACAAATGTACAGATGACCTGTTCATGCTTATGCCTGGAGCTTAATGGTTGGATCCCACTGCATGTCTGGTGGTCTTCTGACATCTTTGTCCATTGTGTCCATTTTAAGCATTGTCAGCCATATGGATCAGTTTTATTGTCCCTTTGGCTTCTTTGATACTTTGTCCCTGACTCAGAACCAGTTTGCAGAAAAGTCAGGAAGCCATATCTGTACCTTGTTCTGGTTTAGCAGCTCCAAGTATTTGTCATAAGGTCAGCCAAGAAACTAACCTTCAGAATGAGACTTTGGCAATGCCACTCTGTGGGTCTCATAGGAAAGGTTTCCTTTGCATTATAGTAACAAGTGAATTATTTCAGAGATTCAGTTGTACTGTGCTGAGTCATAAAGCCTACACTTATCTCAGTATTATTATTAGTTTATTTATTTTTAACATTTTGTAACAAAATGGCTTTGTGATCATACTGTAGCTACTTGGTCCCTGGAACAGGTCAGCAATGACTTTGTAACTTTGGTTGTAGGAGATAATGAACAAACCTATAATCAACCATTTGTGTCATTGGCCACTTTAGCCAACATGTTTGTGGTAACAGAGGACCAAGTGTCACTTGGGCCTCATTTACACAAACGGATGAGGGGTGGTAAAAATAGTCTGGTAAACTGCGGTTTTACTGACCTTCAAGCAGCAAGTTAACATACCCAGCATTATACAAGCTATTCAAGTGGTGCTGCCACCAGACGTGATTCATGTGAATGAGGCCGCGCTGTAACCACAAGCAAATGCTTGGCTCCCGGTTTCGGAATTGTATTCCCATTTGGAAACCTTTCTTTGGCTAAAAAAACAAAAAAAGCAGGAATTCAGGAGGCTGCAGTATTGCCTCCTGAATATCTGGTAGGTGCTACTTCCCACCATGGGTCTCGTTTCACAGGGAGGAGAGTGTCTAATGGGTCTTTATGGAATAGAATAAAACTCTAGACAAACAATAACACTTAATTAACATTTCCCCTAAATGTAAAAAAAGCTTGCAGAAGAGCCAGATTGAGCTCCTTTTGGACAAAATCAGCCTTTCCCTGTTCGAGGGGACCATTGCTATTTATGTGTAAGCAGTGGTCTCTCTGCCACACTGTGATGCACCCGTCAAGTCAGACCAATAACTCAGCATTCGGCAAAGCTCTTGATCCCTTGTGATCAGAGAGCTTTAGCTCTGACTTAGGAGGGATGTCAGACCAGCGCTTACACACTGATAGCACAGGTCCTCACTGCAGCTGAATGTTGTACAATTAACAAAGGGCCATCTGCTGCCCATAGAGGAAAAGGTATCTTATCAGTGTTGGAAGCCTGTGGTCTACCCTATCACAAGAAGTACCGATGATTAATGATCTAATAATCAATGATCTAATAAAAAAAGAAAAAAAATTGTTACAGTTGATTACACCCAACGCAATGCTGCTTCAAATCAAGTACTTGAATGCTTTTTTGTGGACTGCCATATCTTGTGTGATATCTAACAAGATTTCTGGTGCTATAATGTATTGTAGAACAATATCTACCCTTTGTGTAGCCTTTGATATCGATGATTTTTTTTTTTTTTTTTTCTTTTCATCATCTCAAAGTTTTCATGGGGTTCTGTTTGTTTCCTGCAGGCTTCAGTCATAGAATTCTGACGCTTTTCCCCTACAATGGCTCAGTTTGGAGGACAGAAGACGCCCCCTCCATGGGCCACCCAGTTTACAGCGGCTGCTGTGTCACAGCCAGGTAAAGGAATGCTCCGAATTTGGTTTTTCTCCATATGTTCATACTTAAACATGGCTCTCGCTTATATTCTGGATGTGACAAGAGTGTGATTTACCTGCTTTAGGCATATGTCAGTAAGTAGAACATTTCTGCAAAACAACTTTTGATATTGCTGGTGATGAAGGTTTAAAGCAGTAGTAAACCACATTTAAAAAAAAAAAAAAAAATCGGGCCACGGGCAGTTTAATTCATAATGTGCTAGTATGCATTGCATACAGTGATGTCACCGATGAAGGCGCTTCCATCTTCACCTGGTCTTTCCAGGTTCACAGGCTTCGGCTATCTGATTGGCTGAGCCGGTGATGACAATTTTGACGATGACTCTGTTTATGGCACTGCTCTGAAGGAACAGCACGGGCATGCCATTCCTTCAGAGCACATGCGCCGGTGATGTCACCGGCTGCATCTAAAGTAGATTTTTACAGTACCTATAGGTAAGCCTACAATAAGGCTTGCCTATAGGTAAAAATCATACATGGGCGTTTACTTCCACTTTTAGTACATTTTGGTTTATGACGTTTGTGGTTAAAGTTTTAAATATGTCTGAAAGCTGGAGTTGGGCTTTAAAGCTGGATACACACTATACAATTTTGCAAATATGCATTAAGCTGAAAAAACTTCTGACACTGACCAGCCCCCCAGACCCCCCCGTTTTACTCGTCTGAGCCGTTCGTTCCCTCAGAGGAGATGTGCTCTTCCTCTCTGCCTGGGGTTCTCGGCTCTTGTTTGGGTAGCTTGATAGCAGTGCAGCCATTGGCTCCCGCTGCTGTCAATCAAATCCAATGATGCAGGGGGCAGGGCCAAGTCTGGCATTCTGTGTCTTTAGACTCAAATGCTGGACTCGGGAGTGCGCCCGCAAGGTAACCCCCAGGGAGAGCGCTTCTCCCAGGGGGTTTACAGATGCAAGGAGGAGCTGCGAGCGTCACCGTGGGACCCCAGAACACGAGCTTCAGGGCCTCACTTAGCAAAACTAACTGCACAGTGGAGGTGAGTATGATATGTTTGTTATTTAACTACTTGTCGCCCGCCATATAGCAATATGACATCGGCAAAGTGGTTGCGATATCCTGACCGGGCGTCATATGATGTTCTCAGGATATCAAGCCACTGCGCGCTGATCATTGCGCTGTGTCAATCTGACCGCAACTCTGATCTAGGTAAAGAGTCTCTGTCCAATCACAGCTGATCGCGATGTAAACAGGAATAGCTGTTGATCGGCTGCTCTCCTGATGGGGGAGGTCTGTGCTGATTGTTTATCAGTGCAGCCCCCCCTCGGATGCCCACCCAGGACCACCAGGTATGCCACCCTAGACCACCAGGGAAATGCCAATCAGTGCCCAGGCAGCTGACAATCAGTCCAGTGAAAAATGCCTGGCAGTGATGACTATCGGTGAAATCCAGTGCCCGTCAATGCTGCCTGTATGTGCCCAGCAGTGCAGTCTATCAGTGCCACCCATAAGTACCCATCAGTTCCGCATATCAGTGCTCATCATCAGTGCCACCATCAGTGATGCCTTATCAGTGAAGGAGAAAACCTATTTACAAAATTTTATAACAAAAACTTTTTTACTTTTTTGGTGTTTTGTTTATTCGTTTTTAGCAAAAAATAAAAACTGCAGAGGTGATCAAATACAACCAAAAGGAATCTCTATTTGTGGGAACAAAGTGATAAAAATTTAGTTTGGGTACAGTGTCACATGACCGCGCAATTGTCATTTTTAAAAAGTGACTGCGCTGAAAGTTGAAAATTGGCCTGGACAGGAAGGTGCGAAAGTGCTATGTATTGAAGTGGTTAGAAAACAAAAACAAAGTTTTTAGTGTCACTTTTTTTAAGGGTTTCAATTTGTATTCAGACAGGCCCTTGCACTACATGGTTTAGGTAAATCTAAAGGAAATCTGACCACAAACGTTGTATAGCGTGTGTATGGGGTCTAAAGTACAGGTGGGAGTATTCTTATTAAAGTATAACTAAAGGCAAAACTTTTATTTATTTATTTTTTGGACAGAAAGGAGAGGGATTAGAACAACTGTCAGCGTTTATTGCTGTTTTTGCCCCAGTTAGGGAGATTTAGCCTCTCTACCGCTTTCACACTGAGGTGTTTTTCAGGCACTACAGTGAAAGCCGGAGGGCTTTCACACTGGAGCGGTGCGCTAGCAGGATGGTAAAAAAAAGTCCTGCTAGCAGCATCTTTGGAGTGGTGAAGGAGCGGTGTATTCACTGCTCCTAAACATTGAAATCAATGGGGCAGCGCGGCTATGCGGACGGTTTTAACCCTTTTTCGGCTGCTAGAGAAAAGAAATAGAAGGGAAATCTTCCAATGGGAACATTAGTTCTGGTGGTGACCTGGGAGTCCACAAGGGATTACCTTAATTTGTAGGGATTTCATCTCACTTCCTGTTTTTGGCTAAGGGGGGGGAAAAAATTAAAGTGGAACTATATGGAGATTGATTTTTACAGTGGCGTTTTGCCAGCAGTATAGCTGCGCTGCCCCATTGATTTCAATGGGGAGGAGCGGTGAGTTCACCGCTCCTTCGCCGTTCCAAAGAAGCTGCTGGCAGGACATTTTCTGATGCCTTGCCAGCGCACCGCTCCACACTGGAGTGAATGGAGCCGCTTTTTTTAGTGCCTGAAAAACTCCTCCAGTGTGAAAGGGGTCTTATTGTGACATTGCACGTCACATGCTTAGAAGAGAATGTACACGCCCACCAGTTACTCTATTGGGTATCAATGCAGGGAGACTGCAGTCATGTGACAAACAATATTACAAGCTAAAAAAATAAACGGCAATTTTAATTTTTGAGGAGTATTCTAATGGTTAATGATTTGTTAGGATTGCGTGGGCTTTTCAAGGTTGTAAGATTTTACATCCACTGTGTTCCATTGGGCATGTGGGATAGGGTCCTCAGATTGTAAGCTCTTTGAGGGCAGGGAGTGATGTGATTGTATAATATACAGTGGTGTGAAAAAGTGTTTGCCCCCTTCCTCATTTCCTGTTCCTTTGCATGTTTGTCACACTTAAGTGTTTCGGAACATCAAACCAATTTAAACAATAGTCAAGGACAACACAAGTAAACACAAAATGCAATTTGTAAATGAAGGTGTTTATTATTAAAGGTGAAAAAAAATCCAAACCATCATGGCCCTGTGTGAAAATGTGATTGCCCCCTAAACCTAATAACTGGTTGGGCCACCCTTAGCAGCAACAACTGCAACCAAGCGTTTGCGATAACGTGCAATGAGGCTTTTACAGCGTCCTGGAGGAATTTTGGCCCACTCATCTTTGCAGAATTGTCCTAATTCAGTTACATTAGAGGGTTTTCGAGCATGAACGGCCTTTTTAAGGTCATACCACAACATCTCAATAGGATTCAGGTCAGGACACTTGCTGGTGTGTTTAGGATCATTGTCCTGCTGCAGAACCCAAGTTCGTTTCAGCTTGAGTACACGAACAGATGGTCGGACATTCTCCATCAGGATCTCTTGGTAGACAGCAGAATTCATAGTTCCTTTTATCACGGCAAGTCTTCCAGGTCCTGAAGCAGCAAAACAGCCCCAGACCATCACACTACCACCACCATATTTTACTGTTGGTATAATGTTCTTTTTATGAAATGCAGTGTTCCTTCTACGCCAGATATACTTGGACACACACCTTCCAAAGAGTTCCACTTTTGTCTCATCGGTCCACAGAATGTTGTCCCAAAAGTCTTGGGGATCATCAAGATGTGTTGTGGAGAAATTGAGACGAGCTTTGATATCCTTTTTTCTCAGCAGTGATTTTCTCCTTGGAACTCTGCCATGCAGGCCATTTTTGCCCAGTCTTTTCCTGATGGTGGAGGCATGAACGCTGACCTTAACTGAGGCAAGTGAGGCCTGCAGTTCCTTGGACGTTGTTGTGGGGTCTTTTGTGACCTCTTGGATGAGTCGTCGCTGCGCTCTTGGGGTAATTTTGGGCGGCCGGCCACTCCTGGGAAGGTTCACCACTGTTCCATGTCTTTGCCATTTGTGGATAATGGCTCTCACTGTGGTTCGCTGGATTCCCAAAGCTTTGGAAATGGCTTTATAACCCTTTCCAGACTGATAGATCTCAATTACTTTCTTTCTCAATTGTTCCTGAATTTCTTTGGGTCTCGGCATGATGTGTAGCTTTTAACCACTTTCAGACCGGACCATTTTGCTGGTAAATGACCAGAGGTCTTTTTACAATTTGGCACTGCGCTGCTTTAACTGGTAATTGCGCGGTCATGCAATGTTGTACCCAAACAAAATTTGCGTCCTTTTCTTCCCACAAATAGAGCTTTCTTTTGATGGTATTTGATTGCCTCTGCGATTTTTATTTTTTGCGATATAAACGTAAAAAGACCGCAAATTTTGAAAAAAAATGATATTTTCTACTTTTTGTTATTAGAAAAATCCAATAAACTCAATTTTAGTCATACATTTAGGCCAAAATGTATTCAGCCACATGTCTTTGGTAAAAAAAAAAGTCAATAATTGTATATTTATTGGTTTGCGCAAAAGTTGTCACATCTACAAACTAAGGTACGTTTTCTGGAATTTACGCAGCTTTTAGTTTGCGACTGCCTATCTCATTTCTTGAGGTGCTAAAATGGCAGGGCAGTACAAAACCCCCCCAAATGACCCCATTTTGGAAAGTAGACACCCTAAGGAAATTGATAAGTGGCATGTTGAGCCCATTGAATATTTTATTTTTTTGCCTCAAGCGATTGAATAATGACAAAAAATATTTTTTTTTTTTACACAAAGTTGTCACTAAATGATATATTGCTCACACATGCTATGGGCATATGTGAAATGACACCCCAAAATAAATTCTGCTGCTTCTCCTGAGTACGGGGATACCACATATGTGGGACTTTTTGGGAGCCTAGCCGCGTACGGGGCCCCGAAAACCAAGCACCGCCTTCAGGCTTTCTAAGGGCGTAAATTTTTGATTTCACTTCTCACTACCTATTACAGTTTTGAAGGCCATAAAATGCCAAGATGGCACAAAACCCCCACAAATGACCCCATTTTAGAAAGTAGACACCCCAAGCTATTTGCTGAGAGGCATTTTGAGTCCATGGAATATTTTATATTTTGCCACAAGTTGCGGGAAAATTACAAACTTTAATTTTTTTTTATTTTTTTTTCACAAAATTGTCACTAAATGATATATTGCTCACACATGCTATGGGCATATGTGAAATGACACCCCAAAATAAATTCTGCTACTTCTCCTGAGTACGGGGATACCACATATGTGGGACTTTTTGGGAGCCTAGCCGCGTACGGGGCCCCGAAAACCAAGCACTGCCTTCAGGATTTCTAAGGGCGTTACAGTTTTGAAGGCCATAAAATGCCAAGATGGCACAAACCCCCCCCAAATGACCCCATTTTGGAAAGTAGACACCCCTAAATTTAGGGGTACACTAGTGAGACTAGGTAATAAATGGCGGGTGCCCTGAAACTATAAAAAAAATAACTAACCAACCAGCGTCACCTGTAACAGTTATATGGTGATCACTGGTGAAAGGGTTAACTAGGGGGCAATCAGGGGGCTTTATGCGGTAGTATATGGGGGTCCCTGGCGCTATAAAAAGCTGCGGCGAACCTAAATACCTACCTGCCTAACTAGCGTCACCTGTGACACTAATACAGCGATCAGAAAAACGATCGCTTATTAGGCTGGGTTCACACTGGAGCGATGTGGGAACGCCACGAATGCGCGGCGGGTTCCCGCATCACATGCCTCCCGGCGGCAGTTCACACTGCCCTATGCGAACTGCTGGGAGTGTCAGTGAAATGTTAATGACACCCCCAGATCAGTTCGCATATCGCAGTGCGATCTGCAAACTCGGATCGCATGGTGTGAATACCCATGCGATCCGATTCTGCTGCGGACCAAAAAAAGGGTCCCGTGCGAGTTTGCGGCGGGTGCGACACGAATTCAGCCATACTATCTGTATGGCTGAACTCGAATCGCACAGAGATCGGATGTGATTTGCACTGCAGTGCGGTGCGAATCACATCCGTTCTCATAAACCGCTGCAATGTGAACCCAGCCTTAGTGACACTGGCGACGGGGGGTGATCACGGGGTTAAACCTTTATTGGGGGGGTTAGGGGGGTACCTTAGAACTAAAGGGGGCTAACCCTAACTGCCCTAACAGTTATTACAGTCACAAATGACACCCGCCGGGTGATCAGGGGGTTAAACCTTTATTAGGTAATAAATGGCGGGTGCCCTGAAACTATAAAAAAATAACTAACCAACCAGCGTCACCTGTAACAGTTATATGGTGATCACTGGTGAAAGGGTTAACTAGGGGGAAATCAGGGGGCTTTATGCGGTAGTATATGGGGGTCCCTGGCGCTATAAAAAGCTGCGGCGAACCTAAATACCTACCTGCCTAACTAGCGTCACCTGTGACACTAATACAGCGATCAGAAAAATGATCGCTTATTAGGCTGGGTTCACACTGGAGCGATGCGGGAACGCCACAAATCCGTGGCGGGTTCCCGCATCGCATGCCTCCCGGCGGCAGTTCACACTGCCCTATGCGAACTGCTGGGAGTGTCAGTGAAATGTTAATGACACCCCCAGATCAGTTCGCATATCGCAGTGCGATCTGCAAACTCGGATCGCATGGTGTGAACACCCATGCGATCCGATTCTGCTGCGGGCCAAAAAAAGGGTCCCGTGCGAATTTGCGGCGGGTGCGGCGGGTGCGACACTAATTCAGCCATACTATCTGTATGGCTGAACTCGAATCGCACAGAGATCGGATGTGATTTGCACTGCAGTGCGGTGCGAATCACATTCGTTCTCATAAACCGCTGCAATGTGAACCCAGCCTTAGTGACACTGGCGACGGGGGGTGATCACGGGGTTAAACCTTTATTGGGGGGGTTAGGGGGGTACATTAGAACTAAAGGGGGCTAACCCTAACTGCCCTAACAGTTATTACAGTCACAAATGACACCAATGCAAAAAAAAAAAAAAAAAAAAGCAATTGGTGTCACTGTGACTGGGGGGGCAGGGGTAATTGGGGGGTGATCGGGGGGTGTGAGTGTGCCTGGCATGTTCTACTGTGTAGTGTAGTGCTTGTGCAACTCACCGATGCTCTCTCCTCGGTGCCGGAACGAAAAATACCGACACGGAGGAGAGAATGCATCACTTCCTCTCCTGTGTTTACATTACAGGAGAGGAAGTGATGTCACCGGACATTTTCATTCGTCGGGAGCGATCGCGAGGGGGTGGCCATGAATGAATGGCCGTCCCCTCGTCCGGGATCGCTCCCGAACGAATACCGACCGCCGCAGGCACCGGGCGGGGGCCCGATCGGGCCCCCGACCCGCGGGCAGGAAAGGACGTACATGTAAGCCCTTATGCCTGCCCGTGCCATTCTGTCGACGTACATCGTCGTGCGGCGGTCGGCAAGTGGTTAAGGATCTTCTGGTGGACCTTACTGTGTCAAGCAGCTCCTATTTAAGTGATGCCTTGATTGTGAACAGGTGTGGCAATAATCAGGCCTGGGTGTGGCTAGAGAAATTGAACTCAGGTGTGGACAACCACAGTTATAGTATGTTTTAACAAGGGGGGCAATCACTTTTTGACACAGAGCCAAGATGGTTTGGATTTTTTTTCACCTTTAATAATAAACACCTTCATTTACAAATTGCATTTTGTGTTTACTTGTGTTGTCCTTGACTATTGTTTAAATTGGTTTGATGTTCCGAAACACTTAAGTGTGACAAACATGCAAAGGAACAGGAAATGAGGAAGGAGGCAAACACTTTTTCACACCACTGTATGTAAAGTGCTGTGTACATTGATGGTGCTATAAAAGTACTTGTAATCAAATATTTATTTATTTTAAGGCTTTTTTTATATACTTAATGCAAGATTATCATCTGCAATTGTGCCGTGCTTACATTGAGCTGACTCCCTAGGGGATTGGGGGAGGGCAGGGTTAATGTGGAAATGGCCGATTGTGATTAATGGCTGCTCGTCCCTGCTCCTGTATAGACGGCCTTTGATGTAAATACTGCATTGTCTCAGTGTTCTATTCTCTATTTGCCTTTTATAAGGCAAATATGGAGTTTGCATGGCTAAAACTGTACATAAGACGCTGAAGATCGATTCAAAGGGAACAGGCACCACATTGTAGGTGAATGAACACATAGGTGTGAGTCGTTCCTCATGCATTTTACTGCTCCATGCTCGCTCCTTATTTTGTTAGTAAGAGCTATACTTCAGCTTAGGGCAGGCTTTGGATTACTTCTTGTGGTTAGCCAAGCATATTAGAGATCACTGTAATACTTCTATTCATATCATAGAGTGGTCTGTGAAGACCTTTTATTAAAGTGATGAGCGGCGAGAGGTTAATATCGGGGTAATATTCCCTTAGCTGGTATCACAGATGACAAAACTCATTCCTTCCTGACATGGAGATCATGTTTATTAACTGAACAGGCATTGATGTCACTGTTGCTATGGATTGTGTTTTCTGGTGAAGAACCTTTTTAGCTGTATGTGATTTTACCCTGGTTATTTTTATCGGAGCTCCTTATGGTAACTATTTGGCACAATGAAAGAAATAGAACATCTGTGAGCGTGATTTCTAGATGGCAAGCTGAAAGACATGATGTGTCAGACCCCTTTCAGGGTGTGTTACAGGAGATCTAAAGTCACGCTATAAAAACGTTCCTATTATAATGTTAAAATGCTAGCTATATTTTACATAAAAAGAATTCCTTACACCAGGCACTGGTTTCTTCTCAAGCTATGTTTCAATGTTAGTTTAACAGAAATGCTCATTTGGACTTGTTCACAATGGCAGATGGCTCTTTACTGCATCTGAGCACCACAAACCAAAAAATGCTATTTAATTAATTTTTAATATTCAGAGCAAACTTCCCCATCCATCCATCCATCCATCCATGTCTTCATGCTTTTGTTTTGTTGACAAATCACTTTGAAAAACAACCCCCTAGCATCTCTGGTCATGGCTATGTTGAATAAGGGCAAATGATTCATGTAGCATTTACTTCCTGAAATCTATCTACCCTTAGGTCAGGCACGCATGCAGGAGAGTGTACTTAGCTGAGAAAACCCCTCCTCGTCTCCTCCTCCTCCTGAAATGTATTACATCATTTGCCCAGGCAAGAAACCAGGAAGTAACTGAAGAAATTAAAAAAATAAAAAAACAAAAAAATAAATAAAGTTCTATGCATGAAGATAAAAAACTTGGTGTGCAGTGCCCCCCCTCCCCAAAAAAAACCTTACCTGAGCTCCCTCCAATCAGATTTTTCATGACAGCCTTGGCTGTCCCAGGACTCTCCCTCCTCATTGGCTGAGACAGCAGCAGGAGCCCGTTGGCTCCCACTGCTATCAATCACTGCCAGTGAGCCAATGAGGAGAGAGCGGGGGGGGGGGCATCTCTTATGGACGCATAGAACAGCGGCTCGGGAGTGAGCAGGCAGTGGTGCCCCAAGGGCAAGCAGCTTTTTTTCTGGGGGCACTGCTCGAGTGGGCAAAGCCTGATATGCTGGCGGGGGACCTGAAATGAAGAGGATTGGAGCTGCTCTGTGCAAAACTGTGCAGGTACTGTAAATTTAGCATGAAGCTTTAAGACTACCTTTTTAAAAGAAAAGTTATGGATAATTACTCACGTAGGTGGATGTAATATAGAGCCAAAGCCACATCTGTCCCCTGCTGGCTTCAGTGAATACTGAGTGATCAAACACCACTGATCGCTCAGTTCTCCACTTCTGCGCTGAGCAGAAGGTTGTGACTATCAGTCACCAACTTTCTGCGCTGCCCCTCCAGCGCACACTGGAACACTGGGAGATGCAGGGGGGCGGAAGGGGCTGGCTCAGGCTCTTAGCAGATCACTGAGAGACTGAGCCAGGTGCCACTCAGCATTTGGTTGGATCCTGACCATATGGTTGGGATCTTTCCCGAGCCTGGACCAGCTAAGTGATATCAGTCAACAGCGGACTTTAGCCTGCTGTCGGCTGAAAACTGGTTACAAAAGTGTAGCGCAAACTGCACTCCTGTGACCTACAGGAGAAGTACAGCCAAAAGAGTTTGGTTACTACTCCTTTAATATACTAAACCAGGTTGAGTTCTTTTGCATAATGCTACGTAAAGCAAACATCAGCAGCGAAGACCACTAGAATCACAATGGCTACAATGGCACTTTTTTAACCTGGACTCTGGAAAATTTCACATATATTTACAATAAACTGTTGTAGCTACTGACATGATGACCTTGCTGGTTGTATTTGCAGAGATTCTCCTTCTTCTACAAATCTTTGTACTAGATGCATATGGCTGCGAAATGCAGCAATTCCAGAAGACGCTTTTGTCAGAACAAATGAAGCTAGAATGTAAAGCTGGAAGTCGGCACTGCATAATTAAAGGCTGACAGCGCGCTCGCTCGCACAAGGAGCTGACAAGAGACCAGATGGTTGCCATTGCCTGACTAACGAACACGGTCTTGTGTGCTAATTTGGAAATTGTCAATATGACTCACTGTCAACATAGGCATCTTAATGGGCCCTCTGGCAATAAAGATTTCAGGATATCCTCTCGTGGACATAGTTATGGTTGATGCCATCTGTTATTATTGTAGGCATTTCTGTAAATCCTGCGCTGTCATATCTTTGATATCTGGTGGTGTTTTTCTGAGTTTATATGTTTTTTGCTCTTATTATTTACCATTACCATTACATTCTGTTTTATGGCAATCGAGCAATAATGAGCAATGAATGCATTCTGTTTAAAGATGAATGGCCCTTTGGAAGGAAAGAATGGTTTGATAGTTTCCCTGGAGACAATACAGCTTTAAAAACATGTAATATATATTGATCCAAACTATGCACATGATCCAGTGTTATCATTGATATTCATATATAGATTGGGCCTTGGAAGGTCAGCCAAAAAAAAAAAAAGTGCTATTTTAGATAGCAGTAGTGTCAGCTTCTGGCTTCTATACATCCTGGGTACTCAAAACTTGATATCACCCTGCCATAAATTGATTTTTAATGGCCACAGCAGATGTGAAGACCCAGCAACTCCAGAGCTGAGATCTGTTCAATGGGGTTACTGAAAGATATGGGTGTTAGGCTAGGTTCATACTGCCGCGGTGCGAATTTAGTGCAATTTTGATCCGATTGCGTTGCAAATTTGCATTGCTAATTCTTTGTGTTCTTGCGATTCTACTGCAAATTTTGCAGTCGATGGAGCTGAATTCGCATCGCACATGAATAAAACTCGCACAGGACCTTTTTTTTTTTCCCGCAGGTTATATTCGCAACCCATTGATGTGAACAGCACTAATGTTAATCTATGCAATTTTAAATGACTTGCAAATTTGAAAAATCGCAACGGCCCAAATTCGCAATAAAATACGCATCAGTCTGAACCTAGCCTTAGATGGTATATTACAGCTTACCAAGATAATACTATGCAACCCTGCCCTTCTCCTCTCCTCCATAACAGAGGGGTGAGGTTCTGTAGTCCCCAGAAAAAGCTGCTAAAAATATCATTTATAATCATTCTCAGGGACCAGATGACCTGATTCCTGGTAAAATCATTTAAAAAAACAAAAAAAAACATATTAAGCAGATATAGCAAACCACTTTTCATGGTTAATTTTACAGACCAGAAAGGACCAGATAAGAGAAGTGTAATGTTGAGGTTTACATCAGGGTGGATTCGATTTTAAATCGCTAGTAAAAAGGCTTGATTTAAATCATAATTTTTTTTTTAAAGAGCAACTGTCATCTCTGTCCTGCAGCGGCTCCTCCTCTGAATCGCTGTTGACTCACCAGCAGTCCCATTCACTTTAATGGGACGGCTGGTGATTTTACAATCACAACAGTGACACAACAAGGTGAGGGACGTGGCAGCAGGTGAGTGGATGCCCGTTAACAGGCACTGCCATGATGGATCTGAAATGACAGGTGCTCTTTCAATGTAAGGACTCGTTCTTGCTGGTAATTAGAATCTTTAATATTTCCTATTTGGAACAATAAGCTGTCGGGTTAATAAAACAGCAATATCGGAACCGATTCAGTCATACAGTTTGTAGTGTAAATAGATTTGTAAAACAATGGGATAAAGGAATATTCCTGTACTTTGGTTTATCTCATGGCTAGTGTGAAATTATGTGAATGCATCAATGCAGTGCACGTTATCTCAGCTTGCAGAGCTTGGATTCATTGAATGAGTTTACCAAAAATATAAATATTGCAGAATATACAGCCTCATGCTACATAACTAAGCTTCATTTCATGCTGAATAAAGCTAAATTATGAATGTATCTTAAATAGAAAACTATATTTAGATTTTTACTGCAAAAGCATTTCATTAAGAAAAAACAAAAAAAAAGATTTTAAATAAAAAAAAAAAAATCCGATTTTTGTGATTTAAAAAAATAAAATAATTTGAATTTATCCACCCTGGTTTACATCCTCTTTTTAAAGAATATATTTAACAGCTGGGGCAGATTGAAAATGATTTCTGGCCTTTAGGAGTCCCTTTCTTTTGCATTGCATTTCTAATTGCACTACAGAGTAATCGGGTGGTAATTGGAACACCAAAAACTATAAGGCCCTGTCTATATAAGGTCCCACAGTTAACAGTGCATGTCAGAGCACAAACCAAGCCATGAAGTCTAAGGATTTGTCTGTAGACCTCTGAGATAGGATTGTATGGAGGCACAGATCTGGGGAAGGCTACAGAAATATTTCTGCAGCATTGAAGGTCCCAATGAGAACAGTGACCTCCACCATCCATAAATGGAAGAAGTTTGGAACCACCAAGACTCTCCTCCTAGAGCAGACCACCCAGCCAAACTGAGTGTTCAGGGGAGAAGGTCCTTAATCAGGGAGGTGAACAAGAACTCGATGGTCACTCTGACGGAGCTCCAGTGTTTGTGGAGAGAGGAGAACCTTCCAGAAGAACAACTATCTATGCAGCACTCCCCCAATCAAGCTTGAATGGAAAAGTGACCAGACAGAAGACATTTCTCAGTAAAAGGCACATGGCAGCCCACCTGGAGTTTGCCAAAAGGCAACTGAAGGACTCTGACCACGAGAAACAAAATTCTCTGGTCTGATGAAACAAAGATTGAACTCTTTGGCCTGAATGGCAAGTTTCATGTCTGGAGGAAACCAGGCACCGCTCATCACCTGGCCAATACCATCCCTAGAGTGAAGCATGATGGTGGCAGAATCATGCTGTGGGGATGTTTTTCAGCGGCAGGAACTGGAGGACTAGTCAGAATTGAGGGAAAGATGAAAGCAGCAATGTACAGAGACTTCCTTCATGAAAACCTACTCTAGAGCACTCTGGACCTCAGACTGGGGCAAAGGTCCATCTTCCAGCAGGACAACGACCCTAAGCACACAGCCAAAATAACAAAGGAGTGGCTATGGGACAACTCTGTGAATGTCTTTGAGTGGCCCAGTCAGAGCCCAGGCTTGAACCCGATTGAACATCTCTGGAGAGATTTGAAAATGGCTGTGCACCGACGCTCCCCATCCAACCAAATAGAGCTTGAGAGGTCCTGCAAAGAATAACTGACTAAAAATAGGTGTGCCAAGCTTATAGCATCATACTCAAAAAGACTTGAGTCTGCAATTGGTGCCTTTTTTTTTTTTTTTTTTTTGTAGAATTTTGAGGAAAATAAAGAATGTAGTTCATTTTGGAATAAAGGCTGTAACATAACAAATTTTGGAAAGGCTTAAAGCGGAAGTCCACCCTAAAATGGACCTTCCGCTCATCGGATTCCTCCCCCCCTCCGGCGCCACAATTGGCACCTTTCAGGGGGGAGGGGGGTGCAGTTACCTGGATAATCCAGGTAACTGCACCCACTTCCGGGCTAGCTCTCTGCGGAAAGGGGCGTACATTATGCCCCTTTCCGCAAGTGCCCGCCCCCTTCCGCAAGTGCCCCGCTGCCTGCTGGGAAACACACAGATCCCAGAGGCAGCGGGGACCGTCCTCATTGCGCAGCGCGGCTCGCGCATGCGCAGTAGGGAACCGGGAAATGAAGCCGAAAGGCTCCATTTCCTGATTCCCATACCCAAGATGGCGGCGGCAGCACTCGAGTGTCGATCTAGAGATCGGCTTCTGGTGCCGACATCGCGGGCGCGCTGGACAGGTAAGTGTCACTATTTTAAAAGTCAGCAGCTGCAGTATTTGTAGCTGCTGACTTTAAAAAAAAAAAAAAAAACGCGGAGTCCCGGCGGACTCCCGCTTTAAGAGCTGTGAATGAATGCTTTTTGGATGCAATGTATCAATATTAAAAGCTTTTTGACTGACTGTCAGATATGTATGTATTTTTTTTTTTTTTTTTTTTTTTTTTTGCCCTTGTAGAGAGGATGTACCTCTTTCTAATTGTTCTACACATCAATGTCGTCATGAATAAAAGTGAGGGTAATTCCATTTTGAGTTGCCACTAGAACAGGAAGGGGAAATCTTTCAATGGGGACACTTGCTCCTTTGACAAAGGGGATATCCATTCAAGGCATGTTGTAGATGATGACTGTTAGCCCTTGTACACACTGTCGGATTTTCCAATGGACAATGTCCGATAGGACCGTGTTGTCGGATAATCCGACTGTGTGTGGGCTCCATCAGATGGAGTATCCGACGGATCAAGTTTTCCAACTCGTCTATAAAATATTCTGACAACATGCTCCGAGCGGACTTTGTCCGATTGTGTGTACAGAATTCCGATCGGACAAAGTGCCACGCATGCTCAGATCAAATTCCTACACCAAAACTATTGGCTACTAGCCTGAACGTAGTCCCGTCGTAACGAAATAAGGTCATCACGTTAAGTACGATCGGATTTTCTGACAACTTTGTCCGATTGTGTGTATGCAACAGTTTAGGACAAAATCCGTCGGACAAAATCAGACGGATCTGGTTGTCGAAATGTCTGACCGTGTGTACAGGGGCTTACAGTTGCTTGTGTTCCCAACTGGACTGTCAAGCTATCCAACGGTTGGTATCATAACTGATCACGCTTGCAACACTATGACAATCGCACATCAAACCGAGACTAAAATGGCAGCTTCGTTCCTGTAAAGGATTCCGCTTTAACTAGACCTGCAGCTGTGATTAAAACTTTTTGCATGTGTAATATGGCTTGTTTTTCCTTTTGTGTTGGTTCTGTTGTGCAGGTAAAACTGATTATCACTTTTCTCATACTGTATGTTTAACCCCTTCAGATCCGCGCTACAGCCAAATGACGGCTACAGCACAGATCTATTTTGTCGGGAGGCCGTCAATAGACGTCCACCCATTTGCTCCCTGTGCGCCACCTGCAGGGCACACGCTGTGATAACTGAGTCAATGAGACTCGAGTGATCACAGATCAGAGGCCCCTTAAGGTCGGTTTACACTGGGACGACTTGTCAGGCGACTTAGCCGCCTGACAAGTCGCGTCCCATTCTGTACAATGGAACCGCTCTAATCGGAGCGACACAAGTTGCTCCGACTTAGAAAAAGGTTCCTGTACGACTTTGGGGGCGACTTGAGGCGACTTTCATTGATTTCTATACAGAAGTCGTTTTGCAGGTCGCCGCAAGATCACCAGCTTCTGTGCAAAGGACATCGGTCCCAAAGAGGAAAAGGTGAAGCCCACCAGTGCCCACCAGTACCACCTGCCAGTGCCCACAGTGCCACGAATCATTGCCCACCAGTGCATAAGTGCCAGCAATCGGTGCCACCTATCAGTGCCATTTAGCAGTCCTGCCTATCGGTGCCCATCACTGCCAGCTATCGGTGCTCTTCAGTGTCACCCATAAATGCCACCTCTCGGTGCCCATCAATGCAGCCTATCGGTGCCCATCAGTGCAGTCTCATTGGTGTAAATCAACGAAGGAGAAAAATTACCTGTTTGGAAAATTTATAAACAAAATATTAAACCAAAAGAAAGCTCTATTTGTGGGGGGGGAAAAATGCTATAAAATCATGTCATTTGGATACAGTGTTGTATGACCACGCAATTGTGGTTCAAATAGTGACAGCTCTAAAAGCTGAAAATTGGTCTGGGCAGGAGGGGGTTTAGGTGCCCAGTAAGCAAGTGGTTAAGGGATTTATGGTAAACCCGGTATAAGTGTAATTTGCCCTGCTTTTTTGCAGTGTGCATTGTATAACATGGTGTTGTGCTTTATCAGCTCCATTAGGTGTCCAACAACCATCACTACTGGGAGCTTCACCTACCATCTACACGCAGTCAGCATTGGCAGCAGCCGGCCTCAGCACCCCTTCTCAAGCAAACTATCAACTCTCTCAGACTGCAGCACTCCAACAACATGCTGCAGCCGCTGCCGCAGCTGCTGCTCTCCAGCAGGTGAGTCAGTAATTCTTTATTATGGTCTTCTTTTTATTTTATTTAAATGCTATTAAATCGTACAAGGCTCTTGTTGGAAGCAACCCTGTTCACCCTGTCAGTGTAAAATTATGTATAAGGGCTTATTCACACAGCACCAGTTTAGGGGCACTAGGCTGTAGTGTAATGCACGTTTCAGTGTACCTCATTACATTAAATTTATTATTATTTTTTCTTTTATCTTTTTAACTTTTATATGAATCATTATACAGTGCCTTCCAGTGTACTGTAGTAAAAAGCTATATGTCTGCATATTACCACAGCTTACCACCCCTCTTGGCTGCATTGAAGTGTGAACAACCATTTTCTATGTACCCTTTTGATGCCCTGCATTGATCCCATGCAGAAAAAATCTGGTTACCGCCCTATGTGTGAACAAGCCCTAAAATGTACGCATACTTTAGCATTCTCAAATGCATATTATTCTTTTGTGACGTTTATGTCTTTGTTAACTTGACTGAAGTCCCTGACAAGCGAAGCAGGGGGATAGAGCAGACCTGAAGGGCCCCAGGGGCAGGGAGGAGGCTGGAGCAGGTGGCAGATGGCTGGGCTGGAGGGGTTTCGTATCTATGACGGGGCAGTACACACCTGCATGCTGCCAATGGTACAGGATACTTCCTGGGGGTGATACACTGGGGGGCAGGGGCTGTCGGGGGGGACTACAAGTCCCAGCATGTGCTGTACCTTACTATGATTTTACATGTACTAAGTCCTTAGGGATCCTAAGAAGGTTAATTTCCATAATTGTGTGTAAACCTGTGTCGTGCATCTGTAAAGATCCACATCGGCGCTACATAAGAGAAGGTTGTTTCATTGTTGAAAATAAAGCTTTGTTAGTTAAAAAAAAAAAAAAAAAAAAAAAAAAAAGCTCCTATCTTTTTTAGCTGGCTCCTAGATTCAAAGCAAATTTGTCAAGTTCCTACAGTATAATATAGCTAATAAACATTAAACATTATTTTAATTTTTTTTCCTCCGCAGTGTTCACCATTTCTAACTGAAATCTGGTTGTAAACCCTTACAAACCACTTTGACCTACAGGTAAGCCTAGATTAAGACTTCCCTGTAGGTCCAAGAAATATCTCCTAAACCTACACGGTTTAGGAGCTATTTCCTAAAAGACGGGCACGGCTGTCTATGGCGCATGCGCCGTAAACAGCGGTGTGCAGGCGCACTATCGCCGTTGGCAGCATGCCACTGCTAGCGCCGATATGCCATTAGTGCCGGCTCCCGTGCGCATGCGCAGATGAGTGGCTGGAGCAGCGATACCCGGAAGAAGATGGACGCTCCGTACTACAGGGGGCAGCGGTGACATCGCTGGCTCCTGTGTCAGGTAAGTGACACATAATGGGCTACTATGCAATGCATAGCAGCCCATTATGCTTTACCTTTGCAGGGAGACAAGAAGAAGCAAACCCATCAGGGTTTACTTCCTTTTTAATTGCAGTCAATGTCTGTTTGCCATATTGGTTGCGTCTGACAGTTTGTAGTGACTGCCTGTATCCTACTCTGTGAGGTTGTCATCCTGCACACGGCTTTCCAATTTGTCACTGTAGCACATTCCATTATGTAGTTAATTAGTTTTACCCTTAGCCAGCTAGGGAAAATACTCAAAAGTATAGACAAGTTGTTTTTTACTGCTCTGGAACATGCATTCTGAGCAGCTTATTTTTTCTAAAAGTCGATCATTACTAATCTAAAAATTTTGACCCATTACAAGTTCTTCCCATAGAATACGCTTGTCAGGACGCTGTAGAATCCACAGTTTTAGTCTGATATAGTATATCATAGTGTATACTGTAGATCACGGGTGTCCAGCCTGTGGCCTAAGGCGGCTATGAATGCAGCCCAACACAGGATCGTAAACGTATTTATTTATTTTCTAAAAATTCATTTACACTCTACGAACACATGTGACCAAAGAAAAAATTGACTGGCTATCTTTACTGGACCTTTTTATAAGATTTTTCTTTGGGGGGGGAAAAAAAAAACCCACTCTTTACAATCACGTCTTATTCATGTCGCCAGTTTTTGTGAGCAACTATTTTCAAGGATGAAGCACATGAAGGATAAAATTAGCACCAAATATCTGATGAGTATCGAATTTATTGAGAATTGCTACTCCATCCATCCAACCAGATATTGATGGGTTAGTTTATCAAAAACAGTGTCAAGTATCACACTCGTTTTATGTTGATGTCTTTTTATAATAAAAAAAATTACATAAAAATGACGTTTTATTACTCAAGTAGGTACATTATCTATACCAGTGATCAATAACTTGTGATCTGCCCAACCCTTTTCTGCTCATCAGCTATTCTTATTGTTGGTGTATTTTATGTGTGGCCCAAGACCATTTCTCTTCTTCCAATGTGGCCAGGAAGGTCAAATTTTGGGCAGCCCAGTTCTAGACATTCTGAAAGTTTTACAGTGGGGATCGAATGTTTGGGCACCCCAGGTAAAAATGTGTATTAATGTGCATAACGAAGCCAAGGAAAGATGGAAAAATCTCCAAATGGCATCAAATTGCAGATTAGACACTCTTATAATATGTCAAAAACAGTTAGATTTTATTTCCATCATTTACACTTTCAAAATTACAGAAAACCAAAAAATGGCGTCTGCAAAAGTTTGGGCACCCTGCAGAGTTAATATCTTGTACTGCCCCCTTTGGCAAGTATCACAGCTTGTAAATGCTTTTTGTAGCCAGCCAAGAGTCTTTCAATTCTTGTTTGAGGTATCTTTGCCCATTCTTCCTTACAAAAGTGTTCCAGTTCTTTGAGATTTCTGGGCTGTCTGTCACGCATTGCTCTTTTAAGGTCTATCCATAGATTTTCAATAATGTTGAGGTCAGGAGATTGTGAAGGCCATGGCAAAACCTTCAGTTTACGCCTCTTGATGTAATCCCCCGTGGATTTTGAGGTGTGTTTAGGATCATTATCCATTTGTAGAAGCCATCCTCTCTTTAATGTCAGCTTTTTCACAGATTTGCATCAAGTTACCATCCAAAATTTGCTGAAATTTTATTGAATCCACTTTCCTTCTACTCGTGAAATGTTCCCTGTGCCACTGGCTACAATACAACCCCAAAGCATGATTGATCCACCCCCATGCTTAACAGTTGGACAGAGGTTCTTTTCATTAAATTCTGTGCCCTTTCTTCTCCAAACGTACCTTTGCTCATTTCGGCCAAAAAGTTCTATTTTAACCTCATCGGTCCACAGAACTTGTTTCCAAAATGCCTCAGGCTTGTCTATATGTTCATTTGCAAAGTTCAACGCTGATTTTTGTGGCGAGGACGTAGAAGAGGTTTTCTTCTGAGGATTCCATGAAGACCATATTTGTACAAGTATCTCTTTATAGTGAAATAGTGTACCACAACTCCAGTGTCTGCCAGATCTTTCTGGAGGGATCGTGCAGTCAAATGTATGTTTTGAATTGCTTTTCTCACAATCCTGTGAGCTGTTCTGTCTGATATTTTTCTTGGTCTTCTAGATCTTGCTTTAACTTCCACTGTTCCTGATGACTGCCATTTCTTAATTACATTCCGAACAGAGGATATTGACATCTGAAAACACTTTACTATCTTCTTATAGCCTTCTCCAGCTTTGTGAGCGTCAACTATTTTTTTAGTTTCTGTTTTCTAGACAACTGCTTAGAAGAACCCATGGTGCTGATTGTTGGGGCAAGATCAGATGAGTCTGGCCATTTAATACCTTTGAGATTGACATCACTTGGTCTTCCCAGACGATGATTGAGAACAATCCATGACACTGGCAGGTCTCAGCTTTGCAAAGGGGGCAGTGCATGCTATAAATTCTGCAGGGTGGCCAAACTTTTGCAGACGCCATTTTTTTGTTTTCTGTAATTTTGAAAGTGTAAATGATGGAAATAAAATCTAACTTTTTTTGGCATATTATAAGAATGTCTATTCTGTAATTTGATGCCATTTGGAGATTTTTCCATCTTTCCTTGGCTTTGTTATGCATATTAATACACATTTTTACCTGGGGTGCCCAAACTTTCGATCCCCACTGTAGCTAAACCTTTTAAATTTTTACATCTTGTGCTGTAAAACTTTCCAAATGTACAATGCTAGGATATCTGATATGTGAAGTAATTCAGGTAACCAGGGGATGTGTTTTATAATAACCTAGTGAAACTTACTTGACATCATTTTTGAACTGCCTGTTAATTGTCTTATCTGTGTCATTTTAAGTTTAACTGACCAGCTATGAACATATAAAATGTTGACATATTCGCTACAAGCGGTAGGTTTGATTTAAAAGCAAACCATTACTGACCTCTGTTGCCAAAAAGACTGCAGAGAAATTTACCCTCATAATGAAAACTTGCTGTGTTATGGGGAACATTAAGAAATAAAGTGGAGTTCTGCTTTAAAAAAAAAAAAAAAAAAAAAAAGTCGGCAGCTACAAATACTACAGCTGCTGACTTTCAATAATCGGACACTTACCTATCCCTGGCGCTAGCGATGTGGGGGATCGAAGTCCTGCTCATCTCCCCCTCCTCTCTGCGGTGCCAGCATTGTCGCTGTGGGTACCCGGCTGTGGCTTCACAGCCGGGCATGCACTGCGCTGGTCATCTGGGACCTGTGACATGTCCCAGATCTTGCGGTGCCTCGGGAGGAAGTGGGAGCTGGAACCCTCTAAAAAGAGGGTATTATTATTATTGTTTATTTTATTTAGCAAAACTATGTAATAGGAGGGCCGACCACCCAAACGAACTGTTCAGTTTGCACCCATTCACACTCTCTTGCACTGCATAGTTGGTGGACCTAAAGGATGTTTCCATGAGGGGCATTTAACAATTCTGTTGCTAAACAGGATCAGTGCGACAAGGAGGCTGATTTACTAAAGAAGCTTAAAATCTTCACTAAAATGTGTGAACATTCACTATGTTTATCAAATCACGTGAAAAGTATTTGAACTGGAATTTGCTTTTCACGTTTGAACAATTGAAGTGATTTATTCACACCTTTTTTACAAAAATAAATAAAATAAATATTTTTGAGGCAATCGGCCTCAAAATGTAACTACAAGGTTATACTTGATTCATAAATTCCCTCTGCTGCTCTAAAGTTAGTGTAACAAAATGAAAGCTGTTGCATTCTTCTCTGTGTTGACTGCCCAGAATTGCAGGTTCAAAGGTTTGTAAATACACAGAGAAAGTCACATAGCCTTTTCGAGAGATTATTATTATTATTATTATTATTATTATTTTATTACTTTACCCCATTATACCCCTTGTACATTCTTCTGTCTTTTTATGGTGGGGAGAGCATTCCAAGACTGAAAGCATGATTTTTCTCTTTCAGCAATACAGTCAGCCGCAACAAATCTACAGTGTACAGCAGCAGGTATGTCGTGTGTGTTTTTTTTTTTCTTCTTCCTTCCAAAAAGAAATTATTATTAATAAAGGACTTTGTAGAAGAAGCTTTGTAGCTTCTGGTGTTGCCTGTCTGCACTTTATATAGTGAATGAACTTGATAATACTACTCGGCTCACAGTGCAAAAGTCTTAATGGCTTCTACCAGTTTAATAAAAACAAATAGATCATCTATCTAGCTATAAGCAGGCTCCTGCAATAGAAGAGCTTCATCCCAGTTATTAGCTTCTGTAGCATTATTTGGCATGTAGAACTTTAGGACGTATCAGATGCCTATATCCCCTACCACACACTGTGGTTCCTTCCTCCAAGACTCAGCAGTGATATAAGGATTTTGGGAAGGAACCACAATGTGCTGCAGGGGATGCAGGCACCTGACTTTACCAGAAGTGTTAAATGCTAAATATTCTTATGGAGAGTGCAGCACTATGTGTAGTTTGCATTGTCTTATGTACATCATTTTGTTGTGCATTTTTGGTATGACATGAAATTACACTGTGGTAAGTGAGCTAATTGTATCTGTTCTTTATGCAGTTGCAGCAGCCTCAACAGACTTTAATAACTCAGGTGAGTACTTGTCTGTGATACTTAAACTTTCAAATGTATTGTATAAGCATGCAGCAAAGAGTTCAATGAGTATATGTCATTAATGCTGCCAATATTGTATTTCTGTGTTTTGCAGCCTGCTGTTGCACTGCCAACAAGCCTCGCCCTGTCCACTCCCCAACAGGCTGCACAGATAACAGTCTCTTACCCTACTCCCCGCTCCAGCCAGCAACAATCCCAGCCTCAGAAACAGAGGGTCTTCACTGGGGTTGTTACCAAGCTCCATGAAACGTTTGGCTTCGTGGATGAAGATGTGTTCTTTCAACTTACGTATGTATTAATCTCGTCATGAAATAAAAAATGTTAGTAAATCTTAGAAGCATTACCTTATGTATAATTTAGCTCCTTCTGCGTGTTTATTTTTTTAAGCACAATGTTCCCTTAAGACTATCGTTTTTAGTTTGTAATTAGATTTACATACAAAATGCAGCCTAATAAGCTGTTATTGGCTGTTTTTAGCTGAAGACTGACTTAATATGGTGGTTTGTATTGTACATTAATCTTAATGACAGGATTGTAGACGATATAAGGTGTTGGACGTTAAGATACAGTCCAACCTTAAAATGGAATTCATCACCCAGTATAGGGAAAACACTGTTGGCGCCACTTCTATCATGAAGGCTCTGTGTTTAGTTTGACCAGAAAATCCAACACAATAGCCAGACTTTTAGTCTGTGTCTACTTGCTGAGGTCTGTTTGAAGTAAATATGTGTATAGGTAAAGTGGAGCAAGAATCCTCTAATGTCCATGGGCATCTTTCTATCATCCCCATTATCGGTTGTTGTTTATAGTTTCTTTTTGAAAATACTGTTTTTGGCATTTCCATCGCGCTTCTTTTTATGCTTTATGGGCACCATACATTTGTAAGGGGTCTTTAAAGTAGAACTATAGGCAAAACTTTTCATTTTGAATACAGTAGGGGAGAGTTATAACCCCTGTCAGATTTTTTTTTTTTTTTTTTTTTTTCCGCCATCTGTGTCCCATTGCATAGATTTCCCTTCACTTCCTGTCCCATAACCATACAGGAAGTGAGAGTAAATCCATGCAAATTAAAGGAATTTCTTGAAGAATTTATTTTATTTTGCCAAACTCTTTAGGGTTTTTCTTTCTTCTCCAGTGCTGTTAAGGGTAAGTCCCCACAAGTCGGAGATCGGGTTTTGGTGGAAGCTACGTACAATCCTAACATGCCCTTTAAATGGAATGCACAAAGGATTCAGACACTTCCAAATCAGGTATGTGTATACCCTCTGCTCTTCCCATCTAACTTGGTTGGCATGATATTTACACAGATTGCTTTTTCTTGCTGTAGAACCCAGCTCAAGCACAGACTTTAATGAAGAACCCAACAGCAGTTATGCCACCTGTTGCACAACAGCCTGCTTTTGGGGTTCAGTCTCAGCCGCCTCCACAAGCACAAACCTTGCTGCAGGCACAAATTTCTGCTGCTTCACTAAATCCATTACTTCAGGCACAGCCTTCTCAGCTGTTACAGCAACAGCAGCCTAAAGGTACACCGTATTTTCCTGTTTGGCTCAAGAATTATTCTGCCACTATACTACTCTAAGGCCTCCTGCACACAATGAGAATATTGGACAAATAATCGTCCTTTGTTTTGTTTGTATTTTTGTTTTTATTTTTTTGCATGATGGTCTCATATAGAAAGCCATTAGGTTAGTAAAGTTACAAAAAATTTTGTACGGGCGAATACAGCTTCAGAAGGAATGTAATGTAATGTATTCTTTCATTTCCAAGCATGCGTGGTCTTGGTCTTTCGATTTTTATTTTTTTTACAGGCGAATACTGTACTGATTAAACAAAAATTGATATGTTCTGGTATCGTATGAGAGTTTTTCGTGTTTGTCCCTTCGGATAATTTTGCATGAATTATCATGATTGGCTCTGAAAGGCTGTGTACTAACAATCAGATTCTCATACGATCGCTTTAAAAGTGGTATTTTTCATCTGATTTTCTCATCGTGTGTACTAGGCAAAGGCTATTCATGTCTGAAAAGCATGATTTTAACCATGTAGTTTGTCAAATACATGCAAAATTGAAAATTGGTCCCCTTTCCCCTTTATGTGCCAATTGCTTGGCAATGTAATTTTTCTCCAGGCACATAACTCGCCAAGTTAGTGATACTGGTCAAAACCCTTCATTAAATCAATCATCCAAAATACTAGTCATACACTGCTTGATTTTACTGCTGAATCTGCTGAAAATTGTGGCTATATTGGACCCTCCCTACTTGACAAATTTGGGTTGAAACATTTGAAGGAGTCAAGTGGAAAATTGTCGGCTGAACAGTGATTACATTCAATCTGTTGCCAGTTGTCAGAATGCAATAGCTGGCAGGAAAGATTCCTCCATCCATGCTGTTCTTGGTGTGGATGGAGAAATTGAAGCATGTATGGCTGGTCTTTGCCTTATGAAATAACTGTAGAAGGGAATCTCCTTGTTGCCCTTAGTAGTAACCAGTCAGCTTCTCCATCTCATTTTCTGAGCTGCTCTAGAAATCTAATGGTTAACTTGGATTTGTTGCATTTCACAAGACAGACAGTTGAGGCCCTGGGAGGTACTTTGAGAGTCAATGAAAATGTATTTTCTATTGAAATTGGGAGGACCTTTTAAAATCAGGCTTCAAGAAATTTCCTTTTATATATAACATAAATGGTTGTATATCTTTGTACTTTTATCTGTTACATTAACATATACAGTAATAAATCTTTTATTTTTTTAAGTAAGCGCTCATATATCTACTTTTCGGGACCATCTTGGTTTTCCTGATGTTGGTACGTTACTGTACAGCTGCTGTAATAATTACTTGAAGTTTTTTCCTATCTGTGTTAAGGATCCTGCCTTACTGCAGTTGGTAATTCTGTTATACCTTACCATGTTCTTTCTCTTCCCCCTCTTAGCTGGTTTGTTACAAACCCCTGTTCGCATCGTATCTCAGCCACAGCCGGTGCGGAGGATTGAGCCGCCATCCAGATTTTCTGTCAGGAGTGACCGAGGGGATTCTATTTCCAGTAGAAAAGATGACCGGAAGTGAGTTTCACTTAATAGAAAGCAACTCCAGTCTCAAAATTGTTACCCAACTTTTTAGTAATGGATTATGTCCTGACTAATTGTAGAGTTTGGGATTCTGCGACACCCCCAGCCCCCATGTAGTCATGTTATTGTTGAGAGGCTAGTGTGTATTGATTCCACCTACCCCCTGAATGGTCATGTCACTGCAAAATTAAGGGGGTCCAAATTTACTTTCAGGATGATTGGCGGGGGAAGGTATTAAATATCTTGTACCTGGAGTTTTATGTGGGCATGTGTATGGTATGTGTAATAATAATAAAAATGAAAAAAAGAGTTTGACATTGTACATGGCCATATGTTTGTGTTGCTAAACTAAACATAGCTTTTACATGTTGTTTTCCATTGTTTCCATACCATTGCAAAGGCTGCCGCATGTGTAGACTAATGCCTTGTACACGCGGTCGGACATTCCGACCACAAAATCCGTCTGATTTTTTTTTCTGACAAATTTTGTCCTAAACTGGTGTTGCATACACACGGTCGGACAAAGTTGTCAGAAAATCCAATCGTTCGGAATGTGATGACGTTCGTTTGTTACGGCGGGACTACGCTGAGGCTAGTAGCCAATAGTTTTGGTTTCATAATTTGATCTGAGCATGTGTGGCACTTTGTCTGATCTGAATTCTCTATAAGCGATCGGAAAAAGTCCAATCAGATTTTTTTGTCTGAAAATTTGAGATCCTGCTCTCAAATTTTTTCCATCAGAATTTCAGACGGAAAAGGTCCGATAGAGCCCAATGGGTGACCTCCTGAAAAGGCTAGTTCATAACTGCAGTGCTGATTCTGACTTCAGTCATTGACCTGAAAGAAATATGAAAGTGAAACTGAAACATGCTAATATGTTTACCTGTCTCAAAACATGATCAACGTGACATTCCAGCAACTAGCATTTTTAAATCTTTCATGACAGGTTTCCTTTGATTAAAAACTTGGAGATCTGTAAAGAGTGCTCTTGTCTAGTATTGATTGAGTGTTCTGTAAATTTAGAGCTAGACATCCCAATGGACTGTTCATATTACTGCATTCTATTGATATACTTATTGGATGAAATGGATGAGCCTGTTTTGTGCTTGCTGCACTCTTCAGGATCTACTGTTCCTTTAGCCTCATTACAGTATTTATAGAACCAGTATATAAATGGCTAATTCATCAGCCTAATAATTTAACCTAATTTTGATTTGGCATCCTATGTCGATTAAATATTTGCATTGGCTTAGTGCTTTTTGGCAGAGTTAAATAAAGAAGTTACTATTTGAGTGCAATGATAGTGTTTTATTATTGTTTATTATTTACAGTAGATACATAAATATATGGGATCTGTACATTCGTCATATTTATAAAACTTGTGAGGGCAAACTAAGCAATGCCAATACAGTATCTCACAAAAGAGTGCGTACACCCCTCAAATTTTTGTAATTATTTTAGTCTATCTTTTCATGTGACAACACTGAAGTGACCAGTAAGAGAGAGTGAGAGCGATAACCCCTAATTTAACACACCTTCTCCTCATTCACACCTGAGACCTTGTAACACTAACGAGTCACATGACACCGGGGAGGGAAAATTACTAATTGGGCCCAATTTGGACATTTTCATTTAGGGGTGTACTCACTTTTGTTTCCAGCAGTTTAGACGTTAATGGCTGTGTGTTGAGTTATTTTGAGGGGGCAGCAAATTTTACACTTCTATACAAGCTGTACTCTCACTACTTTACATTGTAGCAAAGTGTAATTTCTTCAGTGTTGTCACATGAAAAGATATAATCAAATATTTACAAAAACGTGAGGGGTGTACTCACTTTTGTGAGATACTGTGTGTGTATATATATATATATATATTATTTTTTTAACATGTGGCGTTGTAATGATATTATATAAACCTATGTGATCTCTATGTTCTGAAAGATTGTAATCTTTTCTTAGCCGAGAGAGAGATCGTGACAGACGCAGGTCACGTGATCGTTCTCCTCAGAGAAAGCGGTCAAGAGAGAGATCTCCACGGCGTGAAAGGGAGAGATCACCTCGCAGACCCAGACGGGTTGTTCCTCGCTATACTGTTCAGTTCTCCAAGTTTTCCCTGGACTGGTATGTAGGCTGCACACTACTTCATCAGCTCATTATCCTGCTTTAAAAATCCATTGGTGTTAGTTCAAGGATTATATGCTTGCACATGGCCAGTTATTGATAAACTTCTAAGAAGCTCTGCCGACCCTCGCCTTGTTAGTTTGCATGCTATGTATTGATTGAATGTATGAAAAATTATTCATCTGAATAGTAGATCTTTCTTAATTGTACATCATGACACTTCTTTTTTCATGACTACTTGGGTTATGCTGCCACCTTCAGGTGAATAGAGCATGTGACCACCTGAATAAGCCATGTAGTGTTGCCAACATCCCTAATACTGGACAAAAAAGCAAAAAGTACCCCTGGTACTAGTGGGACTTTCAGGTAACGATGAAGGCATGGAAATATACATATGATCAAATTTTATTACAAAATTATAACTGTAAAACAGGTGTATACATCACCAATAAAAACATAAGTATGTGAACATATGAAGAATGACTGTTGTCAAGTCTTTGAAATGGTCCTAATGAGCTCAATGCTCATAGGGTCATCGGACCATTTCAAAGCCTGATGAAGGCGAGCAGGCATGCTCCGGATGCACGCTCCTCCCCACTCTCTCTCCAACCGGAAGTGACGTACACTGCTGTCTGTGAGCTGTCCTAAGTGTATGCAAGCGCTGGGAACCACCGGCATCCCGGGACCCATCAACTGCCTCTTCACTAGTTAGAAGATTGTCTTCCAATGAGCAGATGAACCACATTATCCCACATGCGCTGACATCTCATACATCTTGTTACCAATTGTCTTTTATGGAATAAAATGTCTTAATAATGCTGCACTTAGCTGGCGCTGCTCTCCTTCTGTCATTTCAAAGGACTTGACAACAGTATAGAACATAGAAGAAATGGGATTCTCAGGCCGTTGACCCAGTTATTTCCGATTTGAATAAGAACCTGACAGTTTGGTGGGCAGAGCTCCACCCAAAAGGGGAAACCCCGGTTGTCTGCCTCCTCTCCCCTCCAATGCCATGTCTGGCACCTTGTGGGGGAACCTAGTTTTGACAGGCACTTGCTCCCACGTCCTGCTGAGTTTGCAGCGACAAACTCAGCCGGAAGTTCGGCCCTTGCTGTAGCCTGCCCAGTGAGAACGTGCAGCGTGATTCCCATATGCACAGTAGGAAACTGGGTGTGTACCCACAAGGCTGGTTTCCCTTACCCAAGATGTCGGCGCTAGCACCTGAAAGCTGATTCAAGAATCGGCTTGGGTGACGACACTGTGGGATCCCTTGACAGGTAAGTGCCCTAATAGTAAAAGTCAGCAGCTACAGTATTTGTAGGTGCTGACTTTAAATTTTTTGGTGTGGGGGGGGGGGGGGGGAGGGGTCTGGAGCTTCCTTTTAAAGACATTTAAGGTTAGAAGTCGGGAGCCCTCTTTAGGTGGCCTTCTTATGGGGGGAGTGGCTCTGCAGCCTGCTGTGGGAATGTACCAAGCCCTTAAATTTTGAGCAAAGTGTATTCTTCATTCGGGCCTTTGGACCCGGGAGATTCTGCTATCTGGCAATTACTGAAAGGCTTTGTAAAAGCATTGGGTTTTTCAATGAAATTTTTGGAAAACTCCATAAGGCAGCTTTCTTGGGTGGGTGTCTTGTCTTTCCACATGTGAAGATGGCTCAAGTGTTAGCTGGCAGAACTGTTCTTCAAAAGCAAATAACTAGACTGCCCTTAAGGAGCAAATGCTTGTTTGGACTACCCTTAGATGTCGTCAGTCAGAAGATGACTGGAATAAAGCTCACTGTTACCCCATAGAAGGTAGCAAAGGTGACAGAAACTGGCGACACTTTCTTCATCCAAAAAGAGCTCCTTTTGTAAGCAGCAAGCCTCTGGCTCGAAGTAGAAGTCTATATCCTAATTCTGTAAGAATAACCAGACCCCCATGTCCTTTGGTTTTAGAAGCAAGTTCTCTTCACAGTGAGGGGTATGTCTATCAGCATTCAAAGTCATTTGGACTCAGGAAGTGGGTCTGCAGAATGGTATCCAGAGGTTACAAGCTGGTGTTTTGCTGCTTTTCCACCTCCAAGCTTCATGAGCCAGTATCTTCAGAGCCACAAAAAAGAGTGGGTTTTCTTTGCAGCTCTGGAAAATCTGCTGTCACAGGGGACATTGCACCCATGCTGAAAGGTCTCACAGCTTCTGTTCCGTACCTTGGTAGGGAATACCTGCCTTTTTTTTTTTTTTTGCCGATGTCTATTCACTATAAGGTGGCAGCATAACCCAAGTAGTCATGAATATGAAGTGCCCTGTGTCCTGTAATGACAATTTAATAAGAAGGATGGAGGACCTCAGCTCTATGAGGTTCGATTACACAGATTACAGCTACTCTCTCTGAAAAGGACACATGGCCACAATTGGAGGTTAGTCATCTGTAGGAAGAGAGGATGTTGGGGCTGCTGGCAGGGACACGACTGGATCGATTAGTGTCAGGAAAGTGTTTTGGGGCGGGGGAGAAATTGCATGGACAGATAAAGGTTTTGTACCTTAATGCAGAGAATGCATTTAGGTAAAAACGCTTTTTGCCTTTGCAACCACTATAAACTTATATTACAGAAAGGGTTCTTTACTGTTAGAGCAGTAAAAATGTAGAACTCCTTCCCCCAAGAAGTGGTACTAGCTAAGAGAGTGGTGACAACTTCAAAAAATCTTTAGAGGTCTTCCTCAGGAAGCAGAATATACAGGGACATGGGAATTGTTAGACTAATAATCACACACGCTTCTTAAACTGGAGTGAACGTGTGTCTTTTTTTCTTTAACCTCAGAAAGCTATGTTTTCAGTTTATTTTTTATAAAATGTCTTGCTTATTTTGTCTTTTTTTATTCTTTTCCTTCATGGTATTCTAACAAATGTTTCCTCATATATAAAATGTGTATCTACGTGTTTTAAGGGGCACCTGTGCATTTTATTCAAATTAAATTTGCATAAGTGGTTTAAGTACACCAACAAAGTATCCAGTGATTCATTTAGTGTCTGCAGTGTCTCATTTGTGAAAGGAAAAGTAAATATGGCTGTGGTCTTTGGCATTCATTTCGGTATTGACAAGTATTCTCTAACCTGTGCTCAAAAGGTGCCATCTCTGTTTTGTTTTTTTCAGTCCACTTGCAGCTTCAGGTTGTGAATGTTGACAGTATTGATTACAATGATGTACTGTGTATACTGGGAAACTTTTGTAAGGGGTCTTACACACGGGATAGGTTCCGTTGGAATACCCCTACTCAGCAGTGTATCTGTCTGCTGCAGGCAGATGGCTGGTCTGTGTCAACCCCACTTATGCAGAGGGGACACGGACGGCCCTCTCTCCTCTATGGGCAGTCGGATGTTAATGGACCACCGGTCCATTTACACCTGACTGCCATCCGGTAACCCATCTGTCTGTTTTTAGCGGATTGGATGTCGGAGGGTGTCAACGGACATAAAGGAGACTGGAGGGTCTGACCAGGTCTGCTTGAAAAACTGGCCAGGCAGACCTGATCAGTCCACTAGTGTGAAAGGGGCCTTAGACACTGACAGGGAACTGCTGAATTTAGAACAGGTAGCATGGAAATTGTGTCTATCTGATGTGTGTAATGAAATGTTGATCCAAAGAAAAAAGACTCAAGTTGGTAACTCTGAAAAGGATTCAGTAATTTTGAGAATACTCTTGCATGTTGAATACTATATTTTTGCAATTTTTGAGTGCTGTACTTTTTGTTTCTGATGCAGTCCTGGATGTGACATGATGGAGCTGAGGAGACGTTATCAGAACTTATACATTCCCAGTGATTTCTTCAATGCCCAGTTCACATGGGTGGATGCTTTTCCTATCTCTCGTCCTTTTCAGCTTGGTAGCTACAGTAACTTCTATGTAATACACAAGGAAGTGGACCCTCTTGATAAAAATCTTGCTGTACTGGACCCGCCTGATGTGGATCACACATACAGTGCAAAGGTGTGGTGTTCATTGGTATACATGGAATAGATTTTATTATTATAAACTTGTTATATGGAATAACTTGGGAAATGCCCCGGTGTGTTTTGTGTATAGTTGCAAATGATGGGGAGGGGAGTAAGTAACTATCCAAACACATCCCTGGAAGTTACATTTCACTTGGCAACTAAGTTTCCCATTCAAAATGATTCCGCCACAGAGAGTATACATTCTACATATTGTGATTTATTTAAAACCAGTACACAATATTGCCTTTAAACATTTAAATGTAAAGAATTACACACTTCAGAGTCCACTTATGTATCTATTACTGACACAGTGGATGTATAATATATTCTTCACGACTGTAACTACACTAGCTTTGAATTTCTAGTAAATGTAGTTTCACAATAGTTATCTGCTCCAGTGTCTGTTCTGCAGGTCTTAAAGTGTGATAGCCACACAATCCTTCATATCTCTGGAAGCAAGTGTTCATTCTGGCTATTCTCCACCCGCAGATCTTTTCTCTTAGACGCCAGCTTCAATTAGGCTGCTGCACAGATTCCCAACAAGACAAGTGTCTGTACAACCCTTGTCTCTCTGGTGTGTCCTTCCACTACAGGCTAATTAAAACCACATTACATAGCAGTCTTGGGTTACAGTATCACATGCCTCATTTGAGAAACTTAAAATTGAAGGGCCAGTCATGGTTTTTGGCACATGCTACCTTCATCTGGGTGCATGTGATGCATTTGGTAATTTAGTCAAGTAAAGCATGCTATACAATAACTTAAAGCCTCCCATGTTTTCCTGAATCCCCAACCACTTCCTAACATATTTTCCACTGGGAGCTGAAGGAAATATCAGTTGTGACTCACTCCATGTGACATCGCTGCCACATAGAGTCCATAGTCTTGTGTAAACTACAACTTCGGTGACTTGTCATGTACAAGGGGTTTCCTTTTGCTCCCAGCAACAAAACAATGTGTCAGGAAAGTGAAAGGAGGGTAAGTATATGGTGCTGAAGTGTTAGGAAGTAGAGGGAACCTGTTGATTTGCCCTGCGTGGGGGTAAAGTAGATTCACTCAAAGGTTGTCATAGCCTATAACTGAAAAGGTATACCTGGAAGACCAGTTTTATCACAATATTGAGATTGCAAGTGGATACTCTTGTCTGGAACCTGTGCAGATCCAGGCTGTAACCAGAGAGAAAAGGGTGCCTCTGGTAGTGTAGCCAGAAGTGGGGTTTGGAGAACCTTCTGGCAGTAAGACTTTGAGCTACAGGTTAAACAGTGGATTTGAAATTAATGTTTTACCGTGTTAAATCTGTTATTTATTGATCATTCAGGAGACACTAACTTGACAGCTTGAGGGATACATTATAACAGTGGTCTCCAAACAGTTGCCCTGGGGCCAAATGCAGCCCTTTTCTTGCCTTTATCCGGCCCTTGGGAAACTATTCCTCCCACTGACGCCAACGATGGGGCGCTCTTCCGCCTCACCCCCAACGATGGGGCGCTCTTCCGCCTCACCCCCAACGATGGGGCGCTCTTCCGCCTCACCCCCAACGATGGGGCGCTCTTCCGCCTCACCCCCAACGATGGGGCGCTCTTCCGCCTCACCCCCAACGATGGGGCGCTCTTCCGCCTCACCCCCAACGATGGGGCGCTCTTCCGCCTCACCCCCAACGATGGGGCGCTCTTCCGCCTCACCCTGACCCCCCAACGATTGACTCCCACTGGCCACAGTCCAACCCCTCTTAAGTCTGAAGGATAGTAAACTAGTCCTTTTTGTTTCTAAAGTTTGGCGACTCCCAGCATTATGCCATTACTGTTTGTTCCAGTGTAGGATCTAGAACAGGATTCTAGAATGTAGAACTGTGAATATTTATTTTTTACTTAAGAATTACTCACCTGGTTTTTCCTTTTTGCTCATATTAGGTCATGATGTTGGCAAGTCCATCTTTGGAGGATTTATATCACAAGTCATGCGCTCTTGCTGAGGACCCAGTGGAAGTTAAAGAAGGCTTCCAGCATCCGGCAAGGCTAATTAAGGTATATAGCAACAGATGCATTTTGTTGATTTGAATTAAACATCTTAAAAAAATTTATTGTTTGAGAAGCCAAACAGGGTCTCTCGCAGAGAACTGGAAATGTTGGAGGCTGGTAAGACCCAGAAGGAGCCTGCACCAGTAAAGTAGTATTTCAGAGCATATTGGAGCTTCAAGGGGGAGTTGCAGACTGAAAGACTTTTGCTTTTAAAAACAAATTTGTAACAAAAGAGAGCGAGATAGAGGTGGTCTTTGCTGACCTCGTCCAAAAAATGCTAGCTGCATGACAATTCATAGGAAGGACACATGAGTACGAGTGATACAATTGTTGCCGTCCCAAATGGGTCACAATATGGAAAGGTCTTTTCCGAAGCAGAATTACAATCATTAAAAATTTGTTTTAGATACATGTCGAAGCGCGTTTGAAATTAGCTTATTTGATTCAATAGCATGTACTGTTGTATGGCTATATCATTGTGGAATTGACTGGTGGTACACTGGGGGGAGTCCTTTCCGTATTGTGCTGCATGACAGCTCATTATTTTATGAGTCACTTACCTGGAACAAGCTTGCAGCTGGTGAAGTCAGAGAAAGTCCGAACTCATGATTTTCCATTTTTGTTCCAGTTCTGCAACTCAAAGTAATGACGCAAAATAATTTGTATTACAGCCAGAAAACTGGTTTCTTCACAACCTCTATACTTCTATTACCACAGGTTTATTTTAAGGCTGATGAGGCACAGGCACACAGCGGCTACCTTTTGTGGCTAAGAAAATCATAACAATTTTTTCGGGATTCCTAACGTTAACTTTTTTAAAGTAATCGCGTTTTATCAATTTTTCAGCATTAAAATCGATAGTGCCAATCGCTTTTTTTTTTTTTTATTGGAAAATCAACTTTATTGAAAAGTGTAATCATGGTACATACATCTGTGCGTGCCAACGTGGCCAGAACAATAATACATACATACACACATTGTAGTGTCAGCGTGACATAAAACCAGAGATCCACCGGGGGTAGGACCAGTACTTAGTCCAGAAGTGCCAATCGCTTTTAATGCTTCTCCATGAAATGTTGCAGCAATCACTATGCTTATCTACAAATTGCTGAAGAAAATGCTGTAGCAAATCACTAGTGAATTCAGTGATTAAATTGCTCACTATAAATCACTGGTATTAGCAATTTGAAGCAGCAAATAATCTCTGCAAATAGAAATCCTAAAGCAGAACACCGGGGAAAACACACATCAACCCTTGTAACGGGCCCCGTTTGCACCGCAAGTCAAGTGAAATATTCCCCAAGCACACTTTCCCAGAAATGACTTGAATTAGGCGAATGCTGTAGTAATTAGCAGCTGGGAGCTGGTATCAACACAAGTCAAAGAATATATCGCCAGCACACCATGGAGCTTCAGGATAGTGTCCAAAACTTTGTGATCACATCATTAAAGTAAAATGTGATGTTTTGGGGCACACAGGACCTATTCATCAGGCATATGAAGTCACGCCCAATGAAGGGACCTTTGTACTGCAAAGGTTAGCTTCTTGTTTAGTCCAGGGATAGAAGAATAAGCAGAAATGCCTTATTGCTCTCTCCTCTGGTAGCCACTGCTTTCCCCTCTCTCTGCCATTCATAAATGTGGATGGACGTTGGAAAAGCAACAGAGAAGCTACTGTGTGATCATGTGCCTGCGAGGGATAAGGTAAGTATTTGTTTAATTTCTCTACTCTGAGACAAAATGAGCATGTGACCCGTTACAGTGCAGATGGGGACTCACTGCAAGGATTGACTTATGTCCTTCTTTTGGAGATTCACCCTCTCTGTCTTGATCATTATTACCAAAAGTGAAGAAAATCCCATATTTTGTATTGTCCCCAGAACAGGCGTTAGAGGGGTAAATCTTCCAGTGGGGACATGAGTTCTTATGACCAAGGTGACAACTAGGGATTCCCTTACTTTGAAGGAATTTCCTCTCACTTCCTGTTTTTTGGCTGTGGGACAGGAAGTGAAGGGAAATCTCCCCAGCTGGACACAGTAGGCAAACGCAAAGCTGACAGGTGGTAAAACCCTCCCTTACACTATTCAAAATGTAAAAAGTTTTTTTTTTTTTTTTTTTAGTTCTACATTAAGAGTGTAAGAAAAAAGAAATAACAATGCAGCAACATAACTGCAACTGACAAATCCAGGATCTGTAAAGCGATTTGTGAATCATGTTGTTTGTCCAGCCTTATGTGATGTAAAAGCATTGATTTATTGGAAATGCTTTTGAATGTCCAGTTGCTGTTAATGTGAAGTCTTTTGCCACCCATCACCCATACAGGTTACACCTCACCTCAGCCAACCTAACCTGGCCTAATAAAATAAATATACCTCATACCTAGATGCATTTTTTCCATATATATATATATATATATATATATATATATATATATATATATTATATTATATCTAGGTATGAGGTATATTTATTTTATTAGTTTTAAATAATATATCTTTTTTTTTTTTTTTTCTCTGAACGCCAGCGGTTTAAGGCCCGGTTCACACCGCTGCAGGGGGAGATCCGGATGTGATTCGCACAGCAAATCACATCCGATCTCCGTAGCGATGCGAGTTCAGCCATACAGATAGTATGGCTGAATTCGCATCGCTCCCGCAGCAAACTCGCACGGGACCCTTTTTTGGGTCCGCAACAGAATCGGATCGCATGGGGGTTCACACCATGCGATCCGATTCCTGTGCGAGTCGGCAGATCGCACTGCGATATGCCGACGGATCTGGGGGTGTCATTAACATAACATTGACACTCCCAGCCGTCCGCATAGGGCAGTGTGAACTGCCGGCGGGAGGTGTGCGATGCGGGTAAACGCCGCGGATTCGCGGCGTTCCCGCATCGCTATAGTGTGAACCCGGCCTAAAGCTCTACTCTACATATTTTTGATTTAGTAGAGTGGGTAAGTGTCAGAACTATCAAGTGTTTTTTTTTTGTTTTTTTTTTTTTGTTCTTTTCGCGTCCTCACTGGGGCAGGAAGAGAGAGAACAAGAAAAATCTATCAGATGTTCTACATTCTCATTCTACTAAATGTGCTTTTATTGCTTTCTATGTCCCCATCAGAGAGAGGGATCCCTTGTACTTGTGAAACCCTGGGACAGGAAGTGGGTGCAAAACTCCTCAAATGGGGACGCACATTGCAAATAAAGCCCCAGTCATGTACGCCTCTGGTCAAAATTTAATTATTTGACTTGGTTTTAACTGAATCTCAGGAATGCTTGTATAATATCATTTGAGTTTATTTAAGAAACCGATTCCTTTCTTCTTCTTCTTTTTTTTTTTTGCATGCTTAGTATTTTGAGTAAGCGGTTCAAGCTTAATTGTTCTTGTTATTTTGTTTCCTTGTACAGTTTTTAGTGGGGATGAAGGGTAAGGATGAGGCAATGGCAATTGGAGGACACTGGTCTCCTTCTTTGGATGGACCGAATCCAGATAAAGACTCTTCAGTGCTCATCAAAACTGCTGTGCGTTGTTGTAAGGCCCTGACTGGCATTGACCTGAGCTTGTGCACACAGTGGTAAGTACATTTCTTACCCCGGGAAATGTCTCCCTTATCATTGGCTTCCCTTCCCCCAAGCTATGCAGGTGCTCTAGTTATTCCAGATTTGGTATGTCTGTCAGATACAGAGGAGGAGCGGGAGAGTTTACATTTTTTATTGCTATTTTACTTAATATTAAATCTATCTGTGCATTTTGAAGACTTTGATTTTTTTATTTTTTTTCATGCTCAGCTGCAGATCGTCCAGAAGATTACGTCTTACACTATCTAAAAACCCAGTTGTGTTGCCGTGTTTTCTAATGGTATTTCGAGCTTTGTTGACACTTTTCTCCGAAAATTTTATTTTTCTGCTGAAATTACATTGCCTGAAGTTTAATATGCTTGATATTATTATGGAGTACTGTCCACATACATTCTCGCAAATTAATGTAAAGTTCAGTATTGACAACCATTCATTCTGTCTTATATACTGTATTCGAAACAATGCTTCGACTTACCTGAAGAAAATCAATGGCCTTTATATAATTGTGTTTTTTTTATTTTCTTTTTGTAGACAACCCAGAGCTAGCTGTTCTTGATGTGGTGCAGGAAAACTAGGTTCTTATGTTCAATGCATTCTAGATTTTGTTTTTCCAACATGCTTCTTCCCTTGCAACAGGTACCGATTTGCAGAGATTCGCTACCATCGCCCTGAGGAGACCCACAAGGGGCGTTCGGTTCCTGCTCATGTGGAGACAGTGGTTTTATTTTTCCCGGATGTTTGGCATTGCCTTCCCACCCGCTCAGAGTGGGAAAACCTGTGCCGAGGATACAAGCAGCAGCTGGCCGACAAGCTTCAGGGTGAACGCAAAGAAGCTGATGGAGAACAGGCACTGAACGCTAATCCCTTTTTCTATTTCCGCTTCTCACAGGCACAGGAACACAGGCACAATGCACCGCACACACTAAACACACTCCCCAAAAAGAACACTCCTTGTGTGACTTTCACCTATACCAGCTTCCTAACATGGAAAAAATGATATTTTACATTATATTTCTATATATCATTTTATTAATTTTATTTTATTTTTTTGCCTATAGTAGAATTAGCTTGTGGGTTCAGATGTATTTAGTGACACGTGGCCCTTTTCACCATCTTCCCATCTCTGTGAAGGTTCACATTAATCATTTTCATCCCTAAATTTGTAAATAATAAAATCTGAACCTTGTGATTGTTTGGCTATAAAGGAATAGTTATCACCTGGAATGAACACAGGGTGGCTTAAGTTGCAGACATGGGACTATGCACACTGTGCAGTCTATGCAGACGAGCAGTGGCTGTACATACTTGTATTGCTTTTCCTGTTCATCCTCCCTTTGTTTCACAGATCTGACTCTGACTGACTTAGTGGTCAGCAAAAGTGCTAGAATGTGTGTATGTGCCTCAACAAAGCTTTAGGAGAAGACAATGAACATTGTGACCTTGCTACTTGCACGGACCTACGACAGAATTCATTGCTCCAATAGTAGTTTACTAACCACGTTCTTGTACATTTGTGTTAGGAAGAAGATGACAAAGATGATGGGGATGCAAAGGAAATCTGTACTCCTACTCACTGGTCCAAACTTGATCCGAAGATCATGAAGGTAAATTCCTGTTATTTTTATAGAAAACAATATCCATTTCTGTTCTTTTTTTCAAGACAGAGGAAAGCATAACTTATTTACTTTCAGATCACAGGCAAGATTTACTAAGACTGGTGCACACAGAATCTGATGCAACTGTGCATAGTAATCTAACTTCAGCTTGTTCAATTAAGCTTTGACAATAAAACCTACAAGCTGATTGGTTACTAAGCACAGCTGCACCAGGTTTATTATTTCCCCCATCTCTGATTTGAAACTTCAGATAGAGCAGTCTGGAAAAAAAACAGAAGCTGGGATGGGGCTTCTCTGACTGTATTTGTGCAGAAAAAACTGAACTGCACGGAACTGCATCTGGTGTGAACTGGCCCTAAAAAATTTGTAAAGTCACTTTTTTTTTTTTTTTTTTTTACTTTTATTCTACTGCATAGAGCGGCCTCCTCTAGTGGCACACCTGTGGGCTTGATTCCAAGCCATGCTACTTGTGTTCATAGACACAGACAGTGAGGTTCAGCCCCACCCATTCTCCTTTGTCACAGAATTTGAGGGCCAATGGCTCCTGCTGCTCTTAAACCCTGTGAGTTAGGAGAAGAGGAGAGAGCCATTAAAGTCTGGCACAGTACTGGATCAAGATCGGGCACAGGTAAGTATAAGGGGGGTGAGGTGCCAATGTTTAGGCTTTACAACCATTTTAAAAGTCACAGAATGGACCTGCTTTGATTTGGATTCCAATAAGTTTTGCTTACTTTTCCTATACAATTTTTAAGAACATAAACATACTGTACATTTTATATTGGAGTACCGAACTCTGAGCCATTGTATCATCAGATAGTGCTTAGAGATCCATTTAATTTGTTTAGGGGTGAAGCTTTAGGACTCTTTCACACGGACAGTCCGCCCAACGGACTCCGCTTTGCTCAGCGTGGGGATTGATCCACTGAACAGGCGGATGACAGGTCCGTCTCGGCTCACTGTGCAGAGACGGACCTGTCAGAGCCCTGCTCTCCTTTATGGGGGATCGAATGAAAATAGACCACCTTTCCCTTTTCGTCCAATCCCATCTGATCCGATCCTGCAGAAGGATGGAAAATGGGGTCACCATCTGTCTGGATTTCATGGACAGGATCAGATCACATATCGGCAGATGTCAGCGGACATGTCACCACTGACATCTGCCGCTACATAGAGGTGAATGAAGTGTCCAATCGGGCAGACCTGATCGGAAAGTCTGTATTAAAGGGTCTTTAAACATTCACCACAGTATTTTGCATATGATAAGTGAGCAGTTGGTTTTTTTAATACAATAAGCTATGCTAATTATGTGCAAAGAACAAGACTATCTATAGCTTATAGCAGCAAATGCCAGTAAATCAAATCAGTCAGTTTGTCACGTAGCTGGTGGTTGTATATTAGAGCACATCTTTGGCCTTAATGCTATAAATATGTATGTCTGAATAAATGTAATACGATGGGTTCAAAACATGTTCTGTAGAACTCTAAATAAACAATTCATTAACAGAGTATTTGCATACAGTATATTTATATTTTGCTTGCATAAGATCATCCTTCTTTGCCTGGCTAAAATTCAGAATATCTTACACTTTTGCTTCAATTTCTTTTAAAGCTAAACTCCAGCTAAATACACCTGTATTTTGTTTTTCTGTCTATTCTCCTTGCACAGCTAGATGAATGATACCACTAATAGTTAAAGTGGAACTTCACCCTAAAGGCGAACCTCCACTTTATGTACTCCTTCCCCCTCCTCCTGCACATTTGGCATATAATTTGTCTTTGGGAGCAGGTACCTAGTTTGCATAAGTATCTGCTATCATTTAAAAATGTCACCCTCCCCTCCCCTCTTTGCTTGTAGCCTTGACATATTCACATTAAACATGCCAGGGCTGAGTTTCTGGGGTGAATAGCCTCTTTCAAGAAGAACTCCAACCAAAATTTTATTTTTTTTCCCATGCAGTGGGGCTGTGCCATTAACTACTCCTTTTTGTATAGGGGATTGCAAAGCAGAGACATACTAGCCTAATCCGCAGATCCTCCGAGCGCAAGACTGATCCCCGCCACTCCTGCCCCCTAGCACACTCTAGCAGTCTTGTGAATGGACTGTTCCTGATGCCATCATGCCCATTGACCAACTCCGGATGTAAGGACAGCAGGAACAGTTCACCACTGAACGTGGGGGAGTGTGGGTTTACGGAGGATCGAAGGATCGGGTAAGTTAAAGCTTTTTGGTGCGCCCCTAGACAAAACAAGCAGTTAAAGTGATTGTAAAGGCAGAAGTTTTTTTTTATCTTCATGCATTCTTTGCATTTAGATAAAAAGCCTTCTGTGTGCAGCAGCCCCCTCTCTGCCCCTGCAAATATTTTCCTTGAATTCCTTTTAGATCCAGCGATGTTGCAGGAATGTCTTAGCTGCCCGGTAGTCGTCCCCCCCTCATTGGCTGAGAAAGCAGCATGGCACCATTAGCTCCTGTTGCTGTAAATCAAAGTCAGTCAGCCAATGAGGAGAGAAAGGGGGTCGGGCCACAGCTCCGTGTCTGAATGGACACAGGGAGCTGTGGCTCAGGTGCCCCCATAACATTCTACTTTCTGTGGGGGCGCAAGCAACAGAAGGAAGGGGCCAGGAGCACCGAAGAGGGAACCGAGAAGAGAAAGATCTTTGCAAAACCACTAGTTCTTTAAGGAATATGATGGTGTCCTCTCTTCCCTGGAGCCTAGTTATTGGACCAGACTGAGGTCATCCCCCTGCTCACAAATTCTATCAGCATCTTCCATGTTAACATGTATACATGTAGCGCATATGATTGGCTCATGGTTCTGCTGCTCCCTTTACCATTCTGAGGGCTGTTTTATAGGAGAATTCAAGAGGCTGCTAGGTCAAATTCAGGTACATACACTAGTTGCATTTTTAGAAAAAAAATATTTTATTAATAAATGAAGAGCTGCCTTAAGTTTTTATTTTACATCTGCCCGGAGATCAGTTTAATAATCTTTCTCTCTATATCTGATGGCAAGATCACCACATGGAGTCCTTGATTCTGCCATTTGTGAAGTTACTATTACACAGCCATGCAAGATCTCTCTTCTACTGTGTTATCAATATAGACTGCAGTGGAAAGCTTGAGAACGGATTGTTATAGCTGGACTGTTAGGTCGAGGAAAGATTCAGATCGCCTGTATACGGGCAGTACATGGATTTCAGTTTTTTTGTGGTTCTGTGTTTTTAAGGTTAAGTACAGGCAATAAATGAATTTCACACTTGCACGGTAGGCACTTTGTGCTGCCTGAAAGCTCTTCTATTAAATCTTAAATCCTTGCATTGCATCTGTGGGCACTGAGTGGGAGCAGAATGTCTTAATGTCAGCCTCTATTCACTGCATAGATTTTGCTACTGTTTAATCCGGTGAGAACTACTTCAGCTTGTATATGCGCTCACACCTGCTTGTTAAATGACCTTGGACTGGGCTTGGCTCCTTATCAGAATGACAGGGTAAGCCCTTGTATAGATTGTGTACTATGACCTGTTCCTAAACATACTGGAAATTAATTAAGTTTTAACAAAGGTACTTACAAATTTACAAGGTGTACTTCTTTTGTTGCATTTAATTCACAGACAGGTTTGAAGTGCAGAACTTTAAAGAAGATCTATTATTATAATTTTTATTTTGCAGCTCTGTCCCCTATGGGACAAAGTACATACAGTACTTTAAGTAAAGTGCTGTGCTACTACAGAAAAATAATGCAAAAACATTTGCTATAAACACAATCGGCAAAAAAAGTTAACACAGTGCAAAGATTCAATAACGCACAATAAAATCAAAAACCAATAAAAATTCCTTTATTGTATGAATCCCATAAAGCCTGTGAGTGTATACAAAAAGCAGTGTTAAAACATTCAGTGAAGAATACATGTGAAATCACTCCAAGCAAGTGAAGAAGGTACATGAAAGTTAAGCCTTGACCACAATGGGTCTCTTGGGTGCACTCTCACCTCCAATATATTGACATTCGCAGCAATGGTCAAAGCACGCTCCGATGTGATGTGACACCACCTCAGCTTGGTCATCTCAAAATCAAATCCTGTTCTACCCTCTGGAACTCTGATCATCACAAGAAACTCAGGTGGTGGATTGATGGGTCAGTCCAATTCACAAGTTCAAAATACAATAAATGCCAACGCTGCTTTTTTTATAATTAAAATCATAAAAATAACACGCCACTCACATGTTAAAAAAAGAAACAAAAGCATAAATATAGCTTTAAATATCACTCATCCATTGTTACCGGGCAGATGATTGTGGATGTTCTAAGAAAATACAGCTCCCACAGCCAATAGCTCTCTCTCACTGAGTTCCGTGTACCAGTGCTCTACGCATTTCGCCAGCCTGTTTCTGATGATATTACAACAAAACGCATAGGGTGTTGTTACCCGGCGTTTGAGCGAGAGAGTGACATTTTATGTTTAATTATATAATAGCAGTGAGCACAATGTTGGCTTTAATGTGTTTTGAACATGTGAATTGCACTGACCCATCCGTTCACCACCTCAGTTACTTGTGGTGATCAGAGTTCCAGAGGATACAACAGGATTTGATTTTGAGATGACCAAGCTGAGAAGATGTAGATCTGAGTGATCAAATAGGAATGTGCTTTGACCTGTTGCGAGGGTCAATATATTGATGTAAGAGCACACCCAAAGGGGCCCATGGTGGTAGAGACTTTCAACTTTCAAGTACCCTCTTCAGTTGCTTGGAGTGTTTTCACATTTCATTTTCTTCACTGGATGTATTACCACAAATTTTTGTATACACTCAGACTTAGATTCATACAATAAGGATTTTCTATTGATTATAGATTTTATTGTGCATTATTGAATTATTGCACTGTGCTGACTTTTTTTGCGTATTGTGTTAATAGCACATTTTCTGTAGTAGCGCAGCACTTTGTTTTAGGATGCTATATTTCATCTTTTTTGCTTGCAGCTCTTTTTTTGGCACTGGTGCACAGGAGATTTATTCACATGCAGTAATTTGCCCATTTTTCTAAGTGCTTTCTAACCCTAGTTATGCGTACCGACCTTCCACCTACCCCTCCCCACCCATTCTGATCCGACAACAGCCATAAAGGAGATATGCTGATATATAGCTGCATCTTGTCTTGGCTGTGCGCACTTTCTCAAGAGAAGAAGCGGCAAGAGGAATGCAGAAGCTGGCATAACTCCTTATGCATTCCTCCATCTCGCTTTTAGCTGCTGATGGATCCGCTACATCATGAAGTGATGGGGGGCAGGTCAGACTCCATAACTAGTGTTAAGTAGCACTTAGAAACATGGGGCACAGTACAATATGTACTTTGTCCCATATTGGGACAGAACTGTAAAATGAAAATTATGATAGATCGTCTTTAAACAATGCAATAATTCTTAGTTATGATGTGCAGTGTGATTTTTCTATGTATAAAAATTTTTTGGACAGGTAAATGATTTGCGAAAAGAGCTAGAAAGTCGAACACTTAGTTCCAAAGGACTAAAATCTCAGTTGATTGCTCGATTAACAAAGCAGCTTCGAGTTGAAGAACAAAAAGAGGAACAGAAGGAGCAAGAAAAGTGTGAAAAAGAAGAGGAGGAGGAGGAAGAGCGGAAATCTGAAGATGATAAAGAGGTTTGTGTCCTGTGTAATCTAAAAGCCCCATACACATCAGATTTTTTGCTGATTTTCTCCTTCAGATTTACCAAAACCATGTAATATGAGGTCAAACCTTAGGAGTTTCAGTTTGTATGTAATCAGGCAGGCCCTTCTACTACATGGTTTTGGTAAATCTGAAGGAAAAAATCAGCAGACAATCTGATAGTGTGTATGAGGCTTTAGTCCTACCTAAACTACTACCTAAATGAAATTGTAACAAGTTAACATGCTGGTTCTGTTGCTAGGATGAAGAGCGAAAACGTCAGGAGGAAGTGGAGCGTCAGCGAAGAGAAAAGAGATACATCTTACCTGAAGAGCCAGCAATTATTGTACATCCAAACTGGTTAGCAAAAAATGGGAAGTTTGACTGCAGCATCATGTCTCTAAGCGTCCTGTTGGACTACAGGATAGAGGACAATAAGGAACACTCATTTGAGGTACTGTATATGCTGTAAAATGTTTATACTTTGTGGCAAGAATATGATCCTAAAAAGATGGCAGTGGCTAAAAAACTTTTTTTTATTTTTTTTTTTTTTTACTGATATCATTGCTCCATGTGTTTTTACTTTTTTTTTAAGGCCTTGCTTGCATAGATAATGAGCCATGTCAGATTAGTCATCCATACACACGGCTGTACCTTCTAATGACTGGTACATTGATGAGTTGCATTTTGTGTGCACAATCTCTCCATGCTTGTACAGCTCAGTAAAGGCTGTTGAATGAGCTCACATGGATCTTTGTATGTAAAAGTGAAGCCTAATGGCCTATAGCAGGGGTAGGTAGCCTTTTGAGCACAGTGTGCCGAATATTTTTTATTTTTTTTTTTAAGAAATTGAGCGTGCTGGTTTTATACCAAAAAAAGGTCAACTTCACACTCTCTAGCATGAGAGAGATTTTTTTTTTATAAAGTAAATTCTGTAAACTACTTTAGTAGTGAGAAAGTAACATCCTGCACTCTCATGCCTCAGATCAGCCCCAATTTCTGAAACTCCACACCTCAGATCACTGTTCCCCCCCCCCCCCCCCCCCCCAGCAAATCTGTTTCACCGCTGTAACCCCCTTCACATCTGCCCCGCCGCTGTAACCCCCTTCACATCTGCCCCGCTGCTGTAACCCCCTTCACATCTGCCCCGCCGCTGTAACCCCTTTCTCAACTGCCCCACCTCTGTAACCCCCTGCTCACGCATTCCACCGATGTGCAGAGGAGAAAGGAGGTACATCTGCCCTGCCACTTTAACCCCCTGCTCATTTGTTCCACCAATATACTTGCTTTCTCCTCTGCTGCAGCACTGAACCCTCTCTGCTCATCTTTCCCACCACTGTAACCCCCCTTCTCATCTCTTACACCACTGTACCTCCCTGCATATCTGCCCCACCACTGTACCCGCCTGCTCTTCTGTTCCACCTCTGAACCCTTCCTGCTCATTTTCCCCACTGCTGTACCCTCCTGCTCATCTGCTCCACTGCTGTACCCTCTTCTCATCTATGCAGAGTGGTGAAAGGAAGCAAAGATGAGACACATCTACCTGTCCTGACACACTCATCCTGCTGATCCAACTCTCGCATCCAGCCCACGTGCTTGTATGTGATGTATGTGATGTATGTGATGTAACATACAAGCATATGGAATGGATGTGCAATGATGAGCTCAGGTCAGGGGCATTTTTTGAAAGCAGTGGGCCTGTGTGCAGGATCATAAGTTGGGCCTATTCAGCAGGACTGTGATTGGCTTTAGCAGTGGCCAATGCCAGTCCTCCTCCTTCTCCTCCTGGTAACCGGGCCTGCCCTCTTCTACATCACAAAAGCGGACAATCGCAGCTACAGCAAAGTTAGAGAACCATATTTTACAATGTGTGGGGGCACAGTGCCTCCCCTTCAGTGTAGGTGCGGCGTGGGGAAATCTGACATTGGAATGCATTAGTGTCTTGGTGTCTCACTGACACTTTCCTGCTCTGCTCTGCTGATGGGGAGGAAGTAGATTGCCGGCAAAAGAGGCTTTGCGTGCCACTTGCGGGACCAGTGCCGGGGGTTGCCTACCCCTGGCCTATAGAAATGCAGGTAATGCTTATTAATTCTTGGAAACCTGCACACTTGTGCTTATATTTTGTGTCATCTACATTGATTGGTAATAACATGTAGCGATCTTCCTTTTTTGTGTGCAATGTATCAAATCAAACCAAAGGAATACTTATCTTATGTGTTTGGGAATGGACAGCAACACAAGTGCCTGTGTCAATGAGCTTTGGGTTTGTACTGATGGCATCACTTTGATATCAGTTTAAGGTGCTTCTGAGATCATTCAGAATACATTGACAGGTGCATTTGACCCACAATTGGCAAACTCCTGATCTGCATTTAATCTTCTTCAGGATTTACATTCGCTTGGATTTGTATGGGAATGCAAAACCTGCTTCAATTGAATAGAATCTCATCAATGGAGACTCTAGTGAGAACCACAAGCTTAATAGAAAATGTCATATTTTGGGCAAATATTATGCCCACATTTCTTAGTTCACCTTTTGTAACAGGTGTTTTTTTTATTTTTCGAATTTTTTTTTTTTTATTGAGCACATGAATATTATTCATACAGTACATGAGACTGGTTACATCCAGATCAATGAAGAAACCAACATCCATTAATAATATTGTACATATCAATACTTTCTTGGCTGAGCCAATCAGGACTCCACCCCTATCATACGCTGAAGTATATGTGCTTTTTTCTTTTTTTTATTACAAATTAAACCAGATCTACAAAAAAAACAGTCAGGTAACCCAACAGAAAAAAAACCTCCCTCCCCAGGGGATGTCCGCTTTCAGTGTTGTGTTCGGTAGGATACAAAAACCCAACTCTGTCCACACTGAAAAAAAAGTATACTCACTAGCTTCCCTCTGTCACCTTTTGTAACATGTTACACCTCTGTTTAGGGTGTAACATATTATTGTTGCTGCAGCCCCCCCCCCCCCCGATTTCCCCCCCTCCCTCCTTGTGACAGCGGGCTGGGGATCCTCTCCCCACACTCGCTGTCACAATAAAATAAAATAAAAAGTTCTGTGAATGAGAGAACTACAAGTACCAACAACATTTGTGGCTGTCAGCTTATAGTTCTTAATGACACTGAGTGTCATTAAGAAAACTGTTGACACAGTGACACTGTTGAGTGCTGTGGTAGTTCATTGATTCTTCCTGTCATTGTGTACTGTAACTGCTTGCTGGTATGAGCAGACAGATACACTGACAGTCTGCAAGAGCATTAGATTGCACCTGTGATTTTTCTGATAATGGGTGCAATGCTTTACAGGCTCCTAATAATAAAAATAAATAAATAAATAAAATAAAATGAATGCACTTTTTTTTTTTCCTGCATAAAGATTTGCATTTTTTTTTTTTTTTTTTTTTTTTACAAAGGTGAACTCATTCTTAATTATTTTATTTATTAAACCTAAAACCACCGTAGATGTAATGGATTCGATGCATTTGTTTCCTTTTTAGGGCTTTTTCCCCTCTGTATTCCCACTGGTGATCTGGCTAGTAACACACCTTTGCTGTATTAGAGTGCTCTGGATGAATGAGCACAGGGGGCACATTTGAACATTGTCAGTCTGAAGGGGGATGGTGTTGGGTCTATTAGCAGATTTAAAGTGGTATTAAACCCAAAAGCAAACCTTTATTATATTGCGGCTTACCAATTCTTAGATGTGATGGCTGTATTAGTTTCCTTTTTTTTTTTATGCTTTCTTTCTTGTAGTTTCATCTGGTGATCCATCCAGCAAGTCTGTTGTTTTTCAGAAGCACCAGCTCTTCCACAGAATATAGTAGTGTACATGGAGGAGAGATAAAACATTTAACACTGATGGGGGTGAATAAAGTTATCACTTTTTTTTTATTCATTTAAAACCTTTATCCCAAAAGGGAAAATCTGTTTGCTGTAACTGATTGTAAAGTGCGAGCTGGAGTTTGGCTTCAGTTAGTGTTTAAATCTAATACATTTAACAGGCCCCTCACCCCCAGACTGACAATGCTGTCTGCTGTGCCCCCTCTGCTCAGAGTTGTGTCTCTAATACAGAAGGTATGTTGTTGGCTTGAACATCAGGTGAACAGAGGGAAAAAAGCTTAAGAAAATAAAACTGATCCAGCCACCATATTTAACCACTTCCCACCCGGCCAATGCATATATACGGCCGGGTGGGAGCCGTCTACTCCTGATAGGCCGTTCAGGAACGTCCTTCAGGAGTAGCGGGATCGCGCGCTCGCGCAGCGGCGCGATCCCGATGTGCTCGTGTCACCCGGACACGGCACATCTCAGATCGGCAGGAGGGCTTTGTGATTGGCCCTCCTGATCACATGACGGCCGTGTCCAATCACGGCCGTCATGTGATGTAAACAAACAGCCAGTTGCTAGGCAATCGGCTCTCCTCTCCTCACACGGAAGTCACCGCTGAGGAGAGCAGAACGCTGCAGCCGGCTGATGATCAGTGAGTATGGGCTGCTTTTTACAGCTTTTTACTCACTGATCATCAGTGTAGTGTAAACACACCACACAGTACAAACACAGTCCCCACATATGTCCCCAAAACACACATGTCCCCAAAACATACATGTCCCCAAATAATAAAAACACATGTCCCTAATAATTAAAACATGTCCCCCACATATGTCCCACTAAAATCACATGTCCCAATGATTATCTGCACACATATGTACGTGATCACCTGCACACATATGTACATGATCATTTGCGTACATATGTCCGTGATCAAACAAACCAATTATTATACACTTAACGGAATTTTTTTTACCAAAAACATGTAGCAGAATACATTTTGGCTTAAATTTATGAGAAAATTTGATTTTATTGGATTTCTTTTCAAATAGAAAAAAGAAAATATTGTTTTTTTTCCAAATTTCCGCTATTTTTGCGCTTATATCGCAAAAAAAAAAAAACGGAGTCGTGAATAAATAACACCAAAATAAAGCTCTATTTGTGCGAACAAAATGATAACAATTTCATTTGGGTACAGTGTAGCATGACCGCGCAATTGTCACTGAAAGCGCTAGAGCGCTGAAAGCTGAAAATTGGGCTGGGAAGGAAGGGGGTGAAAGTGCCCTGTATTGTAGTGGTTAATGATTGGTAATCTGCAATATAATACTACCTTGTTTTTGGGTTTAATACCGTTTTAAATACACTAACAAATTTAAGCTAAACTCCAGCTAACACTTTATAAGCAGTTTTCATTTTGGGATAAAGGATTTACATAAATAAAACGGAGCATAGCTAGCACACCTGCCAGTGTTGAATGGTTTGTCTCATCCCTGTAACTAATACATATGCAAGTGAGCTTGTTCTTTTGAAAAACAGACTTACTGACCAGATCACCAGAAAGCCTAAGAAGGAGAACTACTGCAGCCATCACATATAATAATTGGTAATCTGTGATTATAATGTGTGCTTTTTTGTTTAATACCAAATTTAGGGTGTAACAAGGTGCAAATGGGACTCCCTGCTCCAGACAGTGTTCAGGGGTGGTTCTTCCCTGCAGCAGCTATCACTTTTGAAACCAGTGTGGCAGTCTGACTTGTTCTCAATGAAGCACGAGTGGGGTGATCACTGCATTGGTAGTCCATTGACATGTTTTAAATCTCTCTCATTGAAAGCTCATACCTTGGTACAGACAGGGAGCTGGAGGAAGAGTCTGCAGTAACCAAGCATTGCACTCATAATGCTTTGCAGGCTGCTATAGAAAAAAATAACACTCTTAACCACTTGAAACCCGGAAGGATTTAAGTTTTTCTTTTTTTTTTTTTTTGCGATTCTGTACTGCGCCGCTTTAACTGACAATTGTGCGATGCTGTACCCAAACAAAATTGACATCCTCCCCACCCCCTCCCCCCCACAAATAGAGCTTTCTTTTGGTGGTATTTGATCACCTCCTGCGGTTTAAATTTTTTGCACCATAAACAACAAAAGAGCGACAATTTTGAAAAAAAAAAGCAATGTTTCTTTATCGTACATCATGGGGCTTGGAGCCATAGTTATTAACTTAATGGGTATATAGGCACCTTCAGATGATGGACACTGGTATACCCAGTACAGGAAGTTCACTCCCCCCTATATAACCCCTCCTCCTTCCAGGAGTACCTCAGTTTTTTCACCAGTGTCTAAGGTGTTGGTCACGAGTGAAGATATGCTCTGAAGAGCTCCAAGCTGGAGGGATCCCATGCTGGATTTAAACAGCCTCCATAGACCAGATCCATCCAAAGTGCCACTGCGGCCAAGGTGGATGGTACCCAGGCCTCGTATACAAAGCACAAGGGACCCAGGACTTTTTTTGGTCATGCTACATTATCTAAAGTTTTCCTGAGGGGTGCTATGCAGGTCCAAGGCAGTGGACCCCCTATAATAGGGACCTGATGTTTGAAGGTTTGCTAATGCAGCCCGCCGTGATGGGTGAAGTTTGGATCTGTCTGTTACAGCAGTATCCTGCAGCGGGGAAAAGGTAAGGGAAAAAGCCTAGGAACTGTAAAAAGTCCACCTGTTTTTTGTTTTTTTTCTTACATAAGTAAAAATGTTGTCATGCCTAAAGTCTGCACTAGAGGGAGTAAATGCATACCTTTTTTAGTACGTCGCTTCTCAGTCAGCTCAGAGGTCCCAGCTAAACAGCACGTGTGTGTGTGGTCTCAAAAGCCAGGGGGGATCCTCCTCCTGAACATTTCCCCACTGGGTAAGGGAGGTACAACTGAAGCTTGTATTTTTTTCCCCCCTCCGGGGGGGTGCGGTGGCAGCGGCTGTTATAATTTAGAATTTATTTCTGTTTCCCCACAGAAGGTTTTTTTAAAACTTCCCGTCATCCAGGCCTCCTTTTTCCCAATCATTCAAAGAGTGTGTCAACCGTCTGAGCGTGCTAAGTTAAAAACAGAGGGGGCATGGCTAAGGCGCAGCTCCATGTGCAGGACGTAAGTACACGAGGAGCACACTGCACAGGCGCTGGGGACAGAGACAGACGCTCACAGCTATCGCCAACACACAGGACACAAGTGCACTGGGGGCACGTAAGGGATGCAGGCATTTCCAGTACAGGAAATAACATTTTTAACCAACTAAAAGCTGAACTTAATTAGCATTTTCTTTTGCTAAACTGTTTTTGCTCAGTGAGTTGTGAATTTACTTAGTGCCAATGTTTTTTTGTGCTCAGCACATCAAAAATTCCACCCCCAGGTGCTGGGAACACCAGTCGTGTGTCCACACTGTCATCCTCGCCTGAGATACCAGATATGGCAAGCCAGGGTGAGTCATTGGGTCCAATTGGTGGTGCAACTGCTTCTCACACTTCAGGCCCTGTATCCGTGACTGAAGTTGCATTTTCCTCCACCCTGCAGGGCCTAGAAGGAAGATTAGCGACTTTAATTGCATCCGCTATCCAAAAAGATAGGAAGCGTGTTAGATCCCCCTCCTTCACCTCAGACCCCCTGCCAAGGCAACAGAGTAGAGGATGAGGGGATCAGGAAGAAGGGCAAACCGATTACTTCTCTGTGTAGGAAACAACGGTAGATGAACCTTTTTCAGCCTTGCAATCCGAGAAATTGCTGATACAATCTCTTACAGAGATGGTTTGTGCCTCTTTCAAGCTACCTCTAGCAGAGTCAGCTGATAGTTCTGTTTCTTCTTTAGGTTCCTTTAAAACCTTCACAGCCTTTTCATGCGTTTCCTGTACACGCATTATTAGAAAAGCTTATTTATACTGAATGGGATCAGCCAGATAAGCATTTTCTCCCTCCAAAGAGATTCACAGAACTCTATGCCATGGAGGAGAAATTCACCAAAATATGGAAGGTACCAGCAGTTGATGCTGCGATTTCCAGTGTGAATAATAGCCTAACTTGTCCAGTAGTCAATGCACAAATGCTTAATGATCCAACAGATAAAAGATTGTAATTTCTGTTAAAGTCTTTTTTTTTTTTCTTTGGCAGGTGCAGTTACTCAGCCTGCAGTTGGGGCAATAGGCATCTGTCAGTCTCTAAGGGACCTATTTAGACAGGCCCTTAAAGTAGTCCCTGCACAACAGGCCTGCGATTTGGCCGAACTACCAAAGGCGCTGTGTTTTTCCATAGACGCCATGAAAGTCTTCTGCAATACTCAGAAGTCTGGCAAGAGGAAATTCAGGACAGATGGGTCATCTCCACGGTGTCTCTAGGATACAAACTAGAATTTTGGGAGTTTCCACCGTCTCGTTTTCTGAGATCAAACATTCCCAAAGATTCAGGGAAAAGACCATCTTTTTTTCAGGCATTAGACCAATTACTAGCTCAGGAGGTGGTCATACAGATCCCCACAAAAGAGCAAGGTTTGGGGTTTTATTCAAACCTCTTTAGGGTACCAAAACCGAATGGACCTGTCAGACCCATTCTAGAGCTAAAGAATCTAAATCGGTTCCTGAAGATCCGCTCCTTTCGCATGGAGTCTATCAGGTCAGTAGTTTCTATCCTACAAGGAGGAGAACTTCTGGCGTCTATCGACATCAGGGATGCATATCTGCATGTCCCTATATTTCCCGCTCACCAAAGGTTTCTGAGGTTCAAAGTAGAGCAGCAGCACTTTCAGTTTGTAGCCTTGCCCTTCGGGCTAGCCACAGCACCCCGGGTGTTCACAAAAGTACTGGCCCCACCTTCTAGCCAGGTTAAGGGCACAGGGCATAACAGTCTTGGTGTACCTAGGCGATCTATTGCTAATAGACCAGTTGGTGGCTCATTTGGAGCAAAATGTATGCATTACAACTAATTACCTGAAAAGTCTGGGTTGGATTCTCAACCTAGAGAAGTCTTCCTTAAAAATGCTAAGATAGCTAGAGTATTTGGGTCTGATCATAGATACAGCCCATAAAAAAGTGTTCTTGCCTCGGGCAAAAATCAACTCCATAAGAGAATTAGTGGGGCCGGGCGGGTCGATCCCTCCATTCGCCTTTGCTTGAGGTTGTTAGGAAAGATGGTGGCTTCATTCAAAGCAGTTCCCTATGCCCAGTTCCATTCGAGACTGTTGCAAAACAGTATTCTATCTGCTTGTTACAAAACAATCCAAGCTTTGGACTTGCCAATGCGGCTGTCCCCAAGGGTGTCCCAAAGCCTCAATTGGTGGTTACTAACCCAGAATCTGCTGAAAGGAAAATCCTTCAGACCAGTTATCTGGTAACGACAGACGCCAGCCTTTCAGGCTGGGGAGCAGTACTAGATAGGACAACTGTCCAGGGACAGTGGTCAAGAACCGAAAGAGCCTTGCCCATCAATATCCTAGAGATTCGGGCAGTGCGTCTGGCTCTGAAGGCCTGGACTTCCAGGTTACGGGATTGTCCTGTCAGGAGCCAATCCGACAATGCCACAGCGGTGGCCTATTTTAATCACCAAGGATTAAAGAGTCTTTCAGCGCAGACAGAGGTGACCCATATTCTAACTTGGGCAGAAATGAATGTTCCGTGCCTGTCGGCAGTCTTCATTCCGGGAGTAGAGAATTGGGCGACGGACTACCTGAGTCACCAGCAGTTATTCCCGGGGGAATTGTCTCTTCACCCTGACATTTTTTGGGCTGTTTGCCAAAGATGGGGGCCTCTAGACATTGTCTAGCGTCCAGATTCAACATGAAGTTAGTCAACTGTGTCCAGGAAAAGGTATCCACTCGCATGCTGCAGATGCTTTGGTGACCCCGTGGGATCAGTTCTCACTGATCTATGCATTTCCCTCTATTCAGTTGCTGCCTTGACTTCTTCGCAGGATCAAGCTGAAAATAAACCCGGTAATTCTGGTAGCACCAGCATGGCCCAGAAGGTCATGGTATGCAGAAGTCATAAAGATGGCGGTGGGGGATCCATGGTCCCTTCCACTATGGCCAGACCTACTCTCACAGGGCCTGATATTCCATCCTACCTTACGAACACTAAATTTAATGGCTTGGCTATTGAAACCCACATTCTGGAGAAACGTTGGCACCCTTGGAGATATGTCATAGGCAGAATTCTTGCCTTTCTACAATTAGGGGTAGAGATGAAGTTGGCCTTGAGTACTATTAAAGGCCAAGTCTCAGCTTTATCGGTCTTATTTCAAAGACCACTTGCTACACATTCATTAGTCCAGGATTTTATGCAAGGTGGGATGCGGATTAATCCGCCAGTTAGATCACCTTTGAACCCTTGGAACTTGAACTTAGTTTTGTCAGTGTTACAAAAACAGCCATTTGAACCAATTACAGCATATTCCCTTAGTCCTTCTGACAAGAAAACTGGTGTTCTTGGTTGCTATATCCTCAGCAAGGATGGTTTCGGAATTGGCTGCTCTTTCTTGTAAAGAGACATACTTGATTATTCATGAGGACACTCCAACCCAGATGGCAAGAATAACTTGCCACACATTGTGGCAGTATTGAATTGTAAGTCTTGTGAACTTGCTGCACATCTTTCCTTCCCTACCTATGCTGATGATTCACTGTTACTTAAGTGGTAGCAATCTTATTTAATCCCTTGATCTTTCATTAATCTCCTTGGCACTAGTTTTTCTTGTTTTGTCCAAGTGTCCGTTTTTTTTATCGGGTCTATCCTCTTATTTATGAAGAGAGATGAATTGCCAGAAAAATTGCAAAATCTAAGCCAAAGTGGCTGAAGTAGGGAAAAAAAAAAAAAAAAAAAAAGTCTCATTGAAATATTTTCCTAAAAAAAATGTACCTCAGTTCACTGAATAGTGCATTAAGACAAAAGTGATCTTTATGAAAACATTATTAACCACTTCAATACAGGGCACTTAAACACCTTCCTGCCCAGACCAATTTTGAGCTTTCAGCGCTGTCGCACTTTGAATGACAATTGCGCGGTCATGCTACACTGTACCCAAATGAAATTTTTATCATTTTTTCCCCACAAATAGAGCTTTCTTTTGGTGGTATTTGATCACCTCTACGGTTTTTATTTTTTGCGCTACAAATAAAAAAATACCGAAAATTTTGAAAAAAAAAATGTTTTTTTTGTTTCAGTTTCAAAACTTTGTAAATTAAGTACGTTTTCTCCTTCACTGATGGGCACTGATGGGGCTACACTGATGGGCACCAATGAAGCGGCACTGATGGGGCGGCACTGATGGGCGGCATTGATGGGCGGCACGGACGGACACTGATAGGTGGCACAAATTGGCACTGATAGCTGGCACGGATGGGCACGGATAGGCGGCACAGATGGGCACAGATGGGCACGGATAGGCGGCACAGGTGGGCACTGATAGGCGGCACAGGTGGGCACTCATAGGCGGCATTGGTGTTATACTATAGTAATGGATGCCAATCAGTGCCAAACAATAATGCATGCCAATCAGTGATGCCCATTGTGGGCACTGATTGGCATCCATTATGGGCACTGATTGGCATCCAGTGTGCTGACTGGCATCCCTGGTGGTCTAGGGAGGATTACCTTTTCCCTGGTGGTCTGGTGGCGTCCCTGGTGGTCCAGTGTGGGCATCCTCGGGGGGGCTGTGCTGATAATCGATCAGCACAGACCCCCCCCCTGTCAGAGGAGCAGCCGATCGGCTCTCCTCTACTCGCGTCTGACAGAGGCGAGTGAGGGAAAGCCGATCACCGGCTCTTCCCATTTACACTGTGATCAGCCGTGATTGGACACGGCTGATCACGTGGTAAAGAGTCTCCGTCGGAGACTCTTTACCGAGATCGTAGTTGCCTGGTGTCAGACTGACACCCCGCAACAACGATCACCGCGATGCGCGTCCCCGATCGCCGCGATGCGCGCCCCCGATCGCCGCGATGCGCGCCGTAAATTGCCTATAGGGCGGGCGGCAAGTGGTTAAAATATTTGAATAAAATCAACCCAACACTGGATTACATTTTAGTTCTTTTTTTTTTTTATTAGGGTGAACATTTTAACAAAACTTAAAGAACATTTATAATATGAAAAAGAACATTCTCAAAAAAAAAATTGCAGTAATATGTGATACTATGTGAAACAGTGATAAAGTGCACTAATTCAAGAAGCTAAACAGCAAAGAGACAAATATGCATAAATGATTATCCCCAATTTAAAAAACAAAACAAAAAAATACAATAATATGTGAAACAGTGATCAAAGTGCTTGAATCAAAAGGAGGCATTTATCTGATTTTACATATAAAACAATAAAATAAGTCCCCAATAATAAAGTGCATGTGCATCAAAAAGTGATTAGATATGAAGATCACGTGCTCAAAAAACAGTTCTTGAAAGTTGTGAACACAATTCTTCCCACCATCCAGGCATCCACCAGGAGTGTTCCCTAGCAGCTCACCTTAAACAAAGACCGCAACAGGTCTAGTGGCGCTTTGGTATACAAATCCTTAATGGCAGTTCATATTCCACTCTCCTCGTCTGCATCGAAATCCACAGCTGGTCTGACAAGGCTTTCATATATGGATCCTTTATGGAAAATCGCATTCCACTCCACTCTCCTCTCCTAAAAGTGCCACTAGACCTGTTGTGGTCTGGCATATAAACAAGGAAAAACAAAACATTCCAAATTGTGCTCCACCAATGGGATATTGGAGTTGGTTACTCCTTGATTTCTACCTTGCTGAACTGCATCTCAGATCTCATTGATACCACTCACCTTTCTGCACACCACGCCCTAACAGCACCAAATAAAAATAAAAAACCTTACACACAGCAGAGAGCAATGATGAAAATTCAGCAGAAGCCTAAAGGTTTTGTGCTAATATTGACTGGTATTTGGAACTGTTCATAATTCCTTGTACCTTGACTAACCTCAGGGTTGTCTTCTGCCCAGGGCCATCCATTCTCACCACAGTGGTTTCAGCATTCCACCTCAATGAAGACATTGTCCTCCCATCCATATACCCTGCTCCTAAACATCCAAAGGAGTTTCTCTACATTGCCTGGATGTAGTCAGAGCCACCGTATACATTGAGGCTACTGTTCTAATCGGACTGATGGATTCCCTGTTTGTTCTGTTCTTGGAACCTCACAAAGGGCCACCTGCTTCAAAGTTCACTATTGCATGATGGATGCGAAATCTGATTGCAGTCTTTTCCTGGGCTTCCGTGTGCACATTCCACCAGATCTGTGGGAATTTCATGGGCACCATTTTGGCAGCCTCTGTACCTCAGCTATGTAAGGCCGCCATCTAGGCATTCCGTTCATGCTTTCCAACTTTTATTAGGTAGACATCTAATCTTGTGTGGATGCAGCTTTTGGTTACAAGATTATCTCAGCAGTTCTATGAGTTAAGGTCTTCTGACAATTGTTGTTTGGCTTTTTTGGACAGCTCTGTTTGTCTCATTGTTGCTCACTGTTCCTATTTATTGCCCGGGGCTGTCCCATGGTGTATGAGTACTCTGCCTTAGCCCTGTCCTGTACTGTACGATTAGGATGGGAGGAATTTTGACTTGCCTGTAAATTCATATCTTGGAGTACAGGACACCCTCCCTTCCATTCTTTGGTTTATGCTCCATTGCTTGCTACATAATTTAGGGTACTGGGATAAGGTTATAGTAGTAGGTATGCACTCTGAGGGTGTGTCCCCTAAAACTCAGTCAGTGCTTCATCACCTGAAGGTGCATGTCTATGACCCATGCTTTATGAAAACTCTACTTGTCTCCTGTACTGTACTCCAGGATATGCAATTTATTGGCTTAATTTGCCTTGTTACTCCTGGCCACATCATTTTTATGTAAGTGTTTGAAAGTAATTTGTTTCATTGAATGTTGTACTGTATCTGAGCAGAGTCTAATTGCTTTTTTACCCCTCAACATTTATTCAGTGAAAATACTATTCTTGCTTTCAGAATTAGATGGAAATGGAATTTCATACACGTTCCCTAAAGCTGGCCATACATTTATATAATTTTCTTCAATAACCTTTAGGTTTACCTTCAACTATATAGTGCAAGGGCCTGCTTGATTGCAGACAAATTGAGTGTTTAGATTGGACCTTATCATATATGGGTTTGGTAAATCTAAAGGAAAATTGTATAATGTTTCTCTAGCCTAAATTGTCCTGTTTGTTTTGTCTTCCCCTCAGGTGTCTCTTTTTGCAGAGTTGTTCAATGAAATGCTCCAGAGAGACTTTGGGGTGCGGATCTATAAAGAACTTTTAACCCTCCCTGAAAAAGAAGATAAGCGAGACAAAAAAATCAAGAAGGAAGACCGGAGAGACAAGAAAGATGACAAGGATGATGATGAAGAACCAAAACTCAAACGCAGAAAATCTTCAGATGAAAAACTAAGATCAGAAGAAAAAGATGACCGAAAGGTTTGTGTGTTTACAGTTTGGAAAGGAAAGATGACAGCATTACAGCAACATTTTCAACCTGCTCATCATTTTCATGTAAAGTGAATTGTGAACTGACTGCTATCACCACATGCACTGCAGATTGTGAAACAATTTACTGTACATACTTCTTCATCACTGACATTGATCCACGATTACTAGTACTTTTTAGGTTCTAGTCTACATATTCTGTAGAAGTGTAGCAACCAGACTGTGTTTAAATGTCCCAATATGTATTGCTACTTTTGCATTTTGCATAAATAGTATACCCAAACTGTAGAAATATTGATGACAAGTATAGCACCGGGTTACCAGTTTGCTAGTTGTGGCTTTTTTTTTGGTTCTATTTTTATGCAGACTTAAAGTTTCTATTATTGCAGAGGGATGACAGAAAGCGAGACGATTACAGAGATGATGAAGAAATAGATGATGACATCCAAGAGGATTATGAGCCTATTGGAGCAGAAGAAGATGACGGTGACTATGAAGGTGTGTATGACTGAGGAACGTAAATGCTGGTGCTATACAGATTACTTACATGTGCTCTTCGCATGTTCAGGTCTTGTAAGCAGTAGAAGCTTATGCTAACAGTTTTTGCTTTAATAGCCAACAGGCCAGTAATTGGAATTGGCATTCTCTTGCCCAATCCCAGACTTAAAGTTTCAGGTTTTAAAGTGGTAGTAAACTCCACTTTTGAACTTGTACCTACAGGCAAGCCTATAATAGGGCTTAACTGTAGGTTCAGTGGATCTCTCCTAAACGTGTTTTTGAGATATTCACACTGGATGCAACCGGTGACGTCACCAGCTCATGCGCACTGAAGGGACGGCATACCCATGCCATCCCTTAAAAGGCTGCCAGTGGCGAACTCTCCTTTTAAAAATCAAACTGCCCTACTCATGTATGTACTGATCCAGTAGCTTCCATCCTTTAGTTTTTGAGTCAGAGTAAGTATGCAGATCAGAAGCTTGATGCCAGTTAATTCTAGGCCAGTGCATCAGAATTTATACCCTTGCATCAGCATTGCCTTCATTTCCTTAAATTTCCTTAAATTTGTTTTAGCTTTAGTTGGAACAGAACCTACAGTATAGTATAATTTAGCACCTGCTCAGATGCCATTTTCACTGATGATCATGTGTTGTGAGGCTTCTTGAATAAATATCTTCATTTTATCTAGTGTCTCTGCCATATGACTGTACCATTGTGTATGCATCACGGATATCGTTTTGCAGATGTTCTTCTATGGGGCTAATTTCAGAGAAGTGGAGCAATGAAAGTGTAAGCAAAACAAATCTGCCTCTTCCTGCTATGGACACAGCAGCTCCACATATTCTCCAGGTTTCACTGCTCTACTTAACGCTGATCAGCCTCTTTGCGCTAAGAAAGAGCTTAAAGCACAGCCCCACCCAAAAGAGCAAGCTCCACTTATCTGCCGCCTCCGCTGCCACATTTTGGCTCCTTTGGGGGCTGGGAGGGGGTTACCTGGTTTTCACGGGCATCCTCTCCCACTTCCTGCTGAGTTCGCCTCGGCGAACTCAGCTGAATGTTCACCCCCTTCTTTTCCCCGCAGCCAGCCCATTCACAGAGCACATGCGCAGTAGGCGGTTCCCTTAGTGAAGATGGTGGCGGCCATTTTGAGATTTTTGTTGTACTGTGCTCAACTCACTTAGAAGCATAGTTAGTAAAAAGTCCTTCGGTCCTCAATAACGTGTTTTTTATTTTAAATAAAAAACATAAACCAGCACACCTTTATCACAGACAGGGAAGACGATGATGATGACTCGAGCACGAAGGATAAACGTGAAGACAAGAGAGAAAACAGATACAGCAAGGAATCCCTATCCAAAGACAAGGTATATTACTTATAATCTGTATTTATTTATGTAGCACTTTATAACATTAGATGCTTGTTTATACCACCTGATGTATTTAACATACTCCCCAAAAATCTGTATATTGCAAATAACCATTTCATTTATATACTTATTTCCAGTGTGCTGTCTAAAAATACACTCGTGTCAAAAGTGAAAGTGAATCATTCCAGCACACAAGGAGGCACGGCCTTCCAGTTCAGTACTTCCTTTATTTATCCAGGCATTGCTAGGTTGTTCCAGTGCACCCCACTGTCTCTAACCTGGGAGCCCCTCCTTGTGCAGGAAAGCTGTGGCCAAACACATCCACTGCAGACTACTGAAAATCTTTATCTCATGCAGAAAAAAGTCAGTAGTTTAAGGTTTGCCAATGCTCCTAAATTAGATTCAGACCTGAAATAAAAGTTTAAATGTGAATAATTTTACAGGAAGCAGAGAGTCTAAAAGTTACATAGATATAGTTGGTTAATCCTAGCAATGAATATCCTTACTGACCAATATGGGGGCAGGATGTCAGAATTCCTTATTCACATACTAACCCCAGGTAACTTAAGTGGAACTAAAGCCTGCTTTACTTCAACTCTGGCGCCCCCCCAATGCCGCTGACGACTTCAACCAGTCTTTTTTGGGTTTGGAGCCTTCAGCCATCCTAATTGACCACCCCCAAGTGATTTGAATCCAACGCACTCTCAGGGCGGTTAAAGGATACCCAAACCTAAGGACAAAAATGTAATACATTGCAGCTTACTAAGCCTTAGATGTGAGAGTTTTTCAAGATTCTCTTTTGTGAACTCCAAAACTCCTCAATTTGTGTGGTGTTTGTAATCCAAATCAGGAGGGCAGTCTAGAGTGACAATTCATAGATACAGTAAATTGAGTGAGCTTTGTCCTCTTCGGACAGCCACTACTGGTGAGTTGCACTATAGAATACAATGTTTTTTTGGGTCTACAAACATGTTGAAGGCTAACTTTTAAACTTTTCTTAAAAATGAGAAGGTGAGCAAGCTCTCAGCAGCCGCCTCCTTATTGCAGTCTCTTCTGCAATAAAACTGTCCTGCTAGAATTTTGTTCAACAATTAATGTTCAACAGAGCAAAAGGTTTAGCAGGACAGCCAGGACACTAGCATTTTCAAGAAAGATCAGCAAAAGCAACCTTTATGATTCTTGTATGAAAGTATGCATTTAATCTTTGCTTAATGTATCATCCCTCCAGGAAGTCACTGCCTTTCTACTTCTGAGTAAGCATCCCCCAGGACTTTAGTCTCTATAATTTAGTGCAACATCCATATCCTTTAAAAATGAGATGTCCTCCTGATAAAGCTGGCCATAGATGAATCAGTCAGGGGGCTGAAAGAAAAATACACTGATCACGGTCAACTTCTGTCAAACAGGAATGGCTCATATGGATTAAACAGAAAAATTCCAATCCATCTATGGCCAGTCAGTTAAGTGCAAACTCTAAGCCCTATGACAAAGCTGATGTGGTCACATAAAACACTGGTCAATTAAAGCAAAACTTCACCCAAAAGGGCAGATTTTGCTTTAAGTCCTCCTCCCCTGCCACATTTTTTAGGGGTGGAAAGGGGTACCTAGTTTTTGACAGGTACCCCCTTCCGCTTGGATCACCTCTCTCGTTCCCTCCCTGCAGCCTTCTGGGACACATTCACAAAGCACAGCACGGCGGGCATCCGGCTATGAAGACGCATAGCCGGCTACACAGTTAGGATGCCAGTGCCAGTAACCCGAGGGCTAGTGATGAACTAACCTGGGTGAGGATGGCACTGGATCCCTGGACAGGTAAGTGTCCTTTTATTAAAAGTCAGAAGCTACGGGATATATTTTTTACAGAGTGAACCTCCTCTTTAAAGAAGATCTAATAGCCCTAGATGGGCTTCTGTTTTTTGACTGAAATGTAATGTGTGATCCTCTTATCTAGCCCTTGATGTCTTTTATTTATCATATCAACAGTGAGCTAGCAAGGTGCTTATATCTTTATTGATCACTATAATGCCTCGTTATTCCAAACGCCTGGCAGATATAGTTGTTTGCTTTGTTTTCCAACTTCCAATATTTCATGCACATGTTGGCTTACTGCTGGGGGATTTCTACCTCTCCGTGTCTGTAACTTGCTATAAACTGGTTTCATTTAATTTGAAATAAAAATATATATTTTTTGAAAACCGTATAGAGCCAATTCTGGCTCAGAATGTCTTGTATAGTTTCAAAGTTTCAAGATCAAAAAGTGTTTTTTTTTTTTTTTTTTTTTTTTTTTTTTTTTTTTTTTGGCATTTCTAGATTAATTACAATTTTAAATATGTGACTTTTTTCCAGGAGAAAGAAAAGAAACTGATGGTTACAGTAAACAAGGATCTTCTAATGGCGTTTGTATATTTTGATCAAAGTCATTGTGGCTACTTATTGGAGAAGGACTTAGAAGAAATTATTTATACCCTCGGATTACATCTGTCAAGAGCACAGGTACTAAACCCTTCTGTTAGGTGTGTTCCCAATTTCTGCTTCTGGAAAGTGTTTGCTCACCTGTTGGAGATTTCTCCTTTTTGGGAAGTGAGGGCATTAAGGCTCCTGCTGGGTCTTTACTACTACCCCACACTGCAGAGGACAGATTGTCCCCCACTTCTGACACAGCTTTGAGCTTTATTTTTCCAAACCATATACAGGCAGGTAAACGATGAACCATTTTATGTCCCTTTCTTTTGATTGCTTTTATTTAGTCCTCTGCTTGATGCTTATCACTGATCTCCTCAGCACAACTGTGACAGGGGAATTCTGCTTTATAGATGAGTTTAAGCGGGGCCTCGCCCAGAGGGGGATGCTCCTCCTTAAAGCTTCCACCTGGTTTTCGCCTAAGCGATCCAAATGGAAGTTCTTCTACCCCCCCCCCAGTCTTCTGGGACACATCACAGGTCCCAGGAGACCATAAACAATGTGCAGCGAGGCTCGCATATGTGCACTGGGCATCCGGCTGTGAAGCCACAAGCTATCACGGCCAGGTGCCCACAGTTGAGATGCCGGACACAGAAGACAGATTTAAAAAAAACAGCTTGGGTGAGCATATCGCTCGATCCTGGGACAGGTGAGTGTCTGTTTTTAAAAGTCTTTTTAGTAGACTTTTTTGTAGCTGCTGACTTTTAAAAAAAACCACATGTGACTGGAGTTCCTCTTTAAGCTGTCCATAGATGGATCGAAATTCAGCTGGTTCAGCAAAGGCCGGCTGACTTTCGATCCATCCATGGGAAGTCTGGTTATACAGGAGCCAATCTCTCAATCGACTTCTGCACAACCACCCTGTAGGTTTTTTCTTTGCCTGATTACTGCCACCTGCTGTAGCTGACAACATTCATCATTGTATTCTGCAGGGGGGAATGCTCCCCTCTGCAGATTACACTAGCACAGCGGGAGGATTCCCCCATCCACATTAAATGGGTGGATGGGGGAATTTGCACTGTTTTTCATTCAACCTGCTGATAAAAAATGTATAATGCATACTGTATGCCTTACTGTTGTCACCAGCATACGTTTGTGTGCCCATTCAGAATTCTGTGTAATGTAAATGCTTACCAGATGCAGATTGAATTGTTTTTTTACGTAGATCCTCACACTACATAGTGGTTCGATAATCTGAAGGACATTGAACAATTTGATTTTAATGTTTGTGGCCACACTTGGGAATGAGGCTGTTTTGGCCTGGATGCAGCTTCATTCATTTGCAGATAGATTCTGCATTAGTAATTACACGTGATCAGCTTTGAAGAGCTGTGGGCCTGCAAATACTTGCAATAGCGCTTCCTGTATGCAATTTATAGCAGGGAACCCCCCACAGAGTCTCCTACGGCTAATCGCAAATGGCTCCATTGGCAAGTGCAAATAGGGCTCACACCCTTTGTTTGAAAACTCAAAGGAAGTTGCACAGGTGTTCTGTAAGTATATTGTATGGTGTGTTGGCAGCTTTTCAGAATCAATGTGCACTGTATTGTGTGTAATAGTTGTCAAAACATCAGGCCATACTTGTGTATTGGTAGGCAGCTACATGTTATTGTCTGTGGCCCAGCCTGGGATCAAGGGGTTCTACAGGAATTGAGTTAAAGTCCTGCACAAGTACTTGTCTGCCCTTTGGCACTGGTACCAGGTTAATTTTTACCGTCTTTGATTTATTTAACCAATTCATGATCTCAATATAATTTTGTTGCAGGTGAAAAAACTGTTAAGCAAAGTTTTGCTAAAGGAATCCTTATGTTACCGGAAGTTTACAGACACTTGCACAGATGATGGGAGTCATGAAGAGACTGATATTTGTAATGAAGATATTCTAGGTATTCTCTGAACTGTTGTACCTTGGTGTTTGCCGGCCATTGCAGGTTAAAAAGCATGCCCTGCAGATTTCTTAGATTAAGGTATGATTAGATTTGCATAAAGGCAATGTTTAGTTTTGGAGTGGAGAGGGATTAGAACACTTGTCAGGTTTTTATTCCTGCCCCCGTTCGGGAGGTTAACCCTCTCTATTTGTCATGTTTATCACTGAAAGTAAAAGAAAATCCCAGATCAGTCATCTGGCAATCTTCCGATGGGGACAACCAGGGATTCATTCACTTTGGAGGGATTTCCTCTCACTTCCTGTGATGAAGATAAAGCAGAACTTTACCCTTCTTGATGCGTTACCTCCTCCCTATCTGCCTCCTCCACTCCACAGCTATCTGTTTTTTTTTTTTTGTTTTTTTTTGTTCTTCCTACTTTTGTTTATTCTTTCCTGGAGACTGATTTTCTTCCCAACCCCCTTCAGTCATTCGCCTAGACGGGGATTGCAGTAGGACAACGCTGGATCCACTGGGTGGGTGATTATCCTTCTTGTGCAGAATACCGCATCAGGTAGGCAGGGGAAGAAAAACATTTTTTTAGGAGGGTTGGGTAAAGTTCCACTTTAAAGTGGTTGTAAGGGCTCAAGGTTTTTTATTTACATATATGAAGGTAAAAGAAAACCTCCTGTGTGCAGAATCCCCCCAAATACTTACCCGAGCCTGATCCATGAAAGCCTCAGCTCTCCTGGGTCTCTTCCTCCTCATTGGTTGAGAAAGCAATGGTAGCCATTGGCTCCTGCTACTGTTAGTCACAGTCAGTGAGGAGAGGAGAGAGCATGGGCGAGGCCAAGCCACACTTCATATGTGAATGGACACATGGAGCAGCGGCTCAGGAACCACCAAAGAAATATGCTTGCTATGGGGGCACTAGGCAGGAGGGAGGGGTCTGGAGCGTCGGCGTGGGACCCGAGAAGAGGAGGATCTGGGCTGCTGTGCAAAACCACTGCACAGAGTAGGTAAGTAGAAACATGTTTGTTATTTTTTACAAAAATTAACCTTTTAATGTCACTTTAATGTTAATCTTCCCAATGGGACACAGATGTCAAATCTGACAGGGTTTAGAATCTTCCCTTATTCTACCAAAATTGCAAAAAAAAAGTTTTGCCTTTTTAGTTTTACTTTAAATTGATTGACTTTCTCCAATTATTTCTTTACCAGGAAACAGATTGCTTTTGCCGTCCAAAATTACACGATCCGGAGTGTCCTCTGTGGAAGAAAATGGCGGACTGATTGTGTACAATGGTGCAATGGTTGATGTGGGAAGTCTTCTGCAGAAGCTAGAAAAGAGTGAGAAGGCAAGAACAGAGCTGGAGCAGAGGCTTCAGGCTCTCCAGTCTAAAACAGGTATTCTAATAGAAAAAAAAAAATAGACTGGAAAAGGGAAAGTGTAGTTTTAAACAATCTTATTTCAGGGTGTGCGGAATCCATGGCGATCTGTCACAAAAAGTGATCAGGCTGTGGTGGTAGCAGTATTTTAATGACTCACTTTCCACAAAATAATTGTCACCAAAGCTAAAGTTTTCACCGTGCTTGTGTGTGTGTGTGTATATGTGTGTATGTATGTATGTATATGTGTGTGTGTGTAATATAAATAAATAAAAAAATATATAAATATATATATATATATATATATATATATATATATATATACACACACAAACACTATGTACCACATACAACAGCATAAGCATATGTTTAGTATTTAATGAATTTACTTCCTAATTGGCCTAAAAAATATATACTCTTGCGATATATATAATGTAATGGTAATATTGCCTTTATTTTGGTCACTGTGTGAAGTGGTTTTAAAGTAGCTTTAATAACCAAAGTAAATGGGTTACATGATGGTTTTGTTTTTTTGTAAAAACGACCCTTTGCTAGTTGTAATTTAGTGATTCTCCATGGGTCAGTGTGGTGTACAGATTTTTTATTTTTATTTTCTCTGTGATGAACCAGACAGGCCAGGTTAAAATGTATATGCAATCAGTAGTTGTTCTGGCACCTTCCTACTACAGCTCGTTTTAGAGAATCTCAGCCCCATAAGCCGCATCAGTACAAAAATAGTGTTAACCATCAAGTCTGTTGGTGATGGTGTACACAAAATTGCCACCTGTAGCTATTTGGATAGAGCTTTTTTGGGGTTTGTTTTTTTTCCCGGTCCGTGCCAGTGGTTAGTTTTTTTTTTTTTTTTTTTTCAGGCAAGGGGCCCTTGAAAAATATTTTCAGTCTCAAGGCATCCTAGTCTAGTGCCTAGTACACACGAGAAAATTGGACAAAAACTACCACTTTCTAAGCAATTGTACAATATTCTGCATATGCACAGCTTTGGAGAGCAGATCACGACCTTTAATGCAAAATTGTCAGAAGCAACAAACAAAAAAATTCTGATATAACAGAACAAATGATTTTCGTTTTTTTTTTACAGACTAATACTGTAACAATTAAACAAATGAACAAGACCACACATGCTCAGAAACTAAAGTTGTATTCTGTCCTACAAGATTTTTCATAACTCTAGAAATCTATTAGTTTTGGATATGAGACCAGCATGCAAAACAAAAAAAAAACCTGACAATTATTAGTCTAATATATTCATCATGTGTAAAAGGCTTAAATGGAAGTAAACCCTCCTATCGTTTTCAGCCAAGGAAATGGCAATCTTGGCCTGTGTTTAAACTTCAACTGCCTTGATGCTGCACATGTGATCAGTTATGATGCCAGCCATTGGATGGTCTGACAGTTTGGTTGAGAGCACATCCAATATGACAGTTACATTCCTGGTACGTGCGGGAAATGTAACTGATTTTTTAAACTGTTAAATTGATGGATTTAGCTCCGCTTTAAGGTTTGGTTCACATTACTCCCCCTTCCATTGCTTTCACTTTCCTAAGTGCATTCAAAGTCTGAGCTCCCCCAGTGCTGATGTACAGTTTGGCTGAGGAGCTGGATCTCGGACTCATCTGAATGTTTTAAGCTGGCCATACATACATGGATAGAACATTGTTCAAAAAAGAGCTCGCTAAGCCTGATCATTGGACTTTAGAAACGTTAGTGGGCGCATTTCGATTCTCAAAATGCAAAGTTTTATGCCAAAAGAAATGTCCTTTTTGTTGGAATTTTTGTGCGTAATCAAATGATTTTCTAAACAGTAGGGAAATCTATCATAAATAGTTTGAAAAACCTACAGCACATGTGCATTGATCAACAAAAAATGGACCATTTATGTTCTTAACGATTGATAACATGTGGAAAACGTTTTGATACAATGATGGCATTAAAACACAGTTGAAAGAATAGTGCAGTGCTAAATATCACAAATAATGCATCTCCTCATTCAATAAATCAATACATCAAAGATATAATTATTGGAAAAGAAAAATCATAAAAGGTTCATATAGAAATCAGGATTCTCAAAAGTGACAATGTGCATCAATGAAGACTGAAAATCTGTGCCAGAAGTGTGACCTCCACCATAAGACAGAGACTCTTTGCCGCTCACCTCAATGATAGGACCCCCGAGTCAACAAAGGGTCAAAAAGGCAAAATCCTGGAGAGTAGCGATAAACCTCTTCAGAGTGCAAAGCACATGGATCACAACATGAGCTCATATACAGAGGATCGCAGCATAACATCATCAATGTCCCAATATATGCAAATAAAACAGGAAATATCTAGCGCTCGCTACTGGCCTGTTATTAACTACCTCGCGTCTGCGCTATAGCCAAAAGACGGCTGCATCGAGGACCTAATTTGTCGGGATGCCATCCATGAACGTGCTCGAGCGGCCTGCACGCCCCCTGCACACAGATCGGAGTAAGGGGTCGATGGAGCCCCCTTACCACGTGATCAGCTGTCAGCCAATGACCGCTGATCGTGTGACGTAAACAGAGCCGGTAACCGGCCGTTTTCTCTCCTCGCGCTGGTAGCGTGAGGAGAAAAAAAAAGCCGATCACCGGCGGCTGTGAGAGGGACATCAGTCCCGATCATGGAGAACCTCTGCAGAAGCTTCTGTGCCCACCAGCACCACCTACCAGTGCCCACAGTCGCCTAACAGTGCCCACAGTACCACACATCAGTGCCCACAGCGTCACCCATCAGTGAATATCAATGAAGGAGAAAAATTACCCATTTGCAAAATTTTATAACAAACTATGAAACACTTTTTTTTTTTTTTTTTCAAACATTTCTGTCTTTTTTTTGTTTAGCAAAAAATAAAAACCCAAGTAGTGATTAAATACCACCAAAAGAAAGCTCCATTTGTGTGAAAAAAATTATTAAAATTTGAGTACAGTGTTGCATGGCCATGCAATTGTCATTCAAATTGTGACAGCACTGAAAGCTAAAAATGGATCTGGGCAGGAGGGGGGTTTAAGTGTTAAGCAAGTCGTTAATATGATAAAAACCACTTCCCGACCGACGCACAACGATGTACGTCGGCAGAATGGCATGGGCAGGCAAACTGGCGTATAGGTACGTCCATTTGAAATTTCCGCCATGCCATCGCGTGCGTGCGGACCCCCTGAGTCTGGTTGCGGGTCCCGCAGACTTGATCGCCGCGGGAATACCCGCAATCGTCTCACGGGAGGGGCTGAACGGGGAGATGCGGAAGTAAACAGCATCTCCCCGTTCTGCCTAGCAACAAGTGACACTGATCTCTGCTCCCTGTGATTGGAGCAGAGATCAGTGTTCATGCACACAGCCACGCCCCTCACAGTTAGTAACACGCCCCTAGGACACACTTAACTCCTTCACTGCCAGTGTCATTTACACAGGAATCAGTGCATTTGTATAGCACTGATTGCTGTATAAATGACAATGGTCCCAAAAATATCCGATGTGTGCGCCATAATGTCGAAGTCACAATAAAAATCACTGATCGGTGTCATTACTATAAATAATAAAAAAAAGTATTAATAAAAATGCCATAAAACTATTTCCTATTTTGTAAATGCTATAAATTTTGCGCAAAACAATCAAACACTTATTGAGATTTTTATTTTTTTTATTTTTACCAAAAATATGTAGAAGAATATGTATCGGCCTAAACTGAGGAAAAAAAAGTTTTGTTTTTGTTTTTTATATATTTTTGGGGGATATTTATTATAGCAAAAAGTAAAAAATAATGCTTTTTGTTTTCAAAATTGTCGCTTTTTTTTGTTTATAGCGCAAAAAATAAAAACCGCAGGGGAGATCAAATACCACCAAAAGAAAGCTCTATTTGTGGGGAAAAAAGGGACATCAATTTTGTTTGGGAGCCACGTCGCACGACTGCGCAATTATCAGTTAAAGTGACGCAGTGCCGAATCACAAAAATTGGTCTGGTCTTAAGCCAGCAAAATGGTCCGGTCTGAAAGTGGTTAAATGCCAAAAGTGTTCTGACTCAAAAAAACACGAGTCAGCAGGAGGAGACGGCCACGGGAGATGTAATTTCCTCTTGTATGTGTATCGTCCCAAGGAGCAGGACTTCATCAGCGTATATTAAAGTGGTTGTAAACCCACGGGGGGGGGGGGGGGGACCTTCAAGACAAAGGCACAATGAGCTAGTATGCATAGCATATCAGCCCATTATGATATACTTCCCTTAGATCGAAGCCCCCGCAGTGGTTCCGGAATACTGATTTGGCCTGCTGCATGTCTCCGGAGTTACTTTCAGGTATTGCGGGCTGGTAACGGCACATCAGCTGAAGCAACGGCAGAAACGAGCCGTTGCTTCAGTGCACATGTGCTGATATCATCGGCACATGCTGATGCAGGGGATATCGCCTAAACCGTGCAGGTTTAGGGAATATCCAGGGTAGCTACATGTCAGCCTTGTTATTGGCTTACCTGTAGCAAAAAGTGCTTGTAAAGGGTTTACAACTACTTTAACACACAGTCGTTCGACAGATCTTTATCAAAAGCAAACTTTCTTTCGAACAATTTTCTATACAGTATGGCCAGCTTTACTCTGCCAGGAAGCCAAGCACCCCTGATGACCTCAGGTGGCACCCTAGTTGTGGTCAAAGACCACACAAAAAGTTTGGTGGGGTTTTAACCTATTTTCTTTTTCTTTAATGGGGACAATAAGACCCCTTTCACACTGGGATGTTTTTCAGGCGCTCTAGCGTTAAAAAAAGACCCGTAAAGCGCCTGAAAGAAGCCTCATCTGTAATCCCAATGTGAAAGCCTGAGTGCTTTCACACTGGGGTGTTTTTCAGGCACTTTAGCGTTAAAAAAAAGAGCGCCTGAAAGAAGCCTCATCTGCAATCCCAATGTGAAAATCCGAGTGCTTTCACACTGAGGTGCTGCGCTGGCAGGGCGTCAAAAAAGTCCTGCAAGCAGCTTCTATACACCGCTCCTAAAGCGCCCCTTCCCATTGAATTCAATGGGAAGCGCCTGAAAAGCGTTTTTGGCAGTGGCGCTTTTAACCCTTTATTTGGCCACTAGCGGGGGTTAAAAGCGCCCCAATAGCGCTTGAAAAACGCTGGTAAAACACCGCTAGTTTAAGCGGCGCTTTACCAGCATTTTTTGGGCACTGGCAGCGTGAAAGGGCTCTTAAAGCACCAAGTTTCACATTGGGATTGCAGCTGAGGCTTCTTTCAAACATTTTACAGCCGCTTTTTTTAACGCTAAAGTGCCTGAAAAACGCCCCAGTGTGAAAGGGGTTTAAATGAGTGATATGGAGAACTGAGGGACAGTCTCCAAAAGGTACAGAAAGAACCTAAGTGAATTTCAAGCAACAATTGTTTTTTTTGTTTTTTTTTTATGTAGTGGAGGAGGCAGTACGTTAAGGTATGCTATGTAGCTCTATCTCTCACCATTTCGGTTCAGATCTGGACAACCAAAAACGTCACATCTGTTTCCAAGGTGTTGTGTTTGTGCAAAGCTTTCTTTTACCCTCAGACACTTGGTTTTATAGGCCTCTCAATGCATTTTATGGATGATTCATTTGTTAGTCTGTGTGGCTCACTGCTGTATTTTGCTTGCCGCAGAGGTAGATGAAAAGACCATCTCTCAGCTAGAAGCTTCTAATAAAAGTTTATCTGGGGAGCTGAAAGAAACCAAGAGTGACCTCAGCCATTTACGGGAAAGCCTGAAATCCCTGGAAGACACAAACTGCCAATATGAGGACCAGCTGACTAAAACCATTCGAGAGCTTTCTGCCACCATGGAGGGGATCCAAACTGTTCTCAGCAGGGTAAGTGTGTGGTTTGTGGATACAGTGCACAGAATCTTCCCTCCAGTGGGATTTTGCTAAATAAAGTGAACTTTACTGTATAGTTAGTCCGGTCACTTGTATCAAATTGCAGATACAAAGTATATTAATGCTCAGAGCCAATACTGATGTACAATAGGTGTTTGATTTTTGTACAGCACAACGTAGATCCTTGTCATACAGCTTCTTAGTGTTAGAATTGTATTGGTCAGTGGCAGTTGAATGGTGGGGCTTCACTCCCAGGTCTGAAAAAATTGAACATCAAGAAATCAGATACACGGGAATAGATTGAATTGAATGGTTTTTGCCCTTTATAATAGTTTAGTCAGTTAAGTGATGGTGTAGTGGGCTTACGTAAGACTTACCTGCCACACTTTGTGCTTTTATTATGGGAGTATGGAATGTGTTTTGGCCTGCTTCCTGTTGAAACACCAGCCCATTGCTTACTGGCATACTTACCTAAGTATTTCCATATCTCTAAGCGTGCACAGTGTGATACCAGCATGGGCCGCTATTAGAGGAAGTGTATCCTATAATACAGGAGCTACCATCACCAACCTGTCCTTTTTTGTTACCTGTTATGGTGAGCCAAATGCTTTGTGTGTATCTGACCCAGAACAAGTATGCATATCATGGACTTTTCTGACTCTACTAGCTGCATGATCGGTCCAGACCAATGATTCAAAGTATGGAGCACAGAGACCGTTGAGTAACTGGTATTTTCAGAAGGAAGTTGGCAATGGCAACTTCTTAATTTCTCACTGCCTGCATTGGCAGTTCATTTTATTTTAAGTGGAAATCTGTACAGAGGGAGATATTGGCTGCCAATTCTGACTTCATCTTTTGAAAATGATCAGTGTCTTAATACTTTGAGTCAGAGAGTGTCTCCTTCCATTATGCCCTCTGTTGTATTTAAATCACATCTAAGGTTAAAATGTTTTGTTTTCCCCCCTATGCAGTGGGGTTGTGCCCGCACTGCATGGGGTGACTGCTTATTTTGTCTAGGAGTGAACACAAAGCCTATACTCATCCAATCATCCAGAAATTGGCGCTCCTCCGCGTCCAGCGGTGGTCCGTTCCTGGCGTCTTCACGTCTGGAGTCAGTCTATAGGCATGACGACGTCGGGAACATTCCACCGTACTAGACCCATGGTGCTGGAAGGATCAGAGGATTAGGTCAGTTTTTCTCAGCTCTCCAATCTCCTAGACCAGTGATGGCGAACCTTGGCACCCCAGATGTTTTAGAACTACATTTCCCATGATGCTCATGCACTCTGCAGTGTAGCTGAGCATCATGGGAAATGTAGTTCCAAAACATCTGGAGTGCCAAGGTTTGCCATCACTGTCCTAGACAAAATGAGGACAGCTCTACTACGAGAGAAAAAAAATTTGTGTGGAGTTCAGCTTTAAACTTAACCCACTTCACTAGACAAGCATCTCCTCCCACTGTTGTACATGAACCGAATATTAACTTTACTAGATGACAAGTTTCCTTCTACTATGTCCCTGCCGTACCAACAACAAATACCCCCTTCAGTTGCTGAGCATCTTCTCCAGCTTTACATTATCTTGTACACCAACCAACTTTAATTTGTTCACAGAATCCCCTGGCATCTGAAGATCAGAAGTCAAAAGAGAATGGATCCAGTTTTTGATGCAACTTTCACTTTGTTGTGGAAAAAAAAATACAAAGTAATTTAATGCAATTCATGATTTTCCAGTGTGAAGAGAGATGGGATGTAGTTTTGCTTAATATTTAATGGAAGAGAACTGTAAATAGTTTTATGAATGAGATGCGTTGTGGTGATTTGCCTGTAATTAACAGCAGAATATACATTTTTGAAATAAGTTTAGGATAACATAAATGTTAGCAATTGAACTAGATTATATAATAAATACAATCTATATATATTTTCTTTTGCTATCCCTCTTTTTTATGTATATATATTAAATAACTGAAAGGTCTTAATTATTTTTATCTGGTCTTTTAGTATGTATTTCCATTTGTTGTGAGGAAATAATAGCTACACAACCTAGATTGACAGTACTCAGCAATAAAACTCTAGCCAAATCATGTGAGCTAACGCATTGGAATTACTTGTATTAATGCATTGCATTGTCTGTTTAATTTCTTCCCCCGTGTATAAATAAATGCAAGCAGTATTCAACTATTATTGTACAATAAAAGGCCAGTCTAAATTAATAAAATGCCTCATGACAAATTATCTTTCTGCTTTTTTTGTGCCAGTTGTGTGTGTTTGCCCCAAATTTAGAGAGTAATTGTATTCTGGGTCAAACCTAACTGTATCTGAGCACCACATACTGAAACACGATTTAATTTATTTTAATATTCAAAGAAAACCAATCTATCCATGTCTTCATTTTGACACCCCCCCCCCTAAGCATTTCTTGCCGTAATGAACTTGAGTAAGGACAGATGATTCATGCAGCATTTACTTCCTGCCATCCATCTGTCCTTAGCTCAGGCAGGAGAGTGAAGCCATGAAAACTTTCAAGAAAAACAAAGTTTCAAGTAAGTATATAATATACCTTCTTATCTATTTAATAAGACCAGCAGCATGCGAATTAAAATAGTTGAATGAATGTCTGTGTTTAGTTCAACTTTAAATTGGTTATCCCATGAAAAATACACAATTTAAACTTGTGTGTGAGCATGATATACAAATGTCATGATAACTTCTTTAAAGTGGGCCTTCACAGTAAACTAATTCTCATATTGATGTATATTAATAGTTTTGCACTGCCCGACTAAATATTTATAGCATTTTAGGGTCTATGGGGCTTTTTGTCGACTCTCATAGTACGTCTTTGTGTGATGTGAGAGCCTACTGCTGGGCTAAAGGCTGGCCACTGGCAGAACTTTAAAAAGCTACACTATAATGCCAAAAGTATCGGGACATCTGCCTTTATACGCACATGAACTTTAGTCTGTAGGGCTCAATATTGAGCTGGCTCACCTTAAGACCCCTTTCACACTGAGGCATTTTTCAGGAGCTACAGTGCTAAAAATTGCACCTAAAAAAAAAAAAGTCTCAGCTGCAAACCCAGTGTGAAAGCCTGAGTGCTTTCACACAGTGCCCTAGTGCTTTCACACTGGGGAGCTGCGCTGGCAGGGAGTCGCAAAAAGTCCTGCCAGTAGCTTCTTTGCAGCGCTGGAGGAGCGGTGAATACACTGCTCCTGCCCATTGAAATCAATGGGCCAGTGCCGTGATACCTGCAGCAATGCGCTGCTGCAGCTTTTTTTTTGCGGGTGGATTTAACCCCCTTTCAGCCACTAGCGGGGGTTTAAAACCAACGCCCAGGTGTTAGGAGCGATCAAAGGGTTAAATGTGTCCCTAGGGGGTGCTTGTTAACTGTGTGGGGGTTGCTCTGACTGGGTGAAGACAGAGATCGGTGTTCCTGCTTAGCAGGAGCACAAGATCTCCATCTTCTCCACTGTCAGATCGCCATTCTGCCTCTCACCGGAACTATCGCGGGTAACCGGCGGTCATTGAGTCCACCGGACCCACTTATTGGCACCCCCTGTGTCCAATTGGCACGCGCCTTCCAGTGGCTATTGCACAAAATGACGTACATGTTTGTTTCATGCAAAAGAGTCAACCTACCGCAGTACATCTGCGATAGGCGGTCGGCAAGTGGTTCAGCAATCACATTCAAACTCATGTTAAATAGACATCAGTATACACCTGCCATCATTTAAAGTGGCTCCGATTAACCCCAGATAAAGTTCAGCTGTTCTAGTAGGTCTTTCCTGACATTTTCTTAGTCGCATCCTACAGCAAAATCCATGGTCTGCAGACAGCTTCCAAAGCATCAGAGGGGATCTCGTGGTTAAGGCATCAGTCAGGAGAAGGGTACAAAAGAATTTCCAAGGCATTCGATATACCATGGAGTGAAGACAGTAATCAAGCGGAGAAAATAGGGCACAACAGTGACATTACCAAGAACTGGACTTCCCTCCAAAATTCATGAGAAGAAAACTGGTCAATGAGGATGAGCTCAGGCGTGTTCGCATGGTCCACGTGCAGAGCCCGCCAGGAAGTCAGCGCTGCGCTAATCACAGGCAGTGAGACATTGCCCCGATGAGCGGCTGCAGAGATCGGGCAATGTCTCACTGCCTGTGATTAGCGCAGTGCTGCGCCGAATTCCTGGCGGGCTCTGCACGTGGTCCATGAGAACACGTCTGAGCTCATCCCTACTGGTCGAGGAGGCTGCTAAGAGGCTTACAGCAACATTTACCACTTCAGCCCTGGAAGGAATTACCCACTTCCAAATAGAGCTTTCTTTTGCTGGGATTTGATCACCTCCTGCAGTTTTCATTTGTTGCGCTATAAATCAAAATAAATCGGCAATTTTTGAAAGAAAAAAAAAGTTTGTACTTTGTGCTATAAATCATTTCCCAAAAAATAAAAATGTATTCATCAGTTTATGCCAATATGTATTCTGCTACAGTGCCTTGCGAAAGTATTCGGCCCCCTTGAACTTTTCAACCTTTTGCCACATTTCAGGCTTCAAACATAAAGATATAAAATTTTAATTTTTTTGTGAAGAATCACCAACAAGTGGGACACAATTGTGAAGTGGAACGAAATCTATTGGATAATTTAAACTTTTTTAGCAAATAAAAAACTGAAAAGTGGTGCGTGCAAAATTATTCGGCCCCTCTACTTTCAGTGCAGCAAACTCACTCCAGAAGTTCAGCGAGGATCTCTGAATGATCCAATGTTGTCCTAAATGACTGATGGTGATAAATAGAATCCACCTGTGTGTAATCAAGTCTCTGTATAAATGCACCTGCTCTGTGATAGTCTCAGGGTTCTGTTGAAAGCGCAGAGAGCATCATGAAGACCAAGGAACACACCAGGCAGGTCCGTAATACTGTTGTGGAGAAGTTTAAAGCCGGATTTGGATACAAAAAGATTTCCCAAGCTTTAAACATCCCAAGGAGCACTGTGCAAGCGATCATTTTGAAATGGAAGGAGTATCAGACCACTGCAAATCTACCAAGACCTGGCCGTCCCTCTAAACTTTCAGCTCAGACAAGGAGAAGAGTGATCAGAGATGCAGCCAAGAGGCCCATGATCACTCTGGATGAACTGCAGAGAACTACAGCTGAGGTGGGAGAGTCTGTCCATAGGACAACAATCAGTCGTACACTGCACAAATCTGGCCTTTATGGAAGAGTGGCAAGAAGAAAGCCATTTCTCAAAGATATCCATAAAAAGTCTCGTCTAAAGTTTGCCACAAGCCACCTGGGAGACACACCAAACATGTGGAAGAAGGTGCCCTGGTCAGATGAAACCAAAATCGAACTTTTTGCCCACAATGCAAAACGATATGTTTGGCATAAAAGCAACACAGCTCATTACCCTCAACACACCATCCCCACTGTCAAACATGGTGGTGGCAGCATCATGGTTTGGGCCTGCTTTTCTTCAGCAGGGACAGGGAAGATGGTTAAAATTGAGGGGAAGATGGATGCAGCCAAATACAGGACCATTCTGGATGAAAACCTGTTGGAGTCTGCAAAAGACCTGAAACTGGGACGGAGATTTATCTTCCAACAAGACAATGATCCCAAACATACAGCAAAATCTACAAAGGAATGGTTCACAAATAAACGTATCTAGGTGTTAGAATGGCCAAGTCAAAGTCCAGACCTGAATCCAATCGAGAATCTGTGGAAAGAGCTGAAAACTGCTGTTCACAAACGCTCTCCATCCAACCTCACTGAGCTCAAGCTATTTTGCAAGGAAGAATGGGCAAGAATTTCAGTCTCTCGATGTGCAAAACTGATAGAGACATACCCCAAGCGACTTGCAGCTGTAATCGCAGCAAAAGGTGGCTCTACAAAGTATTAACGCAAGGGGGCCGAATAATTTTGCACGCCCCACTTTTAATTTTTTTTATTAGTTAAAGTTTCAAAAATCCAATAGATTTCGTTCCACTTCACAATTGTGTCCCACTTGTTGGTGATTCTTCACAAAAAAATAAAATTTTTATATCTTTATGTTTGAAGCCTGAAAAGTTCAAGGGGGCGAATACTTTCGCAAGGCACTGTACATGTTTTTTATAAAAAAAAATCACAATAAGCATATATTGATTGGTTTGCAGAAAAGGTTATCACGTCTACAAAATGGGGGATAGCTTTATGGAATTTTTAAATTATCTATTTTTTTTTTTTATTACTACTAGTAGTGGCGGCAAACAGTGATTTTTAGCAGGACTGACACTGCGGCGCACAGATTGGAAATTTTTGACACTTTTTTTTTTTTTGAGAACCGGTGACATTATTACAGTAATCCATGCTAAAAATATGCACTGTTATTGTACTAATGACACTGGCAAGGAAGGGGTTAACATTGGCGATCAAGGGGTTAAATTTGTTCCCCGCAGGTGTTTTCTAACTGTACTGGGGGACTGTGTGACTGGGGAAACACACAGATCCATCTTCCTGCTTAGCATAAAGACAGGATCTGTGTAATCTCAACTGTCGGAATGGCGATTTGTCTTGTTTACACAGACAGGTCCCTGTTCTGGCACTGCGGGGATCGTGGGTGGCCAGCGGAACATAGAGTCCGCTGGACCATGGGAGCATGCACATGCCCACAAAAGCGAGTTCCCAAGCCAACATACAGCTATGGCGATTTTCGAGATTGTGCTACCTTGCCGCAGTATAATGACAGCGGCTGGTCGGCAGGCGGTTAAAAGGAGCTGCAGGAATATCTATCTGGCAAATACTGGCTGTGTGGTACAATGACAACAATCTCCTGTAGTCTTCATATGTCTGGACTATGGGGTAGACTGGCAGATGGAAGTCTTTTCTTATGAAGAAAAACATCCAAGCCTGGCTAAATTTTGCAAAAACACATCAGAAGTCTCCCAAAAGCATGTGGGGAAAATGTGTTATATAGTCTGATGAAACCAAGATTGAACTTTTTGGCCATAATTCCAAAAAATACAGTATCTCACAAAAGTGAGTACACCGCTCACATTTTTGCAAATATTTCATTATATCTTTTCATGTTTCAACACTTAAGAAATGACACTTTCCTACAATGTAAAGTAGTGAATGTACAACTTGTATAACAGTCAAAATAACTCAACACGCAGCCATTAATGTCTAAGCTGCTGGCAAAAAAAAGTGAGTACACTCCTACGTGAAAATGTCCAAATAGGGCCCAAAGTTGTCAGTATTTTGTATGGCTACCATTATATTCCAGCACTGCATTCACCCGCTTGGGCATGGAGTTCACCAGAGCTTCACAGGTTGCCACTGTAGTCCTCTTCCACTCCTCCATTACGACATCACGGAGCTGGCGGATGTTGGAGACCTTGCGCTCCTCCACCTTCCGTTTGAGGATGCCCCACAGATGCTTAATAGGGTTTAGGTCTGGAGACATGCTTGGCCAGTCCATCACCTTTACCTTCAGATTCTTTAGCAAGGCAGTGGTTGTCCTGGAGGTGTGTTTGGGGGTCATCATACTGCCCTGCACCCCAGTCTCTGAAGGGAGGGGATCATGCTCTGCTTCAGTATATCACAGTACATTTTGGCATTCATGGTTCCCTGTAGCTCGCCAGTGCTGCCCCAGACCATGACACTCTCACCACCATGCTTAACTGTAGGCAAGACACACTTATCTTTGTACTCTTCACCTGGTTTCCGCCACACACGCTTGAAACAAGCCTGAACCAAATAAGTTTATCTTGGTCTCATCAGATGACATGGTTCCAGTAATCCATGTCCTTAGTCTGCTTGTCTTCAGGAAACAATTTGTGGGCTTTCTTGTGCATCATCTTTAGAAGAGGCTTCCTCGTGGGAAGACAGCCATGCAGACCAATTTAATGCAGTGTGTGGCGTATGGTCTAAACACTTACAGGCTGATGACCTCCTCCCCTCTGCACCAATGCTGGCAACGCTCATAGGTCCGTTTCCCAAAGACAACCTCTGGATATGACCCTGAACGCATGCACTCAACTTCTTTGGTCAACCATGACAAGGCCTGTTCTGAATGGAACCTGTCCTGTTAAACTGCTGTATGGTTTTGGCCGCTGTGCTGAAGTTCAGTTTCAATCTTATAGCCTAGGCCAGTGATGGCGAACCTTGGCACCCCAGATGTTTTGGAACTACATTTCCCATGATGCTCCACTACACCGCAGAGTGCCAGAGCATCATGGGAAATGTAGTTCCAAAACATCTGGGGTGCCAAGGTTCGCCATCACTGGCCTAGGCCATCTTTATGTAGAGCACCAACTTTTTTTTTCTGATCCTCAGTGTTCTTTGCCATAAGGTGCCATGTTGAACTTTCAGTGACCAGTATGAAACAGTGAGAGTGATAACACCAAATTTAACACACCTGCTTTCCATTCACTTTCTGAGACCTTGTAACACTAGCGATTCACCTGACACCAGGGAGGGATATGGCTAATTGGGCCCAATTTGGACATTTTCACTTAGGGGTGTACTCACTTTTGTTGACAGCGGTTTAGACATTAATGGCTGTGTTGTTATTTTAAAGGGATAGCAAACTTACAGTTATACTAGCTGTACACTCACAACTTTACAGTGTAGCAAAGTGTAATTTCTTCAGTGTTGTCATATGCAAAGATAATATTTACAAAAATGTGAGCGGTGTACTGACTTTTGTGAGATACTTTGTTTGGGGCAAAAACAACACTGCACATCACCAAGAGAACACCATACCCACTGTGAAGCATGGTGGTGGCATCATGCTTTGGGGCTATTTTTCTTCAGCTGGAACAGAGGCCTTAGTCAAAGTAGGAGGTAATTATGAACAGTTCCAAATACCAGTCAATATTGGCACAAAACCTTCCAGTATCTGCTAGAAAGCTGAACATGAAGAGGAACTTCATCTTTCAGCATGTCAATGACCCAAAGCATACATCCAAATCAACAAAGGAATTGGCTTCACCAGAAGGCGATTTCAAGTTTTGGAATGGCCCAGACCTGAATCTGATCGAAAATCTGTGGGGTGATCTGAAGAGGGCTGTGGACAGGGGATGCCATCGCAATCTGACAGATTTGGAGTGTTTTTTGCAAAGAAGAGTGGGCAAATATTGCCACGTCAAGATGTGCTGTGCTGATAGACTCCTACCCCAGACAGTGCTGTAATAAAATCAAAAGGTGCTTCAAAGTATTAGTTTAAGGGTGTGCACACTTATGCAACCATATTATTTTAGTTATTTATTTTTAATTCCTTTCACCTAACAGATTTCAGTTTGTTGTTCAACTGAGTTGTACAGTTTATAGGTCACATTAAAAAAGTGGAAAACTGTTTTGAAAATTATTTATCTTTGTCTCTTTTTTTTTTTTTTAAAGGTGATTGTATGGTGAGCTTTATAGACTGTTCTCAATACTAGAGCCTGCATACGAGTACAGGGGTGGGAGGGAACTATTGCCTGGAGGAGAACAGGTGCAGGCTGTGTGCTAGTGAGGTGAATTACTTCCTGAAATGTAACATTTTTCACATCCCAGGAAGTCATGAAGTTTTGCTGGACAGGTAAGGTTGTTCTAAAATGCTTAATCATTCCCCCCCTTTTGTTTTTTATTCCTCTCCTCCTCCCCCCCCCCTTTTTTTTTTTTCCTCCCCTCCCACTGGTGCCCAGTTTAATACTTCCCCTCAGTCTTCCACCACGAGAGCTGAGCTGGATGGTCTTACCACCTTTGGGATGGGACCTGGGGAGTTCGGGCTATAGTGGGTGAGGTTTATTGGCCTAGACAACACTGATCTGTATATTTAGCACTGTTTATTTCCATGTTGTTCCTCGGGGGGGGGGTGCCTGCTCTGCTTATGTCACTGCAGACCATTCATAAAAGATCACTAGCTGCCCACTGACGCATCTTACAAATCAGCTGCGTTCCCTGGCTTTAGTAATGGCTAAAGGCCATGATTGCCAAAATGCAAACAAACATTCTATGACCACATAAATAAATGCGGCAAGCTTTTTGTGAGGGCCATGAGAACACAACAAGCCCGAGCATTTATCCCTGAACTTCTTAGTGAGAGTAACACTAAAGGTGCATGCCACGGAAGAGATCAGTTCCGTAAGTATTGCACCTCTTTACAATCTTCTGTACCTGTTCCCCGACAGTGAGAAATCTTCAGAACACAGAGCCATACAGGACTACTTACAAAATGCAGCTGTGGCAGCACTAGAGGCCCTTCTGTCCAGTGGGGAGGTGGACCTGGCGATGGTTTGGATGCAACCCGGTAAGGCCCTGCCCTCTTGTACTACAAGACCTTTGGGGAACTCTTGATGCCACATTTCCTTGCTGCATAAGATGCGGCTGGAAAGGGGGGTTATTCCCCCGGAAGACATGCTGTGGGCATACATCACAGTGATCCCGAAGGAGGGTAGAGATCCTCTCCTTTGGTGAAAATTTTAAGATCCATGTTAAGAAGTGATATCGGCCGATAATTTTGGCAAAGCCCTATCGATGCATCTAATGGACTTAATCCCTCAACTAGTCCACTCCGACCAAGTGGAGTTCGTCGCCACAAGGGAGGCGCGAGGCAGCATTACAAAGGCAATTAACCTGATTCATGCTGCTCGATTGAGGGGGGACCCCTATGTTGCTTCTGTCAACTGACACCAAAAAGGCGCTAGACAGGGTGAACTTCCCTTTTGAGACCCTTTGATGCGTGGGGCTAGGACACCGAATGATGAACTGGGTTCAAGCCATCTACTCCCACCCATCGGCCCAAGTGAAGGTGAATGTTCACCTCTCCTCATCCTTTGGGAAAGTTAATGGGACAAGACAGGGTTGCTCCATCCCCCTTAATATTTATCTTGACCCTCAAGCCCTTTTCTGCGATTAGTTAGAGATAATTCCAACATCACAGGCCTCCGCTACGTTTACCCCGAAAATTGCATTGCTGCATTCGCCGACAATCTCCTATTCTTTGTGACTAACCCCCTGGTGTCTATCCCTAACCTGCTGCAGGAATTGAAGACATATGGGGCATTATCCTTCTTCAGAATAAATTTCCAGAAATCAGAGCCGCTGAACATCTCTAAGATGACCCCTTGCCCTTTCAAATAGGCAATGTCACACATCAATTATCTGGGCATCCTTTTACCCAGGACAGAAGACCTATTCCCCCTCAATTTTCATCCCCTGCTGACAGCACAGACCGGATGCCTGGTTCAGTCGGTGTGGAATTGTAAAAATGGTCATTATGCCCCAATCTAATAAAGACTCCCACGCATGGGTCAGGACACACCCTGGACCTCATTTTCAAACAGAACATCGACGTCAACATACTCGACAACATAACTCTGCCATGGACGGATCACCACGCCATCTAATTCAAAATCGCTACCAACATCACCAACGCCAAACGGAAACCTGTAACAACGCACTGGACCAGATCGCATAAAAAACTGTACTCCGAAGCCTTCAAAACCACTCTGTCCAAAAAGATATCTACAATAACCTTAAACCACTCTACGGAGGAAACACTCAACTCCCTGAACAAGGCATTACTGCAATCAGCAGACTCGGTAGCACCAAAATGCAGGGCACTCATCAGGAAGAAAAATGCTGGATGGTTTAATAGCTCCCTCTCCGTACTAAAGCAAGAACGCAGAAGAGCGGAAAGAACATGGAGAAGAAATCCCACCGAGGAAAACCTATTTAACTACAAAGGTCTCACAGAGAATTATCGGAAAGCAATCTTCAAAGCCAAAAAGGACCACTTCTCATATACAATCTCAACGGCCGCAAACCAACCACGGGAACTGTTTAAACTGGTTAATCAATCAATGAATCCGGTGTGCCTAGAACCCCCAGAAAGCGAATCCCAGGATTACTGTGACAAACTGTCGGATTTTTTCATCGATAAAGTCAAAACCATCAGGGAAACAATTTGTCAGAAGAAAACATCCAACCTCAGCCAGCAAATATATAAAGCGGATGTCTGCACCAACATACCGCAACCGCCAAAATTTTCACTATCCCCCAATTACCGTAGACACCGCAAAAAACATCATTAATAAACTGCGTGACAGTACCTCACCTATTGACATCATCCCCACAAAACTACTGAAAGAATGCTCCGACATCGTGGCTCCAACCATAACCCACCTCATAAACCGATCATTCCACGAAGGGATTGTTCCCAGCATCCTCAAACAAGGCATCGTCAAACCTCTACTCAAGAAACCAAACCTGGACCCTCAGGATCCAAACAACTGTAGGCCAATTACAAGCCTCAACACCATTTCTAAGATCATGGAGAAAGCTGTAGTACATCAGCTACAACTTCACCTGGATACTCACAAACTCCTGGACCCGCTGCAATCAGGCTTCCGCCCGGGTCATGGAACAGAAACAGCTCTCCTCAAGATTTGGGATGACGCCCTTGAAGCAGCAGATGACGGAGAGCCGTGTCTCCTCGTACTGCTAGACCTAAGTGCAGCGTTTGATACAGTAGATCACAATACTCTACTCGTCCGCCTCACAGAAGTAGCCGGAGTCCAAGACATAGATCTCCAATGGTTCGCGTCCTTCCTAGGAAAATCGGTCACAGACAGTGAAACCAGGAAAATTCCTCTCCGAAACTCGGGCAGTCACCTGCGGAGTCCCTCAAGGCTCTCCGTTGTCACCCGTTCTCTTCAACATTTACATTCGCCCACTCCTTCAAATCATCAGATGCTCAGATCTCTGCTTCCACTCTTACGCTGATGACACGCAACTTTATTTCTGGATCAATGGAAAAAAAGATCACCAACAACAACTTGAAAACTGCCTCAAATCAATAGAGGACTGGATGACCACCAACTCCCTCCAGCTGAACCAATCAAAGACAGAGCTTCTTATCTTACACCCAAATCATAAGCCCGCAACCAAAACCTCCTGGTCTCCACCAACCGTCTTTGGGCAGACTATCTCCCCAAAGACCAAAGCGAAGAGTCTCGGGGTTATTTTAGACGCACAAATGCCAATGGATGCGCAAATAGGATCTGTAGTCAGTCGATCTCACCATCTGCTGCGCATGCTTCGCAGACTCATCCCTTTTATCCCAAAGAATGACAAAGCAGTGGTAGTTGGAACAATCATTAATTCACGACTGGACTACGCAAACTCGCTTTACATAGGATTACCACAATATCAACTTGCGCGATTACAACTGATCCAAAACACAGCGGCAAGGCTGATAACAGGAAAAAAACCCTGGGAATCCATTGATCCTTCACTGAGGAGCTTACATTGGCTAACCGTAAAAAATCGGATCACGTTCAAGACCCTTTGCCTCACCCACAAATGCGTGCATAGAGAAGCTCCGCAATACCTAATGGAGAAAATAAATCATTACACACCAAACCGCAGTCTTCGATCAGCCAACAAAAACCTCCTCGTGCCCAAAGCCCGGTATAAATCCAAGGGTGATCGGAGATTCGCTGTCCAAGGGCCTCGGCTATGGAATGCTCTACCAATCAACATCCGCCTGGAAGAAAATCACCTGGCTTTTAGGAAAAAAACTCAAGACCTTCCTTTTTTAGCAGATGATCAAAGCTCGCAACAGCGCCTAGAGGCGATTCAGTTCGCATTGTGCGCTATACAAGTATTTCATTTATTATTTATTCATTTAGTTGTTATACCATCTTCAGGCCCACTCCATCCAGATCCCGAGTTCTTTTCTCAGGGCAGTGAAGCACACTATTGCATCCTTCCTATGGAACCAGAAACCCCCTGCAGCTGGCCCAGTCTAATTTGCGACTGCCAAAAGTGTTGGGCAGCATGGCTTTACCAGATGTCTACCTTTATCATATGGCCTGTCATCTGACACAAATCCTGGACTGGTGCCACCATGGTCCTTTGAAGCAGTGGATCCAGGTGGACGTGGTGCCTTGGTGCCAGTCAAATCTACCACTCCGGATATTGTACCACATCACTGTAGGTGATATGGGGCAGATTGATCAAAAAGCCTTTTGCGACTTTTCCATCGCACTCACTCCTTCGCCACGGGAAACCCTGCCTTCAGTCTGGGACTCAGCAACCCTAAATTTCAAGACTTGAAGACTGAACGATCCCAGGTCTGGCACTTTCTCACAAACGGACAATGAAGGACCAGGCAACAAATCATGGATGCCCTATCTTTGGTAGGCCTCTCCTGGCAAAAACTACAGTTGGCCCATTTCATTGGCACATTACCTTCCCCAGAACCCTACAGAAGCCGCCTTACTTCCTTTGACTTATTGCGTCTAGAACAGTCCCCTGCGCGCCACGTAGAATCCCAGACTTACCAGTTGCTCCTAACGCCACCCCTGAATTTCAGGCCTTCCTATATATCCAAGTGGGAGCAGGACTTGGGTCTTCAGTTCACGGAAAGACAAGGAGAGAGACGACTTCTCTTGTAAGATCTCAGTTTGTGTTAACCATCAGGAAGCAGGATACAAGGTGGTACTATACACCAGTAAGGCACAAGATGTTCCTGCAGAGCATAAATCTATGCTGGAGGTGTAGGGAGGAACCCAGTTCTCTCCTACACATCTTCTGGTCCTGTCGCCTTTTGCTGCCTTACTGGACTGAGATTCACCACAATGTTCATACATTTACAGATCACAAGCTGCCCAGGACTCCCACGTTCTTCCTCCTTCACCACCTCGAGATTCCAAGCAAGAGCTATAGGAAATCTTTCCTCTCCTGCTCACAGCAGCAAAGAGCTGCATCCCACTGTGCTGGAAGCAGACACAGCCACCGGCAGTTTGCCGTCTGTTTGAAAAAAAAAAGAAGCCAAGATCAACGCAATGGAGCACCTGGTGGCCACAGATAGTGGCCTCCGCGAGAAATACCTCAAGAAGTGGTTTTATTAGCACAAATTAGTCTATTCTGAGGAGCATGCAGAGTTGGCGACTTAACTCCCCTGGGAGATGGGACTAATGGAAAGGCTGCCTAGAGGTGGTTGACCTCCCCTCCCATCCCATCCCTCTTTTTCATTACTTTCACTATTGCTCTCCTTGCTGCTTGGCCCTCTGGGTCTTATCTGCTCTCAGTCCTTTTTTAACAAAATAAATAAAAAACTGTGTTAACCATTAAAAACTGTGCAGGATACGGAGACTTCCTACTGCTTGAAGCCCACTGTCTGAAACACACGTTATATGTTTACACACTGATGACTGGGCAGGTGGAGATGATGCACTGTATGTTCAATATTGTTGATGTTTCTGTATAACCGTACACCCTATTGAAATAAAGAATTGAAAAAAATGCTTAATCTTTTTGTAAACCGGAAATACATTAATAGCATATTGTTACATAGGGGAGCTGGAATTTATTTATATACACATTTGTGAGCGCTGATCAGCGGTTACCTGGCATGCTGGTGCTATCCCCTTCAGAATGACATCAGCGGGGGGGGGGGGAATCTCGGCCCCTCCCGATGCATCTGTTGGGAGAGGAGAGATGTGGCGCATCACTACACCGCTGATCAGCGTTCACAAATAAGATATGTACATAAAAATAGGATTTTTAAAACAGCTTACCTGTAAAATCCTTTTCTTTGATGTACATCAGGGGACGCAGAGCCATAGTAGTTACTATGTGGGTTATATCGGACTGACAGGTGATAGACACTGGCACGCCCCTAAGGAGTGTACTCCCCTATATAACCCCTCCCATTACTGGGAGTCCAAGAAGGGAGGGACCTCTGTGGCCCCTGATGTACATCAAAGAAAAGGATTTTACAGGCAAGCCTGTAAAAATCCTATTTTCTTTTCTACATCAGGGGACACAGAGGCATAGTAGTTACTATGTGGGATGTCCCATAGCAATGGCAACGGAAAGGGGGGGAGACAACAAAAAGAAAGGAAGCCAGCCAGAGGACTCATACTGCAGCACACTGCGCCCGATGGCAATATCCTCATGACCTTTAACATCGATTTAATAAAATCTGGTAAACGTATGAACTGAAGACCAAGTCGTGGCCTTACAGATCTAAGCCATAGAAGCCTGATAATGCACCACCCAAGAGGCACTAATTGCCCTGGTTGAGTGTGCTTTAACATGAAAAGGAGGAATTTTCTTCTTTAAACCATAAGCCTGAATAATGACTTGACGAATCCACTTGGAAATAGTGGATTTTGACGCTACCTGTCCTTTGGACCATCTGGCAGTACGAATAAAACCTCTGTTTTAGGAACCTGAGCAGTCGCCTTTAAATACACTATGACCGCTCTCTCTACATCAAGGGAATGTAGTGCCTTTTCTTACCTAGATCGAGGATCTGGGAAGAAAGAAGGAAGAATAATATCTTGGTTTAAGTGAAAACCTGTCACCACCTTTGGTAGGAATTCAGGATGAGGACGCAACACCACCTTATCCTTATGCATGATCAGATATGGTGCTTTACAAGACAGAGCCGCTAGTTCTGATACTCTTCTAGCAGAAGAAATGGCAACCAGAAAGACTCTCTAGTCAAAAGAACCAAGAGAATTTCACGTAAAAGGTTCAAAAGGCTGTTTCTGAAAAGCCGATAAGACCACGTTCAAATCCCAAGGATTTAAAGGTGCCCTGATAGGGGGATTGATCCGTGTTACCCCCTTGAACAAAGCTACGCACAAAAAAAAAAAAAAAAAAAGTGAGAAGCCAGAGGCCGTTGAAAACAATATTGACAAGGCCAAGATCTGGCCCTTGATAGTATTCAAGGCCAGCTTCATTTCTAATCCCATTTGCAGGAAATCAAGAATCCTACCTATGATATATTTCCTGGGGTGCCAACCCTTGGATCCACACCAGGAAACATTTGCCTTCCAGACTCTATAGTAAATGACCCAGGAAGCCGGCTTCCTGGCATTAATCAAGGTAGATACTACCGAAGGGGACAACCCACGATCCTTTAGAATGCGGGTCTCAATAGCCAAACCGTTAAATTTAGAGTCTAAGGTAGGATGGAATACTGGACCTTGCGCAAGAAGGTCTGGCCATAATGGCAGAGTTCAAGGGACTCCTGCCCCCATCTTTATGATCTCGGCAAACCAAGATCGTCTGGGCCACACTGGGGCCACCAGAATCACCTCCTTTTGTTCCTGCGAAGAAGACGCGGAAGTAGCAGAACTGGAGGAAATGCATAGATCAGAGAAACCTGATCCCATGGGAAGACTAATGTGTCTGTTCCGCAAGCTAGCGGATCCTTTGTTCTACACAAAGTTGTCGACCTTGTTGTTGAATCTGGTCCACGCCCGGAGTACCCCATCTCTGACATATCGCTAGGAAGATGTCGGGGTGAAGAGACCATTCTCCCGGGAAACAATTGTTGGTGACTCAAGTAGTCTGCCTGCCAATTCTCTATCCCTGGAATGAAAACTGCCGATAGGCAAGGGACATGGTGTAGTGCCCAAGACAGAACATGATTCACCTCTTTTTGGGCTGCACAACTTGTGCCCCCCGGTGACTGATGTAAGCCACAGCCGTGGCATTGGACTGAATCCTGACACGACAGTCCCTCAGTCTGACCGTCCAAGACTTTAGAGCCAAACTGCCTGAATCTCCAAAATATTGATAGGCAAGGTCCTTTCCAACTTGGACCACTACCCCTGGATAGAATCCTCTTCCAGGACTGCTCCCCAGCCTAGAAGAATTCGTAGTCACCACTTTCCAAGAGACTGGTAGAAACGATTTTCCCTTTAGAAGGTTGCTGGATATCAACCATCAATTTATGCTCTGATCAGGAGCCAGGCGAATTGGAAAAAATCTAAGGCCTGAACCTTCTTGTTCCAGGCCGACAGGATTGTGTTTTGTCGCAATCTTTAAACTGCGTGTAAGGGACGGCCTCAAATTTTTCCAATAGTCTCATGCACAACTTAATGGAAGGCTTTTTCTTTGCCTTGATGAGTTGAAATAGCTCTACAATGGAACCGATTCTTTTCTGGGGTAGAAATACCTTTTTCTGTATGGTATCTATGACCAGACCTAGGTACTGTAGTCTCCTTGATGGTTTTAAGGAGGACTTTTCTAGGTTGAGAATCCAGCCTAGAGAGTCCAGGTAGTTTACCGTTGTGACCAGACTGTGGTTTAGCCTTGAAACCGAATGATCTATTAAAAGCAGATTGTCTAAGTAGGCTCGGACCGTTATGCCCTGAGCCCTTAATCTGGCTAAAGGAGGTGCCAGAATTTTTGAGAAAACCCATGGTGCTGTGGCTAAACCAAATGGCAGGGCCACAAACGGAAAATTATGATTTTCGATTTTGAAGTGCAGAAATTTCTGGGGAGCGGGAAATATTGGCACATGGAGATATGCATTTTTGATATCGATAGAAGCCAAAAATTCCCCTCCTTGGAGGATGGCAACAACCGACCGGATTGACTCCATGCGAAAGGATCGGATGTTCAAGTGCCAATTCAGATCTTTGAGATCTAGAATAGGTCTTACTTCTCCATTTGGTTTTGGAACCATAAAGAGGTTTGAATAAAAACCTGTGCCTTGTTCCTCTAATGGAAATTCTGATATCACTGACTTGGATAATAGATGATCCAGTGCTAGAAGGAGAGCCGCCTCCTGCTCTGGGTCCTTGGGAACATTTGACCTTTGGTTCCGAGTTTTTCCGTCTCCTCAGTTTCTGTTTGTAACCTAGAGAAAACGGCAGAAGCCACCCATCTGTCTCAACATTGTTCCTGCCAGATCCTTGAGAATTGCAGGAGCCTTCCCACCACCCGAGCGAGTGGGGCACCCCTTCATAAGGAGGCTTTAGCACTTTGTGGGCATTCTGCCCCAAGATCTCTGACATTGGTGCTGCCCTTGGGGTTTTCCCCTTGGAACCCGATGGTTGAAGCCGTCGAGACTGCCTAGAGGCTGATGCCACTGGTACAGGAGAAGAAGCCTGCTTAAAGGAGAAATTTCTGAATTTCTTTTTTACTGGTAAAAGAGCTTTTGCCATTGGAGATCTTTTGTAGGCATTTATCCAAATCATCTCCAAATAGCCGTTCACCATGAAAAGGGAAACTGGCTAAGCTTTTTACACCAACTTTTTAGCCAAAGAATTCTGCGAGAATGCACTAGTCCAAGCATAAGCCGTGAGATTTGAATGACAGCATCTCTCAGAGTCTGTGAAACAGTGCGTCTGATAAATCAGCACAATGTTGGGCCTGTACATCAAGCAGAACTTTAAGCATCTCCTCAAACTGTTCCTTAATGGACTGAGATACGCCAATTGCAGCAAGAACTGGCTGCACTACTGAACATGCTAAAGCCATTTTTAGAAAGAAGCTCCAACTTTTTATCTGCTGGATCCTTTAACATGAGCGCATTATCAACCGGACATGTGAGATTCTTATTCACTGAGGCAATCACAGCATCAACCGCTGGAACCCCCCATTTCTTATAGAAATCTTCTTCCATAGGATAAAGTGTTCCATAGGATAAAGTATTGTTTATCCGGATGTTCCCATTCAGCATACATAAGCTTCCTTAGCCATGCATGAATAGGAAAGGCATCCCCAGATGGAGGTTTTAATGATCCCAAATTAGAGATGGGATCATCAAGAGCCTGCGCTGCAGGCAGCAAAAAAGTTGAACGAACTAACTTTGTAAGAGAGTGCACAAGCAACCTGTCTTGTGATGTTACTCCTATATTGGGATCCTCAGAAGAGAGAGGATAAACCAGTATCTTCCAAATCTTTGGGACGATCTACCTGATCCCCAGCGTCGTGAACCTCCAAAGGAGGGGGGGTCTTGAGCATTAGAAGGGGATCTGCTACATTTAACCCCACTATGGAGGGATAAAATAGCATTAATCTTCTTTTCCAAATTAGCAATGGTAGAAGACAAAACCTCTCGTGTGACATACTCAGGGGCTGAAGAGTCTTGTGCGACTGCAAGCATAGTTTCCCCTGATGGCGCAATCTGACCGGCCGCAACACTCTCAGAGGAGGATGACATTCTTTTGGAAATGATTTTAGTTTGTTGTGTAACCATTGACCCCTTAGAGGAGTTCCTGGTCCCTTTGCCACTCATAGCTTAAAAACACAAAGCAGAGGCACTACCAGCAAAAGAATGTAAACTGCTGGGCTATAGTACAGCGCAATAGCTGCTATTAATCCAACTTCTTTACAGTACAATGTGTCAAAGGGAAATGCCTGTGTCACCAAACCTGATCCAGCCAACCTCTTTGCTCTGTCCCTCTACCGCTAGGCAGCAGCTTCACAGTGTTTAAATCTCTTCCTGAACATGTGGCCGGTGTCTGGCACCATTAGCCACGACCCCCATGCGGAATACGGAAAAGGAAAGCACTTTCCTGTATGAGCGGCGTCTGCAGCATGGCGGGGGGGGGGGGGGCTAAATCCTCTGCGGCGGTCTGCCCTTTATTTTATTTTTTCCTTAAAGGCAACTTGGTATCCTGTCCCCCGAAGGGGAATGAAGCCAATCTGGGGGCACTGGAGACCAGCCCCCCCCCCCTTTTTACTGGAGGGTAAAGTGCTCAATACAGCCCCCAGTGGTGACACATAGGCATGACAACATACATAGAGAAATTCCTGAGAAAATCTCCCTTACCTTATTCTCACAGCAGGGTTTTACTAGAGATAAAGACCCAATCTTCACCCTTCATGGTGGGCTCAGAGACCTTTTAAGAAACCTTCAGGAACCAGGGAACCTTGGGTTACCCACAATCCTGGACCTGTGACAGCATCCTGCCAGTAAAAAAACTTTATGGCCTTACTACCAAAAAGTACTGAATCCCAGGGCCCAGCTCGCACAGAGAAGCGTTCACAAGCAAAACATTGTTTCTGCGGACATGAAGGCCGGGGACCATTCATTTAACCCATGAAAAGACATCAGAATGGATCCAGTCAGCATAGCTATCCCCAGCAAGGATTTCTTCCAGTGGAGCTCAGCACATCTTTACTCGTAACAAATGCCTTAGACACTGGCAAAAAAAAAAACTGACTCCCCCCAGTAATGGGAGGGGTTATATAGGGGAGTACACGCTTTAGGGACGTGCTAGTGTCCATCACCTGTCGGTCCGATATAACCCACATAGTAACTACTATGGCTGTGTCCCCTGATATATTATAATATACAATTATATTTTCTTACATGTACACATGCACACATATATATATATATATATATATATATATATATATATATATATATATATATATATATAATCAGGCTGCTGAATTTTTGAAATTTTCACTCAGACACTAGAGTTGTAGGGAGACAATTGGGTCAAATTGTAATAACCTGTGTGGCTAGATGTAAACAATAATGAAAGTCCCTGATTCAGTTTCCCAGCAGTGAGTCAGTGTTCTGCCTATCACGGATGAGGACGAGGAGAAGGCAGGGCTTTGTTACACTGGATGGCCAGCGACTAGACTGCATGTCACAGCGCCGGGAGATCAGACGCATGAGGCTGCAGATGGGCACAGTGACTCGAGTATAAGCCGAGGGGTCTTTTTCAGCACACAAAAAATGTGCTGAAAATCTCGGCTAATACTAGAGTATATACAATATGCAAAGTGGTGGGAGGGCATCTTCAGAATGGCAAAGATGTTTTTATTACAAATTAAGTGAGCAGAACTGCAGTTGCTCTTCAAAATGTTTTTTTTGTTGTATAAGCTATATACCAGACCATTAAACATTCACTTAAAATGCAGAGAGAAGACAAAGCCTTCCTATATAATGCCTCCACTTTTTATCCAGGAATAGCTGTAACGAATTAGGCCATCCTGCCCTTGAAAAACGCTTTTCAGCTTAGTTATCCCATGTGCTGAAAGCAACAGGCAAGCCAAGTAAACAGCCCCCCACAACCATTGTAGGATCTTTGTTGATCCATGTGACAAAATGCTGCAGTTCTGTTCAGTGTATAATAAAAAGGACAGATTTCACTTGTTGCCCTTAACCACCCATTGTCAGCAACCACTTCTTGGAATGACAATTCTAAGTCATCTAGACCAGTGGTCAGCAACCCTGTCCTCAGGGCCCACTAACAGGCCAGGTTTTATGTATTACCTTGGGGAGATGCAGACTAGAATGCTGCAATCACTGAGCAGCAAATGATATCACCTGTGATGGATTTCAGTTATCTCGCAAAAGTGGCCTGTTAGTGGGCCCTGAGGACAGGGTTGCTGACCACTGATCTAGAATAATTTACACGTAGGAAAATATTGCACAACTACATCCAGGACATACAATTATTTTTCACTTATTTTATTGCTCATCATAACAGCTGTAACTTGAATCATTTTCTTCAAAACATGTCTAAATATAAAAAAACAAAAATTACAAGTTTGATATTGTACAAAATTTTACAAAATTTACAGAATAAAAAAAAAAAAAAAAAAAAAAAAAACAACACTTGACAATAGACAGAAAAACAGGTCATGTAAAATATATCTCCAACCTCCTCCTGATTTTACATCATGTTTAATACAAAATAAAGCACTTTCTGTCCAATGTGGAGGATTGATTGGATACCTTGTTTCCATTCAAATAAATGCTTGTTTTCCAGTATACATAACCAAAAAGGAATATATTGTCCTAATTGCCACAACATGGCAGTATGAAAAAGGTTAAGGCACATTAAAATATTTGGTTTGCCATTAAACATTTAGGTTGGCATCAATTATAGTGTAATTTTCCTAATTGTGTTTAAAGGAAAGTGGGCAAAGTGATGCAGTTTATCACTTAGAAATTAAGTTATGCTGGCAGCTGAAACTATTCACAATTAGTGTGTGTAGTATATAACTAACATTTAAAAAAAAAAAAAAAAAAAAAAAGAAGGAGAAGTCCAGCCTGAGCTTGTTTGGCTGGGTTTCTCCTATGGGTCACAGGCGTGCAATTAGGTTTTGCACTTCTGTGACCCGTATTCAGCAGAGTGGTTTTAAGTCTGCTCTCTGCTGACGTCAGACAGATCAGTCCAGGCACCGCATCATCCAGACTCTGGATCCGCCAGGTGCCTGGACCGATGGCCGCCTCAGCCTCTCAGCGAGCCGCTGGGACAGCCGCTCCCCACAGCTCAGTGTTCCAGTGAGCATGGAGGAGCAGAGCAGGAGAGCCCATACTTCTCTTAACACTCCAGAAATGCATGCTGAATTTCAGTGAAGATGGAACCTTGGCTGCAGTCGATCAATGTTTGCAGATGCCCCATATGGGTATGAGGAGAATTTAGACCCAAGCTAAAGGTTTATTCACACCAGCTGTGTTGTCATGCATCCTTTGCCTCCTCTTCCAATACATGTAACAGCTATAGGCCCTTTTCACACAGACGGACCAAAATCGGGTCTGCCTGAGTTTTTCAGGCAGATCTGATCAGACCATCAATTGTTCTCTATGGAGCAGCAGGTGTCAGACAGACACATGTCCGTTAACACTTCCCGACATCCCATCTGATCACGTTTGCTAAAACAGACAAATAGGAATCTATTTTGCATGTGTCTGGCAGGTCGGATGGCCATTGGGTGTAAACGGACAGGTCCGTTTGCATCAGACAGCCCATAGAGGACAGTGGGCTGTGTCAGTGTTCGCTCTGCACCAGAGGAGTGGGCACAGACCTGTCATCCGCCTGCTCAGCGGAGAGATCCCCTGCCGAGCAGGCGCATCCGTTGGCGGACTCAAACAGTGTGAAAGGGTCCATAGTCATGAAAATATGCAGATTTTAGTAGAGCCTGTTCCAAAACAACCATTAAAAAAAAAAAGTCCTGCATGCTGGCTTTTGGTTGTGTGTTGATATGCATTCTACCAGTTGAAGTAAATTGAATGTTCTGATGCATCAGAAGACGCATCGCAATGTGAATGCATCTTTGCCTTAAAACTTAAGGCCAGTACACACGATACGAAAATCGGATGGAAAAAATTTGTACGACAAGCTATCTGATATTTGGATCGTTCGTATGGTGCTTTCAACAGCTGATTCAGCTTTTTCCTCATACAAAAGCTGGATGTGCAGACTAGAAATTTGTCGGATGTGAACACGTCTGATTTTCATTTCATTAGTACGCAAATAAAAAAAAAACAAAAAAATTACCGTAAGAGCAAGACTACGCATGCTCAGAAACTAAAGAATACATACAAAACTACTCAACACATTACGTCACTTCTGACATATTCTGTCATAAGAAAATTGTCATATTGTGAGTAACCTCTTCACTTTCAACATGAGACTATCATGCCACAAAAAACTGACTTTCGGTCGTCCGAAAAAATATAGGCATGTGTACGAGGCTTTAGTCTCACCAGCTGTCAAATCATCACTCAGATTGACTGCATATGCTGGACAAAAATAAAAACAAAAAAAAAAGTCAGGTAAATCTGCTAGTAAATTCATTTTAAAAGCTGAACACAATTACACAAAAATTAAGGCTCAAGTATAACTGTGCTAGTTAGGTAATTAATAAACAGGACTCAACCTCCCCCCCCCCCCCCCCCCCCCCCACTCCCATTTGAGTTGAATGGGGAAGAAGTAGAATCCAGCCAGATTTATATTCAGGTTCTTATTGGAGAGATAGTTCCTGGTTCAGGGACAACGAAAGAAAGGAGATCTACTCAGTGGCAACATATGCAGCAAAAACCCAATGGAGATTCTATGCCTAAAGTGCTTTAATTGCCATCTAAATGCTGTGGACTTCATTGCCTGGTGTAAAAAGCAAAAAAAGATGAGGAAATCTGCCCAACTGGGACAAAGACCAGAAAAAAAAAATCTAAGAGGGAAGGCTGTAATCCTTTCCCACAATTAAAATGAAGATATGAAAACTTTCTAGATTAAGGTAATCCCCCCCCCCCCCCCCCCCCAAACACCAGAGTCCTGTATCGAACCAGCTCTGTACTGTCTGCAGCAGCTTTTCTCCCCTCTTACTGAACTCACAGACTTTGCTGATAGCAGCAGGAGCCGTTGGCCTGCTGCGATAAATCAATTCCTGTGAGGAAGGAGTGGGGCCAAGCCTGTCTATAGACGCACACAGCCTGGCTCAGGAACAAGCTGGTATGAGTGCCCCCATAGCACATGGCTTGCTTTGAGAGCACTCGGAGAAGAGAAGGAGCAGAGAGCGCTGGTGGGGGGCCCCAAAAGAGGTGGTTTGGTGCCGCTCTGCAAAACCATTACACAAAACCCTCCCGGCAATGTTCTGGGACATGTGACAAGTCCCAGAACATTGCCTGGCCATTAACTGAGTGCAATGTGGTGTGCGCCCAACATTGTCAGTGTGGGTGCCCGGCTGTGACAGTTTACAGCTTCAGCGCCCTGCACCCACACTGACAATGTTGGTGCCACAAACAGGAGGGGGAGAGCAGAGGCTTCGGACACCCATATCGCTAGACCGTGGGACAGGTGAGTAGCCGTTTATTAAGTCAGCAGCTATACTTTTTGTAGCTGCTGACTTTTAATAAACTCAAAAACCAGTGGAACTCCACTTTAAGCTTTGCGTTGAGCTGAACATGTACATTACGAAAAAAGGAGACTGTAGGGCTTTTGCAGTCTCTAACTGAAGTAACAGAGCTATCACAGCCAGAACAATTTTACTACTAAATGGGTTCTTTAGAAGCAGTGGCGTAACTAGAACCTTCAGGGCCCCGATGCAAGAAACCATGAAGGGCCCCCTGAACCCCAGCCAGGGCCCTTCCCTCCGAGTCTGGCGGTGGAACTCCAGGGCATGGTCACAGGTATGACCTTTGTGAGCCCTGTAGTTCCACCACTGGCATCAGTAGTTTTTTTTATTATTTTATTTTTAGGTGCCCCATTGGGGGACTGTCCCTAGGCAGAATGGGGTCCCTGTCCCCAGAAGAGATGAGGTCCTTTTCTCCAGGGCAGATGAAGTTACTGCCCCCAGGTAAGAAGGGGTCCCTGTCCCCAGGGAAGATGGGGGTCCCTGTCCCCACTGGAGAAGGGACCCCTGTCCCCAGGGGAGATGGAGGGGGTAAGTAATGGTGTGTGGGGGATGGGGTCCTCTCACTCACCATGACCAAGCTGCAGGCCGCGCACTCATACATGTTGGCCTGGGCTCCATCCAGTGTGCTGGACGGGCGATCAGCATATCTCCCAGAAAGACCTTTCATCATCTGTGTATGACGGGAAAGGAGGGGGGCTGGCAGACAAGCCTGCAGTGTCCTCCGGGGAGATCTCATAGGGCTGCACTGCATCTGTGTGCTTAAAGTTTGTTTACCCGGGAGAAGTGTGCAGTGTGGGCCGGACTGGGGGGTGGGACTCTGGCTGGGGAGAACAGACATCGGACTGAGCGGCAATGCATGGAGCAGGAGAGGGGTACTCTGAGGAGTCAGCCGAGGACACAGGTCATGTGGGGAATGCACAACTAAAGAGCAGCCAGTGCGATAGTCGAGCATGGAGCTCTGCTAGTCACCCTCCACCTCCAGCCACTCGTGTGCATGGTGCACTGGTACCCCTAGCTGCCTATGCTGCTGTCAGCCATATGTAGAGGGGGCTGCATGGGCCCCCTGCAGCACAGGGTCCAGTTGCGGTCGTGACTGCTGCACCCCCTATAGTTACGCCCCTGTTTAGAAGCCAACAGCTGGTTCACAGTGGAAAAAGCAGATTAAAGTTACATTTATATAAAATGTAATGCCCCTTGAGCTCCCCTTTACACACAGGGCTTGGCTAAACCAGCACTATTCCACCAAGTGATCAAATATAGATGACAAGCTATACGCCAAGTTACATGGGAGATCCTAACCACAGTCGCTTGCCATGAAGGGAGGGTTACAGTTCCTGAATAGCTAGGGATAACAATTGTATTGCAATCAGCAACAGACTGTGAACACTTTTTGCTGACAAAAGCATAACAGACTGCTGAGAATAAAGGGCATCACATTGTGTTCAGGGGATGTCCCTATAAGACAAGACTGGTAATGGGGCCTGCACTTAAAGCTGAACCCCAGACAAAAATAAAGCTAAAAATGAATAGTCTATTATAAAAGATAAAACCAGCTTTTCCTGCAATATTCATGAATGCCCTCCGTCACCCACTTCTAATTCTAGGTCATCCTCGACTCACCACACCCTGTGCCTGCAAAGTGAATTAGAAGCAAAAAAGTGATGAGCTCATTTCTGTCAATCTGCTTTCTCTTCCAGTCAGCACGCTTCTTGTCAGCACATGAACAAATTGGCTCCTTGCACTACCTTTTCCTCTCACTTTTTTCACTCTACTATGTAGGGACTGCAAAAAAAGGTTTTACCCAGTCAAATTCAGGCATTTAAACTTCTTGCATTTAAAAAAAAAAATGCATTAATAAATGACTCCATGATATATTGAAAACAACCAATCATATTTGATATTACAAAAATAAAATTTGAGTAACAAAAATTGATTGGTTACTGTGGGTTTCTGCACTTTTCCTTTTTGAATAAAGATTGGCACTCTTCACATTGAAGCATTTACCTCATGTCGGACACAACTTTTACTGTGTTTGGCTACATTAACCGCTTCCCAACCGCCACATGCTGATGTACGTCGCAGAATGGCACAGGTGCGCAAAAGGCGTACCCGTACGTCCAGTCGTAATCCTGGGATAATGTCTGCCGGTGGCCCACGGCGAGGAGAGGCAGAACTTCTACCTAGTGACTTGACAGGGATCTTCTGTCTCCTGTCATCGGGAACAGTGATCTGTCATGTCAGTGGTAGCCCACCCCCCCCCTACAGTTAGAACACACTGAGGGAACACATTTAACCCCTTGATCGCCCCCTAGTGTTTAACCCCTTCCCTGACAGTGACATTTATACAGTAATCAGTGGCTATTTTTTTAGCACTGATCGCTGTATAAATGTCAATGGTCCTAAAATAGTGTCAAACGTGTCCGTTCTGTTCGCCACAATGTCGCATTACAAACAAATAAATAAAAATTAACAAATTAATGTTACCAGTCTTGTGGAAGATTACAAGTAAAATATTTTTTCCTCTTATGAAAGAGTATTTGGTACGGTTATGTACACAGCTTACTGAATACAGAAGACTGTCCAGTGCAGTGTAATTTGGGAAGCAATGTATCTGTATTAGGACCACTCATGGCAGTCCAAGCAATAGACAATAAATTGTGTCCTGACCACTAGGTGTATTGAGCAATTTAGAAGATTACACGCATGTGGCAGGTGTCAAAACAGCCTGGCATGCACAGGATAAAAAAAGCCTGTTTGGGTCTGATTGATTGCTTTGGGGCCAAACTATCATGTCTGAGTTGTAAAAGGTTTACAACAAGCTACTGCAGCCATGAACTTGTATTTGTTTTCGTCAGCCAGCTCCTGCCTGTAATGTAAAAACACTAGGGGGCAATCAAGGGGTTAAATGTGTTCCCTCAGTGTGTTCTGTGGGGGGGGGGGGGGGGGCTACCACTTACATGACAGATCATTGTTTCCGATGACAGGAAACAGAAGATCCCTGTCAGTTCACTAGGTAGAACGGGGAAATGCCTTTTTAGTGCGGATGGTGTGGCACCCCCCATTCCCCTGATGTCTCCATAAACAGGACCTGTCACCTGCCCAATGCTATCACACAGGGGTGTCCGTTTATGAAGCAGTGAACTCTAGTCTCTAGTCTAGTCTCTCTTCACAGAGGAGATCTTTCCTCTCTGTGTGCCTGTTTATAAAGCAGTGTAGATCGCTTCATCTTTGGAGGAGTGAAGCGATCTACAAAACGCTTCCAACAGTGGAGAACGGCCCCTGATACTGGAATCTCATGAAACACTACTAGATTACAGTACCAGAAATTCACAGAAACGCAGAGATGTCAGTTCATTAAGCAGTGATAAATTATCACCACTCAATACACTGACAGATGGCGTGGTTAATGTTAATAAAATAAAGAGTCCCCCTACATACATACATACATACATATACACACATATACACACATACATACATACACATACAGGACAGGGGGACATGGTTACAGTGTTGGGGGTGGGGGTCTGAACGAGGTAGAAGGAAGTTAAAAGTCTTCTTCCTTTCCCCTCAGATTCCCTCTTCACTTCTGAGCTGGTGAATCGGGGAGTGTGAATTCTGGCACAGATCACCAGTGAAGCGCAGAGATCGCAGCTTCATAAACTGGCAGTTTCTGTGTCAGTCAATGAGCATTCTCCATGTGTGTAGATAGATCGGTGGGAGAAACATGTTCAAACACACACACTTCTCCCCCCGATTATCTCTGGTTCATAAACCGTTTATGGGCTGTGATCAGCAGCAATCCTGGGGGTCACCGCTCTTCACTTCTTCATATACGGACACCAGGGTGCTTGTTAGCCGTTCCATCAGAAGAAGTTTATTCAGATATCACAGTAATGCAGAGCAATAATAGGAGCTAGCACCTTGGTGAAGACCAGATGTGTAGTGGACAGGCCAAAGAGAAAGGGCAACAAATTGGCAATGTTGCATGTCCACAGCAAACTGCAGATAGTGTTGATGGGCTGGAAAGGTTATGAACATGCAAGTAGGCATCCTTGAGGTCCACAGAGGCTAAAAGCTCTTCAAAATAGAGGGAAGCAACAACTGGCCCGGTGGATCTCATGCTAAATTTTTCCACAAGGAGGAAATTGCTAGATGAAAAAAAAAAAAAAAAAAAAAAAAAAAAGAAGAATCTTGATCAATTAAAACAAAAGCCTTTTCTTTTGCCCATACGGGAAAAGACATCTATTCCCCCGGGCAGCAAACAAAAAGGCAACCTTGAAGTGGGAGAGGTCAACCCTTTCAGCTCTGCGTGCCACTGTCCACTCTATTGAAAGCAGCAGCATGCCCAGGGTATCTGAATACTCCATCCTGTGTCCCTTGTACAATTAAGAAACAATTGTTTCAATTCTTTGTTTCCTGTATGAAGCCAGGCTTCTGAGGAAAGTAATATAAAGTGCAGTTGTCACCGAGACAGGAAGGCATCAATAAAAAAAAAAAATATTCCAAGTTCTAACCTTTTCCCACTTTACTAAACAGGTTTTTGCTGCCGTCTGTCTCTGTTAAAGACATTTCCGATCACTCATGTAAAATCTTCACAGATGGAGCTATAATCTGGCAGGGGCTCCAACCCTTTACCGCTATCCAAAACAAAAAGAAATATTTGGTCTAGAGTTGGGCTTCTTACCAACAAGCAGCAGTTAAGACCTGTAGCTTTGGTCACAGAAATCTTCCTAAATAATTTAGTGTCAGCAATTGTTACACAATAGATCGTTGCAACTAAAGATCTGTGGTTGGCCAGCTTAAATGAAAAATAAATATATAAAAATGATAAGTTGTTTAGGTAGTTTTCCATGCATGCAAATTTAGGTCCTTGAAATTATATAAAAAAGATCCTCCTAAGGCATACCAGAAAGGTTTGTAAAATGCATAAATATATCAAGGCCATCTTGGTATTTATGGAAAAAAAGCACCTTACCTACCAGAAAACCAAGGAGTAAAAATATAAATAATTTATTTTCTCATTAAAAAAAAAAAAAAAAAAAAAACATGCAAAAGCCAAAAACGTGTTGGTTGTACACTATACATTCATAGCTGGGGTCAGTTTCATCAATGAGCTGGCAGTAAGCAGTCCATCATTTTTGTTACTGACGTTTATTTCCAGATTCTGTAAAAATGTCCTTTTCTTCAAAGTTTCCAAAATCACAGTGTTACTTGATGCAAGACTTATCCGAGTTCTAGAAGAGAAGGAAATGCAGACTGAGAACCAATTTGTATTATTGAAAACACATTCAATGCTGGAACATGGAACAAAAGTAATTATTAGCCCAATGCCATCACATAGGAGGCTTGTTGGCTCCCTTGGTTGTATTCTATGCACAAAGTTAAGCATCAACACACCCCCCTCCCACCCCGCGCTGCCTAAATCCAGCGATGTCCACAAGAGCCTTCCCTCTCCAGGGGAAATTGTACTCCTGTTTGGCTTCTGGCAGCTAAACAGTAGACAAAGGGTGCGGGGCGAGCCACAACGTTGTGCGTGACTGAACACACAGAGCCGCGGCTCGGGAGCGCACCTGCTCAAGCAGCTTGCTCTGGGGGCACCGGACAGGAGGGAGGAGCAGCACCAGCGTGGGACTCCAAAAAAGGAGGAGGATCCGTGCTGTTCTCTGCAAAACCACTGCACAGAGCAGGTAAGTATTACATGTTATAAAGAAAAAGAAACCCTTTAATAAAATCACTTTAAGGGAAAATTAGTGTTTAAAAAGTAAAAAAAAAAAAAAAAAAAAAAAAAAAACTAAAGGCACTCGTCTCCCCGCAGACAGACATAGGAATACACACGTAGGCATATGCATTACATGTGTATGCAACACATAGGGTATATATAATTCTAGGTCCCTCGTTTACAGTTAGCTCTAAATTGAAGAACTGTGAAACATTTAACCTCTTCCTGCCTGCGCTATGCTAGAGCATGGGCCTAAATTGCTGTGAGGGCGTCCATGTATGTCCTCCTGTGCTCGAGTGGCCTGCATGCATCCTGTGGGGCACACACGGCACACTCTGATCAGCATGTCAAGGAGACTCAGCTGATCCCAACCCCTTACCATGTGATCACCTGTCAGCCAATAACAGCTGATCATGTGATGTAAACAGACGGTAATCAGCTATTTTTTTCTCCTCACGCTGACAGCGCGAGGAGAAAACACCCCACCAATCACTGGCTACTGTCAGAGGGCCATTGGTCCCTCACACAGAGCCACCGCTGCCTATGTGTTCTCACTACTGCCACCTATCAATGGCCAACAGTGCCTTCTATCAATGCTCACCAGTGTCACCTATAAGTGCTGCCTATCAGTGTTACCTACCAGTGCCACTTATTAGTGCCCATCAGTGCATAAAGTTCCACTTTAACTGTGAACAGTTCACAATGACACAGCATGTCAAATAATGTGAATACGAAATTTGTTTTACAAAAAGAACAAAGAATGTGGCCTTGCAAAGTATACCAAATAACAAAAAGCTTAAAAGTAGTATGGCCAAACTTCTTTTGGGTCACAGGGGTGCACTTATTTCTGCACTTCTGTGACCCAGATTCAGCCAAGAGTGGGCTATAGCCCACTCCTAGCTGACATCACAGATTCAATCCAGACTCTGCAAGGAATCCAAGGTCTAAGGTTTAAGGTTGACAGTCACTGTTCTCTGCTCAGTGAAGACCGAGAAGTGAGCGATCGTTAGTCATGTGATCACTCAGTTCCAAGTCTTGGAGCTTGTGGGTTATGGCTGCAGTATTGGACTGATAATACAGCCATATAGGTGATATTGTATGCAATTTCCTGCACTTCTCCATTAACCAAAATAAGCTGCTGTGAAGTGCATGTACTTTCAAATGCCTGTGTGCACCTTCAAAATAAGTAAGCAGTCTTGGGATCCACATGTCCCAGCCCACTCAAATCTGCCGCCATGGTGTTGAAAAGTATCTACCTCCAACACATGCAAAGCCTCATTGTAAGGGGGTGGACTGAAATGGTAACAAAGTTTTCACACTGGAGCAGAATATGGGTCTTGCAATACGCTTACTGAAGGTATGTGTCGGCACATTAGACCCCTTTCACACCACACTGCCCTTTGCATCGGCGGTAAAACCCCGCTATTTTTAGCGGCGTTTTACCGCCGGATTTGCAGCGCATTTCGGGCGCTAGCGGGGCGCTTTTACCCCCACTAGCGGCCGCGAAAGGGTTAAAACCGCCGGCAATACGCCGCAATAGCGGCGTTTTGCCGGCAGCATTACAGCGCTGCCCCATTGATTTCAATGGGGAGCAGCGGTGGAGGAGCGGTAAACAAAGAAGCTGCTGGCAGGACTTTTTTCTGACGTCCTGCCAGCGCACCCTCTGGGCTTTCACACTACAAACAATGGTGCAGTTTCTTTAGGGCGGATTGCAGGCGCTATTTCTAATGCTATAGCGCCTGCAAAATGCCCTGGTGTGAAAGGGGTGTTAGAGACACGCACTTTATAGCTATGTCCAATTACAGGTAAACTGATACTTTCAGTCAGGGCTGTAAAAGGAACCATCCTTTAAAGAACTACAAATAACAAGTTTTTTGTTGCTGAAAGATGGGCTTTACAATATCAACCTGGAAAACAAACATTTTAAAAAGGTCTAGTTACCATTAAACCGGTACATAAGGAATCATGGCATTAGATAGATTTGAACCCAAGGTAAAATTCTTACCGTGGAGACTCAATTCCACTGTCTCCTGTAGTACTATGATTCTCATTAGGGTTGGACTCCAGTGGGCTGCTCTTTGCATTAAATAACTTCAGTGCATGCTCATAGCAGGCTTGCATTTCCCCAGGTAGCTGCTCTGGCTCCTCTGCATGTTTCTCATCACTTCCTTTAACGGATGTCTGCACAGTTTCTGCCATGGAATTGCAATCACTGGAATTGCAGTAGTCGAATATGCTGCCATCCACCAGCTCTGGAGGTGGAATAGACTCTGCAGTATCAACCTCCAGCTCAGGATGGTTGAGGAGATAGTGTGAAAATGGCTGGCTGGTGCTTGCTTTGATGTGCAGAGCAGGTTTAGTACAACAGCTTGAAGAGAACACCGAACGAGTGCAATCGTCTTGGGGTTTGCTACCAGAAGATGTACACCGATGTACAGGGGATCTCTTTGGCTCCCAGTGGCTTGCAGAAGTTTTGGATGCACCATGGCTTTCATCACGTACATTATTCCAATTAAGCGTATTCATATTTTGTATGCAAATTTCAAGATTCTGACATATCCCAACATGTTCATCAGTGTCATCTTCAATAGAGAAAGAGCAAGAAGCATCCTCGTTATCCACAACATTTTTGTAAATGGCCTGGTCACGTTCAGGATTTCCTTCTCTTTGAGAAAGGTGTGTTGAATATTTTGGTAAATCTTTAATGTTTACTCCACTGGCTGTACAATAGCCACTTTGTTCAGATTTTGCTTCCCCTAATGAACCAATGTATGGTTGCCCATAATGCTTTGAGGCATTAATGTTTCTACAAAGATTTGTTTGGCTGTGTTGTAAAGGTCCATGAATAGCTCTAATCTTACCACAGTAAAGGCCTGATGAAAAAGAGTTTCCTCTTTCGCTTTCCCAAGTCATGTCCGATTGTAAAGCCACATTAGTTTGATTGTCTCCAAAAAGAGGAGTCCCATCCTCACAAGACAGAGAACTCTGCTCTTTATTTTGTTTAAACTTGTCATCTATCCTTAGAGTACTGCACTGTGGGTAATTAGGAGGATATTCTGTCAAATCATCTTTATTATTAACAGGTACCATCTGATCCTGAAACAGCTCCTCATTATAATAATCATCTACAGGCCGCTCACTTTTAAAATGTTGTGTTCCAGCCTCGGCATTTGATCCTGGGCAGTCTAAAGATTTTGACCTTGGCAGATTTTTTCTATTTTTTCCAGAGTTGATTCTTTTCATCTCTTTTACAGATTTGTGTCCACTGATGTTACCGTTTTCCCTATAAGAAATACCCTCAAAAGGGTTTTGAATTTGCTTTTTATAAAGGACTTCATTTTTTTCAACATCTGCAGTAGCTGGAGTGAAGACGTCTGGAACCAGTATGTCATCCATTCCACCAGTCTGTTTAAAGGGCTTCTTTACATTAGTCTCTCCATGAAGAGCTGACCTTTGGACAGAGCTGTCCTTTTTGTTTTTTTCTTTACCGGCCTGAACTTTTTTATGGTACTTTGACATTCTACCGTTTTTCTTCTTATTGCCGCTTTTACCATTATGTCCATTTTTGTTTCTGATTATATCTGTTGAGGTCCCTTTACTAAAGTACTTTTTCTGTTCCTCCATTTTCTGCATCATCATTGTATGTTTTATCAAGTTGTCCACAGTAAGAATAGGATTGATGCGCTTAATTATTTCATGTTCTATATCACGCGGGATATTATCCAAGTTATCTTCATCTCTCACCGGCCACTCTTCCGGTGGAAACTGTGCAGAGAAGCTCCCTAGTTCTTTTTTGGATTTCTCTTTTTTAGAAACATTTCTCCAGAAGAGACTGATGCCAAATTTCTTATTGCATTTTTCTTTTTCTTTTAATGAGAGTTGTGGCTTTGTCTTAGCACATGTATGATGGTCCCGTGAAGTGGAGGTGGCTTGGTTTTGAACAGCTGTTTTTGAATCCTTGACACTTTTATGTTCCTTTGCATTACTCTCATTGATTGACTGCTGTCCTAGTATGTTCTGAGTGGAGTTTTCAGAGAAGCAGCTGCAAGAACGGCAGTGGGACACAGAGGGGACATGACCTTTGGTCAAGTCTGCACAGCTCTCCATGCTCACAAGATAAGTAACAGTTGGTGGAGAGGCGGAAATGTCTTCAGTTGCACCACACTTGTGTGAAAGTGGCTTTCTAGTGATGAAGTATGTCTGCGGAGTGACAATGAAATAACCCTCTCCAGTGTGGAAGATTTTTCTCTCTTTGATAAGCGTCCCAAGAGTAGAATAGAGAATTTCCTGGGATGGGGTTGCAATACCTACAAAAAAAAAAAAAAAAAAAATCAGCATTTAGTAAACTTGAAAAATGAACAAACCACCAATTCTTAAAGAGGAACTGCAGTCTGCGCAAATAATTTGCAATAAAAACATCTTTGCCATTCTGAAGCTTCCCTCCAACCACTTTGCATATTTTATATATACACTGCGATTCTCTACCTGCCAAATATGCTGCAAAAATCAACCTCCACCGAGTCTGACTGCAACCATTTTAACTGTGGGCAGCTGAAGCTGCTGCCTGTTTACTTCCTGGATTTACACAGGAGGCACACCTCCAGCTCTGCATATCTCATTGGTCCTCATGACTCAACCCCCCCGGCACGAGAGAGAGAGAGAGAGAGAGAGAGAGAGAGAGAGAGAGAGAGAGAGAGAGAGAGAGAGAGAGACAGAGAGAGAGACAGAGAGAGAGACAGAGAGAGAGACAGACAGAGAGAGAGACAGAGAGAGAGAGAGACAGAGAGAGAGACAGACAGAGAGAGAGAGAGACAGAGAGAGAGACAGACAGAGAGAGAGAGAGACAGAGAGAGAGAGACAGAGAGAGAGAGAGAGAGACAGAGAGAGACAGAGAGAGACAGAGAGAGAGACAGAGAGAGAGACAGAGAGAGAGAGACAGAGAGAGAGACAGAGACAGAGAGACAGAGAGACAGAGAGACAGAGAGACAGAGAGACAGAGAGACAGAGAGAGAGACAGAGAGAGAGAGAGAGAGAGAGAGAGAGAGAGAGAGAGAGAGAGAGAGAGAGAGAGAGAGAGAGAGAGAGAGAGACAGAGAGAGACTGAGAGAGACTGAGAGAGACTGAGAGAGACAGAGAGACTGAGCGACACTCTGCTCTCCAGTGTTTCTCTTTTTCCTCCCCACGAGGCAAGCAGGAAGGCCTGAAGCTGCCGAGAATGGAGCTGTGCCCAAGTCACTGCCAGTATGCAAGAGGTCATGAGACCCAGCAGTCTCATGATATACCTCAGGGAGGCTTCTCCTCCTTCGAGAAGGGTGATGACTGCATTCTGGACTTTCACTACCTTCTCTGTTGGTAGGAATACCCTTTGTGCCTGTGAGTCTATCAGGTAGCCTAGAAACAGCTTGGACTGAGATGGCGTCAGCGAAGACTTTTCTTGGCTGACCATCCAACCCAAGGTCTCCAGGGTCCCTAGCACGGTGTCCCTGTCCATCAAAGTTTGCGCCTGATCCACACTGTAGACCAGTGGATCGTCCAGGTAGGGTATCAAACCTATTCCCTGGAGATGCAAGTATGCTACCACCTCGGCCATTACTTTCGTGAAAACCCTTGGGCTGGCCGCCAGTCCAAAGGGGAGTGCTCTGAACTGCCAGTGTTCTACCTTCTGCATGCAAATCGCGAAGCGTAGGTATTTCTGGTGTTCTGGAGCAATGGGTATGTGTAGATATGAGTCTTTCAGGTCCAGAGTGACCATAAAAACTCCTGCCTGAAGAAGTTTCCTTACTGAATTAATACTTTCCATTCTGAACCTCTTGTGCAATAAGTAACGGTTGAGTCCTCTCAAATTTATTATCAACCGGATCTTGTCTGAGGGTTTCGGAACCACAAACACGTGGGAGTAAAAGCCCTGGGCCAACTGACTGGCTGGTACCAGAGCAATAACTTCTTGTTCTGACAGCTCTTGTATACTTCCCAGTAGACCCTCTGCCCTGGCCGGGTCCCTGGGGAGAAAGGTAATAATAAAATTCTGTGGGGGTAACCGCTGAAATTCTAGTCTGTACCCCTCTCTTAGAGGCTTAAAATATACGGACTCTGCATAACCTTCTCCCACTCGGAAAGGAACCTACAGAGCCTTGCGCCTACATTTACGGTGGCGTCATTTGGCTTCCTTATGGGAAGCTCCGGAACCGGAAAAAAGGATTGCACTTTTTTTCCTTTCCCTTTCCGAGATTCCACTTCTTCCTCTGGTCACTTCTGTTGAGTTTTTGACTGGGGGCCACGAAAAAAGCTCTTGCCCCTTTCCCTTTTGGGCTTCACTGGGAACTTCGTTCCCCTTTCAGTGGACCGGGATAGGACCTGATCCAGACCCGAACCAAATAGCAGGGAGCCCTCAAAGGGAATCCCGCATAAACGAGATTTAGAAGTGAAATCTCCGTCCCAGGTTTTTACCCATAGGGCCCTCCTAGCGGAGTTTAGAAGTGCTGCTGACTTAGCCGTGGTTCTGACAGTCTCCACTGCTGCATCTGCTACATACGCTACTGCTCTGCTGATTACATCCAGCGAGTCTACAATTTATTTAGTCTCTTTACTACGCGAGACGTGTTCCAGCAACCTGCCAAGCCAGGTGTGTGCATTTCTGGCTACACAGGCGGAGGCTAGGGCGGGAGCCATTGCCGCCGCATTCGCCTCCCAAGCCCGCCTGAGTAAAATCTCAGACTTCTTGTCCATCTGGTCCTGAATGCTTCCAGGATCCTCGAAGGACAGATCAGACCTTTTAGACACCTGTGCTAGGGCTGCGTCCAAACGAGGAGTCTTAAAAAACTTCTCCTCCTCCTCGTCCTTAAAGATGTACTAACCCAACGTACTACACGTAGCCTCAATTAAAAAATGTTTCAGTCACATATAGCTTTAATCTGCATATAAACAAAAAAAATTAAAAAAAACACAAAGTTTATATTTCAGTTTTAGGTGCACACCAGTTTGCACTTCTATTCCTTCCATGAGGCCATAAAGAAGTTGTCACTCTCTTCTAGTTACACGATACCAGTACTTTGTAATTTTTTTAATCTATTTGTATGGACTACTTTAAAAGAATATGCTAAAATGTTGTGTGCTATAAACCTGTTGCCACATTTTTAAAGGGCAGTTTCTACTTTTCTGGCGCTAGTTAAACCATTAAGTGCAGTTGTCTGATACATCCAAATTGATGCAGAGGTTTGTGTATGAAACATGGAGAGCTCAATTTGGTTTACCGCTCTGGGCAAGACTTGGATTACACATATTGTAAACAAAGTTAGCAAATGGTCAGCACCTGGGTAATGTTTTACCAGCTGCTCCATGAGGGATTCTTGTGTTACCAAATTCTGTGCGGCATTCATATCGGATATTGCACAGCATAAGACTTCAGCCAGAGGGATGAACTGAGACTGAGACACGGGGCTCATCTGTACTGGAGAAACATCACCTGCAATGAGAAAGAGAGAATGAATGAAACACTGCAACACAAAGGGCCTTCGGCGCCAACAATACGGTACATTATGTGATATGTCTAGTAACAAGTAAAAGGCATGCACGCACTGGCTGAATTTTAAAGCCCAAATTATTATTATTTTTTTTTTTTTTTTTTTTTTTTTTTTAACCTAAAAAGCACAGGGAAAGCGCTTATGTTTAAAGAGACGTGTAAAATCTAAAGCCACCCCCTGGCAGCTGTAATTTACAAATGCTATGTGTGTTAATACAAGACCTGGACCTGTCACAGGCACTTGCCAAACATGCCGACTATGCCTGCCTATTAGGCTACCCCCCAAATTGTGATCTTGATTCAACCCCCCGATGATCTATATTGCAGAGTTTGATGGTTCTTTCATATAACAAGTGGAAAGACTTATCTGATCACTCAGCTGTCAAAAGAAAAAACATCCAGGTAGTCTGCCAAGTTTTTATTATGAAACATTGTAACTAATGCCGCGTACACACGTATCAGACTATCTGGCAGACTTAGTCTGGTGGACAAACCGCCGGACTTTCCGAATGAGCTACCTGCCCCCACATGGCACTTTTGTGGCGGACTAGGTCTGGCGGACCAAGTCCGCCGGACTTCTGAAATGAACGGACTGGCCCACACACACGGAGGAAAGTCCGTTCATTTTGAGCGCGGCTCCATGTAGCCGGGACCAGTAAAGGAGGAGTCGCTGGCCCCGTCACCTGGTATGGACTTAAAGGGGAATCCCTATGCCGAAAAACGGCATGGGGTCCCCCCTCAGGTCCATATCAGACCCTTACTCGAGCACGCTACCCAGGGGACACGGCCAGCACAGAACTCCCACGATGCGCACTCACGGGAGCGTGCAACGCGGAAGTAAACAGGTCGTCCAGGGACGGCCTCCCGGCAATTAGCGTCCGCTCTGCAGCCATCTTTCGGCTAAAGCGTGGATGCCTAGTGGTTAAAGATGGTTTCCCATTCAAGATATAAAACTTTTGTTTATTTAGCTTGAAATGGAGCTTAGTTATGTAGCATGAGGCTGTATATTCTGCAATAGTTACATTTTTAGTAAACTCATTCAAGCTGAGATAACATGCACTGCACACAACACCGGGTCAGAGGAGGAGTTGCTGCGAGAGATTGCAGTTGCTCTTTAAAAATTAGAACTTAAAATCGAGTGGATTTAAATCAATCTATTTTACTAGTGATTTAAACCATGATTTAAATTCACTTTATTTAAATCAAATCCACCCTGCCCCTTAACCAACCAAAACGTATACATAGATGTATGGCGGAGGTACCGGTATCCAAGTTATTATATCCAATCAATACAATAAGATCCCGGCTTAGCCTTTGCTCCACACTTCTCAAAAATGTACTAAAACTAGCCAGCATACAGGGCCGTCTTTAAGGCAGGGCAAAAGGGGCAGCTGCCTTGGGCCCTGTCATTGTTGTGGGGCCCAAAGCAGCTGCCTCATACTTGCCAACTATCCGTTTACATAACCTTGAAGTTTTGTCCTCTGCTGCTACTAATGCTGCCCAACTCTGCCCTATTATTGTGTACAGATGACTCAACTGCAGACCTGTGTTTACATGTAAATAATGGCATTCATATGCCAATAAATGAGGCAAACTGCACTGATATGTAAATAAAGGCAGTGAGGAGAAGATGTGCTGTAACCTATAGCAGCCAGTGAGCAGTATTACTGTACAGCAATCTCTAGCAGCCAATCAACAAGCAGAAATGTGCTGTAACCTCTAGCAACTAATCAGTGAGCAGTAATGATCTGCTTTAACCTCTGGCAACTAATCACAATCGCTGCCTGATCTGACACAGTAAACTGATTTTAAGTCTAGCTGCTATTTATTGTATGTCTCAGAGAAGGTGTAGAGCAAAATTGCATGGGGGGAGGGGGGCCCTAAGAAAATTTTTGCCCAGGATCCAATATTAAAGACGGCGCTGCCAGCATGTACCAAATAATGAAATCTGATTTGGGTCAGCTGACCATTTACATGAGCCCTAAAAAGGAAAAAAAACAAAAAAAGTTTGTTGTATAGGTAAATTTGCTGATCAGACATTCATGGTGGCAGCCTCATCTAAGGTACAAAACCAGGATCAGCTAGGAAAATCCACAAAATCAACTGGTCAGCCAAGAGGGGGTGCATACATAAGCAGACTGCCCAAAGACATACAATTTGTAGATGCCAAAACTGTCCCGATCAGGCCAGTACTCAGCTATCTTAAAGGGTACCCCCACTTTCATGGGGAAAAAAAAAATAGCTAAAAAAATGATAAGCATATACAATTGCTACACAAGTCATATTGTAATTAACCACTTAAGCTCCGGACCATTTTGCAGCTAAAAAGGACCAAGCCCCTTTTTGTGATTCGGCACTGCGTAGCTTTAACTGACAATTGCGCGGTCATGCAGCGTGGCTCCCAAACAAAATTGGCGTCCTTTTTTTCCCCACAAATCGAGCTCCCTTTTGGTGGCATTTGATCACCTCTGCGTTTTTACGCTATAAACAAAAATAGAGCGACAATTTTGAAAAAAAAAAAAAAGCAATATTTTTTACTTTTTGCTATAATAAATATCCCCCAAAAATATATAAAAAAAAGTTTTTCCTCAGTTTAGGCCGATGCGTATTCTTCTACATATTTTTGGTAAATAAAAATAAATCGCAATAAGAGTTTATTGATTGGTTTGCGCAAAAGTGATAGCATCTACAAAATAGGGGATAGTTTTATGGCATTTTTATTCATTTTTTTTTTACTAGTAATGGCGGCGATCAGCGATTTTTATTGCGACTGCGACATTATGGCGGACACGGACAATTGACACATTTTTTGGACCATTGGCATTAATACATCAATCAGTGCGATTAAAAATGCACTGATTACTGTAAAAATGTCACTGGCAGTGAAGGGGTTAACCACTAGGGGGCAGTGTAGGGGTTAAGTGTGTTTTTTTTTTTTACTGTAGGGGGGTGTGGCTTGGCGTGTGACATCACTATTCATCTTTCCTTATGACAAGGAACAGACGATCAGTGACAGACTCAATAGGAAGCACGAGGAGAGATTTGTTTACACTACCTCCCCCCGCTCTTCAGCTTTGTGACCCGATTGCGGGACACCGGCGGCGATCGGGTCCCACGGCCATGGTCACTGAGCTCAGGACCAGGTTGCACGCGGCTGGGCACTTAAAGGGCAACGTACCTGTACGCGCTTGTGCCCAGCCGTGCCATTCAGCCGCCGTATATCGGCACGAGACGGTCCTTAAGTGGTTAAAAGCCAATACAATCTGAAGCTTTGATTTTCTGGGTGTGTTCTGTACATAAATGTACACCCTCCAGAAACATTTTCTGCTTGTTTGATTGGCTTTCTGATTTTCCCCAGAAGTCTGCACTAAGATACAAGTCAGATTTTGAGCGCGACACTACTAAGAGAGGTGACACGCCCCCCCCCCCCCCAAACAAAAATGTTATTTTCAGTGAGATACTGCTAAAAGACAATCACATCTGCAGGGATACAGACACTGTCACTTTCCTCATTAGAACCCTGAAAGTGCAGCAGCTGATGGGCATTAAACAATGTATTCACACCACTTTACACATTTATACAGAGAAACTGCTATGTCTCCAGATTACCATAAGGTAAGAATCCACAAAAAAAAAATTCCCTGCAATGTATATAGATCACCCAGAGGGAGAGGTCTCTCCCCCCTCTACAAAATTATGAGTCACTATTTAAAAGGTTTTAGGTTAGCCAGACATGGACATAACATCCAATGAAGTTTTTCAAACCAAAGTCCTTTTGTGATGCCGATTTCCCCAACTCCCGCTATCATGACTCAGAACGTCCCTACAGATTAGAGAGATTGTCAAAGCATTGCTCCTAAATATTTGCATTGTGGGCAATCCCCAATCACACATGACTGACCACCTTGAGAAATGCTTATGTAGTTCTTGTCACAAAACAATCTGCTGAGAGATACAACGGTGGAAATAGGATGGTCAACCTCCCACCTATTCCCAACATCTACAAAAAATAGTAAGACAAATAAATTCTGACAGCATAAAATCTGGAATAAATGGAAGCCACATGAATTCCAAAATGGCTTTTTTTTTATTATTGATCTAAAAAAGAAAAAAATTCCTAGGTCATGCAAAAACATTAATGTAATTATAAGCAGTACTTGATTAAGGGCTCAATGTGCCTGGAGCTCAGGATTATGTTGGGTTCATTATCATTTGTCTTGGTAATAAATTCAATTCCCCAGCATTGATTCCAGACATCCACAACAGTTTCATTTCCCTACACAGAGAGGCCCACCAAGGTTTCCTGAGGCCAATATGTCTGCTGTCGGGGGGGCAAGAAAAAAAACGAAAGCCGAGCTAGCAGATTGAATATCTGCATTTTACGTCATCCTCAAGTACAAGGAGTGTAAAACAGGTTTGTTTGTATGTTGCTCAAACACAGCCAAATATTATACTAATAAGTCTAGAACGTATTTTCAAATAGACACCAAAGACGTGTAGAACATAAACGCATGTTAAAATGCATTGTTTTTTTCTTGACAAATATCTACTTTCTAAACATTTGCCATAACAGGTTTTCGACAATTCCCAGTGTTTGTTTCGTTTCCCCAAATATTTCTTCATATTCATAATAATGAATTTACATCCGTTTTTTGACATTAGTGCATATATAGATTAAATTGCAAGCATAAAAATGTTATTCCAGGTCTGACCTAGAACTGAGGCCTGGCTATGAACATTCAAGCTGTAAACAGGGGCGGACTGACAACTCATGGGGCCCCCCGATCGGAGATTATGGGGCCCCCCAGGCAATTAGAGATTATGGGGCCACATAGTATACACAAACACACACACACACACAGTATACAATCACACAGGTTACACATACATGTACACGCAGTATACACAGATTTGTTTCTATTAGCTGAGAAGGTATTGGAGAGGTGGGGCAGCTATAATCTCGGGATTTTTAGACCAAAAGGATGTCGGTAAGGGACATTTCAGAGGCAGATTTAAAAAAAATAAAGATTTACACATACTGTCCCTGGTTTTACTGAGGCTGACAACCCTGATGGGGGGCCCCTAGTGGCCGGGGGCCCTTGGGCAGTGCCCAAGTGGCTGAATGGTCAGTCGGCCCCTGGCTGTAAAACAAAGCCCTGAGACCCCTGCAGCTACAGGCACTGCCGAGTTGTCCATCTTTAAACTTTACACCAGAAAGCACCAGGAGAGATCAGGCTCCATGCTTCACAATCACATATGTGCCGACTTGACTTGTCTCCAATCATTTGCACCAGCAATAGGATGCCACACTCCATGAAGATACCCTCTTCCCGCCAAGTAAATGCAAATATTGTGGCCTTAAAAAAAAAGTGCGTTTTCCATGCATACATGAGTCACTGTTTGTGCTGAGAGTGCACAGCACAAACTGAGCTCTTACCGAGAGAACAGGGTCTCATACTAAAAAGGGAACCAGGAGGCCTAGTACCTGATCATTGTGATAGCCTCTGATTG